>NC_071576.1:33125991-34509390 GCF_024509145.1 Vidua macroura
AATGCTATTTCCAGACTTGTTACATCAATACTTCCAGTAAAGACCAAAGTAGGTCCCAGCTTGCCCTCTGTTTGGATGCTGATGTGAGAACATTGGAATGGGAATCTGGGGCAGCTGTGGGGTCAGAAGCAGGGGAAGCTGCACAAGACAGCCTCCAATGGAGAATCCCTGCCCTTCCATAACCAGTAGGATGGTCTGTACTGGCTGGCAGTGGGGGAGAGAAGACACTAGTAAGAGATGGGGCTAGTCTGTGGGAAGGGTTTTGGCTGCCTTCCCAGTACTGCACTGAAGTTATGCCTACAGCTGCCAGATGTCAGGATGGGGTGTGGGAGAAGAACACGGTTCCCTGCCACAGGACTCCTCCTTGCAGAGCTTTTGTTGCTGAAACCAATGTGCAGGCTGTCCTCCATAAGAGTGCAGGAATGGTTAGCTGGAGAGGTTTTTGGCTCTGTTCCTGGTCTCACACCAGAGCCAGGCACACAGTTCCCAGACGTTTGTGATCTTTGCTCTGGGATCTTTCAGACTTGTCAAGGCATTGTGTAAAGGGAGGAATTATTTCACTTCCACATGGAGGGTAGAAATGTTGCGAGCTCCTGCAGAGATCCCTCTGCCTTCTTCTTTCAGGAGGGGATCATCCCCGGGTGAGAAGCATTGGAGAGAGCTCCATCTCTACACAGATGAGATCCTCAGACAACACACTCTCAGAACAGTGGTTGTTGAGCTTCCCTGGCATGATTGTTTCTGGCAGTTTCCACAGTAATCCACAAAACCAGCACAGATCTCTTTGGGAAGGTAAATAATAGAACATGATCATGGCATGTGCCTGGGGAAGGGGTAACAACCCCACTTTTATACTGTCAACTGAGTTCTAGGGTCAGTCCTGGGGTTTGCCCCTCTCCCTTCCTAAGTTAGTAAAGAAAGTATATCTGTACCCTTCCCCAAAGGGCTCAAAGCAGTAGCTCCCACTTATAGGTGTTACAGGCTGCCATAAGCAGGTCCAAATGGTATTGCAAATTGGTTTTTGTGGACAACACTGGCAAGTGATGTCAGCAGGCAACCCAAACAAGCAGTGTCTGATAGTACTTTGACTTTGACTGCTTAGGATTAGTGGGAAGCGCTGATAAGGAGCCCAGGATGTATCACAGCATGGTCCAGCATGCAAGCACACACACAGGTATCACATACCTGAAAATTTCAGGAGAAAACCTGCACTCTGCCCTCTCTCCTGCTATGTCTGAAAGCACATGCACAAAATCTCAAACTTTTATCCTTGGGCATAGATGAAAAATATTCATGGGCAAGGAACAAATTCAATCTTACTACCACAGTGCCTTGCCACGAAGACTTCACCCTCTGCTCTCAAGATCTGACCCAGCCCTCTCCTTCATTACAGAAGCAGCAAGTGTTACTGAGCACACTCTTCCCCACGCATTTTGGAGGTGCCTGCCTGATACCCACCTACTCCTTTGCATGCAACAACAATTGCCAAAGAGCACAGCTGTCAGGATGAAACAACATGGAGAGAATCGGTTGAAGGGTATTCTTCTGATCTACATCATTTTTGTGATTCAGCTTAAGATTCCAGAAAATTCTGGAGGGGAGGGGTAAAAATTATAAAGGATAATATGGCTTTCAAACACAGCCAACATGCATCTTAAAAAGGAAACCTAATTTTGTGTGCCTTCACCTCTGGGCAAAATGTTCTTGGCCTGGTTTCAAAGGTGCTGGGAAATTCAAGGGTTGGGTTTCTCTGAAAACCAGCCCCAGGGTTGGTTGCACTACCCTGCAACAGTGTGACCTGGAAAAGGTGCCAATTTTGAAAATGTTATCTTCATTTTTTTTTTTTTTCATTTTGTAATTTCCTATCAATGCGCTCCCTGGGAGGCTCAAAGATTGATCTAGAACTTGTTTTTCACTCTATTTTACTGCCTGAAGCAGGAATCCTTGTAAGAGAAATGGCACCTTAGCTGTAGATTGAAATGGTGCTTGGCTTTCATTGCGCTGACTACTGCAATGTAAGAGACTCCCACCCATTTCCTCATGCTGTGCTCCCTTGCCCAGAGTTCTGTGGGTCCACAGGGGAGCTTCTGAAGCCAAGGTCACTGCCCAGCCTCTCCCTCTGTCCATGATTGCCACCCCTGCTCTGGGGCAGCCCTGTAACCTCAGTCTCAGTGTAGAGGTGTAACCTCAGTCCGGGTGTAGAGGTGTTCTGTGTCTCTTTGCACTCTCAGGATGAAGAGTGCCCATGCCAGGATGAAGCACTAGACACACAGCTAATTAAAACAGCTCCAGCAGCTACAACACAAAACTGAGTTACGGCCTTCTGCAAAGGATGTCATGAGTAATTTTTACTTATTTGTTTAATTAGTGTTAATTGCACACAGTAGGAGGTTAGAATTCTGCCTGCAAATGCTCAGTTGGCTGTGAAGTGTGAGTTCTTCAGCCATTCTAGAAACTCCAGTCAAGGGGCAGGAGAAAGAGGGGGGTTTGCATTTGTGTCACAGCATCAGTTTTATTCACAGCAGCTAATGAAATTCTGGGATTTTTTTTTTTTTTTTTTTTTTTTTTTCTGGACCAGAAGGAGGAAGAGGATAAGAAGTATAGGAAGTTAAATCCAGAGAGCCACCATGAGGGTTAATGGGCACTGTGGGCTCCCTATGCACCAGAGACCTTGGCGCATCCTCCTGGCTGCACAGGAGGTACCTCCCGAGGCAAGTATGGGCACTCCACCCCTGTCCCACATACAAAGGCGTGCTGTGGGTATCTAAACTGGAGGGTCTGGGGTTGTTCAACTTTTCCCTTTTGGGGTTTTCTTTTTGTAAGAAGTGTCTTTCCATTTGTAGCTGTTACAGAACTTACTGCTGCTACTCTGCTCTATCTGCGTTTGCATTTCTGCGCAAGAATGTGCCCAGCGTGCCCGCGCGCTGCCGCTGTGCTCCGGCGCCGCCTGGTGGCGGGAAGGGGCGCGGCGGGCGGCGCTCCGCGCGGCGGGTTTCATTCCAGGATTTGGGCTCCCGAGGGGACGCCCCGAAACCGAGTGTTCTGAGAGTGGGCGACGCTTTTGGCTGGTTTTTGCCTTACCACGGAAACAAACTTCCCAGCGGGAAAGTCTGGCATCGCTCTCTCATAGACATAAACGCAACTCCTGCTAATTAAAACTGATAGAGGTCTTCACCTGGAATAAGTAGAAACCTTGGATCAGGCAAACACCCAGGCCGTTTCTAGGGACCATTATGGGGGTACAGCTCTGTGGAGAAAGGGAGTATGAACTGCCATAATTTGTTAAGGGCACCTGTTGGACGGGTTCTAAGACTGAGCCTAAACCATGTCTCTGAGACATTGGATGCACATGCTAACATATAACATATGTTAGCATATAATCCTGACTCAGCAGGCACTTGGGTGATTATTCCTAAAAAGCACATAAGCATTGGATTGTTTTGCCAGATAAACACAGGGGACTGTGTAAGGGAAAAGGGAAACGTGTTCCTAAGTCAATGATTGCATACATTAGCTATGTTCAGTTCAGCCATTAATTTGAAGAACTATTTTCTCTTTTCTCTATTTTCCAAAATCCGCAAAGCCCTTAAGACTTTTTTCACTAACATTCATTAAAGTTGGACCCACTTCCACTCTTAAAACAGGTCAAAATTCAAGCCTGATATTTCTGTAGAAACCACTTGTCTCCTCTCAGCCTTGATTTTTTCCTCATAAGAGCAAATTGACATGAGTCATTACCATTTATATTTGCCCAAAGATTATTTTGCTTCTCTGAAGACATCACAGAAATACAAAGCCATATATTAAACCTTTCATAAATTAAGAATTTTAACAAAATATTTTTGTGCTGGATCAAAATTACAATGTCATTCTTCTAATGAGCCAAAGTAATGCCACCATTACCACAGGGAGGGGTTGCTTTTGCTTTTAAATCTAGGAGAACTGCTAGCTTTATATTCCCTCTGCAAAGCAGTGTGTGGCCATAGAGAAATGCAGGGTACTGACTCCAGATTTGTACAATCTTGTCTGAAATCAGTGTCCACAGTGCTCTATCTGGGCTTAGATTTATGTTTAAGGTAAGCCTGCTGCTATAAAATGTATTCTGTGAATTGTAGTCATGTAGGCATAAAAGAAGAGAGGATTCAGGACATTTTCCACCAATTTTCCTGCGCAGGTTCAGGCAACATACCCCTGCTTGCAAGAGGCCATGCTCACATGGACTTGTGACTGGGTCACATCTTACCACCGCTGCAGAACACACAGCACGTGTCGGATAGCAGCAGTTGTGTCACTCCTGAAAACTCATATTTGGTTCTTCCAGAGACCAAAATCTCTGGGAAGTCTCCTGAATTTCCAGTAGCTGATTACACCATTATCACAAAATCGATCACAGATGGTGCTTTTGGTGCTGGCAGGTTGGGAAAAAAAATCTCTTGGCTTATATCCTGAGCACATTTGATCTCGACTGACTGTATGGGATTGTGACAGCCCATCATCTTGTCATTAGAACAGAAACACTTTCCTGACTGCAACAAACATTTGGGCAAGGATGAACACTTTAAATAGCAAACTTCAGCCTTAAATAGTTACACTTTGCCCTTGCTGTTTGGCTCTGCATACCAAAGACTTAGCTCTTAGCAACATGAAATCCCATCCTAATTAGCTACTGTTTAACAATACCAAGCTTCTTCTGTTCTGGAGCTACAGAGGAGGGGCAACATTTCATATCAAGCCCAATGCAGTTCAAGACCCTTTCTGTGGATTTTTTTTTTTCCCCAGTAGAAAGTAGCTTTATATGTTAAACCTGAGCCACTCTGTATGAGTAAAAGTGACCCTCAAGAAATTAAACCAAACACAGCCTGGAGAATCACTTGCACAAAGCATCATAACTCATGTACCTCACTAGAATAAAAAAAATACCAGATGACACATGCAGCTCTGCCCACCATAAATACCATTGACTAATGATGATCATTCAAACATGTGGGTTTGCACTTGGTCCCTTTTTATGCTATTACAAATACTTTCCTCATCTTACAGCATAGTCCCTGGATTCAAGTTTCTTTCCTGGAGCAGTCTCAGGATACATAGAATGATAAGGCAAATTTATTTTTTTTTACAGCCTTTCAAGAAAGCTTGTTACAATCTGTTTCATTTACTATCCTTGAAACTTTGACCTAATTTCCATCTCACAAACTTACTCTCAATGACAATATTATTCACAATAATGAAGACTGTATGATGACCCAAAATACGTCTATTTGGTTTGAATTCTAATTTTTTGTGGTTATATAGAATTCTGTAATTTTCTGTACATTGTGAAGTTGCGCAACCCATGTGTTCACATTTAAAGGAGGTCTTTTTGTCTTTTGAAGTGAACAAAAGGACCCCTTCCTGAAATGGCTTTGGTGTCTACTTTAAAGGAAAAACTCCACTGTCATATGACACACTCCAACAACTGCAGGTGAGTATAAAACAACCTGGGAAAAAAACCTTTCCTCAAAAAGCTTTGTTGAGATAAACCTAAGGCAGCAAGCCTGAGTCACTGTAAATTGGATGGGGCTTGATCCTGTAATATAATATCCAGCAAAGCTTCATTTTTCAGATCGCAGTGCCCCTAAAGCCCTGGTGTCAGGAACTGAAATTTGTTGAGGTAATTCCAGCATGTTTTGGTTTTTCAAAATCAGTGGGCGCTCCTATGAAGCATACATCACTACATCCCTTGACCTCCCGCTCCATGGAGATGCAGGCAGCTCTGCAGAACTATTCTGTTTTCCTCAGATGACAGAGCTAAAAAACCATGTGCTTAGCCAGCTATGGAGTCTGAATAAGGGCTAGATGGGAAGTTGCTTCCACATAAGATTGTTGGAAATTATTATGTGTCATGGAGAAATCTGTATTAGTTCCTGTCAGTGACAGAGTTTGTATTTGTTACTCAGGCTGGTAACACATACTTTTTAAAATTATTACCTATGGATACCCAGGTATCAGCATGGACAAGAACCACAGAGAACTGCTCAGACACTTAAAAAAAAATTTGCAGATAATTTTCTCTCCTTCTGTCATCCAGCAGGTGGGGGGAGAGCAACACAAACAGTGAACTATAGGGTTAATGGTTGTAGTGTTCCCTGGGAATGCCTGATTTGCTTGTGCACAACACAGGGTGTATCCAGTTGCTCTAATTTTCATATGACTATCTGCCAGCCTCAGGGAACATGGCAGTGCCATTTTTAACTCTCTCAGAAAGAAAGGAGTTGGATGTCACAGTGTTTGATATTCATGGGTTGCAACAAAGGGACACAGGAAACCCAGCAGTGCCTGCTGCACCTTGGGGTTGCCAGCTGGGGTTACAGGCCTGCTGTCAGCAGGTGGGGGGCAGCTTGGACATTGACTTGTCTAGCTACATCTTTTCCCTCATTGTGTGCACATCAGATGTTTCTAAGGTTAAGTCTAAACACAGCTTCTTGGGAATTCCTGAAAACAGTGTTCTGCTATGCCAAAAATGCCCTAAAAAAAACATAATCAGTGCAGGTCTAGTGAGGTTGCTCTGCCAGAAAGTGTTAATTTAACTGCTGAGATGCCTACCTGGTAGTGAGCTTTGGTCTTTTTTCCTTATCCTGGTCATGGAGCAAGGGCAGTGAGAATACAGGAACTGTAAAAATTTGGGTAAGGTTGTAGAAACCTGTTGAAGTGTAAGGGAAAGGCAAGGAACACCACAGTCTGACTATAGAAGCGGGGTTTGGGATTTCTTCATTTGTCCAATTTTTACTCATGGCACAGTGATGTTTGCAAATAAAAAACAGCTAAATGTTCACATAATTATGAGCACATATATGTTTTATAGTCAATGCAATACAGTTAGTAGTGTTGGCTCATGCATGGGATTATGCTAGAGAAACAGCTTATTTGGGGAAGATGTACTATTTCTTTGTCCTCTGGTCTTATTAGGGGAGTTGAGAAGAACATAAATTGATGGTGAAATCTGTACCTCTGAGATGGGCTAATAAAGAACCCTTAATTGCTTGTATTAGGATGGAAATCCCTTAAGAAAAAAGCCTACTGAAAATGTAGCTGACTCCAAATGGATTTTATAAACTGATATCATTGTTGGCTGTGTTAAAGTATAATAGAATATTTCTCCTTAATAGCATGCCCAATGTTCCAACACATTTTAAAATGGCTTTGAACCAAAAAGCAACTATGGATTTTTTTCTGAAGAAGTGAAATTCAGTCCTGACACTTTTACTTTCAAATTCCCCTTCTATTAGCTTGTATTTTTCCTTTGGAAGGATATAAAAGAGGTCATTTAGTTCCCATTTGCAAAGACAACTACAAAAAAAACTTTTTAAAGCATTTGGTGGCACAGGTGTGATAGAGGTCAAATTATAAAAATGAGATTTACTTATGAATCAGAGGCTAATTTGGGCTTCCTTCTGACTCTCATTTGACCAGTTTAGGATCTGTCTCATGTAGTT
Organism: Vidua macroura; assembly: GCF_024509145.1. NCBI lineage: Eukaryota > Metazoa > Chordata > Aves > Passeriformes > Viduidae > Vidua > Vidua macroura. Next base: position 33,133,467 of record NC_071576.1, read on the forward strand.
TGTCAGGATGTTATGAAACAGAATGTATCTAGTTTGACCATCAGTCTGGGATTATTTTGCCTGACTTCAGCTACCCAGGATTCAGGAAATGAGCCTGAACTATTCATCTGGCTCCATCATCAGTGAGGATAGGGAAACTTGATTAGTCTCCTCAGGATGGAGTGCATCATCATGCAGAAGTGTCCAGTTCTCACGACTGAATAGGCAGCGAATTGCAGCCGTGCTGTTAAGACCTGGATCAGTCCATAGATAAAGAGTCACAACTAACTGTGCAGATGACTTTTGCAGCTGACCTCAAAGGTGTAGCAGGAACTTTGCTCACATTCAGCTCACTTGATCTGATTCTGTGCTTGTATTTCTGAGGTCGATTTCTAATGACCAGCATCAGTTTTACTAATTATAACTGAAAGCTTTGCAGGAATGACTGGGATTATTTGGTATCTGGAACATGATTTCTGGTCTCTTCTGGAATAGAAAATTCTATAGATCTCTGGACTGAATATTGTTAAGCAGGCATTCATAGTCAGTGTAAAATACTCAATAATTGTAAGTTACAATATAACAGAAAATCTAATTTATTTTGGGCATATCATGAACTAAACATCAACAGGATTATGCATTTACTTAATCTCATTAAATCTCAAAAAACCTTCTTAATAACTTTCCAAAATGAAGACTTACTCTTTAGACAATATTATGGCAATCCCTACACTGGAGCAATACCTATTGATGGGGAACTTTGCTGTGTAAGATATAGATTAATATTTCATGAAGTAGTTATTTATTTAGCATATCTGTAGAGAGACAGTCTTTTTCATCTGACTCTTCTTAGTCATCAAAAAGATTTGGGACCACTTAGGTCCAACCCTACCTGACCCACTGACATTTCTTGGGCTCATGTGTTTACTGTGGGACTGCTACCAGGACAGGGACAAGATCTGAAAACAGAAGAAGGAAAGAGTTACTTTTTAAAAGAGTGCACTAACCTCCCTGTGCATCACTTTAATGTGTTCTTCATCATATGCATGTATATGGCAGGTGAAATACGCTATGAGATTAGGTGGCTGCTTGTTCAGGCTTCTGGATATTCTTCAGTCCTCTGTGATGAACTTCAAACTTCTTTAGGCCTGAGGCTATCTGGTTAAATGGGAAAAATATTCCTATATAATGCATTCTGAAAGTGACGTAACAAAAATAAGGTAACAGTCAAATATCAGCTACTGTATTCAGTGGAGACTGCAAGAGAACTCTTTTGCTAGTGAAACTGTTGTATAACTCATATATTGATTGTTAAGAATAATATTAATTGATCTTAATTCTAAAGAAAGTCATTCCCGTATTCATTGCTATGAAGAAAATTAATTGAACCAGTGTTCTGAAAATGGCTGCAATAATTTATACAGTAAAATTACTTGGTTTAGCTTGTTTCCAATGAAAAAGTAAAAAACTAGTATGAGAAGGAGAGGGTATGCTCTCTTAGGTACAACCTCCCAGAATTTTAGAATTATTAGTAACTCAGACCCACAGGTGCTTTAATGCATAATGGCTTAATGCACTAAATAATAACAAAAGATACCGTTGTAGAAGAAGAGTCTCTCAGAGACCACTGAATCCCACTAGAGAATAGGACAAAATACATTAAAGCTGATGAACAGAAACTCAGACAGAAAAATATGGTAGATAACTGAAAGCTGTATAAAAGTCACTGGATTTTTAAAAAGTCCCAATTTTGTAAGCATAATAGAGAACAATATTGCTTAAAATGCCATCCTGGATCAATGTATGAAATGAAGGCATAGTTAGAAAATAAAAAGCCTACAAAGCAAATAGATAAAATGGGAAATATTTAGCATTCAATATAAATTGGAAGTTGCATAATATAAAAATAGACAAATTAAAAAGACAACAGAGGAAAATCATTGGCTGGCAGGCCTTAAGAAAATAAAATGAGTTTAGACTATATTAAGAGCTATAGAAGTCTTAACAAGGGTACATGCTGCTGCTTGATGCAGAAAAGGAAATGATAAAGCTGCAGAAAAGGCAAATATTCCAGACATATTTCTGTTCTGCATTTGGAAAGAAGAAAGATGATGCACTTGTATCACATGAGCTGATGAAAAATTTTCCACTCTGTTAGTGACCAGAAGGAATGTAAAGTATGTACTGGAGGTAAATATTTTAAAATCAGCAGGTGTGGATGGCTTACATGGGCATACTAATAGAGCTTATTTAACTGATCTCTAGCCTGCTGATACTGATATTTCATAAATCTTCTAACATTAAGGAAGTAGCAGAATACTAAAGGAGTGTCTGTTCTATGGCAATATTTTTTAAAAAAATGGCAAAGTCAATAATCACAGTAGATGTGCACTAGTAAGGCTAACAGCAGTTCATGGAAAAAATATTAACTGATAGAGAATTCTTTGACAAAGAATAAGAAAATAAAGAGATGTATTTTCCAGCATCACAATAATCTTGATTAAAAAGTAAATTAAAAAAAAAAAGTCAAGAATAATTTAAGCACCCCTGCCATGAGCAAGAAGATGACTAGAAATGCTCTCAAAGTTCTTTCTAGCCCTACCTTCTGCAGTTCTATGAAGACATAACATGGTCACCAACAGAAAGTCCTGACTGGACAAGAGTGAATACATGTATGGGTTGTGAATCCTGCTTGGTTTTATTTCTTAAATTGTTTTGTCACTGAATCAGGATCAGGAGCAGCACTAGATCACTCTAATTCTCTGAGAAATACATGGGACACAGGATGGTTGAAACACAAGGAAAATAGTCCAGCCAAGTTTGTCTGCTGGACATAGTAAAAAATAAAGCCATGTCACTTGTATTTTGCAAAAGCCATGGAGGTAGTATTAGGATGAGTTTTAAATTCAGTGCTATTCAGTATTTCCATCATTGCCCTAGAAGTAAACAGAAATTCACTGCTGATAAAATATGCACGTATTGGGAAGCCTGGTGGAATGGCAATGATGAAGGGAAAGCAAAGAAGAGCAAGAAGGATCATCTTCATGTTCAAGCAAAAAGCCTTTTACTACAGTGAAATGCAAAATTATGCATGTGGGAACCAGATAGGAGATTAGGAGATGTGTAATCAGAAACTCTACCCTGGAAAAAACAGTACTCTGAAAAGGATCAGGATCATCAGAGTATGGAGCAGTTTCACTCCAGTGAGATACTGTGGCAAAAAGAGTGAAATCAATCCTCGAATGCATAAACATGGGAATAGTGAGTACCAGTACCAGGTTGCTGTTTTTCCCTTTGTGGCACTCATTAGACTAATCATATGCAGGATATTTATTTTCAAAGGTTGCTGAAAAGCTGGGGAAGGTGCAAGGGGAGCTTGGTAATTATTCAGGATCTAAAGAAAATGCCTTATTGTAGAAACCTTTCAGTGCTCAGCCTGTCTGACTTACTGAAAAAAAAGATTACTTGATTTATGTCTTGATTAATGAATTGATAGTGTTGGAGGCATAAAATACTAGTAGGAAAGGACTCTGAGCAGACTAAGTTGTACTGAGGACTGAGTGGAGGAGCTATTAAGCCAGACAAATTCAAGTGAAGAATGAGACACAGAAAATGATTAACCATAGAACAAGCTAATGTGGTGAATTCTTCATCTTCTTACGTCTTCATCAAAATTAGACATTTTTTATTGGCCTACAGCCAACTGCAAATGAGTTGTAGCTTTTAATACTGGAATATATCCATGAAAATTAATGGTCTATGATAGCTAAGAGGTTATTCTAGGTGATGTAATCTATTACATTGTAGAAGAAATATATATTTATTTATTATTATAATTATGTCAAGAAGCAGTAGATAAACATGCAGCTTCCTCTCTGTTTGGACCTTTAAGTGCTACAATTTAATGATAACAAGATGAATTTAGGTTGCCAAGATAATTGATGATGGAAACTGGAGGACTGTAAAAGTCCATTACTGATTTTCTCTCTTTAGATACTCCAGTATAATGTCCCTTTATCAGGTGGATTAGCATAATACAAGGAAATACAATTTGCTGGGTGACTTCCTTTCTCTTTCTTTGTTCCTCTGTCTAGAAATGTCCTTGGCTGTGACATGCATCTATGATAACTAAGTAACCTGGCCTTATTTCAGAAGTTTTTGTTATTCTAAAAGCTCCTGGCCTGTGAAATGTTCTTGGGCAGCTCATTGTGGATATTTGAAACATGAAAGTAGAGAGTCAAAACATGATTTTTATCTCTGAATCATTTTATACATTCCTTTGACACATCCACTCTCCACATAATTTCAAATCTCAGAGGAACACTTTTTCAATTTCATTCCTATTATATAATTTCTCTCAACCATCTTCATTTATCTTTGTTTTTAAATTGTAACCCTTGTTTTTTCCATCACTTCACCTTATCCATTCTCCTCTAATCCCTAGTTTATTATCACTACTTGACTGATGTTTGAGAAATGTATTGTAAGTGACTTGGAGCAGACACTTGTCATTTTACTGTTGATCAGAGCACTTTGCACATGTCGTGTCATATAAATAAAAACTACTGTTCCAAAAATATTTAGTGTCTCGGTTATATTTTGCAGTATAATATGTAACAGAGACACTTTATGAAAAATAATTATTTATTATAATTATCCCATCTCTGACACTGACTTTCAAGAGCATTTTTGGTAAATCACGTGCGATGTCTCTTCTCTGTCTCCGTTCCTTAGCTAGTTCAGAGTTACAAGATGTGTCAATGAAGTGCTAGCATCAGGTTGTTTGCCATTCTAGAAACTTTTCAAATGTAACAACTCTTCACTTACCCTGTTTTCCATTGGCTTGTCTCAAAACCTTCTAGCAAAGGAAATGTGTTCCTCTTTTACAGCTGGGGAACAACAGAGAGGTGAATTTGAGGGCATTGCGAAGGCCTGAAGCACATCTGTGAGTAAAACCCAAGCCTCCAGACCTCCAATCTCCTGCCATTTTTAATGGGAAACACATCTCCCCAAAACAGATTATTGGATCAAATTGGACTGGACATGTGCAAGTTTGTAAAGTGGTTTGCCTCTCCCCAAACCTATGTTTGCATTTTGCTGAACCTGGCAAAATAAGAGAAAACAGGGTTGCTGCCGAACCCTTCTGGTTCTGTAATTTCCATATTTATAATATTTGCTTTTCTTCTGCCCTTGAATCTAGAATAGAAACCATGAAGGATTCTTTTTACTTATTGTCATTAAAAATTCAAGCAAACACAGGCTAACTTCACCAGTCACACCTCTGGTAAATCTTATCTGCTGCTTGTTCTAGAGATCTCAGGCTGCTCTGTTCCAAAGGACTTGTCTGGCTTCTTAACCCACATGAAGGCAAAGGTGGCAGAAGGTGGTGGAGGACACTAGCTGTCTGCTGAGAAATTTTTCTGTCAGTCCAAAGAGATGATCCCTGAACAACCCAGAGGAAACTCACAAGCTTTGACAGTCTCTATGAAATAATGTCTTACTAACATCTTTTCCCATGGATACCTTGAATAGGAACACTCATGAAGAGAGCTTTCCTAAACAGGGAAATGCTTTGCTGCATGGCACTTTGGTCACATCTCTTAGGAGTAAAAATTTCCTATTTGCAGTCTTTCATTTCAGAACCAAGCTCTTACCAAGCCAAAAGTCATGGCAGGTATCTGTTAGAGAAAAATGCTTTCAAGGAAAGAAAAGCTAAATAATAATGTAAGCTTTACTATTATGATCTCTATCTAAAGGAAGAAAAATGTTCTGAGTAAGGAAATTATTTCAGCAGTCACACAGAGAAAGCCTAGAGTTTTCAAAAACAGTTCTGGCTTCCTGGGGGATTGCTGTCTAGCCTTCAACATTTTGAAGCTGACCCCACGGACTGCACCATACTACAGAGACTGGCAGAGGCACCACTAGAAGAACAAATGTTTAAGTGGCTTCAATTTTGTGCAGAGATAAGTTAAGAATCTTCATGGACTCAACTTCTGCCTCTATCCCTTTATGAAGCAACTACTTTCTCAGGAGTGATGAATATGGGGCTAGTGTCTAAGCCATAGAAAAAAAAAAACAAGCAAAAGAAAGAGAGGAGCCATCATTCCAAGGAGTCTCCTTCAGCGTGGAGGAACCAGGTTTGAAAATTTCCTTCATGTTTTCTTCAAAAAACTCAGCAAATCCATGGCTTGTATTTTTTCTACCTGCACCATAAGGAAAAAGAGACAAAGAAAGTAATCTCTATGGTATTGCATGATGACCTATGCAAGCTGATCTGAGGCAGTACACGACTTGTGGTATTCTTCAAAATCCATTTCCTACTTCAGGTATTTGAATAACATTCGTCACCACAGCGACTGGGGCCCCTTCAGGCAAAAAAAAAAAAAAAAAAAAGTTCCTTTTTTTATATCCTTGCAAGTCTAAATGTTACTCTTTGTTCCTCAGTTTCCTGTCAGAGAAGCCCATGTTTTGGATGTCCATCCATGGGGGGTTATTAAATAAACACAGAGCATCTACTCTTGATTCTATACACACAGGGAGATGAAATTTCCAATTTCCAATTGTGGGACCTCCTCAGGAAAACAGGACAGAAAAAGCCAAACTTCCCCAGGGAGGGAAAACCCTGACTGCATCTTGACAGGTTTTAAACAATTTTGATGAAGTTTTTCATGACAGATGTTTCCTTCAAAGCACTGGCTGGGTGGTGTAGAGAATGGGGAGTGTTATAAGGTGAGATTCTCATTTCATCTGCTGCAGAACTCGTTAGCATGTTTAAAGTGAATCAAGAAATTAGGCCAAGCATGACTTAATAAGCCTGGCCTTAAACCCTGCTCTGGAAATATGGATCCCATTCTTCAGTAGTTCCTAAGCAATATCAGACAAGCCACTTGGACTAAACCAGTAAGACTAATTTCCAGGTGCTTCTTTTTCAAGACCAGGACTGGATATATAGAAGGGATGAGCATCCACTGGATCAAACTGTAATTTAAATATAAGGACCCATATAAAACTAAATTCTCTGGGGAAAGAGAGATGCTATGAATCTCAAATTTAGGATTATTTTAAACTGAAACATGTCTGGACTTCAAAGCCCAGTCTGCAGAACAAGATCTTACCTCAGTGGGAATTACTACAGTGGCAGTGATACTTGCGATGTACTCAGATACCAGTGTAATGACCACATTATTAAAGTGTTCCTGAAGACATAAATATTTTTTTTTGTTTTCAGTGTAACAATGTACCACAAATAAAGCACACAAATAAAATTTAAGTGAGGGATTAAGTTCTGCCTGTCACAGAATGGATGAGTGAGGAACCAGCTTGGATATTGCTGCACTGTACTCCTTATCATGTCCAGATACAGGAGTATAGCAGCAAACAAATACGATTATGCCACTTTCCAAGACGTTTCCATACAGTCACATGTTATGCTAGACCCAAATAAAGAAACCCTTCCAGAACCAGACACGCTGGTGCAGAAACATCTGAACTGGTTTTGGGCACACATATAGGAACTAGATCAGGTATTATACATGATATATGCTATTTCAGAAAAAGGCAACACACACATGAAGATCAGCAGCATTCCCTGTGCCTGTTTACAAGTGGCTGCAGAGATACTAGAGAACCCTTATGCCACCACAAACTCTTTTCAACTTGGACCCAGCTTCCTGTGCACCCAGAGCATCCCAGCCTGGATGCTCTGCAAAGAATGGTGCTCGCTCCCAGCACAAGGCCTTGGGGAGCTCAAGCTCCCTTGTGAATGCCTGACAAAAGCGCAGTTTTAGAAATTCTTGCCTTTGTCCCCAGTCTTCATCCTACTCCCACTTTCACTGTATTATAATATCAACTTCATTTTTTTTCCTCTCCTCCTTTACTAGCTCAAGTAAAGAAACAAGGCTGAATAGAATAATAACAGCTCTTCTGAACCAACTAATGCAGCTAGGGAGAGCTGAACAAGCTCTCAGGTGTACAGCACCACCATCAGGTGCTTGCTCTGACATTTCTCCCTCCTGCCTGTCCCCTCAACACAGTACAGTGTCTTCATTCCCCTCACCCTGCTTCACTGCTTCCTCCTTCCTTTCTCCTCATTCTGGGAGCCCTCTCCTTTATCCTTACCTCCTCCTTCCTCTCTCTGCATGATGTGACTAGACAGGAAAATACAGATTTATGTACTCCCTACACGTGCTTCTCATTTTTTCCGATCCATCTTTGGCTGTTGATTTCTCCTTCTTGTAGGTGAGTGTCTCTCAGCTCTCTTCCTCTCTCTTTGACCTTTCCTCTGCTCCTTGTAAGGCATTCTCTCCTCTCATGCTGTGAAACATTCATACTGTCTCATACTGTGAAATTATCTCTCTCATGCTCTCTTGACTATATCTCGAGCATGGTCCTCGGTGCTTTCTAAAGGATGCTATTTCACAATAAATACATAAGCACTGCTTCATGCTGCTGTCTTCTCCAACTGCCTAATTGGATATGGTATTTTAAAGTGCTCTTTAGAATATCAAAGATGTCTTAGCTATTTTATAATTTTCCTTCTCAGCTCTGTTGAAATTTGTACAAAGCAATTGTGGGGTTTTTTTATCCAGCTTGAGCTCACCAGCACAAGCAGTGCTGCCCTAGCTTGCACAGCTCGGTTGCTGAGGCAGGGCTAGCTGTGCCTTATTCTCCATTTCCCCTTTAAAACGCTCCATCTTTCTGCATCTCCAGCTCTCACAGTGAGACTGAGCAATCAGGTGACTCGGTGACAGGCTGGTTTGCTGCATTGTGGCATCCTCGGAACAGCTACAGAGGTTTGTACACAGAGCTCCCTGTGCGAGCGCAGAGGGCACGCCGGGCAGCAGCCCGGGCACTCCCGGGTTACGCAGAGCTATCTATGCACGGCCTTTGGTGTGTGCAGCGTCTGCTGCTGGCCCCACAGGTCCGGGGCTGAAGGAGCAGCCTCTCCAGGGAGTACCTGCCTTTAACAGAGCCACTGCTGCCAGACATCTTGAGAGTCCTTCATTATAATTGCTTCGGGGCCTGCACAGATCCGGTGTTGCCTCATTATTGGGACTATTTATTATTGAAACCAGAAATGCTGAGTCATTAAATAGAGGTCATAAAAACATCCTTATTCGCTAAAAGCATTAGCTCATCATTTCTGGTACTACAGAAAGTAGGAAAGACTAGGAATCCTTGTGCCTGTGAGAAAGAAAATGTGGACTGCATCAGAGGCCTGGGAAGATCAGACAAGAGCCCCAAGTCAGTAACCCGTTAGGAAAATCAGGATGCTGGTTAAAGACAGATCTCTAGGCTCAAGATCAATTGCTATTTCTGCATTTGTGTCACTTCGGGTTACCATTTTATCCCAGAATATGTTAATGTCTCTCTCCGGAAATGGACAGAACTAAGAACCTTGCTCACTTTTGTCTGAAGACCATAAGGCACTTCAGAGGCACTAGCCAGCTCACCTAACCACAGAGAGCTGCCGTTACCCCCACCTCCATTTTTACACAGGGAAGCCAGAGGTACGGAGGGGGCATTTGTTTGCTTTCAAGCCCTGGCTGCAAGAAGAACTGCACTCTCCTGATTTCTCATGCCAAAGAAAGGCATTTTTTTCCTGTGTTTTTTGTGCTGCCGAAGAGTTAATATAGCCAGAGAAAGGATTTTTACTACCCATGCTTGAAATTTATTTTTTTACTATTCTTCCTCGGGCAGTTTTCTGAATCTGAAGAGATCCTTCTGGGTGGAAAAACACAATTTTCAGAGATTATGTTTCCCTATTTTAATATTGAAGCTGCAGACAAATACTTCCTTTGATAGCTGTGTTTGATTTCCTGCACTGCAGGGATGTCCTGTCAGCGTCCAGATCCAACAACAGGCGCATGGAGGTTACATCCCTCAGCTGATGGGGGGGGAGGGGGGGTGTTTATTTGTTTTTGTCATGGATTTCTTTGGAGGAGTAAATATGAAGGACTCGTACTGCAGGCTCACCAGCCAAGGCGCACTGTGCCACATCGTGTTCCCGGCCGGAGCCAACACTCCAGGCGTTTGGGCAGGGCAGGGGGCTCCCGACGCTCACCTGAGCACACACCGGCCCGCAGCGGCAGGGTCCGGTTCCCCGGGGGGCGCAGGTCCCTCCCTTGGGGCTCCCCCGCCGCGTTCAGGCTCTGTGCCCCGCCATGGCCCCGGCAGGGCTCGCCGGACCGGCCCCCCCGCCTGCGGGCCGAGGGAAGCGGCTGCAGGCCGGCGGGAGGACGCGGGGCCGGCGCCGCGGGGCGGGGGAGGCAGTGCGAGGCAGTGCGAGGTAGTGCGGAAAGAGTTAAGGGAAGGTGGCGGGGCAGGCTGGCTGTCGGGAGCGAGCATGTGCAGATTGAAACCGCATCCATACTACGGGCGATTGTCACTGGCACACTTCACCTCCCGCCGGCCGCGGGGCACCCATGGACACCGGTGAGGACACGAGCCGCGGCCGGGCGGGGGAGCCGAGCGGCGGCACCGGGAGCTGCCCGCGGCCGCTGCCCTCACGGCCGCCCCGCCGGGGCCGCGCGCGGCCCGCGGCGGCCTCCCCGCGGCGCGGGGGATGCGCTGCCCGGGGCGGAGGGCGGGGATGGCGCCCGGCGCCGTTGGTTTCGCTTTCTGGCGGCGGGAGGGCCGTGCCGCTCCCGACGGGCGGGTGCCGGCCGGAGCGAGACAAAGGCGGGCGGCCGAGCGGCAGCTTCCCCGCCAGCGGCGGGCCCCGCGGGGCCACCGGGCACGGATGTGTCGCCCCCTCTCGGGGAGCGGCGCAGCCCCCGCAGGCCGTCCCCCGCAGCTCCTCGGGGCGGCAGCGCGGTGCGTGTCGAGGGGGTTTTGCTCGGGAGCTCCCGACCCCGGCTGCGAAGTTTTCGGGGCTCAGGGAAAGCAGGGTGGAAGGGTTGTTGAAATCGGAGCTGCTTTTCGCTGAACAGTGCCTTTTTTTTTTTTTTTTTTTTTCTTTCTTCCCCAAGAAAAGGAGAGAAATGTCGCGAAGTATCTTTTTGTATTGATTTCTGTAAAACTTAATTCCAAGCAAGGGCAAATAGCTCTGAATGAACCCAGCGTTTGCAGAGCTGAACTGGGAGGTGGGAACTGGCTCTGGTCCGTTCAGTGACTTTTCTGCAACCTTGTGAATTACTCCTGTGTGTAAAGCCAGAGGTCAGGGATACAGATACTACAGTCAGCTGAAAATGAGAGTTTTTTCTTTTCTATTTTTTTTTTTTTTTTTTAATTTAAATTAGTCTCAAGATGTTTGCTCTTGTTCCATTTTTGGTATGGAAAAATATTCACAATAGCTGAATTTTTGCAAAATGGAAAATCTGTTTCCTTCTGTTCCCCATTCACTCATTTACTCTAGGGTTTTGCAAATTGTTTCTAGGATACTTAGGAGCAGGGATGCTGGGGAGGCTGCTCTGTCCTGTTCATCTTAAGCTGGACCGTTACACTGGGACTTCTTAAGAGATCATTTCACATTGCTGGTCCAAAACTACTGGGGATGTACAAACTTGTTAAGCCTCATAATTACACAGCAGATGCAGAAAAACTCTGTTACATGAAATACTTTGTATTGTTCTCTGGCATTGTTTATTTGGCAGTTTTTTTCTGTTTTCTCTTATTTCTGAGAAAAAAAAAAGCAGTCCCTGCAGGAGCTGTTTTTTTTCACAGGCAGGGTGGTAACAGCTCTGTGTCTGTCAGAGCTGTGTGCACTGGGGATTTGGAAGAAGAACAGATTGCCCAAAGAGGTTCATTCTGTGTTTTCCAGGGGCACAAATGCATTAATATATGTACAGCATCGGTTAGAGATGGGGCTAGCTACTGTTTGGTGGTAAATAGGGAGTAATGAAAACAAAAATTACCATAAGTTATTAGGAAACAGAAAAGAAAGACTTATTGACATGGAGTCCATAATGCCTGTAGGCACTTTCAACCAGCACTGGGGAAAACTGTGTAGGAAATCCGTAAGGTACTCTTGTGCCTATGACACATCCTAAAGGTCCTTCTTGAATCCCAGCACCTTGTCCCAGTGAGAAGGTTCCATGGAGAAATGTCAGTTTTCCTGTGTTATGTGACAGCAGCTTGCTACTGTGGATAAATTAAGATTTTTCACTAAATCTGCGAGTAGGTAGTTCCTCCTTGAGGAATATATGCTCTCGGTGTGTATGTCTGAGAATTTCATACTTCTCTGTTGAGGCTGCCTCTGAAGAACATGGTTGTCTCTGTTTGTAGAAGAGGAAACTGAGGTGCAGGAAAATGACATTTCAGAGGTCGTTGTTAGATTGAAACAAGATTTAACTCCAAATCATTTGATTTAACTAGTAGCTGTAGTAGCTTTCTAAACAAAGCTCAGCAAAAGTGCTAGAAGCAGCTGATTCAAACTGAAACATTCTGAGATCCTCTGATCACAGGAATATTGAAAAAAACATGTAGTGTAGTCTGGTGGAAAGGAAATGGAGGGACAAGCAGAAGTTGAGGCAGTATTGCTTGTTACTGCATAACTTCTTGCTGAGGCTCTGGCAGCATGCCTGTAGCCTTGGTCAGTATTGCTGTGCCCACTCTACTGAAGCCTGATGGTGGAGGCAGAAAACAAGCTGCTTCCTTGGAGAGTTCAAACCTTGGAATTCTTATGGCAAGATCCCATGGCAGTTTACAGACGTGGTAAAGGGGTCTAAAACAAGAGGTATGGATAGCACAGGTGTGTAGTTGAGGGTAACCTAGATCTCTGCATCCATATGGAAATGGTACCTGGTAGTGGGGACTCTGCAGTTTTGCTGACAATGTCATAATATTATGTGGTGCCAAACAGTGAAAGGCAAATTTAACCTTGAAGGGAGATGCAGGTTTCTGGATTAGAGTGTAAGGCAGGAAGAGGTTTTTGGATAAGGTGATGGAACTTGACAGTATGTGGAGTCTTTTAAGATATCTTTTTTCAATCTATACTTTATTCAGCATCTTGGAGGTGTTCTAGGGAGTGAAGATGTAGGGATCCCTTTGGCCTTGTAATTTGTGGATCTACTTACTCCCACACGTCAAGAAATGGGGAGAGGAGTTGTTTTCCAGCATTGTAAATGTGCTTTTAATACCTGTCCACTTCGTTAGGACAGTAACTGTCCTTGGATCCGGTGTTTCAGGGCTGCTGGCAGGCGCTTCATTGTGTCCAGGAGGGGTGTTTCTTCTCATGGCATAATTAGTCAGATGAATTTAAGTTTTACCTCCCTTCAAAGCGTTAGAAATAAACTGCAGTTGGGGACTGATCATGCCAGGAAGAAGGTGTGGAGGGGGAATGAGGGGGAGGAGAGGAGACTGTGCACCCTTCCTCTGGAGGGTGGGGAGGGAGGAGGGGGGGAACCCCCAACTTTTTGCTATCATCACATGCTTTGACGGCAAGTCTTGTTCGTATCCTCAGAATTGTACTTATCACAGAGTCTGGGGCCAGGCTTTGTAGGTTTCTCTTTTTTCTGCAGCATGGGATTGGTCACTAAGCATCATCTCTGTGAGACTTGTTTGAAGAGTCCTTTGCAAGTTTTGGAGTTGCCTCACTGGCTGTGGTGTGCTTTCTTGTGCTCCTTGTTCATGGTATGCACATCCAGTCTCCTTAGACTAAAGAACTTCTGTCCTTATTCAAGTTGTTGAGCTGTGTTGCAAGAAACTGCATGAAATTTTAATAAAATTATCTGCAGGAGATTTGACTAGGTTTTAGGCAAAAGAGTCCTTTCTGTTAAGCTGTCTGACAACAGAAAGAAGTTTTTTCTCATGGAAGATGATTGGAAAGCATCATGAAGAAGCTTTTAAAAAGGAGAAAATATATTGAGGAGGCTTAAAGAGTGGTGTTGTGGAGGAGACCTTGTTCTGATGGTGAAATCATAGAAGTAATGGAAAATTTTATGTTGCAAATTGTACCTTAGGATTCTTTGTTTCTAGATCGCCTTCAACAAATACCATGTTTAAGAAAATGAAGTTAAGTTGTTGCATTGTTTTGTTTCTTTTTTCAGTCTCAGACAGCCTGCTATTATATGGTAAGAGGAGAGGTAACAACATGGCTAATTAAAGGGCAGCAATGCTTCATTCCTTAGGGCTAATTATTCTCTAGAAAATGGGTCAATTACTTAAATTGTTTGCCAGCAGGAGGTAGGAAAAGCCTTCATTCCCATTCCTCACCATCCTTTTGTAGGAAGCACTTCCTACCTCCACAGCAGTTGCAGTATCTTGTTAAGCTTTCAAGTGCCAGAGCCATGCCCTGCAGATGGGGAAGTGGCACCTGAGCAAACTTATATGTGGTCACTTCTGTCCTGCATGTTCCTGTGTAGATGCAGATGAGGCAGTGTCCAGTGGTGTTCCTGGGTTGTTTCTGGAGTGAAAGAAATGAAATTGAACAATACAAATGGGAGTTCTGTTTCAAAACAAAATTTGCTTGATGTGAAAGGTAAAGTATGGTGTATACCCTTAATTCTTTTGAAAGAAGTTTGATCATCTAGTTAGTTAATGTCTTCCAACATAAAAGGTATTACCTGCTTGTGGCTTGCTTGGTACAGGTTTGTAAATGATCCCTTCTCAGATCTGCTTCCTGTATTTGTTTCAGTATTCTCTGGTAGCTTTCTCACCTGACCATGCTGCTTGCTTTAGCTCTGCAGGCTTAGTACAGACTGGGTGAGGGAGCAGAGGGCTGGTTAGCCATGTACATCAAAATGAACTGGTCTGCTTTCCACATTTCTGTTATGATATGTGAGGCAGGAATATCCAGATGGTTCCTGGGTTCCTCGGTAAGGTGGCTGTGCAGGCAACTACAAGAAGTCTTGAAAGAAAGCCAGACTGGGCAAAGGCTTTGGCTCTGCAGGAGCAGATACCAACATCTCTGCCAATTCAGAACAACACTCTCTTTCTGGTTAGTCAGAGCACTACATTCCTGGCTGTAAATGATACACCCAATAATGTCTGCTGTGAGCCAGAGCTTACGCACCTTGCAGTCCAGCTAAAATGAGTGTAAAAGACTTTGCAGGTGCGTGCTGCTTGTTAACATGTCCTCAGAGGCAAAATAAAAGCTAGACTGCTTTAGAGATTTGTTCGTAGGTATATCTGAATGAGCATACTTATCAGTTACTAGGTCAGAGGTGTCTAATCATTGCATAGAAGAGGGAAGTGTTTTATGTTACCCTTTCTTTTGTTCTGGATTTTTGTTGGTGTCAGTGCACTAGAGCTCACTACAACCTTATTTTGAAACTCCCCCGCCCTCACATGCTTCTGTCAAAGCTGGATTAAATGACTTCCCTACCACAAATGCTGTCTTGCTTTCATTGCATAAGATCCAAGCATCAGTAGTCTCTAGGTGAGTGTTGATAGCATAGCGTGGTGAAGCTGCTGTTTGACTTCTTCCTTGCTGGATCTTTGCTCTCAGGTGTGCCATTTACTGGATGTAGCCTATATGAAGAACTTCAGTACAGCACCTCTCTGTCCTGTTTGCATGATGCTACTGGGAGCATGATGAAGTACTTCTGAAGGGGGGAGCTCAGTCTTTAGTATGGGTAGCTCTAGCATAGTGCTGTGTGTACTGCCAAGTGCCTTCTGGGGATGGGGAGTCTATTTTGGTTTTATTTCTTTCATCCAGAATGCATGCACAGATCATGATCCAATTCATTTAGTTCCACCAGCCTAATCTGGACTGAGAAATCTTGGCTGGGGCTGTGTCTATGCAGAGCTCTAGACAGTCATTCCTCTCTGCTTGCAGCAGAGTGTTCCTGATGATAATGGTGTATTTGGCTGTTTCCTCTCCTGCTAACTGACCTAGCAAAGCTGGACTTGCTTAACCCATGGGACACTTCGAGCCATGTGTTTTCTTTGTATTTTGTGTCAGCAGAGGCTTATGGTAAGGATGCTTCTAGTAAGTTCTAGAAGAAGAGTTATTTATTTTTGTAATTTCTGTTGTTTTCTGTATAGTTTCCCCTAGTGGTGTGATAGATACCATGTGATTTGGTTTATTTTGATCCAGCAGTTCTTTCCAAGGCATACCTCACAATTAAACTTTTAATTGGAAATGGACTTGTACAGGAGCTTCAGGATGTAGGGCACAGTTTATAAAAATACTTGAATGTCTTACTAGGGAGAGAAAAGCTGCTGTGAAGGTAATGTAATGATTCCTTAGCAATATTGAGCTTGGCTGCTGTTGCTTTCGGTTTTCCTTTGCTGCTTAATACTTTACCATGGAGATGAGATACTTTCCAAACCATCAGCCTCAGCCACTTGAGCTGACAGAGGTTAGCATGTTATTAGGAGTGCCCTGGGCAGCTAAGCCATTTCCTGTGCAGTGGAATACTAAGGTGCATATAGAAAGAAGGCAATTAATTATGCTATATTATGTTGCCTTATAAATTGTGGATGTACAAAAGGTCAACTTCTAGAATCCATGTTCTTCTCTTAGATAGTTACTCCAAGTTGGGGTATGCCGCCTTGTGTGTGGGGCAGTGGGAATAGGTTTTTTGTTCTGTTTTTTTCTTTCCCCAGCTACGTATCAGGCATAAAAGTGGGAAAGTGTCCCATTGTGATGCGAGAAATATAGTTTCCTTGGTTTGAGAAACAAGGACTGGACAATGTCATGACAATGATGAACATTTGCTACGCTTAAGGGCTATGGCTTAGCAACGTTTGGAGTAATCAAAAGCTGTAAGTGCAAACACCAGCACTTCCACTGCATCTTTCATTTGAGAATCTCTCAGTTCTTAATGAATTTTCAGTGTGTCTCTGTGAGGCTGGTATTATTAGTGTCATTTTGCAGACAAGTAGATAAAGTAAAATGCTTGTATAAGCACATTCAGCAAGCCAGGAAAAGCAGGAATAAAATTCAGGAATACTAATGATTCAACCTGGTTTTGAGCTACTATCTTGTATTTTTTTCCAGAAAAGAAAGACATGAGTTTTTGTAGCTTTCCTGCCCCCATCCCTCTCTTTTTTTTCCCCATTGGATTAGGCTGCATAAAAGCGAGACATTATTATGCAACATATCTAAGTGTGCATGTGATACTTGAAAAAATGGTAATCAGATAAGTTGCCAGGCAACAGTACCCTGCCTTCAATTACCAAAATGCCAGTGAGTGTGCTTTCATGATATAACACGGGTGCTGTACTTCTTCATAAAGAAAGTGTAGGTGGAGTTTTGTAAGAGTTGCTCCTTTTTAACTCATCTCCTGCTTAATCTGCCATATTGTGAGGTTAGATTTGACCCCAGTTTTAGAGAAAAGTATTCACCAAACCTGAAATCAACAACAACAAAGTTAGATGATCTCTCAAAGAGAATGAATGGTATGTGAGCATATATGAGTAAATAACCATTTCCTGTGATGGGTCTGTGAGTGTTTGATGGTTCAACAGCTTACAAGAAGTAGGTCAGAGCTCATCCTTGGGACCGTGAAAATTAAGAAAATGGGTGAGAGATTTATGTTAAAAGGTAGATGACAGGAATGCAAGGCAAGCTGTGAGAAGTATCAAAACACTCATGGTGGTCCCTTGGCCCAAAAATATTGAAAGCCGTGGTAATTCATGAAAATATGAATGTAAATCCAGCTGGTTCATTTTCATTGCCTTAACAGAAGCAGAATGGAAGGAACATAAGAAGGGATGAGTGTACACAGAGGAAAAAGTGATAGTCTAATAATGAAAGACAGCATGAGGGAATTCACTTGTGTGTTTGTTTGAAACCTGAGTTTAATTTATTTTTCAAAGATATTGCAAGATAACAACAGCAAAATTAAAGACTCTTGGAAGTTATTTAAATGAATTTTTGGTTTTGGCAATAAATAGCCACAGAAGCATTTGCAGAGACTGCAGTTTTGTGGGGATGCAGGCATCTGGCCAAGCCTCTTCAGCTGTTGGGTGGTGGCATGGAATTTAGAAGAAATCTGAAACTCCAGAGGTCTAATGTGCTACTCAGGGCTTTGACGGAAGTTTTCAGTTGAGATAGGGGACTCACCTAGATATATCTGGGAAAGAATGCCCATAACCTTGAATTCACTGTTTCCTTGGGTAAGTGCAAGTTGTTGCTTTACAGAGTTGGTTTTCCAATTATTTTTTTGTTGTTCCAAAAGGAGCAAAAGGCATTTGCATTTCAGGAGATGAGGGACTGTGTCCTGCGTGTCCCTCTGCAGTATTTCAGTCCAGTGTAGAAAGAGGTTCAGAAGTCCTCATCAAGAGACATGGTGGGACTTCAGTTAAAAGGGAAATCTGCATCATCCTCTGTGTAAGTCCTGCCAAAACAGGGGGAGTTTCTGAGAAGACACAGACTCACTTTCTGTTTCCAAATTTGGCACTTTCTTCCCAGGAGAATCCCAGATAAGTCATGGAGCAATGTTATAACTTGATTTTTCTGTTGCACAACTTACCACCTGTTAGTTGCATGGACCTGAGCTCTCTTTGTAGAGAACTGTAGAAATAATGAAGGGATGTAAATACTGAAAGAGACAGTTGAAGGAACGCTCAACTAACCACCTTGCAGTTAGGAATTTACTTTCTTTTTTGTTTGCTTTTCTTTGTGTTCTCAGTTGATGAGCAGTATTGCTAGATTATGCTCATGTGTAGTCCCCAACCTGCTGACACCAGGAATATTTGTGTCAGAGGAACAGTCAGAGCAGGAAGTGCTGTTTTGGGAAGTCTGCGATTTTAGTTTTTAACTATTTTTGTATATGCAAGTGGATGTTCACACTACTCTAACTGGTTTTTGTTTGATTTTCCCTTACTACAAACACTACACATTTTGAATCATTAGTATTTTGACACAGAAAGTCCATTTATATACCAAACAAAAAACAAATCCCCTTTTCTGAACAGTTTAAGCTTTGTATTAATCACGTGAGCCTTAAGGTCCAATCTTTCTCTTCAGCTCTACTGCTGTGCTCACGTGTATTATGACATAGCCTTTACTAATGAAGATTTGCTTCAATGAGTGTTTTCTTTCAAGTGTAGATACATTTGTAACCAAAGGTATGGATTCTCCAGCAGTCTGAGTTCAAAGTGATGCAGTATTTTGTGAAAAGGGAACTTCTTCCTGCTGGGCTGTGTGCTGTGAGCCAAATCTGAGAGATGATGATACAGCTGAAAACTAGCAGGCTTTACGGTAGTAGCATGGGGTAGCATTCAGAGGGCTGATGAGTTCCTTGGTCTGGCTCCAGGTGAAGCCCCATGGGTGGCCTGAGCACTGGTTCCGGGGAAAGGGATGAACTGAGCAGGACTGTGTTGTCCTAAAGTTAGGTTGGCTTGAAACCTTTTGTAATGTTCATGTTTCTGCATTTAAGGAGTCGGGAGTGTTGCAGTTGCTTATTTTGTATGATTTTGTTCCTCAGTCTTTTATGTATCAAATTATAGACAAGTACATCTGACCATGCAAAAAGAATTCTCAGTGGTTTTATGATTCTAAGGAAATGCCTTTTGAAATTTTGTTTGCATATGTCTGATAAATAGTTCAGTAGAAATCTGTGGCAAATATCCAACTGTGGCAAAATGCATATAAGGAAAATGGATTACGTGCAAATAATTTTTAGGAACATTGATGTGACAACAATTTATACCAAAGCTAGACAACAAACAATTTCTTTCCCAGTCTGATGTACAAATATGTAGCTAGTAAAATAGCAACTATTTCTCAGGATAAGAGAGACTCCAATGTAGATGCAAGCTTCAGTGCATAGGCAGAAGGTGCTAGCTGTGTCTCAATAATACCCATATTACATTGATTTAATTAGTGGGTTTATGCTATTCATTGCTCCATTAATCTCATTGGGAAGATTTTTGGGGGGCGGATTAGTTATTTAATCTGCATTTTTAATTGGAGTGGTTTTGTAGTTCAGTGTCATCTAAATAAAAACAGTGTAGGTTTGTTTTGTTTTGCTTATTAAGGAAAACTCAAATTCCTCAAATGTTTCTCAAATTCCTCTTGGATTTTGGTGCTCAAAAATGCTGAGATTCATTAGGATAATGTGAAGAGCTCATTTGTTACACAGTCTGACACATAAATGTCCTTGCTCTAACTTCTTCATATGCAATTAATCCAGAAAAATGCTATATATAGACAAGCCCTTGGGTTGTGAGATCTGTGAGGCTGATGTAAATAAGGTGTTGGATACTTGTGTGTTGAAGCTGTCACCTCGAGGCATGACTTCTGTGAAAATCAGGAAAATCCCAAATGTCAGCATTTGAAGAGAAGGAGAGCCCCAGCTCATGGGTTCCACTTGCTTGGATCATGCAGCCCTGCTGCCTGAGCCCAACATGGAGGTGAAAGGCAGTCAGATCACTGGAGCAGAGAGGACAGTGCCAGTGCCCCCAGGAACAGCTTGGGCTGCTGGGTGGGTGGCACTGAGAAGGGCCTGCTTACATGAAGTCCATACTCTGTCCTGGAATGGGGAAGAGAGAAGAAAAGTGTGATGATTGGAGAAGTGAGGATGAGAGGAGATTGGAGGAGATAAGGAGACAATGTTAGGAGAGATAGGATGGGGGTGGAAAAGTGTCAACAGTGAAGCTTACTTTGAAAATTGAGATATTGATGGGGAAAATAGAAGTAAAGCCATTTCTGGCAGACCCTCCAAGGGTTAACTGAGACCTTTGCTGAGATGGTAGCAGTGAACCTTTGGTCACTGACTCCAGAGAAGTTGCTCTGTGTGTTTGCTGTGGCTGAGATCCAGAAGGACAGTGGAGAGAAGAAAGGCTCAGCCTCACCCAAGGAGAGGCAGCTGTCAGGGTGCTGCCCTGGGCAAGGGGCAGGTACAGGTGCTCTGTGGGGGCTCTGAAGAAGTCAGGTCTTCCAGGGCCCAATGTACTGGAGCTAAGCTATCCATACACATAGTTGGTTCTGTGTTTAAAACCTCTCTTGCATTGTGCTGTATTAAGATTAAAATGTACTTCTTTGGTTTAGGAAGGCTGTCTGGTTGCTGTGTTAACTGTTGGTCACACACTCCTGGGCTGAAAACAACTGGCATCTGAAACCCCTTGGACTTGCTGGAGGCAGCCTAGTCTACCTGCGGATGTTGTGAATTAGGAGGTGGCCAAAGAGTGGGAGAGCTCCAGGATCCCTTCCTGGAAAAGGTAAGGTCTGGAGGCTAAAACTGGTGGGACTGCCCTTGTAGACTGGAAAAACAGAGCAGTTGTCTGACTACAGAGCTGACTGCATTGTAGATGGTACCTTGGAAATTTAGATATGTAGAATGCAAAGTTATTTCCATCGGTTTAAACACCAAGTTGTTTTCTGGAGGTGTAAGATTGCCATTTGCACACATCACCCTTGATTTCTGTCTGCTGTGAGTCACATCATTCTGATTGCTTGTAATTTATACAGCCAAACTTTTCACTGTTATTTTCTCTTTAAAACCTCACACTCTGATAGCCTTAGGCAGTTAAAACAATCAGCACAGTGGAGCAGTATCTCTGAGCTAAACCAGAGCAGTAGGTAAAGAGTAGAGGGTTGCTCTCTCCTGTGAAAGCACAGGTGTGAGTCAGATGATGAGGAATCTATTCCTGGCCCTAACAAGCAGTGCAGTCTCTGCACCTGATTCACCAGTGTGTTACTCTACTAATCTTCTTAGCCTCATCTTGCCACTCTCCTGTATGCTGTGGCAATCACACTTCCACAGAGTGCATGTAAAATGCTATCAATTTGGAAGGGTGATTTATATCCCAGAGCAAAAGTTTATATTGATTCTGGTTAGTGGGGTGAACGTTGTGGGACCAGAACAATTTCCAGACCCTGCAGCATTTGTGACAGGCTCTTTGTGTCTGCAGTGTGTGGCATGGTTCAGGCTACAATATTGTTTTGCCCATTGTGGATCAGCTTTCCTGGGTAGGTTGTGCGCAGTACTTTATTTCTAGCTGGGAACTCACTTTGAATACGTACATGCCACATGTATAAACTTCAGATACATGTAGCAGAGTCATCTGTTTCAGACGTTTCATTACCCTGTTCTAGTTGTAGTGCCCAGGAGATCTTCTGTTGGGCTATTCTGTTGTCCCACTTCACTGGGTGTTCTTGCTGATAGACCCCTGATCCTCTCTGAGGCTGGGGAACAGACCCAATCAGCTGCTGAAGGAAAGCAGTAGACTGAATTGTGGCAGTATTAACAGTGTGGATAAGCAGGATCAACTCCTGCCTAGAGCTCCAGCTGTGATTGTGCTGCCCATTGTGTAGCTGATTAAAGGGCTTCAGTTGGTCACCAAGTGTCCTCTTTTGAGTGGCTGCAATGTTATAACAAAGCAAGTGTCAGCAGCTTCCTGAGAAGGCAGCTGGTGATGGACTGAGCTTTGTGTGAGTCCAGCTGTTATGTCAGTGATGCAGCCATGAGTATTTCTGAAGAAAGCCGTGTCTGGCAAGTGCTCTGGTGTGTGATACTATTGCTGCGAGTAGAGCAAATGCTGCTTCTTGCCTGTCCTCAAGAACCATCGAATGTAGTGCAGAAGTCTCCTATTACTGTTAAAACCTGAGCACTGTATGGGCACAAAAAAACATAGTTCCATTGGCAGCAGAACAAGACTATGAATTATTCATTCCTCCAATGACTCCTGTAGGTTCCATCCACTCAGGCCATTCAGGATGCTATCTGTTGGAGATACAGACAGATCTGCTTTCAAAGCTGTGAGGATAAGACCCTGCAAAGTGTCATCACCTGTCTTGAGCTTGTCCTTCATTAAAATGGCTTGGGCATTGTTGTGACATCCTTGAGGACATAGAAGCAACCTCTTAGCATCCCATGGGCAGGAAGGAACCCAAGGGTTGGTAGGAATACTTGTAACATCAATGAATTTGGAACACATCTGGTAATGCCAGCCTGGAATTGTCTGTGAGGTGAGGACAATGAGTTAGGAGCAAGATGGAAGCCCTGGCTGCTCTGGCCCATTTTGCAAAAGAGAGGTGGGAGAGCTGCATCTTTTGTGTAGCATTACTTTGGTTTTTGTAAGAGAACTTAGGCTATGTCAGTTTGTTCCTAGCTCCGTCTTGCTGAGAAGCCAAAGTGTCCTCTGTTAAAGTGTCCTCTGCTTGAGCACAGGCAGGATTTCTCTGTTCATGCAGAGTGCTCTAGTGGAGATGACTGCATTTAAATGGCTGTTTGGGAACATCTGTAACACACAGTTTTTCTCAACTCATTTACTAGTAGGCATTTGTCTTTGTAATGGTTGTCAGCTGGCAGTTGAATTTGAGAGGCATTGAAGATTTACAGAGGTGCAGAGGCTCAATTCTCCTTCAACTCTTCCATAAACTGCTGTGGGCTCAGGTAAGAGGTGCCCACTGTGAGAGAAGGTGTTGCTGAAGGTTTGTTCAGAGGCTGTTTATCAGCATAAAATGCATATGCTTAGATGGAGAGGGGTTTTAACTATTTTTTTGCTTTTTTCTTCCTACTGGTTGGTATGAAGATTCCTTCAGCCATTTCATGTACCCAGGCTGAACTGTCCATGCCATATTGCAGATTCTTGAACATTTTCCCCCATTTCCCTTCTGTATCCCTCTGAGTTGCTCTTTGCTATTAGGCTTTTGCTGAGATGTATTCTGATTTTTAGTGTAAGAAAAGCTACCTGTAACTAGCAACAGCTGTAGAAATTATGGTCTTTTAATGCAGAAGTTCAACCTTTGCGTTTACAGCTGTCTTGTAATGTGCCCTACTGCATTTTGAGAGCACTTCAAATGTTCCTAAAAAGCTTCTTGGAAAGGAAGGAAATGTTACTTTTGTCAAAACAAGACACTGTAGCTTGTGTTCAGAACAGTTTTCAGCTTCTAGTTATGTCAGCCAGCTGGAAATGCCCTAGAGTGAGTCACCTTTGGAGTTGTTCTAGTCCAGATGTTGAGGGGAACTGTGGAGGCTAAGATAAAACCCCAGACTGCATTTGAAGAGTCCTCACTAAAAAAACGTGGTGGAAGCATGCTGAGGGGAATGACTGCTCTGCTGGGTTGAGAAGTTGAGTAGGTTTCACAAAGGGAGCTGTCAAGGAAGAAAGGGTTGCTTCTGAAGAAGGTAAAATGTGTTTGTCATCCTATGGTCTTGACCAAAGTAAAAAGGCAATAAACTGGAAGCATACCTTTCCTTTGTTTGTTTTTCATCAGTGAAAGAAGTAGACAAACAGAGCTCGCAATGGATTTGTGGTTTCCATAGTGATGTAGCTATGGAAGCTTTTGTGTGGCTGAGCTTTGCCCTCACTGCAATCACACTTGAAAGCTATGAGTGTTCAGCTTTCCTGCCAGGGAAATGTAAGTATATATCAAACAGGGAACTGGCTGAAAATGAAGCTGCATTTTCATGAATTGTTATGTTTGCTGTGCTACCTGAATATGTGGATGTTTAGAAGCTCAGCTCATTTCTCCTTTATCTGTTGTTCTGCACTGGAACAGCATCCACCTAAATTGATACCACAGTTCTTGCTGCACCAGGCAGGGATATATTGACCTCTGTCCTTTGCTTTCTATCATCTGTATATATACACACATCCCACAGCACTGGTGCCTGTGATTCTCCAGCCACACTGATATCAAACATGCACTGGTCAGAAAATGTATGCATAACTCTTTTGGGGGATGCTAACTGGTCAAATATCACCCTGTGAAACTTTACAGGTGAACTGCATGCTGTTCATAGACATCAACTTACTTGTCCCTGTATCTGACATTGCATCATGCTTTATTTTAATGGGCATTTTGAGAGTGTTTTAATAGTGAAAATACATGATCCGTGGGGAATTTTTGCATGTGGAGAGAGCTGTTTCTGACTGTGAATGGTTGATTAATTCTGGCTTTCAAAACAAGTTGGAGGTGGAATTTTTCAGCATCTCAGTGATGAGATTACCAGTAGGTCCTAGAGGCAGGGGAAGGAAAATGCTCTGTGTGGATGTTGCATGCACACATCAGGCAGTTATGCACATACTAATGCTGCACACACACTTGCATTGTCCAGTCTTTGTGGTTCACAGGCATTTGTGCCTCATCTTTTTCTTTTTCACTTTATTGCTGCTGGATGCTTTCTTGCTGTCTCCCTGAACAAATCTTCCTTACCTTCAGCATTTGTTTTGGTTGTCTAATAGATGTAATGGGTCATCTGTTCCCTTTATAGAAAGGAATGTTAATTATTTTCAGAAGGCTAATTAGGTTGCTAATGAGAATCTCTACTGCAGAAATATTGCCTTTAATTACTCACTCTAAAGTGCTGTACAGAGAAGCTTATTGATTATGCTGTTAAATACAAATGCTTGTATCTGGCTTAAAGATGCACCTTCAGGCTTCCTGAAAGAAATATTTTGGTAAACTTGGGAATCCATGTGACACAGATGACTGAGCAAATGAGACTGGTGCTAATAGCTGCCTAGTTGTGCCGCTTTTTTGGCTGCACCTTAATTTGGCGCTTCTGCAAGTGACTGGATGCAGTTGCTCTTTGTATTTCAGTTTTCCTGATGACTTTTGTCAGTATAGGTAACTATTTGTGCTACCTGTCAGCCCAAATAGATGCAGCCCTCACACCAAACAGTTTAGCCTAATCAGTCAGATGACAGTCAGAGGCACCGAGAGGTGGAGTGACATGTCACATTGCAGATCATGGCAAACCTAGTAATAAGCAGAGGTTTCATCACTCCTGTGTTAGTTCACTGCACTATTTGCCCCTTGCGCTTGTCTTAGGGCCAGCATAGCTCATTACAAGACTTGCATCAGTTTGCATATTTCTTCATGAGGCAGCTCAGCTCCTCAACAACCCCATTTATGCAGCCACCTTGGCACTGACTTAGGAAGGTCCTTTTGCTTCTCAATTTGAGTCCTGTCTTCTACTTGCTTCACTTCCTTGTTGTACTGATACCAAAATCAGACAGAAAATGAACTTTCTAACACAATTTGAAATATTAGAAAGCAGGTATTCTTTACTACAGTGCTGGACACTTTCAGAGGATATCTCCTCTAATCGAATGTGTGTTGTGAAACTTTACGACAGGGTATTTATTCCATCATGATTATACACACTCATTACAATGTACTTCCTAACTAATACATAAACATCACTTTCCCTACAACTAATTTGCATTCATCTGCCTCCTACTGGAGGCCTTTTATGATCCTGGAGGGTCATCTAAAGGGATCTCTGGTTGTAATTACTGAGTGCCCCGATATGACCATTCCTTGAACTTTTCTTTCAGCATGCATGTTGCTTCTTGTTACATAACTTGCCAAAACCCCTAGTATAGTCCTATTTTTCTGTTTATCGACTGGTTCCAGCTACATTTATTATCCTGTGGGCATACTTTTGCATTCTTTTATCTTTTCTTGCTAGTTAGTCTTTAAGTTCTATCTAGCAACTTTGGGGGAATTGAAAATTTTTATTCTTTGTATTATCTATCAGTCTCAATGCCTTTTAGAATTGCTTTGGGAGAGCTACTGTACTCTAGTGGATATTTTAGTTTTAGTACTCCCAGGATGAAAGTTGGATTAGTTCTCTGACATTCCCTGCTTTTTGACTGCTGAGCCTTCATGCAGCTCTGTAGAGGAGCTTCACTTTTTTTCAGCATCCTCATTGTCCAGTCTGCTCTTAGCCAGGCTCTTGGAACCTTTTACATGCTGTGGCTGTACTAGGGAAAATGTGAGAGAAGGCTGCTGAATGGGGGCTTCTTCCATGCATAAGAAGATGTTCCTTATTCTTTTATATACTGGTCATTGTAAACTCAGCAGGAGAAGGAAGGAAGATATGTCAATGTTGTGGATGCAGTGCAAAACTTTGCATCTTGTACTGTGCTGCCAGAGTATCTAAGTGCAGGTGATTCAGAAGAGTGACTTAGACATAGGAAATGCCAAAAAAACTACTATCAGCATGGGATGTCAAAAGTCACCCTCCATTTCTTTTTAGGCACAGATGTACACTGCTAAAACTTTTATCTGTGTGCCACACATGCAGCACTGCCTTGGCTGAGGCACATTTATTTTAAAGTTCACTTTGCATATGTAATATTTAAGTTAACTTTGCATATCTTTACAGATGTGGGAACTCTCAGAGACAGTGAAGATACAGTGAAGCAAGTTGCTTAGCTGAAGTGTAATCTGGCTTCTAAGTTAGTACAAGCCTATGCAAAACAAGCACACTTGAAAATGTTAACACTTTGAACACCTTGGCATTGCTATGAGCTCTTGTGCAGATAGTGCTGTTTGGTCTATGTGTAATGTGATGGGTTTGTTGTTGCATGTATCAAGACTAGTTATATTATGGAATGATATTTAGATTGTTTTAACAGGAGACAAAAACTTACATTCCTTCTCATTCTACCAAGAGTGTATTACTTAATATCTAGTGATTGTCATAGAAGTCCTGGTATGCTGTAGGTTTCTGTACATCTAAAAAAGAATAGATAGCTGACCAGAGTGTGTGTCTCCAGGACTACCAATAGTAGATGCACAATACAGGCATGAAAATGACAACTCCTAAGCATCTTACATAAATGTGGACAAGAAAACATATGGTGCCTCTCTGGTTCTATTTGCTATAGGTCACCTGATGCTCTGTTTGTTGAGCAGATTTCAAAGATGGTTTAAAGAGAATTTCAGATTTGGCGTTTTTGAAGAGAGTTATTTTTGGTGCCTAGTGTGAGCAGTATCAAACCATTTTACTTAAAACGGAGGAATTATTTTCTAGTCTTAATACAAGTCAGTTCCCAACACACAGATGCAAACTGGCATCTTTGTTAAACTGGCATTTTGCCCAGAGGCATGGCGTGCCTATTGTTGCCCAGAAAAAGAAAGCAAGATAAAGAAAAAAAACTTTTTTGATAAGACCTGAAATTACCCTATGTAACCTAAAGTATTTCACAGAGGTGAATAAATAAGTGTTGTATATGCTTTAAGCACCTCTAAGTAGGCACTGGAAAGATGCAGGAAAGATAGCATCAGGAATGATCAAACTCCACTTTTGTCTTCAGAATGTGCCCGTCTCTAGCTGCCTTCACAGGCTCTAGTAACTACAAATGGAAACCTGTAGGGAAACAAAGCTTGTAAGGTCCCTTTGTTAAGTGCCTGAAATTCATTCATTGATTTGGACCTCTGTATGCATGTGTGTATGAAATGTTTATACAAAATCCAAAATTTAGTAAAACCATGTCATGCAAATAATTAATTAGTTAGAATGGTATCATGGTGAAGTAATGGTGTAACACAGATTACTGGAGGTGAACAAACAAGTCACTGTCAGAAGTGCGTTTCAGTCAGTGAGAGCTCAGTGTCTGCTCAAAGGAGGGATCAGTTCCTCACTGCTTAAATAACAACTGCTAAATAACAGTGCCTCCTAAAATAACAACCAGTTGTTTAAGGTGTATCTTTAAACTTTTATTGAGATGGTAGAATGAAAGCTGAAAATATAAGTTGGGTATTAAGGGCATCACAAATGAAGATCTGGGCAGAAAGTAGTGTGACCCTGGGAAAGCGCTGCCAGGGCTTTTGGGAACTCTGTGGCCAGTCATTAATGGGGCAAGACACACTCATGTGATTCAAGACAGCCAGCTCAGCTTCACCAAGGGCAAGTTCTGACCAGTGGCCTTCTGTGATGGAGTGACTCCATCAGTGGAAGGGTGCAAGCGTCATTTATCTGGACTTCTGTAAAGCCTTTGATATGGTTTCCCCACAACATCCTTCTCTCTAAATTGGCAAGACATGAATTTGTTCAGTGGATAAGAAATTGTATGGCCTGTTGCATCCAAGGGTAGTGGTCAAATAGCTCAGGGTCCCAGTGGATGTCAAGGAAAAAATGGTGTTCCTCAGGGGTCTGTGCCCATAAGACTCTGCTTGGAATGCTGCATCCAGCTCTGGGGTCCCCAGCACAAGAAGGACATCAACCTGTTGGAATGAATCCAGGGAAGACCACCAAGTTGATTAGAGGGCTGGAGCATCTATCCTGTGAAGACAAAGACAGCTGGGGTGTTCAGCCTGGGCAACAGAAGGTTCTGAGAGGGAAACCTTACAGCACCTTCGAGTACCTAAAGAGGGCTGCAAGAGAGTGCCCTTACGAGGGCATTTAGTGATAGGCCAAGGAGTGATGACTTTAAACTGAAAGAGAGTAAGTTTAGACTGGATATTAGGAAGAACATTTTTACTGTGAGGGCTGGTGAGACACTGGAACAGGTTTCCCAGAGAATTTGTGGGTGCTCCATCCCTGGAAGTGTTCAAGGCCAGGTTGGATGGGGCCCTGAGCAACCTGGTCCAGAGGAAGGTGTCCCTGCCCATGGCAGGCTGGCTGGAACTGGATTGATCTTTGGGGT
The DNA here is from genome assembly GCF_024509145.1 of Vidua macroura. Taxonomy (NCBI): domain Eukaryota; kingdom Metazoa; phylum Chordata; class Aves; order Passeriformes; family Viduidae; genus Vidua; species Vidua macroura. The sequence continues at coordinate 33,162,669 of NC_071576.1, forward strand.
CCCTCCCAACCCAAACTATTCTGAGATTCTCTTATTCTTGTCTTCCCTGTCTAAATACTAAAGCACAATTACATGGTAGCTAGGTAAAGCCTTAGGTTACAGTTCAGTGGAAGGAAGCCAGTTGAATTATCCATCCATTGAAAAGCCTCTGCTGCCTGTGGATGAGACTCCAGGATGGCAGGTTTGCCTCCATGCTGCAGAGAATGACACTGCCATAGTTGTTTTCTGGTTGTACTTGCCAGGCCCCATGGAGAAAATGAGTCTTTCCAACCAGGTGCAGAGTGCAATAAATGTCCTCTGACAAGCTGACAGAAATTAGTGGAAGCTCAGTACTTGGCAAAAAGAGAAACTAAGTATAGGAGGTGTTAAGAACTGAACGGAACCAACTGAACTTCGTGGCTGGGAAGTTGTGATCTTACCATTTCCTCTTACATGCTCCTGTCTGGTGTAAAGAGCTCTTTCAGTGTTTCAGCTGAGGGTGTCCTGTGTTTCAGAGCATTCAGCTACTAGGCTGCCATGAGACTTCAAAAATAAGCCTCTTCTGGAAACCAGGTGAAGTCTGTTCAGCTCAATATTCCCTTTTCTAAGGAGAGGTGATAGGTTTTACTGAGTCAGCTGATATTGAGAGGAAGGTGGAAGTGGGCCAGTAAATTACAGATACTCAGGCCATCTTTGGGCTTGAAGCTGTTTGAAGGTGAGTATCATGTTTCTGTCTCTGATCTGACTAAAGCAGTAAGGTCAAAGTTACTGAAAACATAGTCTGGATCTGCAGTAGCTAATCCTTCCTGGCATGAACATTTTCTTGTGGAGCCTGTAATGGGGAAAGACTGTGTATCACAACCCCAGCTGGATGGAGACACTGGGCCACCAACTCCTTCTTCATGCTTGTGTCTTCACATGTTCCTAAGTCACCTGCATGACCATCACAAATACTTTTGTAAAGGGAATTCATGGTCAGTGAAAGGTACGTCTGGATTGTCCAGAGAAATATCAGTGCTTTTGTAAAGGAAAAAGAAGCTCTGATAGTGAGAACATAAACTTTCTGCATTATGCATCAACATGAGTTATCTATTCTGGAAAGAGCATCTTCCAGAGGCAAGTAAAAGAATACATTGTTATCTTGTCTCTCTTTTGGGATGGCCAAGGATCTTGGCCAGTTAGTGCCTGTGTTTCAATTATGAATGTTTTGTCAGTCACAGGGAATTAAATTAATATGTGCAAGGAAAGAGCTATGTGTATTTTGGAACATTTTCTTTTCTGAAGCATGTAAAACAGAATAAATACAAATACACAAGCAAGAAAATTGCTCTGTCTTCTACTGCAGTAGCTGTCTGTATGGACTCAAATTCAAGTCTCCTGTTATCATTGTGCTTTGACCTTTTGCACCTGTACCATCTTTCTGCAGCTGAGGGTGAAAAATGTCTTCTGTGCAGACTGAGAGTTGAGTGAAGAGGTGAGTAGTATTTTTACATCCTTGCTGAGTTTAGGATTAGAGTTAGCAGTTCACAAAATTTTCTTTTCTAAGGTGGACACTTAATTCCTTTTTCAGGTGTTAAGAAGTAGGTGGTAGGAACACAATGCAGTTACATTCCTTGAGTCCTGAAGCAGATGCATGTTAGCTGCTATTCACAAGAAATGGTTTAGAATTTTTCAGAAGTCTGAATGTGTAGACTGGATCTCAAAAAGGGGTGAATGTGAGTTGGGTCTTAACCATAAACGGATACATCTGTAAAGCAGTCTGAAGCTATGGTGTTGTTTTATTTCATGATCTGGGCTTGCTGTACTATTAAAGGTAAATTCCTAGTCTTCAGGCATTTAGAATATTCTGAAGCAGTCCTGTGCACATATATACAGACTTTTCTGTCTTAAGGAACCCAAAGTGTTAAACCTAGGTTGACTAATAAATACAGATTTAAAATTCTTTCCAGTATTGGAGCAATTAATCTGTTGGTTTTATTGGAGGGACTGTTCAGTAGGACATGGTCATTTGTACACACTGCAGTCACAAAAGGAAATGTGGAAGAAGGATATAAACATAATATTAAATTGATCTATTTTCAGAGGGGCTCTGTGAAGCTGTGATAAATGATTGGCAGGTTGAAGGTATGATAAATCCAATAGTAGTGTTTATATTGTTTGTAAAAGCTCACCTTAGCACAAAAGTGCACACAGTCAGAAGAGGCAGTTATAAGGAAAAAGATCCATCCCCTTCAAGTAGAGGGAGAAAGCGGACAAATCAGCAAATAAAATAGGACAATATATGCTGGCATCGCTATATCTTTATATATCTATGCAGCTGTAGATAGAATTCAAATTTATGTAGCTATAACAGGTTGATTTGCCTTTTTTAAAGTGGATATCTATGGTCCAGTCCAAACTAGAGAACAGTCCACTGTTCTGTGATTTGGGAGAGAGGCAATAAGAAACTCAGAAACAGTAGGAAAAGAACCAAGGTGGCATCAGGTCCAGTCTGAGGATTCACAAGACATCCTTATAACCCAGCTCCCTGCCACTGTACTTGAATGCACGATTTGATATGAAGGGGCCCAGCTTGCAGGAGCTTATGAGTCAGGCAGTTGCCCATCAGGGAACTCTGAGTGCTCACACCTAGGTCTGAAGTCATGGTATGTGAACCTGTGTCACTTTTTGAAAACTGGGTTCTGGGAACTCAGGTCTGCTCTCGCTGCAGAGAAAGAAGTCAACTGTCCAGGTTAAGATAATGGTGAATCCACTAACTAAGCACCCAAAAGTGAAAGATGGCTGATACAGATTTTCAGAGCAGATTGTGCCCCCTGGATATGCCATCTCCTTGACATGTCCAGGGGGCCAGACCTTCCATAATGCTGATTCCCTCCTTCTCAGTGTTAATAGGAAGCTCTGCCTGCTCCTGTAGGAGAGTCCTGGCATCCAAGTCTCTGCTTTGTACTGGGGCCACATCAGGGGCACTTGGGCTCTTGCTGGACATTTGCTTTTTTGAGAACTGTAGTATCAGCAAATGTTGTGAACTCAGGGCAGCTTTTCCAAACAGGGAAGGGCAGCAGGTAAGGCACAAGAGCCTTGCAGCAACAGGTTTGGAGAAGAACATGACCTTACCTGAAGGTGATACTGGGAGATTTGGCTCAATACTTGTAGATGTCAGCTTTGGAGTCAGTAATTTTTCATAGTGTCTTTCAAGTCTGCTACTTGCATGACTCTTGAGGGTCTTAACTTCTGTCAGGTAAAAAGAAGCATTCCTGTTGGTCTCTGTAAGTACAAAGCTATTGCCTTAATCTGTTCTCAAGTTGGAATGATTACTGTGGGCTAAGGTGTGTTCACGTAACGTAAGATTTCCTGCTATGTGTGCAGCAGGGCACGGCAAGTCTCCACTTTCTGCGCTTCTACAGGAATTCATGAGATCACCTTAATCAGAAAGCTATTCTTTAAACAATATCTTCATATTTTCTCTTTGTCCTCTGAGAAGTCAACCTCCCTCTACACTCCTTCCCAAGAAATCCCTACCTTTCTCCTTTCCTTTGTGAAATGGTACCTTCTGGGCAGCCCACACACAGGCATTACCGCTAAGAACTACACTTCCCATCCCTTTGGGTTAGGCTGGTAATTGGATTCATTTAATCTCCTTTTGGCGTCATGCTTTTTTACCGTATCCCAATTCTCTTTGGACCAGATTTGAAAGATAGACAGGGATCAGAGGCTGCCAGCAGGTACAGAGTGAACTGGGCAAGGGAACAAGAAAACAAGGAGTGGCAGGGAAATGATGTGCTTTCTATGGGAAAGGAGCTAGAGACAAAAATGAGGGGAAAATGCAGATAAGAAATAGACTACTTTCTTACCCCACAGTGTGTGAAAGGGAGACAATGTGCATCCTGATGGAAAAAAGCAGCAAAAACAGATGACTCAGAACTGACCAAAATCCAAAGGCTACAGATCCTTTCTGAAAGCACTGAGAGTCTGTATTTGGAGACATCTGTGGCATGCTTTTAGCTTCATTGCAGGGCTTGATTAATTGATCTGCTGGAGCTCTTCCACACTTCAGTGCAGTTGAAATCCTATTTTCTGAGCCACAGTTAATTGAGGCTCTCAGTTACCTGAAGAATGAATATCTCCTCAGAGTTATGACTTCAGCACATAAGTACCACTAAGACTTAACTGTATAAATCTTTAAACACTGATGAACTAATGTCTTGGGGCCAAATTTAGTACACAGTGTTCTGTGCACATCTAGTGTTCTGTAAATCTTTACTTCTAATGGTGTGTGATACCTCTGTGAAAATGCTGAAGCCAGATTTGCAGCACATTCATTCAATGTTGTCCATGGTTGCAAAGGTATGCTTGTTAGGTGTTTACTCACAGGGAAAATGCAAAATAAGAAGAATTACACTTAAACAGGAATTGTCCAAAAATGCATGTCAATTTTCACCAACACGTTCTCGTATCTACTGTAATCCTTGCTGAAACAGAAAAGCAGATGTACATCTGATTCTCCCAGTCTGAAGAAAGAAAAAAGTAGCTACAATGATGTGCCAATGAAAGTAATTAAAAAGTAACGAGAAACAGTTATTTTTACATAAGTACTGTTTGGGTAATAAGGATCTGAGGAAGGAGGACATTAGCAGTACAGTTCATGGGCAGGGAGAGGAAAGTACCCTTTACTTCAGCTTGGTCCGCTACTCGTGGTCCTGTCATTTGGAGAGACTAAAGTATCCTCCTGTGTATTTGTCTCCTTTGCACTTTTTAGAATTTAATAGTAATTATTATATATAACATAGGATTATAGATCCCTAAGGCATTTCTTAGAAATATGAACATGCATGTTATAGAACTAAATATTAGTAAATAGGAATTTGTAAAATAATACTGTGTCGTAAGTTTTTAATTTGCAGAAATAACTGGGCACTATGAGTATGAAACATGCTGTAGTAGTTCAAGTTCACCTGCAGTGGATCAATTAGCTGACAGAATTCATAGACTCAGAATTCATTAGAGGAATTGTTTCTTGGAGGTTTTTGTTTGTGTTTTTCTTTAGCACTTCAGAGTTAATTCAGAGTTTTTTGAGGAGTTCTCATTACACTCATCCAGAGCATCTATAAATAATTCTGCTGGATTAAAGGGAATAAAGACAATCTGTAAGAGACATTTTTTAAGCACAGTTTGGCTTGGTAGCAAGGAAATGGGCAGAAAGCCACTGCAAAGGAGAGCTTTGAAAAAAAAAAAAATGAGCCAGGCAGTACTCAAGAACTTAATCAGGCATGAATACGACATCCACTGAGGTCTCCCCTGCAGTGCTTGTGTGAGACAAATCTACCATTATTTCTTGGTCTACCATCAGTCCATCCTCTGATCACTCCCCTCTTGCCTGCCAAGGCTGCCTCACCTGCAAAACCAAATGTGAGTATGGAAGTGCTCCTCTTGCACAGAGGGGTCTCATTTGAAGTGGGGCAGTCTGTAAATCCTTTCTCTTTACTTGGCGTGGTGCATCAGTTTTATCTGTATCTTACCTCAACCTAGGGGATTATTGATATCCATTTCAGAGCTGAAATGATAAAATATTAAAGTGTAATCTTGGTGCTTTCTTGCAGCCATAAGTCAAGGTCCTGCCCTGATCACAGAATGGGACAGGTTGGGAGGGACTATAGTGCGTCATCTGGTCCAACCTCCCTGCTCAAGCAGGATCATCCTAGAGCACATGGCACAGCATTGCATCAAGACAGTTTTCAAGTGTCATCCTGTTCTTTTAAAAGTTTTTAAGTTCTTTTAAAAGCTTTCTATGCCTTCTGATGTTTACATATTTCTACTAGAGTTCTCACGCACTGGTCATGTAAGTAATGATTGGTTTGCATTCTTCTTTGTGGGAAGAAAAAATTTATAGAGTGTTAGTTTGACCAGTGTGGTTGGAGAGGTGGCAATTTCTTCCTCCAATCCAATGTCACTTTTAAAATTCTGTATATTGTAAGGTCAGAAATAAAACTTCCTTCCTTTTGCTCTTTTGATCTTAGTGTGAGTGTGTGAGTTATCTTGTGTCGTAGTGCAACACTTGAGTGTCTCCAGTGAGGGAGATTCCACAACCTCTCTAGGAAATCTGTCCAATGCTTGACCACCCACAGAGTAAAGAAATTCTTCCTTATATTCAGGTGGAACTTTGTGCCTCAGTTTCTGCCCATTGCCTCTTGTCCTGGCATGGAGTTACTCTTCCCCAGGTGCAGGACCCTGCATTTGTCTTGAATTTCAGGCAGTTCTTCTCTGCTCATCTCTCCAACCTGTTGAGATCCTTCTGAAGGGCTGCGCAGCACTAGGGGTTATTGGCCACTCCTTTCAGGTTTGTGTCCTCAGTGAACTTGTTGCTGCAACCAGATTTCTGTAGAGAAACTCAGTCCTTCATATACTTAACCCTCTTAGGTCTGTGCTTGTTTCCTGTAGGTGGAGTGGGTTCTTGGCCCCTTCGTTGCCAGCAGAGTTATGCATACAGGCAGGGCAGTCAGGGAAAGGACTGAGTGTTCCTTGGAGGTCCATGTGTGGTTTCCACAGACTTGCCTTTTTTTTTTTTTTTTTTTTTTTCTCAGCAAGCTGGAAAAGAAGGTCCTACTAGAGAAAGAAGGAAAAATTTTGTGCTGGCCTAGCTCAGGCTTCCTAATAACTTTGTATTAGAGGAACTATTTCTGTTTTAACTATTTGAAATATAACTTGCTGATGATGGAAAGCATTTTCAAAACTTTGAATGTAGAAGCTCCCTATTTTCCCCAAAACAGCACAGTGTGAGCAGCCTCAGTGCAAGCATGGTCATCCATGAGCAGTCTTTATGCATTGTTTGCTCTCTGCTGAGACAATTGCATAGCTGGCAGCTGTGTTTCTGATTTTCAGGAAGCTGCTGCCCATCCCATTATAAGTGATGAATGTCATTTGTTTTCCTGAGGAGACTGAATAGCTCCCATATGTTCAGAGCCTTTTGGTCAGTATTACTGTCACTGCATCAAAAGTTTTGCATCACCAAGTTCAATTATCTACTTAAGGCTTTTCACAAATCTGCATTTCTTACTGAATCCAGTCTTGGTCTTCTGTTTGAATGCTTCTCCCACTAATCTCATGCTCTTCAGCTTGATTCTTTTATCATGAATTGCTGCCCAATAAAACAACACTTTTCTCCTTTATGTCCCTCTTGAGACCTCTCTCTTGTGCAGTATTGCTTACCAGACACCAGATAATTTGGTGTTGCTGGGAAATACAATGCTTAGGAAAAGCAGCAGTTTTAATTGTTCTGTAAATGCTCAAGTGACTTGTAACCATTAAATTGTACAGTCCCCAGCTTGTGCAGTGATGTGCTGTGGCTTGTGATAGCCCCCCTAAATATATCCTCCATTCCCTTTATGTCTCACTATGTACTTTTTGTTTTATTTTGGATGAAATATTTTACAGGAGGAGCTGTGATCTGTGGATTTGCTTAGTGCCTAGGACAGTGGAACCAGTTTTGTTTGGGCTACCACACACTGGCATCTGCCCTGTCTTGGGATGCTCCTAGTCAGCAGGAAGTCTGTGAGGACTCTTGCAAGCATATTGTAAGAAGGAAGTTTCCATCGAGGTTGGGCCCACTGGAGACACGACAGTAGAGAAGGCAAATATTGAGACATATCAGTGCCAGTGCACTGATGTTTGTCTCTTTGCAGTTGTGGTGAAAGCCACGTGACTCAAAAAAACTCTTTGCAATGGGTTAACTTCTATTATTGTAGATGTCCGAGACCTGATCTACATTCCATTATTAGACTTCTAGTAGTGACTAAATATTTTGAAAACAATAAAAAAGAAACAGAAAGTAAATAGGTTTCATTTCCTGGTGTAGAACCAGGAAAGAGAAATCATCATTGCATGAGGATATAGTGTGGGGCAGAACAAGACATGGCTATTAGTCTTTGGCTTTTGCAGGGAGGTATAAGGCAATGGAAGTAATTGGTGAGGGGATCCTTGGGATGAAAATGAAGAGGGAAGGACCCTCTGTGCATTTGATCCAACTTTGTGAATAGATTTGCAAAATTAGAAGGGTACTCCCAGCTAACAGTTCAAGTACATTTAATGTAAAGCTGTAGAGAGAAGTGCAAGGACTAAGGATCACAAGTGAAAGTTAGGCTTAGAAAAGAGAGGAAAACCATACAATCCCTTGGCAACTTAGTAAAATCTTTACAATAATTTTCTTGTCTGGATAATGACATTACATATTACAGAAACCTCACAGCATATTCTGAGGTGGAAGGGACCCACAAGGATCATCAAGTCCAACTCTTAAGTGAATGGCCCACACAGGGATCAAACCCATAACCTTGGCATTATTAGTATCATGCTCTTACCAGTGAAGCTAATTACATTTTTATTACATTTTACTTTGTTTCAATTATTAAACTCATCTTAACTCATGAGTTGTACTTTTTCCCACCCCCCCCTCCCCGATTCTTCTTCCCATCCCACTGGAGAGCAGTGAGCAAGTGGCTCTCTGGCACTTAGTTGCTAGCTGGGTTTAAATCACGACTCTTTCTTACTGCTTTCCCTGACTTCTGTACCTCTGATTTTTGACTTCTTTTTGAAATGATGTCAGAATGAAGTAATGATAGGAGGATTCAGAGTCCTAAGCTTATCAACTGTGTTGGCAAACTAACCAAGTAACATTACATTGACAAACTCTCCTTGGTTTGCAGTGCCCTTATGCATCAGCTTCTTATGGACTGTGTGGTTATACAGCTCCTGCATATTTCTCATGTGCCACCTCCTCTGCTGTCTTGCAGGGTGTCTTGGGATTGAATTTAGGAGACGTGGCAATCTCTAATGATTCTTTATTCTTTCACCTACAAGCTCACTATGTGCTGTTGAGCTTTCTCTGTAGCATGTAAAATGGATTCTGCCATTAGAAAATGGGTCTTTGTTCAAGCACCCAAATCATATGAACTGTCGAGGCTTTGGTTATTTGTGTGTCTGGTTAAGAGACGTGTGAACGGATCATGGATACAGCTCTGTCCTTTTCACTTTCAATATTCCCCTATGCATATCTTCTTCATGTTTGTTATTATAGTTCTGTTTTTCCTTATAGAAGTTTCTCTTACCTCCTAGCAGAATGTCAGTTGCATGCTAATACTTTGTTCAGAGAGGCACTGTGTTTACAGGGCAGGGCAGGAACAGCCTCTTTCCAGATGCCATGGAATGACTGTACATCAAGTTAGTGTGGTCCTTTCTCTAGCACATTGTGCCACGGAACTGACAAGTGCAGAGCAAGTTAAATAGTGCTTGGTAAAGAGTCCAGAGAAACTCAACTTGAAAGAGTAAGCTTTCAAGGATGAAAGAGGTCAAATCCATCCTGTGGTGTAAATCTGCAAGGCTTTAGTAAAATTATGCTTATAATCATCCCGTGTAATTGACTGTAGCATGGCAGACTTGTGAATCTCTACAGAAATTGTAAAAGCTAATTGTGATGAAACAGCTCAGTGATAAGCAAATTGTGCCTTTTCAAAAACTCTTCACCAATTTCTTCCTGTATAGACAATTAGGGTTTGTTCTCATTTCCTATTGATCATGACTAACTACCCCTCTCTAGGCTCAGCTGTTCCTTTTTATTCTCCTCCTTTGTGCTTTGCTGTCCTGAAGCCAAATCTGAATGGATTTCAGTGGCTCTCTTGTGCTTTTTTACTTGGTATCAGGAAGTCTGGCACCATAAGAAAATTATTTTATAAATGCTAGCCATACAATGGATGAGTTCTTCAACAGGCAAAATAAAAGTTCAGCTGAATAATGAGTGCAAGGTATGGTGTCTGTGAGTGTAAAATCTCTGAATTTTCTTCTCCAGTTCCCTTGCTGTAGCTCCCATCAAAGCTCAGTTTTAGACTACAGGAAACATTTTGGGTATAGAGACTGTAGGCAACAGCTGGAAAGGCTCGGTTTTACAATTCTGTGTTCAATTATTCTATTCCACAGTAGAATCAGAAAAGTAAGTTTTTTGAAAAGAGTAAATAGGTGATGTGTACTCCTTGTGGGAGTAAATTCTTTGGCAACATTGCTCCTGGCAAAGCCCTTGTACTTATCAACTCCCTCCTTACTGCCAGTGTAATACCAGTGGCATCCCATTTTTCAGGCAGAGCAGTATGTGTTGTTCAGGCCCATCCTGAGTCATGGAGCCTTGTAAGATGCCACCTTTCTCCAGGCCTTAAAATCTGCTGTGGTGAAAACGAGAGTAACTTCTTTCTCAAATTTATCCATTGTTACAAGTTTGTGTGTTGCCATCTGGGGGACAAGGACTTGTGACATCCTCGTTGACTCTTCTCTCCCTCTCTCTCCCTCTTCCTTTCAGAGTGCTGCTGAGGTGAGTGCAGAAGAATGGCTGCGGCAGAACCTCTGACAGCTTTCTCACGATGGTACCTCTACGCCATCCATGGCTATTTCTGTGAGGTGATGTTCACAGCTGCCTGGGAGTTTGTAGTCAACTTCAACTGGAAGTTCCCCGGTGTTACCAGTGTGTGGGCACTCTTCATCTATGGCACCTCCATCCTTATTGTGGAGAAGATGTATCTGTATCTCAAAGACAAGTGTAACATTTTAGTGCGCTGCTTCATTTACACACTGTGGACATACCTCTGGGAGTTCACCACTGGCCTCATCCTACGCCAGTTCAATGCCTGCCCGTGGGACTATTCCCAGTTTGATTTTGACTTCATGGGCCTGATCACCCTGGAGTATGCCATCCCATGGTTTTGTGCTTCTTTCATCATGGAGCAGCTGGTGATCAGAAACACCCTGCGCTTACGATTTGATGAGACTGCTGAGCCTGGGGCCCCCACTGCGCCTGTTGCCTTGGCCAATGGCCACGTGAAGACGGATTGAGCAGCGACTTAGAGCCATACTTAGCAATCTGAGAGAGCCCAGATCTCTACCACTGACAGTCAGCTCTGGCTCTGAGGTACTGCTCCTTGCTGTATAAGATTCATAACCCCATTTTTCTAATGGGGATGTGCATGGGATATACCAGAAAAAATGGAACCAATAGATTTTCTATGGATTTTACTCTTTGGGCTCCAAGGACCAATATCAGTTACTTGTTAGTTAGGTTGTTTCTGATTTTAACTTATTACTGATGAAAGCAGTCCTTTTGCTTACACTTTAAAGTGGAGAAAGAAGAAAAAAGAAATGCTACGGTGGAAACGCATCCTAAAAAACCCCACCTAATCAGTGGATGGGCATGGACACGCCAGCTGAGTTAGTGATTGGCTTACTCCATTAGGCAATATTCAGGTGCTTGCTTGCAACCAATACCTCCCGTGGGACCTGAGATGCTGCAGGAACAAGCAAAATCCATCTGCTGTTGAGAAGTACCTAAGACTGGCAGTCTGCTGGGGAGGTAGATGGTGTTCCCCTCACCAGGTCCCATTGGCCTCTCCCCAGGTTCTTTGTTGCACCATGAAATAATCTGGTGCTGGACATCTTGCTGAACTTATATGGATATTGTACTTTTTGAATTCTCAGTCCTGATACTTCTGATACTCAATAGAAATATTTTTTTCCTTCTTTTTTTTTTTTTTCCATTCTTTTTTTTTTTTCTAAAAAGGCCTTTTTTGCCAAGTTAATTTTACCATAATCTGTGCTATCTGAATCTTGGCAAAAGGCACAAGAAATAGTGCAAGTCTTCCCATCTCCTTTGTCCCCACAAAGCAGATCTTGCTGCAGATTCCAGCTCCCATCTCAGCCATGCAAACCTTGTAGAGACTATATAGCCCACAAGACTTTTCTGCCTTCCTTTCCAGGGATTCCTCTGTTTCTGGTGATGTTGATGACTTAGTCTGGTTGCAGTCCATTGTATTTGAAGGTCAAAACCTCCATGTGGCTAACCCAGGATTTGGTCCTCTGGCACTGACTCCCATGTTCCTTCAGCACTGGCAAACAACAGCAAAAACAACAAAAACCAAAACACCTGTCTCTGAAAAGCATGCACTTCTTCATGCTCTGCCTGAATGAGGCTTTGAGTTAGGGTGTGAGAGCAGCAGCAGAGAGGTGGAGCAGGAGGGACTGCTGTGGCTTCACTGTAGACCTACCTGCACCAGGGACAGTTTGAAATGTAACCGATTGGGAACACTTATGGAGAACAAGGACAGCTGTGGTGCAGGGAATGTGTTTGATAGTGGCAGCCATAAGTTTGTAATTCACTCTGTCAAATCTTGGCCTTTGAAGTTAGCAAGAAACAGAGAGCTTCCAGCTGACAGATGTCTCACTCCTGAACTGATATATGGGGAAAGTTTGCGAGAGTTGTCCCAAAAGGCCAGATTATTTTTTCTTGTTCTTCCACCACAGTCAGCAGAGCTGTACCAGGCCAGATTATTTTTTCTTGTTCTTCCACCACAGTCAGGAGAGCTGTACCAGGGATAATTTGGTTTGAAATGCTAATCTGTTGTAGGATTCCACTCTTATTTTGGAAATAGTTGGGCCATTTCTGTGTATGTCCCTTGTCTCTGGCAGGGGGTGCTCAGCTATGAACCTGCTCTTGCCCTGGTGCAGCCATTCCTGAGAGGAAAAGCACTGCTGGCCCTGTGAGTAGAATGGTTTCTTGGTTCTGCTCTTACAGGGCAGTGTTAATCCTTTTTTGTATTACACAGAGAGCAATTATTTTATTCCTTCCCTTCCCCTTTTCACATGGCATCCATTGCTGGCAATGGACACATGAAAACAGTGGTGGCAAGGATTTAATCAAATCTGCCCTGGATATGCAATGTATCCCAAATCACTGAGAATACTTAGGTGGGTATTTAGAGTTCCCTTTTTACAGTTCATTAAATTAAAAGAGATCAAACACTGAACAGATAGTTCTTTTGATGCTGTGATGCCAGTGTTATGAAATCAGAGGAACAGTATGTAGTTGATAAGCCTTGTTGGTCTCAGGAGTATTAACCCAGGCAAAACAGTCACCTGAAACTGTACATGGAAGGAAAAAAAAGAGCTTTGTGTGTGGGATAATGTAGATGAGCTCTACTGGAGCAGAACAAGAATTGCAAGGTGCAGATGAGAGTTGGGATCCCACCATTTTGGCCCTGATCATGTCATGATCATCAAATGCAGTGTCTAAAGCTGGGTTGTCCTCTCACAGTATAGCTTAAATGTGGTGTTGTGCTGCCTCCTACACCGCCCCCACATCATGTAAAACCCTAAGCTTTATAGAAAGAACCTTAGGATCCGTGCTTTCTCCTTAGCTGTTATAAAACTCTTTGGAAAGGTTAAAAGGAGTTAGCAGTGTGGTGTGGAGGAGTGGCTGTCTGCAGAGCTAACCTGGTGTGCAATAGCAGTTGTGTCTGTTATTGTCTGTACTTAAGAAGGTCCCATATAAACGACACTTTGTTTGTGTTTTGCTGAGTGATGTAATATTTAACTACTCAAAATATGGAAGGGTTTCCCAGCAGCATCTAGTATCCTAGGGCATTGTTCTTATTGCCTGTGTCATTGAAACAGCCGTTGTAGTCTGCTTTCCACTGGTGTCTGATGTGTACCACCCAGCTATTGCATCTTCATAGAGTGGTAATTTATACCCAGAAGTGCACTTTACTTGCAGCTTGCACACCAGAAACAGAAAAGAACCTGGCAAATTCTTAAATAATTTAATTGTGTATAATACCACATACTTAATGCAGCAGGATTAGCCAGACTTCTCCTTTCTGAGCAACGTGGCTGCTGTCAAAGCTTTGTCTTTTCTGCAAAATCTCCCTTTTTAATACATGTGATGCTTCTTATAACATCTTGCAGAACTGCCCAGAGCACGTTGCCAGGATCTCAGTGAGAACTTGGGAGCTGGACTGAAGTTGAAGAGACATTTACATTAAGAAGAAAAAAAAACGCACAAGGCCTAACATTTGTTTGTATGTGTATCTTCCTCAGTAGATTAAAGTTGCCTGTTTTGAGTTCACCAGCAATAAAAAAAACCTTGTGATTTATCTACTTTGTCCTAACTGCAGCAAAGAGAAAGTGACCCTGATCTCTGCTTTTCTTTTCCAGGGGGTGGTGGGATATGGACTCCCCAGTGTTCCAGTTTGCATCTATTCTCTTACTTGTCTTGTGTACAGTACACCCTAAAGGATCTCAAAGTGTGTGATAAAAAAATACAGAGTGTGGTGTCCGTCACACAAGAGGCAGTTCAAGCATTACTGTGGTATCTGTTCATACTCCAAAGATCTTGCCAGAGGGGAATGTTTGATCTACAGCAGGACCAGATGGCATTTTGGTCTTTTGTGTTATAATTGAGAGAAATGTGTACATACGTACCAGGTACTATTGCGCCTTTGGTCTGAGTGCATTTTGTAATTAAAGCAGAATAATCCAATCAAGATTTTGCTTGACTAGTCCTGTGACTATAAAAGGTAAAAAAAGACTTCAGGGCTTTAGCTGCTTTGAGAATTAGGAAGCAGGTGACTGAAGTCCTGAGTTTAGCATAGCTCTGCTGCTGACTGGTTTTCTTAAACCTGCAGAGAAAGAAAGGGGATTTCTTCACTTATGGGAACTTCTGCCCTTTATGTAAATAAAACATGAGCCACAACCAGGATGTGAACTGAAACCAAATGTTTTTCTATTTTAATTTATCCTAGGCCCTGAATAGATGCAATATGCCCTGTATTCAAGGGGGAGGCTTGCAGACCTAAACTCTTTTCCTCCACTTCTGCCTGTAAAATGCAGCTGAACCGCCTGAGGGGGAGAATACTCTCTTCCCCTTCCTTCCAGCACACTGGCAGCTACCAAATCCCTCTGTGGTCCATCACCTGTTGCAGAAGGAAATTTTTCTTCTTATATGGCGTCTTATCAAACCAGAAGCTGTTAGTAATGTGTGTCACCTTACCCAGCTGCTTTGGCACCTAAAGACCACTTTGGGTCACAGGGCTGGTGAGAACAGATGAGCATTGTCCCTGTTTGGCAAATGGCCTCCCTTTGAACCTGTCTTCTTTTACTCCTCCTGGAGTGTCCTGAGCCAGCTGCTGGCTTCCCTTCCTTCCACCTTCTGTCCCAGAGAATGGAGCAAGCTCTGCAGCTGCTCAGGGACCTTGGCACCACTCAAGGTTTTATGCTAACACAGGTCTGTCTTTGCTTGGGCATGGCAACTTTGATTTTAAGAGCTCTAAGGCTCTGAACTTCAGGCTCATCACAAGCAAGGCTTTCACATACCTCATAATGAATTTGTACCATGTGGAGTAGCTTATATCTTCTAGGAAGGCAAGCTTTTGCTCCGTCAAGGGTTTGACCACTAGTCAAACTGGTTTGTGAACAAGAGGGGAAGTTACAGAAGCAGGTGGTGCCCCCAGCACCTGCTCTGCTTTTGGCCCCTGGGCAGCTAACACAGATGTGGAAGGAAAAGGTGCTGTTTTGACAGAGTCCTAGGCAGGGGTTGGGGATGCACTTGTCCAAAGGCACCACATCTTCAAATACAAATTTCTGCTTTCCCACTGAAATCTTTGCTACCTGTGGAAACGCAAATGTTTGCTTGCCCCAAAATGTATGATTGCTTGAACTTACTCTGAACTAGAAGGAGTGTTCAAAATCTCCAGTCCTCTTTCTCTCTAGGCGATTCCCAACTTACAACTTTGTGGAAAAATGTGTCACCTTGGGATGTACAAGCTAATGCTCATTAAGCCAATGTAGGTCCTAAAAGCCATATAGTGCTGTTCTCCATCCTGCTGAGTTAATCATGCTGAGAAGCAGAATAGACACACCTCAGTGTGTGCTGCCATTTGGCTATACCACTTCAGGATCTGAAATAGTAGCAACGCCTACTCAGGAATTCATTTTGCCTTATAAAATGTACTCTTAATTCCATGCTTAAGAGGAAGAAAGAGATCCTATATAAGCTTAATCACTGCTTCTTATCTTATTTGTGCTCTTACTTGTTTAAGATTTCAGCTATTTAATTGAGACCCTGAAGACCAAATGTGGAAGGTGACTTTTTACAGCTCTGGAGCAGGTCAGTATCATCACACAACTGCACTCTGCATTGCATGGGGTGTGCTGTGCAACTCCAGTCTACAGCCAGGATGGGCTTCTTCCGTACAAGGACTGTGATGAGTAGAGGGGGTGATAAAAACACTGCTGATAATGGCGGCAGAGCAAGGACTGGTGGTGACACTCCCAAATCTTCAAGAGTTAGATTGAAAGAATCTCTTCATATTCTCTGTATCTGGCACTTCTCATAGGTCTAAAGCAAATTGGCAGTTTTTATTCTAAGAGATACACACCATTTCTTTGACTCCTTACTCTGGAGACTGGGTAGCTCACTCCTCCTATTGTAGGCACTGAATTTTCTGACATGAATGGCCTTCATTAGTGTCTCAGAAAATAGCAATTTTTAAATGGTCATCCCAAATGTTTGACATCAGTTAGTATTTATGCTTTAGTCAATTTAGGAGCTAAAGACCCTTAAGTATCTGGTGATGCTGTTTGTTTATACTGTTTGGCATGTGATCCTGCTTTAATGCTGTAATGCAGAAAGAGGAGGAAGTTCAAGCAATTTTCTCTTTATTAAAAATACATAAATGTGCAGTTGAGACAATATTTATTAAATAGGTGAGATATGCATATGCTTAGAGCTGTATGAGCTTTCAAATATGGGACACTTTCCAGTGAAGAATGTTGCTTTCCACTGCAGTTAATCACCTTTGCAACATTTCTATATTGCTATTTCAGTGTGGTTCTTTACCTTAGTATTTTGAGAATGAGAATAAAAATATTTTCACATTTCACTGAAGGATCTTTGAAGTGCTTTTCACAAACTAATGAAATAATTCTTGCTTCTGAAGAATTACTGAAATGGGTCAGAATTAACCCCAAATAGCACTGATCAAGAGCTGATGAAAGTTCACAAAAGGCCATTTCAGAAAGAGAAAAGGGAATTTAACACTTTACCTCTTAACCAAGTTCCCCGATTTGTTGAGTGAGTTAATAATGTTCTGACAAAGTAGGGAAACTGAGGAAGTGCTACCTGGTTTCCACCATGTGAAGCTGTCCCAGAAATGGTTGTGCATATTGTGACATTGCTCTGTCTGCCCAAGTCAAAACCAGCACATGAAGGGACTGTCAGAGCCGATAGGCAGCCCAGTAGCTTGTATAAAATAGGACTGATTCCCTCTGCTACATAATCTCATCTCCATCAGTAGAGTACTTTTGGGTAAATATTGCTAGGGGCAACAAGCTATGTTAAAGGCTGAACTGAGGTGACCATCTGCTCTATCAGCTTGCATTGCAGTTACTGCAGAGCTTATCTGTGATCTTGTTTCTGTTGTCAGACCACTCATCTGATACCACAGCTCTTCCTACTGCTTCTTTTTCTCCAGCAGCTTCTTTGCAGTCTCCTGTCCTTTCCATGCTTTATCTCCACTGTAAGCCGATGCTGTAGTGACAGGTACCCAAGCTCCCCTACCCCAAGTCTGAACCCCACCTTTGGCAATTGAACAAAAATGCTGTGTTAAATATTTGCTGATGAGCTGTACCTTCCATTGAAGCCCCCAGCAGCTGCAGTTGTCAGTGCTTTGAAAAGCAGAAAACATTTTACACACTTGCCTTCAGGCACAAGTACAGCAGGAAGTATGAAATTACCGTTCACTGTGTTTGTTCTACCTTCCACACAACAGTACACAATAGGTTTTCATGGCTAAATTCGGCGAAAAGCTTCTCTGGTCAATCTCTATGAGTTTCGGTGAATGTAGACTAATACTTAATTTCACCTCATCGTTCACATAAATGTGTATACATATAGTGAGTGTGTTTAGATGCACAAACATAGCTCATGGCATACATGCATTGTAACTTCTACCAAGAGCCATCCCCTGTTTAGCTGCCCACTCACTGCCACTTTCTTGAGCAGATGAAATGCAGAGCATATCCAAAATAAAGCCCACATACATATGAAGAAGGTTAAGATCTAAGTTGGATGTTCTTGACCTTGCAAGCTGCATGTCTGTGTGCTTTGGTATGGCCTCAGTTAGATGTATCAGGGGATGAAAGACTAATTGATGAGCAGTCAGCTCAGAGAGGGAAGTTAGGCCTAGGTTTTTCAAACATGTTTTACATATGGTGTTTAAATAAGATTAAGGCAAACATACCATACTATTCTGCTTCATCTTTATCAAAGGGGAGTTATCACTTGGAGACCTTCTGGTTCCTTTGATAGGGTTTGGCTTCCAGTCTGTATGCACTCTATAATTGCTCAGGAGAGCAGTGTGTACCCTGCTGAGCCAAACCCATCCCGTCCACTCCTGTTTCTCAGCTAAGGCATCAATCAAAAGTACTCGGACCCAGGCTGCAATGTTGATCCTAGACATCCTGTTCTGCTGCTCCATCTTTAGGCCACTGGATGTGTCTGCTATCTCCAGTCTCAGTCACATTGCAAATTGTTCAGGCCAGGCCTTGTGTTTTTGTTGTCACATTGATGTAAGCATGTCCCTAACCGGATCTGTAAGTGCTAAATTATCAGAGAGAGTAAGCATTAAAAAAAAGTTTCTTGAAATTTTCAAGGATAAGAGTAAACATCTCAGCTCTGTTCAACCAATAAAAAAGCTTGACCAAAATGTCCAAGAGGTACCTCTGTTGATCCTTTCCATACAGGAAAGGGGATTTTCATCCAGGAAGGCATATCCCTAATGATGATGATTTGAGCATTCCAGCAACACCAGAGTGGAGCATGGCTTGTGGCACACTAGAAGCCTCCTCTGTGCGACTCCTCTTCAGGTGACACACTGGTGTCCACCTTAGCCAAGTGCGGGCATTCTCTAGCAAAACAGCTTTTTAATGTCACTGGATGGTGAACTGGCTCTTCAGCAGGGCCTGATTGGAATTAGCATGGTAATGATAATGATACTTTGGTTGACAAGTGTGATGACAAAGCACAGCTGTCCTTTGATCTTGCAGTAAGG
This sequence comes from Vidua macroura, assembly GCF_024509145.1. Taxonomy (NCBI): domain Eukaryota; kingdom Metazoa; phylum Chordata; class Aves; order Passeriformes; family Viduidae; genus Vidua; species Vidua macroura. The sequence goes on from NC_071576.1 coordinate 33,181,559, forward strand.
GCAGCATGGCCCCCAGCAGTTTGCTTATGGAAGGGCTTTGTGCTGCATGACTGCTGAAAGTAGCACAAACCTCTCCAAACAACAGCACAGGCTGCAGTTGTCCTGGCCACTGACCTCTGGGCATGCACCCAGCATGAAGCTTGTGGTGTTACACTGTCCCAGCAAGGCTGCCTGCAACCTTATGGCTGCTGGCAAAGCCAGCAGTAAGCCTGGCCTGGACTGCTGTCATGTATGGTTCATTAAACCTTATTTCTCTGCTTTATCTTCTATTGCCCATCCTGTCCGTCCTCTCTGCCTCACTAGCTGCCTCCTGGCAAGGTCTTATTGCCTGTTAGGGCTAGAGTGTTCATCTCAATTTCCTGTTTTGTATCTGGTGACTTAATCCTTGCCACTTGACAATTTTTTCTTGGCTGGGGCTTCACAGCATTGTTATCTCCAGCTCTTTGTTGTCACCTCCTTATGGCCACTCTCCCCCTCCTCAGGAATCCCTGTTCAGATCAGCTGTGTCCCCAGTCTGGGCACCCCCATCCAGTTACACAGCTTTTACTGCCATCTCCTCCCCATGTCCCAGACCTCTGCCTCCCTCCTAGCTTGCCACCATCTCACTAGACTAGCATTATTCTTGGCTCCTCTGGCATGTCTTCCTGAATGAGTTACCAACAACTCAAACCACTGCAGTCAGGGTGGATTTCTGGTCCCATTTTTCTTCTCATGTACCCCCCTTTTTTCATCTCTCCCTCGAAGATACATAACAAATGGGAGAAGCAGAGACATCTTTGACTTTGTCTTCTGCTCTTTCATATTTGCCTAGCCTTTATGTTTTACTACCTTCTCTCTGCCCCCTGAGGTCTCCCTCCTGGACTCGTGCTGGTGTTTCACATCACTCATCCTGCACCCAAGATGTTTTCTTCAGCTGACCTTCTCCCCATGCCAGTCTGTCTCACTAGCCCTTCAAAACCCAGCAAATTAAATCAGCTGTGTATCTATTTCACATATTTATGAGGGAGATACTAATCCCTGCATAGTGAAAGGGTCATATGTACAAAAGGGGAAATGAGGACACCAGCATTAAAGGGAGAAGTGGGGGAAGGGAAGACCGAGACTGAGACCAAGGGCAGGGCAGATGTCAAGGGGATGAGTTTACAGTGTTGAAAAAAAATACAGAAAACTGAAACAAGAACAGATCTGAGTATCATTCGCAAGCCATATTGATTGTTCTTTCCTTGCTAGTTCTATATTTAAAGCACTCTTTTCTGCTCCCTACACCTATGTCTTCAGGGCAGAGACCAAGTCCTCAACTGGCTCAGAAAAATATATTAAAAAATCTAAAAAACAGGAGACACCCCCTTTCTCTGCGTCTTCTATGAAAAGAAACATCTCTCCTTCCCTTTCGGGCCCAGCGGGAAAGCTGATCTGTCAGACTGATCCATTTGCCAAGACTGTCCTCCAAGGCCTCCTTGCCAATTGTCACTGTGCAAGCAGGAAAGCTCTTCCTGGCTTCCCCAGCACAGCTCATGCGCCACGAGGTCCCAGTGGGCAAAGGATTTGCATGTGATGCCGTGACCGTGGCCTCGCGAAACAGCCCAGTTTCCCATCTGCTGTGTGCCGTTACCTTCCCAGGACACAAAAGCATGTGAAATGTCTGCTGGATACAGAAACCTCTCCGGTTGCAGCCACAATAAAATACCCCTCCTTAAAGCAATAGAGAGAGATTGCCTTTTTTATTGCCCTGTAAAGGATTCTGCAATGAGTGAGCTGGAGATTTGACAGTTGCATCCCAGTCATATTTTAACACAATACAGACAGCAGATGCTTCAAGAAGATTATGTTTCTTCATGTGCACTGAGTCTCCAGGGAGATTATACACTCAGGGTCAAGGGCTTTAGGGGGCTGGTTCTACAGCCCTGCAGGAGGATTTTTTTGTTACCAGAAAAAAATATCTGAAAAGCACAGGGCATTCTGCCAAGCCTTCTATATGGAGTCAGCAAGAAATGCTGCTCCCAAGAGATATTTTACCTACAGCTCTATCAGGGATAGTTTTTATTATAACAATAGCATTGATCAAATATCCCCATTGCTGCTCCACCGTGCAGCCCAAGTATTGGGGCTGAGCCTGAGCAGAGGAGCAGCAGTTACTCATTGAACTGTTAAAAGGTTATTTCTGTGTGGGAAAACTGTCTGCTTCTGTAAAGGCAGGCAGAAATGGGCATTGTGTCACAGTATGGTGTTTTTGAAATGCAGATATCTTGGCCAAGGAAATCATTAGCTGGCCAGCTCAGAAGACCATGCAAGGGAGACAATTATGTCCAAAGATGCAATGAGAGCTCTCATGGGGTTCTCACTGTACACACTGAGACAGAGATGTTTTAATGAGGTTTTACAAAGAAGCTCCCTCCTACTCCCAATCCTGCATGACTGTTAATTTATTTGCTTTAGATATTGAACGATTAAGACTGAGCAAGCCCTACTAGAATAAGAAGTGACATGAGATTTAGCAATCCAAACCTTGACACCAGCCCCTCTAAAATCCAGTCCTGAAGTATCTGTCAGTATCAGTACAACTCAGTTGCAGATACAGGCACTCCAGGGTGCAAGCTCATAGCCAGAGTGCTCAGTAGCCTCTGGGACCAGCCTGGCCCAGCACAGACAAGTGGTACTTACCCAGGTTCTGGCAGGTGCTGGAGCTGGACACTCCCAACAGGGAATGCCTGTGCAGCCCAGCCCCTTGCAAGACAAAAGCATGCACCAGCACACACATGGCCTTCCTACAACTGGTTCCTGAAAAAAAAGGAAAAGGTAGTATCCTTAGTCTGGACTAATTTCTTTGTTATTCTGTGTCTCATGCTTTCAGGTGTGTTAAATGCTACTAAATCACAGAGGGAATATTTTATGCTCCCTGAATGGTGAAATCATTAACATTAGATAAGAACCAAAGGGAACATGGACCTCAGTTATTACTAAATTCTGCCTCAGACAAAGCTGCTTCAAATTTCCATGTTTTAGTAAGGAAAGGCCATTAACCAAGGAAACCAGGATTTACCTCAAGTGCTGAAATCTGCACAGGAGAAAGGAACTGGTTTTAGCAAGTGCCCTCCAAAACCTGCAGAGCCATATAGGGCACCAGTTTGGCTTTGCAGTGCTGCTGGCCTAAAAACATGAACTGCCTACTATGTTCCCCCCATCCTCATGCACAGAGGTTAATGGTGCTAGAAATAGTAAATGTCAGGAAGTGTTTCTGAGGTGGAATGTACATTATAAATTTCATTGTACCAAGTCATCAGTCTTCCCACCTTGGTGTATAAGAAGAAAGTCTTTCTCTTCTTGGATTCACTCAATATCCACACTTTCGTGGCTGAATTGGTGTCAGTAATTTCCTTTTTTCTTCAAGTTTTGAACCGGCAGAAGGAGGAATGGAGGCACTTGTAAGCAGAGGAAATTAGCAGTGGGGAGGAAAGACTGTGAGAATTCCTGCCCATACCAACCTATTTTTTTTTTCCATTTCACTTAAAATACATAGTTTTGATATTATGTGTTTATTTCGATTGTTGACAGACTGCACAAAAAAAGCCAGTGTGTTACTCTAGGCATTTTTGGCAGATAGAAAGGCAAACTATCCAGTAAGGATCAGCAGCTAACCCACAGCAAAGCTTAATCTCCAGCCAAAAGCTTAATCTAACAGAAACCAAACATCTGCCCTTCTTGGGTATGCCAGGATGGAGACAGAAGTATTGGTTTCTGGATGGTTCCAGAATTGTTCTTCATCTTCTGACTCTTCTCAGATGGCAAAGCAGGGCCTGGGCGCTCGCTCTGGGGTTTAGGTAAAAGACTGTGGTGTAGGATGGCAGAATTACAGCTACAAAACCTCAGAGCGAACCACACATAGGTCTAGTACAATTAAAAGTATCCCTCTCTTGCCCTGTAAAACATTCTGCTTTTTCTGGATTTTCTCTCCCAATGTCTCTTTTCATACACAGCATATTGAAACCATTATCCCTGGAATAAGAGGGTGAATGCTGCTTTTTTTTCCACTCTATCTCATTTCTGACCTCTGCTGCTTTTTACTATTCTAGTCCTGGTTTATAACTGGAAATTGAAAGCTCAAGGTTTTCTTCACATCTGACATTCATTCATTCTCCCAGCTTCTTTTTGTCCCAGTGAGATTAAAGGCAGAGAGAAAGAAACAATCAAAACTGTGTGTTTATGATCCGTGTTTCTAATACCCAAACCTTTGCTTCTGTTTTTAGCCTGATTTACTGTAACTTTATTCACTTCACTGACCTCATTATGAATTCTCATCAATGTAAGAAGGAAGTCGAGTGATAGATTTAAATACAGACATATTTTAAACATAACACTGAGAGTTAAGACAAGTCATCTTGCTCATCTTCCCATTCCCCAGCTGTGATGGCTTGTCTATATTCCTGATCTTATCACTCAAGCCTAGATATCTGAAAAGTGACCATAGATTTAGAGTGACTCAAGTTTTACCAGTCTGGGACATTTCTCTCCCGATTCTCTTCAGATGGCTCCAGTTAGAAGTATGTCAGCTGTGCACCCCTGAGGAGGAAAGTATTTCAAGCTGGAAGCCCTAAAATGAAGCCAGCTCAAATCAGAGGCTTTAAAAACTCATTTGGCCTTTGTATATGACTTGGCAAGTTCCCACTGCGAGGTCAGGGAAACACGCAGCTCCCAGTGGGAGCCGAATGAGAGCCAGTTGAATCAAACTTTTGGTACCATACGGCTGTTGAGTCACACAGCCCAGGATACACCTGTCCCTACTGCTGCTATGACAGCACAGCTGATGAAAGTCAGGATATCTCCATCTTCTGTCAGCTCAGTGGCACCTCTCCTTATGGTGCATTTTATTTTGCAAGGCTGAAAGTGTTGTCATTTCATACCCTTTCCCTCTTTGGTGTGAAAACTGAGGTCCAGGAAAATATTCCTTCAGTGGCTAAACTGGATTGGACTCTGATGCTTCATACAGATTTATAAGCCTCTATCCTAAAGACCACTGAAACAAAAATTTAGTTATTAGACAATTAATAGGACCCAGGCTCAGCAAAACAGCTAATCATGCATTCAGCTTCTTGCTGTACAGATGTCCTATTTTACTTCAATTAAGTATAGGCTTAATGTGCTGCATAGTTAATTTAATACAATTTGCTGCAGTGATTTATTTAAAAAATAGCTATGGCTCTGTAAAATCAATTTGTCATGGGCAGACAGTGTAGGGTGAGGATGATGTGATCATAGCTATAGCACTGTACCCAAACACTGAGTGACAAACATGCTTGCCTGGATAGTCTCTATAGTAATTGAGTTTGCAGTGCTGGAGTACTGGGGTGATATTTGCATATATTATTGCTCTGTGCTCATCCCAGTAAAATGGATAAGAAGTGTCATGCTTAAAGGTAAAAAAATAATCACCACAGAATTAACCTGATTTCTTCTTTCCTCTGTGGTTAAATCTTCTGTAATTATCCACTATAAGACTCTTCTATCTGTTCTCCAGCACTGCTAAGACACAGGACACTGGGTCTCTGTTTTGATCTTGTTTGAGACTGCTGAGTTCCTTGTAGGTGTGTGTGAGCATGAGTAACATCCAATTGCAGGGCATGAAGATGTCTCATTCTTTCACAGGCAAGCAGAAAACTGTAAGGCACAAATACTGTGGCAGTGGAGACATTCTTCTGCTTTCTCTGCCCAGGTTTGGTGGTGTGTTCTATCTTCCAGGCCACTTGGCCACCTTTGGAAACACTTCAAAAACATCTTCTAGAGGAGAATGATGAGAATGTCTGGAGCAGTTTCCTTTGTAGTTCCAGCCATAGGGATCTCATTCATGGCTTTAAATGTAAGTAAAATGAAAACCACGCAAAAGCCAAAGGTCCCAGACTGAAACAATTAAAGGAATTATATGTTCCAGGCTTTGTTTGCTTTCTGGTTTCTGTGTCTGTTGTTTGAAATAAGAGCTACTTGGGTTGACATCAGCTACTGGGTTATCAGAGCAATCTGTAACGTCATGTTAATCTGTAACATCACAAGTGAAGACTCCTTTTCTCCCATTTCTGGCAACTGCACAGAGATGAGTGTCTGAGATCTGTTCTTCTCTCCTGGTGTTGTCTGAGCAGAAAAGCTCATCACTTACAGTTGAGTCCACTGGTTCCTGTTGTCTCTTTTCTCCACTGAAGAACTCTACAGATGGAGCGAGGGCTGTTCCTGAAAGCAAGAGATGTCCTACCCTAATTGCTAAAACCAGGCACCATCAGTGCTAATTTCATGGTGTCTGACTCTGAGTGTGATGAAAAGGGGTACACAGTGCACTTTCACTACTGGTCACTGTGAAAAATCACTACTTTGATTTTTCTAGTCTAATTGCAGCTTCTCAATAGAGGCTGGATGCTGTGAAGGGTCACAATGCTCCTAAAGGCCCCCTGCTGTGATATTTGTCACTTCTTTGTCTATCTCAGCATCTCAGGGAAAGCTGCAGGAAAATCTGTTTTAAGAGTGGCAAGGCCTGGTGATTGCAGACATCACTACTGGGACAAACACGGCAACTTCAGTAAACAGAAGGTCAAGACAAGGCAGTAAAAAAGGACTGCTGGTAAGGCACAGGTGAAAGGCAGGAGCATGTCAGGTTTGTTTTATGTAGGGTAAATTTGGTTTAGCATGTACAGGCAAAGATCTGCTGTGTAACAACTTCACATAGACTATTATGCTGCTGCTGCATCAGTTCATGGCCTTCTCATCTTAACAGAAACTTAACAGCTCCAAAGACTTGAATGACTCCTCCTGTCCCTTTAACCAGAAAAAGCTAAATGAAGTAGGAAGCTGATCTTGGTGGGTAATCTTCTTAGATGAGTACAGGCTAAAAGTGGAATAATCCCTGAAGTCTCTGAATTGTTTGTTCTAGTTTGGGCAGAAAGCAAATGCAAATGAGTTTTTCAAAGCTGTAACATGCAGGTGGGGCTGCCCTTCTGCCTGCAGTGGCCAGTCTACTTTTTTCTGAAATAGTTTTGGAGGTTGTGGATAATTCTGGATTCACAGCAGCATGTGTGAATAGGCAGAAAACAGAGACATGCCTTCTGCCTGTTCTGAGAAAAAAAAAAATCTTCCTTTTCCTGGTGTAAAGGTGTGTGGTCAGACAGGTCTTCACTAATACCTGAGGAGGATTCATTATTAATTTGGTTTAATCCTTCCTGAGCAGGAGGAAAAAGGTTAATTGCTTGGGGAGAAGATTTATCCGATCCACAGACGGTTCAGATGACTGGGGTGTAGTGGGAAGAATAAGTCAAAATGAAAAGATGGGTTACTTTTTCACAGGTCTGTTGTTCTTAATTTTTTATAGCCAATGGCAACACTGCTGAGCAGCTTCTAGAAAAATAGAATGGTGGTTTCCTTTCCCCCACCCTCTCCCTGGAGCAGATGCATCTGGCAAAATCTCAAGTTGAAGTAGCTTTGCTAAAACTGTGCTAGTGTGGACAGCATGAAAGTGTTTTCAACCAGGGTGCAGGCCTCCTTATGAGATTTTTTTTTTTTTTTTTTTTGTGATGGGGAAACCTCAAAGGATTGGAAGTAAATCTCCATCTCCTTTAGGGAGACAGACACAGACAGAATAATTCATTGGAGGTTCCTTTGTGTACTGTTATTAGCAACCTCTTGGGACCTTAATCCCAGGAAAGCATGCAAACCAGCATAACTGGTTTCAGTCTCCAGAGCTCACAGGTAATTTCTTTCTATTAAAGAATCTGGTAGGCATCAAGTAGGTAACCCCAAGGAATAAAAATATATTAGACTAATTAGACACTAGTCAGCAAGCATAAGGTGGGGAATTGCTCTGAATATCTGAATTACCCTTGTGAATCTGAATCATTGCTGTATTCTGCTGGAGTAGCTTCTTTTGGGGAGACATTTTCACAGGAGAAGGGGAACACTGCTAATTTTAAGGCAAGAATTGATAGTTGGAAAATAGTAATAAACCTGAGGATTGTAGTCAGAATCAGTAAGCTGACACTGTGTTAGCAATTATGTGAATCATCTGAAATGTTGCAGAATGCAAACTATTATCTGAAAATGCTCACAAAAGACTGTCTTGGGCTTGAGGAAGAAACTTTTCTGTGGAATCTGTTCTAGAAAGGAAACATTTTACCATTATATTTTCAATTCTAGAATTATTAACTACTGAGTATTTATTTGGGTAAGAACTGATAAGTATTTCATCATGTGTCCTTCAAATCAGACTCTATCCCTTTCTGCTTGCCCCTTAGACAGCTAATCACCATTCCCTTTTTAATTTTAATTGGTGTGCTTGATGTTAGGTCCTTTTGATTCTGTGAGATCTTGTTTGTCATTGCTGTTATACTTCTGCCTTTCTGTGACTCTTCCTCCAGTGTTGCCAGTTTAAATGACCTTCTTATGTTAATGCGGTGAAACTCAGCTCTTATAAAGTAATAATCTCTTAGCTTTATTTATCCTTTCTTATTTTAAGTTCCAGAAGCAGCGAAAGGCTTAGATTAGCACAGTTCTCTGCTGTATCATGCCTGACACATGAGTCTATTGGACTGGCACTACTTCCTCTGTTTGCAGACTAAATGGGGAAAAACAAAGCCAAGATGGAAAACAGACACTCTGTTGTCAAGGGGCTTGACCAAGGTCACAGAGCACAGCAGTTTGCAGAGTGTCCTGATTCCCTAGTGACTACTGTCCTAGTCAAACATATGGAAGCTGTGCTGCTGCCTGCTGTGTTGCTGCTTGAGAATGTTGACAGTGACTAAGCTGGTTATCCTCTGAATATTCTCTCCCTTGAGTTACATGAAGAAGATGATGCACAGTTATTTGACAGCAGGTTTAAAGGTATATCTGCATATCTGAGAAGCAGACCGGAGAACAGTCATGACACTTCTGAGAAATGAGATTTAAAGAACTTGCAGGAGAGGCACCTGGCTATATTGATTTTGCTCACAAATTTTCTAAAGTACTTGGCTGGTAAGATTTTCTTCCCTTGCCCAATGTTCCAAAAGAGTTCTCTGGTTTAAAACAGGTATTCTGTTTGTGTAGAAAGTGAAAAGGAAGCCTGTTGGTCTGCAGGTGAAGGGAAAACCCTGATGAGTTTGTGGGAGGAAAAAGCAATCATCAAGGCAATGCTCCCTTTTCCTCTGCTGGGAAGGAAGGGCTTCTGCTACCCCTGTGCTGAGGAAACTGTAGTTCATGACAAGTTATAGTATGGTCATGTCCTTCTTTTTACATTGAAACTAAACTGCAGCCACAGACATATTTCCCTTTCCTTAGACAGATCTTCTCAGATGTGACTCACATTTTTCAAGTCAACTTTTAAAGGCCGACTACACTAGGAGGAGCTCTTCCTCCGTGCCATCTCTCCCTGTTCAGCTACCTTTTCACTACAGCTCTGAGTTGCTTTTGTATGGGCTGATTACTCCCTGCCCAGCTTCTTAAATCCTCTGGACTTCTCTGAGCATGTAAGCTCCCTTCAAGGTATGAAAGGAACATTAATTCCCTGGCCCTTTTCGACACTACAGTTGTTGGGCATTATATGATAGCTTCTTGCTGCTTCTGCTGTTTCCAAAGTTCTGCTCATTTGGAAGAGTGGCTGAAGTGTTCTATAGTTTGCAGCTTTGCTGTGGCATTTGTTTTTCAGAACAGACAAAAGCCCAGCCATGCAGTTCCCAGTGCTCAGTTTCTCAGTTCTCAGATGTCCAAGGTAGTTTGGCCCATTTTTTTCTTCAGTTGGGTTATTTTTTAGTACTGTAAGGATTATGCAGATAACTTATATATAGTAATAAGTTCAATACTTTCTAGTATAACCTAGAGTGAGTTGGAAAACTCACCTCATAGACATTAATGTCAGTCATGTTTGATGACTGCTTTTCCCTGTTACATTCAGAAATTCAGGAATAGTGTGGCCAGCAGGACTGGGGAAATTATTCTTCACTATTTGGCATTGGTGAAACCACATCTCAAGTACTGGGTCCAGTTCTGAATCCCTCAATTCAGGAACTACTGGAGGGTGTCCAGAGAAGGGCAACAAAGCTGGTGAAGGTTCTTGAGTTCAGTGAGGAGCAGCTGAGGGACTTGGGGTTGTTTAGCCTGGCAGAAAGGAGGCTAGGGCCTTATCACTCTCCACAACTACCTGAAAAGAGGCTATAGCCAGGTGGGGTGTGGCACCCCCTCCAGGTAACCAGCAGGACAAGAGGATATAGAGAAGAGGTTGAGGTTGGATGTTAGGAGGAAATTCTTCACAGACAGAGCGACTGGCCATTGGAATGGTGGAGTCACTGCCCCTGCAGTTGTTTAAGGAAAGACTGGATGTGGCACTCAGAGCCAGGGTGTGACAAGGTCGTGTTCGGTCATAGGTTGGACTCGATGACAACAGAGCTCTTTTCCAACCTAATTGATTCCGTGATTCACATTATGGGGCATTTCTCTCACAGCTGGCAGCAGACCAGGTGTCCGTGAGCCCTAAATATGAAGACAAGGACGTCATTCCAATATTCTTTACTAACGACTTACCGCGTGCACGGCACTCTCCGTGCTAGAGACTTTCGTGTTTTGTAGACGCTTTTGTGCAGAGGACGGAAGGAATTCCTACATTACAGCACAAGAGCGCCGTGCAAGGCTCCTGCCTCCGGGGTGGCGCTCACGTTCACGGGCGGAAGGAACACTGAAGAGCCCCACGGGCCCTCAGTCTCCGCAAAGGAGAGCAGTGTCCTGCCTGAGCCGCTGCAGATGGACGCTACCCCGGGCAAAGCCGCCATCACAGCCGCGCGCTCCCCGGAACTACCGCTCCCGGCATGCCTCGCGCGCCGCCGGCCGCCAGCGACGCGCGATGATTGGTGGCAGCCGCGGGGAACCTTTGAAAAGTTGCCGGGTGCGCGGTTCCGCTCCCGCGGCGGGGCTGGCCCGGCCCGGCCCGGCCGAGAGCCCCGGGCTGGGGCGGCTTTGCGGCGGGGCACCCCAGCCGCGGGGTGAGCGGGTTGCGGCGGGAGCGGGTTTTGTGGTGCCCGCGGTTTTCGCTGCTGGGGTTCAGAGGGAGCCGGGCCGGGTCTCCGGCTGCGGGCGCATCCACGTGTCCCAGGCTGGTGCGGCGGGGGGAGCCTGGAGCTTTGGGATTCCTTCTTGTTTAAGGAGAATTTTGTAGATGGGGCAATAAAGTTTCCACCTTGTAAAGATGTGGAGGCCTGTGCGTCTGCAAAGTTGTAGCAGTTTTCTGTTATGGTAAACATTTGCGATATTTTTGCACTTAACTACGTTATAAAAGCCTTTGTTTTGACCGAATGTCTCCATGAATTAATACCAGGAATGTTGCCTAAATAATACGTGTGAAACCGACATGGTGAAGCATACGCATGTGTGTGCTTTGGATTGTACTGGGCTGGACAGCGTTTTGTGCGATAGAATTCAATGTCAGTGCTCACCAAAAGTGAGTTGTATTCCAGCAGTGTATATTCTAGGGCTGAATGCTTTCTGTGATTGCTCTACAATTCATATTCAGGCATCCAAAGATAATTATTTCTTGCCACTGCAGTATAGCATGAGGCGTTCTTGTTCAGCTCATCGCTGTGTAACTTCTAGCTTTCTTATGTCCCAGAAATATCTGCCCTATAGACATTGCTGACACTTCTGGTCTTACTGGTGTGTTCTCATACACGGTCAAATATGAGATGTAATTTAACAAAACTGCATTCAGACTGGTAATATAGTTTAATGTGATACAGACTCGCATGGGAAATCTATAACACATTACATCCTGTGTTCTTTAGCAGGGAGTTAGTGGAATTGTCCACACAGTCATATTCAAATATCTTTCAAACGTTTTTTTTTTTGTCTGCCCTGTAGATTGGGAAGCATGGCTGCTAAGAAACTAAGAAGAGCACAGTTGTCTCAGGAAATGTGTGAAAGGCTGAGCCGCTATCAGATCACCACCTGTCAGGTGAAAGAGTTATTTTGTTTGTGGGGGGTGGGTTTTTTGGGTGTGGGTTTGATTTTTTTGGTGTTTTTTTGTGGGTTGGTTTTTCCTTTTTTTTTTTTTTTTTTTTTTTTTGTGCATGACTGTGTTATTTTAATGCATGTAGAGTTCACTTTTTGGTAGTTTAATTAAACTGGGAGCTTTACTTTCTATAAAGTAGGGAGCATTTCAGACTCTATCTGGCCTGCTGCCTTGGAAGAATAGAGCTTTAAAATGATGGATGCCTAACTAAAACATTTAAACTTTTATGTACTTACTGTCCCTGTGGTGGTAGGGAAGCAGCTCTGTGGAGAAGGGCCTGGGGGTCCTGGTGGACAGCAAAGTGTCCCTGAGCCAGCAGTGTGTCCTTGTGGCCAAGAGGGCCAATGGGATCCTGAGCTGCATTAGGAAGGGCATGGCCAGCAGGTCAAGGGAGGGGATCCTGCCCCTCTGCTCAGCCCTGGTGAGCCTCACCTGGAGTGCTGTGTCCAGTTCTGGGCTCCTCAGGACAAGAGAGACAGGGAGCTCCTGGGGCTGGTCTGGTGAGGGGCTTTGAAGATGAAGAGGGGATTGAAGCATCTCTTCTACAAGGAAAGACTGAGGGTGCTGGGCCTGTTCAGCCTCAAGAAGAGACGACTGAGAGGGGACCTCAGCAATGTGTAAAAGTATCTGAAGGGGGAGTTGCTAAACCTGTGGAATATGTATTAATTTTGGACAGATTGCATCAGTTTAGTTCCCAGCCTGGATTTCTAGGTTGTGCTCTCTGAATTGCTCTGTAATCTTTCAGGACTTCTTATGTCTTTCCCTCTTGGAGCTAATGAAAGTCACAGGACAGAACTACTATGAGGTGCAGAAGCTTCTTTGTAAAGTCAGCCGAGCTTGTGCTCCCAAAATGCAGACAGTAAGTGTTCTTGTGTTGATACTGTTTTTGATACAATATCTGGGAAAAAGCTGAACATTGTTGCTCATCTTTTTAGCTGGGAGGCTTGTGGTGTCTCAGTTTTACTGCACAATGGCATAATGTTTTTATTTTTAAATGTAGGTCTTTGATGCACTTTAGGTTGGTCCAGTTACATCTACTAGGTATTATAGCCCCATGAGATTGTTCAGACTTGCAGTTCTGAGTGCAGTAGGGAAATAAATCATACTCTCTGCCAATCCAGCATGTAAAAACTGCTTCTAGCTTGTATCCTGCAGCTAAGAAAATAAAATTTTGTTTACTACAGGCAAATAATAATAATTTCAGTATAAATTTGGCTTCGATATAGAAGTGGTGCCAAGAATTGAAGTGATTCTGAAAATAATTTCTTAAGGTCTACTTCCACCCATGGTAATGAGTTGTAGTGTCCCTTAGGCTACAGTAGCCTAACTGGGAAGGGTGCAAGAAGGAAACATGTTAGCTGCAATGCAGTGGCAGCATTTTCTTTTCTCTTTTGAATTAATGTGAAAAGATGTCTTTTAGGACAGAGAGGATACAGACAGTTCTGATCTCAGTCAATGCAGGCCCTTTTTTATTCCTTACAAAAATAGTCCATGTCCAAATATGTAATTGGCATAGTAATTATAGGAGTAATTCTGTGAAACTTTAAATTCACTAATATGCTGCAATAAAGTTAGTAATAGAAGAATTAGTATGAATTTTACTGCATGTATTTGAAGCTGGCAAATTGGTAATGAACATTGATCAGAGAATTTCACAGGTTGAAAACAAACCTTGTTGAATAGGAGCAGAGACAACTTTTGTCACATCATGATTAAGGGCTTATTATTTAATTTTGTGGTAAGGGAGAGAAAAAAAGACTTAAATTTACTCTGTGAGCTATAAATGGAATATAAATACAAGGAAGGGTGATGAGCTGAAGGCAGACTATAGCTGAATATAACAGTACTTCTCTCATTGTCGAGTATTAAGTCATACCAGGTTGTTGAAGTCAAATACCATTTTCCTATTTCCATTAAAAAAAAAAGCCTTTTCTGATTTGCTTGTTTTCTTTTGCTATTTCCCCTCCTTTTGTAGGCTTATGAAATGAAACTAAAGAAGTCTGTCAATCCTTCTTCAGCCTTTTTATCCACCACGCTTCATAGTTTGGATAGAGTCCTGCATGGTGGAGTGCCTTGTGGATCACTCACAGAGGTAGCTTGTTTAATATATTTTACTTTAGTTGAGAATTCTGCCTTGAAACCAAAAGTCACAGATAGGCTGGGCTATCTTGTGTCAGGTGCTTCAAACACAAAATACACAAAAATGTTTGGATGAGAACAGGCCTTGCCAAGTGCTTTTCTTTGTCTACTGTGGCAAATTGTCACAGTAGAGGAATAAAAATGAGAAGTTACGAAAATCTTACTATGAAGAAAATACTTTTTTTTTGTATCCTGTAATCAAGCTAGATTGAATTTGATCTCTGATAGAAGTGACTTATGAAGTCTAACAGTGATTTAAAACATACTAGAGTTTAAGCAACACTGAGCTGAGACTAAACCGTTTCTGCTCTAGGAACTCTTATATAATGAGAGGCTATTAGTTTTTAAAGATTCTGAGTATTTTTTTTTTGACAATGGAATATGCACCATGCAGGTTACCATAAAAATGTTTTAAGAATGCATCCATGAACATAAATTGATCTGTCAGAATTAACATTTTCTTCATATCTAGGCATAGCTTTGCTGCCAGTTTACTATAAGAAATTTAGGTCAGAAGAACTTAAGGTGAATACTGCAAGTCTTTGAATTCTGGGAGGAACAGCTTGCTGAATTCTGTTTCTTTGAAGAAGAGCTGTTCCTATATAGTAAGAAGTCTATGGTAGTCACGATACATGTAATACTGAGATTGTAACTGTGCTGCTGTTGAGCGTAGTGCCTTCAGCAGGAGATGAGCTTTTGGTTCCTAAAAATATTTTTTTCATCAGCAAATCAGTGGCTTGTCTTATGGATTATGGTCCATGTGGTCACCTGATGAAATAGCACAGTCCATGTTTGAAAAGAAATGATGCTTGCTTGCAGCTGCAATCTAGCTTTCCAGGAGTTCTGTGTGGTCCATTAACCATTCCTCACTGGAGTCGGGGAATGGCTGTTCACATGCTTACATTAATTAAACTTCTGAATTGTGCTTCTTTAGTTGAAATGCAGAGCCACTGCTGCAGAGGCAGAAGCAAGAAATAGGATAGAAATGTGTCTTTTCAGTGATACGATGATTTGTCCTTGAGTTTGTGACTGGCTCAGGAGTGGTGCCCAAATATTTGGAATCTTGAATATGAACTTTTTTTCTGCTAAAAAGAATAAGTGGATGCAGGTCATAAGAGCCATGTGGTTAATTTATGAGGCTGCTGATAAGTGTCATAAATATTTGTCTTTGTTCTTAATCCTAAATGGAGCTTTCATTCAGCAATCAGTGCAGTCTGGCTGATGTGTTCTCACCTGAAGACCATGTAGAATGTTTCTAGAGCAGTAATAGAATTCAGACTTGCTGATTGCCATGTTCTTGGCATTGCTCCAGAGGGAGATCTGGCAAAAAGCAGTGAGTTTTAGGGGAGTTCAGCTGACCTTTAAGTTTTATGTTGGTTTTGTTTTGTTTTAAATTTAATTAAAAAGTAAGCTCTGCAAGCAATTGATCTCAAAGTATGGATGTCAAATACAATTTTCCTGAGATAATATAAAATAATGCTTTACAGGAAGTTAATGTAAGTGCCTAATTTTCCAGAGCTATATATTTTATATACTTCTTAGCCTGGTTAATTATCACAATACTCAATTTTAATATCCCCGCCAGTGTTTTCTTAGAATATTTAGCATTTAAATATAAGAAAACATGAGCAACTATTGATAAACTGTATTTTAAGAGTAGTCATAGTTCCTATGTATCATTGTATTTAAAGTTAGTTGAGGGGGAATGAGTATATTCAAAGATTTTATCTGAATGTAAATGAAAAGCACAGCACCAGGAAAAGCAATATTGCACTTTTAAGTTTTCTTCTGGAAAAAATCTTCTGAATGTGATTTTTTTATTCTAAGATATTTTGGTTAAAAGTGAAAGGACCTGCCTGGTGCAGTTCTCTACAGTGGGAGATCTCACCAAGGGTGGGAGATGTTGGCATCTGTACAAGACATGTAGTGCATGAAACAAGAACTGCAAGCCCTTCCACCTGTGCCTTGGGCTTGGTTGATGACTGATATATAACTATTTAGTCAGAAATAATATAGGGATAGCTAGGTAGGATCCAGAAATGTGATGAATAACTCAAAAGATTAGATGTGTCCAAGAAAAAATAGTGTATTGCTTTTTATTTGCCTTTTAGGTACTAAGTGTGGAAAGCAATTAGGGCACCTATTAGGGGTTTTTCAGCAAATGAAAAGGCAGATAACCATTAACTGTACAGAAACTGATCTTTTCTTTTAAGGCCTGGTTCTAGAGATTTTAAAAAGCTCTTTTGCAACAGTCTTGATATCTAAAGTAGTTTAAAAGGTTGGCAGCACTCTGAGTGTTCATCATGATTACTAGATGAAATTTTAGTTGAAAGCTATCAGTTTACTGCTGCTGCTGGTTTGATGCTGAGCTTCTGCTGCTTTTGTGCTCTACTGCAGCTTGTGAACACTTTCAAGGTTTTTTCTTTTTTTTTTTTTTTTGATTTGAGTGATTTTTGGGTTTAACAGTTTTAATTTGCTTTTTTTTGCAATTCACTGGAGCATGACTGACAAGTAGATTAGATTGTCTTTTGGCATTTTTAATTGGACAGATATTTTAAGTCTGAGAGAAGTTCTCTTCAAAAGTATGCTGGATGCAGCATTTACTTCCTGACTGCTAGGGCTAAATTATTGTCTTTCTGTTACTTTACCCAGCAGTGAGGGTGGCTGGAAACTTGGAATTTGAGTACCTGATCAGAAGGATTAAGACTTGTGGTGGTATCTTCTATAGCCAAATCTCCTTGCTTTTTGAGTGCCAGAGGGATTTGATTTGCATTACACTGTCTCAGACCATTTTTTTTCCAAGCCACTATTAGGTTTTAAATTGGAGACTAAATTGTAGCTGAAATTCTGTGGTCAGAGCTTTTGGCCAAGTTTTATGAGGAAAAATTAAAATAGTTCATTTTTTGAATATTGAAGAGTTTAATCTTCTGGTAGATGAAGAATTAGCTCCTTGTAATTTCATTCAAACCCTACAGATGTGCCAGAGAAAATAGTATATAACTTATTGAAAAATAATTTCTCTGCTTTAAAAACTATTGTGGTCTTCTTGTTTCTATCTGGGTGATTTTTTTTTCAGAGCAAATTTAGAGTAAAATAGACCAAACAAATTTTTTGCAGACATTCAATTTAAATTTATTAGAGGAAATTCAAGTAGGTTTCTGTTGTTCTAAACACTTGTTGAACCAGTGGTAACTGCAATAAAATGTTGTCGCTTTGTAAAATTGTTCATTGTGGATTATTTAAAAGCCTGTTTTAAGGCCCTTTAAAGGAATGCAGATTAAACATGAAGTATTGTTGTTTTTGGGAATACAAATGCTTTCTTGCTCCATTGGCTTGCATCCTTGTACTGCAAGGTTCCCTCATTTTCTCTGATATGATGCTCATATCCTCAGATGTTTTTATAGTATCTCTGCTGAGTTGGCTTCTGTGACAGCCACTGAAATGGATGTTGCTTCCAGTGCACCTCCCAGGCGAGGCTGAAACTACAAATGTTTTTATGAAGTATCCTCATAATTGTCCAATCATTTTAATGTAACAAATTGGATTGATGCCCTCCCCTCATTCATTTCAAGTCCTCTTTTTAACAAGAAACAACTGGTGAGATTCATTGGCAATTACAGTCTAAGGAATGTGTATTGCCTCTGTACTTTTTATATATGCTTTGGATTCACATTGAATTGTAGCAGATATTGCTGATATGATTGTTTGTAATCTAAGTACGCTGGCTGGGGAACAGATAATTGCATAGATATGACTGATTCCTGATCTGTAATTCACCAAATGCAGTGTGTGCTTTTAAACAAAAATAATTTAATGCTTCTCTTGCATTAAAGCTTCAAGTAGATTGATTGATATAGCTTGACTTTCAGGCCTTGTTTAAAGACAAAGGTGATTAAAGGGATTTTAACCAACTGTTAACTGTAGCTGCTGTGATCCTTCAGTGTTTCTCTGTAAATTTTCTGTGCTTCAAGTCATGCTGCTACTGCTTAAAACAAAACCATAGCAATACTGTAATATCTTGTGGTGAAAGTATTTGTGCTTGAAACCAAACTATTGTGCATGTGATCTCAAAAATCAGTTTGATTTTGAGTGTCTGTCTATTGTAAAGTTTGGTTATTAAATTTAAAACAATAGCTCTGTATTTAGACCTTTGTTCTGGCAGTACTAGGTGTTTCGAGACATCATGCTTTGTTTTACAGTTCAACTTACCTGAGAGGCTTGCTTTTACACCTTGCATTATTAATTTGTTGCTATTAGCATAAGAATGAACCTATCACTGTTTTCACTGCCTAAAGTCACTTTGACTTTGGTTTTGCTGATTTTTGGCCCTCCTAGTATTTACGATTTCATCATCTCCCTTCCCAGAAGCAGTGACCACCTGATATTGTATTTAAAGACCCCCTGTAGTAGTAATGAACTTGCAATTATCTGAACACAGAGCCCAGCATTCTGACACAATCTCTGGAAGATCCACAGTGGATAAAGAGCAGCAGACTGCCATCTCTAGTAGAAAAAATACTACTCTCAGAAACTGATCTCATCAAACAATGTGTTCTTTGGATCCTTTTTCTTCTGAAAATCATACTGGAACCTTTTAATACAAGCTGAGCGTGCTCTCTTTGAGTGCTGCTTCACCATAGGGGCTTTCAGTGAGCACAGGTGGAAGCTTAGAATCAGGGAACTGTTCTGGATCATTGAATGGTGTTGGTGTTGAAATACGGTAGTAGAGAGTTAACACTAATGAAAAAACACACAGTGCATAGTGCAGAGTTTAGTCTCTGGGGCAGATAAAATCTGTCTTATGTATATATGTGATTCATATTGAACATTCAGCCTTTATAAGATATAAGCAATTATCCTTATGATTTCTAGCAGAGAAATGGTTTAACCAAGGTAATGATGGTTTATAAGGAGATGTTTATGTCTGTGAGCTCAATAGCTCTGGACTTAGTTTTCAGCTCTAAAAGCATTGATGACATGTGAATGTCAACTGTGAATCTTTTAATTCTGCTCTGTTTTAGAAGGTTGCACCGGGACAGATGGAAGAGAGCTAGGTATCTCTAGGAAAGCTCTTGTGAGGTGAGGGGGAGAGTAGGGGACCTCAAATTTGAAAGGTAATAGTGATGTCAAAGAAAGTATAAGCATAATGCTCTGTCTGAAAAGCTTTTTTATTCTTCAGGGGATGAATTTGTCTTGCAAGGTACAGATCCAAGACTAACTGCAAATTGATCTTTGTGGGCTATGTTCTGTCTTTTCATGGCTCTTGTCTCCTTTGGTAACTGAAAGAGCAGAATTGGGGGAACACTGGCTGATGGGACTTAGATAAAAGTAGAACTATGATGAAATGAATGTTATGTTGCTAATCTTTTTCCTTCCAGATAACTAGCCCACCAGGTTGTGGCAAAACTCAATTTTGTATTATGTTGAGTGTTCTGGCTACGCTGCCTGTAAGCATGGGAGGACTAGATGGGGCTGTTATATACGTTGACACAGAGTCTGCATTCAGTGCTGAAAGGTAAGATGCAAAATTCCAAAATACACACAACTTCTTAGCACCTCTTATCTTGGAACCTTCAAATATTTTCTGAGCAATAATTGTGCATTTTTAAATACTGATGGTAATTATTAAACATTTCTCTGGTATATGCAGTTATTCCACAGACAATGAAATTAATTTAATAAAATGGTTTGCTCACCTTCCTAATTTGTATGAGGTTGCAGATTCCAGTTCTGTTATGACAAGGTGGATGGCATGATTTTTAATTTTTAAATGGTCTTACGAGTCCTGTACCTGAAGTCTTCCTTTGCAGTTTAGTTTGTGGAGTTAACAGAATGTTAATTAGAGGATGTAAAGGCAGAGCATTTTGGCTGCAAAGGCAATGGAGGTTTTCCCCAGTGAACAGTGGGACTGACATTGCCAGTTTTCCTTCAGATTTCTATCCTATTTCTGTTGAACAGGGCCTTGTGCCCCCCTGCATTTCTGATTCCCTTCTGCAGTAACCTGGCATTTTCTGTATCCTTAAGCAGCTATGCAGTACTGTACTGTAACACCTTATTCCTGTAACATCTCTGGTTCTTCTAACATCTCCTGCTTGGCCCATGCAACCCAAATGGCTTATGCACTTCAGCGTGCTCGAGTGCTGAATGGACATGCTGTGCTGGATTGCTTCAGAGTTACACATGTTGGTCACCACTCTTCAAATATTAACTGTTGAAATAATCCTGCAGTTTTTCATTGAATGTAGCTCTAATTTATTTTATTTAGCTACCAGCTTTGCTAAACTTTGAGGCTTTGATGTTTTTGATATTTCATTTCCTTTGTCCCTGTTTGGAATGAGCAAGTTCAAAAATTATTAAGGGTCTGGGGAAGGACAGTAAGTACAGTAGTCTCATCCTTGTTTGTGTAGAAAAATGGGCAGAAAGAGGTTCAGTGAAATAATTTATATATTTCAGATGATTTAGTAGCTATAGCCATGGCATGGTTCTGGAGTATCAAGGTAAATGTATTTCCATTGATTATTCATTGCAAGTTATTATGGGTGAGAAGGTGGGATTTCTAACCCTGCTTTTTGTCAAGTCAGTGTCACAGAAGTTTGACGTATAGTATATCAAAGAAAAAAGCTTCAAGCAATGGCTCTGTAAAGTATCATCATGCTTCCTCCTTAGACACCATTTATTTCAGGTACCTGAAATGTAAACAGTAAAAAAAAAGTAGGACCTATAGAATGAGTTAAGACTTGTCACTTAGAAATGAGTGCTAAAGAAAAGGAAAGCAGATGCAGATGAAATTGAAACTGCTGAAAATAGCTTGTAGAAAGGGAACATGGCAAAAATAATAATGTTATTAAGGTTAAGAATATTTATTGTTAAATCATATGTAGTATTGCTCAGTTGCAAATGATAAACACAATTTCAGCAGACTGATTATATCTTATACTTCGTGTTGCATCCTCTAAGGAGCTGAACCATGAGGGACAGAGAGGTGTACATCCCCTTTTCCCGAGGTGGTTGGGAGCTAGAGCATTTGCCATTTGTGGAGAGACCAAGGACTTGCTCAGTGGAGTGTAGAGAAGGCATTGGGGCAATCTAGCAGTAGCCTTCCCTTGCCAGTGAGGAGGCCTGAAGGAGATGGCACAGTGGTGTGTGCTGGGAGACAGCAGGCATACATTGAGCTTCATTTCTGGGCTGATATATAGAGGAGCTTTACAATTCCTAACTGCCTTTGTGGTGAAAAAGCTTTGCCCAGAGAGGTTGTGCTGCCTCCATCCTTGAAGGCTTCTGAAATAGACTCAAGTAACTTGTTCTGACTTCATAGCTGGCACTACATTGAACAGGATGTTGCCTCAAAATCTCCTGAGCTCTCTTTCTAAACTGATTTTAAATTTGTTTTCCCTAAAATCTCTTTGTATTTTAATGAAAGGTGCCTAAGTTTAAAGAGAGATAACAAGTAAGTTGTACCCACAAGTATAATCCGCTAGATGCCACTCTTCTCAAGCTATAGGTGGTGGGATATGTCTGCTTAAAATATAAACAATTAAGTATTTTTTGTTAATAAAAATTAAAATCTTTATTGTGGAAAAAAAATTCTGTCTAATGGATCTTCTGTTTCTTACCAGCTTGTTAGATTTCTGTGGTGACACAAAGCCCACTCCATGATTTCAGTGCAAGGTAAAGGTGAAAAGAAAGATGGTTAGAGTTGGAGAGTAGTTTTATTTAAATGAAATTAATACTTACATAAAATAATTAGAATAGGAAAATGCTTGGTCATTGAGTGGAATCTCTGTTATGAAACTTGAAGAACTTACTCGGTAAGTAAACTTTCTAGAGGAGATATGCCCATTCTTTGCATACAGGCACATGATGTCTTTCCCTAGTGTACCACTGACTCAGCATCACTGGAAAGAGAACCTAAGTGTTCTGACTTCCACTGTTTCACTCTGACTCATGCAGTATGCTTTTCCTTTTAAAAAGATTTCCAGTCTTAGTTGGTATCTGCTTATCAGAGCTTTGCTGTGTTTGCTTTCTGAATACTTGATGCCTTATTATCTTTTATTATTCTTTTTGCAGTATTATGCCTTCTGTTTTTTGGTTTTTTTTTTTTAATAGGTTGATTGAGATAGCAGCAAACAGATTCCCTACTTATTTTGACTCAGATGAAAAGCTAGTCTGCATGACTCGTAGCATCCACCTGTACCGAGAGCTGACCTGTTGCAGTGTTCTGAAGAGGTATTCTCTTCCAGAGCTTAAGACAAGACAATTCTGACTGGATTGTCTATAACAGTATTTTTTTTTTGTATCAAAGTTTTATGAAGAATAATTAATTTCAGACCTTTTCATGTGGATACCAGCATGGTCTCCAGCAAAGTAACACTGTTCCAAAAAGATTGACGTTGCTCTTTTCATTTCATAGCATATGACTAATCCACTTGATGCTTTTTAATTTGTGAGAGACAATTTTTATATGATCTGATTCTTGTAAGCCTTTAAAGGGGAATGTTCATAAGACAGGTATTCTCTTGGATTGTGGACAGACCATAGTATAAGAGTTACATTTTCCATGAAATGGAAGTTTGTTCCTCTAAAGCAGTTTACTTCCAGGAAGATGGGGATTCCTAGAGCAGTGGGGGAGAGAAGTTGTTCAGCAGTCACCAGCCTGAGTGCAGTGTTGTATTGTCATGTTGTTACCTTTATTAATTTTTGAACATAAGTTGCAATGAAAATGAAATAAGTTACATTTTAGCATCATGTTGTGTGTTTTATGTTAGTGGGAGAATTATTGTCAGAATAGTTTTTTCTTCTAATACAGCTTTATCAGAGAACAGCTAGTAGCATATTAAAAAAAAAATCAAATGGCTTGAGTTGGAAGAGAGCTTAAAGGTCATCTAGTTCCAAACCTTCCATCATAGGCAGGGATAGTACCCACTTGGTCAGGTTTTTCAGGGCCCCATCCAACTTGGCATTGAACATTTTCAGGAATGGGGCATCCACAGCTTCTCTGGGCATCTGTGCCAGTGCCTCACTACCCACTGAGAATTCAGGAAGAAATACTTTACTAATCTAAATCTCTCTTCTTCTAGTTTCAAGCCATTTCCCCATGTCCTGTCACTATCTGCCCATGTAAAAAGTCACTCTCCCTCTTACCTATAAATACCCTTGAAGTGCTGGAAGACCACATTGAGAACAGTTTCAATGCCCACTTTATTTGCTGTCTGCCATTCAGGGGGTGTACAGCATACTGTTGCTAGCTAGAGGTCTTCCAAAACTCTCTTGTGGAGAGGTCCTGCCTTGGGCCCACTGAGCCTCAGATTCCTTTCCAAATCTCCTTAATATGTGGAGGTGGTGTGTAAGGAGGGAAAAAGCAGTACTGACTTTAAGTTTATTAAAGGAATCTTGATTTTAAAAATTTCAGTGTTATAAGATGGTTCTTTTGTGTAAATAATGTTATCATTGACTCTTTTTTTTTTTTTTTTTTTTAGGATTATGTCTTTGGAAGAAGAAATTATTTTGAAGAAGGTTAAACTTATAATAATTGACTCTGTTGCTTCAGTTGTCAGAAAGGAGTTTGATACAAAACTCCAGGGCAATCTGGCAGAGAGAAGTAACTTTTTGACTAGAGGAGCATCAGTGTTGAAGTATTTGGCAGAGGAGTTCTCAATACCAGTAAGTTCTTCCTCCTTTTTTAAGTTTTTGCCTTACAGTATCAAGTAATAGAGAGGAAGAAGAATGACAGGAAGACAGAAAACAGACAATGATTCTAGCAGGAATCTTTAAGCAGGTACCAGTTGGAATATAGTTGGGAAATAGAAGAATAGTAATGGTTCTTCTGTGGGTTTTTGTTTGTTTGTTTTCTAAGATTTCTTAGAAATTATTTTTATTTTTTGTTAATTTGGGTTTTCAAATAAGAAAATATTAATAGTCTCCAGCTGTCTCTGTGCTTTGTTTTTTGTTTTTTTTTTTTTTCCTTAAATCCTACATTTTCTTGCCATAAAATACTGTTTATCCTGATGATTCCTTTGTACTGTGTTGTCACTCTACCTAATGCATGCTCTAGGTAGGTGAAAATTTTTTTCTGCCTCTGTTTCTTTTACTTAAGTTAGTAGAATCTCAGAAAGGCTTATGCTCTGGAACAGTGTGAATTCCTTTTGTAGCTGATGATGTATGCTAATTCCTGCAGAAGGGAAGGTAACAGCTCACCAAATCCCTTTCTGTAGACTTGCCCATAAAATGCAAAGGAAGACATGGACACTCAGTGCAAAGACTTGGGTAGACGTGATTGAAAAATGCTTTAGAAGATGTGAACTGTGTATATGTGTTTGTGTGTGTGTTTATTTTGTAATGCACAAAGGATCATTTCAAAAGATATAATTGAAACTCAACTCTTTCAAGTATTTCCTGGTATGGGTAACCTACTCATCACTCTGGTGTAAGAGAGAAGCTGAGGTAAGAATGTGGGTAAGACTGGTCACTCTGATGCTCCTGAGGTCACAGAAACTATCACATCAGAAATAGGAAGTGTGGAACTGGCTGATGTAACTTTGGAGGAATGGATTTCCTTCTGCCATGTGACTTCTGAAGACTTCTGATGGAGAAGATTAAACCCCGCCTAAGTGCCTTTAAAGTTCATGTACAAAAGCTAGCATCCCAGTCAGTGCACTCAGTAAAGTTTATAGTGACTGTTTATAAAGCCAGGAAAGAATTGTGTGGAGATTCAATCTGAGGCTGATAGGATTTGAACTTGAAGTCAATCCTTTTGGCTGTAGCTAAAGGGCTGGTGAAAAACTGTGAGTAGTTGAACAAGGGAATTGTAAATTAGGAGATTTCAGCTATAAATCTGATTGGAACAGTATATTTGATGTTCACAGTCCAGAGGGGGTGGTAAAAAAGCAGCTTCCAGAGAACAGCCTTGAAAATGAACGGTGGAGAGCAGTCTTAGTGAAGAAGACATAAGGTGCTTACTTTGTTTAGCTTAGCTAAGGAAATGTTAAGGGCTTCTTCATTAGTCAATATGCACCTACTCAGTGAAGAGGTATTTGATAAAAGCTCTTTTTGGCTGACACAGGTGTACCACAGTTCTGTGGTTGGAAGCTGAATTAAGCAAGGTCAGACTTCAAATAAGGGGTGTGTTCTTACTGGACTAATTAATCATTGCAATGCATTACTAAACATAAATAGCTGCTTATCAAGAGTATGTTTAAGTGGGCATTCCTCCCCCATTTCCTAAAAGGGAAATGGGTTCAAATAGGGTTAAGTTTGTGGAAACCCTGTGCTACCATGTTATGCTAGAGTTAAAAGGATTTTAATGAAGTTACTTTTGTTGGCATTATAAACTCTCTGTTTCTAATTATGTGTTTGTGGTGTCAGGTTATTGAGTTTGATGTGCAAAAGTGGCTAGTGGTCATAGTTTTTACCAAACTCAAGGGGAACTGTTTCAAACTCAGGTAGCTCTATATGTTATGAAGTATTTGGAAAAAAAGTTGGTCTTGATTATACCAAAACTGATGGTGGTTGTTCATTAGCCTCTCTGCACCTCTATTTTCAGGTTGTAAAATGAGGCAGAACTTCAGTGAGAGGATGTTGTGAGGATAGGGTCATTACTAACAGCAAGGAGCTTGTATGAGTCCAGGACAATATATAGATGCTCCTTGGAAAGTAGCAGTTGCCATCCTTAGTGTAAAATTTAAGACAGTTGTAGTAAATGAAAACTTAATCCCTGTCCTGAGATGAGAAAATAATAAGCATATTAATTGAATGGTATCATTTTAGCCACTGAATGAAGCTAGTGAATGTGGTTTGTGATTGTCATTTTTTGCTTGAACTAATTTTTTGTTGAGGTTTTTCATGTTTCTTTGGTTTTGTTTGTAAAGTACAAAGAAAAGCAAAGTTGAATTTTTTTTTTTAATTTATGGACATTAGTAAAGCTTAAGTTGTTTCTCAAAAAGTGAAGTATGATGCCTGATTGCCTTTTTAGAGATTTTCTTCCTTGTAACTTAGCAGTAAGCCCAGGTTCATTCTAGGCATTTGCAGTGATGTTGGAGCTAAGAGACAGCAAAAGGTTTAGATCACTTATGGCCGATTGACAGGTGACCTGACATCCATACTGATGACTGAACAGTCTCTGAAGCTTTTGCCTCCATGGGGCACTATGTAGCAGTGCCCCATTTTCCTTTTCCTGCACAGAGTTGTAACCAAAACATACTTTTTATTCTCCCAGGTTTGGTTGGAACTAGCCAGTCAGATCAAAAGCAATTCCTGGAAGATGAGAAGGACAGCTTGATTATCAATGAAACAAAATCCCCTTTCTTTTTGAATATGCAAATCTATATGAAAAATTTATTACTTTCATATGTTAATAGAGCACCTTGTAGTTGAGAGCATTTGGATTGGAATGTCTTCTCTAACAATGTGTGTTGATGCTGTCTACCAGATTTTATATTTAAACAACAGTAGTCAGTCCTATATGCTTCCTCTGTAGCTTCCTGACTTCCTTAGCCTTCTGAAAAAGAAAGTAAAACATTGGTATTTTCTTTCTTTTCTCCCATATCCGCCAGAAACTGTATATTATTAGTAGATGGTATTTGGTGAAAGTAATTCAGTGTTTGTGCTAGTTGAGAGATGTCTCCTTTTCAGTAAAGAGCTAAAACTAAAACCCAATATGACAAGAATTATTGTTGAGATTTAAATATTTACCTTATAAAATTTGTTGTTCATAGACTCTGATTTTCTAGTCATTAATATTCAGAAAATAAGTGAAGCTGGCTGGGCATCTCTGTGAAAAAGTATTCCAGAAGTGGCAGTTGCAAAACCAAACTGCTTTAAGCATTCTTTTAAATGTCAAATTGAGACTGATGATGAAATTTGCTTTGTAAAACCCTAAGGCTAATCAAATTACAACATTTGCTGTCCTTTATGCTTTTTGTCTGGATTATGTTCTTAGATCACTGAAGTGAACCTTTGTTATTTATGTTCAATATGTTGGTTATTATTACCAGCAAATGTATAATAGTATGGTCTGTTCCTTTTTTATTTGTTCTTTCTGAAAATATGAAGTAACTTAGCATGAGAGACTTTAATCTCTCATGTGTGGTTTTTTAGAGCAAATGAAAGACAAACCTTACGTAATTATTCTTCAATGCTTTTATTTTCTATGCTAAATAAATTAACAGTAGTTCAAGAAGCCCACAAGTTCCACCGGTAATATTTTTCCCCATTTAGAATTGACATGCTACTTTTAAAAACTAAAACTACAATTGATATTTAGGACAACAGATCTGTCACAGTTAATTTTCTTTTCACACTGACCTCATAGATGCTCGTTTCAGTGCTTCACAATCACTATGCTCCTTAAACTTATACCCAACATTTTCATTTACTTTAGAAAGCCAAATGTTTAGCTAAATGTATATTTGCTTTTAGGATGAGTAAGTTTTTTTTGTCTCAAAATCACTTCATATGGGGAAATTACTTGACATCTTCAGTGCCTTTTCTGTTGTCTTTTGTTAAGTGTGTTTACTTGTATTGTCTCATCTTCCTGCAGTAAAGTGTCTCAAAACTCAAGTGCTTCTGTTGGCATAGAGGCAATATTCAAGCTGTTAGTTTTCTTTTTGTTTATAATCAAGTATTCCCATTTGGCTTCATTCTTGCTTCTTTTTATTCTGTTTCCATATAGATGGTTGCTTGTCACCTCCTCTGTACATTAGCTATTGTTGTTCTGATATTTGAAAATACTAGTTTATGGAGCACAAAACAAATTCCAAAATAAAAGATTCCTGAAGAAAAGGTGTTTAGATGCCAGTTCCCTTTGAATTAAATATGTATAGAGTTTGGTAAAAATACATAGTTGATTTGTTGTTGCATTGTGTAGCAACACTGTATGATGACTTTTCCAAAATTATGGGGATACATCAGACTTTCAGGTTATTTTGGCTAT
Organism: Vidua macroura; assembly: GCF_024509145.1. NCBI lineage: Eukaryota > Metazoa > Chordata > Aves > Passeriformes > Viduidae > Vidua > Vidua macroura. The sequence continues at coordinate 33,209,626 of NC_071576.1, forward strand.
ATCGGGACTGGAACGCTGCTGAAATGCAAACTTTGTTTTTATTCTTAGCTATTAAAAATTGTTTCATACCAGTCTTACAGAAACTGTAATTGAATTATCTTTACAGGTTGTTTAAAACTAGAATAAAAGAAACTTTACTTGCAAAACTTAGAGAATTGCTTCCACTTTGAAGTTTTCTAGAAAGAGAAATCTCTTACAAGTTACACCACATTGAATCACGTGTTTCTTTAAAGAAGAGTTAATGTTATCAGAAGAAAACATTTTGGAACTGAGTTTCCAGAATTTAACTAGCCATATTTAGGCCAGATGTGGTTTGGAGTGTTTCTAGTGGTAAGGATTCCATGCAAAGTATGGGTCCTTTTCTGTTAAACTGCTGGTATTTATGTATAGTGTTATGTCACTCAAGTTTTAAGCATATTTTGGGTTTATGTATATAGGTGAACTTGAATACCCTTTCCAGCTGCTAATAGAAGCATCTTCCTATTTCTACATAATCACACTGAACTCCTGGCCATCTGCTTGCTCAGGTTTTAAGTAATAATGTAGTTCTCCTTTCAGTCTGTGGCTGGGACTTGTGTTGTTCCTCTCCCTTCGTATGAGTATGTTTCATGCATTTTTCCAGGAAGTTTGTGCATTTCTCTAGGTAGCAGCATGAAAGCCAGAACAATGTGACTGATTAGAAGACACAGTAGAGCCTTTGAACCTGCACAATTTTATTAAGATAATTCACCAGGTTCTTGGAGAAAGTGAGTAGTCCTCTGATCAACTCAATAGGATGAAAAGATCCCAGTGTTTTATGTGAATCATACTGTGAACATTATCCACAGAAGCATAAATATTTAGAATAATGTAGATATTGTGCAATTCGCTGACTTTATTCTTCTGTATGAAACAAAGAATCTTTAAGTGGACCTGCCTTTGTTCTGAGCTATGGAAAGCAGTAATTAATTTGTTTCTTAAGTCAGGAAGATTACTTTCAAAACTAACTTTCTGCTAAAAAAAACCAATTTTTGTTCTCTTCAAGATGTTTCACTTCCCATATACCAAAATTCATGTTGCTGTTCTTATCCTCATTAAATGGTGAACTGAACAACATTAAAAATGGCATTTGTGTGAGCTGTATCAGAACTTGTGGTTTCAAACATACTCTTTTTTGCTGTAAAGAGGAGCCCCTAACCTTGTTCAATGCACTTCATCTGTTTAAGTAACAAATAGTTCATGAAATGAGTGTGGTAAGGCACTGGAACAGGTTGCTTGGAGAAGTTGCAATGTACCATCCCTGGAAGTTTTCAAGGCCAGGTAGGATGAGAAACCTTATGTAGCAGAAGGTTCCCTGCCCATGGCAGAAGAGTTGGAACTAGGTGATTTTTAAGGTCCCTTCCAACCCAAACCATTGTATGATGTTAAGATTTCCTACCATGTTATACTTAGCAGGACTTTCATGCCCACAACTGAGTCCATAGCTTTGGATTTGTAATTACGTATTAGAATGTTAGCCTTTATTTTTTTACAAAGTTAAAAAGTTAAAGTTACAAAAGCGTAAAAAGTTAATGTCAAAATTTCATTTTTATATGAACAGTACTATTTGTAAAGTGTGAATTGGCATGAATTTTAATTTTTGTTGTTGTTACTTGGGAAACCAAGATTGTTAAAAGGGACTTAGAAAACAGCGTTCTTTCTTTGCCGTTGCTGAAATTTCCTAAACTCAGTTTTTATTGGCAACTGTTTGTTTCAATTATTCCTCTACTCTAATTGGTTTTTGAGCAAAAACCAATTTTGATAAAAAGGGGGTAAATTCAACTGTTAAGTGTTGTTAGAGTGGTGAAGGTAGATGCTTTGTCTTCTTGTGTGGCTGTTAAAAATTATCCTCGGAAGGCGCTCAGCTTTGTTTTATTTTAAAACGGGTGGTTAAAATGTAATTATAACCGTCTTCAGTACTGCTGCCATTTGTGTTCTTTTTTAAATGTGTCTGGAGAATATATGTTTATGCAGTTTATGGCCTGACCCTCTTCCTTTTAGACCATCTATACCATAAAATATTTATTACTGCTGAGGAAAAGGAATGAGAAATGCTAGAGCAATGTTTCCTGTTTTCATGTGGTGGTGAAATATAGCAAAGGAGGTAGTTTAAAGTTATATGATACTTGAATTCAGTTTGGTTTTTCTTTTAAAGTATTCCTTTCATTGCTTTTTCCATTTTACAGTGCAAGTGACTTTGCCAAAAGCTATCATTCTGCACAATTGCACATATGAAATAATGTAGAAGGAATACACCAGGATTAACATATAGGAGCGGGAGTTGAAAGTAATCAGATTTTATTGCTGGGTTTATTTTTGATCTGCTATATGATTATGCACAGTATTTGCTATATAGTAGGGCAGGCACTTTCTCTGATATCTGCCTTGACTTGAATTTCTGAAAGACTTCTTGCAAAGTAAATAAACAGTTTTTTGTATTTTCTAACCCTCACTGTTGTTGCACTTCTGGGTAACCTTCAGCTGATTGACATAATCTTGAAAGTGAGGTGCACAAAAATGGACAATATTCCAGATAAAAAGTTTAGGTACGGAGAAGGATTTCTTCTCATGCCTTGCAGGACATCCTCATGTTTATGCATCATTACACAATTTGCTTTCTTTGGAACAGCCTGATGCTGTTTACTTACCAATTATTAAAATTTTGGATCTGCATCTGCTGACTTTGTTGCTTAGCTAGTTGCTCCTTGTAATGTTATTTTTCCTGACTTGCCAAGATGATTTTGAATTCTAATCTCATGGTTTACTTGCAGTCTCCTCCCTGCTTACCTGTTTTTGCAAGAAAAATGATCATTCATTCTGTTAACAGATTTTTTTGTATAACCATTGGATGGAACCAGACTTCATGCAGACTGTACCATTTTATTCTATGAGAGACCTTTAAACACTGATAACTGCTGTGTGTCATTTTACAATAAACTTTGCAATAAACGTTATAGTTTTCTAGTTTTATTAACATACCTATATATGATGTTCTGCTGCTAAAATAAAAATACAGTATTTCTGCATTTGCATAATTTATAGCTGAAAGGGATTCTTGTCTTTAGACAGGATAGCAATGCAAAGAATAGTTGACCAGATTGCAAGCTGTTAGAAAAATCTTGATGGGTCTTGAACTCCTTGTTGAATCTTGAGCTCCTGTATGAGCTTAGTATACACAAATTAGTTATTTGATTTCCAGATTCTCTAGTGTTAGTTTGCTTTTTGGTTACTCAGCCCCAGGACTTCTGGGAATAATGAGGACCAGCTCTGCAATTGTTACTCCTGAGTAATATTGTACCTGCCCCCCTGAGGCATAAAGAGATGAGGGTAAAACAAAATTAAGATTGGGCAATGCATATGTCTCTTATAATACAAATGTGCCCAGAGATCAAAAGTAAAATTTTACTTTCTTGGAAAGTGGGGGTAATAGAAATGATGGTACCACTTCCCTCTTTGTGTCTACAGGACTGCTTTGTGAGAACATTGCAGTCATGTGGAACTAGGTGTGCTTCTGGGGCTGCTTTTTGATCAAGTTTGGTCTGCAAGCTCCATGATGCATTTTGCTTGCTGCTGTTAACTGCAAAACCTGCCTTTTGCAGTCTGCAAAATTTCCTTCTTTCCACATGTAATAACAGACAACCAGACTAAACTATTGCAGCTAGATGGTTGATGATCCTGTGCTGCCTTGAAAATAGAAGTATCTAGATTTGCAGGGCAAGCTTTTCAGTCTGCACTTTTTCTTCTGCTGTTGAAGCTCTTGTGCATTAGAAGAATTCTTTGTATTGCTCTGGTTTACTTAACTCTGTTTTGTTTGGAATTGGAATCTATGAGCTATAACGTAAGATCTCCTGAGAAACTTCATTCTGACTTTTATACAAGAAGACTCCATCATCTTTATTGAGAAAAAGTATGTTTTATATCATTGTCCTCTGAAATTTCAGCTATATGTGTTGATTTTTTCACCCCGGTTTTCTATTTAAAGTAGAAAACCCATCATTTTAATGGCCTTTTAATTAATTTGGCAGAAATTCAGTATAAAACAGGGGGAGAGCCATTTCAAATACAGATTCCTTTGAGAGTCTACATGATCTCAGCAATCTCATCAAAACTGTCATGTTACCTCTCTCTAAAATGCTTAGCTATATTTCATTTGAGAACATAGCATTTCTGCTGTAATATAGTAAGCAAACAAAATGAGATTTCAAAATTTTTATTGAACAGGGCTGAACAGTTTTCTGCAAATTTTGATTAGACAGGAATGAATGAGCTGCTGATTTTTCTTGTTGAGACTACATCTGAATTTTAATATTGACAGTATGTCTTTCCAACTCAATCGTCCTAAAATTTGATACTCTAATTTGGATAAGCTGTATTGCCCAACCCAGCATTAAAATAACTTTTTTTGTCTCTAGATTCCAGTATTTTCCATACGTTACTTTTGTATTTATTGTATCTCCTACTTTTGACCTAGACAAAGAGTGTTTTTCTCGTCAACAATATCCAAGGTCTTGACTGGATTCTTGGCAGTCCATGGTATTACATTTTTCATTATGTCCTGATCAGCAAGATTAGTTCTAATACATTAACTGGTTTTCCTTTGTGCAACTGAAACTTAGATCTTGAGAGAAAAATTGCTTTAGAAGTGTTTACTGCTTAGATGCTTTTTGTAACTTGATAAAGATCTCACATAGGGAGGAAGGGGGCTTGCTTAAGGCTGGTAGTGCTCTAGATACTTTACTTCTCAAGAACATTCATTTAAGCAAAATGGCTTCAGATATTGCCAGTCTTTGAAATACCAAACTGAGGTTATTTTCCTGTAAAGCTTATGAACAATACTAGCGAACTACAGCTGGGTAACTGGAAGTTCAGTATAGGGTGATGTGTCCTTTCGCTGTAGGGCTTAAAATTTTGTGTCATCTAAGGTTGGCATGTTTTGAGCTTGTATAACTTCCTGTAGTTGCATGGAAGAGCTCTGTGTCACAGCTCTTTCTGGAACTGTAATGGAAACAGTTATACCTGGGCAGTGAGTACAAAGTTTCTGAGGAGGCCTTGGGTACACAGCATATGCATGGAACTAGAGTACTGTGTGTTAGAGCAGATGTATTTTATTCTGCTTCAGTGATATCCCTAACATGGAGCTGCTAGAAACTAAGAGAGGCTGCTGAAATACTTTGTGAAGCTTGCTGCTGCTTGTCATATTTTCAAGGAGCAGATTGACAACAGGAAAGGAAATAGTTACTGTAGAGATCCTGTTTGGGGTTGGCAGCAGCACTTACTGTTGTGTCTCCTTTCTCCTTTGGCTTAAGGGAGTCACTGAAGAGCCACCACTAGCAATGTGGAAATCCACTGATCTGCAGCTGCCATTCTGAAGTTGTCCCTAGGAAAGAAGACCCCAGGTACAAGCTGCAAGCAGAAGAAATTACGTGTGTAAATCACAAGTAACACATGGGTAGTCGGTTAATTGTCTGCTTACAGAAAGTGTGAATAATCCAAAATCAAGAGGTGGTCAACAAGTGGCAGAGATTCTTTCCTGCATGCCTTGTAATTCATTTCACTGTCACATTTGCAACTGGTTTGTGCTTGCTTATGAGCCTGGACAAGGATGTAAACCAGCTGAAAAAGCAAACCAGGGGAAAAAATGTAGTGGGCAATTGTGCAGCTGAACAGGCACTAATGTAGGCAAAAAGGAGGGGCAGGAGTGTGTGGTTTCTGGCAGCAGCACAGATTTTGAATGAAAAACTGCATCTTCAGTAAAAAGGATACCATGAGAAGAAATGCTAGAGGGATTATTACTCAGAATATGCAATGAAAAAGCTTGAAACATTCTTTAAACTTGGAACTGTTCTTACGATGCTTTGTACTTTGACTAAAGGTGAACCAATGCCTGGTTGTATATAGCCTATTCTTACACTGCTTAAGGCTTTTGTGCACTCTTAGGTCAGTGTCCTGGTTTTAATCTCTGCATTCTGATTTTAAAATGCATCATGATATGCTGTATTTGGAGTTGTAATATATCCATGCATAATGAATTATAGCTGAGGTCAGAAATTATGCTGAATAGTAGATTCTCAAGCAGCAGTATTTCTTCCTGTGCTAAAATTCAGAATGATATGTATAACAATCCATAAAATAGCTGGTACAGTTCATAACATGCTTGTGTTCCTTCATTATTAATAGTTTCATATCCATCTGTCAGTGTGCTATGGCTGAACTATTATCCGAGCTTTTGCAGCTGCTGCTTTAAGAGTCAGTATAATGTAGTTATCTCCAGCTCCTGTTCTTTGTCTGCTAGTAAGAGGAAATTTTACTGAGAACTTGAACTTACAGTCTTGGACAATTAATTAAGTTCAGGTGAAAGTCTGTGATCTTGATTGAACTTACTTGATGTGTGGTAATTTCTTGTTCTTTTGTTTGGACTATGTTGGTTGCAGCAGTTATTTCAAGTAATAGTGGTTTGTTTCATCTCATTAGAGGTTCTGTACATAGTTGTTGTAGTTCTGTATCTTGTCATTCTATTTTTAGAATATTTTGTTCAAATTTTAGCTGCTGATCTGAAGATAGACCCTGTAGTGAGGTCTGATTTGAAAATAATGGGGCTATGGGTAGTATGTGTGGGGCTTTTTGACAGCTTCTGTTAAAAGGTGGATGAAGATGAATTTGTTTGCAGCAAAGATAGTTATTGATGTAGAAAGTAGTATGTTTGTAGATTGCCAGAGTACTTTGTACTTGATACTGACCAGTTACTGGAGAATAACAATTCAAATTATTGCTAAAGCAAAATAGTTTCATACTAGTTACTTGGAGATGCAAAGTTCCAGAAGTATTTGTGTGGTCCTCTCTGTGTGCATGTGCTTTTTAAAAATTTCAGTGCTGTTGAATTCCAAGTACCACAATTTGTAAATCATAATAGATGCACACTTTTTTCATTTTTTAGTGCCAGGTAACATCTGTCAGCATAAATATGTAATTTCTTCAATTATAATGTAATACTTGTGTATATTTAAAATAATTTTCTTTTTGTCTCCTAGAATAACATTTTTTGCTGACAGGATATAATGAAATATTTGTCATGTTTTTAAAAACAGTAGTAAGGAAAAAATTGCATTGTGCATACGACTGTGCCCTCGGCATTCGGTCCAGTCATTGACCTCTGACTGGATTTCTTGCCAGTCTGAGATGCTAGCTGTTAAAATACAACCCAATAAGTTAGGTGTCCATTTATTCCCAAAGCCTTAAAGTTATTTTCCTGCCAAGGGCCACTTATTACCAGTCATTAAGTGGTAGTAGGCTGGCCTGTTATTAGGATTGTATTTCAGTGGCCTTTGTATTTTGTTTGCTTGGTTCTTTTCTGGTTTTGGAGTGTTCATCAATAGGATTACTTTGAAAGAATGTCTCCTTTTCAGTTATTTTAATGCTCATTTTTACTTTGAGCTCTATTTGCCCTAAAGCACTGCTGTTTTGCAGTTGGCTTTGCAATCATTCTTTCTGAAGGAATAATTGACTAGGAATAACAGTTATGTGTTTTTCCTCTCAAGGCCAAACAATCTGTGCAGAAGCCTGCACTCTTTCTTCTGAGTCACTGCAGCTGAGTCCATGGATGGTAGAGGTAGGGTCTGCATACTGGTGGTTGTGTCATGGGTTATTGGTACAATGACTTAGCTGCTGCCCTTTTTTCGTAGAACCCTCCAAGTATAAGGAGATACTAAGCACAGGAGATCTGTGAATAGCCAGGAAATGAGAGCCTGTATAGCAATCACACAATTTAATTTGCTGGTACTGGAGTGCAGCAAACTACTGGAACTCTGAACATTTCACCGACTTGTTTGGAATCAACAAGGCAGCCTGGGTGGTAGATGCTGCTTAAAAATGTGAACCTAGCCTTGGTATGCTTGTAGAGCCTTCTGGAGTTAGAGCCTCTGGCCTGTAGCCAGGCCCAAAGCCTATTCATGTCATGCAAACACTGCAATTGATTCTATTAAACCTAATGGAATTATTTATATATGTTTGGATTTTTGTAACTGTGATGTTCCTCAAATGTTGATCATGTCCAAAGAAATTCTGGTCATTAGGAATGATCAGTCACTTTACTCCAGGTCATCTGAAGGATAGACAACATTGACTCTCGTAGCATAGCCAACTGCCTTCTTTCTAGCAGCTCAATAACTAACAATTAAGATTCTGTTGTTTAAGGAATGATATAAGTAATCGGTTTTTTTTTTTTTTTTTGGAAGCAAAACATAATTTAGATTTGGTCCATAAATTTTACTAAATGTGAAGAGAAACTCAAGGAAAATGAAATTTCTGTGGTACCAGACAAAGATACCTGGTTCATGATGCTGTGGTATCAGTGATAAGTCATATAGGTTGTATTCTTGAAATCTAAAAAATACACACAAACTTAATTACTGTCATGTGCTTCTGTCAGAAACTATAAATGGAGTTATAGTGTTTAAATCTTTTTTATCAATGCTAGAATTTTTTCAATAGTCCATGTACTAACACAATTTGTGACCTCAGAGTACTTCTACAGCTCCAGCTTTTTTCTCAGCTTCAATAAATCTCCTTCCCAATTCAGTGTTGTAACTGATGAGGTAAAGCGAAGATAGGTGTGAAAGTTTGGGTTTTTTTTAATTAGCTCAATTGATGCAGTCAGGAAAAGGGAGAGCTCACTAGAAGAGGATCTTGGGGAAACCTGCCTGTCAGCTGGTCTAGTAAAGAAGAGTATTTCTGCCTGTAGACATTGCTTTGTCTAGTTTAGACTCTGTGGAGTTACTGATGAGCAGAGACATTAAGCTTTCTTACTTTTGCTGTGACATTTGATCTGGAGATTCCATTTATGCTTAAATTGCAGGTTTTTAATACACTGTAAGACACCAAATGCTTATGGTCATTTATATCCCTTTGAATGTAGGTGATCTAGTAAAATGCACACTACTGATATACTCAATCATTTGGTATTAATAAACTCCTTTTTGGATCCACTCTCTCAGTGTAGGCATGTGGGAGTTTTATCAGAAGACTAAAGATAGCAGAGTTTTTGTTAAATACGAATACTTGTAAGTTATTTTGTAGAGCAAACAGCTTAAAGTTTCTGATGATACCAAAATGGAAGCAGAAAGCTGACCTTCCTCCCCCTTCCTGCAACAAATTTTAAAGCAATTGGAAGTGAAAGCTAATATTGAGACTTCTCTTGAGTTTTTTGTCGTCATCACCATAGCTTCATCTATTGTATATAGCAGCTGAGAACATCTGTCCTTCTCCTAAAGGTTTTCTTTTTCCTTTCCTTCAGTATGTACCTCTCCTGTTTTGCAGATGAATGTCTTTTATTGTTTATCCTTCCTCTTATCCCCTCTAGTTTAGGTGTCTAAAGACACCTTTAAATCTACCACCTTGTTATAGAAGTCTTAAAATTCAATCTAATTTCAATCAAGAGTGAGTTTTTCTTGGAAATGATGAAGAAAGTGGCAGCCTAAATTCAAGTTAAATCCCTTTTGTGTGATTTTCTTGCTAGCCTTCTGTTTTCCACTCCCTTCTTTACATTCTTCATTTTATCTGTGCAAGGCTGAAGAGATGTTCCCCACATGCTTTGCAACAGCTGTTGGTTTACAGTGCCTGTTTAGTCATGGTTGAATTTCTTGGGATTTTTAGTTTTCTGAAATAAGCACAACCATATTGTCCTGGCTAGTTAGGATGAGTGTGTGTGGCTGAAAAATTCAGGCTACACTTACCAGATTTAGACTCACTAATATTTTATCTATGTGGTTGAAAGTGAAATAATACTCATAATTTTCAGATAATGCTGTGGACTTTTGTATATGCATGAATATGTAATCATATACAAATAAATATGCACTTTTTCTTATGAGGTATTTAATATTTTTCCTGAATAACTTTTTCATGCAATCTCCTTTCTTTTTGACTTGTTCACTTGTATTCTGCTATAGTTCCTACACCCTTTTGAAAGGAACAGCTGTGTTGCTAAGTTGTCTTTTTATTTTTTTTTTATACTTAGTTATCCTTGCATCAGCTTCTGCTTTCTTGAATCCATCTCTCTCCTGCCCTTTTTCTATTTTTGCAAATAGTTCTCCAGTCTTTTGAGACCTTCAGTGCTAAACCTGACCTATTTAGGTTCCTTCCATTTGTGGTGCTGATGCACAAGCATTTTGCAGGAACAGTACCAGGGGAATTTTTGGTGCTATTGGATGTTGTGCTGTGGTTTATTTGTTCCTCTCACTTCAGTTAGGGCACTAATTAGACAACAAATGTGTTTTTCAATTGTGTGGGTTAAGACTAAACTTAAATGTGCTCATTCTTCTCAAGTGTGTTTTCTCTATTGATAAAATATAGGTATGGCAGATGATTTGTAAGAAATAATTTCAGCAAGGTTATTTAATTATACTGAAATATAGATGCTGGCTTTTGAGTTACCAAAATTTAGATAGAAATAATTCCCTGTTCTAGAAGTAATTGCAATCCATTTTTTCTTCAAATTTTTGGACATTGAAATATTAGCATTTACATTAAATACTAATCATAGAAGCATTTTCAAGAACTGCAAGCAGATTTTTTATTCGTGTGGACTTTTTGGTTGCTCATTCTATGTAAATTGCATAAATGCTGTGGCAATGTTGGTAGAATATAGAGATAATGTAGAAAGGAGCCAACGACCTTTTAAAAGATGAATCACAGGCATTTTTTGTTTTCTGTATTTTTAGAATTCCAAATATATAAGTGTTCTGAATTGTATTCTGATACTAATTTTGTATTGCACCAGCTCATTGTCTTTAGTTTTGTGTGGTATCGATTGCTTTTCAGAAGATGTTTATGGCCTTCTGATAGGAAAACATATATTCTGGTAGCTAGAAGTTGTTTGGATTATATTCTTAGCTGTGTTGTCTGGTTATCTCCTCTGGCTCAAGTTTGATATGCCCAGGAAAAAGAACCTTTAATGAACAGGCCTGTGGATGAAGAATTCTTTGTGGCAAATCTTGTTTGCTCAGTGACTGAAATAAGTGCGACATTCCTACTAGGATGTCCAGTGTACTGTCCTATAGTGATTTCGGGTGGTTTATTTCAGACTGAAGTATTGAGTGTTTATTTTGCACAGGGCCTGATTAAATTTGCTTTTGACTGTGACTGCTGTTTGTCTATTCCTTATGGAAAACTGGTACTATTCCTACAATCAAATAAATTGTTAATTTAGATTCTTACAATAAGTGTCTACTAAGTACTTGCTGGAGCATAATAAATACAGGTGGGGTGGTAGAGAAGCTTATTTTTGTATGTTGCAAGTTAAATTCCTTCCCTTGTTAAGATTTTACATAGTTGATTTAGCTGAAGAACTTCAGTATTTACTTCAAGGTTGAACACAACAATGCTTTAATTACCCACTTGAGTGTGGCAGAGTGTTTTGTTAGCTGAAATACGCTCTGGTGTTTATTATTCAGCAGTGATTTTTTTCATTATAGATATCTTTGATCCCATTGACAGAATTGGGGATTGGCTATACTGGCAGAATCTTTTCTGCCAGTTGGTGAAGCCTTTCACACAGAGCAACATCCACAAGGTGGTGCCTTTTCATCACCCAAGAGGGAGAGGAACTTCTCTTTACAACGTTGTGTTGGCTTTCTGCCTGTTGCTTGGCAGAAATGAGAAGTTCAGATACTGAGGTGAGTGTATCCTTTTCTCCCTGAATATAGAGTGAACCCTATCATTCTCTGTTCTTTCCAACCATTGTGGTTGCAAACTGACTGTGATGCTCAGAAGTTCAGAGAAGAGAAAGGTAATGGCTTGGAAATCAAAATTGAGCCATGTTGGCTGAATCATGAAAAAATTCTCCCTGAAATACTGAAGTTGTACAGATCAGGGAGGATATATGCTGCCAGAGTAAAATCACACCTAGAATTGCAACAATTTTTTCGTCAGGCTCAGGTCACCTTGTTGGAACTATGCAGGAACTGGAAAATGGAAGAATATGCAGTACTTTAGGCAAGTGCTCTGCAGCTTGGGGAGTGGGCAAAGGGGAACTGACGTAGCCTTGGCCGTTGTCTTGCACATAGTTTATCTTTGTAAGGTGAATCCAGTTGAAGATGAGGCAGCTGGAATATGTTCTCAGATATTGCTCTCTATTGCAGGGTAAGACTTGAGAACAGAACTGTTGTAAAGAAAGAGTTTTTCACATGACCTGTATGTAATTCCCAGCTGTGAACCCTCTGGCAATGAGTGTGAAATCCAAAACACAGCTGATAGGGAAAAGGGCTGTTGTCAGCTCAGACTGAACACTTGAGTATTCATAGCATGGTGCTTTGACAAACAGACATTGTGGTACATCAGAATAATTTGGTTTTGAGATCTGTGCAGGGCCCTCCTTCTAGCTGTGTGTGCTTCCAGTTACAGTGGTAATCAGGGCTGAAGGAGAGCCAGGTGTGCACCATATTGTACTTCTTTTCTTGCAGAAGAGCAAGCCTTCAACCCCCTCCTCCCAACCACTCCCTTTGTACCTCTCTGCCAAATTTCCTGCTGTAAAATGTTTGCATTTATGTACCTTGTGACCCCTTCAGAATATTTGTGGTATTTTAAACCCTGAATTGTGTGCATGACACAGTGTTTAGTTTGGAAGTAAAGTTTAATCACACATGCTGATTGTCGTGTTTATTTTGGAACCAATAAGTAGGAGGCAACCTTTCATATTTTATTAGTCTGGATGAATTTTCCCTGTTACTTGATAACCATGTATATGTTTAAACTTAAAAGTCGATATTTAAAGGAATGCTGGAACACAGATGGCATTTGAATGCAGCCTCTCATCCATTCTGGGGTTGGATTCCATTGGACACCTAAACTTGGGTGTTTGTGGTTCACTGTGGTGACAGTGATAGAGTGGCTATTTTGTTTTTAAAGGATTTTGTATCATTTCTCTATGTGCCAGTGAAGCTGGAGAGGGAGCTCTTCTGGAAAGAGCAACATTAGAGGAAAGTCTTTTTATATTTGTTTCTTCCATCTACTACAAATGAAGGGAGCTGTGTTTGCAGAAGGAGGTTATAGCTCTGAAGCCTTGACCTTATTTTGTTTGCTTCCCACACGTCTGCAATTACAGCAGAATAAGCAAGTATAAGATCAGGATTTGCTACTCCTCCCAACCTGCCATCTAGCCCTAACATCCCAGCAGAGCTGCTCCCATGGTCCGCAGTTGATAATACACATGGGCATAATTCTAGCCCCAAATTCCAGCTTTCTTTGCATGCTGAGGGACTTGGGGGAAAAAAAGGAGTGAGCTTCCATGAGCCCTCTTTTAATAGAATGTGATGAAAAAGGATGCACCTGAAAGCTGAGAGGAATCCACCAGCAAACTTTATTGCAGCGTTGCAAGGACACCTGCTTTGAGTATTGCTTTTGCTGAAACAAAGCAATTTTGATGCACAGTTCTGTACATCATGAAATAGAGGACATTGTATGAGATAGTTAAAGCTGTATGCTGTGTGAATAACTCCAGGCTGCATTTTTTCCTGTAATATTTTACTTGTGTTTTCCTTCTATAGGAAGCTTTTTTTTCAAGAGAAGTGTTGGAATTCTCCCCTAATAAAGTAGTACACTTAAAAGAAAAGATTTAATAATCCAGGGATTTTTAGATACCATGTGTTTTCTGTTCAAAGCCCTTGTGTAGTAAAATGCAGTGTTTTCGTGACAGGTATCTGGGAAGTCTGGACAAATGCTGTTTTTCTGGTGTTTTTCCTCCCCCCCATATCTGAGTTCCTCGATCTTGTGAAAGAAAACAGGAAGTTTTAAGAGCATAATCAAGATGAGAGGAAAACTAGGCTAATTCTTTGTGGTTTTTTCTTTGTTCTGTTTTTAATTTAATTGAAAATATGAAGATCTGCTTTAGACCATTATATTAACTTGAATTTCATACCACAAAAGTGACTGTCTAGTCTTCTGAGCACAGTGTGTATGTTAATCTGCATGGAAGACAATGCTTGAAGATATATATCAAATTTGGCATAAAATTGATGAGTTATTTTTGGATGATATTTTTGGCACTGTGTTCCATTTCACTTGAGTGCAGACACAGTAGATGGCACTTGAGTCACTAATTTTATGATGTAGGAAAGAAAGCCAAACTCAGTTACAGAGTTAGCTGTAGCAATAGGCACATTTAATGAAAGAACAGTTTCAAAGATTTTCTGTCAGTTAAATACTCCTAGGAAAAAAAGGAAACCATGCACAAATTCTTTTTCAGTACAAGCAGGCCATCTCCAAGTCATTGAGTTTTTTGAAGTTTTATTAAAAAAACTGGACAGGAATCAAAATCAATCTGAATCATAAATGTATAGTGTCTGGTTCTCTTCAAACATGTTGCCAGTGTTTGGTTTCATAATCTGTTGTTTACAGCTTATTCTCTAATAGAAGTTCTTTCTTTATTTCTAGTCTTGCTTACTCCCACAGAACATTTGTGATATGACCTCTGATAGCAGGTGAAAGATAAAAATCTGCTAACAAATTGGATGTCTAACAATATTGTCTTATTATTGGAACAGTTTGAATATCATGTTCCTTACTGTGGCTAAGTTGGATAACCAAAGCTAAGAATATGCTAGTAGTTCTGCTAATCCAAATGTAAACCTTTGACTTGGGGTATTCCAAAGTAGTTACCTTATGCTATGTTTGATGATGTACTCTTAGTACTGTTTGGTCATTTGTTGACTCTCAACATTTTCAGTAGTAGCATTAGGTAATGGACTGACAATCTTCAGAATAGGAGTGGCAGTATGGACTTCTCCAATAATATCCTGTCACTATGATTCAGCACTAAGGCTTATTGCTGAGTTAAGAAGGTTTAGTCAGACTTAGTCCATGATTCATTCTTTGGCCTTTCTGCTGGTGCTCTTATGATACTTATTTTAATGAAAATGTTGTCAGACTTGACCTAGAAATGAGCTTCATTTGTGTTGTATTACTATGTTGTTTTGTCACTCTGCCAATTCCAGGTTTTAGGGTTCATAAAACTGTTTGAAAGCCAAAAAATGGATGTTTATTTACTAGAGGTCAGAGTTGTAATTTTATCTTTTATTTAACTGATGTTTTCAGAATACATAGAGATCCCAGTGGTGCTTCCAAGGCTTCCAGAAGCTGCACCATGCCATGTCTCTCTCAGCCCAGTGCCAAATCCCTGTCCCGTGGAACATGTGGTGTGCAGAATTGCCCCTCCCTGGTGATGATCTCCTAGGACCCAGGTCCTTGTGATCAAGGTTGCAGCCCATGGATGGTGTGTGGCTTGCAGCAGCTCCCTGGTGCTCTGGTCCTGTAGCTTCTGGAGCTGGGTTGCTTGGGAATGTAGGCCAAGTGGGTAAAGCCTCTCTGGTTTTACAATGGCTGAAATGTAAGTATGGGGATGTCTGGCAGATTGATTTTATCACATTCTCCCAGCACTGTGCAAGTGCTATGTGCTGACAATGGTGGAAGCAACCACAAGATGGCTAGTAAGATATAATGTGTCCCATGCCACTGCATGGTACTCCAGAAAGAATTGAATCAGACAATGAACCCCAAAATCACTTCACAGACATTTGGGCCAAAGAGCATAGCTGTGAGTGGGTATAACACACTCCCTATTGTGCAGCACCCTCTGAAAGATGCAGCAATGTAATGGACTGTTAAAGACTACACTAAGAGCAGTGGGTGGTGAGACCTTCAAATGCAGGGATGCACATTTAGCCAAGGCCCCCTGGTTAGTCAACACCAGCTGAGCTGCCAGTCAGGCTGGCCCTGCCCAGTCAAAATTTTTAGGTACTGTATAAGCAGATAAAGTTCCTGTAATGCACGTTAAAAACATGCTGGGGAAAACAGTCTTGGTTATTCCTGCCTCTGTGGGATTGCTTTAGGGCAGGGACCTGAGTACACTTGGTATAGACATTTATGTATGCTCTACCAATGTTTGTGATTTGTCACTACATTTGGAAAAAAACCCAGTGTGTTAAGCAGACGTTACCTGGCACTGAGTTTGAACAATGTGACTTTGCAAGGAGCTTACATCTTGGTTTATTTTGCCTGGAGTATTTGCCAATGGGTTGCATCTCTCTCTACTGCTCTTTCTGACAGGTTTTGTGGATGTGTGCTGGACAGAAATATAAAAACAAATAGAAAAGCATAGGGAACTTTATTTGAGGGTCTAAATTATTATAGATGTCTACTAGCATGATATCTTCGTTTCATGATTACGGCGAGTCTTCTGATGTAGCTGCATCTGTCCCTAATGCAGGATGCTCCATTAAGGTTAGAAAGTAAAATCCTTTTAGCAGCTAGTCATGTTTTTTTCCTTCCAAGAAGCCAGCTTTTTCCTCTTGGATTGCATCTTCCCAGCAGGAGGTGCCTTTTTGCTTTGCCAGTTGGAGAAAACCCACATCCACTTACAAAGACTATACTGGAACTTTGGGGCATTTCATTTTAATTCCATCCCTTTGCTGCTGCCTTTGGAACAGCTCAGCTGTGGAAGAAGTGAGCTAATGTGAAGTGCTTAGTGAAGCCCTGAGGTTTACGGTTGGAGTAATTAAGGAGAGGAATTGCACACCCTGTACTTGATTTTTGTTTTAATTAGTTTTCCTTTGATCTAGTAACTTGATTTAAATTTTAAGATTTGAATCAACAACCTGCCACAATATATTGCTTAATTCCTTTCCTCCTTAGCCTGTAGACCAGTGTGGAATATGCTTTATCTTTTCTGTTTTTTTATTTTGTTGGGAAAGGTTTTGACTGTCACTCCTGTTTTCTACTGGGAGTCTTTCCATCTCTCCCATCCTCTCTTTTCCTCCATTCTTTCCTCTTCTCTCCCAATCACTTTCTTTATCCTCAAGTATCTTTGCTAACTTCATGTTCATTTTAGGATGTAGTTGAGAATTGTTTTAGAAATCTGCCTCAGGCATCTTCATAGATTATCTCCTTCACTGTGAATTAGTCCCACTCTTTCCATGTGACTTCTGATTTATTGGAAGAGCTGTCTTTGTTGCTGTTGCCAACAGCTTCCTGCACTTCTCTGCCTTGCTGGATGAGCTATCCAATTTTAGTACTTACTTGAAAAATATTTTTTTTTTTTTTTTACTCCTACCTTGACATATGAATTCTCCTTTACTATGTGAATATGTTCTATGCCTCAGTTTATCATCATGTTTTTGTGATTAAGCACAAGAGAATTTGCATGTACATTTTTCACATTGTATCTGCAACTTGGATGTTGAAGCATGCTAGAAGTGTACTTTGATTGTATTACTGATGAATAGTCTTTATTTTTCTAGAAGGTTTTGATTAGTATAGTCTGTGGTTGTTGTGAAGGTCCTCTTTGGAAAGAAACTACAAGCTTTAGAAAGAGAATGGCAATTTAAGTCAGAGGCATCAGGCCAACCATCATTTCTTGAAGAAAAGTAATGAAAACATTAATATTAACATAAACCAAATAAGACTTTACGTTTTTGAAGTCTTATCCAAAAAAATTCCTGCCAAAAAGCTGATGGGCAAATATGGAAAATGGTATAAGAACCTGGTCTATCTGCTTTAGAAAAATAAAACTTTATATTGACATTACCAAGATTTGAACTTTGCTTCTAGAAGTGGGATATTTTAGAATCCATCTAAGCTATGCAGCTATTAAGCTTTTCTTGTCTCTGAGTGGATATGTGCTCTTTTATATTTTATAAACAAGCAGAAAACTTCTGGAGCTTCTGATACAGTTCAGTGCACAAAAATGCTAATGCATACATGCTGTACTTGTGATCTGTACTTGGCAACCAATCATTATTTTCTTTTAATTTTTTTTTCAAGTGAAGGAGACTGTGCCTCTGATTTTTCCATGATAATTTTCCTGATCAATGATACAGCTGCCTATTTTTAAAATTCCTACCACAATATGTATTCCTGCTAGCTTTTCATTTTGCCTGTTTTGTGTTTCCTGTTTTGTTCCTGTCCTTGAGAATCCCCAATGCAGCTGTCTTGTGGCCACTGGAATTGGTAGTAGGTGGATGGAAGGAGACCTCTTTTAGTGCTTTGCCTTATTGCTGAATTTTAGCTAGCTGCTGTTTATTTTACTAGCAGCATTACAAAAATACTTTTTGTGAGTTTCTTTAGTTTGGTTATGTAGTTGCATCTGTTGCATTTTGCATTAATGAAATAGATAGGAGTTGTGTAGGATTTTTTCTCAAATGTGGTGGAATCTAGCTTTCATAATTTGTATTTTCTCTGTGATATTATACATCTTAGCTTTGATAATGACAATGAAAAGCCAAACCAGTTCACGTCTTAGGTGATTCCAACAGAATGTTGAAATATATCAGGTAAATTTTTCTCCTTTAAACAATGAAACTGCAAGTCTTTATAGCCTTTAAGCAAGCAAACAGAACTTAAGGAACAAGTGGAGACAACCAGATATTCAGTATTTTGAAAATATTTGTATGCACCTTAAATATTACAGCCTTTATATGCTCCTTGTCTTTGATTCAGGTGGTGGGAACTTCCTTTGAGAGATATATTTTCTTGTTGTAGTTAGGACAGTTCCCTGTAAAACTGATCTTTCCTGAGATTTTGAAGAGCAGCAATGAAGTAGGTGATAACTAGCAAGAATACTGTCTTGGCTTTTTTTAGATTGCACACCCTATTGTATTTTTCACAAATGCTAGGCCACATTGGATATGCCACTAAACTGTTGTGATACAACAAATGCATTAATTACAACAGTTCTGATTACTCCTAACTGCTTGGAGTGGGGTTTGTCATTCATGTTGAAGCTATTCTTATGTGATAGTGGCTCCCAACAGCTGACACTGAGGTGGAATTCTTGAATGTGGTTCCAAATCAAATAAAATCATATTTGAAAAGCTCCAAGATAAGTGTAAAATTGTATCTTTACCCATCTTACATATGGAAATAACTGTTTATCATAGACTATTTTAGACTGCTTGCTAAAGGAATCTCATAATCCCTACATAGTACTACAAGTGATGCCTTGCTGTTGCTTTTAAAGAATTTCAGTCCTTCAGGTTGTAGGATGGCTTGAAAGGAAGTCAGTAATCTTACTTGGCTCAGGCTTTTTCAGTGTCTCTGGTAATTTGAAATACAAATGATAGTGTGAGTGTTGAGTATATGGTCATATGTGAATGGCCAGGACCTGAAAGGGATACAGTTTAAGACAGAATGAAGACTGGGAGTCCTCCCAGTTTGTCATGGTGCAAGAAGTTTCTACTGTGCCTCGCCTTATATCTTATCATTCAAATAAAAGCTGTTTATAGGTGCGCCAGCCTTTCTCAGAAAACTGCATAGAAATGCATCCCCTTAGGCCAGAGATCTTTGGACACAGCACTGAAGAAGAGGATAAAGTATGCTTGGCTTTTATTCACTCTATTATGACTTAAAATCAAAAGTAAAGATCATAGTCATATGACCAGGTTCAGCCTTGATAAAGGAGTAAGTATTTTGTATTATTGTCTATTCCATCACAGTGGGAGCTTTAAAAAAAGCCTCTGTCCAGAAGGCTGTTCCAGATACTCACCAATATATTGATTCTGCTTTTGCTTACTGCAGGGATGGGTGAGTGTAATAGTGTGAATTTTTTTAGGCATATAACCACAAAACTTTGCCGTCTATAAGATTTCTATTCACTGTTTCTCTTTTGATCTTGCAGTTGGCCATAGGTATGACCTCAGGTACTTGAGGGACCTACAATTTCTCTGAGTATGGTTTTGACTGTCTCATAAGCTTTCCTGAAGAAAGCACTGAGAGAAGAGGCTTGCAAGCAGAATATTGGGGCTTATACAGGAGCTTTACCAAAGGCTTTCGTTTCTGGGAGAACTAAGAATGGTTAAACAATTAATTATGTCACAAAGATAGAAATGCAAAATTGCTTTTGACTGCTTGGCTTTTGTCAAGTCTTTATTACATGTACAGTTCTATATGCTAAGCATTAAAAGTGAAACAAAAAAGCCCGCAACCTTGTAAATTAAATTAATTCTGTTGTCACATTGAAAATAGAAAAAGCAAGAAAACACTGCCACTGTTTTAGATCTGAGGAGGTTGATGAAGCACTGCATTGTAATTTACACATCATTATCTTAATTACTGATTTTTTTCATTTTTACCTGCAGGACAATATTTTTCTGGTAATCTTTAAGTAAAAGTTCATAGTATTGCACCCAGATTTCATTCTGGGTTTTGAAAAAGCAAGACTAAGGAATGGTTGTATTGTTCTTTTCCTATGCCTTGACCAGAAATTGCTTTAATGTAACCCAAAGTCTGGATTGAATTCAGAGTGATTATGTAGACTCAAAAAATGGATGCTTTTTCCAAATACAGGGGAAATTTAGATTGTTTGGATGAAGTGATTGATCTCTCTCTAGCATGGCATATATAAAGTTCTGTTGCCTCTATTGTGGAAAAATTATAAATACAAAAGAAAATGTAAACTAATTTAAGGAATGAGCTGTTTCCCCAGTAATTTGTCTATTTTTGTCTAATCTTGGAAAGCTATTAACTTGTTTCATTAATATGCTGCAGTGTAGAATTCCACGGGCAAGAACACCTCAAAAAAAAAAGACATGGGAGTTTTTTAATAATGTGACATAGAATTTTGAAAATTGTGTCAGCAAAACATGGTTTAAAATCATTTGAAGACATTTCATATGTCATGATCAATAACTTCTAAAACATTCTGTTTTGGAACCAATGCTCAGCTTAATTTAGTTTACACAGCTTCTCTTAGCACCATGCAAATTAAGTGCAAAGCTTGTGTAATGTAGGTAACTGCAGTGGGTTTGGGGGAATGGGGAGGACATAATCAGAATTAAGATGTGAAAAATCTTAAACAGCTTTAAACCCATATGAATGGTATAATTTTAAGATTGGATGGGTGGAAAAGAGAGCCTCTTTTGCAGGAGTGTTGTGAGAAGTGATGTGAGGAACCAGGAATTACTGTGTTTCCCTTTCCATGGCATAAAAGATGTGGTGCTGCTGTGGGTTTTGGTGTGTTTTTTTTGGAAGGATTGTTTTTTTGCCTTGTCCTTATGCTCTTTCCCAGCTGAGGTTCTGTCTGATAGCCATGCTGTTAACTTGCATTCCCTTTCTTTGCCTTTGCTTGGTCTGGTACTCTGGAATGAATCCTGCACCATTCAGTAAAATGTGCTAGCTTAGGTCCTGCAATACACTTTCACTTTGTAAGGTGATGTTATTTTGGTGGGGAGCTAATTGTCTGGGTGATTTTTTTTTTTATTAATGGAAAAGGAGTCCTGTTTTTTCCCTTAATAAGAGTTTAGTGTCCTTGGATGTATTTGCACTGAGCTACAACTACTGTCTAGTAGCTACACTGAGCTAGAACTACTGTCTGTGTTCTAGCAGATCATGCTTGTTCCTGTTGTGCTGGCTTTGTCAGGCCTCAGTGCCTGACAAAGGGTGCCTCAGTGCCATTAAAGGAGCATTCTTTCTGCTAATGAAAGATGCAGTTGAATAGGTGCTTGTCTTCAGTAGGTTATGAATGCTAGTAACTTGTTGAAGCTAAGTGGTAAAAGTAAGTGGATTTGCTGCACCCATTTGATCTTAGCTGCACGTGTATGGGCCAGCTTATACTGCCCAGTTACAGTAGTGCAGTTGGATCTCTAAGGTGAGATGGGAGTCAAATAGTGCACACAAAAATACGACCAATGATTTGGGCACATCTGCTGATTTCATTAGAAATGCTTAGAAAAGTTTTTAAAGCCCCATCTGAAAGATCTTCATATGGTAAACTCTACTTGTTTCATTTGCAGCCTGACACAGATTGAAACTGTGGTTCCACAGAGTGTAAGTATTTGAAACTTGTGGCAGAGAGATGCAGGTCGTTCCTCTGTAGCATTTAATGGAATAACATTTTGCTTGTAAATCTAGTTGGATGTCAGCTGGTAAATGGTGAAGGAATGAAAGACAATGGGAATACTTTTTAAATTTTTTAGATCATATATTATTTTGAAATGCAAACACTAATGGGAGATTTAAGAACAATAACAAAATAGCATTACATATTCCCCCCTCACCCTGCCACTTTTTTCATTGCAAAGCAGATCTTTTAGTATTTTGTCAAGTGCCCTTAGTCTTTCATATTCAAGACAGAGTGGCTGAGTGGAAGGTTTGAGAAGAATAAATAAAGGAGTGGGAAACAAAGGGCGTGTGTGTATTTACTTGTCAAAGATGTGGAATTTGCAGATATCATAGCAGAATCAGCCCAGGTTCAAAACCTAAAGGAATGGCTAAAATGTTGTGCTGTTTTAGGTAGATGCTATTTTCCCTGTAGGCATTTGAATCTGAGTGAGGCTTTTTTGTACAGCCAAACATAATTTATCATTTCAACGTGCCCAGTGGGCTAAACCTGAAAATGTTTCATAACAAAGATAACCAGTATAAATGGTATATGGATTCTTTATTCATTTGAAGGTGAACCTCAAAGTAAACATCACTGGTTTCCTGAATGCTTAAGTGGTACTTTGCTATGTTTGACTAATGGGTGTTGTGACTTTGGGAATTTCAAGCAGCAGGATGTATTTCACAGAGAATAATACTCAAGTGAAACAGTGGTCTGTCCAGCAAGATTTCCTTTAACATAACTTTCTTGGCCATGTAAGTTGCAAAAAGGTTGTAAGTGCAAGGAAACAAAGTGTCTTTAAAATGGGTGTTTGGATGCTTACCATTAGTGTTTAATCTCTTAAAAGTATTGTTCTGTTTGAGAGACGGCCCTCATAGGTGATTGTTGTTTCTTTTATTAAATAAAAAATAATCGGAAGATTGTAGGAATGGGGGAGGAAAAGTGCATACAAGACAAATGTGTGGCTATTAGTTTATTTAAAGATAGGTTATTCAGAAGTAAAATTACTGCTGTACTGTTGTTTAAGTATAGTGACCTGCCCTGAAGTTACAGGGCAATGTAATTTCCTTTTAGCAACAAAGCAAAAAGGCAAGATTAAGGTTTTGCTGTAGATGGTATGAGAGCTTTTAACCATTTATTTGGCTGTTGAAAATGATTCATCTTCCTTTGCTAAAATGGCACCACCTGATAACTTGACCCTAAAGCATATTTTGTAGTGATTGTTCTTTTAATTGCAATACTTGCTTGGTCATTATCTGTTTGAGGCTTTATATTTATTGCAACATGCATATGTTCAGCTGTCATTGCTATATTTTATAAATGCTCAAGTAATGGAAGGCTATTTTTAAACTCTAAAATCTGTTGTGGTTAGTCTGGTTACAAGGTGCACATCAGTCTTGAGACTGTGAAAATAACAAGTGTATTGTTGGCCTCTCAGCACCTTAGGTTCAAGTCTAACATTACTTACTGTGAGTAAGTTCCAAGTGTTACTACTTCTCCATCTGTTCTAATTATGGCTGTGAATAATTTTTTCAAAGGATTTCTCTTTCCTGTAAAAAACCCCAAAGCCTGTCAGCTAGAACAACAGTATCATAGAGAACCCTTCTGTTATTAAGGGATTGTGCTGAGTTTTGCCAGTTTCCTTGTTTTAAACTCCACTGGTGGTGATGAGTGGCTGTTTCCTTTCATCCTTCTGTATGTTCTGCATATATTTTACGAAAGGGTAGTGCTTTCCTGTCAGGGCCGAAGTAAAACTAGAATAAGGTACCCAGTGGAGAATTAGAAATGTGAATTTGTTTTAGTTTTTTTGGTAATGTGGAAATATTAAAGTAGACCAGGCAACTGATGAAGTGGGATGTGAAGACCAGAAGAATGGTGTCAGTAGTTTACCACTGCTTAGTTTGCTAGAATTTACTTTTAAAGCAAGTTTGGCCTGTCCAGATGCACACACACACTTCTCCTGCAATGGAGACTTTACCAACTGCACAGAACCTGTTGGGCTGGTTTAGGACTTGAAGCAACAGAATGATTGTGTGGTGCTGTGCAGCACTGTTGGCCCTTGGGCATTTATTGTGTCTACACCGTGCGTGTAGGATGTGATGTGCAATATGTAACAGCAGTTGTATGTACCTCTATTGAAGGAAGGGTGTTTTGTCTTATTTTTATTTGGAGATACCATTGGTGTGCTATGTTAATGAAACAGGTATATCAGTGTTAATAGGAACTGTACTTTAGTCTTTGATGGCTAGGGATAAACAGATCTCTACAAAATACACTGCCTCACTGTGGTGCTAAGGTTTTCCTCATGACTATTGCATGCAAAATACTGCAGACAATTACAGACAAAATCTGAGCTATCTTTACAAACTATGAGTTTGGCTTCAAGTTCTCACCTCACATAGTTAGATGAAGGATCCCAGCAGGCATCCCAGTTATAATTAAGAAGCTGAGCATAGTTCTCCAGTTTGTAATCTGTTTGCAGCCTGTAGAGGAATAAAGAGAAGTAAAAAGTTATGTCATTGTCAAGTAGTGCTGGAGAAAAATGAACATGTAGCATCAGGTCCATCTGGCAGAGAAAGACTGACTTCTCTTTCTTACCAGAATCCTGCCCTCTAAGTTCCCATCAAGTGAAGGAAGTCTTTCTACCTCTGATATGTTTTTTTTTTTTTTTGCTGTCTTTATTTCTTTATTGTGCATTAAAGTAGTCTAAGATATTACTTGACTACTTTCTGTTATGTTGAACATGTGTATTCCTACAAAATAAACTGAAATGGTACACCAAATAAATACCAGTAGTTTTATTTCGGTGAATAATGTCATTAGAATAACTGGAAAGTAATATAATTTGAGAAAGTATTTAATTTTCAAATGTTAATAGCAGCTCACTTACTTAGCTATACTTTTGTGTAAAGTATTTATATATAAGATATAATGAAGGAGCAAAATACACATCTGTTGAATGGTATATAGGGCAGAATCTCACTTTTTGAATGCAACAGTGTTAAAGAAGCTTGTAAGTCAATCTCTTATACCAAGTCATTATCTTTTAAGTGAAATTTTGAAGACTAACTACTCCTGTGTGGAATTTTGTTGTTCTGAATGTCTCTCTAAGTTCTACTTAACTATAATGTCTCTGTAACTTATTATTCAGTATTATTATGTTAGGAACTACTATAAGATTTGTATTTGTTTGCTTTAAGTATACTTTTACCTTAATTGGCTTGCTTTCACTCACAATTCTTAAATTTTGTTTTTTCACATTGTTTTCTTATATTAAACCTTTTTACTTTTGTCTTGAGGCTTTCAGCATTGTTTGTTTGCATCTAGCGCTTCTTTTCTTGAATTTGTTTCCACAGAAGGAAAATTAAAGTTCTGGTAGCAAATGTGTTCATGGGACCCAAGATGCTTATGTTCTTTCATCCTGCAAGATGAAAGAACACTAGAAGAAATCTTTTACTGTTACTTTTTCCAACCTCTCCCTCTACTCCATCCTGCCCCCCAGCCCTCAGTTCAGTTGTAGCATCCTTTGGGACAGTTACCTTTTGTCTGTAAGACTGGCATAAGCCTCTCACTGAAAAGAGTGAGGGGGAATGTATGTAGTGTGGATGGAATTGAAATGGTCATGATGCCATATCACCAGTCATGATATACAAAAATAAATAAATATCTAAAATGAAAGTCTGTCTGCAGTTCTTAAGGATAACTCCTAAACTTTAAAGAAACGTCTCATAAGGAATCAATTTATAACCAACTTAATGTTGTGTATGGGAGATGAAACACTTTTGTCAAGTATTCTATTGAAAAAAGAGCTGCATCTTGCTTGGCTTGCTGCAGTGTGGTTTAGTGTGTTCTGATTGTGGTGTACGTGAACTAACTTGGCTGCTTTTTTTTCTGTAAGTTACCAGCTTCATGTCCATCAAGAGGGAGATATTTCTTAACACTCTTGGTTTTGACAGAGAAGTTGCCTACCTTAATTTTGTATTTTCTGGAAAACTTGCTTTGTTTTGTTGTTTTGGTAGATCACAGGCATGTCGAATGTTATATTTTTATTAAACAAACACCTATAACTGGGTATTTGTAAAAAAGCATGTTTCCAGTTTCTTTGGTAAGAAATGTAATATGTTTCTATTTGTTATGGCTGGTACAGGATTGTAAATACTTTTGGCTTTTGGCCTTACTGACCCATAGTACATCAAATTAATGGTTCTGAAGTTGCTGTTGTCCTTTTTCATTGCTATAAAACTTCATCCATGCTAGAACTGTATTTTTTGTAGTTCTTCAACACGATTTATAGATAACTAAATGATAGTGACCTGGTAAAAGAAAAATGTTAGTCTGGTAGATGAAGCACTTAAAAGCATCTTTGTTAAAAAGCCTTTATGTAAATGAAGTGTATGTAGTATTAAACCCTTACAGATGTGAACTTCTTCCGTGAGCACAAAGAAGTCCCCAGAGGAAATCTGGGAGCTGTATTTTGTCTCAGTGAGGGATATTGCCATATGAAATGATTTAGTCCTGAAATTTTCCCCCTAGTGGGTTTGCAGGATGGGCTCTAAGCCTGTAGCTTAGAAAGCAGAAAGTGTCAGAGTCTCAGAGCAGTAAAGGTATAAATAATGAGCAGTTCATTTGGTGTGATCCCTACAGTACTGCAGATTTAAACTTGTAGCCAGTTTGGCAAAACCAGAAGGATATGGGAGACATGTCTTTATTTTCTATAGACAAAGGGTTTAGCAGACTTCCTATCTTTGCAGGGTTCAACATCTCAGTATATGTAAAAGAGCAACTGCTTTAATTAACTGTTGTTTTGGAAATGAACACAGGGAAATACATTCCTTTATAAAGTTCTCACAGCTCACAGTTTTGATTAACTTTTAAGAGTTATGTAATTTTATATTTTTCAGCTGCATATCACACTAAGCAGGGATTTTTCCTTGGAAAATCACACATGCACACAAAATATATGGCCAGATAATTATTTCTGTTATACTAATAATAGAATCATTGAGGCTGGAAATGATTCTTCATGTCATTGAGTCCAACCATTAACACAGCCCTGCCAAATCTGCCCCTAAACCAAGTCCTTAAGCACAGCAATTACATCTTTCCAATTCCTTCAGGGATGGTGACTCAAGGGGTTCCCTAAGCAGCCTGTTCCAGTGCTTGATAGCTGGAAGCTTTTGGTTGTGATGTAGTCTTTAGTCCCCTCCTTTAGGCAATAAGTAGTAGTACTTTTGAATATTCTCTACTAAGAAAGTTATTATTTCATTAGTGAATGCGAGGTTCCTTTCAGTTGTTTAGAATATATATAAAAATTCATGGTATTTTCTTACATCAGCTATTCTGAGAAAAATAAGGACAGCTGTCAAAATCTTTACCAAAGAGAAAGGGTTCCAAGAAAGGAAAAATAATAAATGCTTTGTTTCATGCTTGGATTATTTGATACGCTTAAACCTGAACTGTTGAATGGACAAATGTCTGGCTTTTGTGGCCCATATGTGCCTCTCAGGTGTTACTTTCCAAAAATTGCACTGCAATTGTAATAAATACAAATTGAAAATATATTCTGTTGCTCTTTCCATCAGAAGTTGTTTCTCTGAGGTAAATGCATTTGGTCACCTCTTCACCTCTTTTTAAAAGGGTGCAGTCAAAATGATGATTATAGTTATTGATCTCTAGTCTAGCTGAATTTTGGAACTGCTCAGGTAGATGCACCTCACCTCACTAGTGAGGCATTATGATACAGAGTTTGTACACAGTGCAAAAATGCATAAGATCACAGAACATGGCAATAGACATTTATATGAGATGCAATAAGTATATGCAAAAGTACTCCTTTTAAGTAATGACTTTTCACATTTATTTTTCTTTAATGTTTGAGAACAACTAATGAGTCAGTGCAAATATTTTATATTAATTCAAAATCCATATTAGGTTTTTAACCTGAAACATAAGATTGTACATACCAAAAAAGAATCATTCACTTTCCATTGAAATGGAAACTAAAAGGTGAGCAAAGGTTTGGAAATTATGAGATGGGAGTACAAAAAATATATGTCAGTTTTTAAGTGACCCCAACACCTTTGTCAGACCATGTCAGCATCATCTGACTGTGTTTTGTCATTATGGTGCTATTTGTTATGCTTAAGTGTGCTGACAATTTTCTGGAGTTTTTTTGATTTGAAAATTCTGATCATGTTCTGCCAGAGGATGTGCTAATAAAAGTGCAATGCCAAATAAGTAAGAAAACACAATCTTTTGATAAAAAGACATTCAAACTTTTCAGACTTCCTGGTTAGTATAAATGTTGATACATCTGGTAGGTTTTGGAGCTTGGGTAGCCTTGGTTGTCATATTTTCTTTTAATACCGAGAATCTCAGAAATGAGAGATTATTTTCAAGAATGATTTTGATCTTGAATATTTAAATGTAAGTCAGAAAGGTTAACAAAAAAAGTAGAATGTGACATCTGCCTATGTTTTCCGAAAAATGCTTGGCATTTACGTTTACAATTTAGCCCTGAGATAGAAGATTCCTGTTCTGGAAGGTACTAAAACAAAAGGATATCTTAGATAGTGATGTACTTTGTTTAGAGGCTATAGATGCAACTCTGAAAGAATTTCACTTCTAGAGATCAGTGAGGGTCTAATGAAAGAAAAATAACGGGTAAATTTAACAAACAGGTTGATAAAATTTTCATTTTATATGTGTTCCTTTACCAACCCACTATGTTGAGCAAAATATGGTTATTTTTAGCTTAGTCCAAAGTTAAAACACTCTATTGGTTTCACTTATTTAAACTTAAATAAAAAAAGTGAAATATATTAAATATATTTGAATAGATTTATTGCATTTCCTTGGGGAAAAAAATGGTTTGGTTATTTGGCAAAAATGCAGCACAGCAGGCCTGTAAGAAAGTAACATTTGTTACTTCTACTGCTTTGGGTTTTCAGGCAGTTAGGAAACAATTCTGATGCATTTGTCTTTCAAGTAACTTAGGAGTATTTGTTAGCTCGGATGTGGTGCTGTGTTGTGATCAGCTTAGGGTGGCTGATAGAAGAAGCCTCTGTTAAGGGCACATCCTTGTCATCTGCCTGCAAAAGGTTATATGGACATATGCTGACATAGTCCAATACAGCTTATTTTGTTTCATGCTAGCAGCCTGCCTGAAAGATATTCTTTGTCCTAAAACTATGTTTCAAGTTCATTGGGATTCAAGTATTACCTCACAAGTATAAGGCTGTTTCAGGAAATGATAAGACTCTTGGATCCCCTAACATTTTGGATAACTTAACGGCCAAGGAAGAAGTCTGCAAGTTCTTAATCCATGAAATGGTCCTGCTTAATACATTTCCTAATTTCCCAAGAAGAGAGTGAGTGCCTTCTCTCAGATGTTTAGTGCCAACAAAATCATGGAATAAAATACTATTCACAGTAAAAGCCAGGAGAAAATTTAGGGCCAGGACTTCCCTTTAAGGAGGGTCCTCTGCAATATCCACTGTGTCTTGCCCTGCTGATCTTTATGGCTTTGAGGAATAAATCCAGTGATAATATATTTATGTAGATGGGATAGCTGCCTGGGGTCTTATTGCCTGGTAGCTCATGGTTATCTTCCTGAGTAAATGTTACTGTATGTTGTTTTCTACAGGCATAAGTGAGTATGCTCTTCACTGCTGTCATCACAGGTAAGGTGGATGGGAAAGATCCCAGTTCTGATAGCAGACTTCCCTTTAGGCATTTTCCTCCTTGAATATATCTTTAATGATATGCTCCAGGTGTTTCAAATACAGAAATGGAATTTCTGTGAAGCAAGTCTCATCTTAAGCAGGACGTCACTCACCTGGAGCTTCATGTCTTTGCTGAAGGCATGTTCTGTTTTGTTTTTCTTGTAAATGGCTGAATAATTAACATCCCAGTCTTGACGTGTCACAGGTACAGTGACTGAAGAGAAGGCTCTGGTAATCACTCAGCAAAGGCTTTTTGAACCAGGCTGCAGTGGCATGAGTGTGAATTAAGACAGCCATATTTTACTGTGTTGTGTGTACCTGTTCCTTTTAAGGTGCTTTCCCCAGTACCCCCCTCCCCTGCCCACACACGAGGTTCAAACACTGGCAATATCCCAAACATCTGTAACACGGCTGCCTGGAACTCCTTGCATCCTCCCAAGGTTACGTTATGCAATACTGGGGGCTTCCAGAAAATGCTTTCAGTTTATTTTTAAAAAAAATTTTAATGTCTAATTTCAAATTAGGGGGTGGCTATCTTAGAACTTCTCACAGAGGCTTGTGTGACATAGACAATAATTTGGAGTAGAAAAAGACATAGAACCCATTGGATTGTGGTGCCAAATATCCAGACCTGAGTGTGGTCTCTCTCTTGTCTGACTGGCTGTGTACAGAGGGTGGTGGCTGAGCAGAATGATAGAAATATGACTTTGAAAGGTCATCTTGTTCCAACCACCCTGCCATGAGCAGGAACACTTTCCACCAGATCAGGTTGCTCAAAGCCCCATCCAACCTGGCCTTGATCACTTCAGAGATGGGGCATCCACAACCTATGTGGGCAACCTGTTCCAGTGCCTTACCAACCTCACAGTAAAGAATTTCTTCCTAATACCTAATTAGGAAACCTACTTCTTCTCCCTTGTAATGCATACCATTTGGATATATTGGTCTGAAACCAAGTCTCAGCACTCCTGTGAATAAATTGCTTGTTTGTGAATGACGTTGTGATGGCTTTCCTACACTTCAAAACAGCACCTCAGAAACCTTTTTAATCAACAGTAAGTTTACCTGATAGTACCTAATGTTACAAATGCATCACATGGCCAGGGGGAGCATTAAATATGTATTGAAATACCTGTAGCTGGTTAAGTTAAAACCACCTTACAGCTAAGTTCTGGTCTTCCTCTTTTGAAGAATACAGTGCAGTGTGGTGTATTATTCCCCTCTGTCTTCTTGGCCACTTCATGTTTTTTTGTGGACAGTTTAGAGTTGTGTATTTTCATGCTCTTAATGTGTTTATTTCTTGGTTTTTTAATGAATGCAAACGAAGAGGGAAATGGAACCATTGGCACCACCTAATTCCTGTGTCTGGAAAGAAAAATTAGGTTCCAAAAATAGTGACTTGGGGTGAAATGGCATCTTTATGACTCTGTATTTCCTGGGCCATTGTAAGCTTGTTTCACAGCCTTATTGTCAATTAAATGGTGCTTGTTTGATATATAACTTGTATTTTTAACAAAGGGGGAGTTATGGGAGGTCTTTAAAATACTACTTTGTACTCAGGAAGTATTTTGGTTTCTTAATTAAATGCAATGTTTGGTTATTTATGTAATGAAAAGATGGCATCTGCTGTTTGTCAGATAGTCAGAAAGGACTCAGAAGGACAATGTTAAGTCCCCAGGAAACTGATTAATCTGTGTATATCTCACCTCTTGGATACTGGCCCATTGTAATGGATCTGAAAGCTAGGGGACACTGTCTTAGGACAGGTCTTCATCTATCACACTTTGTTGTTTTCTATTCTGAATTGCACCTATGTCTTCTCCCTAGATTCTAAATTTCTGCAGAAGTTCAAGGATGATAGTATTAATAATATTGATTTGAAGAGCAATTTCTAGGTCACAGATAAGTAACACTGCCTGGTGTTGTCTGAGAGTAGATTTTTATAGAGAAAGATGTAATTGTTTTAGCCAAAACCATGGGTTCTTGCTGGTTGATAAACACATGAGGAGAAACTGAGACACATTTTTTCGACGTTCAGCTGCTTTTTTATAAGTAATGTACCAAGTTTTTCCTGCCTGAGTGCCAGCAGAATCAGACAAATAATTTCTTTGCTAATATTTCAGAGTTACTATCAGTCAATATTTTTCTCAAAAATTCTTTCTTCAGCAGTTTTAGACATTTTCTAAAACTTCCTTTTCTATTTTTTTCTATCTGTTATTTTCTTCCACATGAGTGCATATACATACCTGTTTGAAACCGCCATCAGCAAGGCATTTGAATTCCTTCCTAGATTCTCCTAAACCTTTAATTTTGAGCCCTATTTATAAGCCTGTGATTGGTTTTAGACTTTCTTTGCACGATACCTGTGTTTACATTCTCTGCACACAAGAACTTTTGTTCTGTGAACTTCAGGTTCTCAAGGACCTGGTGTGTAATCTTCTGGTATTTCCATTCGGATGAACCAGCTTTGAGTCAAGCTTGGAAGCAATATGGTGAGGGCAGATGTCTTTGTATAAGACTTGTTTCTTAGTTTTATAAAAGTAGTTGAAGTCAAAATGGGATATTCCTCAGACACTGATTTACCAATAAAATGTCTTTTTGTGCCTTTTCCTAGTGATGTTCTCCAGTGAGTTGACCCAGCCCAGCAGCTACGCACCCAATTGCTTGCTTCCTTCCCCTCAAAGGGATGGGGGAGAGAACTGGAAGAGCAAAACCAAGAAAACTTTATGGGTTAAGATGAAGAGAGTTTAATAAGGGAAGGGAGGAGAAAAAAGAATAAGAAGTAATGCAAAGGCAGTCACTCACCACTGCTCAGTCAGCATCCAAGCAATAGTAAGCATACTGAAGAGACAGTAGACATACTGAAGCTCCAAATGACTGTACTGGGATGTTAGGAAGGATACCTCACCTACCTGGTAGTAGTGTGTGGAAATAATGAGAGCTAAGATTAGTCAGGCTGAGATGTGGTGTTTGATGTAATTTGACATTTTATTAGTATTACTGTACAGTTAAGCTTTAAATTTTATCTGTGTGGGACTTTGGAGGAAGGGTATTGGGACAGGATTCTACTACCAAAGTCAAAATGGTGAAATGGAGAGGGATTGGCTTCTAGACCATTAATTTAAAAAACAGATGTGATAGGTAGAAAGACAAATGTGTTTTGCTGTAGGCACGCAGTTTGTGGTAACTGGGAGTGGGGCTGCGGCTGAGCCTCATCCCCAGTGGGCTACAGCTGTGTGGGTCAGGTGAGCGGCATTGAAGGCAATGAGCCATGGAGTGCCCAGGTACTGACCAACCACCAAAGGGGACAGAGGGCACAGAGGTGCAATAAGTGAACAATCAGGGGTATAAAATGTTGGGCTAAAGAACAAGAAGGGCAGATGCCTGAAGCCTTCTGATGAGGTGGGTGTTACTTTGTATGGGTGAATGCTTAAAGCCTTTAGAAGTTGTATGGTGATACTTCATGTAATGTGGCTGTCTCAACTGTGACATATGTTGTGATGTATTTTGCTATTTGAGTGTTAAGTTGTTACAATATTTTGGGTGAATTACAGACTAGTTTGTGGTTGGCCCTTGTGCCATGGATTATTTTCTGCTTTCATGGAGAGAAAAACTTGTTGATTAGCTGAAGGAAAGTTGACTTCCTATGGGCATCTGAGTTATGTTAGTGGGCCACCTAAAGTATGTGTTTTGCTTTTGTAAAACATAATTTAGGAGTGTCAATACTTAATGTCAGCAATTGAATTAAGAGACTGAGTGCATGACTTGAACATGTTTGATTTCTGCTTAAAAATCATGATTTATGTATCTTGACCTTCACATTTATATATCCTGTATCTTTACATTTCTGTAGCTGCTCCTGTTGGGTATTTTTGGTAATCTGACTTTTAAGATGGATATTTGAAAATACTTGCCAGTTTTCAGAGGCTTTTAGAGAGTAGGCTACTCTATTTTTATTAAACTGTTGTTTTGCTCTGTAAAATAATGTGCAAAGTAAAATAATGCACAGTAATTTCTGCTTTGCTAAAATATTTTATCTTGGGATCTCAAAATGCTTTATAAATGCTGATGAGTAAATCCTCCTTTCACTTCTGCAAAGCACATGGTGTTATTCACATTTAATGTATGGAATGGAACCCAGCTGTATTAACTTACAGTCCTGTGCCATAAGCAGCAAATTATCTCCCTCCCCTCTGTTTTTATGTGAATTGTCTCTGCTTTCCAGCTCTTCACTTTGAGACTTTTAAGTGCACAGTGTAGTGATTTACTGTTGATCACTTTTCTAACATTTTATTCTAAATGGAACAGCCCTGCGGGTTATGAGTTGTGAAATGACAAAAAACAGGACTTCCCCAAGTTCAAGCTATTTTAAAGTTGAGAGAATTACAATAAAGAAAATAATTAAATCAGTGGTGTCAGAGAGGCCTGGTTTTACTGTTAAGCTATCACTGGCTCAACTCTTAACATCTTTGTATTGACAAACTTCTAGTTGCTCCTTAAAAAAAAAAAGTCAAACACAACTGTACTCCAACTTGCAACTAACATGAAGATCTGTCCTTTCTGGTGTTCTTTAATGTCTCTTTTTTTTCAGTTGCAGCACCTAAGAGTGTGGTCATTGTGTGTCTAGTACCCATTGTAGCATTTGTAGCATTGTTTCAAAACTGCTGACTCTTTAGGTTTGAGTAAGCTCAGCACATCTGTGATGTCCTTTAGAGGAAAAGACAAATATTTGTTACTACAATTGCTGTTCTTACTGTGTGCTAAAGATATTTACAAAAAAGTGCAGCAGAGATTAAGGTTACTTCTGTACTTCAGGAGATCATCTTGTGGGGAGGTCTTTTATTGGTGATGCTGTTCTGAATGTCTACTTGTGTTAAGTTGGGAGTAGTACAGATGTTTTGGGAGATTCATCCTTCATCTGCAGAAAAAACAAATGTATAAACAGCTGTAATTTAATTATTTGATCTCCATGTAGTGCCTCGCTTTTCTAATGAAATTGTTTAGCATAGATTTTAAAATGGTAGTTTGGAAGCCCTTAGCACTGGGGTTTTGGAAGAAGTGCATCAAGCAGCAATCTTGTAACATCTTGCTAGTGTGCTCTAGAGATACCTCATCTAGCTTAAACTGACACCAAAAGGGAAATAAGGGCTTTCTTTCTCAGATACATAGGCTTGTTTCCTCTTCCAAGGAATGGATTTTAAAAGTAATTGTTTTGTTAAATAAGCATATGCAAACCTGGAGTGAAGAATTATCTCTGCAAAGCATTTGTTAAATGCAATAGTACTGTAACAATGTAGTTGTAACATCACTATGAAGCAACTGTTCTTGATTCAGAATAAAAAATTAGGTAGAATGAGGAAAACACATGCCTTTTTTTGTTGTTGCTTCCATCTTTACCTAATCTCCATACAACTGAATGACTGCAAGTGCTGGTCAGGAAGTTTTTGTGCAGTAAGGGTGAGGAAGAAGGGCCAAAGGGAGGAGCTGAAAACCAAAACTTTTCTGTAAGGACAACACTGGATAAGAGAGAGGGTACTTATTAGTGAATTTGTTCTAGAAATCAGTAAGCCAATCAATAAGCCAAGATTATCTTCAAGGTTTTTGAAGTTGGTTGGTCTGAGAACAGCAGCACCATGGCACTAAAATCAATGTGTTGTCAGGAGTTTTGTGCATCCCCAAGTCTCACTGGTGTGAATAGAAGCCTGGAAGGTTAGGACTCTTACCTGAATACTCATGTGAGAATGATGAGCTTTACATTTTCATGGTGGTATCAATATGACTGCTGTGTGTGTGCCAGTATAGCAGGATAATTTTGAAATAAGGGGGAGGGAGTGAGTGTTTGTTTACTAACTTTTAGTTTCTAGCAGAAAAGCCTCTATAATTTTTATTTCTCGAGAACAATTGGAAGAAGAGAAATGATATATCAGAGAAACTGGTAGTTTTCTGATGGAAACTATTTTAACTTTATCTGCACAAGATCAGTTGATGGATCATTCTGTTTGAAGTTTCCTCACAGTTCTTTGACATATTTAAAGATAAACTATGCTACTAATGTTGAATAAACAATCCTCTTGATTTTTGCTGATGTCTTTTCTGGAAAAAAAACCACCAAAGTTACTTGGTGATGAAAATACTGTAAAAACATTGGTTGTATTTAAAGGAAGAACTTGCATTTTAAATAGACTCTAGCTACTTCTTCCTTTCTTGGCACATTGATAATACAGTGTGATGGTGACAGCACTGAGACTCTTTCGTAAATTATGAATTATGTAGCTGATTGTATATGTATATTGCCTGGTTCTGAGTAAACCTGTCCATCAACAATTTAAGCATGGAGACTTTTCTCATCTAGACAGTGTTCATGGTCCTTATCGTCTT
Source organism: Vidua macroura (assembly GCF_024509145.1). Lineage (NCBI taxonomy): Eukaryota > Metazoa > Chordata > Aves > Passeriformes > Viduidae > Vidua > Vidua macroura. Next base: position 33,245,608 of record NC_071576.1, read on the forward strand.
TTATTTGCGTAAAGTGACCTAAGGGCAGCCAGTTCTTCACACTCCCTAGCTTATCTTAACCTTAATTCAAGATTCTAATTCTAATTCATTACATTCTGCAGTGTGTTCTAATTTGCTTGGTTAACAATCTAAAACCTGTTCTATTTCTCCCCTTTGTTTTTAAAATCTCCAGTTGTTTCTTATACAAATGTTCTTATCTCCTTGATTTGTTTTGGTTGTGTCGTAAGAAGAATTTAGTTTTCTTTGTCTTGGGCTACGTGACTGTTCAAAGCCAACAGAGGCTTCATTTTCACTGCAGGTCATTTGGTCAGGCTTTTGGTATTTAATATCAAGGTTTGTCCCTCCTGTTATGAACTATGCCAATCAAGCATGGGCAAAACATGAGGCTACTTCTCCTGGGATCTTAAGTTGCTGGGATATGTTATGTTTGTAAATTGCTGAGTTTCTGATGAGGAAAGGCTATTATGGAGATAAACTAATCTCTACAGCCTTTTACTTCTTCTTTTATCCTAATAGGCATAAGGCACTACAAAATCTGAACTGTAGAAGATTAGATTAGAGTAGTTCTGATGATTACAGCCAAGCTTTGAATGCAGGTTTGGACTTAGCTCCAAGGAAATTGTGTGTCCTTACAGAAATAAAAATGTACCAAATTGTCAGTAAGCTTGAATAAGATAGAGCACAGCCAAGGGACAGGTATGGCCAGTGTGCAAAATTCTCAGTGGTGGGGCATTTGGAATCTGAGTATGTCTGATGAACAACTTACTTTTGCTTTAAAATAAGTAATGGACAGTAAATTTAATAATGAATGCAATGTAGAAAGCAAACAGTAACCCAAAGAACTCCTATGTACCCACCCTCTATCTAATTAGTCTGAAACGAGATGGAACTAATTGGACAAGTGATTCAAGGCCTCAAACAAATGTACCTTCCTAAGAAGTTAAGAAATTCTTAAAGGCAAATTTGTTTCCCTTCCTGTTTTTGAAAGATAGGGTAGAGATTGCAAGCAATGAGAAATTCAAATAACAAAGTTTAGCCTCTAAAATAATCAGTAGCAACTTGCTGAAGTAGCAGCCTTTACGAAGATGTTTTATATACACTATGACTATGCAGTATACTCCAGTAATATTACAGTAATGATCTCAAGTTTTGCTGGAAGTATCATAACTGTGCTCTATCCACAATAGGCACAATTAGTTGGCGCTAAATGAGGGAAAGTGTATTTCTCCTGAGATCAGGAAGTCTAAATTGCAGCTGTTGTCTATGTTGTGCATGTGAGCAAAGCTAAATAGCCTCTACTGCCCTTGTGCTTTCTTACACATTCGTAAGTCAGAGGAAAGCAGTTTTCCTGTAGCCTGCTCTTGATTGTACTTCTTTTGATGGTTAGCTTTATTATTTACACTTTTTTTTTTTGGTACCAAGTCCAATTAGAGCAGTTGGACTCTAAACAGGTTTCTCTCTTAAAAAATGTACTTATAATGGGCAGCATATGGAAGCACAAGCTGTTAACAGCTGCAAATTTTGTTGATTAAACTAGGTGCAGACAAATTTACAAGAGAAACTGTTCTGTGAAAAATTCCAGTTCATTACATACAAAGGTATCTTGACATTTTCTTACCAGTTTCCACAGCTTCTTGCCAAGAATAATACAAAGTTTCTTGCAAGGTGTTGACACTGAAGGTTCTAAAAGCTAAATGTTAGCAATTGTTTTGAGTAGTCTTGATTCTCTGCAAACAAACATGTCAGTCTATGCAGACACCTGGAGATTCTCTTAGCTGTTGTGCACCACGTTCTTTTCAAGTGAGCTTTCAGATCCTTGTGTGGCCACAGCAAAGTTTGTTTGCAACATCTGCTGAGATAGCATTAAAAGGTAATGCAAATTACAGGACTTTGGTTCTCACAGAGTTTAGTGAAGTTTAGGGATTATATCTGTAACTCATTTTGACAGGAATACCATGCAAGTCCTCACCAAGCAAGACTTAAATTTTGAAAGTTGAAGGTGTTTTATCTTATAGTCTCCAAGCACATGGCAAATGAATGTTCCTTTAAAAACCTGTTTGATTTATTTAAAAATTAATATACAGCTAGGTAAGTAAAGCATGGAAAGCATTAAGTACTGATTCAAAGATTACTTGAGTCAGTGGCAGACCCAGTATTGATGAAATAGTTGGGAGTGTCAGAAGATTTTGATCTCAGGTTCGCAGTGAGACCAAATGCAATATGAAATGGTGATGTCATATGCAATATTTAAAACAAGACCAACTTTTTCACTCTTGCATAAGTGTCTGTAATCATCTGTTATTATTTGGTTTTTGGTAAAATACAAATACATAATACTTCCTTGACTTGCTGTAGGAGCTTTAATCTGCTTCAATGTCCTGAAGTGTGCTTGCAATGCTCATAAGGGAGTACATTCAACTATAGTAATTGCTGCTTTGAACTCATAAATCAGCCTGCAGGAAGAATTTCTGTGGAAGTACAGTGGTACAAATGGAAACAAAAATTTATATTGATTGAAGTTTCTAACTCTTGGGTTGGGATTAGATACACAGAAGCTGAAAAAATTTCATACTGTCAAGAATTTACTGAAGTATGTGGTACTAATTAAGTAACTATGTCCATACATATAAGGAACAAGCCTATGGTGGAGCCAGGTAATAAAATTTAGAGTTAAATGTCAAGAAAATATAGTTCTTACATAAATATTCTTTCTTGCTGAGTTAAGGATAGAATTTTTGTTATTCAGTATGTATTACATGAAGTGTGCTTTGCAAGGAACACATTATTTCTTTTTCCACTTGTGTTTTTGTCTAATATATTTCAGTAGAGAGATATATATACACACATACACATATTTTCCTTTTTTTCCAAGATAGTAACTTTAGATAGCAAAAAGGCCAATTTTGTTTTTGCTTGCTTGTTTGTTTAAGTGGAGAATAATCCAGCTGTCTCAAATTGTGTGTTGCATAACAGATTTTTAACAGAGAAAAATTAAATATTAGCACTGTGGATAAATCATGAAAAGAGCTTCCTGACTTAGAGGTATTCTGTCTGCTGGTTAAAAAATACTGAGCTCTTCACCTGAAAGTTAGCTATTTGTATCTAGACCATGAGCTCAAATGAATCAGAATAATGCATAAATATTAGTAATCTTACTATAACCCGTGCGAAAACAAATACAGAACTGTGTTTAAAAATATCAAGACAATATTGAGGGCAGTAGGACTGAAAGTCAAGAATTAGAGAATTGAGGATTAAATTTTTCTATGCAATCTTTTCTCTTTTGGTATTATGAGAAAATCTGATCTCACAATATCTCTTCCTCAGTCTGTTCAGGGAAATAAGTCTGTTTGCAGCAAAGGAAACTGTTTTCAGATTATTCCATCATTGGTGTTGCAAAGGTTGATATTTCCCAAGTGAATAAGACCTAATCAAGACAGCTGAACTCTTCCTTAGAGAATTAGATATGCCTTTGGTAATATAAAAATATATAAGTATACTTAGGGATGACTAAACCATTCTAAGCAGGCCTTTCATAGCTGAACATTAATAGTAAATCTCATTTTGTGGGTACATGGTTTGTGAGATTAAAAGTGAAATGCTCACTTCTACAACTACATTCAGCAGAGGATGCACTTTTGATAAATGTTGGTGCATACCATATTTGAAGCAGGTAGTCAAAACTCTTCATGTCAATCTGTTGTCGTTCCATTCCCTATCTCTAAATGGATGAATCTGTCTCTCAGGATGGAGGTATTGTGAAGGCAAAGCGGCTGTGAAGTGCTCAGTGTAGGTTGTTGCTAAAGAAAAGAGTAATTTGGTGTTCAGAACTGAATTTTATTGGTGTGCAGTAAGTGAGGGCTTGGATGACAGGCTTCAGAATGGGGAGAAAGCAAAATGCATGCGTTTTTGTTGAGAGCCATCCTCCACACTCATAGTTGTCTTTTTGTAGCATTGTTTTAAGTCTCATGCTAGAAAGTTAAAACAAAATATGCCGAGTGCAATAAAGTTCTATGAGACTTAAAGTGAATTATAATGGAAAGTGCTAGTTAGCAAAGGGAGCTGATATCCCCCTCTGCAATATTGTCAAGGAGATGGAATTTTCCTAAGCAGAAACCTTGTGGCATAAAGTGGTCTTGTAATTCTGGCATATTGCTTGATTGTCAAAAAAAAAAGGAAAGTAAGCTTTTCCCTTTCTAAAAATGTTATACATTTAATGAACCTTGTGACTGAAATTGGCTAGAACTCCTTTTTTAGCAGCCTCCCATTGCATCAAGTGTAATGCAATGGTATTTTCTAGTAATGGTTACTGCTAGGATGAGGTTTGTAGATAGAGTTACCAACTTGTATTAAGCCATCTAAGATGGACTAAGCATTGTAATGTTAAAGGCAGGTGAGCTTGACTTAGATTAAAATGCTAGTGAAATGCAGCTTGAATTACTGTGCTTCTGCCTTCTGCAGCACATAGGACAAACTGGATTTAGGACTGCAGAAGAAATTAATATGCTACTTAACATCTTTTCCGATTAGTCTTATATTTTTCAGTTCTGTATTGTGGTGCTTGTGAAAGCTGATGTCAAGACAAATTTGATTCTCTTGTGCTTGAATCCTTAAAAGATTTTTTAAAATGCTCATGATTTCCCAAAGCTTGTTATTCTCTTTTATTTAGGAGGTAGAGGGAGATGTCATAAGGTGAATGGAAATTGGGAACAAGAGATACGGAACAATTGATCTTGCCTCTAGAAAGAATGACTTGGAATTTTGCATGTTCTTAGGCAAGATTTTTTCCTTTTGCAGGTTAGGTTATGGGTTGTTCATTACCTCAGAATGCAGAGTAAAAAAAAGAACATCCCACAATAGCTTTATTTTTAATTATCCACTTTTAATTATTCACCTTCAGCTGGGAGGGAAAAATGGAGAGACTTCTCAAAACAGCTTTATGATTAGATTTGATTTGTTACTTTGTTCTGTTTTGGAACACAGAAGCTTTTGCTAACAATTGTATGATAGAAAAGAAATTGTACAATGAGAAAAAAAATCCATTTTGAGAACATCTCACTGGTCACATGTGTAACAAAGCTGAGACTTAGTGTATTTAAAGCAAGAATTTTGCTTCCTGAAATAGGAGAATTGAAGTGCATGTCTTCTGAGAAAAAAATTTTTACAATATAAATTGATATATTGAACACTTCTACAAATGAATTTTTTGACCCAGATGATAGTGAAATTAAAATAGCCTAGGTTCCTCTTTGCAGTAAAACTAGGAAAAACTTTTAAATTATGCAGCTGTAAACTTAAATTTATTACTGAGTTTTCTACATATTTTGATTTATCCTGAACTCATCCTATGTATCCTTCACTGCATGTATTGGTACCTGAATTAGCCAAGGCCAAATGCAGTTGCAGCTTAACTGCTGTGTTTGCTTCAGGTTTAAAAACACTGTTTTGGGGAGAATGCCTCAAGTTTTTAGCTCTGAATTGTTTTGCAGTATAAAAGGGGACACATGTACACATCTCAGATAATTCTGTGCCTTATCTAGAACTTTGCCAATCTGCCAAGCTTGGAAATAAAAATATATTGAGTCAGGCGTATACTGACTTCTGCCTGTGCTTGCTCTTCTGGTTAGCACTGCAAATCTTACATACTATGGCATGCACACATAAACTTCAGAGCAATGACTTGAATCCTCTCTTCTTTTCTCTTTCTTTGGAAAGCTGAGGATCCAGGATAGGAGATGTGATAGCATGTTTTGTAGTCGTTTGTTGTCTTGAGATGCCAGTGGCATGCAGGCTTGTATATACATGTTTTAGTGTAGTGAAAGATTTGACTTTCAATAGTGATGGTAGTCCTGTGGGGATGGATCTGATAGATCTTGTACGCATCATACACATACTGGATGAATGGAAATGTGCTCTATTTGGAAATGTCATCTATCACAGAGTTGCCTAAACAGCTTGCTCTGATTTTTTTTTTTTTTCTTTCCATGTTAGGTTGGTACAAATAAGACAAGAACCATACAAAAGCAGCTTTCTAGGACCATCTGGAATCTAGCTACTCCCATACTCCCAGCTGCTGCAGGTCAGAGACTAACTGGTCTGGTGTTGGCAGGTTTAATGTAATGTAGTGGTCTAAGAGGAAATCATTGCTTTTGTTTGATCTTCCTGTACTTGTTTCACAAGCTTTCATATACCACTTGCCAATCAAGAATGCAGCTAAGTGCTAAGAGAAAGGAAGTAGTCCAGCTGCTATTGCATTAATCAAAGCACACTAGGAATTTATAATCAGCTGTATAAATAGACTTCACAATAAAACCAATCAGTGTAGTGTCACAGGAAGCAGAATTGTGTACCATCTGTATTCTTCTTTACCTCTGAGTGTGTGGTGTACCACTATGTTGTTAGAGCTATTTGATCATCCTTGCACTGCAGAAGTGTGAGCTGCATAGAGGGAAGTCCACCCAAGACTGCAGATGCTGGGATGTGCTGCCTTTTGTCCATCAATCTTAAGTACTTGCTGGAGTAGTTAATTTTGATCCTGCTGATCTAACAGTCTGTTTCTGCAGAACACCCAGCAATTAATCTACTCCTCTTCTCCAGTCTGCTTCATCACATCAGGAGGTCACTTGTACACAGTCTTTTTCTATGCCAAGCAATGGAAGATCGTTTTTTGCTCAAATTGAAGAAAAACTTTATGTTCTGTATTACAGCAAAGGGGAAATCTGCATATTTTTCCTCTTTGTGCACCTGTGTTCTGTTTCTATATTGTCTGTCCTAACCAAGTCTGAAATTAGCAGGCTGCCAAAGGGAGTTCTAATTACTTTGTTTATGGCATTCTAATTATTGTGTTTGTTATCATTTTAGATCCTTGGGGTGTAATAGGGTTAGGTAGGACAAGATATGTGGATCTTTTAATTTGGTGATCTTGTTGTATTGGGCAGCCAGGGAATTGAAAGATTTTAAGTTTACAAACTGGAAGAGGTTGAAACGTGTTTTCATCCTGTGACAGAAGGCCCTTCTGTTTGTCACTGACTTGTTAATAAAACTAAGGTTTGGAATTCTGCTAGCTAGAAAAACATCATTAATTTGATGACAATACTTAATCTTGGGTTTAAGTTTTCATTTTTTGGTTTGGTTTTTTGTTTGTTTACTTTTTTGGGGGGGGGGAATGTTTGGTTTCATTGATGTTGCTTTTTTGCTTCTAGCTGTCTCTTTATGTTCTTAGGCATTTTTTCAGATACCTTCTCAAGATTCTACAGCTAATTGCTAAACTGTGTCTATTCCTTAATATCTTCATTTTATAATTTGGAATATGAATGAGGTGATATTACTTATGATCATGAGCATTTTGCTCTGTAGTAGAGTCTTTACCAAAGTTCACAGCTTTTAGTTTTTCTATTTGAAAATAACTATGGTCTTAATACCAGTTAATAATTTCAGATACCATTCATGACTTCTTTGTAGTGTTACTTTTCATCTTGCTCTTTATCCTGCTTGTGCTCATGGAGCTATTGTAATTTGATTATTTATAACATAGCATTATTTCTTTTGAACAGTTGCGATTTTTAAACCAACCAGTCTCATTTTTAGGAATGTGAATTGTGCAACTGTACTCTGTGTCATCCATCAATCTGTAGGGTTTTGAATTCACTAGATCTGGTTCTTGATACAGCTACTTGTTTCCTTGGGGAGAGTGTTCAAGGCTCTGCTCTGGTCCTTGATGGTGTTTATGGTCTGTTTGTGCTTTGAAGTTACACTTAGATAGAAAATTAAGAAAAAAACATTTGTGTATGTCGAGCCTCATTTACAATGTTGTATTTTTTACTTATGTATGTTTCTTACAGCCAGTCTAATTGCTCTTCTAAGAAACATTTCAGATTGTAACTCAGTTGCATAACTTCGTGTCAAAACAGCTTTTGGTTTTTCCTTTGAAGCCTTTAGAGAAAACCTTGTGTTTTCTGGGTGAATGTTAACAATCGGCATGTTAGTAAAAGCTTCAAGTCTTTCAACTTTTGTTCTCCATACCCTTCATCAGTCTTCATGAGTATGCTCTGTGGTAGAGTTTTTCACTTGCAGAATTGGCATTCAGGTTGTTGAGATTTCTAAGAGAAGGTAAAGCAGAGATTTTATACTGCTTTAGTGCTTCTATATGTATTTGGATTTACTCAATTCTTGCAATTGATCTAGCCTAATTTTGGTAGGCTTTGAAGGGACTATCCTGTTGCAGTCACCTTACCTGTGTCGTCAAGAAAAAACTCTTTCAAAACTGTATCTGAAAAAAAGGCAGTGAATCAGTTGGTGCCCACTTGTGTATCCCTGCCTGTGACAAGTATTATATGTGTAAAGTGAAGGCTAAAGCTTTTCATTTTCTTATGGCAAAAGCTTTTCTTTGGTGATTTCTATAGCTCAGTCTCAAAATCAATTATCTAGAGGTTTTTTGGTCTCATCTGTGTCCTTCCATGCTCTGTATTTTCCTTTGTTTTCTTTTAGTTCTATTTTTCACTTAGATACATGCTTATTTTTTATTTGCACGTAGGCCATTCATAAATACTTGATACTCTGGATTGTGAAGTGTATGCAGGAAAAGGGTTTCTTCTTTCTCATTTTTAAATTAAATATGTATATAATAATGTATAATTCTGCTTTCTGTAATGTAAATGTGAAATGTGTTGTTTTTTTATGGTGTCCTGTATCTTTGCTTGATTTGTGGATGCTTTCTATATTTACATTGGGTATGCCTTGGTGGGGTTTTTTTTGTCCTTGCTTTTAAAACTTACCTCTTTATTCCTTCTGTGTTTATTCTTTCCATGTTTATTTTACTTAACTCTGCTGGTATTCAATGTTTGCTCTCTTCTCGGAGCTTTTTGTGTTTGCGTTTACCTGTGCTCTGCCAGTGCATTGCTGAATATTTGTTCACGTATCTTTTTCTTAGTATTCAAGTTAATAGTATAATCAGATTCACTGGCATCTGATTTATAACTAGAATGTACTTCTAGGAGTTTAATATAACCAGGTTCTTATTTTTGAATTCAAAGTTCTCCTCTTTTCAGCCCAGTAAGATGGCATACACTGTACTTGCATTGGATTTATGCACCACCTGGCACTAACTGTAGGGCAAATTTTCTATTTACCCTGGTTTTAGTTGTATCTGTGCAACCTACTTAAAGTTTAAATTGTCTGTTTACAATGATTACTTAAGCTGCCCTAAAATTAATGTCAGTAATCATGGAAAATTATGCAAAATGCAGTGCTGATTTTTTTATAATCTGTAAACCAGACCAGGCTATGATCTTGTTTTTTCTTCTCCTAGCAAGTTCTTGCTGTTTTCAACTTTTCAAACCATCCCTTCAATACAAAAACTTTGTGCCAATATCATTACTTAATAATTGGTATAACTGCATTAATGCTGAAGATAAAATGTGGTTTTTTTTTTCTTATAACAGTTAAAAATTTAATCCAAATATGCTGAGTAAGAAGGGAAGTTGTAGTCCTAGGAGAGCAAGGTTGAATGTTAGTGTTTGGCATATCTTGAGAAGATGGCTTAAGTAGAGTTTGGCTGGTTTCTTATCCCACTGCCACTTGTCTAAGGATATAATTTAAAGTGTAAATATAAGTTATTGTATTACAGATTTTTTTACTCCCACAGTCTTGGCTATAATGACTGGCAGATATCTAGGTTCTAGGATGATGTGCAGAGTGTTTTTTCTTATTTTGTAAATCAGACAACACACACAGCTGTGCAAATTCAATTTCTTAAAAATTTATTTTTCAGACATTTGTTGGAGAAGTGATTTGATTGTGCATAATCCTTTAACATTACCTTGTCTGATGGAAACAGTTTTCCATTTTAAAGTGCTTGTAAATGTGCTGTATACCTTTTAAAAGCACCTAATTTATAAGTGTCAAAAAATATTTTGGTTTTCAAATAGAACAGCTGAAAGCTAGGCTGACACAATCAACCATCTTGACACCTCCCTTGGAAAACAGCATAGTGAGCACAACTTGCAATAATCTATGGCTGATTGTTTTTTTTTTTTTCAAAATAATTAGTAGTCAGTAGTGTTTAGGTATTAGAGTCTTCTCCCCCATTCCTTTTGTATTATGCATTTTTATTCCTGTGACTGAAACAATCTATTGTGCTGAGAATAAAAAAGTAAATTGGTGTGGCAAGGTAAAAGGTACTGTAGAACTCATGCATGCTTTAATATTCTTAAATCTGATAAATATATCCATGTCTATTATGCAAATTAAATTACATATAGTGATCTAAGTTACTTGGACATGTTTTTGTTGTTTGAACCCATGGCTAGTGAATTATACACTAGGGTAAAAATGATAGCTGTGAGTTAAATTTTATTCAGTCTTGTTACTCTATCTCTGTCATTAGTATGCATAAGCAGGTGATATTCTTTAGAGGTCAGTGTTCCATAAAACCTTAAAGGCATTATGGTCTAGTCTGTTTTTAAAGAATGAGAGTCATTCATATTCCAGTTTAATTTTTTATCATCTATGGTTGCATACATGGGCCTGTTGGAGATTTGCTTTGACATACCTATTTTCATGAGAGCACTGCTCTACTTTTATAAGTTCAGTAAACATTTTAATAAGCATGACTTCATTCTGCACTTGGGGAAACTCAGACTTATCAGTGTGGGTCTATTGAGGAAGGTGAGCAAAAGTCCTCTGGGTGTGCCAAGTCAGCAGTCTGTGCATGTTGGGGCCAAGACATGCTTTAGAGAGACTGCAAGTTTAGCAAGTCAGAACATTTTCACTATTTCCATATTTATCAAACATGTCAAGGAATGTGATCACAAGGCCTTCCAGGGATTAACCGCTCTAGTATTTTGTTTTAATTTTCTTTTAAACTATGACAAAAGCCAAGTTGGAGATATGCAGCAATGCTTTAGTATCTGTGAGTGTGAAGTATGCCTGAATGAGCTTTGAGATCTGTTCTGAATGGCAGGCAGAGGTCTCTGGATGTGTATTCACACTCTGCAGCTGATGGAGACTTAGGCTTTTGGAAGTGTGTAGTCTTTTGGCACATTTCCCATGACCAAAAGCCTAGAATGATTTTTCTGTAGTCTGCAAATTAATACCTGCAAACACACGTGGGCTCTGAGCAGTGAAGTCAATCTCTTCAGGCTTGCAAATGTTATCAAAGCATTTTGAATACACTGGCTTAGCGATGAGCACAAGATTTTGAAAATTGGAACAGACATGCTCTCTTCCTATCAATACTGAGCTAACTGAGCAGAAAAAGAGATAGGACATGAAGGAGCCCAACCACATAAGAGAGACACCTGTAGATACAGGTTTATCTACAAAATGGGTTTGATTTCATGACTAGCTTGCTGAAACCTGATTGTAGGAATTATTCAGCAGATTGATTTATCCCATTTAGTGGTGCTGTGTACTTTTTTTGTATGAACAGAATGATGGTAAGAGAATTGAAAATGGTATCTTGACTATCTGAGGGTGAAAAAATATAGGTAAGCATTGTAATGGGTGGAAAAGCTTTCAATATTTTTGATAATTTTTTATTTCCAAAAGTTACATTTGCCAAACTTCACAGTTTATTCCTGTAGCCAAACATACTGGATCACATATATGTGTGTGCCTGTGCTCCTGAATAGGCATGCAAAATTACCTTTGAACTTCTGGCCAGTTTCAGCCAGATTTGTCAGAGGATTTGAAAAAAAAAGTTCCTACAAATATGGTGAAACTAGATGACCAGCATAAGAAGGTGACAAAAAACTGTATGTGTCTGTAACCATGAGAGAGCATTCAACAGTCCTCAAAACTCTTAAGCTATGGCAAATGAATGAGAAAAAATAGCCTGAGTGTAGTAATAGCATGTTCTGGCTCTAGAACCTTGGGGAAAACAGTTATGAGTTCTGTTCAAAGACCTGATTTTTATGCTTTAGGAAAAAGCCCTGTGGAATAACTGGAGCCTTTGTAATTAGTGTAGGAACATTGATCGAATGTAGAAAGACTCCTTTTGATGTTAGTGAGTACAGAACATGATTACATCTTGTTTTTATTCACAGTGGTTAAAGACTCAGTCATGTTTTTTACCATAGGCTTATTGTTATGAAATATTTAACTTTTTTTTCCTTGTGATCTTTTTCTTGTTATTTTGGCATTTTGAAGGGTGTGTTTTTTTCTTCAAACACTTGCATTTATACATTTATGTGTTCCAGCTGGTAGTTCATGGGCTAAATAATGAGAAACTTCGTATCCTGCTGTCTTCTTCTTGAGGAGGAAAGGACCACATATGAAGGCTGCACTTGCAGCCCATGCTGATTCCTGCATGTGGGCAGCAGTTGCAGCCTGAGTCACCTGAATGTCAGAGTGTAAGAATAAGATGGAGGTGGACTTTCTGGTTTTTAATTAAGGTATGGAAGAGAATTTAAGCATGTTATAGATTGTTCTAGCTTAGCACATCTGCTGATAGCATTGATTTTTTTTTTTTTTTAAAGAAAAAAACAGCTCTTATACAGTGAAATATGTCTGTGCTGGCTAAGTATTTTAGCATCTCCAGAGCCCAACATGTAGCTATATATATGGTCCTTGCTGAGACATCTCTAGTATATACAGGCCAAGAAGATGAAAGAAATCTTTGCTACTAAAATCTGCTAGAGAAATGAAAACAGCAATAATGCTATTTCTCTCTTATCTAGCATCTTTTGAATCTGAAGAATTCAAAAGACTCTAAAGCTTAATTAAGTGGCATTAAAATGTACCCCTGTTATAGATTGATTGTATTCCCTTGTTTACAGATGGGAGAAGTATAACTCAGTCCAGTATGAACACTGCAAGGTGAGCTCTTGAGAATAGCCAAAAATGAAACCCCACTTTTTTTCGTTAGACTTCTGCAGGTGTTTAAATTTCTGCACTGCTTTCGTGTTTAATCCTAAATACCTGAATGAATACTGATACATGTGGGAACAACAGTTAGGAGTCTTGCGTGTTTCAATCTGAGAAACGTAAAATCCCAAACATATTTGAGACTGGTCTTGGGCTTTGCATTCTTAAATATATTAACAACTCTATCTGCCCAGAGTAGTGATTTTTAAATGTCCTTTGATTAGCCAGAGGAAAGTGCTGTATTTTGTTGCAGCTCTGAGAGTTGGAGACTAGACACGATGTCTTGATAAATGTTCTTGTGCATTTATTTTATAAGTATGATATAAATGTTTCATAAATACTGAAGGATATTTGGAATCTGCAGAGTACTATGAGGCTAATTTCTCAAACTGCATTGCTGCTTATTTTAATACAGCCCCTCCATTAATTCCTGCCACTTACCTTGCCTCAGTAGCCTTTACATGCATTTTCAGGCAGCTGAGCAGCACAAGCAGTGTGGTTTGTGGGACTGTGTGTGTCTCTTTCAGCCCTTCCTGGGTCACTGCTGAGCTGCTGCCTGGGGTGTTTGGGAGCCACAGGAAGGCTGCTGTCACAAGCTTGCATTTGCTCTGTGAGTTCGTTTTAACATCTGGCTTTGCCATGCTGTGTTGCAGTGTAGAAATGCCTTTGTGAAGAAACAGACAAGGGACTGCTGATATTCCAAAATGTTTTGGTGGCAGTAATACCCAGCTGAGATAGGGTACCCTGCCAGAGACAGGGCAGCTTGAAATCACAAGAGAGGAACAAGCGTTTGAAAAATAATTTTAAAAATGAGAAAACCTAATCAGTCATCTTCCACTCAGTGTACTTGTCACAACAATGCCACCTGTTTTGAATGCAGTGAGCTGTTTATATTTTAACTGTAGCTGATGTTAAATTAGTGAAATAATAACTAAAGTGTATTTTATATGTCAAGGAAGTGCTCTGCAGGGAATTACCTTTTAAATGCCTGAATATATATGCAGAAACAGATACATAATGATATTTTCCCTTTTTTTTTTTCAGCTGCAGAGAAGTATACGCTTAAAAACCAGTTAAATTGTAGTATGAGAAAGGGAGGAAAAACTTTTTTGAAAAGTATTTTAAAGTTTTCAAAATTGTATGGTGCAATTAGTTAACCATTATCTATTTGGTGATTGTAATATAAGTAGTTTATTCCCAGTTTAGCTAGTAATTAAAAATGCAGCAAAGCAGAATACTTTTGTTTGGTATTGCAGCAGGGAAGAATGATATGTTCTCTTGTATTTGGCCCAGGCAAGAGGGTGCTATAGTCACAAAGGAAATAATGCAGAATCACCAGCAACCTGTTTCATGATTGTTCATGTACTGTATGAATAAACCTTACTCATATGTCATGCACATCACATAGAAGCACTGTATTCTATTTTTGCCCTTTGGCTAGGATCTCAAGTGCCTGATAGGATGACAAGACAGAAGTTTTTCCTTGAAAATACTCTTTGATGGTAGATATTGTTAAAGTAGCAGATACAAAAGCATCCAGATATTTTTGTATGTCTCTATTAGTTTGTAACCTTCAGGCATATGCTACAGCATGAAAGAGAAATAAAAGGTGCACCTACTCCTAGTAGGGTTGTGTGGCAATAAGGGACATGAAGTAATCTGATGGCCTCATTATTTCCCTGACCACTTGGGTAGCTGAGCATTGTGTTAGTGTGACAGTAGAGCTGGTAGTACCTAATTGCCAGTGAGATGTAAGAATGAGTTATATACTCTGTGTTATGTACTGTGTTCCTGGCTCCTTGAAGATAAGAGGCACCAAGTGTCCTCTTGTCTCCTCTGCCCAGTGACTTACACACCATTTATTCATAACTTTATTACATAACTTGAAAGATTTAGGTATCGTCACTACTGAGTGTCAGATTTTCAACTCCTATTTCTCCTATTTATGGTCAGTTTAAAAGTGGGAGTATATTGAATTTACATCACTTCAGTAAATTTGGGATATGCTGCTGATATTTGGAGGTTGTGATGAGTTGGGGGCAGAAGCTGAATCTTGTGGACAGGACAGAAAGAGAATGCAGGTAGCTGATAGTCTGCAGGCATGCCAAGTAGGGTCCTAGAAGTGCAACAAAGTTTTCAAATTCACTTTAGCACCCCTGTCCCCACTCTGTGTCCCTTTTGTACAGATGATTTCATCAGATTGTCATATTTAATTTTAATTTTCTTTCTTAATTGATTTCTACCACATCTTATGAGAAATTCAGAGAATAAAGTCTACATAATACCTGTGTTTCAAAGAAATACTGATCGCCCGTCGCTGGTGAGAAATACATCAAGCAGAGCTATACTGTAGTGGTCAGGTGTGTGTGCAGTGTTCTTTAGATAAACTGTTTGCAGGAGGTTTTTTTGTTTTGTTGAAAAGGATCAATAGTACTCATCTTGCCATACATTTTCTGAGCCAAAATTGACTTTATTATGCTTTAAGAGGCCCAGCAATTTAAATAGCAGCACATTTTCCCTACCCTGTGACTTGGTGAGAAAACAGGGATGTAGCTGAAATGAGGGAATGAGAAACATGGAGTCTAGCAGGGGAGGAGAAAATTATGTATTTTCCACTTGTGGTGTATCCAACGACAACAAATAATCTAATTTCCTTTTTCATCTCTGTGTAACATGGTGGGAATCATAAGTAACAGAAGTATGGACAAGTACAGGGAGGAAAGATCCAAAGATGGTGAGCTGGTTTGACTGTGTGGTTGCTTGTGCAATCAAGTCAGTCACAGGTTCCCCTGCCTCACCTCCTTCACATGCTGATAGAGCCAGATTTCTCTGTTACTTTGGAGTCCTGTTAGCAGCAGCAGCCACCTCCCTGATTCTATGGGCGATCATCTTCCAGGAAGATGACAGCAGATATGTTTACCAGCAGCAACAAGGGACTAGAGTAAATTGAAGGAAGATTTTTCTTTTCATTTGCCTGAAGGAGTGAATGAAGTATTGAGATGAGACCTCCTGTAGAGGAAATTGTGAACCATGTGATTTTTTCTTAGTTATGATGTATTAAAAGTTGCACCATTTTCTTACTTAAAATAGTTTGTTTTGTGCTGTTTAAAATGATGTATGTGTTTGAAAATAATTTGGCTTTTAAAAAAAAAATTCCTGCCAAGTCAATTGACCCTACATAGTTTTATATTTAAATTTCTTTACTCCAGTGGTATGTAGAATGGTAGAATAAGACTGATTTTTAATTAACACTAGGTTAATGTGTGTACACATGCACAAGATGAAGTGCCTTGGGCTACAGAATGATTACAGTCAAAATGAACATTGAAATTTGGGCTTGTTTGGAAATCCCAGTTCATACAGAGAAGGAAAAAACTCTTGGTTAAAAATAGTCAGGATTAAAATGTAGAAAACCTTAACAGATGGGTATATGTGTTTTAAGACATGTGCTCTTTGATTTTTTTAACCAGAAATTCACATGCTGAATTGATTATTCCATAACTGTTTCCCACATAATTTCTTAGTGTTTTGGCTGAAACATCCCATGGCAGCTATTGTAGAGACAGGACATTAGATTTGGTTGGAAAGAGTAGTAGGGTTTAGTGAGCCTCTCTCCTGTTTGTGGGCTGTTGGGATCCCTCCTTGGGACTGGAGCATGGGAGGTGCAACTCCTGAAGTGCTTCAGACTAACTAATCCGTCCCCATTTTACTTGAGCCCATCTCACCTGGCCCCAAGGTTAAGCTTTTTGTCTGTTCTGAGGGTCCGATTAATGTTTCACAAATTTTCCAAAAGTGAATGTAGGGCTTCTACATGAAGTAATAGGACACATTTACAAAAGCTTTCTAGAACACTTTAATCAATATTAAGATTAGATTTAGTTTCCTAGGCTAGGTTTTTTTTTTTTTTGTTTGTTTGTTTTGGTGGGTTTTTTGTTTTTTTTTTTTTCAGACAGACACAGACCTGTGCTGGAAATGCTTACTGTGATACAGATGAAAGTTTAAAAATAAATCTCTTGGTTTTCATTTGAGGGAAACCCAACTGGGAAGAAAGTATCATTGCGTGCTGAGTGATTGCAAAAAGGCCTTTAGAATATTAACCTTATCTATAGATGTTTCACTTACCACTTTGTTAGCATTGCATCCCACTGAGTCTTTCTATTTGTGACTTCCAGAGCTGGAATTTCTAGGGATGAGGCAGTAGCTATCAAAAATACATTTAGAACTAATTATTGTGAAATAGGTATTTTATTGGCACAGATGACAAGAGTTGAGAAATACACACTATCTTTCATCTGTGTATTTCAAATCACTTTCCAGATGAGCTAATTAGGCTTCCTAGATAATTAGATGTAACTTATAAATAAATAATGGAAGTGAGTAGCCTAGTATCACACAGTAAATCAAAAGGTACGTAAAATGAAACCTGAGTCCTAGTTCCATATTTCCTGCCACCAGCATGCAGTTGGTCTGTACTGGTGTTGCATCTAATTAAGATGCATTTGCAGAAGACTGTGAAAAGCTGAGGACTTGAATTTTCAGATCTTGTTGCAGCTTGTACTTCATTGCACAGTATTTCACAGGGTTGCTGCAGAAGAGGAGCTGAGCTCCTTTGCTGAATCAAGTAATGCTTATTTAAGAAGGCAGGCTGTGGCAAAAGTGTAGGGAATTGCTGTACATTCCTGTAACCAGGTGAAAGTTTTGACATTGTTGATTTGAGTCCTGCTTTGAGAACAGCCTCTAGATTAAATAAACAATAGTTTGATGTTCCCTAAATCAAAGGATTGCTTTACTTGAGGCGCTGCATGTGCGTGAATGTTTTTTGTTGGTTCTTTGGGGTGTTTTTGTATGGTGGTGATGTTTTTGGTTTTTTTTAATAACTGAAGATCCCATTGATCCTGAAATTTTAGTATTTATTTTTCTTGATAATTTCTTTATCTTTGTGAAAGAATGGACTGGCATTTTGTCTGTAGATTACCCCCTTTGGGTTGCTTTGAATTGTCTTATGAACTGAAATCTGTTTTTGTTGGAATACTGATGTTACTGATAATGCTCTCTCTATGGAAGAATGGCATACTCTTTTCGAACTGTATGCATGTATTTTATGAACTATGGAGGGCTCAAGTGCTTTATATGTAATGAATTACTGTGTCTGTGGCTCTTACCTCTGAACTTCCAGTGTGAAAAGCATGCTGCTGACCGTGCAAAGCTCACTGTGGCACTGGAGTGTGTAATGACACTCAAAAGCAGTAGGCGTTACTTCGAATGTCTTTGCTTGTGTTTGACATGAACCTTTTAAAGGCTTAAACCAAAAGTTGTTTCCATGACTCCTTAGTAATTTGCTTTGATGCATGTACTTGCAAAACCCTCTAGTGGCACCTTGTACAGCGAGCAGGGCTAAGATGCTGTGTTGAACCCCCAGGTGGGAGGAGCAATATGTGGACTTCAGAAAGAGACTCTTAGCTTGTAAAATTCTATCCACTTTCTTTGAAGTTTTGGGGAGACCATTCGTACACTTCTGTTCAGTGTCTGCCTTACAGAAAGACAGAATTAATGTTTTTATGTTACCTGGATCGCAAAAAAAATTCAGATGGCATTTGTCATATAACAAAACTAAGAAAAGATAATGGTGTTAGTGAGGTTAATATTTTTGCATAGTCTAAGTTCATTATGGTGGGAATAATGATACAAATTCTCTCTCTAAATAACAGTACACTTTTTTTTCAAGTTCCCCTGATATTAAATAAGAACATGCAAAAGACTCTTTCAAATCTTACTACATCATTGATAACTTTTTTTAATGAATGGGAGTTATGTGTTTGCATACATTAGCGTAAACGTTACTTGGCAAGAATTACTTCTTACCACATTGTTCTTAAGGTACATGTAGAGAGGCAGATGAATTTCTCATGGGAAAAGTAGTGTTGATGAAAGTATGCAGCAAATCAGGGAATTAATTTAAATAATGTGTTGTTAACCAAACTGAGTGGTGAGGCAACATGAGCCATAATGAACAATGATTAATTTATCTTGAAGACAAATTCATAATAATTTAATTACAGACACTGCAAGAAAAATGGCACTCAATAGATAGACTTTTGCCAGTAGATTACTGAGAATCTATTGCATTCTCTATATGATGACATTATGACTCTACAGTTCTGTCTTATGTAGAAAAGACTAAATAGCAGTTGTATTGGCAAGAGATCATTATTGAATTCACATTTTGTAATGCGTCTCTAATACCTTTCTGTAAAATTATACCATGTTCTGAAAAGTTCTACCATCTTCACTGGTGCTATTTGTAGGAAAAAAATGACTGCTTAACATGTGCAAGGATAGCAGATTGTAAATATGTGGCATTCTTCTAACACTGACTAAACCAAATAGCTGCAAGAATCTCTAGCTGAGTTCCAATATAAAATAGGATCCTTATAGGCAACAAAATACCTTGATAACTTAGCTCATTATGAAAGTTCCATTTTGCTCTCTGGTATTCATGAGAGATTAAAGATCAGGTTTGAGGACAGCCAAGCAGACTTAGTGTTTTGTTGCTGCTAGGAGCAGGCCTTCATCTTGTTCCTCCCTTGCTTGTTCTGATGTTCACCTGATTCCTTGGTAAGTTGATTGAGGTTAGCAACTTGCAGAAGGCTTGTTCTGGATAAATTCGCTTCTGCTGGTGAATTGGCTTATGAAGGGATTGCATAAA
This sequence comes from Vidua macroura, assembly GCF_024509145.1. NCBI lineage: Eukaryota > Metazoa > Chordata > Aves > Passeriformes > Viduidae > Vidua > Vidua macroura. The sequence continues at coordinate 33,265,178 of NC_071576.1, forward strand.
TCGTAGCTTGTAGAAGGAAGCATCAGGAATGTGCGACTGGAAAGGGGAATGCTAAGAGGAGTAGGGAGTATGGGACCTCTTTCCTGCAGTTGATCTCTCACATCAGTTGGGTTTCTCTTACTGCTCCTTATCATCTGACTGTATTAAATTGGTCTAGCTTTCAGAATGTCAGTCTGTAAAACAATCAGTATCTTCAGAGAGGTGGGACTACTTGAGAAGAGTGATTACTAGAGAATATTTCAGTCCTACTAACAATTAATTACTTTGTACACTGGGAATACAAACTTTCTATTGGTGTGGTGAAGGACTTTTTGGAAGTTGTGATAGTAAACAGGAAAAACCTTTTACTTTTAAAGTATTTATATACTTTATGTATTTACATACATACATATATATATAACTTTTATATTACTCATTTACTAGTATTCATTCTATGTAATTAATTCAGTTGTTTCAGCCAGAGATACTGTGGATGTTGTGTTGCAACAGAAACACAATGTATCTGTAGGGGTGCTGGCCCTAGCAGAGTCACTGATGCCCCAGTTCTTCCTGGACTGGCATCAATAGCAGAGTTCTGCTACATGTGCTGTTACTGTACCAAAGAAGTATATGATGCCTGTCTCCTTAGGCAATCCAGAATTCTTTAATCATCTGCAGGCGCAGACTTCTTATGTTTTCAGAAAAAATACACGTATTTAGACTAATTTGTTGTATACTGTTGGGTACATTGCATTTATGCTTAAGCATGAACTGGAAGTAAAAAGTGCAGAAAGCCTTAGAGGCTTGCTGTTCCTTAGTGCAGCTGAATAACAGGTATTCTCAGTGCTGTTTGCCTTTGCACAGTTGCCAGAAGAGGACTGGAGCTCATGCTGACAAGGCTTACTCTTTTCTTTTTTCTTTCCTTGTTATTCAAAGGCAGGATACAAAAGTGTCAAGAGAGTCTGCCTTTTACTGACCTAATTGTATGTGGACAGACAAGAAGTTGCATATTTCCAATTTAAGGTTGCAAAATGCCTTTGTTGACTATCTTAAACAGGATTTTAACATATTCCTCCACCTTCATAGTTCAAGTGCTATGTCCATATTTTACTGGGTCGTAGCCTTGCTGCTGAGACCCTATATTTTCATTATCACAATACTGGTTTTCTTGTATGTCCAAATATGGAGGATTCCCATACTTCAGTTATGTGATTCTCAGTAAGCATTTACACAAATGACAAGGTGTGGTATATAATCTTTTGGGATGAGTATTTAAACTTAACAGGTTTGTTTATGTGATTATCAACATAAGCGTATGAAATAAACCTTTGTGTCTGACTTCCAGCAAAAGCTTTTTTTAAAGAGCTCACAGAAGGAACAGGTTTGTTCAAGTACCACAGAACATGATCGACAATGAGCACTGTAGTGTTAATTGTGCCTGTCAGCAGTGCAATGTTACCTCTTCCTGCAGTGGCTATCTTGTTGATACCTAGTTAGGCATGATTCTTCCTTGCTTTTTATTGGAGAAAGTGTGGACTGTAGTTTGCTAAAGCTTTTCTTTAGGACTGTTCACGTTTCCTGCCTATACATGTCCCGCAAACAAACACCCTGTGAACTCTGTCTCAGTTTCTTGAATCTTTGATAAGAGGCAGGTTCAGGTATTGTCTCAGAACAGTTTTGTGGGGGTTTCACGGGTAATAGCTATATTGACATAAAGTAGGTGTAGCTTTGTGGTGACAGTGTAAGAGTAGGAATCACCAGGTCAGCAATCTATTCCTGCCTTTGTCCTAGACTTAGTTCTTAGCATAGACAAGTCACAGCGCGTCCCTGCTGTGAAATAGGAATTATACCTGTCTACTTGTAAGTTTGCTACCCTCTCTAAAGAAAGAAGGTTTTAAAAGAACTGCAAAGTGCCATTTCAACTCTGCATTTCATTTGAACTCTGGATTTTCACTGTGAAAGAAAATGAGTATTTGTTTTATTGTCTCAGACCCCTTTGGATCCAAAGTACTGCAGCTGGAAAAAGACTTTTCCATACCCAAAGTTTCCAATTTTCTTTCTTCTTTCTCATATGTTTTGAGTGTGTTCTGATGTTGCTGCATCTGTGTCTGTCAGTTATGTCAATAAACTGTTTGCTTGCTGATACTTTTGAATTTTTCTCTAATACCATTTTTTCCTGTGTCTGATATACCTTAATTTCTTCAGAGTTGAGCCTTGACTGCTCTCTGTGTGCAGCATTAGAAGTTATGGGGGCAACTAAAACCAATAACCATTCAACTAATGGCATCTGGCTTTTTGTTATTCCTTATTAAAATATGAAAAAGGAAGAGAGAGATGTGTCACTTTTGTCCTTGTATTTCTCTTCAGTGATGACCTTTGTACTTTACAGATTGAAATATTTTAGTTACTTTATATCATTTTTGCTATTGGTATAAAAATTTTGAAGCCACTGGCTATTTTTTCCTTTTTATTGTTATATTCCTTGGTTTGGCTTCTATAAACTTTCCAACCCAACCTCCATTTTAATTTGTTTCAGTTCTGCTTTGCTTCTCTCACTGTATCAGGAAAGTCTGAAAGTGAGGACAAGTCCTCAAGTGTTCACTATATGGAAGTGTTGCTTGTACCTTTGAAGTCTCTCAAAACATGCTCTTCACATCATGTTCATCTTTTATAACTCATTAGCACCTTTTTGGAAAAGGTTGCTCCCCCTAGGTTAGGGGGAGGGTGAGGGAGGAGGAGAACCCCTGTTTAGTCTTTTCATGTGTTTTGTTTTAGCCTTCTGTATTTATAATGGCTGGCTTGAATGTCAGCACCTTCCTGTGGGTGCCACTCCCTATTCTTACCAGAGGTCCTTCCTTGCATTGAAGACTTAAAACGTCTTGCTTGGAGATTAAGAGATAAAGCAATTACCAAGGCTTCAAACAGCCTCTTGATGCAACAAGTGTTTGAGCACCTTTACACAGTGTTAGTAAATTGCTGGAAGTTTGCTCCTTATGCTTTATTTTTTCTTCTTTCTTTGGACTCTCTTGATAAGTTACCTGTTTCTGGAGTAACAGAAAGATTAGTAAATTACATAAATATAAAAAATACTAATTGTTCCTTTTTTGTTGCTTGGGGTGCCTGGTAGGAGTTTAAAATAACAAACATCCATCCAGGATTGTTTTTCTGGTTCAAATGGCAACTGTTTGAAACATCTGCTGACTAGTAGTGTGTGTGTGTAACACGCTGTATGTATTAGAAGCCACATTTGTGTGGCTGAGTTGTATCTGAGCCAATGTGTTAAGTTACTGTTTTTTTACAACAGGCCATGCTGCTAGTATTGTCTCAAAAACTACGCTTTTGGCTGATGTTTCTCAAGTTGGAAGCATGTCATTTGGCTAAAGGAGATGCTATTTTCTTCAACATATGTGTAGCATATAGGTATGGGAAGGGCAATGAGCTATAAGCAGTCTGTCCTATGATGTATTAATTTTTGAGCTAAGCATGTTGCTGTTGATCTTACTAAGCATTCCTAGATCTTGGCTGTGTCTGTGTTTAGAAATAGGGGTCAGCATAAGTTAAAAACAGGTTTTGAATATGCTTCTAACAGCCTTGTTTATCCATGCTTGTTTCCTACTTCCTTTGTTGGTGTATTAGTATAAATCACTCTAAATTGCTTGAAGGAAATGGGGCGATGCTGAGTAACAGCTGCTAAGGTGTGAAAAAATCTAATAAAATTCCAGAAAGCTTTTATATATCAAGAGACAAATATAAATACTGGCAGTTGTGAGGAACTTTGTACACATCAGTGTGGTAAAATGAAATAACACAGAGTAATGAAATAATACTTTTGTTTCCCTCTTTCAGTAGTTTTGAAGAATTCATCATAACAAGACAGTATCTGTTTTCCATCTAAGTCCAGATCTTACAGTCAAAATTAGTTGAATTCAGAGGAAAAAAAGGACTCGTGGGGAGGGTGGTTTTCAGTTGCCCTTATGTTGCCAAGGCCTGTTTTAGGTTTTTTCCTGTTTCCCCAGTGTGCGATGCTGCTGCAGCTTCCTTAGGCCTCGAGCCAGAAGGTGATTGTGATGCCCAGACATCATCTTCCCATGTTGCTGACACTGTGCTTCTTCTCCCTTCAACTTCCTCTTGAGCATCAGAAGGCAAGAACACCCTGCAGTAATTATCTGTTCCAGATCCCTAGAACAGTCTATGCAGTGGCAAGGGTCTGAAAACTGGGATTCTCAAGTTGTGTCTTCCTTGTGGTTTAGTCATTATTCAAATGTCATTGAAGTTTATTGCCTTTTAGTTTTTGTATCCTCAACTATGAAATGGTACTGTTGATAACACTCGTGTGGTGGTAGAAAGGTAGCAATTCTAAAGATAGGAGTGTTTGTAAGAATCCTTTCTTTCTTAGGAGTAACAAAAATTAAACATACATTCCCCCCCCCCCCCCCCCCCCGTTGTTATTATTCGTGGAATTTTCTTTTTTTTTTTCTGAAGGGGAAAACATTCTTGGGAGATCTCCATGAATTTGCATGTTTGTCTTCATCTTGAGACATTTGACAGCAATGCCAAATAACACTGGAGCTATTGTTAGAAGGCAACCTGATACTGTTATTGTTCCACTTAAGTGGAGTTGTGTGAGTCAATGCCAGCTCTCCTATTGAGGGAACTCAATCAACTGGAAGAGTTTTTGATTTCCTGCATTATTAGCTGCCAAGTGAATGAGAAGGACTCATTTAATCCAAGTATGACTGCTTACTCAACAAGCACCTGAAAGAATGAAACATAAATGAATCGTCCTTTGCAGGGGACATACCTGGACTCTAAGTCACAAGTGAGAAACACAGGTTTTAAGCTTGCAGATTTCATATACATAGAGAAAATATACATTTCTTTCAAAAGATGATTAAATTAATGTAGAGTGAGGCACTACGACATTTCACTTAGAATATTAATAGAGAGGAAGAGCAGTTAGTTTGGCTCCAACTACATTTCACAGAATTCAAAAGAAGTTTTATTCTGTTTCAGAAACTTTTCACTGGTCATTTTACCAGATCTTTTATGCATGTGCATGCCAGATGGATACCAAATGACTTAATTCACTCACAAAACTGGGAGAATTAGCTACTTCAATTGACTTGAGTGACAAAATACCTTGACATTAAACTGCTTTTCAAAATCTGGATTTCTTAGAATTTAGAACAAATTAGAACTGTTAGCTGGATTTGTCATTCAGTTACTTTAATTGAGTTTAATTCTTGGGCCAGAGGCTTAAAGCACAATGAAAAAGGAAGTGGTGTTAAGTAAAACTTGGAGATGAGGGGGGATCACTGCTTTGCATTTAGGTTGTAGAAATTGACATAGAGAGACCAGTTTGTAGCTTTTAAAGATTCATTGCCAGTGTGTAACATTAAGTACTCCTCTCTAAGTCATACAAGCACAATTTTTAGACATGTTTCTGTTTACTTCTATGGCATGTGTGGAATATCATATTTACCATTTAAGAGGAAACAAAGGAATAATAATAAATGAAATACTGGCAATATTTATATAGAATCAAGTGTTTAAAACCTTCGTGCTTTGTACAGGATTTTCTTTTCAGCCTAATTAGATGCAATATGAAACTTTGTATCCTAAAGTATAGGGCAGAGCTCCTTGTAAACAAACAGCTTTGTAAATGAACAAAGAGCTTTGTGATGCATTGGCATGAAAAATATTATGGAATTAAAGGTAGTGTTTGGTTTAGACTGCTGAAAAACAAGTGCTTGGCTGATGTTGACTACAGCTATAAGTAAATTTCACTACTTTTCATGAATGCTAACTAGATATAGTGTAGAAAATGCAACAAAGCATATGAATTTTACAGTCGAAGTTTATTGTTAATTTTGTAGCAGCATTCACTTGACTGTGGGAAATTTCCTGAGGATTAAGGACCAGCTGAAGTTACTTGACTGGTCTCAGTCAGTCACTAATCTGCAGGGACTTGTTTTTGATGCTTAGGCCTAATTTCTTAGGATGCAGTGAATTTGTATTCACTGTATTTATTGTAGGTATTTTATTTATTAGATATATTACAGAATCACAGAATAAGCTGAGTTGGAAGGGACCCACAAGGATCATTGAGTCCAGCTCCTGGCCCCGCACAGGACACCCCAAGAGCCACACCCCGTGCCTGAGAGCATTGCCCAAACGCTGCTTGGACTCTGTCGCATTTAGTGCTGTGATCTCTTCCCTGGGGAGCCTTTTCCAGTGCCCACCCACCCTCTGGGTGAAGAGCCTATTTCTAATATCCAACCTAAACCTCCCCTGACTCAGCTTCATACCACTCCCTTGGGTTCTGTTGCTGGTCACCACAACGAAAAGATCGGTTTTATATGTTGTGTAGAGGAGGAGGATGAACACAATCTTGGCAAAGTTTCAGTGAATGGTTGTCTCCAAAGATTTGTGCTTCAATATCAGCAACTAATTAAACAAAATCTTTGTGTACGTGGCCCCCATAATAATTGGGAATTGCACGTTGTGGTTGGCTGTATTTCTCTGCAGATGCAGCATGGCTTACATAGGGAAAGTGGTTCCTGCTCATGGCTATTGTAATTGAACATATAAAATAGTAAAAATTTATCAGGTATTTCTGAAAATGTTACATGCAGATTTCACTGGGTGCTGTTTCATGCTGCTGGCACTCACCCAACCTGTGTCAAATCAGAATGAGCTGGGCAAGGCTTTCAGACTACCTGGTCCATCATACGCTCACTGGACAACCAGTTAATTAAAACTGGGGTATGTGTTCCATTAAAATTGAGAAAAGTCTCAGAAATACAAGCCAGTGATGTCAGCTGAATGAGTTCACTCAATTTTTAGTTGGCATTTTTAAGATCAGAAAGTGTAGAAATTCCAGTATTTCTTGCCAGGTCCTATTTAAAGGGCAGCTTCTATTTCTGTATGAATGGAAGTTCTGGTAGATCAGGCATCTTAATTAGTAGACAGTGGGAGCTTTGAACCATATTCCTTTGATAAACTGGTTGGAAGGAAGGAATTTCACTCAAGGGAAACTTGGTTTTATGGTGTCTTTATAATCCTGACTGTAGTCATCCTTAAAACACATAATTACATCATGGTGTTCCCAAGTCTGCTAGGTGTTTTAAAGTCTGTACTATGGAAAATAACTCAGACATGTGAAAGGAAGAGGAAATATGTAGCAAGTATGGTCATAGTAGTTAAGTAGGTAATGGCATGAAGTGAAGTGACTTTTATGGTTTTCTTGGGTTTGGGTTTTTGTTTTGGTTTTTTTTGAGTTTTTGTTTTGGTTTTTTTTGGTTTTTTTTTTTTTTTTTTTTTTTGGTACATGAGAATGGCCAGATTTGGGAGAAACTTCAGGCTTGTTAGAGAAAAAGGGTTTTTTAATGAGGCTAAGAGTGATAGAGGTGAAGAAGGGAGTTTGAGGGAAGAGGTGTGTGTGAATGGCTGAATCTGTAAGGAGGTCTGGCAGAGGAAATGTGCTTGGCTGGTTGTCATTGCTTTCCCTCCCTTCTCCTCTTCCTTTTCTAGTCAGCAGTTATTTTCCTTCTGTCCTGCTGCTTCCTCACAGTACCTGGAAAGATGCTGTTAAATAGGCAGAGAGCTGCCTACTTTTTCTCTGGCAGTCTTCAGCCCTGAGCTTTTCTGGGCTCCCAATAAAGCCGCTGTGGTTGTCCGAGCAAGAACATGGCATGTCAGGCTCCAGAGCTGTCATGTAAGATTGCTAGCAGAGGGGGAGTGCAGGGGAGGGTGTGAATCTCTTCAATATTTCCAGCTCCAGAAACTCAATATTTTATGGAATTAGTACTTCCAAATTTTTTCCTCTTTCCTTTATGGGCAGCATTTGCAAGTGACTTGCCATGTTTGGAAGTATTTAATTCTTCAGACAAAACAGGAACTGTTTTACCTCTAGATAATATCTCTGTTGTCATCAGAGACAAGCTTCATTGCTGGTCTGAGCAGGTGCAATTGTATTGACTTGAGAGAAGTTGCACACAAATTTGCCAGAGGTGAATGTCTCCTGTTTCCACCCACATAACAGTTGGGTAAATAATGATGCACACAGTTCTCATAAGGGGATTATAGCAAAGCCACAATGGAGTTTATTCAGTTTTGATAGAATCAAGTGACTTCACTTTATAGGCTGATAATGTGATTTACTGCCATACCAAGGATTCAGGTCTGAACCAGATACAACTCATTTCACTTGTGCGCACAAAATATTTAACTGAGTTTGAGGTACATGTTTTCTGTTGGCTCATTTATGAGTTATTTGGTGCAGGCATGTTTAGGATCAACCATCCAAGTTCCTCTTATGTCTAAAAGGGTCTAAATTAAGAGCATTTGAAGCAGCAGTTGTTACTGGCATGGGATATATACAGAGGTGAAAATAATAAACTTTTCTGCAAGCATGTCTTAAGTCATATTGGTGTATTTATTTGGGACTCAGTATGAGGGGATAGGCAGGGGGGCTTGTCTTTCCCAGACTCTGTATACACTTCATTAAGGTTACTTTATTTATATTACAAGGTCAAATGTGGTCTTGGTGCCCAGGCCCCTGACTTAAACAGAAATTCCCTTGATTATTAGTGAGGTTTTTTTTTTTCCCCCCCCTCCCAAGTTACTCTCTGACGTCTGGCCTGATGGAAAACAGGCAGAAACTGGCACAGACCAATATTATGTCATCCTTTGCTTATATTTCCTACCCACTCATTCTTTATTTTAATGTTATATGAGGTCTTCAGTAGAGTGTGACATATTGTTGCAATTACATCATTTGGAAATGTGTTTATCCCCAAGAGTTGTAATTTGATTTAGGAACTGTTTTCCCTGCTTTCAGTCTGTTTTTCATAGCATAGCATGACCATCAGGCTTCTGCAGCAGGGCTTGACACACCACTTTAAATATTTGCAAACCATAACACAAGAGTCCATTGATGCATGTGGGGAGGAAAGAAGGAAGGGAACATGATTTAAGATTTGATAAAATTCTTGCAGGTTGAATAAACTAATAATATTATGGTAGTTTCTATGACAAGCATCCTTTCATTCATATCTCTGCCATATAAACAAATGCATTTTTGAGAGTGTTTTTATATGTTTCTGTAGGGTGCTTGTAATGGAACTACATGTCTGGCCCTTAGCCGTGTGTAATGGGAAGCAATAGCTCTTGGAGTACGTTTGTTAAGAAAATTGCTGTGACTTTTAACCATGTTGTTTTGATGCCTGTAGAAAAACTTAGTTAGAACACAGAAGTCAAGAAAACTTCAGAATAGTGTTCAAAAATGTGTCAGATCTGCTCTATGAATTAAACAGCTGTGTAAATGTGGGAAACTGCCATTTTTATGATGATAAGAAGTGGAGTTCTGTGTTGCTCATCAGGCATGGAAGAGCTGCCCTCAGAGATGTGAATTTTAAACTTTGTCCCTGTTTGTGAGTCCTGCTGTTGCACAAAATGTGTGTGTCATACCAATATATCACAAGGCCCTGAAAAAAGTGTGAGTTCTGCATTTAGAATGAGTAAACTAGAGCTCTTCCTGCAGCATTGTTTTGCTGTCTCTGATGATCCTGTTTGCTTTTCAACTCCCTGTTTAATGAATATTGTTGGGTTTTATATTGAGTCAATATTTTGACAGAACACCAAAACAAATGAATTAAGGCCTACTAATCTCATCTTTTGTAAGTATTATGGGATTACTCATGTGAAAGGCACTTGGTAGGGCTGTATCTGGGAATGTGTTGTTTTGTACTGTATTATTAGAGCATTGCATATATATTTCACTTACGTTTTCCTTCTAGGAAGAAACATTTACCACGTATTGATCAAGACTTAAAGTTCAGGCATGGAAAAAGAGTAGGGCTTAACTTTTCCCACACTTGATTCTAAACTGAACCAGAATACATTTGTCTCAGTACTGAGCCCAGACAGATCAGATGGTGCCTCCTGACTTCCTGATTTTCAGAGATACATGGCCTGATGTACAGGTGGACTCTGCAGAGTGTTCATGAAGCACATACATCCCCCAGGGGAAGTTCTGGCTTCTCTGCTGCCCTGACTCTGCTATCAGCCTGTGCAACTATCAGTGACTGTGTCTTATACAAAAATGTCTTCTTCTTTAAGTGTAAGAATAAAAGTTCTTGCTTTATGCAAAATGTAGTATTATGACTGTTTGCTGCTTTTGTCAGGTAATCCTCAAAGAACAATAGTGTTTATTGGGGTCTAAAAATGGGCCTCTCAGAGCAAAGTGAAGGTCACATTCAGGATGAGATCAGTGTTTTCTCTCCTGAGTGCTAATTTTAGTTGTGCACTTGGGGTGCTGAAGGGAATGCAGCTGGTTTGGCATACTGACACCATCCTTTCCAGCTCCCTTGCTGCCTTGTGTTCAGGGTTGGAAAGATTCAGCAGACGTTGCTCTTGTAGTCTAGCTGAATCTCATGAGCATGAAAACACACACCTTGCAGAGCTTCAGGTCAATAATCTTAGTTTCTGACATCTTCCAGTCTTTTAAGCTATTAAAAAATTGCATAAAGGTATGGGTTTTTTTGTTATTCTGTTTAGCAGACACTTAAATTTGCCTGGTCATCCGAGTTGCTGAGTTCTTCATCAATTCAGGCAGACATTTAAATTCCTCTTACACTCTCTCAAACTCCTTTTAACTGGGTATGGTTTTGCCACTTGGGTTTGTGCTTTGCCTAAGCATAGGAAACAAATTCAGGGACTCTTACTATTGCATTTTTTGGTTTTACTCTTGCTTGCACTGCTTTTGTAGTGGACTTCAAAATTTTGCTGGAGTTACTTGTTAATGAGATTTCCAAGTCATAAACCTGTTCATTGAAGAACTTCATGCCATATATGCATAGAGATACCTCACACAAAATCCTGTTTTTCTTCTGCCAGAGCCTTGCAGTCCAGGTGCATGTTTATGAATGGGCTTTGCTTTTGTATTTCTTGGAAAATGTATACAAGGTGTTAGGGTAATAATTTTCTCTTTATTGTACTGTTTGCTTCTAGATGTTTGTTGCTTTCTGCAAAAAGTTCTTTTTGTCCTGTACTCTTAAGTTTCTCCTCTGGCCTTTGTTCTTCATTGTCAGTTTAAACTGCTGCTGTAAATGACCTCTCTTTTTTAAACTTGCTTTTTAGTTTTCACTTGGGAGATTGGTGTGAAAAAGTGACTGGTTTCAGATTATTGCTTGACATACTTGCATTAAATCTTGACTCTAAAACCAGAGAAAATTAGTTCTTTGCAATCATTCTCACAGAGAAAACTTGGAATTATTTTCAGTGTTGCATAACAATGAAGTGCAGCACAGCTGTTGGAGAAGAGCTGGCTGGAGGCTGGCATTAATAAGTCTGGTATTATGCTGGGCAGGAACCAGAGTGATGCTTAATCAAGAAATCTGTTTTGACACTGTGGAGTAACATCAGTGGATATGAATGTTAAAGAGAAACTGTTGAAGTTAGATGTAGGTATTTGAAATAATTTCTTTTTACAATGGCAAATAATTACATTGAAAACAGCAGTGTCATTGAAATGAACAGAACCCAAATATATTTGGTTTTCTATGTTAAAAAAACCTTTTCGTAAACAATGTATCCCTCAAACTCCTAACCAGGTTTTTTTTCTCTCTTTGTAACCTCACATGTTTCAAAAGGAAGCATATTCAGGATTAGTGCAATGATCTTTTAAGTATTCTGATGTTTAAAAAAGATACCTCAGTGTATTGGTTATTTGAATAAGGGCTGACTGCTACATGAAAACTATAGTAGCTCATGGCCTTGAGCTTGCACTTTGCCCCAGAAGTTTTGTTTACAAGCTCAGGGACCATGTGCAAAATGCTTTCTTTGAATTTGTTTTTAATCTTGGGAAAAATGAGACACTGGTGTCCTCTTAAAAAAACCTACTCTATTAAATAGCTGTTATATAATTAGGTAAATGTAGTTTGTAATACAATAATGCATTTGCCATGAAGTCATCAAACTTCTATTGCTTTTTTGCATATGAATGGGAAATTAATTCTGCTGAGATCTTATATCTGCCAAAAATGTGGTTTATTTCAATATATTATTTCAAAATTATTTTTGTAAATTATTTATGAAGTGGTGATTTATATTAATGTGTAGAACTTGTTATTGTTACCTCATTTCTGCTGTTCTTCACTATATTTAAAATCTAAAAATTACTTGCTGAGGATGTTTAGTGGGTGTCATGGTCAGAATGGGTCAGCAAACAGTGGTTTTTTTGGTGTATTTTTTTTCTTGCCTCTGATTTCTGGAGTAAGTCATGTTTATGTGTTGCAAAGTAGTGGCAAGTAATGCTAGATGACATGGTTACAGGAAAAGATTACAAAGAACGGGAAGAAATGTTTAAGTCAGAGTGAGTTGCAGATCTCTCTTCCTCCTTTTGTGGAAAGTGCAGGTACACTTTTGCAATAGTCAGCTTATATGTATTGACCAGATTAATCTTCTGTGAAACAGTCTACTTAGATAAATTTTTTGATCTCCTGAGTCTAGTTGATAAATCCATATCTCTGAGCAGAAAGACTACATAAAATGAATAAACTGTTTTATTTCTTAAAGTATTTTAAAGTAAATCTTTATATTTGTGTGTCTCAAACATATTTATTATGTTTTGTATCAAGGCAGTTTATTAGGTGGAGAAAAATGGAGGGCAGTTAGCTGCTTTCTGTTCATAAATTACTTGAAAAAAAGCTAGTTTCTACAGATGAAACAACCAGCCACTAGAAACTGAATTTCACTGCCTTTCAATCTGAAGCCTAAGGTTCCCTTTAGCTTCAGATGATCACTTTCATGTACATACCTACGTCACATTGAAGTGTTCTGGTATTTGTAGAGGGTTTTTTTTTGAGGACAGTATGTCAAAAACACTGAGGAAGAGCAAAGCATTATTGTTGTTCCTCAGATGTTTACCTAATAGAAGAATGCACTGAACTAACAAATATTGAAGAGGAGTATGTCCAAAACCCCAAGCTTTTCAGCCTTGTGTTTGTCATCCTCAGGCTCTTGGCTAATTTCTAGTTGTGTGTAATGTCTCAAACCCGGGCACTAATTCAGAGGTAATTATCATATGATCAAGCTGTAGTTGTTATTTTAGTGCAGATTTGGGAAATTAAAGCTGACAGCTGTTTTCCAGCTGCATTTCAGCTGCACTCCATTAAAAGGAAACAGAACAGAGAAGCAGCAGCAGCTTTACAGTTTTTTCCATCATTGCTGAGCTTGGTGAAGTTGCCATATCTGGTTGCCCTGTGAAATATTTACCATGTGTCTTTGGAGCCTAAGTAAATAAAACAGGAAAAGAAGGTTCAGCAAATCGGTGGAAAGATGGAAAGTAGTAGACTGAACACAGAAACATATGTATATACACTTGGCTCTGCTGAATATCTAAGAGCTCAGCTATTAATTCTTGCCAGACTTTTGCATAGGATGGATCAGAGGTCAGTTCCCTGCAGTAAACCAAGTTCAGGATACATCGAGTAACTTCCCTGTCACTACTTATTAAAAGCTCTCATATATCTGATATATAGAAAACAATTAAAATAGTTTTAATAGGCTGTGATTTTTGTAAAAGAGATGTATAGCCTAGCTCATTAATTGCTAAAGCCAGAAACCTTGGGTCAAAATAAAATTAGAACTATAACTGATTGCTCAGTAGAAATGTAAAATGTAGAAGCTTTACAGATGAAAGCTGAGGTATGCTGACAATCTAGGCTTCCATTCTAAAATTGAACTTTACCTTCCATTTAGAAGTATTTGATTATCATAGTGGTGATATTTTTCAAAATCTGCCAACTGATTCAAGAGCTACTGATGTTAAGGCAATATCCTGTAGTATGTAATTATTTTGATGCAAAGTTTTCTAATATTCTCGGATTTGTTTTGCTGAATTTTTATTTAGGCTCTCAGCATTTGTTTGTGTTTTAACTGAAAAGAACACCCAGTGTTTGTGTCCTCTCTGTCCACTACTCCAGTCTGAATTCATGCACATGGTACAGTTGAAATCGCTGTTTCTTTGATACCTGGATGAAAACTTTATGGTTTGGATATTTGAGAGGAAAGTATCAGACGTTTGTTTTCAGAGTTACAAGTTGAAGTACTTGTGAGGTGATGCTAAACAACTGCTGCTACTCAATTTTCTCTTCTACCTCTCCATTGCAAAAAGAATCTGTTTTCTAGAAAAAATAAAGATGCCATTCCTTTGGGCGGCAAGCAGTTCAGAAAAGGAAAAAGCACTGTGGATCAGCTTTGGAAGAATGGCTGATGAATGATTGTGTGTCTCTTTTTCTTCTTGGTATCCTGTAATTTATCTTCAGAATTGCAGAATATTGATGAATTAATCAATTAAAGACATAATAAATCTCCTAGTCATCTTCTAGTGCCATCTTTAAGTGCTGTGCTGCTGCATGGTGTGAATGCAGGACTTTAAAGAAAGCCAGGAGCAATGGCATGAGGATAGGGAACACATGGACCACATTGATAGGAAGCATGTAATTGATACTTGAGCAGCTTTGAGTGAGGTTCATGAATAATGACCATAAGTAGGACGTACATTAATAATATGACTGGGGCTCTTGGCAACTGAATGGCTGCCTCTGTGTCTTTCTTTGCTGGAGCTTGCAAGATGCATATACAGTGATGGTAATGAGTGGGGGAAAATAGGGGTATAGCTTGAGTTAGCCCTTTCATTACCTTGTTAAGCAATCCTAACTTATGCCTGTTAACACAGAAAAATGTGGCATGTTTGAATGTTTAAATGAAAAAAATTAATAGAGCAAAACCACTTTTCACAGAATTTAAGCTGACTGGTTCCACTGTACCCAAAGCTCCCTTTTTTAGGAATTGCTGCATTTTTTCATATTTTGTAGATGGAATTGTTACAATGACTCTTAAAGGACTCAAAATTGTCTTTTCTTCACGTAAGTCCTATAATTCTTCTGTAATGTGTTTCATATTAAATAAGTTGTAACTATTTCTCTGATCAATATCTCTAGTCAAGTAAGAGAAGTGGTCGCATCTTCTGAATTGGACAAGTCAATCACAAATCTTTCTCATGCTCATCCTTTCCTGCCTAAAAGACTAATTATCTGTTGCAGACATAATCATTCTGAAATCTAGTTTATTTCAACAAAAACAGATTTAGTTCTGTGTTGACAAATATTTCTCTTGGGGATTTATTTATTTACATGTTTTAGTAACAGCTGTTGTCCTGCAAAAGAGCAGCAGTGGTTTGTGTCTGGGAGCAATGCCATGCCTGTTCTTCTTTACAAACTGTCTTTTGAACATCATTCAGGGAAAGGATGGAGAGTTAATGATTAGAAAATTGATAAGAGGGGGTTGTGCCCATCAAACTGAGGAACTGAAGAGCACATGGCTTTCTGTGCTGAGTATACATATACCAACAGGATGAAGTTTGCACTTCCATAAAAACATCTGAACTTCAGTGGTGGGAAAAGGCTGTAAGACTTCAATCAGTTCTACATTTTACTTTTCCAACGCTAGTAAGACCAAGACAACTCCCAATGTACCGCAAATAAAAAAATGCAGATTATAATGGACTCTTATGTAACTTTGTAGCCATTTTTGGAAGCTTTCAGCAAAGGACGTTGCAGAAGTGAGACAAAATGGTTGTAGTTGAAAGGTTAGATCCAGGGTAGATGGGTGGAAGCAGAATGCACACTTGGATGGAAGACTCCCTACATGCTATGGAAAAATACCAAAAGGGATAGCTACAGATTTCATAAGGTAATTGGATGCTCATGGCCTAGATACAGTTTTCAAAAGTGATTCAGGTCCAAACCCCCAAATCTTTTAAGTCAATGACATGTTGCAAATTAAATACCTTGGCCACTTCTTAAGAAAGTTGAATTCTTCAGCCATTTATGGCCTTGTGTGGCTCAGCAGAGCAACATCAATCTGCAACCTCCATGAAGTCTGTACAGAAAAACCTGGCAACTTAGGCTCAGTCTTTCAAGTACAGAATCCAGTTTTATGCCAGTCCATTAGTGACAAACTAATACTGGAGTTTTCAACCTTCTGACTGAAGTTTATCGTCAATGGATGTTTGTTTGAACCTTTCGTCATCTCCAGCGGTTTCTCCTTTTGAGGGCTTATGCATATTTCATGGTAGGTTAGCTGAAAAGCAGGAGCAGCCTGTCTGACCTGAAAGAACACTCGTTGTGTTGGGATTTTAATGAATACGTTGCAGAACATTCTGCAGCTGTTGCCCTCAAGAGGAAAATTACCAGGGTCTGTTGAGCAGGCAGAATTATTTTTAAAACCACCAAACTGTGTGCTCTAATACCAAGCAGATAAGCTTCACAGATAAACTTAATAGAAACAGTTGCATTATGACAAAGGTGGAAAAGTCATTAATTTTGTTTAGCTGAGATGTGACAGGACAGTTCCTGTGGAGGAGGATAGAGTTTCTTGTGACTTAATGCAGTTTATCAGGATTTTGCTGCTGGGAGAAGTATGTGATGATCAAGTCAGTCAATGAAAATGCTGACAATATTTTTGTCAGCTCATTGGCTACTGCAGCACCTCTGTGAGTAAAATCTCTGATGCACGACTGAAGGAAATATGCATGTAATCTTGTCAACATACTTTATCCTATGTTTTTGTCTTGCTGCATAGTCTGTTACACTCATTTATTATGCTTTATTTCTGATTAGACTGTAAACTCAGTGTAGATGACTCATTGTTGATGACTCCTTGTTTGTATAGATTTTTATATAACAGAATAAAGCAGTCTTGTTCCTTGTCAAATCCTTTTACTCGGGTGCAGTGAGATACTGCATTCTGCTTTTCAGATCACCTAAATTCCAATAGAGTTTTCAATTTTATCTGAACATAGACCAAGGCCTCCAAAACTGTTCTTTGGTATCAGCACATGTAACAAATGGAGTGTGAGAGTCTACCTTCAAAAAATCAAAATGTCAGCCAGGAGAACAGTTCTTTAAAAGATTGGTCCTTCTTATCACATGACAAGATAGTTCTTATATTTGTTCCATGAAATAGAAGCCTGGGGATTGAGATAGTTTTACATTTTCAATGAAAGAGCCCTCACCTCAAATGAAAATATAGCATTTAAGTGGTCAGGATAGACAATGTTAAAAATGGGAAAAACAAATGTACCATGTAGCTGCCTAATAGAGCTAAAGTGGCTGGTTTTGCTCGTAAAAGGCTTTGTCACACTGGAGTTTTTACCAGGATATAGCTGATGTTGCTGCTGTTGTTTGAGACTTAAGATGATGTCTCAGATCTCTGTATAGATTAATTCTTCAGTGCTGATTCAGTTTAAAAGATAATAAACATACTTCTGTGTGGGTGAGTGGACACTGGTTGCTAAAGGAGATTATTTGGTGTTGGCAGTGTTAGGCAATTTTAAAGTTGATACTGCCTAACTTCCAAAGTTGTCAGAGAAGTTGGTGGTGGGCTGAAGTGATTACAGTACAGTGCTGTGAGGACTGAGACTAGAGTTTAGGAATATTTCAGCCTTGTGTTCAGAGCTGGCATGTTCTACAGAAAGTATTTATATGAACATAGGGCTTAATAGCATGAGATGATCCATGACTGGACTTAAAAGCAGACATGGGCTTAACAAACTTTTGAAGCCAGAAAACAAGAAAGCAAGCTAGGGTATGGATGGACACTGGAGTATTTTTTCAGGCCATTAATTTAGGAAAAGGGATTCTTGAGTCCAGTTTAACAGGGGGAAAAAAGGTTCATAAGACAGAAATAGGCATAGATACTGCTCTGTCTGCTGTAGTCTTTTTCATACCTTATATATTCAATTTTTCTGCTGCTGTTTAAAAAAGAAGCCCTTAGATAACTATTTATGAATGCTTTAGGTAATAGATGAGATAAAATGAGTTGCTTTTTAAATTTGTTATGAAGCTTTGAAAAATCATGGGACAAACAACCAAAGAAGAGCATCTTAAGCTCTGAGTCTTCCTTAGCTTAATCTGAAGTAATATTACATTTGTGGGAGATATACACTACCACCCCCCAGGTGAGGAAAAAGATGGTTTTGTCATATAGCATTCAGGTTTGTTCAAGGTGAAAAGATTGCACAATGTCATCTCAGCTTTTTGTCCTACTGAGGAGTGCTGAGAAGGGAAACTGGAGTGGTTTCGCTTAGAGGTCTTTCATCATCTTTTTGCTTTAAAGCACTCAGGACACTGTACAAGAATGGATACTGAAGTTTGATGAACTGAATACCAAAAACACTTCATAGAAGCAGATTGGATTTCTACATGGTTGGGGCAGTTGTACATCAGTGCTTTGAGGTGATTCAGAGCAGCAGATTCCCCTGGCTGCTGCTCCTTGACATAGTCCATGAAGAGCTCTCCATTTGCCTGCTTTTCTGAGGCATTGAATTGGAAAGGACTCTAGATCTCCTGCTTTTATGCTTTTTGAAAGTGTTACTGAAAGGGTTTGTAAGTAAGCTGCTGTTACCCAGATCACATCCAGTGAAAAATTTTAACTTTCCTTAGTCACTGTGCTTCCCTTATCTTCCATTTATTTCTCTGAGATCTTTATGCTACGGGCAGGCTTGCTGCATGTTTAGCTGTACCAGTACAAGAAATTACCCTAGTGTTGCTTGTTATTATCACCAAGCTGGCAAACAGATTGCATAAATACTCTTTGGGCCATTCATCAGAAAGTCATCGGGGCTGGCTTGCATGGGAGGCTGCCCTGAAGCAGACAGGGAAGCACTTGCATCACCTGATCTGTTAAATCAGCGACTGAGGTGTAACAGCCACTGACAGGGGTTAAACCACTTTCCTCTTTCCAAAAGACAGGATTTGTCTTTGTCCTAACCCAGCACTGACCTATGCTTCCTCAGCTATATCTGACTTGTGAACAGTGTAGAGCACCACTGTGAAAGCTAATTCTGCTCATTCATTGCTCTGTACCCTGTTGGAGTGGGCCCATCCTATAAAGGAGATATTTTCCCAATTGTGGACAACTCATTTTATCATCAAATAGCTTAGAAATAATTCCCAGCTTAGAGTTTAGCCTGAGTACTGAAAACCACGTTGTATTTTTAATTACTGACAGTATTTTTATGGATCACTAATACTTAAAAGACACAGTTTGTTTTTAGGTTATTTGGAAGAAGAACTATTGTTTATGCAGCTGAAGTTAAGCTGTGATGTTCCCTGGGGAGAATTTGGGTACAAACCAAAGATTTAGTGGGATTTTGTAAGAAGAGATAGGAGTGACCTCAGTTTGTTTCTCAGAACAAGCACTACAAGCTGAGTTAACGTTAGTGATTTCTGCTCTGTTTGTTGGGTCACAATGTCTTCCAACCCATTTAATAGACTGATTTGACAACCTGTAAGGAAATACAAAGGGTTTTTTTTTAATTGGTATTTGCTTTGTTCTTTGATTGTGTGGTGTAGTGTCCTTTCTCAAGTTAATAAAAACTCTGTATGTTATTTTATCATTTAGTAACAAGCGTTTTTCCTTTGACTATTTCTGCTGAAGTGTAAAATTAAAATAAAATTGCATTTAAAGAATCCAAATTATTTTCCGCTCTTCTGTGTTTAGCCCTTGCTTGGCACTCACAGCAGCCTATTACTGGCTTGCCTCTTTTAATCTTGTTTTAATTTTTCTCCTCCTTGCCATGCTGAAAGGATAGCCAACTGTGATATGAGCTTGCAAAATTTGTTTCCCTTGGAAGGAGGAATGCAATGGAAAACACAGTGGTCATTTCTTAGCTGGTAAAAAGAAATTATTTTAGAGCTTATAATACAAGGAAGTTACAATTTGAGCAATTTTAAGCATTCAGTCTTTGTGTTAACTTAAAAATAGATTTCCTTCAATAGATTTAAATGGCACATGGATTAAATGTTACTGTTATGGACCATCTGCATGAGGTGTTAGGTTTTTTTTTTTTTTTTTTTTTTTTTTTTTTTGTGGGGCATGTTCTAGCTTCTTTTGTTATGTACTGATATCCTTCAAGGCTCTACTCTTTCCACTGTCCTTTTTGTGCTCCTGTGGAATCTTCCCTTTTGAATTTAACTGCTCTCTCCTGGTTGGAAGCTTTTATGTCTGTCCTGCTCTGTTTCATCTCAAATCTGAAACTGTTCCTGGACCTTGTAGCACAGCTCAGACTAAGTTCGGTGTTGAAATCCTTGACCATCTTGACCTGGCTTATCCCTGGCATTACAGATGTGCTGATGTGACATCTCCAAAAGACCCAAATGACTCTGGGAAACCAAACAGCTAGAAAAGAGTTGATCTCTGTAATTCTTGATCTGAAGTCCAGGACTGCAGAGCTGATCTGATGTCTGGAGAATCCTCTGCTCCTCAATGTGGTGTAGCTCTTGTTTGCCTTCAGATGCTTCTTCCCATGTGAGATATTATAAAATCTTTTGTTCCTAAAGGGGTTTATTCCCAACCAGAATCATGTGTTTCTGGAAGATGTAAGACATGCTACCACAAAATATAGTTCAGGCCAATAGTCAGAGTTATGTATAACTCCTGAAAAGACCCTTATTGTTGTCCAGTTTGACTGCAACAGTGCAACGATTCAGAAAGTGATTTGCAAGCATTTTGTCTGCCAGGGAACCTTCAAAAATTGTTTTCTTTGTATCTTTTCTTTCAAGTGTCAGGGAAAAATGAACATAATAAGTAATTACCTGCTGGCTATGTCTAGGCTTCATGTGCTCTTTTCTACAAGCTTGCCCTTGAGAGTATTATATTGTAGTTTTGGCTTTTAATAGCAAAACATGATAACAGTTTTTCCTTGTTAACTGTTAGAGTTGTTTATACTACACAATATATGACAGGTTTTGGTGTGATTTTTAGGCCCTTCTTGTAGCTGAGTGTGTGATCTTTCCTCTCAGTAATTTTATATCTGGAATTCAGTTACTATTTGGTTTGTTCCTTTCCTACTTCCCTGCATGTTCACTTTAAAATTATGCTCAGTACATCAGTAACTCATGTTTTGCTACGACTGTTCTGAATTCACTCTTTTCTTACCTGATTTTCCTTAATTCTACTTTGTTTAATTCTTGTAACCCATTTCTACTTTGTTTAGTATTGTTCTAAACCACTGCAAAGCTTATATGGCTCCAACTCTGAGATTTATGACTTCTGGCAGGATTTAAGAATGGGATTTTCCTAACATCTAGGTCAGAAGTAAGTCAGGAGCAAAGCAATGAATGGGGAAAAACAGCCAGAGGCTGAACATTGAATTACCATAACTATAGGATGCAGTAAGAAGTTGCATACAGCTATATTAATAAATGTTTTACCCAGTCTGTTGTATGCTGTTACTGTGAGCTGTAGAAGAGCTGCTGTGTTCAGTTCCAGGTGTACTGTGTGTTTTCAGATCATTGGATGTGAAAGGCATGGCAGAAACAAAAATTGCTCTTCTTACTTTTACCCTCTGTATAATTAATTTCTCTTTAGGGAAGTGTAGAACAAGATAAGAACACAGTTTCAGCTCAACAGAATTTGAGGCACAGGAACATATATCCCACTGGTCAAAGTTACCCCAAACACAAATATTTGAAGGTGGAGGGAGCAGAGCAAAAGCAAATGAACTGTGTGCCATTCTATCCTTCTGTGCTTGAGAGCAAGCTGTGTGTTTGTTGAAGGAAATGGTTCTGCTGAACTAGTCTTGGTGCTATTTCAAGCCAATTGGTGATTACTTTTTCCATGGGGATTGAAATGAATGTGCTATACTTCAAAATAAGCTGCTGCTGCTGCTATTCAGAATTTCTGTCTGTTAGTTGTTTGTTCAGCTGGGCTTGACAGCTTCTGTTGTAACTGCATGGAGAGGCACTAGCTCAGCTTTAGTTTGGCTTAGGTCCCTTCTACTTTTCCCTCTCACATTAGTGTGCTTATTTTCTTTCTGATCTTGAGACCAGTAATGTATGATGAAGGTTGTCTATAAATATTAAATTCAAAATGAATTGACATTTATTCTGTACGGCTGCAAAAGAAATAATGCATGGATTTATTGTGGTCTGGGAAGTTCTTCTGAATCTCTAAGTACTTAGTCCAATCCCCAAAAAATGTTGTTGGTTTGGAGCCAATTAGTGTGCAACCTGGAGTGGAGAGGAAGGGAGAAAAAGGGAGAAGATCAAAAAGGTGAAGTCACATTTCTTGAGTGTTAGTTCATCTACAAGGTTGAATTTGTCTAAATTGGATGTGGAATCTGATTCAAATTGGAGTTTCCTCAGACTAAGGGGGAAAGATGATCTAAGATTCCCTTTTAAGTGAACAGTCTTGGACATTTGAAGGAGAGTTAAAATCTGAAATCAGAAATACTCAAATATTGGTAAACCAACTTCTACATTTTGGTTCATGTGTGTCTTATTTCATTATCAATTAGTGCAACAAGACAGTGGTAACCAATACTAAGATCTACTCTGTAATCCAGATTGTTTGAGTTGTGCTGAGGGTGGACTGTGAGTACAGGTAATTTTATCAAAGAACTGCATGTAAAGTGTATGGCTCTTGCTTCTCCTCCATAGAGGAAAAATTGCTGTCCATAGTGATGAATAAACTGCTGTCAGTGGTCTAATTGAAGTGGTCTCTGTGAACCCAAGATTTTTTTCTTTGTTTTCCTGCATGGTTATTTATCATTATTTCTAAAAGAATGGACAGCCCTTGTGGAAATTTTTGGTTAGATGATAGATCTTTTAATTTATCTGATGTCAGCAATTGATCCTTGTTGAAGCTTAAACATAAGTGTTGTTTCTTGTTGTCTAGGCAACAGAATGGAGCTCTGTATGCGTGTGTACAATAATGCTTAAAAGGTACTGCACAAAATGCTATTTTGTCAGGTTAAGTATTTTTGGTTTCAGCATTCTGGCAGCTGAGATACCAAAACCAGTAATGAATAATGCAGTAGGCAGGGATTTAGGTATTCAGACAGTATTTTTCTTTTAGCTTCCTGTCACTCTCCTCTGTTTCAGACAAAGGATAGAATTCTTTAGTCAGTATATATGGTGAATAAATAATCTGGTGGAAGGTTCAATGTACATGCAAACTAGTTCTAGTTTAAAACAAATTTGTAACTCTCTAAATACATACAGTGAGCAAAATAAAGCAGATACAGTCTGAATTGTTGGTTTCTGAACATACAGCAGAGGAGATGACCAGCTAGTCAAAATTCTCATTGAAGAAATACTACAGTATAAGTGTAGTTATTAATATTGTCTTAGATACTTTAGATACTGTGTTGAGGATACGTTTCTGAAGGAAATAATGAATGAGAATCTCATTGCTGCTAGACTCTCAGCAGATGATCATGGTCATGTTTGTTTTCCAGACCTAAAGATTTGTGCTTTCAATAAATGTACATATTTTATCCATCTACATGAATTGGTAGTATGATGAACAATGGAAGAGTAAGAGTTCCTTCATTTTACAATGATTACATTAGATTCCTTAAATAATTATTTTCTCAGGTACAGTTGCATTTCAGAGGTGAAGCAGAGCTGATGGAGCTTACATACTGAAGTGTGAAAAAACATAGGGAAGTAACTAATTATACACTTTATGCCTAATACAGTAGTTTCTTTGTGTACTGTGATAGGGTCTGAGAGTCCCAAGCAGTAAGATCTGAACATTGCTAGATTGTTACACCCAGAATTTTTCCCTGTTTAATTAAAAAATAATGACAACATTGTCTGTGCAAACTCATCTTGGCTTCTTTAAACTTAGTAATAAACATACAGGCCTTCATGTATATTATCTGTCATTTTTCTGCCAGAAAAGTTTTGCTTACCTGACATATAAAATAGTGACTGAATTAACATCACAGTTCACTGTATAAGTATACTTTCTAAATATATGACTGACTATAGGATATTATCCATGAATGCTCAGGAGTTCCTCTGAGTTTTGTTAAATTGTATCCTATCCTAATTATACAATGACTTGTTCAAAAAGCCTTAGGTCTTAGTTTCTCTCCCAGTAGTCCATATCTGCATCATCTTGTGACTGATGTGTTACTCTGCACCCCTGCTTTATGTATATATAAACTGATTCTTCTCTGCCTTTTCCTGTGTGTCAAACCTGAGCCCTGTGAGTGCAGGGAGAGGCCAGCCTGGGAACTGCCTTGGTCTTGCAGGACATTTTAGGTCATTGGTTTGTTTGGATTTGTGGCAAAAGTCTTTTTTTAAAATGTGCTATGCAGCCAGTTGCTGGAGGCAGTAAAGCTGCCATTTGAGCGAGCAGAGCATCATTGCATAAGCCTGTGGGATGTCTAACATCAAATATCCACTGCACAGTTAATTCTGCACAAGACTTCGAGATAAGCTGAGGTCAAATATCCCTGGAATTTAACACTAATGGTGACAAAATTTTTGTTTCTGCCAGATGTTCATGGAAGTCTTTGTATACAATGATACTGGTTTTTCATTTGTCTCCCACATACAGTCTTGCAAAAGATTGTGTGTTTAATCATTGGTGCTTTCCTTCAGCATCACAAATCTAAATTTGCTGGCAATTCATGGCCACAAATAGCCTTTGTCATCCCTGATGGCTGTGGTGCAGAGATGTGTGTAGTGGTCTGGGAACCTGGAGCACACCTTTGTTGGGGGTGGTTTGTGATTTTTTAGTTCCCTCGGAGGCACCTGCCCTGAAGAGATCAGTTACATTTTGGGCAGTGCAAGGGTGGAACTGTCCAAAAGGCAATGGATTGCTGATACCTCCAAGCCTCCTGTTTATGTAGTTAAAGCAGCTTTTATCGTTAATTGTTAAAGTAGTTAAGGAGAAGACAAAGTCAGTCCCCTTAAGATTTGTCAGAAATTCTTTCTGAACTACTATAGTACAATTTGCTTTCTATTATCGTGAATCTGGCAGACCTTAAGTACAAGGGCAAAATGATAGCTCTTAAATGTAATTGTTCTTCTTTCTGATGTGCTAACTGGCGAAATTGGAACCATTTACAGTTTCCACATTCGTAGTATTTTGCTTGGAGTGAGCGTACTTCCTTCAGGAAATAAGTGCAGCTCCACCTAAGGTTTTGCAGACACAACTATATGCAATAATATAAAATTAGGATGATAGCAATTTTCAATAGTAAAGACTGGACTTCTTCAAAAAAACACTTAAGGAAACCAGGATGGAAAGAACAGTCTTTGTTTAAAGCATATGCTGACTGAAAATCAAAATCAGAGAAACATAACAAGTGAATGTGTTGTCAATGAGAGAATAATTTCTGATTGGAGAACACTGGTTTATATTAAGTACATAGCAATTTTTGGCACAATTCTTTAGCCTACAAGTGTCTGTTATAAATAATTTTGTCAATAGGGCCTTTTCCCCCTCAAAATTAACATTAAGCTCTACAGAGAATATAGTATGGGCCTTTGAGATTCTCTTACTGTGCTTTGTGTGTTACTAATTGTAGTAGGCTTCTATCAGCAAAGAAAATTCAGTAAAGGAAACCAGTCTAAAATATGAACAGAGCTGAGCTAATTGATTTCAAATTCTTTCCCTATTGATAACAAAATAATGAGTTTTTAAATTACCTTGTAAAACAGTTTTCTCTTTTGTGGTGGTGCTTAATAAGAACTTGAAATAGCTCTGTGTGAAGTAGTGTCAGGAACTGGTACATGTTATAATGCAAACACTCCCACACCTTTTATTCTGATACTGGCTCTTCCTTGCATTCAGAATTGCCTGCCCTAGTAATGTGACATGATAATCATGAAAATGTGAGTCTGAATCCTTAGTTCTATTTGGTTGTCTTCAATCTTCTATCATTATGATGTTTTTTTTATTTTGGGCCTCAGGTTCAATAAACCCGCTTGGATAGTGCTGGTTGTATAACAGAGTTGTGTGCCTGTGTTGGGTTTACACAGCAAGGTTTTGGTAGCTGGGTGAGCTGCAGGGGCAGGCTCTCTTGAGTAGATACTGGGGACTGCCCACTCGTCAGACAGCTGATTATTAGATCTGTAGCATACACAGAACGGGAAAGAGTCCAAAACTACTTTGCTGTTGGTAGACACACTTTGCTCAATGGTTGTCGTTTACACGTTCAATGCTGTCCACAGAGGGGATGATCTCTACCACTGCTGTGGTGTTCTGCCTTGTCTTCAGAGTGTAGCTCTGTACTTGTTTTCATTCAGTGTGTTGCCTGCTCTTGAGATCTTCCTGTCTTCATGGGATTTTACCCAAGACTAGAGGATCTGTATGTTTCACAAATACTTGGCTTTTCATGGTATTTCAATGGCAATGGCATATTATCAGCAGCATTTTAGAAAAAGAAGCAGATGAGAGATATGTAAGGCAGATAAGACATACTAATTTTGAAAAATTTGAGCACCCCATTTTGCAATCCCTTAGACCTGTTAGATTTGGTGTGGAATATGTTACACTTCTGACAGACTGAGTTGAGGCCTTGAGCCAAGTAATTAATTGTACAAGCAATAACAACTAGCAGATACCCAAAATTTGGTCCAAACCCAAAATTTGGTCCAAACATCTTTCAAAAACAGATTTGGGGAACAAAAATAATAATTTCTCTTTACTAGGAGCTAAGTTAGAAAAATTCCAGTTAAATTCTTTGTGGGTTTTTTTTTCATTTTACTCAGCTGGTCTGCAGGTGTAGAGGATTTTGGCCAAGGTTTCAACTGTTGCAGACTACAGTCATTACTAAAACTCCTGGGCACGCATTTCTGTTGGAATGCAGCTGATGTCATGGAAAACCAGGACTTTTTTGGTAACCCCTAACAACCAGAAGTACAATAAACAGTAAATATTACCTCCACTGAGATACTTGCTTTTAAAGAGACTTGTTAAGATGGTGCCTGTGTGCCAAGAAATATAAACTTTTAGTGATTTAACAACGTTTTTCCTAAAAGCACAAGCCTACTGCTGAGGTTTAGCCATGATTTTGATATGCCTAATAAAACCAGAAATAGTTCTGTTTAAATCCTAAAATACCCAGAATTTACTGTTCTTTCCACCACCTAACAGTTTTACGGTCTTTCACATCAGAAATCAGTGATGGTATGTTAGTTGCAAGGGAAATAGCACTGTAATTTTCATGATTTGCAAAACATAGGCTTTTTCCGAGGTATATTTTCCATCTAATTAAATTAGTGAACTGATTTTTTTTTCTTGTAGAGTTTTGTAGAAATGTAGAACTGTTCAAATATTTTTTCAATTTAGTTTGTTTTTTAAAAGTCCATTCTTGGCTTCAAGCTGTGATTTCATGGGGTTACTTGTGACTTCCACGATAATTTAGATGTTTGTTGTCCAAGGGTAATTAATTCCTTTACATGATTTGTATGTTTTCTTTTTTTTTTTCCCTCTGTTGTTAGAAATACTGACACCACACCTGTGAAAGCCCCACCATTGCCACCTTGCTATATAAAGCTTCACCTTCCTGTATAAGCAGGCAGTAAAATGGGGAGAAGTCTGAGCAGCCTAACATACAGCGATATGTTGTTTTTTGAGAGCACCAGAATAGCTCCTGGTACACTTTTTATGACCAAGTTGACCACTGGATACTGGATACATTTTATTCTTCAGCTTAGGTGTTAAGGTTGCTGTCAGTTTCTTTCTTCTAAAAGGGGAGATAGCTATCCATAAATTACAGTTGTTCACTAAATTGCTCCTAGGAAAGATGATACAGATGGTAAAGCACTGTCTGCGACTGCCATTTCCTTTCCCCAGTATTAAATAAGCCAAGTAATGAACTTAATGGTTGTGGGATTTTTCTTGGCAGTACTTTTACATTACCCTTTACTGTAAATCATCTCCGATCTTTGCTGTACTTTTAAACAGCAAAAGATTGCAAGCCTTAAGCATTTAGAAATTGAGGCAGAAGCCTTAAAAACAGTAGTTGCTTAAAAACAATTGAAAAAACGATTTTATTCTCAGTTTTTTATTTTGCCACCTTTTTGTAGGTTTTTAGACATTTGTATTTTCCATATTTTACTTGTGCATTTAAGGTAAAAAACTGTGTTATGAATGTTATGATTCAAATAGGATCCACAAGCAAGAAAAGTGCCAAGCATCAAATGTTCAACATTAAATGAGAAGAACTGTCCCAGTGATATATAAGTTAATTATTTCTTTCCTTAATAAAACCGTGTTCCAGTTTCTTGCATGTGTTTATATATGACCATACTTTGTTAATATTTTCTAATAAATGTTTAGCATTTTTATTCTCTCAAGTTCTTTCATAATTTTTTACCACTTCTTTCAGAAATACTTACTTCCCCCCCCCCAACTTTGTGTTTGACACACTTACTAAACAAAAAAATTCTATTTTAATTCTGCTGGTTATTACTTTCTTGCTCTGGTCTTCCTGCCTGGATACTAGCAAGTTGTATTGACCTTATCTTTTCCAGTCACACTTTCTAAAAAAAAACAAGTAATAGATTCTGTAAATCATGGGAGAATAGTGATTAAAACATGGAACTCTTTGATTTGATGTTTTCAGTTACTTTCCAGCCAGACAATGTGTTTGGAACTAGGACTGACATTGCTTGTCCTGAATTTTTGCTCCTACTCCCCTTTATGCAGTAGAATTGCCTTCTGCTTCCTAAATATTTTCTAATTGTTTTAGAAAATGGTAGGTCCAGAAGATATAGAGAATAATGTCAAATGCATTTTTTAATGGTGGATTTCACTTAAATGCAGGGATTTAGTAGTTACAATACTTGTATACATCAGTCTTTTAAGTATGACTTTGTTATTTTTAACCAGGAATTTTGGGGATATTGTAGCTCACATAATTCTATATGTAATTCTAAACTAAAAGTATAAAGCTTAAAGAAACGATAGCTTCAGTAGTTGTCTGCATCATTCAATGTATATGTCAAAGCAAAAGCAAAACAGAACATTTCCACTGCTTCCCAGAATGTAATATCCCGATCATCTCACTTGCTCTTCAAATCAGGCATTATATTGTCTTTGTCTAACACCACGGTGTACAGTGCTAAATAGAAGTCAACAATTACCATGCGGGTAACTCTTCTGTAATCCAGAGTGTGAAAGAAGCTGACTCTCTCACTGGTGCTGCTGTGTCTATTTTGCCTCAGCATCCCTGAGCGTGAGTGTGGGTGGGTGGGTGGGTGGTGTTGGGGGGCTGCTGTAAAGCACACTGCAGATAGAGTACTTCACCCTGGTCTGAGTTTTTCTGGCTCACAGGGGTGCCATCCACATACTCCTTTAAAGTCTTTGGTGTTTATCACGAGAAAGCTTCTCTGAAATTTGTGTTAGGTCAGGCAGAGGTCAGTGTGCCCTGTCTGAAGCCTAGGTTTACGCCCTTTTGGCAGTTTCAATAAAAAACTCTCATTTTTTGTCATATGTTGGTTTGCTCTTGCAAACCTGTGCCAAACTAGGTAAGACTGAAATGCATACTTGTTTTGTCACTTGAATTAACTTCTCTGCACAATAGTTCCGAGTAGATGTGTCATTTTCCCCTGTTCCAGGGGCTATTTCTGTTTTGCTTACTAGCAGTCAGCGTACTGCTAATGACAGTTGTGAACGTGACTACAGGCAGAAGCACTGCTTCAGTGCCTCGTAAACCTGAGTAACTGACAGGAGATTGCTTTGGACTTCCAACCCTGTAAATTTTCCAAATAATGTTTTCTGAGTTTAGAATGCATGAACGAGTGTTCCCTTATCTGGCTTAAATATTTAGTGAGATTTTATCTGAAGACTATTGGGTAGTTCTGGAAACGCATAGAGATATATCACTGATTGATCCTGGTGAGAGGGAATTATGCCTCAAATCTCAAGCAGGGAGGACAGTGCTCAAGATATGTACCAGTGTCTTCTGAAGAGTTTTGGTAAAAACTGTGTGAAATCTTTTAAATAAGGAATTGTTGTAGGAAACTGCTGCTTAAAATGCCTGATTTACATTGACTAATTGTAGCAGGGTAGTTTAAATAAGGATATTGTGTTGTGCTAGTTGGGCAAGAGAGGGGGAAAGGAGGAAGTGGCCTGTTTCTTCCTTTGACTTTGAGTCCTAAGAAAGGAAGGAAGGTAACTGTGTGACAACTCTCATCACCCAGCAGGTTGCAAAATACTGAGCGTGAGACTGCCAAACTCAATGTCTGTGCATACAGAGCTGCATATGAGGCCATAGGTTACTGTGAACTTTCTGTCCTACCACTGAAAGTTCAGCTGCTGGTCATTGCTAGAAGCAAGATCACAGATTAGGTGGTCAGTGGCCTGGGTTATCCTGTTTCTGTGGCGCCAGGGGTCATGAAGAAATATCAGTCAAGAAAACCAGAAGTTGTCACTGCTTTACAGGTCAGATTTTGGTATGCAGCTGTATTTGTTTGTCTTCTTGAGCATCAGTCCTGCCTCCTGTATGCGATTTGAAATCTGGAATTTAGATGATGCAAGGTAGCAGGTTTTAATTTCTCAAGGGTTTTGCTTCTTTTTAAAACCCAGAGCAAGTATATTTCTAGCTTAGTTTCCTTTTCCTAGGTTGTTTGCTAGGGTCTGAATGGAACATTGCTACCTAGCAGCAGAGGAATTCACATTAAAGAGCATTCATTTTCACACAGAATTATTTAGGCTGGAAAGGACTTCTTGAGATCATCTAGTCCAATGCCAAACTTCCTGCAACATCCAAACATTAAGCAGTAACTAGACTGATGTGGGCCAAATTTATTATCAGTCAGTGCTGTATGCTTTTTAAAATCAGTCTTTACACCAGGCTTTTCAACAAGCACACAGTAAAAGAAACTATAATAGTAATAATTGCAAAAAATTTTTAGAAATTAGTTTTGAGCTGTCACACCCACTTGAGCAGTGTTTGATATACTTGCTCAAATGCACTTAAATTGACAAACAGTAGCAAGATATGCAGTGTATCAGTGACAAGTGGCCAGTACAATGTATTTTGCATGGGAATTTGATGCTAACAAGGAAAAATTTTCTGGCTGAATTGTGACAGCATATCAGAGTTTGCTTGTGCAAAACCCCTCCATGTTTCATTCCTGGGTTCTTTGCTCTGTTGGTGAGCCTCAGTTTATTTCTGCTTTGTTAAATACCTTCCTCTTGCAATACTGGGCCAAAATATGCTTTAGGAGATCAATGTAGTAGCTTGAATAGAAATTTGATATTAGTATTGACATTTCCAGCTCCCATTTATCCTTGCTTGTGGATTTGAAATTTTCAGTAGTGGTCTTGGGATAGTCTAGTCTGCCCAGTTAAGTATATGCATCATGAATGCTTTTTCTGCAGTGTGATTTTGGATTAGAGGCATCAATTCTGGCTTGTGTGCCTGTCTTTGGTCATCAGGTGAAGCAGAGATCTTACTAGTTTTTGGATTTGAAGTCTTTTACTGGAGAGGATTTTTCAGTCTGCCATTTGTTGCAAATCTCTTTTCATAATGTTATTTGTCATCCCCATCAGTGGTCAGCTACTGACACAGAGGAGGACATGGTAATGCAAATGGCAGAGGCAGTAAGGGGTTGCTCCTTTTGGCCCCGGTGTGGCCTAATCAGTTGAAGTCAACCTAAAGAGCACAGCCAAACTGAAACACTTGATTTCAAACACCGAGCAGCTTCTACAAAAATACAAGAAAAAGTTGTGGATGTCACTTAAGTACTAGAGTCTCTTTCCCATTCCCTGTTTAGATAATTTGTTATTGCTGGAGGATACAGGCTTTTAGTTTGAGCTATAGCCTTCTTCCTCCAGTACCTTTCAGTAGGTAGACACTAGTTTATACAATGTACAATTATGTATTTCACCCTTGCCTTTACTCTCACTGGAAGAGTCTGCTGGAGGTTTGCTGCATTGTTGCAGACAGTGCCTAAGACTGTAGACATGATTCCTGATCAGCTGGGAAAAGAGTAAGTTAGAGAATAATTGGTCTGCGTGTGAGGACTGATGCCTCCAGCTGCATTGTTTTTGGGAGTCAGTATAGGCAATGTCATTGCAATAAAGCATGTAAAGGAAAGAAGTCTGCCTTGTAGTCAGGCATCTTTTAAAGCAGCCTTACAGCTAATGTACAGACTAACCAGAGATATTGTGGTTAGTCTGGAAGTTGATCAGTTCCTGTGATAGTTTGGTTTAATGTGTATTAAACAATAGCAGAAGCAGTGGTTTCTACCACAAGAACTCTGTGAGCTCTCAGACTTTCTTACAGGCCGTCCAAAAGAAACAAATTTGGTATTTGTTCTTCATGGTGTTTCCTGATGCTGTTTGCCAAATGCTGCCCAATTCTAGACCATGGTTTGGGAATCAGTGCTAAAGAGAGTCATTGAGAAAATGTTAGGAAGATAGTGAGCCTAAATCTGTAGGATGCATTTGACCTAGAGAGGGATTCTGTGTCATCAAAGACCAATCGAGTTCCTAGAGGGCCAGATTCATCAGCTCCAGCTGCTCTGCTGATCTGGATGCAGCCCGTTTTGCAAACTTGACAGCTATAAGACTGTGCTATGTATTTAGTAACTTCCCTATACACAGGTGAGCTGATCTTCTTGGAGCTCAAGGATGGCTCTGAAGCATCCATTCCTTTTGTTCTCTTTTGGAACAAAGTTTAATCCTTTGGTAGAGACCAAGTGGGAATGTCAAAGGTGGTCACTTCCTGCAGTGCATTGGTTAATGCTCCTGGGGTTTTTTTTTCCTGCAGGTCATTATTTCAGAATCAGATATAAGAAACTTTTTCTTCTTCCTGCCTTGCCTGCTTCTCTCTCAGCCTCTTCTAAAAAATGCCTGGCACTTTGCAAGTTGGGCTGGCTTTGTACATTAAACCTTCCTATTTGTAGCTATCTGCTCTCAGAAAGGTGGGTGAGAAGGAGGGAGGGTGAGCAGAATTACAAATACACCTACCCTTGCCTAGAGGTGGCCTCAGGCTAAGACAAAGGGCTTGGGAGATCCATCTCCTGGATGCCTCCTGGATTATTTTCCTATTGTGTCATTTCCTTTTCAGGAGTCTTTGAACCTTTAAGCTCGCCTGGCTATGTTCACAGGCAGCCAGACCAGTATTGTGAAAGAGAAATTAGGCACTTAGCCTTGGCAAAAATTAACTTCCATGGCTTGTTTGTACCTCTTTGTCATGCATTTATTGTCCCTTGTTTGCTCACTTCTAAGGAAATTCTTTTTGGCATTTTATCAGGTTTTATGAATCGGAACAAATGCAGAATTAAATCATAATGCATGGATGCAGAGGAGGGTTTTCTTTCCCCTTTTCCCCCCCTTCTTTTTTTTCCCCCCCTTCTTTTTTTCCCCCCCCTTCTTTTTTTCCCCCCCTTCTTTTTTTCCCCCCCTTCTTTTTTCCCCCCCTTCTTTTTTTCCCCCCCTTCTTTCCCCCCCCTTCTTTTTTTCCTCCTCCTTTTTTTCCCCTTCTTTTTTCACCCCTTCTTCTTTTCCCTGGTAAAGCTAGTGCCTTAGAAACATAATCAGCAAGTTTTGTGTAGTGTTTCTTGCTAAGAACCTGCTTGAGGAACCCCTAATTCTGTCTTCCAGACTGATAACCTTCTTACCCTCAGTAGGGTGAGGAGGACTTGCTTGAGGAACCCCTAATTCTGTCTTCCAGACTGGTAACCTTCTTACCCTCAGTAGGGTGAGGAGGACTGGGTGAATTGCTCTGCTCTTTGTGTAATGTGTGCTGAGCCCTGCAGAAAGGTAACTGATCTCTCCCCTTGCCAATACTGACAAGTCAGGGCAAGTAACCCCAAGAACAGCAAGACTGGCTATTTAAGTGTTGTGCTCTCTGACAGAAAATGGTGAAAGCCATCATCTTGAATGCACAAATTCTCTCAATTATTTTAAACCTGATTAAAACCAGAGTCTTTAAAACTTTAAAAGGTGATTTAAAACTAGGGCCTCTTGCTTTGTCTTTTTTTTTGTGTACAGTGCATTGCAATACACTGGTGCCTGCTTAACAAAGCAATGCTTCACAACTAATAAAAAGAAACAATTCACAGCTATTGAGGGATTCTTAATCATATGGGAGTGAGGCTTAATCTTTGTGATTTAAAAATATTTTGAAGTGGAATAATATATATATATATATA
Source organism: Vidua macroura (assembly GCF_024509145.1). Lineage (NCBI taxonomy): Eukaryota > Metazoa > Chordata > Aves > Passeriformes > Viduidae > Vidua > Vidua macroura. The sequence continues at coordinate 33,299,143 of NC_071576.1, forward strand.
TATATATATATATATATATATATATGTATGTATTTTTGGTGCCTATTTTGCCTTGGAGACTAGATTGGAAGGAGGATTTGGGTCTGTGTTGAAGCAGTCCAAATTGACTTGACTTTACAGTCAGGTTCTCATTATCTACTGCTGCATGTGCAGTGAAATTCTTCTCTTAAATTTCCCAAAAAAATGTTTCACGAGAACTTGGTTGTACCTAGGCTGCAGTTCCAAGGAGCAAAGGGGGATAATGCACTAGTCCTTTCACCCAGTGCTCTGCTCCTCTGACATACCTTTGTGTAGCTTCTGTGCTCACTGTACCTAGGAAAAAAAATTAATTCCTGGACAGTTTTCTCAACTTCTCCCCTTTGCACTACCTTCAGTGCTTATCTGGTCTTCTGCTGAGCCATTGTATGCACTAGAACAAGAAGAAATTACATGTAGCAAAACAAGTGGTTAAGTTTCTGTGGGGTTAGCATGCTGAAATGTCTTAGTGAAGGGTTCAGTGAGCGGAGAAGTTAATATGAGCAAGTGGAAACATTTGAGTAGGGATCATGGGAAGATCTCCAGCATTTAGAGAGCCCTGGAAGTTGAAATTGATTCCTGATGTGCCTGTTGATGCTGCTATCAAAAATGCTATTTTGAGATTTCATTATCCTGTGTGAGTTTAGTGGACTTACTGAAACTCCAATCCAGAAATCCTATCCTGTTTTGAAATGCATAATCTTCCAGATGGTATCTTTTTGGTATCTTGCATAATACTATTTTAATTTCATTATTGCTGGCATTTTTCAGACACTGTCAGAGAATTTGGATGTCTTGTAGTGGTAACCTAGGATATTAATAACTACAGGAAGTTCTGGTATTTGTTGTGGAGCTAATTAAAAAGCTGGATATTAGCTCCCTTCCTTGTGCTGTGCTTCACAGCACTTTCAATGCCAGCCTAAGGGTTTGTGGTGTCATGCAGTAAAATAGCGAAGTGCTGAAATAATCAAGGTTAAAAATAACCTTCTGAAAAAACTTGGCATGAGACAATAAAGAGTAGCTGAAGGTAAGTTAGGCTGGCAATCTTTTAAGCCTGCTTTGCTGCTGAAACAGAAGCATTATGTAACTGCCCTGACTGTGATCATTCCCATCCATAAATGCCAAAAGGACTGTGGCAATCTTTGTGGTATCTTCACCCAGTGCTTACTGGTGTCATCTAAAAGGCCACTTCTGTGATGCACTTCTCCCCTTGTGGGTTCAGTTTGGTTGGTGCAGCTCTCTCAGGGGCCATCTGTGAGCTGGGTCAAGAAACATAAATGAATCTTAAAAGGCTGTGTAGAAAGGAGAAGAGATGGGGTTAGTTTAAATTCTGACCACTGTCCCAGTTTGACATGTGGTGCTGCAGAAGCAGTACTGATGTGAGCTGCTCAGGCTGTCAGTGCTGTACAGGGAAGCATCTGTGGAAACATTGCCTGAGCCTCTGGGGGTCTTTGATAAAAGAGAAGGTCCTAAATTGCTGGAAGCATATGTTAAAACTTGGAAGTATTAAAAACATACACGTAAAACTAATATGTGTGGCTGTATTTTTGCCACGTACTGCCTATAATATATAAAAATAATCTGGCAGACAAAATGCTATACACCCAGATTTACTTAGGTCTACCATAAGCTTTCTGTTAAAGAATGTTTTAGCATGATGATGTGGACATACAGAGGAACTGCAAAGTGTTGAACCAGCCACGTCTTAATCTGTAATGTGCAGCTCTCATGTTCTATGTCCCCATTTGATGTGGACAATCATTTGACATCAGACTTCGGGCATACTGGACACAGGGAAAGGAGCAGTGAACTTTGCAGATGTGGGTTGCAAAAGACGTTAAAGATTATCTTCTTCCAGCACCCCTGCCATGGGCAGGGACACCTTCCACCAGACCAGGTTGCTTAAAGCCCCATCCAACCTGGCCTTGAACACTTCCAGGGATGGGGCTTCCACAGTTTCTCTGGGCAACCCGTTCCAGTGCCTCACCACCCTCAGAGTAAAGAGTTTCTTCCTTATATCCAGTCTAAACCTACCTTCTCTCAGTTTAAAACTATTCCACCTTGTCCTGTCACTACATGCTCTCATAAAAAGTCTCTTTCCAGCTCTCTTGTAGTCCCCCTTTAGGTACTGGAAGGTGCTACAAGGTCTCCCTGGAGTCTTCTCCGGGCTGAACAACTCCACCTCTCTCAGATTGTCTTCATGAGAGGTGCTCCATCTCTCTTATCTTCGTGGCCTACCCCTAGTTTGCTCCAGCAGATCAGAAATTAAAGACAGCTAACAGAAATTCAGTATTTCAGTTGTTAGGGTGGAAAAAGAGACTTTCACTAAAAACTCTTCTATCACATCTGAAAAGTAATTATTTTGAATTGCTTTTTGAATTAAAAACTCCTGTTTAAGTGCTTAAGACAGTAATTATTCTGTCTCCAAATTCTGCACTTGGCAAAAGTAACTTTGCCCATGAGCGTGGGTGTTAATTGTGTTTTATCCTCAGTGACATTGCTGCTACATTTTCTCAGAATTTCATGTGTTTGTAGCATTCTAATTTCTGCCCCAAACTGTGCTGTGATGTTTGTGACCGCAAATATGTAGTGCATTGGCTTCAGCTTTGTTTCATGATTGTTTCTATGGATTTGTGTTTGTTTAAAATAGTAAAGATTGACTTAACATATTACTCTGAAAATTATTAATACTTAGTCTATAGGCCATTACATCATGAGGAAACCAAAGCACACTTGGACAGCACTTACTTTTTTACTCTCATGGTTGCTGAAATACAAAATACAGCTGTTCAGCAGTGCACATAATATTTGCTATCAGTACTAGAAGAAAAAGAAATACAGGGGAAATGCAATGCTGAGAAAATATTCATTTTTTAATAGATACAACTGCTTGTATCTCTGAATACAGATTTTAATAAAAATGAGTAGTGTTAAAATGGGATAAATCTGTGCATCGGAATTTTGTGAACTGCTCATAACCTTTCAGTACTGCTGTTATCCAGTATTTTCTGTGTAAGAATTATTAATATTTTGTGTGTATCTGATTCTGGAGTCAGTATGTGTCACTGGATGCCTGTGCTTAATATTTTATTTCTATAGCTTAATGTGCAGTGCTCACCTGATATTCATAGAATACATGAAATGGAAACATTGAATTAATTGCAAATTGTATTGCTTTTCCTATTGCTCTCCACTCCCATATCAGCTTTCTACATCTAGCTTAGATTAGCACATGTTGGGATGGTCAATGCACATCTCTTGCAGTTAAGTGTCTTGCATGTCTCTTAGAACCCAAAATTGCTTTTATGCAGATCAATTTTAGAGACATCTGTGAATAAGTAAATGGCAAATGATGTCATTTAATTGAAATAGTAAGTAAAAATACCTTAAGCCTCCAGAAGTTGAGCTTTTTTGATAGTATTACCTTTATTACTATTCCAGGTCCAATTGAATCAGCTGTGAATGCATTTGTTCTGAGTAACCTTCTCTTGAAGAAAAAGGTCTGTTAAGGTTAGAAATCAAATTATCTTCTATTACACTAAATTAATTGCTGCTTTCTGCTTGCCAGAGGCATTGCTTCAAAACAAAAGCAACCCAACTCACAGGGAGTTAAAATATTTTAGTCCTAAGTCATCACGTCTGGCTGTGGAGTGACCTCAGGCTTCTCCTGCTCTGAATCATTGTTGAGAACTCACGTGGTCTAAATAGACTGAGGTAGGTTTCAGTCCCAGAAACTGTTTGTCTTTTCATGTGTTGTGGCTAAATCAGTACAGCATCACCTTGACATCGTTAGAAAGGGCACAGCTACACCCAGTTACTGTAGGTGTAGTAGCAGATTAACCACTCTAACTGCTTTCTTGTGTGTAATCTGTCTAATCTTGATCAAGTGACCATGTTGCTTTTCTCCTGTGGCATGTAGAAGGAGCTTGATTGTGGTTTTAATCCTTAAGCTGTTTTTATGATGGTAGACAGATGAAAAAAAAGGAAACAGATATTGCATGTAATGTTGAGAGGGTTAGGCTGCAGTTATGGGAAAAAACACAAATAATGTATTTGAATTAAATGAAGTTATTAAAGTGATCCTTCAAGAAATGTCTGAGAGCAGTGCTTTTCATACTTACTCAAACTAATGTGAGCATGATGCAGTCTGTCTGAGAAAACCAGCACAGTTTCTGGCAGTAATATATCAGATTCCTGACTGATGTTTCTTGCATTTAGAACCAAAACCATAAGTTGTGTAATTACAAAGCTCACTGGTGAAAAAGCTGTTAACACCTTCCCTTATTGTTACCCATTAGAATATGAAGAGAAACTTGTTTCCTTTTAAAAGCAGAAAGGAGAGCTGGTTTCTCCTGGTACTTGTGAGTGGCAGTAATCCTAGTTAGGCTGTTTCAAATTTGCAAAGAGTGTATATTTTGGTCTTATTAGTTTTGCTTTCTGTTTTGCCAGCAGAGAAGAGGTTAAGAAAAGTACCTCCTTAGTGGCTTCCACTTTTGTTTTCTTCTACAGGTTTTGTTGTCTCTGAAAGGGAGTAACAGTTTCTTGAACAGGTAGGTTTTTTTTTTTTTTTCTTTAGGTATCTTTCCTGAGCTTATGTTTTCTTGTAATGGGGGTGTCCTCTACTCTCCCTTATTTACACTGTCACTCACTCTGTGACCTCAATCCAAAACATATTCAGGACCTCTAAGATGCAGTCGAACAAGCAGTGTTAAGGTCTAGTGAAAGAGTACATTGTAGTGTACCATGAATATATTAGCTGAGTAGCTCTGTTCTGTGTTAAGTATGGCAATAAAACCATAGTTTTATCATGCTTGTAGTTTAGAAGAATAAACATGAAGCCTTCAAGTTAGAAAATAATGGAGATCAAATACAGTAGCAGTTGCCATTGGAGCTGCATCCACAAGTTGCTTGTCATGTGGAACAGCTACCTTATTGTGCTCTCCTACTTTATACTTACACTTTTTTTATCTTGTGATATCTGAGCATTAAATGATAATGTCAGTAAGCTACTGAATGCTGTTACCAACTCCTGTTTCCTTACACTGTTCTGTAAGATTTTTATTTTTTTTTTTTGACATAATGTATTTGGGAGTAATACTATTTGTATTAGCAGATGTCGAGGAGATACTCTTTATACATACTTCTGTGTAAAACAATGTCATGGTTTAACCCCAGCTAACAGCTAAGGCTGACTAGCCACTTGCTCACTCCCCCGCCCCCCCCCCCCCCCCCCCCCGCAGTGGCATTAGGGAGAGAATCAGATGGGTAAAAGCCAGAAAACCCCTGGACTGAGACAAAGACAGTTTAACAGGGAAAGCAAAAGCTGTGCACACCAGCAAAGCAAAACAAGGAATGAATTCAGTGCTGCCCATGGACAGGCAGGTGTTCAGCCATCCCCAGGAGAGCAGGGCCCCATCACTTGTAATGGTGAATGGGAAGACAAACACCATCACTCCAAATGTCCCCCCTTCTTCCTCCTTCCCCCAACTTTATATACTGACAATGATGTCACATGGTCTGGAATATCCCTTTGGTCAGCTGGGGTCACCTGCCCTGGCTGTGTCATCTCCCAGCCTCCCATGCACCCCCAGCTTCCCCGCCAGTGTGGCTGTACCAAAAGCAGAAGGTCTTGGCTCTGTGTAAGCCCTGCTCAGCAGTAACAAAAACATCTCTGTGTTATTAACTCTCTGTTCAGCACAAATCCAAAACATAGTTCTGTACTAGCCACTGTGAAGAAAATAAACTCTAATCCAACTGAAACCAGCACAGACATTCCTAAGCCTGAAATTGTAAAACAAATTGCCACAAGAGCTGTAACCATACCATGGCTCTCATGGCCCTGCCACTTCCACAATAAATGGACAGTAAGGAACAATAGAAGTGGGAACACATCAGGATAGAAGTTATCACTCTATAAACATACTTTTTCACTCAGCAGGGCCCAAAGAGACCACAGTGTCAGCCAGGCAAAAGACTGGTGCAGTGCTGGTGCAGAAGTGCCTAATGCCCTCTGTCCCAGTCCATTAGCATAATATATTTGCAGTGTTGAGTGGGTATTTCTGGGAAGGCAATGTGCACTGAAATGCGGTAACACAGATTGTAAGTTTTCATTGAGCCTTGCATAACCAAATCAAACACAGTCTTCAGTGTTGGAGATAGTAAAGATAAAAGCTTTATGTTTATAAATAAAAGGTCTGTCTTGAGCTTTTTGGAAGGTATTCATTGTCATTAACATTTAAGAACCTTGTCCTGTACGTTTAGTCTGTTAAATAAGAGAGCACTGGGAGCAGAGAGGTGGAGCAGGCCAACAAGTGAAATTCTGTCTGCTTGCTTTCTCAAATAGCAGATCTCTTTAATGCAGTCCATATGTTCAGTTTTTCTTGCCTTTAAGTGGTAGACTTTTCGTACTGGGGGAAGTAATGATTTGCAAATAACTATTATTTTGCAATTCAGTACTAAGATGTATGTGTAGAGTTAGCTAGAAAGAACTCATTGCCTTTGCACAGGGAACAGAAACTGTAATATTGGGGATTTTTAGTTTTGGTTTGATTTCAGAGCTCATTTACTCAATGACACAATAACCCTCTTTGTACATATACTTCATGCATGAATGGAAGTGTGAACAGAACCAAAAGTAGGTGTTGTGTTACAGAGGGGAAAGTTAAAACAATATTTATAGGCTATTCATTTATTATTTGAGTTATTTGAAGTTGTTCCATGAGATAGAAGTTGAAGTAGAAAACAGCAAAGTCCACCTTTATCTAGAGGACTGGTCTCAGCCTTGCTTCAAACTGCACAATTAAACAGATGTTCACAGGAGATTAATTGTTTCTTCTATTAATTTTTAGCTTATTTAAAGTCTGATTCTGCCCCTACTGTAGTGCCCTATTCAAGCATTAAAACTAACTATGGGTACTCTCCATAAGCTTCTGTGTAGTGTAACTATTTGGCATGCAAAGTACTCCTCAGGACTGTGAAACTCGGTCCATTAGTGTTGTAGGAGAAGAATGACAGCTCATAGACTTGTGCCTGTAAATGTTAGTCATGGATAAGCATGACAAGCCAGTAAATGGATTTGTTGTCTTTGCTTGTCCACTACTAACTGTTCTGTATGGAAATACATGAGGTGGGTGTTACTTCAGTTTGTTCTTTCTTGTTTGTAACACCCGTTCAGCTTGTTCAGTGAATGTATGTGCCAGAGTCAACCTCTTCAGCCAGTGACAATGTGGGAAATAGATAAGTAAAATTTAACCTGATACATATGACTGCAACATGGATAGGAACTTCATTAGAACCAATTAACTCAACTAACAACATAAATTCCTTTTTTTCTTTCCCCCTCCCCCTTTTCTTTTTATGGAAGTGTTGGTTTGGCCAGAAGTTCAACTAAAAATTATATTAGTTTACATACTATTTTGGAAATCAGATATGCAGAATTAAGTTTTTCTGTAGGTTAGTTCAGGGGGACAAGGACACCTTTGAGAAAACAATAAATTCGGACTATTTCTCTTTCATGAATTAGTGTTTAATTTTCAAGTGAAAAATTGTTTTATTACTGGTATGATGTCAGAGATGTGACTCTGTGTAAAATTTACAGCCTGACAGTGGTAAAAAGGCTGCCTGACACATGGATTTGTAAATTGTGTGTGTTAGGCAGTAATCATAAAGGAAAAAAAAAAAAACCAAAGGAACCTTCTCTTGTCAGTTACCCCTTTGGTTTTCTGGTAGAAACAGTTATTTTAAGATACAGCAAGGCTCAAGAGGGGACAAGCCATCTTTTCCAAGAAGTAGCTTTTAGATTCTGAGAAGTACACCTACTTTACTTAATGATGTGAAGAGAGGAATAATTCTCTACATTTTATATAACTTCCCAGTATAACATTACATTTAAGGGATTGTTTGGAAAGCTGGTTAGGACTGTAGCACATTATTTTTTAAAATCCTGTTTCTATGTGCTCTGATTTCCATGACGCTATTCTTTAGGGACAGCACATTTGTTATAGGAGGCTAAATTGTTTCCTTTTGCAAAGCCTTACAGGCTCTGAAACTCCCACTGGCTGCTGTCCAGAAAGAAAGATTTGTGGGTTCTGCCCAGTGTCTGCAAATGTGTGATGATATTTATATCCATTGAGTTGTTTTCACTGTAGCTAGATCTGGTAAAACGCTTGTGGCTTTACTGCAACTGGGAGACTTGTGGTAAAGACAGAACTTTGAAATTAAGTTTTGTGCTTGAAGAGATGTTCTGACTTCCACTGCATCCGTGATTTCTGGGTGGGAAGGAGGATCAGCCTAGGTACACATCAGCCTTTGCAGAGAGGGGCAAAGTCAGCAAACCTTTAAAGAAAGAAGTAAAACTTCCTTTTCTTTTTTAAAGTGCTAAGACTGTTTAAGTGTGGACAAAAGCAGAATATTGTCTCAACTGTGACTGCAAAAGTGATTCACAGTTTTTTTATTGGTAAAGTCCTTAAAATCCAGTTCATTTTTCACAGCTGTAAGTTGTGTTGATTCAAAAGTCTTCCACATTAGGACTTCTGAAAGAAAAAGATGCCTTTTTTTCTTATATTTTTCTAAACTGGTGAGAACAAAAAGAAGGGCAGATGTTTCACTTCTGTGTATACTTTCATGTCTTCTTTCTCTTTTCCTCTTCAAGAAGCTTCCACTAAGAAGGGAAAAAGACCCATGACAAAATCTCTTTGTTCTGGGAAGCATTTCCAAGCATAAAAACAATACCAATGTTATGCTTTTATAGAAAAGGTTTTGCTTAAATTGTTGATGATTCACTTGATCTTCTTTGGAAATATTTTCATGCTATTTACCACTTCCTCCAGATACAGCTTAATTGAATGGTTCTTTCAGATTTTTCCATATGATGTTGCCTTTCCCTTTCCTTCCTTTCCCACTTGATAAATCATAAAGAAAGGATGGTCATGGCCCCTTGAAACTTTGCCACCTTTGAGTTTGAAAATCCCCAGCGTAATCGGTGGATATGGGTACTGTGCAGGCTTGACCTTGTTCCTGGCTTTGCCCTATGTTTTCTGTGTAGTCTTAAATAGTAGCAGTGATCAGTCCATCTGCAGGTTTCCTACTTTCTGAAACAAGACATATGGCTACCTTACTATCTTCTGATTTCCATTTTTATTTGAAGTTAGTGAAGACTGACATTGAGATCCTTAGAAAGATGTTTGTATATGGAAATAATTTTCTTAGAATATTTTCTTCTAACTTTGCACTTTTCAAATGAATTTATGGCATTAGGTCTAGAAATAAGTTGTATTGGATGAAGCATATGTAGCATAAGGCTTACTGGCTCGGTTCAGTATGTGTGACTGTAACTGGCTGAAGATCCAAGTACTAGTGAAAGGATGTGGTAAATTTTCCTTGGAGCTGGCAAAAGTTCATGTATTTGGAACTTCTAAAAACAACTAGGTTGGTATACTGGAAAACATACTGCAGAGAAGACTGTGCTTTATTGGTAGAAAAATAGGCTGGTTTTTCCTGTAGGCTTCTCTGTGTACAGCTGGTGAAGTTGTAAATGATAGTTATTCTAATTCGCCTTCATTTTGTCTGTTTTGTTGGATGTGGCCTACAGTATGACTGAAGCTCTCAGTCTCATGCCAGTGAGAATGGTGACTGACATTTCCTTGTTTAGTTTCTCTTGTTAAGTGCAGAGTGAGACTTCCAAGGGTGTAGCTAAGAAAATACTGATTTTTTTCTTTTTCCCACATGAAGAGTTGCAAGCATCTGACAGTAGGGTGGAATAGAAAAGTTATCTTGATTGTGTAACTCCAGCCTTTGGCTGTGCAACCCTGAGGACACTGGAGCAACAGATGAATGCTGTGCGCTGTTGACTGCATAATGTTGTTTTTAGGCAATGGCGTGGGGCTTTCCCACACTCGCAGCATCACTGGTTTTCCAGCCGTGCAGCACGTGTTGTGTGCAGAAGGTAAATTCCAGCTGGAACGGCCTCTGCTGAGGCTGGCCATCAGCTGGGCAGAGCCGTGACTGCCCCATCAGCGGTGTCTGTCATCGCGAGCGCGCGCAGTGCCACGCAGTCATTTTGAAACGTACACCACGGGCTTACAGCTGGGACTTTCTTTTAGCTGCAGATTCATAACCTGCTCCTCTCCAGCCTGAGCTTCCTGCAGCAAGTGTGGCTGAGAGCGCATCTACAGGAACTGGGAGCCTGACCTCATCTCACAAAGGGTTTCAAGTGGGCTTGGGTCAGATGCGTGACAGTGGTCAGATGTGTGGGTACAGATGGGTGCAACTGGGATTAAGTCAGAGTGGTACCTGCAACACCTGGATCTTTGTGCTTTAAGGCCTCAGGCTGAGAGCTTGCTGAGGGGCCTGCTCCAGAGCTCTCTGCGCACATGTGGCGTTTGCAGTGAGGCCTTTGGAGCTGCTGGTTATGTTCAGCTCTGGAGCTAGAAGGGTTCTTTCTTCATTTACATTTCTCTTCGTTCAGCCTTAGAAATAACAGATACAAGTTGTGAAACTTTGATGTAAAAATTGATTTAATTGAACTAAATTTCCTGGGAAGTTTGTCCTGCAGTTAAAGCTACTTTCTTTTGCTTGATAGCATTGAATTAAGTGTTCTGGAAGGAAAGGAATTAAAGGTCGAACTGTTGACCACTGGGGTTCTCTGTCGTGCTGGCCTAGGAAAATGCTTCCAAGACAATAGCTGACATTTTAAGTCTCAGTATAGTATTGTATTTTTGGGGGGTTTATGTAAGAATAAATGTTAAAAAAAGTGTTTCTACTTTTGTCCATCTTGTGTAAGCCAGGATCAGTTCATATTACTGATTACTACATGTGTTATCAGTTTTGACCTGAGAGGAAGTAAAATGAGTAGTAGAACAGTTCACAACTGTTTTTGTGGCAGAACGTACTGGTATTTGTTGTTTTTGGCAGACTGCAAGTCTCAATGCAGTCTACACTATACCAAAAATAAAGGTGAAGCATTGTTATTGTTAGAAACAGCATGGATTAATACTGAGTTGAGTGAATTTATGATACATGTGCCTGTGTAGGTAGGGTTTCAAAGGGCTAGAAAATAAAGGAAAAAATATTATGAGATGATGTTTTCATCACTGTAGCAGGAACAGAGCTGTGCTCCCATGAAAGGTGATGTGGATGTGTGGTACTTTTCTCCTGCTGTTGTCATGCTGTGTCTCTGAGCCCCAGCTTCCCAAAACTCATCACATGTATGTAATACCTTTCAGGAAGCTAGTGCATGACATTGTTTTGTATACCCATCCTGCCAAGGGATCACAAAGTTCACTGGTCCTTTTTTACCTGGAGCTTTGGAAAATACCCTGGTGTCACCAATGCAATAATGCCACTCCTTGATGTTTATAATTATGCTTTTCCTTTTTAATAATGAGAGCAGGAGGAACTGTGTGAAATCAGCTGCATGGCAGAAGGAATTCATTAAAGTGAATAAATTGAATTCTGCTCAAGTTTCAAACTTCTGGGTTGGAGTCACAAAGCAGTAATCGTCTTCTAGCTGTTTTTTATTATTTATTTTGTGGCAGTTTCCTTGTCCATGAAACTGCTATTTACTGTGGGTTAGCCTAAGAAAGTGAGCAATGCTGTTGAGGCTTTGAACAGTGTAAACAACAAAAAGTACCTTTTTGTTGTAGGCTTTGATGTGTTTGTCAAGTCCAAAGGGGGAGAGAGTGAATGAATCAGGATATTATATTGGGTCTGTGTGGCACATCTTTTTTTTTTTTTTTTTTTTTTTTTTAAGACTTCACATGACTACACAGTAGCTCCAGATATCTCTGTTTCTTCCAAGAAATACTGTTCCCTTGAATGTCTTTCCCTGTAAATCTAAAGGAAACCTGGGAAGAGACAGATCCCAAGCCCATGCAGTTTACTGAACTACTTAGTGGAGGTGAATTTGAGCTTTACCTTCCATATATTTTGGTCCTTATCTACAAGGAAGTGGTAATTTTTTTTACATAGGAATGGATGGCTGATTACTTAAGATGGGTTGCATTTATGTAGTTCTTGTTTAACATAATGTGTGTACCTAAGGCTGATGAGTAATGAGTGTGGCTTGAAAAAGCAGATGTAAGTGTAGCAGATCTAAGACTTGTGTTACTGATGACTGAAAAGTGTGTTTATACTGATTCCAGAAGCAAGTGTCAGAAAAACTTTAAAATAAGATTTTTCTGTTCATTATTGAAAAAGAAAAAAAAAAAAAGAAACCTAAAGAAAATGCTATCCAGAAATCAGTTGGTGCAAGTGAGGTCAGGCATATTCAGGAAAACATGCCATTAACAGATTCTAAAGGGAATAGCTAGAGATGCCCTCCAACATCCCTAGGTTCATGACTGTAGCTGGTAAAGAAGTCTAAGAGGAATAGCTCAGCCACCTTCTAAAGTATCACATGCTCTCCTGTTGCCACTGTCAGGGCCAGGGTGCTGGATTAGATAAACCATCGCTCTGACCCAACTGTGACAAGAAACGACTTGCTTGCACACAGCATGCACTTGGCAGAATTGCATTGGAGCTCTCTGCATGGCTGTTCACTGAAGGCCTTTTGAAGCAGGACAGGCGTGTTGTCCATCTTCCTTTGGGTTGTACAGTGTGAGATGTGCAGCACAGTCTTGATTTGTGAATAGTGTTTATGGGCACTAACATAACACAAATTATATTGGTGGTGTACTGGGCTGCTGTAAAGGGTCAGTGTGGTGGGAACAAGACCTACTGCAGTCATTAGTGGACCTGAGAGGGAAGAGTGAAGAGTCTGGTTGTAATCATTAGAGTGCTGTTTTGAAATAACAGTCCTAGATCCTACTCAGACTGGTATTCTGTGCGAATGGACATTTTTGTAATTAACATCTATATATAAACTGGTGTGTGTTCAAGAGGAGAACAGGCCAGAGATGGGCAGAAGGGCATAGAGAGTCTGGACTACATCTCTAAGTCATATTTTGACTAGGAGAGCATTTCCATTTTGAAGCAGGAATTGTAAGTTTGAATCCACCTAATGTAGGCAACATGCTTGTGATCAGCTTCTGGAACAGACATCTGCCTTCTGGGCTGTGCACAGGGATCAGTACCTGCTGCTGGATCGGGATTACTTGGATGAGATCCACAGGGGATTAGCAGCAGCCTGAACAATCTACAAACCACATTGTCTCATTCTGGTTTTGTGTTAGATTTGAACACAGTGTTTGATTTAACACAGTCTTCTTGCTTCATTTATATATTACACAAGCATTTATTTAAAAATTGTATATTGTGTTACAAGACAGCTATGGATATGAACTGAAATATTGCTATACCGGTGATATTTTCCAAATTTTTCCTGGTTGTTTCAGTGATTTCTTTGGATTTGGCAGTGCTGATAGCAGTTAGTTTTAAGAGTTTCTGTAGCTGTACCAGGAAAATTCAGACACTTCCTAGGAAACAGGCCCACCTAAGGGTTGGTGTTGAGCTACAGTCTTAATATGTTAAGTAGAAAAGATGTCATCATTTATGTAAACTCAATGCTTAGAAAATTTTCCTCTTCAAAACAGGAAGATCTAAAATCTAGAAGTGACCATCAATTTTTTTTTTCAGTGCCTCACAGAAAGTGTGATTAAAAAGTGACAAGGAAAACATTTCAATTGCTACTAAGTATTTCTTCTCCCTATTGGTTTCCAAAATTCCAATCAAGCATTTATATAATGTGATATGATTAGCTTTGAGAAGCTGTTGAGAAGAGTATGTCAGCATGCCCAGTATAGCACTATATGCATTACATTTTAAATCCTGTTTCTCTAGAACCACTCATGTTGCTCAGAACCACTCTCTAGACTCAAATTCTGGCAGGGTTAACTTAATCCTCTGTCCTTCCATAGTAGATAGTTGTCGTCCAGTGCCCCAGATATCTGCTGGTCTCTCTCCACTGTTTATTTTTTGTCAATGCTTTTCTTCACCTTGATGCTCTGTTAACATGAGGCATTTGTTGTTTTGTTGTTTATTTTTTTCATAAAAGCCAGCTGGTAAGCTTCACTCAGTTGCTTTTGGACAGTTTTTTTGAGGTAAATATAAATGTTAAAATAAATCTCCAAAGTAGAGTTCATTGTAGAAGAATAAATAATTTCTCTATTGATAATTTTGGTTTTTTACATTCTTTTACTGTCTATTGTCCTTCCTCCTAGGCTTTGTTACTTAAAGAAGTTCTGTAATTACTTCTTTAAATCTTTCATCAATCTCTTCAGTCATTAAAACTTTTTTCTTTCTTTTAGAACTTTTTCCTGACAAGTTGTCACTATCCTTTTTTGAATACTCGGGGGCTGGGTGTGCTCCCTTTGTGCTACAGTCATTCTGAAGTGCCAGCATTGCTGGGTATCAGGTTATGAATTTGCCAAATAATCCAGGAGAGAGTGAATGAGGCTGGGACACTGTTTGGAAGAGCAGTGTCCAAACTGCTCTTCCTCCCAGTTGGTAGGAAAGTATGGTGGGACAATAGATCTTGGAATAGAGTTTTAGAGAGTACTACATGGTTTAAAGTCAGTTTTTATGAAGAAGGGTGAAGCCAAGGCCCTGACTAGTTGCTGTGGTTAAAGTTTTTATTTTAGTTTTTTTTTTTTTACAGATTATTGTTAAACTTGCTGAATTTTCTTTACTTATATTGTCCTTGCTGTAAAAGATACGGCTTTTAGAGTGTGATATGCAGTTGGGAAATATGCGTGCTCTTGAAAAGCAGCTTTCTTCTTACATCAGGTGTTGCTATACTTCAGTGACGTTATAGAACTTATGTTTACTCTCAAAAGTAAACATCTTTTAACATCTAGGTGTTAAAAAATACAAAATGTCTACTTATTTTAGGTTGTAATTCTATAATGTCTTTGTACAGTTTTACTGGAAAAATCAGTGCCATTCTCTCTCTTCTCAGGGTGCTCATGTTTTCTTTACCTTCAAGAGAATAGTGCTATTGATCTTCCATTTGACATCAGCATCACATTACACTCGTGTAAAATGTTAATAGAACTCCAACCTACAGGAAGCCTATGGAACTAGTTTGTAATTTTCTTTTTTTGAATGAAAGACTTTTAGAAATTAAGATATCAGTATAACAGCTCTTGGCATGCTCTGTGTTTTAATCCAAAGAAGTTTCCTTAACTACTACTTGAGCAATTTCAGATACTGAAATAGTTTTTAAAATTTTTTCTTCCATCTGGTGACAATGATTACCCTGGACTTACCCTGTTTGTAAGAACCACAGATAACATGTGTGGTTTGTTAAAATTTAGAAATACCCATCCTTAATTCATGCACATATGCTTTAAGGTATATACAAGCTCCACAGAGCAGGGCAGACAACAGAGAACAGTTCAGTGACCTTCCTCTACCCTTCTTTCACAGAGCACTGCTAGATGTGTGTATTGCCAGAGATTCAGCAGCTTGGTCTTGCTGAGGTTTTGTTTTTAGTGAGGTTTTCTGGGTTGTTTTGGTGGGTTTTTTTTTACCCTGTTCTTCAGAACCCTGCCAAGTGTTATGGTATCTGTTGCTTTGTCCACTGGTTTAAAATTGTATAGCAGCTAAGTCTGATGACCTCAGAAAAGCTGTACGTGTCATAACAAACTGAGGTGTGTAGCATTCCTGTATAAGTTGCTTTTTAAAATGTTTAGGCTCATGGCTGACTGATCAGTCATTAAATCTTCTAATCTTGCCCAGTGACATTTGGAGAAACTAGAAACTATTTTTGCAAGCAGAAAAAGAAACCAGTGCAGATGTGAATGCTATTTTTTCTTTATTGAAATCAGACAAATATATTATCTCTCAGGACATTAGGAATATATTTTTCACCTCTCCTTTGGAATTAATAGCTTCAAAAGAAAAGCTGCTGCTTTTGAAGCATGTGACCTTAACAGACTGATTCTCTGATGAGTTTTCTTTCTTTTATTAATCTCTTATAGATTTAGTAAGATTAGTATTTTTGTCTGGATACTTAGTATTCCAGTGGTTTTGGTTTGTGAAAGGAACGCTATGGAGAACTCACAAAATTATTTGTCTAAATTCTTTATTGCAAAATTATAAGATACTGAGCAAGTTCTTAAGTAAATAAACGTTATTTTAGTATACATTCCCTGAAATGGGAAACAGAGTATTATCCAGCTTGCCTTTGTGTAATTGCTTTGATGCTATTTGTGCAAACAAGAGTTAGGTTTGCTTTTGTTGTTCAGATACAGCTGAAATATGATTCAAAATTGCTCAGTAAGTTGGTATATTGAATTTAAAATATCAAATGGTGCCATTTCACAATATGACTCTATGCTAAATGTGTGATCCTTGCAATAAAAGGAATATAGAGTGGCACCATGAAAGTGTACCTGGGGTGTCCTGCTTGGTGACAAAATGAGTCAGCAGTGCCCTGGCAGCCAGGAGGGCCACCTGTGTCCTGGGGGCCATCAGGCACAGCATCACAGCCAGGCAAGGGAGGGATTGTCCCACTCTGCTCTGCACTGGGGCAGCCTCGCCTCGAGACCTGTGTGCAGTTTTGGGCACCACAATATAAAAAAGGCATTAAGCAATTACAGAGTGTCCAAAGAAAGGCCATGAGGATGGTGAAGGCTCTGGAGCCATGTGAGGAGTGGCTGAGGTCACTTGGTCTGTTCAGCCTGCAGGAGACTGAGGGGAGACCTCATTGTGGTCTTCAGCATCCTCACGAGGGGAAGCGTGCTGATCAGGTGCTGATCTCTCCTTTCTGGTGACCAGTGACAGGACCTGAGGGAATGGGCTGAAGTTGTGTCAGGAGAGGTTTAGGAAAAGATTCTTCACCCATAGGGTGGTAGGGCACTGGAACAGGCTCCCCAGGGAAGTGGTCACAGCACCAAGCCTGGCAGAGTTCAAGAAGTGTTTGGACAATTCTCTTGGGCACAGGGTGTGATTGTTGGGGTGTCCTGTGTAGGACTGTGTCCTGTTCTATGACTCTGATATCCAGTTGTGAACCCCTTTTTAACTTTGAGATCAGAATGAAAACATTCCAAGTTGTTAGGGAAAAGCAAGTCTGCCTTCACCTTATGGCTTTGTTTAAAGGTATTTCTGCTTGAAAATCTGCATGTATTAAATGTGAAACAATGTGTATGCTATAGTGTTTAGCTCTTTTTCAGTTGGGTAACCTTTGAAACTTAATTCCTCAATGCAGCAAACCTGCTGTTAAGCATTGTTGTTCATCTATTAATAAAGTTTTATAAAAAAAACCCTTTCACTTTTCACACCTCTTATTAGAACTAATTTAAGGCTTGAAGTAGTGTCCTAGCTTGGGTCCTGCATGTAGTTGTTCACTCACCCCCTCTGTTGAGTCTGTTATGCTAAGATGAAAATTTTTTTCTGCTAATAACTATATATAATGTCAGTTTAAGATTTTAATATCAGATCTACCAAGAATAAGAAATCAGTGCTATAAATTTCATGTGTCCTTTGAGGCTTCAGAGCTGGTATTCACAGGAGGGTGAGTTATCAGAATGGGGATGGTAAAGTCACTGATTGTCCCAAGGGCTGAAATCTCTGCTTTCTTTACCTGTAACAGAATGACAGACCCAGAGGCATCACAAACTTTCCCTCTCCCTTATACAAACTTGCTTTTATCGACTTTTGAAATTGTGACCAGTTCTGTAGGAGGGCGAGGTTTAGTCTTCAGTTTTGTTTGGTCCTTCGCCTGCTGAAAGCCGCTAACAAGAGCAGTGGTTGGTGCCAATTGCAGTGTTTTGTTTTCTTTTTCTGTGGTCCCAAGAAATGTCTAGTACAAACCAGACCATGACCACCCACTCATTTCACATGAGCTATGGATCACTTGCCAGATGGCAAAGGCTAAGGAACATAAGATTTAATACAGCAGATCTGTCTGTCTAATTTATTCTGTTTAGCTCAGAATAAGGCACCACCTCCTCTTTGCCTTACTCACCCTGTCCTTGCAGTCAAGGGGTGAGCAGACGAATACTCCCATGACAACTCTGGCAATTGTTTATATTCTGAGGTATGAGATTCTGTTGTCCTTATCCGAGTTTGTATAAATATGGTGTTAGTTTTGGTTTATCATCTCTTTCCTAAAGGAACACTGTTTTATAATGTTACATTATAATGTTACATTATAATGTTGGCCCAGGCTGAGTTCTAGCAAATAAAAATCCACCCAAAAAACCTTTTCAGAGCTCCAATGAAGGGACATATTTCTGTTGCTTTATAAAAAATCTATTCAAAAAGGAGGGTTTGAGTAATGCATTTTGAGAGTTTGCTACACGTGTCACTTTGTTAGTGATAATATATGAATGTGAATTGACTAAAAATACATACAAATTCATTAAAGTACAACTTCTGCCCAAGGTGAACAGAATGCCTAAGGTAGGGCTGAAATCTTGCTGGATAAGATCAATTCAGTAGATGATAATGCTGATCCAGGAAGACTCACATTTTGAATTCAGTCACTCTTAGCATTTGGTTAAAGTCCATACTTTGTCTCTTTAAATCATGCTCTCTGGCAAGACCTTAGTATTTTTGCTTTGGATCTAGAAAATATAGAGAAGCAGAGTTAACACAAGCCTGGTGCATTATAAACCTTACACATTTCAGTCACCCTGATTGTTGCAGTTCACATTTCTAAGGAGAGAGTTGAGTATGTCTTTCCAATCTCCTGATGCTTGGCAAAAATAGATGAAAAGAAGGGAAATTCTGAAATTATTTCGAATAATCATTTCTTCTACTATTATGGTTGTCTTAACTCTTGTAAATGAAGGATTTTAATTTGTTGGAAGAATGGAAGGAAAGAGCAGTGTGTGTGATAAGCTCACAATGCCCTGAGATTTTTGTCTGGAGGCTCTCTGTAAAGAACAGTATGTCCCTTTTCCTTACCTGTGTGGCAGCTTCACAGTTGCTAACACTGTGGAGAGGTCTGTGTCCTAGAGACAATGTAGGGTCTTATGAACTTGAAATCAAAGCTCTGACATGTTTCCCAAAGGAGGAGGTGGAGTGTGTGGCACATTCACGTGGGAGTTTTCGCTGGTCTAACTTGCCTTACAAAAAGGCTGTTTGATAATTATAGTTGCTGTGCTAGTCTCATCATCACTTCTACACAGAAGGAACTTGAGTGATGTCCTCTGGAACTGTTTAAAATGCAGATAAAATTTGAAATATCTTTGCCTGATAGGAATAGTTACAGTAGAAGTTGTCTTTAATTAGTTGAGAGCACTGTTGCAGTTAATGAACCTGTAATTGGTGTTGAATCCAGCCAAGCTTGGAAGCAATCCCCTAGTTTGCTTTGGGGGAAGGAATCCCTGGTAAAAGGTGACATCAGACTGTTGGCTAGCTGCTGCTTCTTGTGTTGCCTTTGCAAAGATCATCTAACAGGATCTAAAGCTGGCTTTGGTTTGTGTCATGAAATTCAACAGAAGTTGCAAGATACGCAGGACACCTTGCAACTTCTCCTATGTGTCTTGTGTGTGTTTGTAGAGAAAAATTTGAAGGGGGCTACAGGGACTCATATCACCCTGCTCTCCCAAATACAGGATAGAAGTCATGTATGTGTGTACTTGGATCCAAGCATTAATGAGGAGAGGAGATGGGATTATGCTTTGCTGAATTTAAGGTCATTTTGGAACAAAGGAATTTTCTCACTGTTGATTCTGTGTCAGGAGCTTGTGAGGGAAATCAGAGTCAATAAAACAGGGCAGAATTCATCCTTCTAGGTCCTCTGCACTGCTCGAAATCACTACATAATTTGAGGTGATGAAAAGTGCCAGGAGGTCCTACATTACAAATTCAGCCTTTCTTGAAGTCTCTAAGCAGACTCTTTCATCAGGGTCAGCTGTTAAACAGAAAGATTTAAGGCCTGGTTTAAGTAAAATGTTTACCACTGACTTTTTCCTATTAGTAGGTGACCTCATAGAGTCACTGAGTATCTCTTCCTTCAGGTGTGATCATAGTGTCCAGTGTTATGGGTGGTAGGTTCCATACTCCAGAACACATACTGATGTTCCCAATCTGCTTTTGATTCTGGGTTTCTCCACCTTTTGTGAGGCTGTGAAGGGTGCTCCTGTAATGTCTTTAGGAGGTACTATTTTGGATTTTGTTAAGGTAATGATCCCTGGCCATTTCAAATTGTAAGGAGATTTGCTAAGTAAACAGGACTACTGTAACTCTAGCTTAATTGGAAGGATGCAAGGAGGAAACAAAGAGTGGGCAAGAAAAACATTTAATTTTCCCAAGTTTAAATTAAGAGTCTTATCAGTGACTGTTCACTCAGCCAAAACATAGTAAACTATACTCCTCTGGTTATTGCCAGGAGATAGGTGCCCAGAAATTACAGTCATCTAGTTGTTCTTTCATGTGTGTAAAATTTGTTGCACATATTTGGCAGAAGTTACAAACACCATCATTTATTCAGCAACTGAGGATTTTTCCTCAGTTTCCTCTGTTTACAGAGGAAGAATTTGTCCAGAGGTAGTTTAGCAGCTCTGTGATAAGGTAGCATGGAAAATCATTTTGCCCTGTCCCTACTGTAAATAATCTCTGTGATGAAGCTCTTGTTGTCTAAGATTATAATGGCAGCATTTGGAAGCAATATATTTTGTCTAAAAATGGAAGAAATTCCCTGTATAAATTATAGATGTGTTTATACATATAAAATGGTTTTAAAGTTTAATATGTATATTTAAAAATAGATAAATATGCAAAAGAGAGAATGAGGGGAATTTTAAGTAAGAGTTCTGAGCACTGCAAGCTTATTATTGTAGCAAAGAGAATGTTTTTTTGAGGAAAGCAAATTCTTTTGAGTTTTATTTACTTGTGCCTAAGTGTGCTTCTTTGTTTCATACATGTTTTCACAGAAGAGTAGCTGAGTGCCAGCCCTCAAAACTGTTGACTTTGTCTCTTTCTCTTCCCTTTAAATAATGCAATGCTCTGTAGCACCTTTGCAGTTTAAGACACAGAAACTAAACGTAAAATCTATCATTATTTGAGTGCCACATCTCTCTTAGAGCATTCATACTTAAAATACTGCCATGTGATTTGAATGGGTGAGCACTAGAATGATGACTAGCATCCTTTTTTTTTCTGATACTGGCTATGTGCTTTAATTACCTTGAGGCTCCAGCAGGCACAGGAGTCAAGTACCAGCACCTTCCCTAACTGCTTACATTGTCTTTTTAGCTGGGCAGTAGAGTCTGGTGCAAGGCGCCTCTCTATAGCAGTAAATGTAAATGTGTCTCATTTACAGCATTTTCCTGCTATTTTCCTCCATACCATGTCAGTATCTAGGGCTGCAGGTAGATGTGGATTTGCTTTGAAGCCTGATGAGATGTGCTGTGTGTTGGCTTGGTCTTGGCATTGCACTAACATGTTTTCATTCAGCTTGGACCGCAGGCACAGCAGGATTGTGTTCGCCTGCAAAAGGTCATAGAGCTGTGCCCTGTAGATCTCTTGGGCTGATGGTAACATCAGAGATAAATAGCCATTGTCTATCTGTCTACTGTTCTTACCACAATGTTGAGAGAGAAATAGCAAAGCACCCCAGTATTATTGGTCTGTGGAAAGCTCTAGCTTTACAAATGGTGCAATCTTTGCTTTGCAGAGACTTACTTATGACAATTCTCTTGCAACTTTTAAACCTCTTCATTTTGGTTAATCATTTTTGTGTCTTGACTCAAGGAAATAGCTTGAGGTCCTGGCTGCATTGCACTATGTATCAGGTAAGCTGGATAAGCTGGCTTGTTGTTGATGTGTAGAGGAATGGAAGCACTGCCAGAAGTATCTAAGCATGATGGGCTGAGATGTTGGCAGACTGTTGCCAGGGGCTACTGTGGATCAGCCACTATTCAAAACAGGATGTTAATTGGAAAGCCTTTTTTTATATGTATTATGAAATGTTTGTTTTCACATTTTCAGGCCCTGCAACATGTATTTATTAATAAGTTACTGCATTTACCCTTTCCTTAATGAAAGGTGCATAATGTAGAGGTTATGTAGGTACACCACCTCAGGCTGTAATTTTTGTCACAATTTGCAAATGAAACAAGGTTGAGTCTGGGCAGTAATTGGATGGGCAACTGCTGTCCTGTGAAGGGTAGGTGTGTGGGTAACAAACCTGTACTCGGGGGCTGTTGCTGGCAGTTTTTGGTCAGAGGTGTTCTTCCCTCTGAGCCAGGTCTGGGCCCATGTCCTGGAGTAAAAGATTACTGCTGGAAAGGGTACGTGATGGTTGAGATGCAAACCCATGGTTTCAACATGTTGTACTCACCGAGGTACCCAGTGTTCTTTGCATAGAGACCTAGGTGTTCCAAATAAATCCTGAAAGAGCATCCCTGTTTTCTTCCCTAAAATAATCTTCAGATTATACTCGAAAGAAGGACTTTTGCTTTTCCTTTCAAATATATTAACTGTATTGTAGTTTAATGACTCAGTCACAGCAATGCATGAAATTCAGCAGCAGTAAAAACAATTTCTTGACAGTTATGGTAGTTGATACAGCATAATGCAATTTTTCCATATATGAGAAATTACTCAGTAGATTCTATATGGTCTTTGGATAGTTTTTAATGCACTGGACAACAGCACTTATGCTGCTTCCATCTTCATTAGGATCTCTTAGTGTATATATGAAAGAATTAATGAACTAATGGGTAAAAGATCTAAAGAGAAGCATTTCTTCTGGAGTTTGAAGCTAAATCAAAGGGAAGGTGGGAGAATCATGATTTTCTTCCTGCTGTGGCTGTGTTATGGATTATTTTATTTAACTCAGTAATGGACAGTTGGATTGGATTTTGTCTTTCTTCTGGTAGTCATTTATTAACATGCAGTTGAGTGAGGTGAGGGCTGTGTCAAAAATGCCTTTGCTCTGATAAGAGTCTGTCATGTGTAATATGACAATTTTATTATTCTGCAATATTAAATGCAAGAAAATAAACATTTTAAGTTGCTGTAAGGAGGATGCACAGTCCAGCCACAATACAATTTGAGATGTCATCTGCTTACCCTCTCTTTTTGTGCACTGTCCAGGTATGTTTCCTTACAGAACTGAAGTCCCAAGTGTGATTAAAAAGAGGTCGGAGAACAAATTAATCAAATCATAGGGTGTGGCCTTGGTAGTACATCTTGTTTCATCAATAGATAATCTGGCTTCAGTGGAAAAGTTCTTAATTACCTACCTTGTTGAAAGGGACAAGAGTTATATGGACAGGGCACTGCAAGGAATAACATTCCTTATGGAAATTCCTATGGGAAAACACCTTATGGGAGGAAAAATTGAATTCATCGTGTTAGAATGTAATAGCTGGGAGAAATGCTAGTTGGCTTCCATCTGTGGCACAAACAAGGGAATTAGCTTACTGTAAAAAATAAAACATCTGCATAAATCCTTAATGTAACAACTGCATATATACAAAAGATAACAAAATTCAGGAGCAGAAAAAAATACTGAGTTGAGTTTATACAGGATGACCTTCCATTTTAGTACCGAAAACAACTCTGAAACCAGAGCTAGTAAAAACACTTTTTTAAAAAACTTGATTTTTATGCATGAATGTGCTATTTTGTAGGTTTATTTAGTGTTCATTACAAGGGAAAGACAGACCAAGATCTGTATTAGGAACTAGATCTGCTACAGGTTTTTGTTGCTTATGTCTAAGTCTCTTTTTCCATTCTGCTTCAAAAAATAGAGCCAATAATGCTTAGCATGTATAATTTATTTTACACATGGAGAGGTGAAAGTGGATGTGTTTATATAAATGCATCAAGGTCTGATTAACATCTCCTTCCCATGATATGCAAATTAGAAATAGAATTTCACTTGTAAATGAAAAGCGGTAATTAATGTTGCAACTCTGCTCACTGGGCTGAGCAATGAGACAAATCTACTTGAAATCTGGTGAGCAAGAGACAAAACCACTGCTGAGCTTGATGCGTCAGGTTTTAGCTTTTATGTTTTTTGGGTTCTGTGCTGCTTTAGTGTGTAGTTCTGAGCATCATTACCTACCCTCTTCTCAGAGTAGGTAGACAAAACAATTCCTTCTCTAGCTGGGGATCAAGGACAAATGATCCAAATCTCAGGCCCAAGAGCATAAACAACGATGGAATGAAGAGAGAAAAACAAGAAGGATGGGACTTCATAACCTAAAGTTGTAATTGGACAATTAACTCCAATATGCTAATGGACCAGAACTTATGAAAGTGAGAGACCTCGTGACCAGTTGTCCATTTTGTGACCATTTTGGTTCATCTTGGGTGTAGCCCTGGCTGGGCTCTTGTCCTGCCCAAGGTGTATCCATTGAGGCCTTTTAATAAACACCTACTTTATTCTTCAACTCCATCTAGCCTCTGGTCTAGGCTGGCCTTCACAAGCATCAAGCTCATCTAACTTGTCCAACAAGCCCTTACCCCCTTTCCCACCCCAGTGGAATGAGCACAGCTGTGTGGGGTTCCCCGCAGCAGGTGAGATGCTCTTTCGTTCAGGGGCTGCTGGAGCACTTCCCTGAGAAGAACCAGCAGAGGAATGCAGAGCTGTTTCTGGAGAACTAATTCCTGTACTTGACCAGGGGCCAAAACAAAAATTGCTGGGAGGCTTCATTTGAAAGAGTGTGAGGCTGCCATGCAGGTATTGCTTGCAAACAGGGATTGTACTCCTGTCTAATGTATAACAGGCAACAGGATATCAAAGGGATGAAGAGCCTAAAGGAACAGCTGAATATTCATTGTAAATGGCAGTGGGCATCTGCCACAGCAGAGCAAGCTTTTAGTAGTGTTCAAAATGAAGAATAGACCAAGTAGATAGGTTTTACACAAAGAGTGGTTAACCCTGCTGTCTTGTGATCCCCCTCTGGTCTCATAAGCTAAGCAAGTTTAGTCCAATCCGTTTGGATGAGAGGTAACTCTCTTGTCCTGTTACTATGAGGAACCCTTTGTAGGACAGAGTAGGGATGTGTTGCATGGATATTTGTTTTGTGGAGTCAGAGTTTCCTTCTCTGGTCAGGGATTTTTTTTTTTTTTGGTCCTGCAGTTTAGGTTACATCTAGAGTTTTATCTTTCATTAATTACAATCATTAAAAATCCAAAGGCATTTTTCAAGTGAATGGATAATCTTTCAGCAATTAACTCTGCTTTTCCTGACTTCCCTCTGCAGTTATTTTGGGTGTCCCATTTTTTTTCCATCTTTTCCCCAAACTCTTCCTATACTACTGCTACCCGCCTGCACTGTGGACAAGTATTTAAGCAAGTGCAAAGCAGTGGGCAAGATAAGGACAGCATATGATGTAGTCCTCTAGTTCTGTGGAAAGGTGTTGTGCATGGTCAGATATGAGGGGATGGCACTTGTTGATATCCCAAAAGTGATGGGTACTACTGGCTGGGATGGCCACCTTCTTGTCACTTGCTTTTTGGTACAGGACTTTGTCAAGTTTGCTAAACCATCAGCTGTATTACTGACAGAACTGAAAGTGTAAGAGGAAATACCTTTTCAATACCACTTCCTCTAGTTTCTCCCTCAGTCAGACAGTGAGTGTAAACTGGTGAATTTCAGTATTTCATTTAACCTGTTCTTTGATTTGATACAGTAATCCAGCAGTGTTTAGGACTGCCATTTTCAGACTAGTAGAAGGCTTTTAGACAATTATTCTTGTGTGAATTTTATGACACTCATAAAAATACTTTGTTTTATGAGGTTTTATAATTCTTGCCTCCCATATGTTTTTCTCTCTTCTTTTTTTTTTTTTTTTTTAACCTCAAGGCTTTCCTCCTAATCCCTGAGCCCTCTGTCTTGGTGATAAGCATATTTTGGGTCACATTCTTGAGAAACCAAAAAGAGGAAAAGAGTCAAATATATTAATTATTCTTAATTAATAATCAGTTTTTCTCCAGTGAGGAAATATCTCCCCTTTTTACCAGTTTTTTTTTAATTGAAAATATTTAGATTTGAATATCTAGTATGTCCATAAATGCAACAGCAGGTGGCAGAATAACTTCACTAGAAGTTGATTTCTTGGCATGCTCAACTTTCTTTCAATGAACTTAGAGAGAAAAACAGATGCCTCCATGTGAGATGTGACCAATTGCTATTCTAAATAGCTGTCTTAACAGAATGTAACAGGCAATTCCCAAACACATGGAATTGTGTGCTACAAGGTTTTCTTCAGTTTTTAATCGGATTGTTTGCTTTTTATTTCTATAGAATAATTAAATGCTTATTAAACAGAAAGTTTCTGAAGAGATTGTAAATGGTGCCTTGCTGTTGCAGAATAGGCAGTGTGTTAGTCACCAGCTCAAGTGTAGCAAATGCTACTTCCAGCAAAAGTGGATCTGTGTAAATATTACATCGATATAATTCTTTCCTTTTAAAGAAAAGCATCTATCTAAACATATTGCCATGAAGTGCATTGTTCTGATGAGCAGTTTTGCTGTAATCTTTGAAGAAATAAGCTCCCTGGGAAATTACTAGTAAATCTTGACCACCACTGTTCAACAATCAAAGACTAAAGACTGTGTGAAAGATGTATCTTGTGGGTTGGAGAATGGGGAGGGTGCAGCTGTGAATTGCATTCAATATCTCGTGGTCTGTTTAGCAGCTCCTTGGCTTTCTCATCTGCATCTCCCTAGGAAAAAGTTACAGCAATCAAAATTCGGAACACCTCCAGACAATACCATTTAACATACATAGGACAAATAGGCAGCCTGTTAGGTAACGGCTTCTTTCACCTTTCTCAAGCAGGATGATAATTTGAGGTATACATTGGGCTGTAGCCAGTTCTTCAGTCATAGCTGGCTGGTCTGAACTTTTGAGAACTACCAGGACCAGAAACAAGGATGTAATGAAATGGTATTTTCCCACATTTAGGAATGGAAAACAGCCTAATGTAAGGGCAGTTAGGATTTTTGTTCTCCTTTGAAGGTCTGAAATCATAGTGGTGGTGGGACATTATTCTCTTATTTTTGGCCCTGACGTGACCTCTGCATTGGGGTAGACTCCTATCCTATAATTCTACAAACATTCTGTGCACACAATAACACAGCATGGCAGCTGAAAGGAGCCATCCCTTTTTCCTTCCATCCAGGCTGGGCAGCTGCATCAGTTTAGGCCTGCTCAGTGTAAGTCCACAGAAACATCTTCCTGCATGGAATGGCAGCAGTTCAGGGATGGAAATGAGATACTGGAGAGGGCAGAGTAGCTTCTCATTTCAGTCTCATCTTACTCCATTTAAAACATATGTAAACATATGTGAAAATACAATCTCATATAGTGGTTGTTCTGCATAGAAAAGATACTAGAAGTCATAGAGATTAGAGTTGTGGGCGTTTTTCCCATAATGGGTACCAATAAAGATGTCCCCAAGGACTGTCATCCTGGACTGTCCTCCAGGAGCAGTAGCTGTGACAATACTATGATTTCTTATTTTAAAAACATGTCTAAAATGGTTTTATGAAAAAAAAATTCTATTCAGATTGCATTTGATATTATCTTCAATGGCTGAAAATGACCTACACACAGATGGCAAAACCTCAAAATAGAGATATCACAAACTTACATGCACTGTGTAATAAAGAACATTTACGTATTGAAATGCAAGATCTTCTCCTGTAACAATACATTATACCAATCAATATTCTGAAGGACAAGGAAAACGACTCCCAGGTATCTTAGCCCAAATGATGCACCCACATTTGGTGCATCGAATGGTGGGTTTGTGGAGATCCAGGAAGGCCTGAGAACAAGGGAGATGCAGGTGGGGTCTTTATGCCAGTGCTTATGAGAGAATTTTATTTTGTGTTGTGAAAAAAGTAATGGTATGGAGCATAAGTGTACAAATGGGCAAAAATATGGTGCCTGTATGGAGTGAGAAGAGGAACTTGGGTGTGTTTGTGTGTGTTGTGATGCTGCTGTTTTACAGTGGAATTTGAAGGAGTTCATCTGCTTAAATGTGAGCTTTGCCACTTTTTTTTTTCCCCCAGGCTACCCTGTTGATACATTTTTCTTTAACTTTAGTATCTTTTTTGATCCCTGGATTCCTGGAGATGTCTCATCTCAGTTACTTGAAAATAGCTGTGGAATCAGGATAAGTATTTTTTATTGAGAACTTCTTTAACACAATCATATTGCTTCTGTAAGTGAGCCTTATCCCTTTTCTCTTTTCTCTTATAAATAAAGCATATTCTTTATTTACTTGCTTTAGACATCAGGAATTTGTTTCATTTTATGTCTTCATTGATTTGCTTTTTCAGTTCATCACATCTCTCTAGATTTTATTCTTATGTATTGGCTGTTATAGTTTATTTTCCTCTCAATCAGCTGTATTAGTCTGAATGTTCATTTTCGAAGGTCTAGTGGTTTATCAAAAATCATGTTTAAATCTTTCCCTCTATCTATTATTAGGGCCGTCTGTGTTTTCTGAGATGTAGTCCTTCTGTAAAAACTGCACGTTTTTAAAATAGCTTCTGAGCTGAGATGCTTTTAACTTCATCTCTCTTTTCTGAATTTATCATTGCTAGGCTAGCATCTGAAGTTTTCAGTTTTGGGGGTACTGGTATGAGATAATTTGTGATATTTCCGGGTAATGCCATGTATCTCTGAAATGCTCAGTGCTGACCATTGATTAAAGTTTGTAAATGAAGCAATTAAACCCAATAATCTTAATAGGCTTCCTTGTCTTAATTGTTTGTAGGAGTATTGGTGTTATTAGTCTCAACTTTTATGCTCATTATCCTTCTCCTGAAGTCTGGAGGAAAAATACAACTCTGTGTAACCTCTTTATATTTTCATGGCTTGGGTTTGTCTTAAGGACAATTCAGCAATATAGTGCAGTTTCTGCTCTTTGTTCAGGGCAGTATTACTGTGATCTAGTCGAAACCTACTTCCTCCTCTGTAGCCAGATACTGATCTTTGTTCCATAGCCTTTTTTTTTAAGCACAAAAGCTTGCCTAAATCTTGTTCTGTTGCTACCTCCTCTAATTTGACACCATTTCCATTAAGCTTTTAAAAGTGGTATGGTAAATGTATATGTATTTTTAAAAGTACATATTTCAAGAATTTACTTGGTAAAACTGTGTTGAAAACACCTTATTTCTGTGATCTCTGTCCATCTTCCAGTTCTGCTATAATGCTTTTTTCCTTTGGAGTACTATTCTTATGACTGCAGTTCCAGAGTGTAGTAGCCAGGCTGGCTGCAACTTACACTTGCAAGAATACACAGCCTCATATAGCAATTTGTCTTTAAATAACTTTTTTGCATTCCAGTATTAAATAAAATGCTACAAATACTGCCAAATTTTTGCATCAATGTCTGATTGAATTCTTTGGTATCAACTCAGGAAAGCATTTAAACATATTTTAATTAGTGTTTTAAGTATATACCTTAAATTAAGTACATGCTTAAGTGCTACCTTGAGTAGGAATTTTTGTTCAGATTGTTCTTTGGTTCTTTTCTCTCTTCCTTTTGATGTTTTGTTTTCTAGAAATATGTGCATATTCTGCACTATTAACTTGTTCTGGGCCCAACATTTTGTACTATCTCAAATGAATGGCAAAAAAATTTTAGAAGAGTTTATTAGACACTTCTCTTACAGTCTTCTGCTGCTTTTAGTGAACTTCTTAACTTTCTCATTCAAAACAGAAAAAACTGTCTTTATGTTTCTGAAGGGAGGTAGGCTTTGTCTGGTTTAGAGAGATCTGCAAATGCTTTGCTGACTTCTCAGTTGTAATTAAAAGAATTCTTCCAGTCCTGTTTGTGTGTTCTAAAGTCTTTTGTCTTTGTTTCAATAATATTTCTGAAAACAGGTGAAGTAAAAAGAATAGTTGATGGGAAACAAAGTTCGTAAGGGCCCAAAAGATAGTTGCAGGACTGTGTGCATGCAAAACCATGATGTTCAGCTGGGAGAAGGAGAAGGAAAGGAAGACAAATACCTCCCTTTTGGATTATAGCTCTTGGAGCATTTATTACAATTTCCTGATCAATGGTTTTCTTGGAAGTGTTTAACTTAAACTTGGTTTGATCCAACAACACTGCAATACTTGTGAAAATTAGAAAAGCTTTCTTATTTTGCATATCACCTTGTTCCAGTATCTCCAGTGTCCAGTCTTAAGCAAGTAAAATACAGTTGGGAGTGGAGATGTGCAAAATTTCTGCAAGGATGTGATTTATCTGAGTCTTCCCCAACATGTCTTTTTTTTTCTGACTTGAAACCTCTTAAGTTCAAGGAAAAGAGAAAAGCTGGGACATGCAGAATGTCTTAGCTGCTAACTTACAAATAAATACACTGTGTGCTAGACTTCATAGTGCATGTTCAATGTCCTAGACATGTCAGATTTGCTTTTATATACTGTATAACAGATATTCTTACTTTTTGCCTATTAAGGATGATTTGTTGGCTCATGGATGGCCTCAGATAGTATTGCTTCCTCTCTGTTCAGCCCCATGTCCACTGTTTTTCTTGGTCAACTGAAAGTGTTAAGATAGGTCTGTACTACCATAATTTCAATGTATCTATAAGATATTTATATGGTATTAATACACTCTTCATTACCCATTTGGTTATAAGAATTATCTCTCAATGTTCATTCAGTTGCAATGATAATGAACAAAAAAAAGGTGAATCAAAATCCACATTATCTTTGTGAAACACTGATGTAAATTGCAACAGTGTACATATAAAGCTGCTTGGTTTTTTGCCAGTGTGAAGTTTCTGTTTAAAGCTACTTGACACTGAGAATTGTCGTATGGCCTCAAATAGAGAATTATTTCTGAGTACACAGCTACCAGAATTCCAGGTAAGCTATCATTATCCTTGAGTGGTGAATAAACCAAATCAGAAAAGTGTAGATTTAATTATTTAGTCAGATTTATCATTCTTCCTGTCATGTGAAAATACTATTTGAAATGTTCTTTTTGAGGATTTAAATAAGAGTGTACTATGTTCTGCCTGGTCTTTTTAGTAGATGAATGTGTTATTCTCCTTTCTTGCATAACCACTTTGTCCCAAATATGATGCTGTTAGACAACAGTCTGAACAATTTTGGGCAGTCTGGTTCTGAACTTTTTGCTCTGAAGATTTGAATTTTAAAGCTATCTGCTAAAACACCTTCCTTTAGCATATTTTTTCACTTTCTAACAAACACTTGTGTAGTTTCCTATCTTCTTCCTAGAAAAGAGAAGGGAGAAGGTAATGGCAAACCTATGCTTTGTACTTTATAAAATTCAGGTACTGTAGATCAGTGGGCATTTTGTAAAAACCTGTAGGTATTGTTCCCTGAAGCTGTTCTTCATTTCTTCAGATTTGCTGCCTTTTTATTGCCATTTATGAAGACCTCTTAGATATTGATGCCATTTAATGCTTACTAATGCTCCCAGACTCTTTTCTTCATTTTCTGGTCTGTAAAATGCATGGTATCATCCCTGTCTTCTTTTTTCAGATTCAGGATCTGTCTGTTTTTAGTGTTTTGAGAGTCTCTTCTGAAAAATATCATACAAGGGTACTTTTTTATTGTGTTTGGTCTTTTTGTTTTGAGAAGCATTGTCACGTATGTCTGTGTTGTATAGCTCATATATAGCTCATATTATGGTTCATACTCATATATATGATTTGATTAACTGCTTGTGTGAATATATAGGGCATATTACAGTGTTCATACTGTTGAGTACTTATTCAATCTGAAGGTGGTTTCTGCCTCAATTTATACATTTCCATCTGCTGCGGAGCCAGTTTTAGGTGCAGGCAAAGAAAGCAGCTGTGCAGGGGGTCAGAATGGCAGGTTTAGCAAAATACTTCCATTACTGGGCAAGCATAATTCTGCTGCATTCTTCTGCCTATGTTTGAATGCTGTGTCCCTAGTTTGAGAGGGGAGATGGAAGGAATTGTTGTGCCAGCACAGAGTTGAGTAGCATTGCCCTTCTCCAGCCTACAATGTTACACTGCAAGGCAGGGAATTTTTTGAGTTCTGGTTTGACCTGGGACAGAGGAATTGGGAAGGGAGTGATTATGCCTGGACAAGCCTCTGACATGATCCAGATCTGGGGCAAAGAACATGCATATGCTGTGTGTACATGTGTATGTTATAAAATTATGGTTGTAGGCTTCAGAATTGAACTGTGTCATGGCTAGACTTCTTGGGAAACTAGATTTGTAGTGCAAAGAGAGCTATTAGTTAGCTTTTTTCCACTTTGTGTTACAAGTTCTAAAGATTTCACTATAAATCCTACAGTAATGTTTATCTGAGGTGTTTCATGAAACAGCTCTTACAGTAGTTGTTTCAATGTTATAGGAGCTTATGAAAAAAATTTAATCTCTAAGAATGGAGAGAATCTGCTTGTGATACAAACCAGAATGCAAATAAGAATACAGCCCTATACAATGCATTATTAACTCTTCCTTTATATCCTCAAAGTACCACAAGTTTTAGGGAAAATGAGGAATGACCTTGTTCATTTGCATAAAATGTCTTCCTGGTTTTCTGGTCCCCCCAAAATAATGCTGCACATTGGCAAGGTGGAGTTGGCAACTATATGTATCTAGATTATCTTGTAATCATCTAAATCTGATGCTATGTGCACAGAATTTCAGAAATATGTTTCACAAAACTTGTGGTTTAGTGCTATCTGTGGAATTTGGGCTACTGTGACCCATTTAGGTAGTGGTCATTTTTATCAAATTGAGAAGCATTTGGATGTGTTGATTTGCAGTGGGTCTGCATTTATTCTTGAGCTGGCTCTTGCTATTTGTGATCAGGATAGAAACTGGCAAAATGAATGGTGAGTCTTTCTTGTGATGGTCATTGCAAGAACAGTTCTCAGTCTGTACTGCTGAGTGGATGGCTTCTTGCTTGGTGAGAATGGCTTTTCTATTTATGGCCTCTAACACTTCTTTGAGGTGTTCTGAAACTTGAAGTAGGCACTGTCTCTCCAAAGCAGCAATTTTCAAGACTCTATGCCCCCCCCATGTTCTAGATGTGCCAATTCTGTTCCTCCCATTTATATTTGCTGCTGGTATTCCAGGCAGTGTTCATTCCTGGAGGAAGTTTGTATTTGTTTTCTGTAAATCATGCCTTCTCTTTAATTATTTGTGCCTCTTCCCCTTTCTCTTGGAAACTTCCGTGCAGACACAGCTCTGGGTGAGCTGTTGCAGGCTGCGGTTTCCTCAGCAACAATTCTTTCTTGACTGTTGAGATGGAGTTTGGACTGAAATCTAGGTAATCAGCGATGTTTTTTCCAGCCTGTTAAAAAGTTAGCTTTTACATCTGAGATGGAGTATTTTATTTAAGCACTGACCTGATCTTTTTCTCTGTGTGTGTGTTTTATCCTGTGCTTTTGCAGAGAGGAACAGCATATTCTTTGTGCTGCTTATTCTGATATATACAGCTCCTTATCAAGCCTTGTGTTTTAAAAGTAGTCCAAAGTCTGTACTTGTTGATCTTGTAACACCTTAAAGAATAACTATTTATTTGCCTTTTACTGGCACACAAATGATCTGAGTTATCCAGTTCAGAAAATAAACTAGTACAGGGCTGATTTGAAGCTATTCTGCATTGCTGTTATTTTGTTGCCTTTGCTGTTCTGGAACTATTCAGTACTCCCTGCTCTATTAAACAGCTCTTTAAACCCTCAGTAAGCTCAAGAGAGACCAAAATTTTTATCCAAGAACACAGTTCATAGCTAACATCTAAATAATAATCTGGCATCTGTTACTTTCCGTCTGTTTTAAATA
Source organism: Vidua macroura (assembly GCF_024509145.1). Classification (NCBI taxonomy): domain Eukaryota; kingdom Metazoa; phylum Chordata; class Aves; order Passeriformes; family Viduidae; genus Vidua; species Vidua macroura. The sequence continues at coordinate 33,332,827 of NC_071576.1, forward strand.
CAGTGCTAATACTTTACAGAATGTTTTACAACATACCAGAAGTTGAGCCACGAGGAATTCTTCAGATTTACCCTTCCCAAACTTGCAGTGCAAACCAGTGATGCTTTCATTCCCAACTCAAGCAAAGGCAAAGGATTAAAAAAAACATATCAACGCCCCTGTCCCAGCCAAAAATGCCAAAAGGAAGAAAATAAAAGCCGGTGGGTTTTCTGGAGGGAAGTTTAAGTGTTCTGTTACAAGGCAAACAAACCCATGCATAGAACCTACAGAGGTCAACTATTACTGCTAAATTTTATTTAGATGTTGCCCAGCTATATATTGTAAGACTCTGGGAACACAGGGTGGTTTGTGGTGGTGCACTGTGATTTTAATCACACTTCATGCACTGAGTTCAAAGCATTAGGAAAGCAAAATACCAAATCCCACAATACTCTTACGGGGTAGGCATTAGGCCTGCTTTGAAAACAGGGTACAAAGAATTTATTGTATCTGTAAGCAGTTGCAGCTACTTAGCCTTAGAACCAGGATTAGAAAACATGCAATTAGACTTCTGCTCCCTCCTGTTCTTGCTTGAATATTAATCAAGGTGAAGAGTTAATAAGAAGAGAAAAGTCTGAACTGATTGTTTCTCTGTGAATGTATTTATGCACAAAAGGATGAAGCTGGGCAAAGACAAATCTCTGATAGTTTCACTTTGGTGTAACTCCTTTAGGATCAATAAAACTAGACTTGCAATAAATCTTACATAGTCTGGAAAAAACCTGAGTAATATTAATAAAATTCAAAATGAGAACTTACCTTGTCAGGCTACTTTCTACAATGAAGTGGGTACCTAATGTTCTGGAGGAGGAGATAAGTCTAAGAGGCAGCTAGAGTATAATCTGTCCATTACATGATGTTCCTTTCATGCATGGAATTTTAAGGCTTGGTAACAGCAGATAGGGATTGTTTTAAATAGAAAAACAATAAGTAACTTTTTGAGGAGAAATTTATTGTAAAACAAGCTATAGTTATCTTAATTAGACCCAAGGTATAGCCAATGAAAAAATAACTTTATTGAATTGATAGCACTACTACTGAAAACAATTTCAGTTTTCAGCATTTCAGTGCCACTGAAATTCCAGAATGTTTTAGGCCATACAATTTTATTTTTTCCCCCCAAATACTGGCAAGAAGAAACTTGGATGATTTACGTCCCTTCTCCTTTTCTCTGAGTGATACCAGATCTGATATGTTTGGAAAACAATTATACACATACATATTTGGGCATGTTTGTTTCCTGTCTCTTTATGAACTATTTTTCTATAACTAGTAGCCAGTTTATTTTAATATGCTTTTGTGGAAGAAGCACCTAGGATAATCTTACTACTGTGTAACAAGACTTGCTAAAATGCTATAGCAGTCTTCAAAGAGTGGTAATAAAACTTTGTAACACAGTCCACCACTGTGTCTTTTGTATAGGTTGCATTTATTTTTTTTTTATTTTCTTCAGAATATCTTAGTTTAGAAAATGTATTGAATATTATAAGAGGAAAAATGTCAAAGTTAACACTCTTAACTGTCTAAGTCTGCAGGTTTAGGAAACTGATAAAATATACCCAAGTAATCTTATTTTGCATAAAAATATTGCACTGCATTTTAGAGGTATGTTGATATATTAGAGAGCTCAAAAAGCTAGGTGGTAAAACTTTGACTTTCAGTCCAATTGGACTAAAATATGTTGATTATGCAAACAGTCACTGGTACAGAAGAGAAGTATTACCCAGTGTTCAAACTGGTGTGTTTTGTATTGTTGCATTTTAAGGGAGGCCGAGGCTACTGATGGTTTTGTAATACTACAAATATTTCTGGCAGAGGAAGATTATTGCCTAAACTGTAGCTTAGGCTCTAAAGGTGTAAATGCAATTCAGTGTATGAAAATGTCTAAAATGAAATGTTAATAGATATCTACAGCTTGTAGGTATCTAATTCATCTAATTCATTCTCACCTGTTCTTTCATACCTTTCTGAGCACTGACTCAGAAGGAAGGGAAGCTGATTGCAACTTGAGAGGCTGTTTGTTTCAGCATCTGGGTATTTTGTTTTCTGTATGACTTCTACTTTTTTTACAGCCATTACAGCTATAGAGATTGATAACTGAACTTTAAAATCAGCAGGAGCACAGCATTCACTAAATCAGCCATAGTTACACTAAATGCTGCCATCAGTTGTAGGCACACAGTTTGTGGAAATTGGCTGTGGCCTGAGCCTCATCCCCAGTGGGCTACAGCTGTGAGAAGCAGGTGAGCAGCATTGAAAGCAATGAGCCATGGAGTGCCCAGGCACTGACCAACCACCAAAGGGACCAGAGGGCACACAGGGGCAGTGCATGAACATGAGGGGTATAAAAGGCTGGCCTAAAGAACAAGAAAGGCAGCTGCTTGCAGCCTTCTGAAGTGACGTGATGTTACTCTCTATGGGCAGACACCTGAAGCCTTCTGATGAGGTATGATGTTACTCTGTTTGGGTTGAAGCTTTCTGAAACTGTGTGATGATACTCTGTGTAGTGTGGCCGACTCAACTGCAGTATGTGCTGCGACAGTCAGTGTCTAGTTTGTTTTGTAAAAGTTACTGGTTGTCAGGCTTCTGTGCAATATCACTTCCTACCTTAATACTCTATAGACCTGTCAAATAGCTTGGACAAATGGGAGGATGGAGTTATATATCCAAATTCCCTGTTACTCTGTGCTTCAAACCTACTGACCATTACATACACTGAAATAAAGCCTACATGATTATCTAAGCATAGCTATTAGACAAGTATAAAAATCCTGTGTCTTGAAATGTGTTCAGTGAAAGGCCATAACTCTGTGTGAAAACTTTTCTAACAGGTGTGGTTAAAACATTCTGTGTTCTAACATAACCACAGGCTAGAAAAGATTTGCTCTGTTTCTGTGGTGCTGATGTTGTGTATAGAAAAAAAGTAAGCCATGTGGTGGTGGTAGTAGTTACCTGCATGTAAAGTTTATGAATGGACAAGGGGAACAAATATTCTAGTACATCCTAGAGGTGCTTTCTGCTGCTTCCACAAGATACCAAGCAGCAGTCTAAACTAACACTGTCTTCCTTTTAAGAATGTTGGCATAGGGTCATGATGTGGGATAAGGTGGAGCTATGGAAAGGGTTTTTAAAACTGTTCAGCAAAGCTGTAAATTACAGTAGGCCATTGAGCTGTTTCAGTTTGTCCAAGATCCACTGAGTCTTCTGTGACCCACTGCCTTGAAGGCTTGAAGGAACTAATTGGAAAGGATCTGAGGAATTAATGGAATTAATGACATGTAGTTGTGCTTTATATGCTATATCAAGCTAGACCTGCATTTATATAGTAGTATAAATGGTCTTTCTGATGGGCTTGTCAAAGTATCAAAATCAAACAAAAATGCCAGTATATTAATGATCAACTCGAAATAGGCCATGAGCCCTAAGTAGACTTTGTTAGGAGTATTTTATTAGTTTAGTAATGAATAATAGATGCTTCTCCAATTACTTAATACTCCTATTGAGTTGTTAGGAAAAAGCTAAGTATAGACAGATATAAAAAACTTCAAATATAGTAAAAATTGTAAATATATAATTTGCTGGGTACGCACTAGATAGTCCTGACGTGTTCTAGAGTGCTTGGGGAGAGAATGACCCAACTTTTAACTCTGTTTTTAAAATCAGGGTTTAGGAATGGTAGTAAACATTTGTGGTAGCCAGTTTGCTTAGTGTCTGTACATGTCTCTACAATAGGGGTAACAATGCATTTATTCCAACAGAAGCTAGTGAGATTTAATGTCAAAGAATTTGTGTAGATCTAGGTATATTTGAAGTGCTGGATAAAGCAGGGTAGATGCATGGCAGAAGGTCTGAACACGCAGGAAGTGACAGGAAAGAGCCTTCAGTCTGTTTTCATCTGCCAATGACAACTAACTAGTGCCAATAAACTTAACTAGGCTTTTCACTGGGAAGAAAGTGAGCATAAATTTTTACTTGCAGTCTTATGAAAGTGTAGGAGATGTCTCTTCTCTCAGTCTGGAGAGAAGCCAGTGCAGAGCTGAAATTCTGTACTACTTTGCTGGTGTTCCAGGCAACCCAGTTTCTTCCCTGTCCTTCAAAACAAAACAAATTCAACCAACCAAAAGCACTGTTGCACAGAACAGCAAAGAGTCGAAGAGTGAACTGTGAGTTTGTAATTTTATTTTATTTATTCTGTTACAAGACAATTTGTAACAGAATAAAGTCATTCATCAGAAAACTCCCTTTTAAGCAGTGATGCTCGCTGCTTTTAGAGTGCAGCAGGTTTTGGCTGTAAAAGTTGCCTGTGGATTCCAGTGATTTCCTGCGAGGTATTTTGTATTTCCTCAGCCAGAGTCAGAGCAGTCTCTTACTGTGGCCCATCTCTAGCTACACACAGGAGGAAGCTCAGTTCTGAAAGGCATCCATAAGCAGGGGCTGGAGGGGAGGGTGGAGGAGAGGAAGACCTGCTGGAAACTGAACAGGGAGCTCTGGGCCCCTGCCAGGACATGAAGGCGTATGGCCATGCCTCTTGGGGAATGCACATCCCTGCAAACAGGTCTGTGCAGGCTGCTGGGTGGGAAGGCCTTGCAGGCACACAAACCCTTCTCTTGGGCAGCACGGCACAAGGGTGCTGTGGTGGGGATTTTGAACGTTACGTTTGTGTTGGCTGCATTCCTCATTCACAGGGTAGGAAAGGCTAAAGACCTCAGGCTGTTGCTAGGTGGTAGCTATTTCAACTTGAAGGCCTGTAGCTGCCTGAGAACAGCATGCTTTTGTTTTGCTTTGTTACTTTTTTGTCTTCTGGTGGAAGTTTTAATTCATTGTGATGCTTTTTAAGCAGCTGGCAGAGATGTGAACAGACACTTCTTCAAAAGGCTTATGGAATAGAATTGCATAACTTTGTACTTTTCCTATGCAAAGCAGAATAAGTTTAGTGGCTAGTGTCTGAAAGACACCTTGGCTTCTTCAAATCCTGTTTATACCCCATGAAATCCAATAACTATAAAATCACCTCTGCTACTATGAATTGTCTCACTGAGGGATGAAAGAGGAGAAGTTTGGGTAGAGATACCTTGGCAAAACAAGAGCTGCAGGTTCTCTCTCTCCTAAGAGCTCTAATAAGGTTGCAGCTAGCCAACAATGTGTCCTGATCAACAGATCTCTAATCTTTTAAAAGGTGTTAGTGAGCCTTCCTGAGAATTGTGCTTTCTTGTTTCTGTGCTGTTTAATTGCTTTTATTTTTTTTTTCCTCTGGATTCTGATGAAAATAGGTGCAGTTGAAATTCCTCTGAGGTAAGGCCAGCACTTGTAGGAGTATACATTGCATATGGGATGTGGAAGTGGTTCTCAATAGGCTTCCAGTGGTTTATGTGTATGTATCTGTTATTCAGGGAATTATGCCAAATTCTGGTAACATTGGTTGAGATGTGAATTCTAACAGCTCTTGGCTTTGCCTTCAGTCAGGGTAGCTGCTATGCTGTGTCTGAAAACATCTGCCTGCTTCCCTCCAGCCTGTGTATCACTGTTGCCAGCCTGTTCTTTGTCATGTTATAGGCAAGATGGCTGTAATGGGTCTTCCCCTGTCAGCTGATTTGGGTTAGCAACAGCTGTTTAATGTGGGCATTTGTGTATTGGTCATGCCTTCAGTGAAGCAGCTTTGTGCTACAACCATTTTAGTAAAACATGTAAAGATACTTTTGAGTATCTTAGGCCTTGATTAAACACCAGAAGTGGTGTTTGACTTTGGATATGGGAATTTCATGTATTAGAAGTTTTTACTTGTGATGTTTGGGCTTTATAGAGTATTTGACATTATTTACATTCTTCCCCACAGAAACCTGAGCTGCTGGGGTGGTGGCTGCTCAGCTTAGGAATACAAGACACCTAGTGGGATAAGCATTGAGTGGATGTGGTGATTTGCTTGGATTTGAGATGATAAACTGTTGGGTTTTTTCTTTTGTATTTGGTTTGTGTGAGCCAAAATAGTTTGCATTTTCTAAGAATGAAAATATGTATATATATTTAATCTCCTGTCATTATAATAGTTGTGATGTAAATATGTTTAATTTGGTCCTGGAGCCCAGAGCTGTCTGATTATGCAGAGGCTTTTTTCACTAAAAGCCAGTCTCCTCTGAGGTGAGGCCCTGTGGAGCAGTAACTGGTTTCAAGTGCTGCTGTAGCTGTGGGCACCTGATGTTCTCTCTTGAAAACTTGTGTTTTGGTTAGGAGCCTCCAGTATTGCATTCAGACCTTTCTTTTTTCTGTTTGTAACTCCATGATTTCACCAAAAATGCTCTGTTTTAAGCATGTTTTATTCCTTGTGAATATTAAGTCGAAGTTCTGCTGAGGTCTTGCACAACTTTGATGGCTTTTGTGTCAAATGGCCACTGATGCTGAAGAAAATCTCCTCAAAGGAACAGAAGTTGAAGAAAAAGCTATTTCAGTGTGTAGCTTAGATGAAGGTCACAAATACCCTGTTACTGTCACAGATAGTGGTGATTTAGGATTCTTCCTTGAGCAGACTGATGCTAGTCTTGGGGATCTTTAACAGGTTTTCAAGGTTGTGGTTCTCACAGCTATTTGAATCATGATTTTTCACCCCATTTTTTTCACTGCTCTCTTTTTCTGTTTTCAGGCTTGCTACCAGCTCCATCCAACTTTGTGGTATTGCTTGGTGCACTGTCCTTTATTGTTTTGAGCCATTACCTGAATACCTCATTAAAAGTTCTGTTCTTCAGGGAAAGGGAGAGAGGTGCCTTCTCAGGGATCAGAAGGGAGATTGGCTGGGGATCAGTAAAACTTCCTTTCCTTCTCCTCCAGCATGAGAGTCATCATCCCACCCCCACTGACTTGTCACTTGTACTTGGTGCTTGCTAGTGACATTTCTTGGGCACAGTGAAAGCCACAAAATTCATGGGCAAATAAGGTGGAGTAATGTGGGATTATTGCAAGTGTTCTTGTGCTTGCTCTCCCAGCTCAATAGGAAGCCTTTAATAAGAATTTTCCTAAATAGTGTTGCATGCGAAATGGGGATTTCTGCTTCATTCTTTGTTAACAAACAGCCATTTCATGAAATAGTGTGGGTTTTTTGCCTTTTGGTACATTCCAGAAGACTTTCTACCTTTGCTGGTTACTGATTGATAGTTCTGCTCTGAGCTCCCTTTAATTTTGCAATAAACTAACAAGGAGGCTGAGACCACAAGTTTACAGAAAACAGCTTATTTACTCAACTGGATTTTACATGGATGACAAAGTCTGGTTTTGTAATTTCAGTGTGGTATAGGATGAGCAGGAGGAGTACTTGAAAAATTGTACTGTATAAATAACCAAACAAAAAATAGTTTGTTTATTCTTCTGTGTGAAGTTCTTAGGCCAACTCTCTCCCAGGACCTGCAGGGATTTTCTGCATATGCAGGAACTTTGCTATTCCCAATAAATGGGGGTGTTGTGAGTTTTAAGTTTTTTTTTACTTTTCTAATATAATTCCAAAAAAACTAGCGTCTGCTGAAATAACATCAGTGGAAGGTGACTCTGTTTTCACAACAACATATAAAGATTTTAATAGCATATTAACATTGTTGTTGACTTCTAGTTAAATCTTAGAAGTAACAATGATCTATCTGGAAGCTGAGTGCTGTTTTCCTTGAGAAATCCTTGTGTCCATTTTTTTTTCCAGGTATTAGCACCTATAAAAAGTGAGCAAGTAATCAGAGGAGGAAGCTGTGGGGTTTTTTAACATGTCTAAAATTAGCAAGTTGAGAAAGTGTTCCCACTGTCTTCTTGTGTTTATCTCTGGGTTTTCTAATTCTTCTTGCTGTCATAACACTTCTAATAGTTAGATGGGGTTATTTTACAATCTGAGGTAGCTATGCTGCAGTAAATTAAAGATTTGGAAATTGTGTAGTCCGTCATTTATGCAGTATTTTAAGTAGTAGATTTTTTTCCCATAAAGGATTTCGAAATCTGAATCTGCGTGAATTTCCAAAGAGTTCATAATTCTGTCAGAAGTGGAAGGCTGAGGACTGTAAATTTTCACTTGTTAAATAGCTCTCTTAACCAATGGCAAAGAAATAGGCTGAAAGTTAAAGGCAGTGGTTCACTGAACTCCATGGGAGACTGCATTGAAGCAAGTTTCTAGTGTTACTGAGCTGTCTAGCTGACTCTTCCTTCCCCTCTTTTAGCAGTGGAGAGTGTTTTCCATTCAGGCACAGTTGCTGACTGAAGAATCCCTACACCCTTTGTTCATTATGAAGTAGGAACAGAAAAGCAATAGCAAAACTTCCTTACCTGTTGCACATGTCAAGACACATTTGTGTATGGAGAGGTATGATGGCTTTTTGTGAGTCTTAGTGGCAGTGAAAATATTTTTCTCCATTGGAAATAGGAGCTCCTCTTAAAATACTGGATGTCTTTTAAATACAATATATATGAAAATACTGTGTATTTCAGTATGATAGCATCAAAATACTGTGTAGCAATATTCTCACTGTTGAGTGTTCTGCTTGAAGTTAATAAGCATATGACTGGCTTTGAACCACTTGAGAGGAAGCTGTGCTTGGCTGGTAAGATGTCCAGTATTTGTCTAAAGGAACCCCAACAGAGGCAAATTTTCCTTACCTACTTAGCCTGAGGACCTGGCAGGTCTCCTGTGCTAAACAGGTTAAATTAATGGCAGATCTACAGTGAAGAGTTGAAGAAGTGCCATTGCTAGTTCAGTGCAAAGCACTCTCTAGTAAGTCTGCTTGGACTCGCAGCCCAGCTTGTTTCCAAGCACTGTTTAGCAGGTAGTTTCTCTCAAGTGTGGCACCTATCAGGCCAACCCAGACCTTCTTTTTGGTGGTTTGTAGGAAACAGCATAATTAACATCAAAACCAGCATTGTATGTTGTGCACACATGTATGAAGCAGTGTGTGAGACTCAGCTGATGTTGTCCATGCACAAATGTGATTCCTCACAGGAAATCACAGAGCTGTTTGGCACCAGATCTCCTTTGTCTGCCTGGGTGCTCTCTCCATATCACGCACAAGTTTAACCATTCCCTCAAACACCTATTTGCAACTCTCTGAATATGCTGAACCATTTCAAAAGATAGCAGAATGTAAAGTAAGCATGTCTTTCAGATTCATGACGGAGACTTTGGGGAAAAATTAATAAATTCTTTAAATGTGCCCCTGGAATCATGTGATACCAGTACTCAGGGCTTCAAGTTGAATGCCTGTAAGGACTGGTGACTGCTGAAGAGGTATGGTCTCGTTTAAATGGCACTTTTCACTGCCAAAGTATTCGTGACCAAAGTTTTACTCATGGAAAAATAAAACTTGGCACTTTCCAGTAAGGGCATATGGTTGAAGTTTTGAAGATATCTCTATTCAGAGGAGTTTGCTGAATCTGGATGCCTTTTGTTTCATAACTGTAGCAAAGAACCAGCTCTTTCCTTTTGTTTCTGACCCACAGCATTTTTGAGTTAGTGAGAGTTTAGAGTTACTCTGCACACTCTCAAAGTGAGATTCAAACTGTATTATAGGAGCTGCACAAAGGTACATGAAAATACATCTATATGTGTGTATATAAATATAATAATAGGAATACCTGTACCTGATGAAAGAATTTTGTAGTAGGTGAGGCTGCAGAAGTGTGACAGGGAATTTGATGCCAGATGTAGTGCTTAGCTAACAGCCTCGTCTTGTGGCTGAATTTGTCTTATGGGAGAACTGCATCTGTGTTGGTTCTTCAGGGCTGGAAAAGTAGGGAATAATTTTCAATTAATTCCAAAATAAGCATTCTGTATATGCATATGGCTTCATCTCAGAGGAAGTGTGCTTATTCAAGATAGTACTTAGATATGTATTTAAGCAAATGTGTAACTGTCAGTGAAGTCATAGAACTCAGAATATGCTTAATTTTCATCCTCAGAACTAGTCAGAGAGGAACATTTACTAGGGTAGGACTTTGCTTTTTTAAACTGATTTTTTTTTTAAACAGTATAGCAGGGAATCTAAGATATTACTTTTAAATAGTTAGTGAAGTATACATCTGAAATTGAAATCTAAGTTCAGAGGCATAGTTTGAGTTCAGCATAAAAGATGAAGAAGACTTTCAGTCTTATAGCTAACAGTACTGTGGAGTTCCTGGTTAAGGAGGAATCCGGAAGATTTAAAAAAAAAGCAGTTGCATCATTATTCTTATTCATTTTTCTTTTGATTTTTTTTGGAAGCCTTCAAAGTTAGTTTTCTTTGAAGGAAAGCAATATGAAATATAGTGTGCTTAGGTATTTTTTTTCTATTGAAAACATTCCTTAATCATGGTAACATTTCTTTAAAATCTGGTGCATAAATAATAAAATACGTGATGGCACAGCACAAAGATTTTTTTTCTATTGAAAACATTCCTTAATCATGGTAACATTTCTTTAAAATCTGGTGCATAAATAATAAAATACGTGATGGCACAGCACAAAGATTATCTTGGCATGAGTCTGGGGTGACTGAATCGCTTAGAGAGCTTGATACTTGTTAATAATGTGATCATTGCAAAATGTGCCAATGAAAACTTCATACCTCACCAGTACATGTGAGTCTAAGTTTGTTAGTGTTCTGTTTCAGCACATTTTCTAGTGCTGGATACTATGGATACGTGGCTTTTGTGACACAGTGGAAACAAAGTGAGAATGGTTTCAAGAAGGAAAGGTCTGACATCCTTCCTTATCCTTCCTTATCCCTACTGACTCTTGGCTGCCTACTCCTTTCATTTGCCTTGATCTGGTTTTGATGCCCATTCTATCACAAGGATGAACTAGCTCACTAAAATGGAAGAGAAGTATCCTAGGAAGAAAAAAGGGAAAAGTGACTTTTTTTTCCCCCTTTGTTAATAAATTGAATTATCCTACCTTGTAATCTTATGAACAAGTCAGCCATCAGTGGCAGCAAGGAATTGTATGTACCAGACCCTTTGCTGTCTGCTTTTGGGTGGTTATAGGTGCACACAGCAACTCTGGGGGAAACAGCAGAGGGGTGCAATGTGTTTCTCGTGTGTTTGCTGTTAGCAGTATTGCAAGTTGTACCTTAGCCGAGGTGTGTGACCACGCAAGGCTGTTATCTACCATGTCCATGTTCACTGCAGTGATCATAAATGCCCAGTCCCAAAAGGTGCATCCTGTGGTTAAGCAGAGTGATCACAGCTAGCTCAAGTTTGTTCAGAGCTTGTAGTCAATAGCAGATGAACATGAGGGGCAGCACTATGGAGTTCTGAAGGTCTTGAACTCCTGTTGAGTAAGTGAAGATTTGACTTACACACTTCTCAATTTAGTGCTGCTGATACAGTCCATAAAGCTCTCAGGCACCATCATGCCTGTTTGCAAGCACAGAGCTGGGTGGGCAGGCATGAGCAGAGAGGTGGAGTCTTGTAAAGGTCACACACTCCATCACACTGCTGGCACCTCGTGTCATGCTGCCTGAAGAAGACCTAATACCCTGCAGCACCACCACTGCAGTTACAACTCATTGGTCTGACACAGCTTGTGTGGGGCCTCACAATGGGAAAAGAAAGGGGAGAGTGTGTCATATCTTACTGCTGAAAGTGCTAGAAAGCAGGAAGAAGCCATGATCAGAGGGAGGGAACAGCAGAGAAATTCCTCTTCCTTTTAGCAATGGTAATCTGTTAATTTATTCCAGTAAATTCCAGTGAAACTGTATTCAACCAAATATAGAATTCCTTTCTCCCTGTCTCCTGTGTCAAATACAGCTGAAGACAGGCCATTAATTTCAAAGAGAGTTTGTTTGGAGTTTGTCTGCTCTCGGTGCAAGTAGAAGAATCGTTTTTGTTCTTTAAGAAAAAATAATTTTTGAAGTCTATGTCAGTCAGCAAAGTGGAGACCAACTGTTATTGCAAAAAGTGTAGCTGCTTAGAGATCCAAAGCATTGCAAGATAACTATGGCTATAGCTATGTTCTTCTCTGTGTGGTGTTTGCGCTGTTTGCTTAATGTTCTCTGTTCCTAAAAACCAGTATGTCTTCAAAGGTGCAAGAAATTGTTCATCTCTTGTAGGCATGACTATTGCTCATGCTGTCAGAGGAGAGCACTATGGGTACTATAGTTTTATTTATCAGAATCTTGTGGTTCTCTAAAACACTAAAAAATCCCCTTTTGTAAAGATAGCCCTGTAACATTTAGTATTTTTGTGCTTCAGATCAATGGGGGTGTACCCCTACCACACCTTCCTCCATGGCACTGTGTTTCAGCCAAAGGAAGAAAGTGTGTCAATTGTGTGGAAATTACTTGGAAAATAGATTTCTTATTTGCCTATGAAAAAAATGGTGGGCTTTTGTAAGGAGCATCAAAATGTTCATGGAATATGAGCAAAAGATGAAGCTCTTCAGAGCACTAGTTTCATTTAAGGTGCCTGTATGTATCAACGTACTGTTGTTCAGTATTTCATCTTTTTAACAATATCCCTTTTCCGCCACTTCTTGCAGCTGACTCTTTTAGTTTCTGCAGGTAGTTCAAAATGTTCTGAGGATTGACTTTGCTGAAGATCAGAATAGAAACTCATCTCGATGCTGTGCCTGGAGGATTCCAGTCCTGGCCTTCTCTCTGCCTTCCAGTAGCTATAAAAATTCATTTTCCATCCCCCTCTCCTTGTCTGTTTGCAGGTTATCTTGACGAATCAGATTACCACATCGCTGAGCAGTGGCCCTGGGGTCCGGGCAGACCTGGTGTCTCCAGCTGATGATTTGTCCCTGTCTGAAGGTAAGAAATCCCTTCTATCAGAACTGAAACTCTACACGGACACAAATCCACGCTGTAACTTGCAGTCTTCTGTTGAAATACAGGGGGCTGAGACAGCCAAATTATCAAGTCTAACCTAACAGAGTCTTGAAACAAAATTATTTTCCAGTTTCTCTGAAAATCCATTTATAATTAAAAAGAAAGTATGTGGATCAGATACTTTCTAAAGGCTGAGAATGTATTTTTGAGCCATGTCAGTTTCTCAGCATTGTACTGTCACTCACATGCATTTAAAGCATTATTTTGTCAGTTTTCTAAAGCTGCTACAAGAGGAAATACACAGGCTAGCCTGCAAGTTTCATCTTATCTAATGGTTATTGTAGATTCCAAGGAGAAACAACTGCTCACAAAGGAAGGAAAGGAGATCCTCAGTCCTGTTCCTTGAATTACATTTGTTTGGTTTTCAAGTACAGTGCCTCAGACTGCATCTCTCTGTTGTGTGAATGTAATATGGGGATTTTTGTGATGCCATATATTACTTCACGTCTTTGTGCTTTTGTTTTCTGTGCAGAATTGGAGAAAAGCACTTTTTTGAGTAACAGTAACGACTTTGTGTGCTAAGAAGAAAAGATAATTCTGAATCAAGGTTTACAAAGTAATATGATAATTTTGCAAAGAATAGTCAGAGTACTCTCATGAGGGACAGATGCAGAAAACTTTGTTATTTAGTGTTCATGCGTAGACCCAAATGTGGTGCAAAACAATGCTCATCTTTCTTGCAAAGGCATGATAATTGCATGTAGACTTTCCACTTTGCATAACATCGTTATTTCCCCTCTTTATCTCCTTGCTTCACTTTCTGATGGTTCTGATCAGCTTCTCTGTGTTCTGGTTAATCACACACAGTTGTCTCAAGCTTGTGTGACTTTACACAAGTACAGCTCGATGGCAAAACTAACTAAGCAGTGGTTAAAACTGACATTATTTCTGCAACTCATTTCAGTGGACAAGGGAAAGAGGTTGAAGTAGATTTAAGCAGAACGTCAGGGAGTAACTTCAGTGCAATGCCTTAACACTGATTGATGTGTTTGCTTCATAATTTTGTCAATAGGAGTCTGGCAAACCATGACCCATTAAATAATTTTGGAATTGTACTTGTTGCTTTTATTGGTTCTACCCATTGCCAAAGTATCTCTGAAGTACGTGGCTCAAATACTGCTCCCTACCTCTGGCAGAAAGATTTGAAATACGGTAACTAGATTTGGAAGATAAAGGCATATTTTTTCACCTTTATAATTTCCTTCTTGGCACAAAGTTGTTGTGCATTGTCTTATTAAATTGTCTTGATCACAGTGCTTGTGCTTCTGCTTGTCCTTTAGAATTGCTGTGGATGAGCTTTCTCTGGAAAGAAGGGCACAGCTGACTCTGATGTGGGAGTAATGACAAAATATGTTTTCAGTAAAACATATTTTTGTCCTGTGGCTAAAGTATTTGAAGATACTTAGGAAAAACACATGGAATAGTTGAAATGTTTCTGAATTTGCCAGCACATATGAAAAAAATCTCAGTGCTGTATATGACCTGTAGTTCCAGAATATTCTAGAATCAGGGCTACGCAAGAGATGGCATAATGATTTTTCTAGCAGTTACAGTTTTTAATGAATCTATCATGTTGTGCCTAAACTACCACCACTGCTTTTCACCTTTTAGCTTAAGAATGAGTTAAAATATATTGGTGCTCTCTGTTTTATTCCTTTATTGCTCTCATTCCTTGTTTTTAATTAAGGATCTGAAGTAGCAAAATGTGTCAGCATCACATTTGTTGAAAATGGAAACATTTGTTTTGCCACAGATCAAGAACAGTACAGGCATCAGCAGTGCAGGCTCCTTTGGCAATTCAAGTTTTATCAAGGGATGTAGGGCTGATAAACTCCTTTCCTTTTCTCCCTTCCCTCCTTTCTTGGCTAACATTGATATGACATTTACTTACTGTGTTTTGTAATGGAAGAACACAGTGCATCTCCACACTACAGGCTTTTCTCCCTAGGTCAGTCTTGTTTGTAAAATGACTGCTTCTGGATTTCGTTTATCATCACTTTTAACCTCTGCTATCTATCTGTGAATAAATGTGGAATTTTGGGCTCATTCAACATCTGATTTCCATGTTTATCTTCCTATCAAAAGACACAGGTGTAGCCAGTGTGTTTTGGTGGGTTCTTTTAACATCACGGTGTTGACCTGTCCTGAGAAAGTTCCCCCTTAATGTATTTGGATGTTAGTGCTTGAACAGCCTGAAAGTATCAATAAACTTCTGATAATTATTTTCAGAATCCTAAATTAATTAGTCTTCTAGAGTTGGTATGATAGTAATAATACTTACTACTCTTTTACAGTTGTAGAATTTACAGGAAAGAGTAGTAAGGTGAGTAGCCCAAGTGCACAAAGAGTATATGTTGCAGAGTCAGGGATAAGAGGCCAGATTCCTGACTGGGTTCTTACCTCATTGCTCCATGTCACTCATCACCAACTAAAGCTGAATTTGAACCAGTGACCTAGATGTGAAAGGACCCATAACACATTATTAGTCCTGTTAGCAACTCAGACTGCTTGGTTTGTATATGTCTAATATATGTTGTTTTAATCCTATCTGAAATCAGTCCCTTCACTATAAATGGTTTGCTAAAAGGGTAATCTTTCTTAGATAGAGACAGAAATGAAAGTTTCAAACTAAATGTGCTATTAGAAAGAAGTGGAATGTTATAGTGTCCTTTGTTTCTTGCTTCTGATTGTGCTTGAGAATTGCTTGGGTTATGTGTTAGATTAGGCAAGAAACCAAGGAAGCTGTTCATCTGATGTGTGACAGAAAGTTAATCTGATGAACAAGCTGAAAGGACATTGTCAAGCTGTTTCAGGCTCAGAGTTTGTCTTCTGTAAAGTTGTATGAAAACTTGTGTTCTAAAGATACGTTAGATTTTTATGAGAATGTTAATGGATTTATAAAAGCAGTGCTGGCTGTAAAATCGCATCACTTATGTAGCAATGTAAGAATTCATGAACTGTTTGTTGGTGTTTCTTGTAGGAAATAGTTATTTAATAATGGTCCAGCTAAATTCCCAGATCTGTGCATACTTCTGCTTCCAGATAGACAAAAAAAATTGCATAGTTTGCCACAAATAAAGTGATAAATAAAATACTGAAGTTTCTCTACTTAGTCTGACTCCTTGCATTCATTTGGCCTTTATGTACTTGTCAGATTATCAGCTGAAGGAGTTAGAACTAATAATATTTTTCTCTAGCTCTAAAATCCTCAGACATCTGATGTGGTCACTTCTTCCCTAGGAACCAAGTTGAGTTTTTACTTGTAACTTCACCATTTTTACATAGCCATCTCTCAAACCATGTCATCAGAGGGGATAGTCTGGCAGATGATGGTGGACGTGGCTCTTTCCCTTCCATTCTTGCTTTGTGGAATAGCCTCTGTTTAGTTCTTCCAGTCAAAGAAAACTTGGAGAAGCCTAAAGTTATTTTACATTGCTAGGGTGGTCAGACAAACCCAGGAATACCCTAAGAACTAATGCTTTATCATTTAAGTACAAAAAATAGCTCTTACCCAATTAAAATCATATCTTACTTTAAAAAATAAAGTTCCAGCTGCATTAGGCTTCATGAACAGTACAAATATTTTGTATGACTGTTAGTGGGTTTTCTTAAACACATTATCTGTGTCTATGACTGTACTATTTTTGCTATTTTTGTGAAGTTCACATGACTAAATTTTACCTAATATAAAAAGTCTTTAGGAACTAATTCTAAGCCTGTGTATTTTAGTGCTAGGTAGACAGGGAAATTTGTGTTTCGTTTGTGTGCTGCAAAGAGGTAGGACAAGCTAAACTACTTGAGGTCCCTTCTAGTCCACCAGTGCCAATGCTATTAATGTATTTGCCAGCTGCAAGCTCTAACTTCCTCTAACAGACATCAAAGCCAAACTCATCTTTCATGAAAAAAATTCAGGGGCGTGTTGGTATGACCAAAAACAGTATCCTCTTCCCACCCTGCACAAAGTGTCAAGCAAAAAAAAAGGAATGCTGTCTTGGGCTTCTTCAGTCTCAGCTAGTACTTTCAAATATTTGTTTGAAAAAGTCAGAATTATTTTTTGTTTAAAATTGTCTCTAAATTTGCACTCTGGGGAGGCCAGTGTTCAGTCTTCTGCCATTTGTGTTCATCAAGTGGTTTGTCATAGCACTGTATATTTTTAGTGCACAGTGTGAGCAATGAGTTTAGTCTGACCTTTTCATCTTTGTTGCTCTGATCTTGAGTTCTTTTAAGCTGTTGAGCAGAAGTAGGCTTTTGTGTTGTGAAGACTGGAGAATACTAAGCTACCATAATATCTCCCACCCACAGAATTTTCCTACTTTCATTTAGAAGTGGAAGGTTTGAAGCTGGAATCTTCAGCTTCTCGTCCTTGCTTTGCCCTTGATCTCTTGACATATTGTGGTTAAATTGTTTTATTTATCCAGCCTCAGTTTAGCTTTTTTTACATTTGGGGCTTTATTCTGCAATTTTTTTTTTCCTTAATCACAGAATCACTAGGTGGGAAGAGACCTTCAAGATCATTGAGTCCAGCCCAGCCCTAACACCTCAACTAAACTGTGGCACTGAGTGCCACATCCAGTCTTTTTTTAAACACTTCCAGGGATGGTGACTCCACTATCTTCCTGGGCAGACCATTCCAGTGCTTTATCACTCTTTCTGTGAAAAACTTCTTCCTGATATCCAGCCTACATTTCCCTTGGTGCAGCTTGAGACTGTGACCTCTGGTTCTGTCAGTTGCTGCCTGGAGAAAGAGACCAACCTCCACCAGACTACAACCACCTTTTCAGGAGGTTGTAGAGCGATAAGGTCACCTCTGAGTCTCCTTTTCTCCAGGCTAAACACCCCTCAGTCGTTCCTCATAGGGCTTGTGTTCCAAGCCCCTCACCAGCCTCATTGCCTTCCTCTGGATGTGCTCAAGCATCTCAACGTCCTTCCAAACTGAGGGGCCCAGAACTGGATATTTCAAGTATTATTATTTTCCTTAATATGTCAATATTTCTATGGGGAAAATAATGATTTGACCTTCTCTTCATCTCAGTAAGATCAGTTCTGTAGTTTATTACTTCTCTCCCTTCAAATCTCCTTTTTTGAGTCCCGATGCCTAATGGAGTAAAAACACTGAAGGAACTATCAAGTGAACTGAGAGCCTCCAAAGATCAGAGGCTGTTGGTTGGTTTAGATTTGTTTATTTATTGATTTATATATATACTTAATGCTTGGAGTTGGACCCACAGGCGACTTAATTAAAATAAAAAAGTATATTCTGTAAAGCATAAATATACCTGTTTTGCAGGAACTGTAAGTTTATGAATCAAGTTGCTGTTAAATAAGTTTCTAAAACACTTCCTCCATGTAGTTCTAAAGCTAATGCAGAATACTTCATGTCCTTGTGACATGAAGTATGATTCAGAATGATAGGAATGGGAAGGAATGGATAGGAATCATTCCTCCAGAATGATAGGAATTTAAATGCATTGGAAAATATCGTAAGAGTTTAGCATGTTTTAGGCCTTTAGTATTTTAGCTGAATGCTCTGTAAATTAGTCCATGTCTATGCACACTGAAGAGTAAATTTCCCAACTGAGACTAGTATGTGGGTGTGAACCCTAAAAATTAAAGCATGTTCCTGTAAATAGGGGCCTATATCAATGTATATAAATACCTAAAGGGAGAGTACCAAGAGGATGCAGTCAGGCTCTTCTTGGTGATGTCAAGCAGTAGGACGAGAGAGAATGGGCAAAAACTGATTCACAAAGTTCCATGTGAACATGAGGAAGAACTTCTTTACTGTGTGAGTGAGCATGCACTGGAGCAAATTGCCCAGAGGTATTATGGAATCTCCCTCGCTGGAGATATTTAAGAAGCATCTGGATGCAATCCTGTGCAATGTGCTCTAGTATGACCCTGCTTGAGCAGGGAGGTTGGACCATATGACCCACTGTGGTCCCTTCCAGCCTTACCCATTCTGTGATTCTCTAATGCAGTTCTCTTATTGGTTTATGGCTTATGGAGATAGGGAGGTGCTACAGTATAGCTTTGGCTGCAAGATTTTCTATAGTCTTGATGATACAGGGAAGCATAGTGAGATTTGCCTCTGTGTTTGCTTTGATATGAACTACTATTCTCACCTGAAGGCTTGATCGGCCTTGAGGGCCAACATCAGGAACCCTTCCATGATGGGACAGGAGAGCTCAGTGAGCTCTCAGGATTTTGCCTCCAGGTCTGAGCCTTGGGCATCTCTGTTGTCAGAGTTGATAGATTTGCTTAAGTCACTGGTTCTAGTGCATGTAAGCTTAGTAATGAAACAGCTGGAGTTGTTTTTCTAATTCTTTATTTTGCTGCTGCACTTCATGTCTCAGCTACATTTTAAGAATCTGCTCCAGCAGAGACCCTATAATCCTCTTCACCAGCTAACTATTCTGTGGGGAGCTTTTTATTCCTTCAGTCTGTTCTGTCTTTGAGTTACTTCATCAGTTTTCATAAAAAACATGGTTAGCTGTACGTACTCTCAAAGGTGAGAAGAAGCTCATGTTCCTTAACCGGCTGGAAGACAGTACATCCACTTCAGAATAGGTAAACAAAGGGCACCAAAAAGAGGAGCAACGTTGATAAAGCTCATTAATACATGTTTTTGGGAAAAATAAGCCTTCTCAAATAGGATTTCATTCTTGTGTTTGCTCTATATTCGCATTTCTTGTAACTTTGTGCTCTTAGTGGAGTCTGCGCTTTTATGCTTCAGTGGAAGGAAAAAAGCCCTTCTGGTTATAGAGAACAGCACAAGGAAGTGCACCATCCTTACAGGGCCTGGAACAAATGATATTAACCATTAGGGGAAATGATAGCGTGATTGTTTCTGCAGGAGGCAGGGTTGTGGTGGTGTGGAGCAGTTAGATTTCACGATAACAGCTGCCATGTTCGCCTGTGCTAATTTTGATGCTATATTTCACCAAGTGGGAAGTAGTGACATAATAACATCCAGCCAAATTTTAACGGCTTTTTAATCAAAAGATAAATCTCTCAGTAAAGAGTGTCACAGAGACTGTATGTGTCTATGGAAGTTCCAACTTGAATGACATATGCATAATCACTTGATCTAGACTACAGAAAGGTTGAAAACTGCCATCAGGAGCATTCAAAGACCTGCATATATATATCAATTTAAGAGAATCTCCATTCCTCATATCGGAATTGCCACGATGAGAGTGTACAAAGTTTTACTGCTTTGTTGTGGTTTCTTTCTGAAGACATGATGTGACTTAGAATCATTAATCAACGATTTGTAATCCAAAAACCCTTCAGGTACATTTGTTGGGGATCATTCATTGATATAATGAGAAGCACAATAACAGAAGTGATTACAGTCATAGTGGAGTGGTTAGAAGTTGCTGCCTCTCAGCTGTTATGTATCTTACCTCCACTGAGAAAAAGTGCAGCTGAGTATGTGCTACACCTTCCATTGCAAAGTAGGATGGGTTTCCATGAATCCTGCTGCACACATCAGCTTACTCCTGTGTTCCTGTAACTGCATTAAGCTTGACAGCATACATGGGTCAGTCACTGAGTTTCAGTTGATGGCGTATAGGTGTAAAGTACTGTAAGAATTTGCAGTTGGTCATTTCCTTATGCCCTAAAAAAGTTTAAAAGTAAGGTTAACTCATATTTCAGTGTGGGTGAATACAGAACTTTTTACTGTGATCCTGCAAATCAGTGGTTTGAATCAGAAACATGAGGCCTGGCTTGGTATGAATTCCTTCTGCGGCCCTACACATTGCATCTCAGTGTTGTTGGACCTTATCTTTCAAATTACATTGTAAAAAAAATGCATTCGAGGGTAAGAAAGAGCTTAACACCACTTGCCCCTGTGCACAATGACCAATTAAATTCTGTCTTAACTCACTATGAGTTACCCTTAAATCTGTACAGAGGCTGGGGACAAAATATTCAGCAATTTGTAGCATTCAGTCCCTTTTCTTCTGGAGTTTTATAGTACCATCATTGGATCTTTCTTCTGATGGAGCTGGAAGGGACTAGAAGGATTTCGATACGTGGGAAAACATCACTGTGGGAATTACATTTGGCTTGTGGCATTACATGAAACATATGGCTCACCTGCAGAACTTGAAGCAGTTAAGAGTGACCTGAGGTGCAAATGCTATACCAAAAGGGAGGGTGAGGGGACAGAGGATAGTTTTAGAGTCTCATGCCTATATTCTAGTTGCAGTTCCAGCTGGGTTTCCTCTGGGTTTACTGCAGGATGTCTGAAAAAAGTGGCTCCTTGTTAATCTCAGGCAGTTTCTATGATTGATGATTCCCTTTAATCGTAAAAAGAGCACATTGGTGTTTCTGCTTAATTTGTGTGTATTTCCTGCTTTATTATTGCAATAATAATTTATTGTCTTAAATGGTGGAAGTTTCTAATCTGTTAGGCTTTTTTGGAGGTTGAAGCTGGGTGCTCTGTCATGTGAATGAACTTCTTCCCAGTGACAGTCTGCTCCTAAAATATTACATAACACAACAATAAAACATAACACAACAATAACACAACAATAAAAGACAGTATATGGTTGGTGCATTATTTCTTAATTTAATTAAAATAGAGAGCATGAGCAGATTTTGCATGCTTCACATGAACAAGATTAATCTAGTCTGGACTCTACTAGTCTTCTCATAGTATCAGTTACACTAAAAAATAAAAAAAAGAAGCATTCAGAGGAGAGCAACCCAAGTGGTCCCAGTGCAGTACAGGAAGATGGGTGAAGAAATGGTAGAAAGAGAAATTGCCCAGAACTTAACTAAAGGAAGGTTATGTTTTTACTAATTTCCACTCTCCTAAAATGTCCTGCTGTTGTTCCAGTCCCTCAGGCAACCTACAGAATATTCCTGCATGAGCTGATGCCTAACTAGCACCAGGAAGGGTAGAAAAGACAATGGCTCAAGTATGAATAGCTGCACTGTTAACAGTGGAAAATTTGTCGCAAAGAAAGCAAACCAGACGTTACTACTGAGTATGCAGCCATGATTCTTTAGGAGTAATTTGAGCCAATCTGGTACCTGGCAGGGGAGTCCTTGTTTCAGGCTGGCACGCGGCTATGCAAGGCAGTAGTTTGGGCATGTTTTAGCTGAATATCTGGAAGTTGGTTTTGAGTGCAATTTCTGTTAGGCCAGCTGTTCCTAAATGGTTTGGGTTTGTGCCTCTGTTTTTGGTGGTGAGCTCACCCCAGCCAAGCTTGCGACCCTGAAGACTAACACAAACAATCACGTCTCTGTCAGGCTTGCGACCCCACTCTGTGCGGCTGTGACCCTGCTGGAGGTTACAACCCCTGGGTTGGGAATTGTTGGGGTAGACTGTCAGATAGTCCTGCTGGGGGAGCACCGATATGCCCCATCCAGGCCAGGATCATCACAACAAATGCCTTCAGATCTCGCAGTAATTTGTAGGCCCCTGCCTCCAGTCTGAGAGTGCAGCTTATTAGAGCTGACATGTCACTTTGGTGCATCAGGAACATCTCTGGGATCAAAAGGTCATAGTCCTCCCACGCTGCCGCAGTCTTTCTTCATGAACTCGCCTCTCCGTCTTACTTCCCAGTCAGTTGGCTGGCAGCAAGCCCCGGCGCCCTCGTGGCGCGGCCGACTCGGCCACGGCTGCTGGATGGGTACCAGCTGCCACTTCTGCCACAAGCCACCCTTTCCAAAACCGTTCTCCCTGAGTACTCCTTGCCTTAACAAAAGGATTGATGTCTGTTTCTCTCTGCTGAAATAATTAAATGTTTTGTTAAAAGTAAAAAAAAGCTATATAGGGCAGTGTTAGTGGAGATGGGCTAAGCCTTCCCCTCTATTTTGTAAAACTAATTCTGTTATTCATATACCTGTGCATATGAGCACAGTCTTATGGATGTAGGATGCTGATGGAGAAATAAACAGAAGGTAGCCTTGTGTGATGGCTGGTGTAGCCTGCAACGCTAAAGGCTTGATAAGCCATGCAAACAGCCTTTTTGGCATAAAATGACATGTTACAGATGTTCTAATTAGACATCTGATTTTTAAGCCTTCTTCTGACGCAATTTTAAGTGGAGTGTATAAACAAAATCAAAAATAGAGTTCAAATTTGTTCTTTTGAAAGCATTCATTGCCATAATGGAAAATAGTCACATTTTAATAGATAACTGATAGTCCAAGGCTGGTGTCTTGTTAATTTACAGGCATGGAAATTTGATAGTGGCATTGTTCTATAAATGCAACAAGGGGAAGAGCCTGCAACAGGTGATTTATTTTTACTTACAGTTTTGTCAACAGATCCTGAAAGTTGCCAATGATGGCAAGAAGGAAAAGAGGAGGTTATGGTGCAGAAAAATATTAAAATTGCCTATAATTTGGATTAAAACCTGCATTGCATAAAATTAGCCCAGAATTCAGTCTGCACAAGTCTAGTTTCAGAGCTCTATGTGAAGTGCTTTGTTTAAGGATGTTGCTCGATGGATTTTCTGTCAGGCGGGTGCAGAGAAAGCATGACACTGAAAATGAGAATAACAAAGTCAAGTTGTGGACTGTGTAAGCCACTCAAGTAAATGGTCAGGAAATCTGTTGTTGCTGGTCACTGTATGTGTACTGTAAAAAAGAAAAAATACTTTGAAACTTTGCCTCTGTAACTTGATCGCCCCTTAAACACTAATTACACATCAGAAAATGGAGCATAAAGTCTCCTCCATCTGTCCAGGTTTGATTTGGTGCACAAAGGAGCATATCCAATTCATAGTACTTCTTAGGTAATCAGATTAATATCTCCCAAACTGAATTTACCCTTTTGATAGAGTCTTTCATATACTATGTTTCACATATCACATTCTGTTGAAGCTCTGTGGCTTTTCAGTAATTTCCTTGAAATCTATATGTGGTATGTCTGCCCTCTTTTGAGCTGTTCTTGGGACATGCATCAATTAGATGCATTTCTGGCACTCTCTTAATGGCATAGTTTCCCTGGAGTCAAAAACTGCTCCAAAAACTGAGATCATTTGTTTAATTTGAAAGCAAAAGGGTATAGAACTACAATTTCAGGCTTCAACAGCTATGCTTCTATAGCTTTGAAGGAATGGGGAAAAAATTTTGATGTCATGCACACAAATAAATTCTAGAGTTGTTAAAATATCTGATTCCATCCAGTTTTTTTCTTCCCTTACTTATCTTTCAAATTTCTTTTTTTTTTTTTTTACATAGTAGATTTTTGACGTGTCAAATTTCATTGTTTATTTGTTTTGCTTAGTGAAACAGAAGGCTGGATTTTGTAATTTGGGTCTAAGGAAGAACTGTAAATTATGCAGGATGGTGCATAATTAAAATTTATTATAAGCAATCTGAATACAGAATTCTATTTCAAACACTTGAAGTTTTTGGCTGTAAGACATTCTGGAAATGTATACTGTATAGGAGATCCTATATTTTTTCAAGTAAACTAAAAGCATGAAAACTCCCATTTTCAACCAGCTCCTCCAGTAAGATTCATTTTATAGCTTAAATTTCTTCCAGCCTGCATCTGCAGCTCAGGTAATACTTGATCACAAGAAACAACAGTAGGCATTTCAGCAGGATAACAGTTCAAATCCTAGCGGATGGGATTTGACAAGCTCATTTGTGCTGAAGTCTGAGCTGCCATGTCTTTCATTTACTGTTGTTTATGCTATGAAATATGACATTTTGTCTCCCTTTGGCCTACAGTCACATCTCAGTGGCAGTAAACAATTGCCTTAAATACCAGATGCCTGGGTTCAGGCATCATCAGCATCTGCTGCTGAATGATCTTTCATAAATACCACTCAACTCACTTTTCCCTTTCTGTCCCCTCTGTTTTAACTTCAAACTGATAATGTTGATTTTTTTTTTTCTTTTGAAATAAGGCCTGTCATGTTTGAGAGTTATGCCACCCACTGAAAACTGCTACCCACTGAAGGACGAGTGACTAAGAAGATGGGCCTGCAGGGGTTTGTTTGAGCTTTAGAAGTCTGTAAATCTTTTCTCATTAATGTTTGGTAGGAATGAAGTTTAGGACAAACTTTAGTGCCTTCAAGCTAATAGAGTGCCTGTCAGTGACCGAATCTGAATCTCAAGAGGAAAAGTTCACAGTGAGTTCAGCTAAAAATGCCAAAAACCTCACGGAGCCTTTAGTTTGTTCTTTCAACTGTGCACCAGAATCATGCAAATGAGCAAAGACTGGTGACATTATTTTCCTCCAGGTTAGTATGAGGTAACTTTGAACAGCATGGGACCAACGTGCCAAGTCCTTGTCTTGGCTTACCGTCCAAAACTGCCCAGTTATGCTTTTCCTGAGGGTGCATCTGCTTCTTAGTCAGCGCTGTGATGGTCATGTGAGCTAGTGTGAAATGAACTGTTGGGATCCAGAGGGTTCCAGCAGCAGATGAGTCACAGAGGCAGAGAGGTCAGCACAGCATAATCTTTCTAGCATTTACCACACACAGTGTACATATATCCTAAGATGAACCTGCCTTCTTTTAAAATGAAGTGCCTGGATGAGAAGATCCTATGGGTGAGAGGAGGTTATATCACCTTAGTGCTATAATGACAGTGCAAAGGAGCTGGAAAACTTATTTTAATGAGCTGTGGGTTTTCCTTAGGGATACTTTGTTTTCCTCTCTTGTTCTAACAAGGTATTTGTGTCCTGTAGGCTGAATAGTAGTTGAAAGCAAGTTCATTGGTATGTAATATGTGCCCATGCAGTATAGGGCAACGCTGACTTTATTATAGCTTGAGCCCAGGATTTGGTGGTTCTTTCTAAGGTGGTAGAAGGTCATGTGCATTTTGGTATAGTGTAATTTTGAGTCAAAAGCATTTTGAACAAATAAGTAATGATTGCAACTTTCTATCTGTAAAACAGTGGATTTTCAGATCGCAACATGATAAAGTATTTGTTTTGATTGTGCTGAAAATTTTTGTGACAACTGTGATATGAATGAAAACAAAAATGTGTTTTATCAGAAGTAGCATGTTATGTAGAAATGTGTTTTGCTGGTAAAATAAAAATCTTGAACCCAAAAAGGAGACAAGGCAGAGGTTTTTGATCATAACTAGAGACATATTACACAAAATAACATCTGGGTTATTGTCTGGATGTTTCCTTTTTTTCTCTTTCACCATTCTTGCATCCTTCAAACTAAAAATATGTTGTTTTGCAAGGTTTTACTTTTGCTAAACCAGTAGAAGAATAAAACAAAAATAAAACTGTTTCCTGGTCAGCCCTGCTTCTTAGTTCCATATGAAATTATGTGGTGTTTGCCTTACATTTTGCACAGGTACCTGTGGTAGTGGTGTGTCATATTCAACTCGCTCTGATAAACAATACCTTGCCAGTGGTTGCCTTGCATATAGTCATGAACTGTTCCCATACTCAATGGTGCCATTGAAAATGTTTGAGAAATTGCTGTCCAATTCCAGCAGTTTAATTGCTAATATGTGTTATTACTTCAGAATTTAATAGCTGTTTCTGGTTATGATAGAGTTGGTTTAAGCCTGCAAGCTTTTTAAAACTGCTTTTGTTGCTTCCTCTTTGCAGTTTGGTTTCCTCCTTTGCTACCTTCAAAACATTGTGGTCTGGGGTGTTGGGTGAGGTGACATGTCCTATTTACACTCAATTGGAAAAGACTGCGTCATGGGCACTTGAAGCTCTGTGGGGTTTTCTTAGTTCAGATGCTCAGATGTGGCTTCCTGTCATCACCTGATTATTTACTTTGAATGCTAAAATAATCTTGCTACCTTTGGTATTATTGTCTGAACCTTAAGAAGAGGACAGGCATAGATTTTAATGTTCTCTCAGTGTGCTGTCTGTTGTGGAGTGAGCATGATGGTCATCAAAATGTCGTATGCTCCCTCATAGTTAACCTCAGAAGAAGGCCTCTTATTTGTCTCATTGGTTGCCTCTGCTGCCTTTCCAGTTTCCTCTCCATCTCCAGGGACACAATTCCATATTGATTCGATTATTGAGGCAGTCACACTCTTGTCGACGACGCACAGGTCTTTCAAACATTAAATCAAGACAGCAAGACCTGGTGATAAGAAGTCGCATCAGTAAATAAATGTAGGAGGGTCTGAACGGAAAATATTTTTACCCCTTAGTCTAATAGAATCCTGTGATGCCCAGACTGATTGTGATCAGTATAAACTCTTCCAGCCAGGGCCTTATGCCTTCAGTGTCTGAGCTATAGTAGGCCTGTGTGTCAGTTAATAAACCAACTGGTGATATTTCTGTTCTTCCATTTTTGTCTTCATCTGGCTTGACCATGTAGTAAGCATAGTTGATAGCAAGCATTCTTCCTCTTCCCCATTTCCAACAACATTAAATCTGTCCTGTGCTTGAAGGTTCTGCGATCAGAATTGTGATAACAGAACAAATAGGCCAGGAAACAAAACTTAAAATGTTCCTCTAAATCTCTCAGTTCACCAGCCCTAAAAATGGCCCTGCCATGCTTTCCTGTGATTTCCCAGTTCCTTGAAACGGGAAACATTAAAAGAGCCATATAGTAGATGTGTTTAGTTGGAGGGCTCGCGATCAGCTTTGTATCTCATGGAACTACAAAGTTCACCATACAAAATAGTGTCATTCATTGCTTATCCTCACAGTTTTGGCAGAGATGTGTCAAACACAGCTCAGCAGGATTGCTGCAGCCTACCTGTTTGAAAGCAGCTGGTCATTTGAGGTATCTCAGATTCTGGAGTCTATGCTGAGATGGCTTAAAGGGCATAAAGATTTTCTGTTTTGTTTTAGTTTTGGATTGTTGTTTTATTTTACAAAATCAAGGATTAAAGAATCAGACCCTTCACATTAGGCTTCTGGATAAATTGTAGTACTAAAAATGTTTTCCTGTACTTGTTTTCTTATTTTTAAAAGAACTGTATTTTCTTCCCTTATCCTTTGTTTTCCTTTCTGTGGCAGTCGTAGTATCATGTTGAGGTTCTTGTGTGTTTCCTTCTGCATTTTCTGGACTGCCTATTTCTTTCTTTCCCTTTACGCTCTGAACACTACAGACTGCACAGAGCAGTTGTACTGTCTGTATCATCAGTGGTTTTCAAAATCTGGATGGGTAATGGCCTGAGTAAGCTGGTCTGAGATAGCTGTCCCAGATACAGGAGGTAGGATGAGGTCCCTTCCAGCTGGAAATATTCTTGGAGCTTATGATGCTACATTTTAGTCTGTTCTGTACTTTCCTTTATTACTGTCATTTTCTATATATGCTCTTCTTTGTTGTGCTATGTTTGTTATGCCTATTTATCAATTTATACGCAAGGTTACACATTTTGATGAATCTCTAATATGTGCTGGATCTATTAACTGGGACTCCTTCAAAAGACAGGGATCTTAATTCTCCTAATAGCTAATTCCCTAGTTATAAATCTACTTACTTTGATGCTGTTAAATGTGCTGATGGTTTGAAGATTATCTTTTCTGTCAACTCAGGTTAGTAAATACTTAATAAATTTTGAGATGGAATAGTGCTGCTTGAAGGCAGGAGTAGAAAAATATTTTCTCTTCTGAAGCCTTCTGATTTTAGAATGTGTTTAAGAGAACTTGAAGAAATTCTGGGTGTTTTTTCCCCCAAATCTGAACTCTGCAGATAGGATAATTCTTTTCCTCTTGAAATGAGCAATGAATTTTTTAATGGAAAAACTTCTGTTGGTAAGCCCCAGGTAGTGATTAATGGCATACATACGGACCTAGGACATCCCTAATTTTGGCTTAATGAGAACTCTGGCCTGCCAAATCTCTTGCAGTACACATCCCCTTGTAACTCACAGCCCACTTCTCTTATATTAATCCCAGGATAACACTAAACTGCCAGTAAGTTACAGTCCTCAAATGTTGACATTCCTTGAAAAAGTAACTGGGCGTAACATCAGTGATGAACTTACTGTAACTAACCAGATGTAACCAAGGTGTGTTTAAAGAGACTTTTAAATCACACCTCATGGTCAACATTAACGTTTTCCTAGTACCTAATATAGGCTAGATGAAAAGAATTTTGGTGCTTTCAGGGTATTGACAGAAACAGCTGTGCCTTCTACTTACATCTGTAGTTAGGAAAATATTTGCTAAAAACAGACTGTACTTTTTAATAGATTTTAGTATTACTGTAAGGCACTAAGCTGAGCTCTCTGCAAACCGTAGTCTCTTTTCTCTTGTCCTTGGACTGTTGAACACAAGCAGTGGTGACACAAGCTGTTCTACTGGCTTACCAGTGTATTTCAGCTTTGTTCTGGAGACTCCACATCCCATCACTCCGCATGGAAGCTCAGGCTCTCATTTAGTCCTTTGCTGGATGTCTAAAGTTGTTGTGAAGGTCATTGATGATGTAGATCTTGCAGTATGCAGTAAAACTGGTAAGTTGGCAAATTCATTTTGCATCGGACTGTAAACAACTGTCTGATGGTTATGACATTCAGCTGCTACTGACCTGTACTGGATGCAAACCAGTGACCTAAAGGTGAAACATTTCTTCTACAGCAAGTCAGTTTCTTGACTTGGGCCAGACTAATAACCCAACAGTAAGACCTGTATTTCACTCTATGGCCAAAGACTGAGTCAGAAATTCATAGTAACTACAGTCTACAGTCAATAGACCACAGTTTCTTGAACTTTAAGCACTTGGGCACAAAAAACTTGGAGAAGTTGCAGCCATAAGTTGACAGATAGACCTGATTTTCTGACCATCTCTTACAGTTTTCTCCAGCAGGTTCCCTGTGGTTCTAGGCTTAAGGTCCTGTGTATGATACATGTGTGTGGGTGTGTGTATATATACATATATATATTTATAAACACACATATATGTATGCATGGGTGTGTTTATAGCAAGCAATCTTGATACTTGTATTAGTTTGAGTTATTTCCTTGTTAGTGAAGAATGAATATGTGTGTAAGCAAAGGCTTTTGCTCCCTGTCCAGACTGTTCTCCCAGAAGGCTTACTGATAGGATGATCCAGTATCTGTGGAGTCAGTTGGTGATGATGCTGGGGAACCTGCTTCTGGCCACTGGATAAATCTTGGAGGAGACAAGTCACTGATAAGGAAGCATCATTATGTTTATACTTTCATGCTTGTGCAACAAATGTTGCAAAATGAAACAAAAGATAATGTAACAGAATTCTTAAAGTTTGGCCTTTGGCCTTTGGGCTTTACAGATAAATACCTGATGGTCCATAGGGGAACAGAGTAGGTCCCTGTGTTACACTTCTCTTGACTGTTTTCATTTCAAGATACAATCTGTTGCCCTAAAATGAAAGTTTCAATCTGTACTGAAGATAACTGTAAATGCATATGACTGAAACTGATTAATAAAATGAGTGTCCATGCTCCCCAAAATGTCCAAATTATTTGAAGTAATAGTGCTTACAAGAACGCTGAGATGCTAGAATGAAGGGACACTTTCCTTCTAAATACCAGCAGCAGCTAGTAACTATTTTGAAGGTTAATTTTCAGATGTGAATTTAATTCTATGGAATGGTGCCAGATCCATTCCATCAATGTGATGGTTTCCCTGGAAATTTCCAAGCTGGACAATGGGACAGAAGGCTTTCCCCTTTTTGACTCACAGCATACTTGCACACAACTTTTATAGGACATGTTCATGATTTAATGGGTTATTCAGTTTCTCTCCTTGTCTGTTTTTTAGCTCCTTTTTCAAGATTAGCCATCATTCTGTGTAGTTCTACTGTAGCCAAGTAAAGGCAATGTAAATCAGGGGAAGAATGCAAGCTTGTGCATAAAGCATAAGAAACAGCCTTAAACCATGATCCAGAGATTATCCCAGGGTGGGAAAGTAGTTGAAACTTCCTCAGCAGAAGCTGTCTTTCTAATCAGCTCTGGCCAAGAGCCCCTTGGTGTGATCCTGATATGCTTTAACAGGATTTCCAAATAGAAAGGAGGAATGCTGTTTGTTTCTGTACCCAGGATTGGTAGAATTCTGCTGGAATTTGTGTTAAGTTTTCATTCTCAGAATTTAGGCAGGATATGGAAATACTGTGGGAGACCACAAAAACCAGTCCATGTTGTAGAAGGCTTTTCCATAAAAGGCTTTAGCAGTCTGGTGACAATGTGAGTCTACAGTGGTACTTATGCTTGGAATTGTTATTTGGCAGTTCAGTCTTCTTGCTTGTGTGGGCAAATGTGTGCAGTGACTGGAATAAGTGGTAAAACTTTAGCCTTAGAAAGATACAGCTTCCTAGCAGTATGGGTGACAACTCTGGAGCAGCTCACCTGTGAAGCTGATATGCAAGTGTTTGATACATTTAAGACCACATGGAACATCTGTTTAGAAGGAGTCCTCAACCCATCTTCTTGATTTTTAGAGTAGGGTAGATGCTCACAGGAAACTCTGCTGACTATATGTGCAGCCATGAAAGGGGAAGGGAAGATCAGACTGGAAAATGAAAGACCAGCTGAATGCAGTCTGTTTGGTTTATAGATGTTTTATAGATGAAGGTGTAACTTTTTT
Source organism: Vidua macroura (assembly GCF_024509145.1). Classification (NCBI taxonomy): domain Eukaryota; kingdom Metazoa; phylum Chordata; class Aves; order Passeriformes; family Viduidae; genus Vidua; species Vidua macroura. The sequence continues at coordinate 33,364,169 of NC_071576.1, forward strand.
TTTTTGCAGTGTAATCATTCAGTTTCTGAACAGTTTTGTCAGAACCTGGTAAAGAAATGCATCTGTGGAAGAAATGAAGATCTGAAATCATCCTAAGGCATGTAGTAAAGTGTATACTTATAACTCTGCACTTCACTAACAATATTTATATGTTTTTCTAGAAGTTTTTATAGAATATTTTCATGGAAAACTCTTCTTTCAATTTTCTAGGTGTTATGCCTAAAGAATAACTTATTCCTTCTCACTGATAAGGATGTGAGCATGTGTTAGTTTCTGCATGCAATGACATGTGAGCTTGGTGAGGTGCACAAACCATGTGTTCTTTTGAAACATGCCCTCATGGAACTTTTGGGTTTCTGAGAAGGGATGGATGGGTGCAAATTACAGTTTCTGAATATATAAAGTAGAACTCTTGTATAAATAGTTGTTGTGGAAGAGCTTACCTTCCTTTTTTACTGCCTCTCCAGGCAGAAGTTTTCATAGCCTCTTGATGGATGCAGCTTTTCCTGGCCACATGCTGCTCAGTCCTTTGCAGTGGTAGTGGAGATCAAAAGCATAGAAAAGCTCCTTTGAGCCGTGGCCAGTAATATTTACAAAACAAACAATCATTCACTGAGACGCTGGATGGCTCAGGAAGCTCTGTATGTTTGCCAGTGTGCTGGATGCAGAGGGCCCAGATGAAAGCCACAGGTCAGATTTGCAAGATGTGTGGTAAGGTGTGACTGCTGCCCTCTTTTAAAGAGAATATTCAAATGGTTGATTGCCATCACTGTCATTATAAAAGTTGCTCATTTGTGGTCTATAGGCATTAAAAATATGTCCAAAATAATACCTGTCTCTAACCAAGTGGGATTTCTAAATTGTACTAAGGTCATCAATGACTTCCACAGTGAAAAATGAGTTTACCTTTGCTGTCTGGTTCTGTATAGTTTTTTCTATAGACAGATGTAGATTATTGCTGTGAAGTGATGATCCAGTGCAGAAAAAGGTTCTGATGAGATTAGCCATTTATATAAAGTGGGGTTTTATTCTTTTCTATCATATTACATATCACAGAACTATGTTAAAATATGCCAGGAGATATTTTATGAATAGTGAGCATGGCCAAGCATCCCTCATCAGTCTCAAGAACCTGATCAGTTACAGGAGCAGGAGGACAAAGAATGCATAGTCTGTGTTTCCCTATAGAAGACTCAAGATTTTTTTTTTCTTTGCAGAAATTGTTGTCACTGTAAATATCTTGAATAAAAGCAATGATGATGAAAACAGTTGTTGTAGCCATGACTCTTGAAATATTTACCAATGTGTAAATATCCAGTGCCCTACCATTGTCAGCTGGCAGCCTAGAAACACCAGAACTGGGCTGGCAGCCTGGAAGTTGATATTCAGGGGGAGGAAAAAAAAAAAATAGATTTAACATAGTAAGGTAATAGCTAGTTACTTTACTATGTTATGGGCAGAGGATAGTTTGAAGATATGTTGATGCCAGGAATGGTGGTTTATAAAAATGCCTATGTAGGCCAAGTTGTTTCAGTGGGCTACAGAGTAACCACACTGTAAACTGGTAAAGAAGTGGAAGCAACTTGAGCAGTATGTACTGAAAGAACTGTAGGTTCCCAGCTTAAGGATGAGAGCATTAGGTCTAGGTGAAGGTCTTCTAGTGATAGAACACAGCCCAAATGCTCAAACTTCTCTCAGAACAGGTAAACTCTGGTTTACACGTGTAGATGAATGGGTTGTGATACATTTCACAAATTGGCCTATTCTTTGAAATCTCCATTTAGGACTTGGTTATGGTTGTTTGAAAGTAGAACATTAGGTTGGTTTCTGCATGAAGACATTTGATGCAATTTGGAGGTATCTAATAGAAATCTGTGTGTTCTCCCATATGATGTCAAGTTAGGACAAGGAATTTTTTTACCATGGAACCATTGAAAGCAACAGGAATGAGCCTTGAATCCTGGTTTGTTAGCTGAAGAAGTACTCAGGATTTCACTTGGCAATCCATAGCTCATAAAAACTTTAGCTAAGACTATTTACGGAAGTGAAAATTTCCAATGAAGCACTGAAGCCCATAAATTAAAAGATGGCAAGGATAAACCACAGGAGAGACCCTCTGGATCTGTATTTCCTTTGGGTGACCAAATTTCATGGGTTTAGATTAATGAGATGATGCCTAGTGGAAGGTACTAAAAGGGACTGGAAATTTTTGAAGCTGCTTCATCCAGTTTACTGAGAAAGCACATTTTTTTTGTGTCTCTGCACAAGTGTTTATACATTCTGACTTATGTAAGACCAACTTTCTGCTTGAGTATTTTTTTACTTGCTGGATCAAAATTAAATACCAGCTACAATATTGTAACCTTTAAAATGTTCTGTGACTGAAGATTTTGGGAAGGCAAGTTTCTTACTTATCAAGCCTTATGGTTCTATGGGTTGTTCTTTTTTCCCCAATAAGTACTTCATACTTATACTTCATACTCCAGATCAAGCCTACTCAGTAGGAGGAATTGAAAGATCACAAATGAGATGAGATGAAGGAGTTCTCCTGTGTCCACTCAGGAGGAACTGGGTACTTCTTTCTCAGCACTTTTTTTTCCCAAGCCCTGCTATGTTTGGAAATGGGATTTAGATAAAAAATGACCTTGCTTTGTGTTATGCTTTGACACTGGCACAATGTTAGTGCTTTTATGAAAATACACTTTTTTAATAGAAATGTTGTGAGATGTTATTAGGAACAGAGTAGAGTAGGTTTAAGTTTAATAACAAATGAAAAAAAAAGCCTTTGTTAAACTACTACTACTGTATAAGACACACATACCAAATCTAGTATGAAGACTTTTAAAAATATTTTATTTTTATTTAATTTCTGAAACAATTACAGTGAAATATTATTTGGGATTTTTGATTAAGTCGTTAGTCTTTAGATAATTAATACTTAGTTTATTAAGGGAGAGAGGAGTCTTTTTTGTACTATAGACTTCCTAGGAAACACAGTTGTTACTTCCCGTGTTTCCATGTTACACATGGCAACCACCTGGAGAAAATCTGTTAGAGTGATACTTTCTTTTTTATGTTACAGTGCTCTTACTATTGTGTATGGACAGACTGTTTATAGGGCTCCTTTAAGGATGTTTTGTTATGGATTAAAAGAGATAACAGTTCAGCTTCTTATCTTGGGACTACAGTCCCCCCTATTTTTCTCTGGGGTTAAGGGTCTTAGAACAGAGATCATCTTCTTCTTGAAGACAGGGGGTCTTACTATTCTTTTTTTAGCTTTTCTCTGTTCTTGTTATTCTTGTGTTGGTGGTTGTTGAAGTAGGTTTTTTTGGTTTACTACTGTATCTCTTTAAAATGTAGTCTTTATTGTAGGAGAATTTGATTTAGTCTATGCCTAATAAGAAAGGTCTAGCTAAAAGCTACTCTATTATCTCGTTTCACTTAAAATTTCTTCTTTTAACATCTTAGGTCTTGGATTGTATTTTTTTACTATAAATTGAGGAGGAGTAATATTTTATAAAGCTTTTATTTTTTAGGATAGGGTTAAAAGTTTAGACTTTCTGGATAGCTGAAATCTTTGTTTAGAATTAACTTTAACTCTTTTACTGGGTATCTTCCCCCCCTTTCTCTTTCTATTTTGCTGGTAAATCTCTAGGTGCTGTCAGGCTCTCTGTCTCTTTTTTCTGAGGCGGGGGGATAAAGGTATCTTCACTTCTTTCTACTCTTCTGTCTGTAGGAGCTGGCTTGGTTTTAGTCTTTTAGCTTCTTCGGCTTACTTCTTTCAGGCTGCATGGCTTCCCCTCCCCAACCCAGCCCATGGCTGGGCAGGGGAGAGTCTGCACTTTCTGAAGACTGGAACTGAAGAGAGAGTTCCCTTGGGAGTTCTTGTGTTTAACCCCCTGTGTTCTCAGAGGCGTGTCTATACCTTCAGTGGTTACTCTAGGTGCTAATATTTAAACTTGACTACTGATTGGTTTGACTTAACTTCTTGAAAAAATTAACTTCCATGTCAAACCATGACACTTTGTGATTTTTGTGCATTCAGAAAGACGTTATCCGTCTTGCAAATGGCATGTTCTTGCTACATCTGGCAGGAAAGCAGGAGAGTCAGCAAACAGAGGCTGTCGCTTGTGTCGTACTGTGAATTAACATCTCATTTTTTGATTAGCTTCCTGTTATTTGTCAGAACTTTTGTGTAACTTCACTTCCTCAGAAAAAACTGTCTATCCTGAGTATCTCATGGTGAAGTGGTGGTTTCAACTTTGAAACCAAGTCCTTTTGACTTCCAACTTAAAGGATAATGGTTCTTTCTGTTCTATTTGGTTGCTGCACTCCATGCTCATCTTCACAATTGTTACTCAAATTGCTGAATTATTTCCCAGTGCATGCAGTCTGTAAGAATCGTTTAAAATGTTCAATTACTAGCTTAACTGGGTTACAGATTGCAATGCAAGTGCTGTCCAATTCTATTATTATTATTTCACCTTTGTTTATACCTGATCCTGCTGTAAACAATTCCATATAGAAGTGAATCATCATCTTTGTCCTGGGGGATCTTTCCAGGAAGTCAAGGAGGTAAAGTTGCAGAGGATAAAGCTGTGCAGCACAGAATGATGTATTAATATACTTTCAGAGAAAATGCTTAGTAGCTTAGTTATTCCAAATATGATTCTTTTTTGTTGTTCTGGGGCTGTTGAAGAATGAAAAAAATAGGGAAGTTATTCAGTAAAATTAAAGGAAACTCTCAGCTTACATTTGTAAAGCCCTTTTATTTAGCTGCTTTGACTGATCTAAAAATATTTTAAATCGCATTTCCATACTTGCTCAAGCTAGGCTTCTTCAAAAGACAGGAGTATCAAATTCTAATGTGTAGTCTCCTTTCAGAATGCATATTCTTCAGGAGAGGAGTGTCTGAACCAGCTGTGACTTTCGCATTCCACCAACCTCTCCTAAATAAACACAAAGCTGGTTTAGTATATAATAGATGAGATAGATATCTATGTGCCTGTGCATGTGTATATACATGTAGATAGATTAATTGATAACCACACAGAAGTCTGCAAAACAAGTCTTTTCCAATTGATCTGTTGGGGCAATTTGGATGAATTCCTTTTATGGGTTTTTTTGGAGTTGTTATGATTATCAGATCTTTTCCCATCTAATAGTGAAATACTTTACTTTGGGAAATTGCAGACCAGTCTGTGGTCAACCATTCATTGATTTAAAACAACAACAACAAAACACCCAACCAAACCACAAAAAAACCCAAAATGGTCTTTAGAGCCAAAAGCTGAGCACCTGTAGTTTCAGATGCATTTGTCCAAGATAGAATTTGAAGATGGAGACACTAGTTATAATTCTGAGAGAATATGTGTTAAAAAATGTGCATATGTAAGTGTTGTCAATTAGGAAATTTCAGACATTATCAATTCCTTAGCTGAATACAACATACACTTCACATCTTGCCTCTTGTGATATTTTCAATTCTAGCATTAAAAACATATAACTTTCTATTGAGATCATAAAAAAACTTCCTAGGCCCTGGTTCTCAAAAAACATGATAACTTTGAAATTTGATTTTATAGATTAAATGTCAGGAACAGTGTCCTCCTAGAACACAACACAGTAAAAGATCAAGGTTGTTGCTGGTGGTAAATTATATGTGGTAAATGTTGCTGAAGGAGTGACTTGTGTGCCCTAAGGAATACGAGGAGAGCAGATCATTTCCCTTATTGTATGAAGCCTTCTCTTTAAAAAAGAAATAATATTAAATGATAGGCCAATCAAAATAAACCTTCTAAAGGAACATTCTGCTGTGATTAGGTCTGTTTTTACTACACTGTGCAGTATCAGGACTAATGACAAACCTAGAATTACATCAGCACAAAACTGTTCCGGTAAGAGATGTAAAAAGCTGCATCCCATACAAACCTTTGTCACTAACAAAATTAGTCCCTTGTACATGCAGGGGACTCTTTTGTTCTTTTGGATTGTAAACATTGGTAATAATAACCCTGCTGCCACTTTACACTTCGTAAAGCTTGCATACAAATGCTGGCTTGTATAAACACCCCTCTGTCCTGTCCAGATTTGCCATTTTCGGCCTTTTTTTTCCTCCTGCTTTTTGTTTAATTTCGTATCCTTAAATTTGTTTATTGCAGGGACTATTTAAATATGGATTTTTCTATTTAAACACAATTGTCTGAAACCATAGATCTCAGATGATGTAAAGAAACTGTGTTCTCTGTGCTTGTAACAGATTCAGTGTGTCCAACACAAAAAACACCTTATGGGTGCATTCTTTTAGGATGCTGTTCCAGCACTGAATGTTAGCAATGTTTAAAAAGAGTGTCTTTAAAGAAAAGACAAACCAACAAAAGTGACTTACCTTTAGGGATCTACACTTCAGTTTTGAAATAAGTCAATACCAGTGCAAAATGGCTGGAAGGTTTCTGTTGGATGTAAATCTGGTTTTGTGTTTTTATGAGAGTGATTAGGTCAAACCTTCAAATAGTAATGGTTAGCATATAATGTCTTCAGAGGTATTTTTGTCAGAGGACTAAGAAGTCAGAGAGAAAAAAATATTATGTTCATAAATACAGTTTTTTCTAGCATTAGCATTGGATTTCTCTCTGTAAAGCACTTTTCTTTCTGACTCTGCTTGGCATCTTATCAAATACAAAATCAGGGCTTATATGATATTAATCCTGAGAAAGAAAAAAAACCGTAACAATCTTCAATACTGGAGTTATTACACATATCTTCTTTTTTTTTTCCTCACTGTTTAAGAGCTTCAATCTACCTAATAAGTTAGTTAAAATTCTAGAGTCCATCTTCTGAAAACATAAAGGATAATTTAAAATGGTCACAGACAGATGCTGGTAATGATTCTGGTTCTGCCTATGATTTACCCATTATAACAACTCTAGATTCCCTATTCCAGCCAGAGTTGTTGTGTGAGGGGAAAAATGAGACAAAGCTCAGTAAGGCCTCAAAAAGTTAAAAAGTGATTTCTTTAATAGACATGATCTTCTGAGCACAAAGGGCAGAAAAGTCAGCAGAAAATAATATATATATTGTGAACTGGAAAGAAATGGGTGTCTTTGAAATTTAATCCCGTGCTTTGCCCTAAATCTAACTGAAGCTTTTAGCTTCCACCACATGTTTACATTGGAAATATCTCTTTGTGCATATAGAGTTTGTTCTCTTATGAAATTACATCTCAAGGGAAGGATAATTTAAAGCCATTTCCATTTGTTATGTCTATGCTGAGCTAGGCTATTAGGGGCTGTTAATGCTGGATAAAATCAAAACCTACAACTGCCTTCATCTGTGGATTACAGAATCTGTCCAACAAATTGCATGCTGATATTACCAGAATAAGGAACTACAGGCAGTTCCATGCTGGAGCCAGCACTGGCACAATTTTATAATGTAGCCAATATCAGTGCTGTGCTGATGACCAATTATGTGCAGATGTGCCTCTGACTTCACTTTATGGAGGCTGTTTTTAAAGTTCAAGTGTGATGATAGCCAATGTAGGTTTAGGTTTCTAGGTTAGGAGCTCTTGCTGGACAGCCTTGGAGAAAACAGGGGTTGTGGGTTTTGTAATTCTAGACCTAGCATCAAGTTATTTTGCATAATTACAGCTTCAAGAACAGCCCTAAGCAGAGGACAAGTTGTACACTGTTCTTGAGAAGTAGCCACAGATAGCACTGAAAGCTGGAGGCACATCACTAAGCTTGAGTTTTTCTTTCTTCTATGCATGGGCAAGAGAATGATCATGTAACAGTATAACATTGGCTTATTTCAGCTATGAATTACCATTTTTCTGTCACTTCAGACCGTAGCTTAATGAATTTTATGTCTGGGAGCCAAGAATCAGTGCATTCATTGTTCATCTTTACCTGCTCCTCCTTCTTCTCTCTGACCAGCAGTTTTAGCTTATTATGAATAATCAGTAGTTGAATAATTATGGAAGTTTGATGAGTTTGCATTGGTTTTAAGGTGTTTCAATTTCAACTTACCCAAATAGAGGTCAGAAGTTTCTTGACTCATTCTTGACTAATCAGAGAGATTATCTGTGAGTAGAGCATGTAAAATCTGGTCCTGTATTCTGTAGATGAAGTATGGAAGAAGGAGAGGATTATACACAGGAAGGGTTTCATGTGCATGACAAGCTTTTTTTGTAAGAATGATGGGGAAAAAGAAATCTACCAATTTCCAATCAGTGCTAAGTCAGTGATTACCACTGATAATGGGGAACTGATTTCTAACTGACAGATATGGCTATTGGTTCTTTACTAAATGCTCTTTTTTACTACACATTTGGGTTTGCTGTGGGGTTCTCTTTCACCTTGGAGAGCTCTGACCTAACCTTCACCTGAATACCTGAATGTCCACAGGAGAAAGAGGGAGCTGCTCACAAAGTTAGCATGGCTCCAGTGGGGCAGCTGCAAGGTTTCACAGGCAGCACATGTATGAAGAGACCAGGAACCATAAAGTCAGCTACATCTCTAGCTGTCAGCCACAAGCACTTGATGAGATAAAGAACTGGGTGGAGTCACATATGTCTCCATCACAACAAGGAGAAAACTAGCTGGGAAGTGTGATCATGAGTCTCAGTTTCCTCAGCTGCTCAGTGGGAAAAAACACTTGCACAGTGCAAGTATTATCTAGGCCTTTATGTCATGAGGCAGAAACTATTCATTAAAATATCTGCAAATCCTCCAAAGACCTGTGCTTCATATTAATTCTGTGGTTTAATCCTTCTGATTTTGAGCATATCCTTTCAATAACATTCAGAGGAGGGCTATCTTTATGATTATCTCGGCTATGCTATGTTTGTATTTCTTGTTTGTAGATGTTGGTTAATGACACTGAACAAAATTCTTGAATTTGCATCTTTGTAATTTTGAAAGGATAACTGACATTTGAAGGGGAAACTGTTTCTGTGTTGTTTTATTAATCAGTTTTATTTTGGATCATTTCTTTTACTTTCATCATTAAATGTGATTAAATTTACTTCTTGTTGCTTGGATTTCTTCAATTTTTTGAAGGTGAAGGCAATTTGGACAGTAAAGTTGAGAGCTGAATGTACTGGGACCTGATCAGGCGGCGTTGTGCATTCCTCATTCTACAGTAATAACAATTGCAACATTCACTTCAACAGAAGTGAAGTTATTTTAATTATTTAAGTTGTATATTGCACCTTTATGAGTTGGGTTACACAAAATATAGATATCAGTATTACTGTAATGTTTTCCTGAAAGAGCAATTTGAAAAACACATGGAAGGCAGGTATTTAAAATTAAATATAAGTTGCACATAAAGTTCAGCTGGAATGTTTTATCCAATTGTCTTACTCATTGCTGCTCATTTTTAAGTTTTGAAAATAATTACATACTCAACTCCTAAAAGTGTGTCTATTTGGAAACCAAAATTACGAATATATAAAGAATGCTCTGTTCTTAGATTCTTTTCTTTATTGTTTTCATTTGCTGGGTTTTTAATCAATCCAATACAAATAGTGTGGTGTGTCTGTATAAACTTACACACTTAACTTTTGGCGTTCCTCCACGTAATAAACTGCATTTGCCTGGGAAGGATAACAAGATTATGAAACCCAGGGACTGCTTGTTGTATAAGGGTGCTGTGTGCAATTTTGAACTGTTCAAGGCGAAAAGACCCAATAAGTTAATGAAGAGGGAATTAATCTTCCCTCATGCTTACTCAATAGGGATCAGGGACTTGAGGTTTTGAGGAGATAGAATAAAAAAGATCTTTTGCTGATAGTGGCCATCAGGTTGAAATGCTTTTATTCTCTAGAGAGCCAGAACTCATTTGCAACTTCCCCTCATTTAAACTCAAGACACTTCAGTTTCCTGTTTAGCTTGTATCTAAGTGGATTTTCTTTTATATTGTAGATAGTTGTTTGTGTATTTTTGCTAAGGGTTATTATTTTTTCCTTTAGCTGCTGTCTTGGGAATTGCCTGAACAGTGTTGCTTTATTGAAAAGGATTATGCAGTACCTTGGCTAGGGAATCCCAGAGGAAACAGATACCATATAAAATGAATACACAATGTCACCAGGTTTCCACTTGCTGAATCTTTTAGCAGTGATCTACTTCAAGTAATCTTGTGGGAGAACAAAGTTTTAGTAGTTCTTAATATCTGCAGCACCACTTGCAAGTGATGGAGAATCACTATTCCTGTTAGTGCAAAAATCATAGAGAATCTTTGAGTTTGTTTACGTTCCCTTTCTGGTCTTCACTAGTGTTTTGTTTAGTGAAGCACCTGTGAGACTATCTAAAATTTTTCTGAAGACATAAGTCTTCAAATTTGCCCTGGAATTCCTGGTGGAATGAGGAAGACTTCACTAACTAAACTGCTTCATGTTACCTGGCTTCAAGAGAAAAGGCTGTGCTCCTTTGAAGTCAACTAAAAGCCTCCAGTGCCTGCTGGTGTATCACTTCTGGTGGGTTTTTCTAGTATATTAGCTCTTTGAAGGGCTGGTTTTTTCTAGAAGAGAAAAAACTTGGTGGCAGAATTCTGTTTTTGTAGATCACATAGCCATTTCTTAGGGAAGCTTTGTGGACAGGAATGGCAAAGATTGCACAGTGTACCTTAAGTGTTTCTTTCTGTGAAGGAAAGAAGCTGAACTGGTTCAGAGGTTTCTGTTACAAAATACAACAGGTGAGTATGCTGCTAGGCAATGATCAGGAGGAGGGACTGCTTGGTAGTTGCTTCTCACTAAGATACACTTTTTTGCCTTTCCAAGTCTACAGCTGCAGCATTTAAACTCACCTGCTTCTCCTTCAAAGGCTGATGTACACAGCAGTGCAAGAAACAGAAATCTTGGCCAGCATACATTTCGTTTTGACTTACGAGGCACACCATTGATGTATTGGTGTTTAACTCACTTCTTGAGAAATGAGGAACTGGTCCTGTTTTGTGACAAACTAACAATTGCATGTATTGCATATGTACCTGCATTGTAGTTGTGAGGAACAGCTCCAAGCAGGCCAACAGCAGGGAAAGGTTGCCACAAAGCTGAAGTGAAATATGGAGAGAAGCTCACATGTTCTCTTCAACCTCTAAGCAAGTGCCATCATATGAGTGTTCATACAGGAAAAATGGTTCTATATGTTCATACTGGAAAAATGTAGTCCATTGCTAGAAAAACAACATCATCCTCTCTGGATTGCACAACCTTGTTTTATAGTAGAGTTGAACTAATATTTTATTATGTTTCTGCATATGCAGTGGGAAAAGAAGCTAGAGAGGATGCAGGCACATGAGACAGAACATAATTTGGAGAGAGAAGAATAAAGAAAACTGACTGCAGGGCCATTTTGAGTTTGAAGTTTGTTACTGAGCTCAGTATATTGACCCAGGATGGAGAATTCTGCAAACTATAAATCTGGTTTCCTCAAAAAGCATGCCTCTCAAATCCCCTGCATCCGCTGAGGGCCTCTTCATAATGTTGTAAAAGATCTGTTTTCCAGAGTGATTTGATTCCCATAGCCATGGGCAAAGGCACCCAAGCAGCTCTTGTTTGATTAAAAAGCTGAATTGTTTGCTGGTAACTGTAAACACAAACAGCTGTTTCCTGGAACACAAAAATGAGAGCCAGATTGGTACTTCTGCTGTAGGACAGAATTTTAAACAACCTACTAGCTATCTGGGAATATTTTCTTTGGGAAATTAATTGTGATGCATGTTAATAAATGCTGAATATAATGTGTATGTATTTAGCTCACTTTCACTCTGCCTTCATTATTTTTGATGTAAGCTGATCCATCAGTCTTAGAGCAGAACAGAAGTGTCTTCATTTGTTTTTAGGGAACTTGAAAATACAATTAAAAATAAAAACCTTACAGAATTAGTCAACGCTGCCTATTTTCCATTTTATAGTGACTTTGTTTGCTTCGGGCTGAGGAAAGAGGAAGATGTTATTGGGGACCTTACACTGGCCTCACTTCACTTAAACGATTCTCCTTAGACTGGTTTTGTTGATTTTTATGATCATGTTTTTTCTACCTGCAGAGTACATAAGTCGTGTATAACTGTACTCAGGGATGTGGTCTCCTGGGTTTCAATGTTTATATTTAATCTGTTTTAGTGTTCTTTGGCACTAGTTAATCTGAAGGTTATGGACTGTCTTTCCCATGTCATTGTGTAGCTACTGTGCTTAGCGTGTATTATTCCATAGATTGTGCAATCATTTTAATTAACTTTGTTTTGTGTAGGTGCTTATTGAAATGACCATCAGCAAGATAAATAGAAAGCATTAGACAATTCCCTGAGACTATTAAAGGCTATGTTTAATCCTGTTTACTAGTTCACTACTTTCTGATTCTTTGATTTTTTTTTCCTTTCATTCTGAATGGATAGTGAAAACCACTTGTCTAATTGTTGTTTGCCAAGAATAGGGAACATGAAAAGCAGTATGTAAAGCCCAGTTTTATTACACAGGTTTAACTTCCCATTTCTCAGGTGCTAATTCATACCTCTGTACTATGGTTAGGTTCCTAACTCTCAGACACAGTCCATGTATGTAGTGACACTTATGCATTTATGATATATTGACATTGCTTTCAAATGCAAACAAGTCTTTTCAGAAGTATTCTGAAGTTACAGGACTAGGCATCTGGAGACCTGGCTTCTGTATGGCTTTACCATCAACTTCCTGAAGGACTTAAGCAAAGTTGGAAAGTGGGAATTTTTTATACAACTACATTGTACAGTGCATAATCCTGTTCTGGGGAATAACAAATGTCAGTACAAATCTGTGCTGCTTTGTGGATTCTGCTCTCCCCTGATGGATTGTGAGCTAGGGCTGTTGAGGGCTCTTCCAGCTTTTCACTTTCCTTGCTACATGACTCTTTGTCCTGGATATATTTTACTAGTTTTAATTCAAGTTTTTTTTGTTTGAATGTGTTTAGCTGTTGACCTGCTATAAGGGCAGCTCTTCTCTCCCATCTCTGTTTTTCCCTCTGCAGTGTAACGTGTGGGTTATAACTACCCCAAAGTTGTCTTTCTGCTGATTCTCCTTTTATGTGTGCTGTGGATAATGCAGCTTTTCTAAAGAGACCACAAGACTTGATTCATTGATGTTGTAAGAACTGTCAAAATCTTGTGACAGAAGCGGAAAATTTTGTTGACATTGGAAAGAGAGGTGGCTAGAGCTGTAGTCTAGGTTCCAGCTGTAGGGGTATTTCTATTAACTAAAAAGGGATTCAGAACCTTATACAGAGCTGGTTTTATGAATTTAAAATAATTAAGAACAGTTTTGTTTAGCCCTGGGTATTTCCTGAATGCCTTTGCAAGTCAGACAGTGTAGTGCTGGGCTTAAAAGCCTGTCTTCAGCTTGAGTTGTATTAAACAAAATAGCCAAAGAGAATTTTTAATGGAAAAGTACATTAACAATTTTTTAAAGTATGTTACAGTTAGTGTTGCTGTTAATAAAGCAGCTGTATACTTTTTAATTACAAATCTCATGTGTTTTAGAGTTGTCTATAACAGAAACCCCTTGCATATGCAGTTTTCTCCATGCACTACCCAAGTGTCTGAGCATCTCCTAAATCTTTAAATACAGAAATAAGGTTAGTGATAATACTATTTTCTTCTTCAGCCTGTGAAGAAGATGGTTATTTCAAAGGTGATTTACTGCATGAACTTTCTGGTGTTGTGGTTAGAGGTTTTGAAAACTAGTAAAATTCAGTGAAAGCTAAGTTGAATGTTTATAGTTCTGAACAGAGTTATATCCATGCTATTCTCTCTTTCTCCAAGAGATAGTTTCCTCTGTGGTGCAGCCAGGAGCATCCTCTAGCTCTGGCAGCCTGGTCTGACTTTTGGCTCTGCAGAACAATGATTACTCCTGTAATGCCTTGATATCCAAATATCAAGGCAGAAAGCTTGAATCAGATGCTGAGTGGAAAACTGAGTTAGGAGAAATTTAGATTCCTGGACCAATGGACTTCCCAAAGTTGCTGGACTTCACATCTGGGTAAAATTTAGCCTGATCAAAAATAATAGTCTTGTTCTTTAGAACAGAGTTGAATATAAGAGAGGATGGTGTTCTGTTTAGGTGTAAAAGACTAAAGATTGATCAAATGACTGGAAGGAAGGTTATGAGGAGCAAGCAAAAAAAGAAGAGACCAGAAAGAATAAATGAGTGTGTTTTGTATTCCGAGCAGTATGGGGAGTGCATGTACTTGAGTACTGTATAACTCTTTGCATCTCCCAGCATCTCTCATAACCAAAATCTCAGTAAAGGACATGGGATATGCACTGGCTATAGATACTTGTCTTCTACACAAATCTTTTCTGTCCCTTTTTCCCAGTGCTCCATTTACTTGTTTTGTTTCTCTTTTGTTTGTTCCTGTCTACCCTTTTTCCAAGTGAAGCAGGATTTTTTCATTCCTTATTAATGGTATGAAAAAGAACAAATGAAAAGCAGAAGGTCTGAAGCATACCTTCAACCATTAAGCTTGAGTAACCAGCCAGGCAGCCAGATGGAAAACCCCTTGTGCTGATGGGGAAGGGTGTCTTGCTCTGTCTGCTGAGATTTCATTTTATTGCTGACTGGACTACAGCAGGAGCTACGTGGAGGCATGTGAAACAGCTCCATGCTGTGCACTGGGATGGCATGGTGGTGATGTTGTTGGAAGACTGGAGAGTGAGGATTGTGGCCCTCCCATGGAACCCCCTCCTGCTCCCCCTTCCTTTTCTTTTGCAGTTGCACACAGTGCTGTGGCTCGGAGGTCATTTGTTTCCCACAGCTTCACAGACCACTGTAGCAGAAAGGGAGACAATGGTCCCTTACAAGGGATGATGTGAAGCCTTCTTTCATCTCTAATAAGCCCCTTGGTTTGCACTGTGAGGCCTGTTGTGTGTTTGTGTGCGTGCACAGTTCCAGTGTGAACTACTCTGCAGCTTCCACTGATATAAAGCAACCAGGTTTTTTTGTTTTGTTTTTCGAATGGACAACTCTTGGCACGTTACATCCTGAGGTGGGTTTTCTGTTCAGTGCAAGCACATCAGGAGACATCCCTTCTTCTTTTCACATAGCTTTTAAAATCTAGGGCCCATCTGGTCAACATCAGTTGTCAGAAAGACCAAACTCAGAAAGCAAGGAAAGGAGGGGGCAGCTGTCTTTAGCTCCCCTGTGCTGAACACAAGCTCTGCCTACTGCCGTGCTTGGGCATGGCAGCTGACTGAGCATGTCACGAGAGCTCTGTGACAACAACCACCCTGGCAAAGCAATGGACTGTCTCATCACAGAATCTGCAAGCAGAGGGGCAATTTGACACCTTTTTCTTCTCTATTATCCTGCTATAATGAGTAGAAAAGAAAAGGGAACATATGACGAATATGATGAAATGTTAAGGTGCAAGAGTTTGGAGCAGTGGTCCTTCTAGTTTGAGATACCATTTTTACCATGTCTTCTGCCTGATCCTTTAAAATCACACTTCTCAGTCTGGAGAACTTTCCTGCTACATGAAATGGGAATTTTTTTAGCTGCCTTCTGTGCAGCAAAAAGGTTGTGCTGCAGTGTTGTAGATGTCGGTGAACCCAATGGGAAGAATGATGATGTCTAACTCCATTTCAGAAAGCTGAATGATTGCTTTATTATAATTATGTTATAATACATTAATATGCTATATAAAAAAGGATACTAAATACTACATGCTACTTTCTCTAACTATCATATCTAACTAACTCACAACTCGTGACCCTGTTCTCCAGAGCCCAGATTGGCTCTCAGGCCCAAACAATCCACCATGGTCCAACCAAGCGCTCACTCTGGGTAAACAATTCTCCAAACACATTCCACAAGAGAAAAACAAGGGGCAGAAATAGAAATTGTTTTCTCTTTCATTTCTCTCTGTGCACCTCAATAAAAAATCCTGAGAGAGAGAGAGAGAAATGTGCTTGCCACACTGCAGTGGTTCTCCCTTGTCTAAACCTTGTGTTCTTGGACTAGGAAGGTAGGTTCATGCTGGTCATGAAGTTTTTCCTCCTCTCTGTCCCCTTGCTTGGCCTGGACAGCTTCTTGCTCCAGTTGATTCAAAGGGCTCTCTGTGAGGCCCTGTTCAAATTCAGTGCAGGCTTATCTTAGGAAATTACTTTAGTAGTCCAGGTCTGCTAAGTTTTTTTGTGTTTCATGTACAGTGCTACTTCAGCCAAGGGAAAGAAAGTCCATCTTTTCACTTGTCTATTTGGCTGTTGCAGTTCTTGACTACTTGACATCATTCAGTCTCATGTTTCCCCCCAGCATTCCTGGATGTTGTAATGGTCCTAGTGTGAACCTTCTGCCTAACCTTGAGACCTGGCCTCTCTTTCCTGAGCTTACTCAGGTTATATGTTTAACATAGCACAGCCTGGGAAAGACATCGAAGTACACCAAGAAAAAGTTATGCAAAACTGACAGATTTCAGCTATGCACTACTGCACGCTTTTCTTCACAGAACAAGTATCTTATACTACATTTTATACTTTCACTGAGTCTGACTCTGAACAATTTTGAGCAAAGTTTGAGACCAATTTCCCAAAAATGTGAGACGAAGAAACAGTGAATCAGATGATTCCAGGCAAGGCAACATGACTTTTAGAGATTAGTTGGCAATTATAAGCTGGACAGCTGAAGGGTCAGTTTGCAGACCCATTGTCTATCACTATCCAGATGAAAATGAACCACTTTTTTGGAACTTTCAAATACATGAGATAGAGGAAGTGTTAAATTACCTTCAGAACAATGTTTAGTTGATTTTAGTGGCCAATGCATTGCTTTGGCAGCTGGCAGAGACGCCACGCCACAGTAATACACAGTTTGGTCTCTGAGATACTGGGAATTCTAGGGAAAAGTACAGGTTAAACTTCGTTGTAAGAGAAAAAATGGACAGTCTTTGGAAAAAGATATTCATATTTTCATCTTCCCTGGAGTCACAAGGAAAATGCCACAGTAATAGAATTGTAAGTTGTGTAATTTCACCATGATATCTGTAAATATGTCCCTTTCTTCTGCTTAAATGCTGTTGCATGACTTCTTGCAACAGGTATTGCCTTTTGGAATATATCACTTAACCTTTTTGCTTGCCTGAGCAGAAGAACACCAAATGCACTTTATTTCATATGATGGAAATACAGTAGCTTCATTAAGTGATGCTGCCATGGCAAGCATCTAGTTATTTCAATACTTTTGAAATTAATTAAACTGTAAATTAATTAAACTCCTTGTGAACATGAAGCACATACCTCTCTAACAGAAGTAAAGAGAAGTGGAAAAAAGGGGCAAGAAACCTCAATTATTTTCAATTCATTACTAGCTGGACTTACAGAGCTCAGCTAATAGGCATTTCAAATTGCTGTGGCTATACTATCTATTTTTCAATGCAAAGACCCAGCAAGTCTTGTGCATTCTGAATGAGAAGACAGGTTATTGTTTGCTTTTAAGGTGAAGTGGGGAAAAGTCTTGACACTTGAGGATCTCCTGTGAGTGTGAAGAGGTATTTCTGAGAATATGAAGAGGTATTTAGTGACAATGTTTCCAGTTCATCTCCACAGCCCTGTTGAAGCATGAAAATATCCTCCTAAAGAATTCAGAGCTGATAAAGGAAGACCTCCACAGTGACTTTTACAGAATATGATCAACACAGTGTAATAAAAAACTATCAGAAACCTTTTAAAAATTCATGTGGTTCGTGGAGTACAGGTGCAGTACATAAAGATGCCTTTGCTCTGTGAAGGTTCAAGGAGCCTTGAAAGAGAGTCTTGTGGAGTCTTTACCTATTGTGCTTTTCAGTTGACTTGCTAGCATAAGGAAACCATTAGACTTGCTTAGAGCTGTCTAGAAGTTATGCAGTCTCACCTGAGAGACCTCTGGACTTTGAGCAGATGAGAGGTAAGAGCTGTGATGCCTTGTAGATCAGTACTCGGTTCATTTTTTGCAATTTTGTTATTCAGTCTGAATCTAATTTTCACATATTTAAAATACACTGTTTTAATAGCACTAGAAAGTCTTTCTCCATGACTTGGAGTGCAGTGTGCTCGTTGCTTTATGTTGCCCTGTCTCCTTCACGTGATGCTTTCCCAGCTCCCGCCAGTTAACCATTCCCTGCTGTCACAGGCTCAGCCATCCCCACCCCGCTCCATTTCCTGCCACTGACTCTGTTTCAGTCTTGGCTCTCCACTCTCTCTCCTCCCTTCCCTTTCCACTGGCATATCTTCTTCCTTAAGCCATCCAAAAGTGAAGTAAGAGGGTTATTGTGCAAAATACTCTTTCCTAGGTAGTAACTGGCTATTAGCTATACCTTGGAGAGCAATGAGATGTTCACAGTGCAAAGTTAAATGGTAATCTGAATACTTTCAAAACTGGATTACAAAGGGTGGAAAATGAACCTGCTTTTAGTGAGATGGCCTAAGATATATTGGGACAGCAACTTAATTTCTCTTTTCTCTTTATGCGCTGGAGTGACATCTACAGACAAACAAAATCCTCCCGTTAGGGTGTTTTCCATTTAATCCATCCAACAGTCCCCTTCGATGAGGACGTGTTTATTCTGAGCAGGGTGCGTGATTCATCACCCTTGGGAGATGAGGCAAGGTTTGGTGCTGACCTCAAACAATTTATCTCCCCTTGCACCCCACCCTCCCCCTCTTCCCCCCTAGATGTGTGAAGCAGTTTTGTACTGGAAAATGCATCACTGGTAAAATCTTTTAAGGGGAACATCCACCACATTATTACTTTCCATGTCATAGAGAACTTCTGCTGTTGCATAATCATGAAGACAATTTATTAGAAGTTTAATTGGACAAAGCAGAGGGCACAAGTAGATGCTGAGAAGTGTTACTTTGTTGTGGAATCTCACTGAAGCCAATAAAAAGTAGACTTGTCCTGGGTGGGAGTGGGAGAAATGCAGAAGCGGGAGAGTGGGGGGCAAAATAAAAGAAAGATACTACTACAAATGTCAGAAAATTCAGAGTCATGCTTCAGATCCCTTGAGACTGCAGTTTCTTAACCTCAGGGAATCAGCTACATAAGAAGAATCTAAATCATAATTTTTGAAAGAAATATAGATCTTTGTCTTGCAGAGAGAGTGGGATGTACTGTTCTGCTGGGAAGGTTAACACATGCAATAGATTTCTTTACTGTACTGGAGCAGGTGGGACTTTACAAGTCCTACACATGTATACTTGATGTGATTATAATCAATTAAATTAGGCATATAAAAAGAATGAATAGTCAAGTCATTGACATTCTGTCTGTAGTCCAATACTGTCCAGTATGAAATGGAAATAGTTGCAGCTGAGTTGATAAATATTTCTTTCAGTGTTACTTATTTTGCTGGTTGCTCAAATGGAGAAATTGCACATCCCAAGCAATGCATTCCTCTGAGCCAATGCTGAAATCCTGTGTGTCCTCCACAGTGAGCCACTGCTGCTGGTGTATCTACACCAGCTTTAACATGGAAGGCAGAACTGAGATACAAGAACCTTTAAAATAATTTAAGAACTCATACTAGCAAAAGAAAAGCAGCATGTTAATTCCATTAATGTGGCAGAACTCCCTTATGGGTAATAGCCAAGACTGTGTGATGTAGTTGCCAGAAAATCCAAAAGGTACACAGAATTTATTTGTGTGTTTAAAATTCATTGCAAACTCAGTTAATCTGAAGGCTCATTACAGTGTACTTGGAGCAGTCTCTGATTTTATGGCTCTATTTGGATGAAACTACTTTTCAAAAGAGCTTTGAGGTTTCAAAAGAAGTTTAGGTTTTCCAGGATAGTTTTGCATCTGTAAGTTTAAAAGAGAAATCCAGAAACAGCAGCAATGTAGGGCAAGTGCCTGCATTATAGTTACACACTTAATAAACAAAAAACAAAAAACAAAAAAACAAAAAAAAAAAAAACCAAAAAAAAAAAAACCAAAAAAAAAAAAAAAAAACAAAAAAAAAACACAAAAAAAACCAAAAAAAAACCACCAAAAAAACCCAAACCAATAACAAAAAAATACCCTCAGAAAAACCCCAAAGAACAAACCAAACCCAACTCACCCCCAAACCCCTCAAGCTTCTGACTGTTATAGCCGATGTCTAATAATCACTCTGTATTGTTATAAATGTCTTGCTATAACAAAGTTTTTGCTGACTTTTAGGTTAGATACTCAATGTAATGAGTCACCCTTGGGACAGAATTCACTGCATTGTTCTGCACATATATATGTTCTGGGTTTTTCTGGCTTGTAGGTATGAGTTGTTGAATACAGTTTGATTCACTTCTTAGCCCAAGCTGCTAAACAGTACAGCTGTGGAGCTGCTAAGCAGGTATTGAATTACAGCCTCAAGTACAGCAATTAAAAGCAGTGACTTGTGTGCTATAGAGTGTAAAGGAACTTTATACGTGGACTGCTATAGCTAATATGGTCAGATTTGCTTTATGTTCATAATTCTTTTTCTTAAATAAAGTTTGAGTCATAGTACTTAAAATCTGAAATATTTATCTGCTTACAGATGAGATGAAAGATGGAGCTGTGAAAGACATTGATTTGAAAAAAACCTTAATGTTTAAAGCAGTAAAACATGAGCACATTTACAGAGAAACATAGTTTTTGGCTGATTGTTTTTAGAAAATAATTACTAATATTCAAGGACAGCGATGGAAATACCAGTGCTGTGTCATGGGAGCAAACAAGACTTGGTATTTTCCACTGATGTACCTAATTTATGTATATAGTTTTGAAGCCAGCACCAAATTCAGGATGGAAAGGAGCTGAATTCTTCCATTCTGAAGTCATTATGAACACTGATATAAATATTATCACTAACTGTTTGATGTGTTCTGAGTTTGATATGTTGCTGTGTTTGGCTTGGAAAGCACTCAGTTTTACAAGAGACTGGGTAAGTTTCTGCATATATATTTCACTGCAGAGTTCTGTGCAGTAAGTGAACCTGAGTTCATTTTTCCTTGCCTGTTCCTGAAGTTGATGAGTTTGAAGTTGTAGGCAATGGTTTGAGACCACGAGAGTGCTGCTTCAAACACTCTGCCTCTTTGTTTTCTTTCTTTTTTCCATGGATGTTTTTCTCTAGGGAAAAAAAGCTCAGACAGTATAATGGCTAGAATGAGAAAAATTTGGCTGTTTTGCAGCCAATACATATCTTAGTTTTTAATATTATATTCCAAATACATCCATTTTGCTTTGGATATGGCAAGGCACTTATGGTGTGGCAAATTGCTTTACACTGCCTTATTTACTCTTCCATCTCTGTTTGAACTGGCAAGATACCCCTCAGCTGTATTAGCCAAACTCAGCACTACTGCTCTATGTTGGTTGTTAAGGGGAAAACTAAAGCTGGGGTGTGTTGCCCTGACAGCAGCCTCCTGCCGCTGAGCATGGCTTTCAAATCCAATCTCCATTCTTTGAAGAGACTAATAAACTAATAAACTCAAAGCAAAAAAAAATGTATCATTGTAGGTTTAACCTCACAGTAATTCCTTTGGAGAGCATATTAATGCAATTAAATTAAAAAACTGTTTCTGAAAACTGTTTCTGTACCTTCTGTAATTTCACCAGATTTGCAATGGTTATTGCTGGAATAAGTCACTGCATCTGAAGAGAAAGGCTAGAGAAGCCAATGGAGAATGACTAATTTCAATTTTTCATTAATGAGTTCTTGCCATAGTCAGCTGTGAGTGTTAACTGACAAATGACTGCACTCCCTCTAGCTCTTATCTTGCTGTGTCTTGTAAATAAAGTAGGACAGGGCTGAAACGATCATGATAAGCTTTTGTTGGGCACGGAATAATAATGTTGGTTGTTCAGTAAGCATCCTATTTTCTGCTAGGTTAGCACTGAGACAGTCACCTGGAGTGACATAAAGAGGCACTCTTTCTGTTGAAATACTATATTTCACATGAAGCACAAGTCTATTATTTTCACCATTTGAACTTATTGAAATTCCTGTGACACTTCTTACAAGAGATAGGGTATAACATGTCTTGGCTAAATGCAAAAACCTGATCATGCAAGCCTAGCCAAGTAGTTTGTTTTTCTTTGGCAGTGCTTGCCTTTAAAAGAAGGATTATATTAACATTGACTAGGGACATACCAGAAAAAGTGGTAAAGTTTATTAGTATCTATGAATTTGGGCACTTCTTTCCAAGCTTTATGCTGTTTCTGCCACTGTAACCTTTGAATAGCAACAAATGTGTTTGCACCACAGCTGCCCCCATATATCATGTACAAAATAAGTTCACATTTAGGATTAAGTATCATGGAAGTAGGTACCAGTTGATCAGTAGCAATTACCAGTTCTTTCTAAGGTACTCTAGGGGTACATTATGTCTGTGTATAAGCAAAGGTAAGGGTTGATAATTTATCAGAGATAAACCCCGTTCCCCAATTTCTGTCAGACCTTTGGTAATGTAAATTGGTCTTGCAAATTGCCTCTTCCTTCTTGAAAGTCATTTGGTTATAGTCTGAACAGTGTTTGAGCATTGTCCCAGCCAACAATGACCAGATGTTGGAGTAGGAGGAGAGTAGGAGAGTAGTAGTAGTAGAGTAGGAGACTGGCCAGATGACCTAGATTACAGTACAACTCCAGGTAAGAATGAAAATTCTGTAGTGGAGTGAAGGGAGGGAAAAGGGAAGGGCAATTGAAAGGCAGTTGATCTGCTTTTCAGTAAAGGATTAAGACTGTTGTTCTTTGTAATAGGAGTGGCTGGTAAATGATATTCCTTGTTGTGCAATAATTCCCAAGTTTTCAGAAAATACTTTTAATTGGGAAGACAAGTATTTAAGTGTCTACTCAGAGTTGCGACATTTTTTGAAGAAGATGTGAATGTGGATGCTCTCCCCTATTCTTACACTGTCTAAGCTGTTTTCTTGGAAGTCCTAGGTCCTTGGTCCAAAGCTGTTGTTTGGCAGGCTGCCAGAGAGTGGGCTGGAAAGCAGCAAGGTTCAGCAGGAAATCTGCTTGGCAAGTATCAGCTTGGCCTGTGTCTATCAGAAGATTTACTGGCATGTACAGGTTTTCAGAAAGCATTTACTCTTTAGCAGATTGATTGATTTTAAAAATCAGGGTTGTTTTGGTTTGGTTTTTTTTTTTCACTAGCTCTGGTTAGGAAATATTGCCAGCATAGTCAGCGTTGGAGTGTAAAAACTGTTCATTTGATTCAGTGGGCATGGATGTAGGCTAGCCATGGCTGCAAGCTATTGATACGCTTCTGTTCACCAGCAAAGTCTGGAAACTATAGGTATAAAACTAGGCCCAAATTTGCCACCAAAGGTGTTCCTGCAAATCCTTCTGCCTGCAGAAGCAGCATGTACCTATCCAGAGGGGGAAATTAGAAAGCTGTAATACAAGTCTGCCATTAGGAACAAGGCTTTGAATCCAAGTACTGCCCATTTTTAAAATGAGCAAGTACAAGAAAGCACTTCCATTTTCTGACTTTTGTGCATGAGCTGTCATTTTAACAACAAAGCCTGCTTCACTAAGTTGGAAAGGTGGATATCAATAAAGGTGAACCTCTTATCAAATCCTGTGTTTCCAAAGTAGCTTGATATTGTTGACTGACTTCAGATCTACATGGTGATATAGTTACATGGCCTTAGTTTTCAACTGACCACATACCATAAATTTTATTTTACCTAAGTTGATGCTAGCAAGAGCAACATTTATACCTGCATATTGTTCCAAAATAAATTATGGAAATCCTATTACTCTTTTACAGAACCAGTTATTTAATTTCATGAGATTCATTTTCACGCAGGATTTTTTACAAATTGTTTTGAGGATTAGTTTTCCTTACTAAAAAGAAAAAAAAGAAAAGTTCTGGTTAGGGAAAGAACAGTCTAGTCTGCCTACCTAATTTGAGCAATCATAAACCTCTTCCAGTAATTACTTTGGTGGAAGAACCAAGGCACATTTGTTAGAACCAACATAAAAGACTTTCAAGAATGGCTGGTCTCCAGTAGGTACCAAATATCTAGACATTACTTATTGCTGGCTGAAAGCTTTGCCTGTCTAAGTAGATAGTAACGTGCAAGATGCCTCACATCATGTGCCCCCTCACTGACAGCAGAGGAAGTTATAGAGTGCTGTGGTGATCTACAGTATCCACAAGGCACTTTCCTAACTACTACTTTCTCAACAGTTTTCTTTTTATCATGATTATAGCATGATAATTGAATTAAGAATCTTGTTATGTTTAGAATTATTGAATATGTAATGTATATGGCAAATGAATTTGTAGAGCACACTCATATCATACCTGAGTGATACCAAACTAGGCTCCCTAAACTGTCATTAACTTGCATCCATCCAGCATCTATAAAATGGTTGTGGGCACTGCCCTTCAGAAAAAAATGCCTCCTTTCTTCTAAGAAAATCCAGTGTCACGGTTCACTATGTACTTTCCAGGTCTCCTGTGCCTCGATGACAAACTAGTTGTATTTTGTCATGCAGCATCCTCAAAGAGCAATTCTACACATGCTTTTGTCCTTTTCTCCTGTCTTGAAAATGTGCAGATAATAAATAGAGTTTCCACTTCCCCAAACCCTGTTGATGCCTTGTGAAGGCTAACCTAGACCAGAGGCTAGATGGAGTTGAAGAATAAAGTAGGTGTTTATTAAAAGACTTCAATGGATACACCTTGGGCAGGACAAGAGCCCAGCCAGGGCTACACCCAAGATGAACCAAAATGGTCACAAAATGGACAACTGGTCACGAGGTCTCTCACTTTTTTAAGTTCTGGTCCATTAGCATATTGGAGTTAATTGTCCAATTACAGCTTTAGGTTATGAAGTCCCATCCTTCTTGTTTTTCTCTCTTCAGTCCACATTGTTAATGCTCTTGGGCCTTTGGGTGGTTGTCCTTGGTCCCAAGACAGGAAATCAATTGTTTTGTCTACCTACTCTGTGAAGAGAGCTTACCATCCTTTAATATGAAGCTCAGAACTACACACTATAAAGCAGTACAGAATTTGAAAATTATAAAAGCTAAAACCTAAGGCATCATGTTTTATGGAGGAAATCAGTCTTTTCACATTATTTGGGCCTCCAGCTTGTTGCTGACATTTTACTTCATGCCTGAGTTTGGATGCAAGGCTCTGTGAGATGACTCTGTGCTATCGTGGGTTAGCTCTGAATCTCACATTCCATTCACCTTGGCCACCTGTAGCCTTCTGTCAGTTACAGAAACTTTCTACCAGTGCAGAGCTTTTATGGGAGCTTATGTAAGGGCAAAATTCAAAGTTGGCTTCACAAGAAGTTCAAGTTCTTTAACCACATTCACTAACACACTACTTAGTCCATATTTAGTCCTTTCTTATGTATAACAAGTATATTATCTTTAATCGTATTGTTACTTGGTAACAAAGTTCATCTCATAATTATTCTATTTTTTAATTACTGTTCTTGTTCATTTGCATTTTAATTACTGTTCTTGATCATTTGCTTTTCAAAGTCAAGGGCTCCATGGTTAAGGATCTGCTTGAGAAACACGTGGCATTCCCCAGGGATTGTATTCCATCACAGCAAGCAAGTTACTTGTTTTACATACTCGTAGCTTAAGTGTGAAGAAATTTGAATTGTTTCAAAGTGTAATGTAATCAAATAATGGAGTTTATGCCTAAGGTAGGCTAGGCAGCTCCAGAACAAAAGGAAAAACAGCAGTTACTTGGTTTTGCCATGTGGAATAGATGGTCTTCCCATTGTATGTCTCTTTTGTCACATTAGGCTGAATGAACTTGCCCATGGTGTTGCTTTCCAGAAGCAGAAGTCAGTTGGCTTCATTGATTCCAAGACATATCGTGAAATCACAGTGCTGCTTTTTGGAGAGGATGGATTAAGGGTATGAAGTGGAAATGCCTGGAATTACCTAATTGGTCAATGACTGAAATTGCTTTACTTTCTGGCAATTGGGTTATGCTGGAAAACAGACACATGCTTCATATCACTGGATGTGCAGCTTAGCAAGTCACCCCTAATTCTGTTGGTGAATATTCAGAAGTTCAGAGCAACAATAGTATAGAAAGGATAGAAATGTGTCACAACTTAGGGAACAGTCCTTGCAGGGTGCTACTGCCATAGTCATCAGCCAAGTAGCCATTCCTTGGTGAAAG
Organism: Vidua macroura; assembly: GCF_024509145.1. Classification (NCBI taxonomy): domain Eukaryota; kingdom Metazoa; phylum Chordata; class Aves; order Passeriformes; family Viduidae; genus Vidua; species Vidua macroura. The sequence goes on from NC_071576.1 coordinate 33,390,296, forward strand.
TAAAAAAAACAGGATATTGTTCTTCTCACATGGCATATGGTACTGTTTTTATGTGTCTAGTAGGACTGTTTATTTCCAGGTTAGGATGGTGTGACATAGTACTTCCTGCAAATCTTCGTTACCATCTTTCATTTACGTGAACACAGCAGCTTTTGAATGCAAGTTTACTGTAATTTCTCAGTGGTCTTTCAGCCATTGGCAGCCTCTTGTTTTGCAGAGTTAAGCATGCTAACATCTCTGCTTAGAAATGTTTTTCAAAAGGTAAGATTTAAAAGTTAAGTGGAACTCCCAGAGTTCTCATCTCTCTGGCTTCTGCTGTGGTACCCAGTGGTGATCCTCAGCATGGTTGTCCCTCTTTTTTTATCTTGTCTTTCCGCTTCTTCCTGTGGTAAGAACATGTCAGAGCCTGTGTGGAGTTTGTGATGAGTGAATTTGAGCTTTTTGCTTTTACGAAAACCCCTAAAATCCTCTTCTTCGTGGGTCTGTTCCAGTTACTATATATCCAGTTGTGGTTTTGGTGAAGCTGTCTGTATCCTCATTCATATCCAGCATCATTTTGCCTCTGTGCACTGTTGAGATTCTGTGCCTTGCAGTCAGTGTTTCTTTAGGGCTGAACAAAGGCAGTCTCTCTTTCAAAACTAACTGGGGCAAATTTGGTTAAATTCCTAAGTTTCAGTCCTGGCTCCACGGGAAGTTCTTATGCATCTACTCTGTGTTCTAGTATTTGAATGTGGTCGCACAGTGGCATCCTTTGCCATGAGGCATGGTCTGGGGGTCTGTCACACAGGGATCCCCTATAACATTTCAGTGTAGCTCAGACTAGAAGGTTTCTTTTTAATTTAAACAATAAAAAAAAAAAAAAAAAAACAAAAACAAAAACAAAAAAAAACCAGCAGCAACAAAAGACTTTGTGCTTGTTTCTGTTGCATTGTTGTGGAGATCATCTTTGCGCTGCTAGTGTCTCGTATGATGAGACATTAGCTTTCCTAACTGATGGGTGTGGTTGTGCTGGCAAAGTACTTGAAGGAATATCATTACCTTGTAGGAAATGACACTGGCCATGCAGCAGGGGCCAGTCTCCTGTTAGAGTCTGTAACAAGGCAGTGCCCAGTGGAGCTGCAGTGCTGGTTCAGCCAGATGTGCCAGCTTCTACCCAAGATGCAAACCAGACTCCCAGCTACTGGTAGCTGCTGCCATCTCGCAGCACTTTGAGCGAGGGCAGAAATTCCAACCCTTGCCACCTCTCCCAAGCACAGCCCAGGCAGATAGTTTCTGCCTTCTATGAGTAGCCTGCTGGTTAAGATGCAATTAGTGCTTTGAATTTCCTTGCCTCAAATCTTGACCATTGGCTCTGTTTAATGAGAAGAAATACTTGCAGCCATGTGATTTTAAAGTACATTGATTAGATTCATTCTTGTAGGGAAAAAAAAAAAAATCTAGTGTTTCCATACCTGCTGTAGGCCAACACTAAACTCCTATAAAATTCCCACCAAGATTGCTTATACATACATGTGAGATACTTTGATGAATTTTTTTAAGCAGATAGAGGGGTTTGTATGGTGATAAAATGTGTGAATCACCTTAACACCTTAATTTTTAAAAATTCCCTGTAGATCAGCAGTTTCTGGTGGGGGAAAAAAGGTGTTTTCTAGATTCAGTTTTATTGTCTGGGCTATTACAGCTGTCATAAATTAATTCTCAAGTTATCTTCTCTGCCAGATAGCTGTATAGTATAACGAATTAAGATTGAGCTCTTTTTTGAAATTTATAATCTTGTTGAAATGACAGAGAGCTCATGTGGCATACAAGGTCAGTTGCTATGTTATATATAACTTCTTGTTTTCATCTCCTACTGTTCTTGCAGGGAACTAAAAATGTTTTAGACAACAGATGTGGAACACTTAAAATATTTGGAATGTGTGGGAATATACTGAGGGACCACCTGTCCTGCAATGTGAAAGACAGAATTGGTTTGTTAGCATTATTGGTTAGTCCTGCAGTGAACAGGACTCGTATATTAAAAGTAAAGCAGAATGAAAACTATGGGTACTAGGTTGGCTTTACTCAAGGAAACATAGGGAAGGAAGTTGAATCCACAAGTTAAATACTTCTTAATACTTAGCCAATAATCCACATTTGAGTTTTCCTTAAAAAGTGTAGCCTGGAGCAGTTACTCAGTCTTAGGAAGCTCATGGTTAAAAAGAAAAGAAACAGAATTTATCTGATTTAACCTAAAATAGGTATTTTATTTATTGTGTGACTACTTCCACTAGTCAGATCCTATCTATTTAGTTACTAATTAATAATTGCAACTAATAATGACTGCATTGGCTATCCTTTGTGAAACCAATGAAATCACACAAATTATTTATTTATATTGTAGAAAATTATGGCTTTAATAATAATTGGATTGCTGAGGATGTTGAGGTGGTTTGTTCCTGGTGTCTATTTTTCTACACTTTTAGTACTTATTGACTAAAGTAAACAAATGCTATTTCACAGATGAGGGAACAAAGGTGCAGATAGGATCAGTATGTAGCATTTGCATTTCTTCATTTGGAGTTCTGGCATGTGAGCACCCACAGTTCTTTATTATCTTTTTCCTTCAATGATTTTTAAAAAGGAGGATATTAAAATTGAGATGATAGCTACTTCCCTGCCTCAGGGAAGGATTGTGAAGACAGTTAATGTTTATACAATATACCCCCTCTTTCCCTCCCTGCAACTGTAGGGTGAAACTGCCATTGCTCTGGTACCCACTACAGTGAAAAGGGAAGGTATCACTCAGTGCTTCTGCCTGTAGGCGAGCTCTGGCTGGGAAACAGGCAGTACCTCAAGCTCTGCCTTAAGCATAAAAATGATACAGGAAATCAGAGAGAAATTCACAGACAGAGATTCATCCCTTCTTCTATGGACTTTGGAAACAGTGATTTCTGGTTACAGTTAATGGCTCAGGTTCCTCTTTAAATTTTGGGTGTAGGTGTGAAGCTGTCCTTCAAAAGTGAAATCTCTGTGATAGCGCATATCCAGAGTTGGTGAATGAAACAGCTGTTGATGCACTGTCTTGATAAGATTAATAGTAAAGCCAGGACACACATTAGCAGTGTTTCCCACAGCCGGTACAATTTTCTCTGCCCTCATATATAATGGTTTTCTTCTGTATTCTATGCAATCAAATTACAGATACTGTGAGAGCCACAACTTTAAATTTCTCAGCCTTTTTGCATGCAAAAATCCAGCATTAATTATGCATTTTCATATTTAGAGTTCTTCATCGTTTGCTGGAGGAAGGTCTGTGAGATTAAAGGAAGCAGGTTTCATTGAGCCAGACTGAGCTCTGGTCTGTCCTCTTTTTCACCTCCCCTTAGGGCAAAGACCAACAGCTTGAGGGTGACCCCTTCAAGAAGTTTTTACCGAAAAGGAAGATGAGAAAGGCTGGACAGACTCTTTCTAATGCTCTGCACTGGAGCCAGGAAAAGGCAGCTGTTTCTAGCCTTTCTGATGTTTGGGTTGGGTTTTTTCTTTTTTTTTTCTTTTTTTCTTTTTTTTTTCCCTGTTGTTTTTGGGTTTTTTTTTTTTCCCTTTCCTGGTGGCTGGGATCTGGGCTTGCTGCCATATCTGTTTGTCTGTCTGTCTCATGTTGTTTTTCTCAGAGAGCTTCAGAGGCCAGTTGCCCACAGTCAGTTGCTGGGAACAGAGGTTATTCCTTGTATCATCTTAACTCTCCATGCCAGAATGTTCATGCTTGAATAGGAAACAGCGAGATCTGTCAAAATAGCCCTTTTCTTTAGGGCTTTGAGGCTGCATTCTCCATGGCCATCTGTTCCCTTTCACCCTTTTGGACAATGTTGCTATTTGAAACTAACCACTCTTTGCTCTCTCCCTTTCCCTTTGCCCTCCCCCCGCCTCCCCCCCAAATCTGGGGAAAAAAAATTGTTTCTGGCCCTGACTGGCCTCTGGAGGATTCAACCATTTTTAGTCCAAGGATTAAAAGTGATATTTTGCAATTTTTTTTTTCACTGACTTTAAAAATGTAATACATCTCAGGAGAGAAGAGTCACTGCAGTCAAAAGATCATTTTGGATTTATGCATTAGTCTCCTCAGAGCACTTCAGTGTCTTGTCGCTGCCTGATGCAGACTACCATGAAAATTTGGCACATCTTGGAATATTTTTCATTATAGAGGAGTGGAAGAAACCTCCTGTAGTCAAGGGTGTATAACTGTTTCCCTTCTAACCCTCTGTCATCAGTCAGAAAAGCTTATCAGGATGAAATTTTCCAGTCTTGGTTGTTGTCCAAAATTGAATTTATTTGCTTAATTCAGATAAAGTAAGTAATTCCTTTTTGAGAATGAGCTGAAGAAAAAAAGCATATACCTCCTCTGCTTCAGGATGGGCAACCGTGCCATGAAGAGAGGGACTGACTAGCTGGGAAACTCCTGGAAAGTCTGCGTCAGTTAGAGAGTGCAGCCAGGCCCCTGTAATCATCAGTCATTTTAACATCCTGCATGTTTTATACTGCCTCTGTGTGTGTGTGCCTAAGTACATAAATATATATATATATTTTCACATTTGGAGATGAGTCAGTTCTGAACAGTGAGCCCTGTGGTGTATGCATGTACTAAAATGTTTTGTCATGCATCTTTATAGTGAGAGGGAACACTTTTTCTATATGTAGGTATACTGGCTGTGCAATTACAAAAAAGTGAAAGTGCCCAATTAATTTATGTTCAGAAGCTACTCCAAGCTGTGTTTTGAAGGTGCTCTGAGTATTCAGATGCATCTGCTAGGTCTACATGTAAGGTTTGATGGGCCAGCCCAAAAGATACTTTGTCAGAGAAGAGGTTGAATCCTTCATCTTGTGTCATGAACCACTCTGGGCTGAGAAATAGATACAGCCAGAGAAACCTATATTGGCAAGTGCAGACTTGTGGTTAAATACCAGTTAAGAAAGGCCACAGTCAACTGTGATGATACCCATTGTGAGAAATAATTGAATCCATTGTTGTGTTTGAAAGGCAGAGTTGAAAGTGCACATAGCGGTTTTTTACATTTAATGTTTTCTAACTTTTATGTTCTTAGTTATACAACCAAAACATTCTTCCAGTTCAGCTTTTGTGATTGATAGTTTTAAGCATTTGGCCAAATCTGAACTCCAGATGTGAACAGCTGTAATTTGCAAACAGTCATCTCTAGCCCCCAAATGTTTGGCTGACCTCTGTTTCCGTGTTGCAGGCTGAAGGAGGATTGCTTCCTTCTGGAATTTCAGTTTTGATAACTCTGGCTCTTGATCCAAGCTTTACAGCTCTAAGATTGTTGTTTTTATTTACACCTAGAGGGAATTCTTGCAACTGTAATGTATGGGACCAGTGTTAAGAATGCCAAAGGCTAAATTTTCAAAGGAATTATGATGGTCATCATGCAAACTAAAGCAGTTTGCTCAGTTTGAATTGCAATCTCAACCTGAAGTACTATTTAACACTGCTTTTTAAACATACTCCTTGTGGTTATCAACCCCACTGTGGAGTTTTAATTATTGCATGTTTCAACCCTCTGTATAAAGAAGTTGTCACTAAAATTTGAAAATCATTTGGAAAGATACTACTAAAAGTAAAAGATACTGCTAAAATACTCCTGTGCTCGGGAGTAAAAAGGACATATAACTTTACTCACTAGTTCAAAGCCATGTTACTAGGCTGTGATCAGAAATTGTTATTCATTTAGACTTACACTGAGTATATTGAGAAAATCCACTCCAGTGTAGGCTGTCAGCACTAGTGTTAATTGAGCAAACTCAGGTGCTGGCAGTGACCTGACTGTAGCAGTACAGTGCTCCCTGTGGCTTCTTAGCAGAATCTATTTACCAAGAAAGAGGTCAGTGCTACTGAAAGCTAGCTTGCATACACCTACTGTCCTTTTCTGTCTGCCATGTGGGCACGCGCCATCAGCCCCCTCCTTGGGAGATGGGCAGCTGTGTCAGAAACACCCTGGGTAAGTCAGTGCTAATTGGTGCTTTTATTGGCCACTTTGCTGGTTGTGCAACAGAAACTGGACTCTCTTTCCCTCCTACCCCCATCGCCCTTCGGCACCGTGACTCTGAATTTAAGGTTCACTTTCAGACTGGCGTGCTGCTGCTTTTGCCTGCACTGTGGCAGTTTCGTGGGTATGAGAGCTAAATTGCCGTGACACTGTTTCTTTACCAAGACATATTTGATGGAAAAAAAAAAAATGTAGGCTGTGGGAGTAATCTGCCTCTCAGACCGCAGCATCCTAACACAGCCATAATGCTGTGAACTGCATTCTGAAACTCACTGCAGTTTCAGAGCTGTATTTCACTCTCCTCCCCTGAGCTGTATTAGCTTTTGTTCTGCCTTTCTGGGATTCAGCCATTTAGGCTTCCAGGCTTCAGGCTGTTATGTTGGAGGGGTGAGTGTGACAGCAGGCTTATTCATTTCTAGTGTGGAAAGTTAGGAAGTGGCAAATCCAGATGATGGGTAAACTCTAGCAGAGAGTGATGAAGTTTAGCAGCTGAGATGAACTATCCTGGGAAAATCAGATATGATAATGCCACGGCTGTGTAGGTCAGAGGACTGAGGCTTGCAGTGTGCAAGGCTTCAGTTGCTCTGACAGTGGGATTCTAAATCTCATTTCTTGATTCAAGCCTTAAGGGACCTACATACATGTAATTCTAGTATTCTGCCCCCTCCCTCCTACATACCTTCTGATTAATATCATGATCTGTTTAATTCCCTGAGGGAACTTAAGCAAAAAAATTACAGCAATAACTTGTAGCATGATTGGTGAGGTGATAATTAAAAGCATTTTCTGGATCACAGAGCCCTAGCATTGCCAGATGCCATGATTGGGCAAGCTTTGTTTTTCAACCTATACATCCTTTATATGTACAGGCAGTCAAAATGCCAGATCTGGGTTGTTTGGGGTTTTTTTTTTTCCCTCCCTTATCTCAGTGGTTTGTGATTTTATTGTCTAGTCTTGGAGAGACAGGAAGAAGTGACTGCATAGGAGAGGTTCAAAATAAGAAGCTGCTTTAAGTTTTAATGATGAGCAATGTGGGAAAGAACTCTGGGTACTGAGAGACTGGTGTAAATTAGTATAATTTTAGATTTTAGAAAAGGAAGGAATTTCTCAAAGACTGCTGTTAGGGGAAGGAGGTTTAGCTGAGGGGTAAAAAATTTATCCTTGGTTACAGAAAGGAATTGACTTAACTGCTTTCTTCTACTTGTTCTTCACCCTCCCTCCCACCAAATCACTACTTGTTCTGTGATTTGCAGTAGCACTGCAGCAATGATAGAAAGCTGGAAACTCACCACTTTGTGATGTGGTGTCGGGCAACAGAGGCAGAACATTTTCACCAGTAAAAAGAAATATCTGTTCCTGAGGCTCTCAACTCCACAATCCCCTGATTTGGGCCCTGTTTCAGGTGCTATAAACCACCAGCTGTCTTTCCACCTCCACAGATCTCCTGAGACCTGATTTGTTTGGTCATGGCTGGTAGATTGGCTGGCAAGAAATCAGACCAGCTGGAATTTTTCATTTCTTAATGTCAATTCCTTTTTTTAGGTCATCAGGCAGGAGTCTCACTAACATATGTGTGTCTCTCTTTCTCTACCCAGGAAAGAATTGACATGAGCTCACCAATGAGTTCAATGAGGGAATGAGATCTTCTGGTGTAAACCACACTGGTAACAGTAGGCATGATGGTGTGGGATTAAAAGTAAGCCAGCATCTCTCCAGTTCTCTGGTGGACCCTTCCTAAATTTTGAGCTGTATAAAGGTCCCTGCTGATTTTTTGGGGGTAGAATAAAGGTTAACCTTACTTATTTGGAAAAGCTCCTAATGTTTCATGAAGAATACTCAGAATCCTTATTTATACACAATTTTTTCTGGCCTGTAACTTATTTTGGTGTATTTTCCCTCATCCCTTAGGGAAGATTCTTTGTAAGTGGGGAATAATCATCAGCAGCTAAGAGACTTGTAATCTGCAATTCTCATGAAAAGAAGATCTTTAGGTCAGGAATTATCTTTTTGTTCTCTATTTGTCTAGTGGATTGCATCTTGAAGATGAGAGCTCTAGGAGTTGTCACAATGGAAATAATGAATGACTGGGAAACAACCAGCAAAAAGGACCTCAATCTTGATCTAATATCAGATTAACCATGTAAAAATCACCCAGAGCGTGTACACATAAAGACATAAATATGGTAAACAAAAAAGGATGAGAACTCACCTGTTTGAGGCATATGAGATAAATAAACTCTGTTGTCCAAAATGAGAAGTGAGCTCATTCCCTTTCTCTTGCATTCACTGCTGACTCCATCAGAACTTTGCACCTGGAGTTTATAACTGGCAGTTTTTGGTCTCGTGATGATGACGGCTGAATCGAACAGCCTGTTTAGTGTAATCTCAAGTCAGCACATAACACGTTTGGGGTTTTTTTTTAACTGGGGATTAGTAGGGGTTTACACTTAATTGCTTTGTTTGGTAAGTATATTTTGATGGCTGTGCTATGAAAAAAAGGAAAACTAAATTACATGTCATTGATTACTGAACAACTCCAACTTCCAGATAAAATATTTCTACTTATTTGAAATTTGAAGTAATACGGAATAATCTGGGGGAGGGTGTAGTTTGTAAAGATTTAGAACTAGGAGGTTTTAGAAGTATAATTGCCAGATTCCCTCTCATAATAAAAGGGAGAGCATAAGCATTTTAAAAGTTAGCATTTTCCCATGGCTAGTCTCATGGCCAAGCTTGATTTCTTACAGCAGCAACTGTTTCTCCTGCCATATGTCCTAAATAATAAAAGACTGTGTGAAGTCAGTAGTGTGCTTTGAGACATACCTTAGCTGAGCAGTGCAGAGAGTGAGACAGTCACCAGTGTAGGGTAAGAGAATTAAAATCACCTTTTGACTTAAGAAAAAGCTGTGGAGAAGGGCTGAAAAGGGCAGAAGCCAGCAGTGGGAGATTGAAGAGCGCTGTGGTTAGTTACTTCACAGATGAGTTTGTCCTGTGGGTTGTTTTTTATTGTGTGATGGGTTTTTCCACCACTGTGTATTTTTATACTTGTACTTTCTGAATAGGTGATGATGGAAAAATAGATTAGGGGTCAAAGGGGATTTTTTCTTCTTCTGGTCTCATTGTTAGAGATCTGCACCAAAAATAAAGACTAAATGCAATGCAGGTGAAAAGTAGTGGTCTTTGAGCTCTGCCAGTGAACCAGAAAGCTGCACAGCCTGAGTGAGAGGCAAAGTACTTTCATTCTTATTGCATGGTGTGCTGTTTTTGTTGAGCTCAGTAGCTTAATTCTTTATAAATATTTTCTTTGTACTTTCAGAGAGATTTTTTCCTTCTTTTTGATAGGCCGGGCTTTTATCAAGATGGTTTGATGTTAAGATTTGAAAGACTTTGAGGACTTGTTGCTTCACTATTTTGTTATTTCACTGTCATTTAGTTCATCAATCCATTTTTAACATTTGATGAGAAAATATTTTCAAATTACCAATTGATAAAGATTGCAAAGGGCCCGGTGTTGGGGATGAACCTGCCAGGCAATGATATATCCATCTGGGAAGAAAAAAAATCAGTATGTGAGAATGTGGACGAGGTGGAACTAATTGTTCTGTGCAGTTATACCAACAAGGAACATGGTTATTGCTTTTTTTTAATCAAGACTGTAGTCACATTCTGCCTGCACAGATTTCTTGCATTAAAAAAGACTGTTTTGGGATGTTTGTGTCGTTTGATTCAAGATACTGGTCCAGTTATCCAAATTTTCCTAGGGTAAGAAACTAATGGAACTGAAGTGTCTTTGTGAAAAAATCACCTTCCAACATGCTTGCAACAACTGAGACTTGGTTACATGGGGATTTAGTGTCTAAAATGTACCACCTTATATGCAGAGGACATGAAGGTCTTCGAGACCAGTCTGTATTTGCAGTGCTCTGGTTGGGCATAACAGAATAATTCCAGAAGCACTGTTGAGCTGAATAGATTTAATCCTGCTGTTCCCTCCAGTGAAAAATGGAAGGTGAAATAAAACCACTTTCCCCATCCTGCCTATATGTGTCATTTCTCTCAGTGACAGGGAAGTTACTTATAGAAAGTTTGTTTTGATTGCATTGATAGGCAGAAACAAAATGAATCTAGCTCTCATGTATAAGTAGGGCCAAGTGTTGTGGCCCAGTTGTAGTGACAGTTCCTTCCTGGGCATTGGAGCCCAGTACAAGCCTCTTCTGCTTGGAAGCAGCACTGCAGGCCACAGTTGAAGAATCACCCGTTCTTCTTTGTTTTTCCCCTGATTGTGGAGAGACATTTACTTTGCATTTGACTCAGACCACAAGCAGCTTTATTTTCACTTGTGACAGCTGTTCAGTGAGAGTGAAGCAGCCAGTTCCTCTGTGTCTGCAGTCCAGAACAGATACAGTGTCTGCTCGTGTCTCTGCCAGTGCTCTGAAAAGTTCATTTTCACAGGAGACAGTGGAACAGGTATCTCATACAGCCCTTGGCTTGTCTGCTTTGGAGATTAATTTCATGCTATTTTTTTTTGTGTGAGGAAGAAGGGAGTGTTTACAGGAATCGAAATCACACATTTTACTAGAGCTGGACCTGATACAGAAAGCAGGGAGTTGTTCAGACATCTTCTTCCAGCCTTCTAACATTCACCTTCACCTCGCCATGCTAGGATCCCATCTCTGTGCTTCTGGACACCCACTCCCTTACTGCATACATATAGTGAGATGTCACCTTTCTCTCATATGTATGTCAGCTCTATTTTCTTACTTTCCCTAATCCCTGCACTCCCTGTATCACCCGTGTACTGAACAGAAACCATGATGCCAGCAGTGACTGGAGTAAGAAATGGCTTTAAGCACACTGGAGACACTGGAACTGCTGCCCATCAGCTGACTGCACATTGCAGGTGCTGTAGAAGCATCTACCCCACAGTGTGGGTAAGCCCTCCATACCACTCTGCAGAGGTTCAGGTTGGAGAATTTGGGGACCTCTGAGCAGAGACCACAGTCTTACAAGCCTGTTTTCTTACTGGGACAATGTTGGTGTGATACTCCCATCTCTAAGCATGAGAACATCAGGGTTTGGAAGCACAAGGCGATGCATGCTGGAAAAAAAAAATCACTGTCTCTGAACAGTGTTATTTATTCATTTCCTTTGTCCAGTTCATTAATGTCTAAGTAGTGGTTGAAATAACAGAAAAGATAAGTCCAAGGTTTTTTTAAGGCCATGTTTCAACATAAATCTGTTTTCTTAACATATCCTCTTTCCTTCCTCTGAGACATTTACTATCTTTTTGTGTTTAGAGCAAGAAGAAGGAATGCAGCACATGTTGTCACTGCCCTTGAACTTCTTTGCAAAGCTGGCACTGCTTCCTCCTGTTTGCTTCACTTCTTGTTGAACCTCTGTATCTGCCTAATGCATCAGTTTGCAGGAGGATCCCTTATAAAATGGGAACCTTTCCAGTGAGGCATTCCCTTTCACCTTGCAAAAAGTCTTTGCTGTACATTTGCTCCAGGTTTACTAACTGCTTTGCACCAAAGCCATAAATTTTAATGACTTCACAGAAGAGGATTTGCCCTCTTCAGATAGAGGCTGACACAGTGTGGTACAGTGTGCTTTCTCCTGTATAATAAAATAAAATAAATTACAGCAATTAGCTTGTCCTGCCACAAACCTTACACATTTCTGTTCACTTTGGGACAGGTTTTACGTCTGAAGGAATGGAGAATTAGGAATTGCTGAGGAGTGATATCTCCATAGCATAATAGCAGCAGGTTCCAGACATTTAACCATTTAAATGCCTGGCTCAGGATTGCAAAAGCAATATGTTACTCCTTCTGTTACATAATAGCAGATACATGATTTGAGGGAAGTTTGGGTGTGAATTTTGTGGCTGTTTTATGCCAATATTAGCTACTTCTGGAACATCTGGGCCTTTTGTAGTGAGGAGCCCACAAGCAGGGGTGCGTGAATTGCTTCTTGGTGGTGTGGAATGATGGCTGCCAGCTCTAAACAGGGGTACAGTTACATCAGCAACATCTCTTTAATTCTTGGCATTTATTGTTGATATCAGAGGGTGAGACGGAGAACTCACACTACAGTTGTATAAAAACGTCAGAAAGGTAGGAAATTAATGCAACAGTGCACTCTTAAGTGCTATTTGTAATTACCTAGCTTAGGGAATAATCTGAGATGTCTGATGAAGTTTCAATGCTGAACTCTTTTCTGTGCCACAGTTCTGATGCAGTTTTTATCATATTTATATTCAGGATCTTCTGTGAGTGAGAAGAGGGATTCTGGTTATGTGACAGCAGCCCTTGGCAACACATGGAGTCACAGTGTCAACACCAGGCTCATACTACAATACCATGACTTGCCAACAAGACAGGTGAGAACAGCAAAGAGAATTTAAATAAAGCTACACCAGCAGTGCTTGGTGTAGCTTCAGCCTCTCTGGTTATGCTACATGTGTTGACAACTTGGCAGTCGAGAGCCCAATCACTTATTTCGGGTGGGGGTCAGTCAGTGTCCTTTGTTTTTAAGGGATGACCAGCACTCCAGTGCCTCCGTGTGTTAGGATGGGCCTTTCTGAGTCACAGTTGATACAGATGTACAAGTTTCTTGAGCCTTTAGTGCATTCTACACTGTGGAGATGAAAGGTAATCCTTAAAGTGCTTTCTTGCACAGGAATTTTAGGACAGGAGAAACCTAGTCTTTTCACTGCCATGATTGTTTTGCTGTCTTGCTGTCCACTCTTTGTGCCCAATTTCAGCTGTGACTGTTAGGACAGGGAGCACTGTTTTCTGTGACTGCTGTTTGTGAGTAGAAGCTTGCTGCCTGCACCAGCAAGCTTAACTTTGAGCAGTAAGTATGCTACCAATTTCCCAGAAGTATGCCTGCAAGCAGGAGAATAGTCACCTTTTTCACTGAGAGAGTTTATGCTTTTAAGTGAAACATAGTAGCATCTTTTACTGCAATCTTAATTTAAAAAACTGAAAACTGGGAGACAAGACATTTGGGGTATGATTGAGGGGATGACTTGTTTTGGTTTTGAAAACATCATAATGCATGATTTCATCTGTCCCTTGGGATATCTGTGGTTATAATCTCTTTTGGCTTTGTCTGTTCTGTTTTTGCATTGCTGTAACTCTTTCCAAAGGCTGTGACCCTCAGTCTTAATGTTATTGATTTCCTGCCAGTTAAAGTAGAGAGCTATCAGAAAAATTGCTGTGTGATATTTGTACTATCTTACTTCTATACCATTACTACCCATGTGCGTTCAGATTGGTGCTCCTGGGTTTACTGTCACAACACAAGGTTTCTCACTTTTAAATTGCAGTCTTTAGAGCCAGAGGAGAGGAAGCCATCCAGTTTTATTAGAAAATTATTTATTAGAAGTAAAATTATAATGATAGCACTCCTGTTTCTTCAAGTAGTGGGCACTTTGACTACTTCAAAGCAGTAGTCCTCTGGATTTCGAGGCAGAAAGTTAAGTGTGTCAAATGTAGGTAGAAAAGGCATCTTCTATACTCACTTCTAGTGGCTATGCATAGAAATATATTCTTACTGCTGCTGGTCTTAGAAATTTTCTTATGTACTACTTCTTATTCTGGTCTGTAATGAGTTCTCCTTTTGTACAGAAATACTAAGTTCTGCAAAATACAAAGCTGTTCATAAATTTCCTGGATCACTTCAGAGTTAAATGAGAGTGGAGTTGGCAGAGGGTAAAGGGCAAAAACTGGGCTCTGTGCTACTTCATGATGCACAAAGTCAGCTAAAACAGATTAAGAACATTCCTCTGGTAGTGGAAAAAGGGAGACAGCTTTCCTAAAGAACATTCAGATATTACATGTTGTTTTTCCTGATTTTTTTTTTTGAGAAGGAATAGATCATAAATATATGAAAAGTTGTGTTCAAGCCTTTGAAATTACGGTATGCTTAACAGAGTTTTCCTCTCTTCCTACCTGGATTTATCAGGTGAACCACCTTGCTTACAAGTGAAACTATGTGCTCATTCTGTTTTAATTAAGCAAAGGAACTAAAGCTACAATGAAAAAACCAACCCTAAAGTAAATGTTAGTATATATTATTAAAACCAAAGTAATTTGAAACAGAAGTGTGATATAAATAGTGATGTGTCTGTGAAGTCCATGACTGAAATGGAATATGTCCATGCTGTCCTGTAGGTGTTTTCCTGTTGCTGATATCTGTGTCTTTTTTCCAAAAAAATTCTCATTTCTTAAACTCATAGAAATATTTCAGCCAGACATGCAGTTTCCAGTTAGAGGAAGGCATCTGGAGTTATCCTACCTATTGCAGCACTGTGTTGATCAAATTACTATCATTTTACACACATATGCTCCTTTATAATTGCTTTAGACCATTTTCAGAAATGAACTGTGAATAAAGGTGCCTCAGTCCTTGAGATGCCATTTCAGTCATCATAAAGTGGTTCTGCCAGGAGGTATTAGATGTCAGTTCTTTGAAAGCCAGCACTTTTTAAGGAAGCTTAACAGGAAGATTCAAAAATTATCAAGTCAGTAATCACATTTATAAATTCTCATACTGTAAAAAACCCAAAAAACTACAAAAAACCCAACAACCAACCAACCAATAATAATAATAATAATAACACCCAATAACTTTTGATTATCTGTAGTCTTGGTTTTAAAGTGAAATTTCGCCCCTGGGAATTCCTGAAAGCACACAGTTGGTCCAGAGAATTGGGTGAAAAGTAGTTTCAAAACCAACTTTTCCCTGCTCTTCAACATTTGTAACCTTACAGAACCAATACTGTATAAGGAATGAGCTGTGTTTCCATAGAATCATAGAAACTTCATATAGTTGGTGATCTCTCTAATTTGTCGAGGTCTCTCTGCAGGGCCTCCGTGCCTCTGAGCGAGTCAACAGCTCCTCACAATTTAGTGCCATTGGCAAACTTACTAAGTATCCCTTTGAATCCTGCATCCCAGTCATTAAAGAAGATATTGAAGAGCACAGGGCTGAGGATGGAGCCCTGCAGAACCCCTCTAGTGACAGGTCCCCACTCTGATGTCACTCCATTCACTACAGCTCTGTGTGCCTGACCTGTGAGCCAGTTGCTCACCCAGCACATAGCTTTGCAGAAGTCCATGAAGATTACATCTTCTGGCTTTCCTAGATCTTTTAGGTGGGCTGCCCTGTTGTAGAAGGAAATCAGGTTCAACAAGCAGGACTTTCCCCTTATGGAGCCATGCTGGCTGTGATCAACAACTGCATTGTCTTCCAGGTGTTTTTCAGTACTTCCCAGAATAATCTTGTCCATGATTTTACCAGGCACTGAATTGAGACTGCCAGGCCTGTAGTTTCTGAGGTCTTCCTTCTTGGCCTTCTTGAAAATCAGGATAATGTTTGCCAGCTTCCTGTCAGGTGGGACCTCTCAGGATTCCCAGCACTGCTCATTGAGACAGGCTTTGTAATGACATCAGCCAGCTCCTCAGATGAGTCCCATCAGGCCCCATAGATTTGTAGGGATTCAGCTGAAGCAGCAGATCCCACACAATTTCAGGGTCAGCTGGGAATTGATCACTGCTGCAGTCATGGTCCTCTAACTCAGGGCTAGAGGTCCCTGTGGCCCATCATCCGTGTTGAAGACAGAAGCAAAGAATTTAAACACCTCTGCCTTGTCCACGTCCTTGTTTGTGAGGTTGACACATCCTCATCCTGTAATGGAATGATGTTATTTCTATGCTGCCTTTTGCCATTAATGTATTTGGAAAAAACTCTTTTTATTGTCCGCCACAGTTCTGGCCTGCTTTATCTCCAATTGAGCTTTGACCACACAAATTTTCCCCCAAATGGCCAATAGCATTTCTGTATTCTTCCCATGTCACCTGACCTTGCTTCCACCAGACATATACATCCCTTTTCCCTCCACAGTGGATACAATTTGCTTTTTCAAAAGGTAAAATTCATTCTTTAATCAGTCACTTGATCTCCAGAATATTCTCTTTCTGGATCCACTTTCTCTCTTTCTTTCCCTGGAGGAGCTGGAGCGGTGGTGACAGTCTGAGAGACTTTCCCTCATTATATCTGACTTCCAAGGCAGTAGAGCCAGTGTGCCAATCCTTGCTGCAGAATGCCACCCATAAAGAGAAAAAGCACCTCTTGAGAAGCACGGGACCAAGGGCGGTATCCTTCAAAACACAGAGTGATGCTGTGATTGTTCAGGAGGATTCAAGCAAGCTGTTGTCCAGAGCTATGGCATCTCCTGGACAGCCCACTGGGCTGCTAGATGCTTGTTCTTAGTCATGCAGTATTTGTTACTGGGAAAACCCACATATGCCCTGTTCCTGAAACCTTGGGGAATGCCAGGGCAGCAGGTGGCAGAGCAAGTATGTAACAAAACCTTAGGAAAATGAACATGGAATTCCTACACGGTTGGGATTTTTTTATATATTAAGTAAAAAAAATTATTTTGTTTATCCAGTAGATATTTTCCAGCCAACTATCCCTTTTTCCACCCCACCCTTCCTATGTCTGGTGAACATTAATAAGACAGCAGCCAGTTCAGCAAAGTAATGAAATTTCTGGGATGTCCTGCCTGCCTGAAAATCAGTTAGGTTTGCTTTATTGCTAGGAGAAGAACAGCTTTCTGAACAAACAGATGAACTTTGCTCTTTTGCTTCCTTCTAGAAGCCAGGGTTCTGGTTTTTGTTTCCTCCAGGACAGAAGAAGCACCACTGGGGGAGGGACCAAAAGAGATTTCCAGTCTGCATTTAAATTCATTATGTCACCAAAACCCACAAGCATGGACAACAGCAGGAGTCTTTTAACTACTGAGGTGGGACTGAGCTGTACAGTTTCAACAGCAGCACAGAGGCATAAGAACATGTGAGAACATGGGAAAAGTTAATTGTTTCACACAAATACCTTCATGAAGAGAATTATCTTTATGGATACTGATACTTGGTTCTCCCTAAGCGCTCTTTTAAGTAGTTAACCATGACATTTATTTTTCTGAAATGCATACATAAACATGCAGAGTCTTTGAGTTTGGGCCAAAACCAACAGGGCTACACTAGAAACTATCAGACTCCTCAGTTACCCCTATGTATATAATTATCCTTCTTTCCTGAACTGCAGTCAGCAGGCTTTAAGGTTACTGTTTCTCATGTGTTCTCAGCTGTCTTTGGTAGGGTTAAATACATTGCCATGCTATATTTAATATTTTATTCTTGTCCATTGGAGGTAGGATGCTGGATTAAATGAGACAGTGCCCAGATTTGGTATGGCAACTTCTATGGGCCTGGTTTATTCTATAATTTTCAAGGGATTTGTGAGACTTGTAGTATTGTGTTAATCTCTGTAACATGTTTTGAAATTCTCAGAGGAAAAATGCATATAGAAGTGTTTTAACAAGTCAGTGCTTTCCTGTTGTATTCTCAAGAAAGAGCATTTAGAATCACAGAATCATACAGGTTGGAACCTTTAAGGTCATTGAGATCAACCATTAACCCAGCACTGCCAAGTCCACCACTAAACCATATTCCCAAGTGCCACATCTACGTGTCTTTTAAATACCTCCAGGGACAGAAACTCCATCACTTCTCTGAGCAGCTTGTTCCAATACTTGACAACCCTTTCTGTGAAGACATTTTTCCTAATACCCAATATAAACCTCCCTTGGCACAGCTTGAGGCCATTTCCTCCTGTTCTGTCACATGTTACGTGGGAGAAGAGACCAACCTCTACCCACCTACAACCTCCTTTCAGGGAGTTGGAGAGAGCAATGAGGTCTGCTCTGAATCTTCTTTTCTCCAGGCTGAACAAGTCCAGCTCCCTCAGACACTCCTCATTCAGACTTGTGCTCCAGACCCTTCACCAACCTTGTTGCCCTTCTCTGGACCTCCTCCAGCACCTCAATATCCTTCTTGTATGGAGGAGCCCAGAACAGGACACAGGATTTGTGGTGTAGCCTCACCAGTGCCGAGTACAGGGGGACGATCGCTGCCCTGGTCCTGCTGGCCACACAGTTCCTGATACAAGCCAGGTTACCATTGGCCTTCTTGGTCACCTGCACTCCTGGATCAGCTAGTTGTCAACCAATAACCCCAGACACTCTTCCCCCAGCCTGTAGCATTGCCTGGGGTTGTTGTGATGCAAGTGCAGAACCCAGCACTTTACCTTACTGAATGCCATCTAACTGGCCCGTCTATCTGGCCTGCCCAGGTCCCTCTGCAGAGCATTCCTACCCTCCAGTAGATCAACACTCCTGCCCAGCTTGCTGTTGCCTGCAAATTGACTGGTAATACACTATCCTCTTGTCCAGACAATAGAGGAAGGTCTGGCCCTAATATTGAGCCCTGGGGAGCACTACTGGGGGCTGGTTACCAGCTGGACATAGCACCTTGCACCACCACTCTCTGGGCCTGGCCACCCAGACAGTGTTTCACCTAACAACCAGTGCACACACCTGCACCAAGGGAAGCCGGTTTCTCCATGAGAATGCTGTGGGAAACAGTGTCAAAAGCTCTACTAAAGTCTAGGTAGTGACATCCACAGACGTTCCTTCATCCACTGAGCGGGTCACTTGTCATAGAAGGAGATCAGGTTGGTCAAGCAGGACCTGCCTTTCACAAACCCATGCTGTGTGGGCCTGGTCCCCTGGCTGTCCTGCATGTGTTGCGTGATGGTGCTCAGGATAGTCTGCTCCATGGGCTTCCCCAGCACCAAGGTCAGGGTGACAGGCCTGTAGTTCCCAGGTCCTCCTCTGGCCCTGGTAGATGGTGCCACGTTTGCCAGGTTCCCGTCACCTGGGACCTCCCCGGGTGACCAGGGCTGCAGGTAACTGATGGGCAGTGGCTCAGTGAGCTCTTCCGACAGCTCCCTCAGGACCCTTGGGTGGATCCCACCTGGCCCTGCAGACCTGTGTGTGTCTAGGTGGCAAAGCAGGTGGCATCTCCCCTTGGCTTATAGGGGCTTCATTCTGCTCCCCATCCATGTCTTCCAGATCAGGGGGCTGAATATCTGGAGAACAACTGGTTTTAAGATTGAGAAATGGCCTGAAGCTTTCAAGCTGTGCTGAGTGAGCTGTCGGGCAGGAATTTTCCTGCTAAAGTGGTAAAGTGTGCAGGTAAAGTGTTTCAAATGCATAAGTGTGTGGTGACTCATTCTCAGTAAAACAAAACAGAACAAAACCCCCTTATCTCGTTCAGACTAATGCCAGACATAACTTCTATTGTGTCCTTGGTTACAGACCAGCTGTTTCATCTTGCTCTGCTTACTATCATATGAATAAGCCCTGAATAAGCATTCCAAAATTGCTGTGGTGCAGTAACCCTGGTACTTGTTGGATGGGGGAAGGGCTGGAAGAGAGCAAAGGGGAGTGAGGATTATGTTTCACATTTATGAGATTTGCAATTATTTACCTTACATTTTTTGTCATATTAGTAAAGCAGTTCTTTCAAAATGTACAGATATTTGGCTATAACTTCATAGGGAGATGGCTGTTGGAAGTGCTGTAAAGTGTGTATCTGTTCTGAGCCATCTTCTTATATAATGTGCTTATCATATAGAAAGTAAATTCTGTAAAAATACAAGGAGATATTTTTAAAATTCTTTTTAAGATAAAAGTGATGGTGTGGAGTCAAGGAAAAAATAATAGGAAATTTTACAGGAAAGTAGACTTTTTCAGGTGAGATTAATTTTTTTACAGTTCTCCATTATGTTTCTTTTGAAAAAATAGCTGTGAAAAGACTGCAGAAGCACAATTCTGCAGTTCAAATTCTTCTATTCAAATCTGCAAACCCTTCCATGTAAAGAAACGTTTTTTTTCTAGGATGTACCGTTTATTTAGGAGACTTTTGCCTTGCCTGAACTATCAATTTAATATTTTGAATCAGGACACAATATTGTTGTGGCTTTAAATTTCCATGCAAGTTTACAAACCACATCCTTTAAAATACATAAATAAGCTTATGGGGTTTTTTTTCTGATTAAAGTGCTGTCAACTGATAACCCTTATGACAGAAGTCTTTTGCTTATCCATAGATCATATACAAGCCTAAGCAGCAATATAGTCTTGAATAGCATGAGAACAGTATGAAACTGGACACAAGGCACAACTGTAGCATAAACAGATGGTTATCAACATAGCACGATACTGACTTAATCCAGCAAAGTGCCAAATGAAAGGATGCCAGAAAAATAGCGACGGTTCATTAACAAGTGTTTGGAGCTCAGACATCACCAGGTGACTTACTTGGCTGACCTGTCTGTCTTTGC
Organism: Vidua macroura; assembly: GCF_024509145.1. NCBI lineage: Eukaryota > Metazoa > Chordata > Aves > Passeriformes > Viduidae > Vidua > Vidua macroura. The sequence continues at coordinate 33,410,593 of NC_071576.1, forward strand.
AGCAAGCCTCCTTCTTAATGAACTTTTGGGGAGTGGTCATACAATATAGCTATCACCAGAGCCCTGTCTTCATTTGATGGGTCTGGATTCTGGATGTATGACCCTCTCCTGTTAACTTTTAGAGAGAAATGTTTCCATCATTCTTTAACAAGAATTCATTAACTTAGGTGCTTATAAAACACTAATCAATTTGTTATCTAGGAATCTAAATAGAAATGAAAAAGGCTCTGGGTGAAATAGAAAAGACCAGAAGAAACCTTGAAATACTTCATCTTGTTCTCGTCTCTGTTATTTCTTTCATAACTACTGCAAGTTTTCTTAATGAGGATTATTCTACTGTCAGACAAAATGTAGGAGCAGCTGTACAAGCTTCAAACTCACTCACCTGTAGTTCAAGGCATCCTAAACAGAGAAGCAGGGACATCTCTGAGGCAGAGAGGCAAACTCAGTCATTAAGTTACACTGAGGTCTTCCTGCAGAGGCTGGTGGCAGAGGTAGGTTCTTTCTGGTAGGTCTTTGACTGACAGACCAGCCCACTCTCAGAGGAGCCTGCTCCTTAGTTGCTGCTAACCTACACAGTTACAAGTTAACCATCTCCTATTATGTTATATTTTCAAATTACTGTGGAAAAGCATTTGCAGACTGATCTCTGCAATGCCCTTGCCAGGTGCTCATAAGTGAGGAAAGTGAATCATAACTGACTGAGCTTTTGCAGCTGGGAGCAGAGCTGGAATCTCTGCACTACCACTGAGTGCCAATAAGTTTGATCTTGCTTAACATTTATTGCCTTTGTTTCAGGCACTTACAAGTCTTTGTATCTCTTGGTATTATATAGTGAAGATACTCCTGCTGCCTGCTCCAACTTGCTCAGTAGATTAACTCACTTGCTGAACTGATATTCAGTGTGGTCACTGAGTTCAGTCTTGAATCTCTCTCCTCAGCATGCCATAAACTTTTCTTCATAAACAAAGGTTAATGAAACTGGGACTGTGACTGGAGCCTTATGGCAGAACTTTTTCTCTAATTCCTTGTTTCCAGTTTCTGTTGATACCTTGGGTAATTTTTCTACACCTTAGCTCTAGAAGTCACCTTGCATTCCTGTCTCTCCTCTTTGCCGACATCAAAACTGTAGTAAACTGCAAGTAGCCAATAAGGACATTAGCTAGCACTTAAATGTTTAGATTATTAAAATGCTTATCTGGCTTCTTATCTCCAGTAGTGGTTAATGCAACATTTCTAGTATTATCAATACCTTTTTTCCCCTCTTTCAAACACACCACAGAAAATAGAATTGTTACCTTGATGAGACCTACTTAGTCACAGAGATAGTGTTGTTTTAATTTTTACATATTTTCTCGGTTCTGTAACTGAGGAAATGGCCTTTTGCCTTGGTCTAATTGGTAATTGTGCACCTTCATGTTAATCAGATAGAAATTTTCAGAAATTTGGGCTATACCTTCTGTTCTTTATTGGGAGCCACTTAAAGGTCAGGATGGGAGGAGTAAGTAAATCTGTTCTGAATAGAAAAGAGAACTTCTGTCTGTGATGCTATTAATCCAACACTCTTTACAAACATTGTACTCACAGTTAAGTAGAACAGCATAAAAATGGGAGAGAGAAAGAACCAGAGGGGACTTCTGGCTCCTGTCTGAATTGTCTGAAGAATGTTTTGTTTGTAAGCTTAAGTCCCTTTGCACAGAGGGAATGAATGCAAATTCCCATCCTGTTTATACAGAATCACTTTCCTGATTTTGATTTGACTTCTGTGTGAGTTCTTCCCTCAAAACAGAGAGGAATTAACCTAGGGCAGATTCTCTCATCAATAACTGAAATATCATCATACCTAAAGAGCAGCAATGACCAAAGTTGTTTATCCGTGCAATGACATGGCAAATCCCCTTGCCTCCTGTCTTCTCCCAGATTCTCCTTTTTCCTTTTTTTTTAATTTCTTTTTTTTTTCTTTTTAAATTTGAAAACAGAGAGAAGCAATGTCTAACTCAACTTTAAGTGTTAATTATTCAGAAAACTTCTGCTTGGAATATACTATACTTAAAGACATCCTTAATAGTGAAAAATATCAGAAAATCATTATGAGTGAACTGGACAATCTCAAGTAATGAAAATATAGTGGAATATAAGATTCCTAATATAAATAATTTGCAAAATAATATTGGGCATTACAAATGAGTTTCTGTTTTACTTAAGGAGCAGACAAGTTCCAAGTGAAGCTAATATACTGAAGTGGTTTAGTTTATCACAGAAAGACTAATTCAACATTGTAATGTAATCATGAAAAGGATGTGGGCTATCCTAGAATATATCAGGCAAGGTGTTCTCAAATGAAAAGTGTTTGTATCCTTGTGGACAGGCACTGGGGGCATCTCTGGAATACTGTATATGGTCTGGAAATGTTTATTTAAGCTTCTTTCTGCTTTCCTCTCTATCTACTTTCTTCCCAGCCAAGGTCTGTGCTAGATAGACTATATTTGTTGACATAATAACAAGTTTGAGCTGTCACTGGTTAAAAAAGTAGAACTTAGGTAAAACTTTAAAACCAGAGAAACTTTGATATATTGACTTCAGTGGGCAAAATTAATGGCACCTTGTGTGAAAAGGTAGGGATCAGACATGATTCTCATCTTCAGGCATTACAACTTTTATGATTCTCTAAACATATTAAGGAAGAATCATGTCAGGAGTTTGTATATCTAGGATATTGTACTCTGAACTTGAATTTTTGCTTGTTTTATGAATCTAAAGTCATTGAACTGTTCTAGATTGACAACACAGGAGAATGGCAGCCAGGGAGTGATTCTGAAAATCTACTGCAGAGAGAACAATGTGGGGGTTTCGGCTCAGTTTTATCAGTGTATCTACCCTGGGTAGGTTCAGTCTAGAGGAGTTTGCTCTATGTAGACTTTTTAATCTTTGATCTCTGTAATTCCTGTGCCTTTAGCTGTGATGTAAAAACAGGCTGAAAAAGAACAAAACTACCTTAACTGCTTAGGAACTGAATGCAGGCTACTGGCCCACTTCAAGAAATAAAACCCATTTTGACATACCACTGCCTGAGATGGACTGCACTTTAAAACATCTCCAATGTTGCAGACTTAATGGGAGCTGCCTGGCCAACTTTATCATATCTACCCATCATAGTGCATCAAGAAGGTAATAAAATAGATAATTTTCAAAATATTACCTTTCCTTGGACTGATTGTTGTAACTGTTGGGAAAATACCATGGGATTTTGGGACATCTGCTCAATCAGGAATGGAAAGGATTTGTGCAGGAGGTGGTAGTGTATTCTACCCATATGGTGGAAACACTGGAAGATACTTGGGACTAAAAGGTAAAAGGCATTATAAATAGCTACCTGAGCCATCCAGCTCTCACAGGTACTTTGATTAGGGAGAGATATGTCCTTTGGCTGCATATTAACAGAAAGCCATAAGTTCCTCAAACAATGTTGAAGTTCAGTGTTTGACAGACTGTGATTAGCTGTGGGTAGCTTCAGCTTTTTCAACACTAGTAAGAAATATTGTAAAGTACAGCTTAGTTAATGAATTACTTCTTCCTTGAGTATTCATACTGGAGCAATGAGGTAATTTATCAATAAATCCCCCTGTCTCATCAAATAAAGTGATAAACTTAGGTTGCAGTGTGGTGTGTGAGTCACTACTGAAGTTCTACACTGGAAAGAGCCCATGAGATTTATCTTGGGTTTGCAAGGCCCTTTCACATTTGCGTAACAGTGATGGTTCATGGTCTCTCTTATCAGTCATTTCCTACCAGTGAGTCTGGAATCTCTGGCAGAAGTTCTTACACTAATCCTGAGTGAACAATCAGTCTAATTTTTTTCTGTCATTTGATTTAATTTGTCTGTGCAGATATCTTCTGCAGTTCAGGGTGTTTACATACTGCATGGTATTGAAGTGGAAGTTATGGACTTCAGAACACTTGAGCTGGCCTTGTGCAGGGCTGACAGTGGTTGAGAAGGTTTGGTTTGGAGTCTGAGCCAGTAAAACCTTATCATGTCTGAGCCAGCACTGACATTTATTTCAGCACATTGATGGGTCTGGTCCAAGTGATATGTTTGTTCTTCAGTGTACGTCACTGAGCTTGTTTCTTTTAGCATCAGTCATTATTTGTCTATCTAACAGTAATAAAAAACTCTGTACCCACAGTCATCTCAAGCTACAGATAAAAAATCACCTAATCCTCTCTTAAATTGTGTTGGTATTTATAACTGGATGTGGTACATTTCATATCAAAAACAAGAGGAAACTACTTTTTTCTCCTTTTTTCATGCATTTTTGTTTTGCTTCTTGCTTGTGATCTTACAGTGATCATCTCATTTGAAATAACTGAGCAAGCTGAAAAGAGAAAGTGTAAATAAGCACAAAAAAATCCAAGAGTTTCTTACTAATTTTACTAAGATAATACCAGATATACTGAATTGGTATTAAATATATAAAAGAAAGGTTGCCATATGGGTGCCACTGCAGGAAAGAAGTGGTTGAGATTTTTTTTCCCCTACAGTTTTGCATGTTCTTAGTAATGGCTACATTTTTGTCCTTTGAACATAACTAAACTTTTCTAAAGTTCACATGTAGTTAGGATCCCTAAAGTCTGAATTCTTATTCATAATCCCCATGCAAGAGAATAACTAAGAGCTATAAATGCTGCTCCCAGTAATTTTGTGAAAAGAATGATCATTGCACATGATGTTTGCTTCTGTTTCTTCTCCAAACATAAAAAGATTTATTTACCTACTAATCATTGTTTGTGGCATGTTGTCATCAAAAATTTCAGACTGGATGGGCTATAAAGCAATATTTGAGGTCTTAAAGGGCTGACCAGTCTTTAGTGCATCAGTACCATGCACTGGAACAAGAATGTTTGCCTTTAACTGATGGGGCTTCTTGCATATCCACTGTCCTGTAGAAATGTAAATGAAGCCTTCTAGAACAGTTCATGTTTGTTAGAGAAACGTTTTTCTAGAATTTTGTTATTCAGCAGTTGTACATTCAGCAATACAGAAGATGTTTATCAAGCCAGTGGTTTCCAATTAATTAGTAAATTCTCTCCCAATAATGTTCTTGCTAGAGAAAATCTGACTCTTGTAGAAAGATTGAAATTAAGTTTTTTATTAACTCTGTCACCTTTTTTTTAATATCAGTAGAGCATGTCAGTACTCCAAAAGCACACCTAATGCATCTGTATATATTAGCTCATGGGTCTGTTAGCATGAGTTTTTTTCTTGTCCTTGTTGTGTGATGCCCAGTGGACTCTAAAATACACTCTGCTGGGGCTTTACATAAGATCACATTGCTGTGTTTCACATGTGAAATTAGCAGTGTTGTGTTAGCTTGTCTCCAGGGACTTTGCTTTTAGGAATGGAACAAAGTGAACACACAAAAAGAGTAGGAAAGGGGTTTTGTTTGTTTCATGTCAAAGGCATTTTGCAGCCACTAGTGCGGTTAAAAAATATTTATGCTATGATCTAGGACATTTACTTGGTTGAATCCCAAGCTTTTTGGCCCAAGTCTGGGATTTTAGGATTATGCCTTTACCTCAAGGAAGGACACTTGTTTTCACTGGTGTTCAAAACCTATGAGTGGAGAATAGGAAGAGCCCACTTCTGATGCTATTTTATAATGGATTAATTTTCTTTCAACTTATAAGTAATAATGATAGTGTTTTTCATCATTTAGAAGACCAAAAGAAAGTTAAAGAAGGAATGACTATTTTTTAATTAAAGATTTGAGACACATTAGAAACAGGCATTGAAGTTGAATTTACAGCGGATACTTTTTTATCTGTGGAAGATAATAGTGTTGCTAAAATTATTATAGATATTCAAAGAATAATAAGAGTGATAAATCATGATGGCAATGCAGGTGTTAATTACACACTTAATGTACATTCCTCACGTTGTACTACTGAGTTACACTGAGCTGATTTGCTCTGTGCAGCAGCATGGGCAGAGGAGCCAGTGGCATCTCTGTCTGAACATGCAGCTCCTGGGCTTCTGAGCTGTGCTCCCCGCTGGTCCCATCGCTTCCAGCCATGTCTGGCAGGCTGGGTGGAAGCAGCCAGAAGAGCTGCTCTGATGCTATTGTACTGGTACTCCCTTAGGAGTCCTCCACAATTTGGGACACAGGATCTCTGGCAGTGTTCCAGTATGGGTCATAAATAAGTATTGTATCCTTCAGCTCAGCTTTTTTCTTATTTGCAGAACTGGAGTGAAATGGAACAGTATGCAGGGCGCTGAAAAGCTACGTTAACTATTTTCTGTTCTTCTCAGTACTGGTGTACTATAAATCTCCTGAGTGACCACAAGTTGCCACATAAGAGAATTCCCATAGGAGTCTGTGTTTATGTTGCCCAACTACTTTATCCAGCCACAGCACCATCCTCAGATCCCTTTTCTTGGCACTGTTTTATTGTGGTAAGCAGGACACTCTTGCTGGCTGGCTGTTTTCCTGCTTAGTAAAAGCTACAAGCATTTTTTCCTGAATTAGCCTTCACATTGGACAATTATCAGGGCTTTGAGCCTCAAAAGTATTATAGCATAGGCTATCATCATGGCCAAGTTCTTGTGAAGTTTCCTGGCCTATAGAGGACTCTCCACTGGAAAAATTAGGAGACACTCAGAAACAGAAAAGGTGACAAAATCCATTTTACAAACTAGGGAACAAGGCATGTAGCAGGGAGGCAGAAAACGCTTCTGGGGAAAGGAATTTTGTAGGATCTGGTGTTTCATGAGCTGAAGGGAGCTGACTACCCTGCATACCCTCCCTGTATTTCACCCAGGGGAAGTTTCACCAGAAGTCTGACTTCAGCAAAGTAAACCAGGAGGCAGCCTGGTTTTGTGCAGTTCCCTGGCTATGCTGCTGCAGTTCAGACACCATTTGAATACACATGTGGGATTTCATTTTCTTTTCCAATTAAAACTTGCTGTTTGCCTGGGTAATGCAGTTCCCTGCCACTGAAGTTGTTGTTAAGTTCTGTACATCAGGCAAGAAAAGGCTCTCTGAGTATAAGGGCTCAGGAATGTGCTGGCAGTCTGGGAAAGGATAGCTAAGGAAAAGCAGCATTTTCCTTAGATTTGGCCTGTTGCATTCAGGACAGTTGTTGCTCTGGAGCGCATCAGGACAGATCACCTTGGATAGTTTTGGTTTTGTTGTCTATGTTTATCTTTGATACTCATTTGAGGTTTTGATTATTTTCTTCCACTGAAGTTATGTTTACTCTGTCCAAAGATACTCAGAGCTCCTCATTATAGTGCCTGATGCTAAAACCATGCCTAAATGGCACTACATATTTCATGCTGACCTCTCTCACTTGAAATCCAATGTTTGGCACACCACAAAAGCTGAAACAATTTGCAGACTGGTCATCTGTTGCTAGCAACTGCCTGGACAGGCTCAGCCAAAACACATGTCTTTGTTCTGGTTTTATGAGAGGGGGAGGAATGGACCCCACTGAAAAGAGATAGCAGAACTGTTACTGGATTGTAGCCTCTGGGTACAGGAAAGTAGGGTACCTCTGGAGCTGTGCCTACCTAACAGAAAATTAATACAGTAAAGTTGCTACAGATGTCTTATGTCCATGTACTGTTTTCACATAGTTGCTCAAAAAGCAGTGGCAAAGTTAGTAAGAAAACTCATGAATCCCGGTTCCCAGTTCCTGACATTGTGAATAAGTGCTCTATATGTATATTGCTTTTTATAAGGAACACCTGAAGCCAGCCACATATAGCAAGCTTGAGATTTGCAGTGTCCTATTTCCTGGACTTGTCCTCTCTGTTTCTCCTCTGTTCTTAAAAGATTCTTGGTTTTCATTTCTATCTCATTCTTTTGTTTGTTTTCCTTCCATTTCTTTCCTTTGCAAGTATTGAATGTCTCCTGTGGGAGTAAGCCCAGCCACATGTGCATGCAATGATGGTTTATTTTTATTGGAGTCATTGCCTATGACTGTTATTCATTACTATAGGAAGAGCTGCACTAACAAACTGCTCTGAGAGCTTTTTTCTTTCTGTTGTAAAAAGTCCTGTTTTGTCCACAGCCATTGAGAGTATCTAGTGCCATCATTAAGACACTGAGGGTTTGGAGCTCAGACACTAGTACCGCCTCCTGAATGTCCTGTTGCGTCTGGTGTTGAAAAGCAGAATCTCAGCATCTCAGCTTCTTTGCATTGTGTCCCTTTAGGTCAGCTTTTCAACCATCTGTCCACCCCTCTGCCACCTAAGCAGCTCAATTGACCTCTGCTTGGGGAAGAATTTGTGGTTGCACAAAGTGCAAGCATGGTCACTGGCTACTATTGGGTACTCTTAGGATAACAAAGTGTACAGCCAGAACATCACCAAGCCAGGTCTGCCTGAGATTCTGCTGATTCACAAAAGACAAGTAAAAAGTACCACAAAATGCTTCTATCTCACTTGGACTTCTAGTCTTCACACTGGACAAGTAATCCTCACTTTTGTTTGAAGTTATCACATATTTGTGTTACCATGGGCAAGTCCATGATGTCCCAGGACTCCTGGTACTTCTTTAAGATGAATATCTAGCATAAATTACAAAACTAGTGGTAGTTGAGTTAGGAACATATGCTTAACATGTAAGCTAGAACTTAAGTATGTAAGCAGCCTAAATAATTTCACATAAGAAATACAGAGGTGTAGAATTAAGTTTTATTAATTAACCTCTTCTGAGAGTGGAGTACAGAGAGGAAGGTGAAGTGGTCTGCCTAGGCTTACACAAAAGATGATATAATCATCTCCTAGAAGCTATTGCTAGGATGGAGCAAAAAGACAAGAAGTGATTTATCTGAAATTTGGCTATTCTTACATAGCTTCATGATTTCTAGAGATTTGCTTTAAATATTTCAAAAGCTCTGCTTCACACTAGCACTGACTCTTATAATTAAAGGTAATCTGTTGGAATTTGGCTGAGAAAGTTTGTTCTCTTTGATAGTAATTTACATATGTTAATGTAAGCGTCATGCTGATATTTTCAGGGTAGAGATTTCTTTGAATTCTTTCTCCCGTGCTGAATCCATTGCATGTTTTCCCTTGACCTTTTGAAGACTTTCTCTCCATTAATTTTCTTACTCAAATCAGCACCCATGGTTGCTGTTTTCCCTGTAAAAATGCCTTAAGTGCATCTACATTTCTCCCTCCCTCATTTTTTCTCAAGATGATAAACAGGGAATTTTTGGCTTTGCACTCTTAGCAATGTTTTTAATATATGAAATCTGTATGCATTGCACTGAAAGACAATAAACAGATGTGCTGCTGCATTTTGAGGGATTGAGATGACAGCAGGATGGTCACTTGCCTTTTGAGACCATTCACTCTGCTGTTTTTTCCAGATGTGCACTAATGGACATTTTTAGGATGTACACAAACTCTGCTTGCCTACTTTTCTGTACTAATTGGTTTGGGTTTATAGAATGCCTCTCATAAACAATCTCTAGCTGCCATTGTTGCTTTTCCATAAAGTACTAGAAAGGAAACTTGTTCCTGAATGGTTTCCTCTAGGTGGGATTTTCTTGTGGGGAAAGAGGAGATACAATCCATTTAAAGTGCTCTATAAAGAATTTTATTGAGTTGTGGCCCTTTAACCTGGCCTTAATGAAGGCTTTTTCAAACAGCTTGACTTCAGAGAACCACATCTCTCAGGTGCTATGTATGGCACAAATTAAATTATGATTTCCTAAGAAATATTTTTAATTCAAATGATGATTGGTTTTTAATTTTTTTTTTTTATTTATAAAAGCAGTAGGGGACTCCACATCTATTCCCAGTACTGGAGCATGTTTGTAGCCCCAATTCTCAGTTTCCTCTCATATCTCTTTTTCCTCAGCCTGTCTGGTTTACCTCCTTATTCCCGATAATTGCACAGCCTGCCCAGCCTGTAGCCTTTCTTACTGACAAGTGTATGGGTGCAGACAGTACAACTGGAGTGGCTGAGCTTTTTTCTGCTTGAAAGGGGGAAATTTGTGCATAGAGAGTCTTTGCTTGCAGTGAGATTTGGAGGAAGATGCAAAGCAAGGAATAATTGTTTTCGTAAGAAAACACAAGATCCTGATAAAGTCAAACTCTACAGTGATTTCCTTCTGAAGGCAATAGGATTTAATAATGTTATTCAGATTTTGGTACTGATATCAGCTATAAAATCTTTAGGACTGTAATTTATGAGCTTCAATTTACCCAAGTGCATAATGGGGTTATTTTTTCCCCACCCTTCTAAGGCCTTTTTAAAATCTACAGATTAAGCACCATATAAGTGCAAAATGTTGTTATCTGAAGAACCATTTGCCATCAGAGATCAATTTACTGTTTATAGGAATATCTCGTGAGCTTAGTAAATGATTGCAGGAGACCTAAACTACGTTTTTTCCACCATAACACTGGAAAGGCCTTAGGGTCACTCTGTTTCTGCAACAAGGGGCAGTTATCTCCCAAGTCAAATCAGAACCCATGGCGGGACTGAAGCCTCAGAGAGCTCCAAGGTCCAATGAGCATTGGTGTTTGGTAAGGCTTGGCAGGAAACATAACCATTTTTTCTCTTATGTTGTAAAAAGTGATCCCATTGCCCTAAAGGATGCTTTGTAAAGAGGGAGTGTGGGAACAACTCTGTGAAGCCTAAATTGGTGCCCTTTAGGGAACTCTTGCTTCTCTGCTTGGGTACCTTTCCGGTGGGCTGGAGGCGGTGTGAGCTGCAGGACTGAGAAACAGAGCTGGCCCTGGGAACTGGGCTGCAGCTCCTGCTCAAAAGTAAACGATCTGCAGAATAAGGACTGCTGCTTTCATTTCTAGAATATATCAAATTCCGGCACACTGGGCCTAAGAAGTAGCAGAAGGGAGGGCAGAAAAAACAGTTATGAAGTCTGCTGGGATATCTGATGCAAAATCAACTTCGTTGTTTTCCTTCCTGGCTTTTTCCTGGGCTCTGTTGCAGCTGAAAAAACAACCCTTCTGATCTACAATAAGAGGGGAAATTCTGGCATGCAGATTGTCCACCCAGTCAATTTGGCACAATTATGGGAAAGATTTGTTTAGCTTAGCACTGATTTTATTAGTACATGAGTCTAATCAAGCCTTGAGAGATAGTATTCTCGCTGTTGAGTGACCCTGTCAGTGGTGTAGGCTTCCTTCTCAATTCTCATGCTCTTTTAAGTGAACGTGGTGTTACTGAAGAGTTCTCCTGAAATGCACCAGCTATTAGCAAAGCTTGTTCACTGCAATAGAACAGCAACAAGAATTAGCAAAATGTCCCAGCAAGCCAGCATTGTTTCAGTAAGGGCCACAAGAGTAATGAGAGCCAGACTCCTTTCACAAGTCTCTGGTATTCAGTCAGTAGACTTGAATTCTAAAATATTTATTGACTGTAAATGTGGATTTGCTTTTCATTCAGTCCCTAGTGCACATTATATGCATTTTGTCAGTACAATAGACAAGAATAATAAGAGTCAAGGAGAAAAGGTAGTGTAAGAAAAAGCTTGACATAGAATAAAATAAAAAGAGAAGAATCTGTTCATTGATAAGAAACTGACATACTTTAAAGGAGGCTTCAAATAGTTTTATTTATGTTCCTTAGTCATTGCTAAAAACCAATTTCTTGTAATAGTTTCCAAAAAAAATTGGAACAAAAGTGATTGTTTTTCCAGTCTAAATGGAAGTGATGTATTAAATGTTAATACAAATTATTTTCTCAAGTATTTCATTGAAATATCTTAGTCCATTAGTTTTGTTTAAATCATTCATTTTCCATTATAGAATCATAGTTTTTCAGTCACGTGAGAGCTGATAGCTCAGTCAAAATCATCTTGTTATTTCACTGTTTGGTAGTTTATCATCCTGGCATTTTGATAACTAATTTGATATAAGACTCTGCCCCCTTCATCATCTTTACTTTTTTTTTTGGCAGAACATTGGCTTGATTTCTGGTTGTCAGAAGCCTTCTGAAAGTTCATCCAATACCTTTTCCAATTCATCACTTTCCTTGCTATTGACAGAAGGTGGTGTCCCAATAATTACTATTGTCTGCTGGGCTTCTGTAATCAATTCTGTGATTCATCTCTTCCATAAAGCTTATAAACACTAAAATGTATTATTAAAAATGCTTTCCCTAACTAAAACAAATGTTAATGTACAATATTTCTGCTGTCATCATCAATTCTCTCTCAACTGCTCTGCTTGTCTCACATTTATCTTCCCTTATCTAATCTAATGGCATCTATCCAATTTCTATTCACTTTTGATCAAGGTGATATATTTCCTCTTACATAGTACCTTTGTGTTCTTAGCATGCCTTATGGCAGAAATTATTTTTCAGTCATTTAATATTTATTCTACATTGTTGTCAAATAATAAATATTTATTACAAAACCTCTTGACAGAGAAATGTGATGCTAGAAAGAAAAGAAAGGAAACTAAGATTTGACCATTTTATAGAGGTTGGACTTGGCAAAACTTGAAATTGCTTTCTAGGGACAGCAGCATTATAACTGCAGATGGATTTTACATTCCATTCCAGAAGCTCATGGAGAGCATTTTGGAAGTATCATAGGATGAATTAGAAAGACTCAGTACTGTTTCATAATTTTTATGTCTGTTTTTTATTAATTTCACTATTTAAAAAAATCATTTTTGTAATCAAAATGCCTGTTAATTTCTTTAGCCTGTTACTTGCCATTACTGTTTACTCGTCGCAAAATGTGTACTACTTTTGGTGCAACTTTAACTGCACTGAAGTGTTGATAGGAAAAAAAAATTGGCAGGGTCTGGATTCATTTTTGATTCCATGATTAAATAGTGCTGATCACTAAAGGTGTGTCTTTCACTTATCTAGGAAACAGTGCAAAAACTGTATGTAAATTCCTTTACATACATCAAGAACATTAGTGGAGTTCTATTTTCCTTTCTTTTCCTGAAGTGAAAAAGGAACCAAGGAAATCTTCTTTATTGGACTGAAAATTTTGGTTCATGATCTTAAGTTTTATAAAGTAAGATTGTGGAAAGAGATATGTGTTTCAGCTTGTTATTAAATAATTCTGAATTCAGATCCATGTTCAAATAGCACATCTCCCTATACTCTCCCCAGTTTTAAGCCAGGATTGATTTGGAATTGAAACAGGACATATACTTGAATATATGCGAGTTCTATAAATTCCTAGTCTGCCTGTGCTGCCTATTTCTGAATTATTCTGGAAGTTCCCATGTATTCTCCACATCCTCAGGTGGCTGTTAGGAATCTCATGGAAAGAAGCAGATGCTCACCAGAAGATACAGATGAGAAGACTTTAAATGACAAATTCTGTATTTGAAAACCAGCAACTTTTTCTTGGTTTATTCACCACAAAGATCCTTAGTTGCATGTTGGCCATCAAAGGACATTGTTAGTATGCATTGTTCCAACTCGGTCAGTTCTATCAGCATAAAAGATGGGTTGACAAGGCTTTGTTGCTGTCAGGAAGCCCATAGGACTTGAAGAGACTTAACAGGTCATGAAGTGCTCCCGAGGCACTGCTTCATATCCCTTTCATAAATATTTTAATCTGAATCCTAAAACCAAAGATTAACTTTTTAGCTTTGCCAGTTAGAGTTGAAGGCTCTTCCAGAGTCTCACTTTACTGATAGTTATGAACTTTAAAATTTCCAGCCACAATGTCTTCATTGCTGCTAATCTGTTCTTCTGTAGTGTTGTCAGTTTGAGAAGTTCTTCTCTTTCTTCCTGCTTCATTCTCTCATTTCCTCTCTCCCCATTCACTTGCACACACAGACACTGTCAGCCTTCATTTTTTGCCAGATTCACTGAGCTAATGTTTTTCTAGTGCCATCTCAGATGAGCACTCCAGTCTCCTCGCCAGCATACAGCCCCTCTCTTGCAGTTTGGGTTCATAAATGACCTGTACAGTACACGATCTCCCAGATAAAACCTTGCTGGTGTCTTGTGCAGAAGCACACAGGTGTCCCTGGTTTGTCCCTGCTATGTCCACATACCCAGGTGTATGTGGTGGTGCACTGTACAACTGGGTCTGTCACTGTCTTGACTACATCACCTTATGGGTCAATCTAAGTGAGATACTGATATCTCAGGTACACCCAGGAAGTGTCTTCTTTCCAATATCTGTTTCTCCTTTTGTCTTACAGCTTCTGTGCTTATCCTTGCTTTCTTCACTACCAGTTCCCATTTAGCAGTGTTGAAAGCTTTACAGAGATCTAAGAGATGAGTTCAAATTTATATCAGACTTCTAAAAAAAAATCATAGAAGGATGTCATGTATGTTTGGCATGACATCCATGTTTTCTTTTACCCGATTTTCCAAGACTTTAGTTCATGGAATCGTAGAATATCCTGAGTTGGGAGAAACTTGTAAGGATCACAGAGTCCAGCTCCTGGCCCTGCACAGGACAGCCCAAGGATCACACCATGTGCCTGAGAGTGTTGCCCAAATGCTTCTTGAACTCTGTCAGGCTGGTGCTGTGACCACTTCTCTGGGAAGCCTCTTCCAATGCCCAACCACCCTCCGGGTGAAGAATTTTGTTATAATATCTGACCTAAACCTAAACCTATTCTGATACAGCTTGAGCCATTCCATCTTGTCACTGGTCACCAGAGGGAAGAGATTGGTGCCAGCCCCTCCTCCTCCCCTCATGAGGAAGTTGTAGACTGCAATGAGGTTCCCCCCTCAGTCTCCTTTTCTCCAGACTGAATAGTCCAAGGGACCTCAGCTGCTCCTCATGCGTATTCCCCTCAAGATGCTTCACAATCTTTGTAGCCCTCCTTTGGACACTCTCTTATAGCTTTGCATGCTTCTTACACTGTGGCTCTCAGAACTGCCCCCAGCACTCGAGGTGAGGCCGCCCCAGTGGAGATCAGAGCAGGACAATCCCCTCCCTTGCCCGGCTGTGATGCTGTGCCTGATGCACCCCAGGACACAGGTGGCCCTCCTGGCTGCCAGGGCACTGCTGGCTCTGTTCAGCTTGCCATCGACCAGGAGCCCCAGGTCCCTTTCCGCAGCGCTGCTCTCCAGACTCTCGTTCCCCGGTCTGCCCCATGCTGGGTGCAGAACCCAGCACTTCCCGTTGTTAAACTTGGTGACTGCCCAGTCCCCTAAATGTTCAAGGTTTCTCTGCAGGACTTCCCTGTCTCTGAGGGAGTCAACAGCTCCTCACAATTTAGTATCATCAGCAAATTTGCTTATTATGCCTTTGAGTCCTGTGTCCAAGTTGTGTTATTCCTCACTTCAGAATTTCTTCTAAAGCCTTGCATGGTACTATCAGGTTACAGGCATCCATTCACTAGTTTATTTTTTTTTTCCTCTTCTTTTAGGGGAGACTAAGTTAGCTGCTTCTCAGTTATGTTGCATCATCTTCAAGTTCATAGAAAAGTGACAAACACTAGCTATCAGACCTAAATTCACATGCTGTTTCTTAGAATGGTGTCCTGATAGTGATTGTCTACTTCTGCTGAATGTGCTAAATTCCTGGAGTTTTCATTCCACTCAGTTGTTATTTCTGTATCAATGTGATATGGATAAATTCCCATTACCTGCCTTTTCTTCTTTTTCAGTTTTGTCCTACGTGTGGAAATGTTTTTTTCTCTGATATCCAGGAATATATTTAATCACTATCCCAATGTAATTTTATTATAAATCCAACTTTTATTTACTTTTTGCTATTGTTAATAATCTTTCCAGAGACAACAATACCTGATTTTTGGTAATCCTTGATTTATACTTCCACTTCCTGGCCTTCAAAATATCTTTTTCTTTTTTTGATATGTATTTCCTTACATGCTTTATAAGTTCCTTGTCTATATGTAAGAACCTACTGTATGTTGACTGTTCTGGCTGGAGGATAGTTTGCAATGAACTTTTACAGTTTCTTCATTTTGCTTGAAAACAAATCTAAATACGTATTTACTTCTTTTTTTTAATGTTATGTTAAATACTATAGTTTGATGTTATAAAAATGAATTCTCTGTACTCTAGCTGGTTGTGAAATGTGCAGTTGTACTTTAAAGGTTCTTTTTCTCAGTGGGCAAACATTCAAAATAAAGCAATACCTTTGAATATTCTGAGCTGTTTCCATTTCACTGAAAAGGAAGCTGATTTGGAGTCTCAGATGTAGCTGTGCAGCAGTTGCCTTTCAGAGGGGCCTGTGATGTGCTGCTGAAAGGAAATGTTTTATTATAGTTTTTCATTGCTATACATAGCTGTGCACATACTGCAACTGAATAAAAATGCAGTAACAGAATGTACATAGAGTTATTTGAATGTCTATCCATGTGCATGTGTAACTGTGCCTAGTGCACATGCTGTATAGGTCAGTATTTATGTGCATAGTAGTGAATGGAATGCCAAAATTAGACCTTAGATGTCAGAATTGTAACTGTTTCACTTCAGGCCTTTCCAATTAAACAGCCAGCTGTTGTGGGAGACTCTTACCTGAGTGTTTGCGCCGTTTTTCCACCCCATCATCTCTCTTGTATTTTTAGAGCTGAGGGAGTGTGCGAAGCACCTGGAGGCAACTCCTCTTCACTCTGCTTTCTTCCTGGCAGTCTTCCTCCTGCTGTCTCTGTGGTAACCAGAGACAGGACCTGAGGAAATGGCCTGAAGTTGTGTCAGGGGAGGTTTAGGTTAGCTATCAGAATAACGCTCTTCATGCAGAGGGTGTTTGGGCACTGGAACAGGCTCCCCAGGACTGTGGTCACAGCATCAAGCCTGTTCAAGAAGAGTTTAGGAAAATGCCCTCCGGTATGTGGTGTGACTCTTGGGGATGGTCCTGTGCAGAGCTAGGAGTTGGATTAGATAAACCTTGTGCATCTCTTCCAGCTCAGCTGATTCTGTGATAATGTCAGGCAAGGGAATTCAGGTTTTGTTAGAGTGCATCAGGCATGTGGGATGTGACTTGCCCCTCTTTTGTCCAGAAGATAATCCCAGAGAGAATGGTAATTAACATGGAAGAGGGGAAAGTGGTACTACAGCTACTACAGTTTTCCTACTTGGAGTATTCACAAAGTATTCACAGTATCATATCTTGAGGTGGCTTTGCCAGCTTCATAAAACAGAAGGGAAAACATTGACATTTGGACTGGTCTGATGTTCTCCAACTGTATTTGTGGTCTTTATGTGCCTGCATTTATTTTTCACTTTCAAAGAAGAAGGGAGATTATGTTTGGTTTAAATGCTGAAGCCGAAGCCCATAAAAATATTAGCTGGCTGTAGGTAATAATGTTTATGTTTGAAGAACCAGATATGGGGACATTCTTCATTTGGCCCACATCAGAATCAGATGAGAAAGAGTTGCAAGACTAAGCATCTAAGCATGATCCTGTCTGCAGATTACATACCTACTCTACAGACAACCTTAGCATTCAAAGTGCTACAGGAAAATCACATGAGCCTTGATGCTGCAGCAGAATTTGCTGTCAAATCTTTTGGATACTCAAAGACACTGCAGAGCTCAAACTTCTGGTGCTTGATATTGTTATTCTTACACTTAGGAATAAATGTCCCAGTTCTGTATGTCTATATGTTATTCAGTACTGTCTGACTTCGCAGGTAAATGTGAGCAGTTTTGGTGAACGTGAATTTCCTTGTTTCCCTTGTAGTCTCTCTTAGAGTTTGTAAAACCTGCTCACTGCTTCCCCACTGACTGATAGGCACCACCAACCAGAACTCATATGCTATAACCCTTACAAGTGCTCGAATGTTTGGCAGAATTAGGGCATGCCCTTTGGAAACAATGGGATTTTTATCTGTATTTGGATGTATCTGACAGAAGGCTGCCTATCATACTGCAAGGGTGCAGTATCTGACAGGGCTTTGAGAATTTAGGCACTGAGGTGTGTGAGGTTCCACGGCACGTTGCCTGACAGGCCTCACAGGGGGCTTGGTTGAAGTCAGTGCACTGAAAGGAAGCCGGCAGGTGGGCTCTGTGTCCTCAGCCCTCACAACTCAGGCTCTGCCAGACTGCTCTGCTGGAAGCACATCCCTGCTGAAGCTCATCTGGAGCTGAAGGGAAACCACCCACCCAAACCATGTCCCCGGGGAACGGGAAGGCAGGAAGGCTCTCCCAGAGTAGACGGCCACCACTGGGAGGACTGGTTTCCAGATCCCAGCCTTTTCTAGCTGTGGAAGAGGTGAGCAAGAACCATGTTTCTGGTTTGTTCAGCAGCTCTGTGCTGGAGGCAGAGCAGCAGCATGCTCTGCTTCAGCCACTGCTGTCAGTGACGTCTGCAGGGCCACGGGGGCACCGTCAGATCAGTGTTTGTGCTGATTACGTTTTGGGCAGAGCGTATTAAATTTGTCATAAAAATGTCACTTTTGTGCAGGTGACAGCATGAGGGTTATTTTAGGCAAGCTGTGGAGGAACAGTCCTTGGCAATGAGCAAAAATCAAACAGGCAAGCAATAAAGCTGGGCACATTTGTGTGAGTTTGCCACCTGCAGGTCCCACATTCCCTGTTCTGCCCATTTCTGTCTCTGCAGTTCTGCTGCAGCTCATTTTCCCCAGAGGACGGTTGGTTTATTTCTGGTGCCACCCTAACACCAAGCTAAATTCAATTGCACTATACAGCCACCCCAAGGGAATTCCGGTTCCTATTTTGAAATTTCAAGGACAAGATCCTTGAATAAAGCTTGATGTGGTCATTACCTGTTTTGCAGAAGAGGACATCCAGATACTTGCAATGGCATGTTACCATCCCCAGTGTGATGACACATGAGTGGACATGCTGCTTCTAGGAGCTGGGTAAAGACAGTGGGTGGAGTTCTTGGAGAAGCCAAGGGGGCATATCTGTGGAATGGCTAATGGCAATTAAAAATTCCCTGTATATGGCAGTAGCAGTTTTGTTCAAAATGGTCTTTGAGTGCAAAAGCAGCAGGAACCAGCAGGAATGGTTAAGCTTAACAGGATGCCCGTGAGACAAGCAAAACGTACTGCTTTCATGTTGGTGTTTTTTTAGGACCGGTAAATCCTTTTAAAATTGCAGCATGATCTATATATGTGTATGAGAAGATCTTAACTACTTAGAAGTGACAGGGCTAGATCAGTAACTACATGTTATTTCTGAAGTATGCTTTATTACTTCTGAAAGTTAAATCTGGTGAGATGTTTTTGCAGATTTGAGCTTTGATCAGTATGTTATATAAAGATGCATACTTACGTCATATATTTGCTTTACAGCTCCTGGTTGCTAAATCCCCTGTTGCTCCATTCTCCACTTTTTTCTACACCATTGAGAAATCAGGCTTGGTTCTTCAGGGTAAGACCACTGGTTATTTTGCCATTTCAATTAGTATTTTAAGCAGACTGAATGTAGGTAACAACAACTATTGTTGAAAATTGTGCTGTTTAAGCCTTGTTAACCAGAAAGTTTAAATGTGTGGGGTTTTAATTTGGTAGAATTAAAACCCCACACATTTAAACATTCTGGTTAACAAGGGGAGTATTTGGCTGAATTCACTTTTTTTTTCTTGGATTACAATAAATTAGTTCTTGCATATTGCCATGGATCTAGAAATGGGCCCTGAAATTATTAACCAGGTCTCCCTGTTTTTCTCCAAGGTAAAGTGGAATGGTTTGGGTAATATGAGGTCGGTCCTATGGGATAAGTTTCTTCAGGATAAGCATACCCATCTGTCATTAAAACCTGCTCTAAAAAATGGTTCTTCTTTAGCAAATGGCTTGGCATCATTAAAAATGCAGGAAATTAATATCTGTTTTCTATTTTTGTGATCATTTTAATGCTAATGCCCTATGGTCTTAAATTATCCTCAGATTCTCTAGGATATGAAGTGGTATACAGAAAAGCTGCATATTACTACCATGCTGACAAGGAACTAGAATTCCTCCTGGCTGTGTCCTGAATCACATACTTTTAGACACAGCAAAGAGGGAAGTTCAACTGTTCCCTTCTTTTCCCATTTATCCCAACAAACATCTTACTTTTTGTCAAACATGCATAGATCAATTTTGTTGAGTTGATGTCTTTTGATGTGCAGCCTGGCTCCTTATCGCTGCATCAGTTTAACAGACTGAATAAAACTAGTCAGTGCCTGTCACTTTCTGTTCAGGGAGGACTCTGTGATATGCAGCCAAGGCAATGAGACAAGTGAGTATAGCTGGTTCTCAGTTTCCAGTGATGGAGAATCACTGATCCCATGAGGCCCTATGGACATTTTAAGGGATGTGAACAGTTGTCCTTCTGATTGCACATTTCTCACATTCAAACAGGCTGTACCAAACTAATGGCATATTTATATTTCCTTGTGTCTCAATATGCTTACATTTCAGGTAACATGTCAGAAATGTCAGAAAACAAACAAAATTAAAATGTTTTATGGTGCATTTTTGCTTCTCTTTGATACAGCTACATAACTGTAATGAGGGGGGAGGTGTCTGTACAGCATTTCCTAAGCTTTTGGATACTATTCTCAGTACATATTTAGGTAGTATTTTGGGCACTTTATCTCCTTTATTTGGTACCAGTAATTCTAAAAGTCTACAGGAACTAGAAAAAATTTT
This sequence comes from Vidua macroura, assembly GCF_024509145.1. Lineage (NCBI taxonomy): Eukaryota > Metazoa > Chordata > Aves > Passeriformes > Viduidae > Vidua > Vidua macroura. The sequence continues at coordinate 33,431,136 of NC_071576.1, forward strand.
TATTAGTTTAAATGGACGTTACTTGCAAGAGTTGGTCTTGATGTGTTTTGTTTCAGTATAGGGCAGATGATAAGCTACTTTTCTAATTTGGATATCTTGAGTTACATAGATATTTCTGGCCATTATTTAAAAAGGCAGACAATTTCCTGCTATGTTCTCAGGCACTAATGTAGTGAAACTTTGGGAAAGAAAGTTTTCCCATTTCAGAAACAGAGAGAATTTGTTCAGAGACAATCTTAATTTTTTCAGCTCTTTTCTGTGAGCCATGAATATAGCTTTCCCAGGACTGAACCATACCTTTAAAGAACAAATAGGCCTGGTTGCAGATAATGATGGAGCAGCACTCTGATAGGAGGATATCACTGGATTAATAGTGTGGCAAGTGCTCTTTTCCCTGTACCTATATTTTTCCGGGGTATACATTTAAAACATGATTTGCCATTTTTCTACAAACAGACAAAATATCAGTTTGGATTTTTTTAAGTAATTGATGTCCTGATATCAGGCATTCTTTGTGCATTTTGAAAGGCAATGAGAATGTCTTCTCTGTGTGAGCCCTTTATTACTTTCTGGCTACATCATTATATTTCTATTTTAAATATTTTTCTCCAAGATGGGTAGCAAGGAAGGGTATGGTTCCCCTGATAATGCGCCCCAGACTCTTTTATAGAGACTGGTAAGCACTTACACATGAACCATCTCACTGATTTGTAAAAGTAAATATTGCATGGTCTCATCCCACATTTCAGTGATCATTATTTCTGTGGAAACAGGAAGTGAGCAAATCACCAGGAAATGTCTGGTTTGGATAAGATGCAGAAAGTGGCACCAGGCTTCCTTGTTCAAGAGAGGCTAGAGTCTTTCTGAGAGTTGTACTTGGTGCTTCTTTCCAAAGGGAAGCTGGATGCAAGGTAAGATGACAGTCAGGCAACTAGCCACAGGCCAGCCGGTGACTGCTTGAGGGACACCACATAGCACTAACCAGTGGCATCTGTCCCCCAGCCTGGTCCCAAAGGCACCTCTCCCATTCAGGCTTTATAGTTTAATTCCTTTGGTGTCAGGAGGTGAGCACATTGAGGCTGGCTGATGGGAACAAGTGGATGGATGTGGGAACTGGTGAGAAGCAGCAGCTGGCTGAAGTGCCCAGAATTCTTTCATTTTACTCAGGGGGTCCCATCCCGGGACCATTAACCAATAGGCCATAAACAAATTGATATCGGAAAATGTGGCTGGAAGCTCCCTGATTAGCGAGGGTGAATGGGGAATGAAAGACAAAGTGAAAGTGTGATTTAACAGTTCCACAGGCAATTTCCATTGCCACCTCTGAGGGATTAGGATGTGTGGAATAGGCTAAAAAAAAAAAAAAGAGGAGGAGCTCCCTCCCTCTTTGTTCTGTGGCTGGAGGATAATAAAACGGCAGGAGAGGCAGTGCAGCTAGTTAGGGATTTCACAGACTGCTATTTGATGCAGTTTAAGGAGCCCTTCTGCTATTGTTGCAGTTAAAATGGGAAGCGGAACTGTTCTCCATTTGCAAAAATCTCCAGCGTCCTCAGGAAGAGGGCTGAGAGCAAAAGGCTATTAAGATGGTAATGCTGCCCCATTTGGAGGAGTGTATCAAAATCCTCTTTGTCAATGTAAATTGCTGCTCTGTTTCCCTGGTATCTTTGTATCTCATGGCCTCAGTGCAAGCACAGAAATTTTTGGAGGAGACCCTAGTGAAGGCAGAACTGCTTCTCTTTTATTGTCAGAGATCTCCAGGCTGCCCAAGGGTCCCTTGCAAAAAACTTCTTTGCTTTTATAAACCTGAAGTGTTCAGGGATGAAGAGAATCCATTTATACACTCACTCTTTTATTTCTACTTTCAGACTAGAGAAATGAAATGTGATATTGAAAAGCAAGATTGGACAGTCAGAAATTTAGCAAAGAAAAGTCTGCAGCCTCCTCCTTTCATTGCTTCAAATTGCTCTGTGCTATAGGGAGAGTGGACTGCAACCGCAAAAATATCCTCAGTTGCCTTTACATTGCAATGCAGTGTCATGCTATGTTCTGCCAGTGACATTCTTTGATGAACCTGAATTGTGAGTGCAGAATCCAGTCTGACAGCCAATCTCTATTTTGTAGAGATCTTAGACAAAAAGGCAGAAACCTGGATCAAGCACTGCAAAATATTGGAAGTTTTACTGTCAGCTTGTGTTTGCTGTTCTAAGAACTTGCTGTTGCTTCCCTGTTTCAATATACCAGTGGCAGCGAGTGGAGTCATACCGTTAAAAATAAGAATACAATTAAAAGAGCTTCAGACCTACTTGATTAAGAGTGAAAGTTGTAAGATGTTTTTCTCCTTGGCTATAATTTCTGTTTTGATTGGAAATTGCTAACTGGTAATTCTGTTCTGGTATAACAGAAGAAATTTTGAGCTGCTCTTGCCTAATTGTAGTTTCATTGAAATTGAATGTAGCACTACTGGGTTAGACCAGCTGAACTGGAAGATGCCACTTAGCTTTGTGCACACGTATGCGAAAAAGATAGGCTGAATGAAACTGATTTGAACCTGTATGCTGTGGGTGGTCAGCCAAGTCTAGCTTTAAAAGCAGCAGTGTTCTGGGGTATAAATACAAGTAGGCAACAAGCCTAGCTGTTACCTACCAACCGCTCAGCTGTTTGTGGAAGTCTCATTCCATCTTACTTAAGCAAATGCCTTCTGTTACCAAGAGGATGGTGCTGCAAAAGGAGATGGGGACACGGTAGCTGTTTGCCAGCTGAAGAGTCTATTGGGACTGAATGCTTTAACTAAGAGATTAACATTGCTCTTCATGGAAAAACTCAGAAGCACTGAAAACATAAGGCAAATTATTATTAGTGAGCTAGGATGTGCTTTTGAGTAATGATATATTTTCAGTTTCATAATATTTTCAGTTTCATAGGGTTTAAAGATGGATAGAATTATGAGTTCATCCAAACTGACCTCCCATATATCATACACGTGTCCTTCAGGTACCTGGTTTGCCTTCACAGTGTTTTCAAGTTTTAGCTACCTTGCAAAACCCTTGTTCTGTATTTCAGATTAGAATTTGTCTGCCTTCAGCTTTTGGCCTCAGTTCTTCTAATGACCTTCAGTGCTTAAAAAAAGCAGTGATGCTGTTAAATGGTTGCCATTTTTCATGAGTGTACTTGGCATAATGATTTATCTTGCTATGTTTTACTCTTCCTTTTTGAAAGGTATAACTGTCTATAAATTTAACCTCAAAATTTTGTCTCTCCTGCTGACTGGCTCCCCTTACTTCTCAAAGAAAGAATAGAATTCCTTGTATTGCTAAAGGGAAGAGTTTGGGGGCTGTGCCACAGGACTGGATAGTTAGTTTATTAATCCACCCTTTCTGCTGCCCTCTTTTTCAGTGCACAACCTGTCTGAACACAAACGTACTCACCTTGCATGTAATGTCCTATTGAGGCAGGTAGAAACAAAAGAATGTGGCACTTGGAAGAGAGTGTGTTTAAGTTTCACAGTAGTAAGGGAAAAGATCTAGTAACAGCTAAATCTAGGGAAACCTTGGTACATTATGTTTCATTTGTCACTAAGGTAATGAAAGAGGCTCATTTTGATCTCAAAATAGTATAGGGTCTGAGTTTGTAATGCAGCATGGCAAACTGTCTCCAAAGTGCTATAACTAATTTCTATGGCTAAAGCAAGTGAAAAGTGCCTCATTTTATTTTGTAAAGAAACAAGTAGTGAGGTAGAAAAGGAATTCTGAAAGAAAGGGCAGCATTATTTGTATTGTATTGTGTGGGTTTGAACAGTGAAAGACAATGATTTACTGCATCAAAAGGTTTTATTCAATTGAAGAACTCTAACTATAAAGTGACCTTTGTCTGGAGCAACATGGATATAATCTGTAAAATGTAGCAGGGTTGTACTTCATGTGTGAATGGGTGGAAGACAGATTAATGGGAATAGAGTTGTGCATTGCTATTGAGATGGTAAAAGATTTGCAGTGCCACTGGTGATTTCCAGCCCTATTGGAGGGATAAAGATGAACTGATCATTGTTAGGATCTCTGTAGGGTGGAACCGTTTTTGCTGTATTCCCCACAGGACACTGAAAGTCTCATGCTATTTCTAACAGGTTTGTAATAATGAGAGCAAAGAAGCACTATCAATTTGTAGGTTAAGTCCATCCTGGGAGTAAGGCATAAGAAAAAATAAGACTGCCACCATCCCAATGCCAGCAACATCACCCACACAGATACAGCAGACATGAATGAAAATGTCCTTTTGTTCAGGCAATTCATGGCATTCTGAGGAGTGGGTTACTAAACCTGGCCCAGGAATGGTGTTTGCTTGGGTGAGGGTGTCCTCACTAGATGGGTTTGTGGGAATTGCTCTACTGCTCTGCAGCAGTGCTACCAAAGCCTTGCTGGAGTAGCCAAACTCCACAGCTGTCAAATGAAGGAGGGCAAAGAAATAGGGCACAGATGCAAAACCAACTACAAATGTTTATGATGAGAAATGGAAGGAAAACATTTTAATGGTGAAGGAAGACTAGAGGCATCTTGGGTTTAGATCCAGTAGAAACCAAACAAACTGTAATTTCAATAAAATTACATGTTTCTCTCTGCAAACATGACCTTTCACATAGTGGCATAGTAGATAGGCAGTAGATTGATAACATTTCTGGCCATGCTTGTTCCTGTGAGCTTAACTTGTGCGAGGATATTATGCTGGATAAATCTAGTTTAGCACAAGGTTTTGAATTACCTGCTTAATTTTAAAGATACATGTAAAGATACTGAAGATACAGTACCGCTGTCTTGCACTTAAAGCCAAACATGTTCCTAAATGCTTTGCTAGATTGCAACTGAAGTGCCAGCATTTAATTCGTCTGAAGTTCTATTAAACGTAATACAAAGAAAAGTTTTAGTGTAAGCAGTGTGCCAAATCTGTTCTCATTTATACAAGTGCAAATCAAAACTAATTTCTTTTAATCCAGTGTTGTTAAAACAATGAGCTGAAGAGTGTAAGTCTGTTCCCCTCTTTTCAGGGCTGGCATAGGCTTCCTGGGACAAAATGATCTCACTTCAGAGAAATCTTCTCCTTACCAGGCTCTCTGTAATGAATTCCTGATCAAAGTGGGCTGCTCCCCTGGGTTTTCAACATAGTGCTAAAGCAAATGGCCTTTTTTCCAAAAGCCTTTTAACATAAGGAGTGTAATTGTCTGTTGATTAGAGGTAGTGTCTATGATTTGTGACAATATATTGTTCTGGGAACTGAACATTATCATGGAAGACTAAGACTTTACTAGTAATGGCCTGGATTTAATGTAGATGTCACATCTTTCAAACTACAGATTTGTAAAATAAGGTCAAATGTACCTAAAATGGACCTAATGTTCTTAAGTGAACGCATTCATGAGTAGGAAGCTAAATAAATGTCTGCTCAAAAACATGTTTTTCAGCCAGGGTAAAGTCTCATGCTTTTGTGTGCACCTTATGAAGGTAAAAGACAGTTAAGTCTCAGTGATTTTTTTATTTTCTCACATAGGCGCAACTAAGTTTCTTTTGCTATCCTCAAAGGTTATGTCTGTACTGGTTTCACCTCTAACGTGTTTGATGAAGCCATCACTGATGTAATTTGATCTTGTGAAAATATAGTTAGCAATAGAGGACTGTGACCCAAATTACTTACCCTCGGTAATACATGCAACTTTTCTTTAGCTATAGGAATTTATGTATTACTAAAGTCTTGTCAAATCCCTACGTGTGCAGCCTGTTTTCCAAAGAGAAATGCTGGACACTTTATTGTTCCTCTGCTGAGGAGATCCAAGAGTTACATACAGTCTAAACTCTGGAAGTCTCCAGAGTGCATTTCTGTGTAGGCAAGCACACTTGGATAGCACTTCATCGAAACTGGAAAACTTTGCCTGAGGAGAGGCTTACTAGCACAGGGATAACACTTAACAAATAGGGCTTCCACTGCTTTGACCCCAGTGCTGTTTTTCTTTGAAACTTTCTCTATGTTTCAAGAATTAACATACCCTGAACAACCTCATGTATCTCTGCATCTGATGTGTTGACTTGCTCTGTCACAGATTTAAATTATCTTCTCATATAATCTTAAATCTATCTTGATAAGATGGAATAGGAATATATAGCACTTCCTTAGAAACAGGCAAATGTGATAAACCCTCTCAACAAACAGTGGCTTACTTCAAATGCTTTTTCTCATTACAGTCGTTCCCTAAAATTCATAATGTTGGGCTGTTACTGTATCTTCTGCAATGCTCCTTTGAACTTTAGCACTGTTCCTCAGTGTAGTAATGAAACCAAACCTGGTCCTTTGTCATTCAGTTCTGTGAAGACCCTTGAAAAACTTTTGAGATTAAATTTCAGGGCCAAATTGAGTTAAAGCAGCATTATAGAGATAAGAACAGCAAGGAGGTTAGTCAGCAGTTTTCTAGAGTGTGGTGTACCAGCCCAGGCTGTCCCTTGGTTTGTCACCTGAATAACCCTAGAGGGTCTGCCTTAGGGCTCAGCACAGAGGCAAGGCAGCACAAGCCTGCAGGGGTGAAGAGGAAGCAAAGGCAAATGATGCTACAGTTAACAGTTCAACAAAAAATGTTGTTGAAAAGATTTTGCTGTATTGTTCACGGATTCTCATTTTCATTTAAATTTCCTAGTTCTTCAACTACAGAAGCATTCTCCCATACAATCCAAAGCTCTGTGAAGGTTCACTTCCTAGAAGCAGCAGCTGAGATGTGGGGAGTGACGTTTCTAGAAAATGCTGGGGAATATTAGCGTCTGAATAGTCTGAACTGAGTGCTGTGTGCTGTTGTGGAGACCTCAGCTGAGATATGCCTTACAATTTGGTGGATAGACTTAGAATAAGCAGGCTGAAGTCTAAAGTTGTGAGCACCAAGGGTTGCACTGGTGAAGATGTTGTGAGTGAATTTAGGAATGGGATGAGATTCTTTCTTAGTAGCATATATAAATATCACATTCCTCCTTCAGGCTGCATATGCTTGATGAAGGTCTGCAGTCTTGAGATGTGACAGGTGGGAACTGCGCACCACATCTTTTACTTTTCTTCATGGTATATTTGTGCTGTGAGTGAATACCCAAAACAAGGTGTTGGGCAGCCAGGCACATATATTGCAGCTGTGAGTCCTAGCTGTGAGCTAGACCATATCCTGTCTGCTGTGGCATTTGCTGAAGTCCACAGAGGAGCAGAACATCCTGTTTGCTTAGTTTTCTTTTGTCTGCCCCATACCAGCACAGGGAGAATATTACTCTATATCTTTCCTCTTCTGTTCTGAAATTGGATCACAGCACTCATGATTGTGTTCAATAGCTGGAAATGCTGAGGATATCCGATTGCTGAGGTCTCTTATTTTAAACACCACATGCCAGGAAAAGTATGTGGGATCCCACCAGCTTAGCACTGGAGGGTGCAGGATGCATCAACAGGAAAACCAAACAAAACATGAAGTGAAATTCATTTGAAAAGGGAAGGGACTCATAGACCACCAATCAGCAGTGCTTAAACTCTTCATATCTACACAATAGTCCTTTTATATTCCTTCAGTTCTTCTCGATATGCAAACTATCTTAAACTGATTTTTAGAGCTGCAGCTGTCACCAAAGGCAGTGGGACCTGTAGGTGCTCATTACCTTTGAAAATCAAGCCAATGTATTTGAATGTGGTAGTAAAAGCCAAAAGCACTAAATCAGGATGGTGAAAGCATAACTTTGATAGTTCTGTTATGTGATCCTAGCCACCTTCATGTTGGATACAGAGGCAGGGCCTCACACAGAGCACACCAGAGCTCAAAGGTATGTTGTTTCTTCTTTGCCTTTCAGCCAGCCTTCCTCTACAATTCTGTTGACTTGCCACGGCAATCCTTCCAGCTGAGTAACACTGGATAGGACTTTTTTAGAGCTTAGCAGAGGTAACTTTTATTCATCCAGAATACTTTCTTTTCCTTGAGAAACAGGTTTTCTCCCCCTTTTTCTTCCAAATGTGTATTAGGCTGATGTGGGGAATGAGTGGTCACGCAACTGACCCATAGCCAAGTGGGCCAATTTGGCTAGCAGTACAAGGCAGCAGCAGCAAGGATGGGCAGCCACCTGAGTCACAGTTTGATTTTCATTTGGAAGACTTGTTGTGCCCTAGGAAAGGTTTCTAAGTAATGGATAAAAGTCAGAGCAAGCCCTGATTACTCTGGTGTAGAATGAACTCAATTCCACTGTCGCATCTGAGCGCAAAGGGAGTAAGGTGTCCTTCAAGCTGGTCCCAGCTGCCTGGGCTCAGGAAGGACACCATATACTCCTGTCACTTAAGGGTACAGGAAAACTTAAAACACAAACTGAATTTGCAAATTCAGGACCTCTTCTGGCAGGAGGGGTAAGAGAGCTGGCCCACTGAGGGCTGCAGCCAAGTGTGGCATTAATTTACAGGGAAAGCTTGTTTAACTGGTCCTCTGTTACTGCTTGCCTCAGACTGGAAGCTTTCTCAGTTCGTTTGGTGTCTTTTTTTTTTTTTTTTTTCAAAGTGCCACATATTGTTGGTAAAATAAGGAAACTTGAAAACAGAGGAAGTAGGGGTAATGTTGATCTTGAAACACCAGCAATTGAAAAGACCATTCACAGTTTCCTTTAAAACAAAACCAAGGGGTAAGATAATGCTAACCAGGGCTGGGTGCCCAAGAGAGCATCATAATGAAGCATCCACTGTTATTGTTCAACTCAGTGTTTGTTCTTCATGTGAACAAAAGGAAGGAAGAGCTCTGCTATCAGGCTGGAGAGGAAGGAGTCTTTGTTGCCCTTGGCTACCCTAACTTTAAATGTGAGGAAGCACAGGGCACTACAACATAACCTTTCTGCAGTATTAGATGAGGAAAATTGATAGTTCAGGAGGTTAAGGGCGGACACTCTGTTTCTCTAGGCTTCCCTTTCATGACAGCCACAAATCAGGTATGGCAGTGCTAGTATTTACATAGGTCACGTGAGGTTTTTAAAACCTGGTTTTAAACCCTGGTACTTCTGCTTTGCTGCTTCTCATTTGATTCTTCCTCTGTGTTGTTGCTCACCCTAGGAGCAATAAGAGATGCCATTTCCTTATTGAATGTGACAGGCACCCAGTGTCCTGTTTGTAAAGTTCAGTCATGTTGCTGAATGTATCTGCTAGAGACTGAGTCAGGTTTACTGTACTTTTCTGTTCCTGCTCCGCCCGTAGATTTGTCTGCTGAAGTGGCAGAATTCCTGCTGTCCCTCTCCCCATCTTTCAGGTCATGAGGATGACACACTGTCAGATTAGTGATAAAAGTTTATCATGCTCACAGCCATTGTTTCAGATTTTCAGATGACTTAGGCAATGACTGTGTCATCAACTAACCTCAGGTTAAAATTTAAAGACACCCCTGCAATCATGAAATTCTGATTAGCTTGCTGTGTGTGTGTCTAGTCCATGTACTACCTCTGCATACCAAGAGACAATGGAGAAACAGATTTGCATCCCTTTAGAGGCAATGCTGTTGTGTTGGGTTGTTTGAAAAATGTAGGTGCATATTTTGATTCTGATATACAGAGTTCATTCCTTGTATATGATACCTTGAAATTTCTGGACAGACAATAAAAGCAGCCCACAAATGCATATCAGCTTTGTCTCCCATTCAAGCTGCATCCCTGCATTGATTTCCTGTTAATTCAAGGTTACCATGGTGCATGATATACAAAATGACACTTCCACACATTTCTGTTAGAGTCTGTTTCCATAATCTGATTCTTCTCACAACAGTATGTTTTGTGAAAGTTCTACCAACATTACTGTAGACAGAGAAAGAACATTACTTAGATAAAATAGCCTTGTTTTGTTTAATGCAAGTGATCTGAGGGCTTGGTGATTTCTCATAGTGAAAGCACTTGGTAAGAATGCAAAAAGAATAGGGAGAATCCCGTGAAACTACTGAGAGGGTCAAGTGTAAGAAAGGTTCTTTAAGTCATAGTAAGTCAACTGTATACCATTAAAGGCAGGAGAATTAGGGCCAGGCTCAAATTAGATATTTGAGGTATGATCAGTTTGTGTGTAAAACCATGCTAGATACAGGAAGAAATAAATACCATATTACATTGTTGGCATTGTGGCTCTGAAAACCCAGTAAGTTCAACACAGAAAATGGAAAAAAAAAAAACTCTGAATGTCCTGAAAACTTAAATTAAGAAATAAAATTAATTCAGACCACTCACCAAAGTAGCCTTCGGAAAACAGGTTGGTTTTTATTTCACATAATAGATACAAAAGCTCAGTAAAATGCTGAAAATCCAGGTGGGCTAATGGGGGAATGACTCTGCCTGTACTTAGTTTTTTTTATGTTACTAGCATCTTGAAGTGTGGACGTTCTTTGAAGAAAAAAATTCCAAGATTAGATTTAGCACATTTTAGTCAAGCCACAGCAAGTATACTCAGTTTACAAATACAAATGTTTTGTGTTTGTTTTCCTAATTACTATCCCTAGAAATTGTTTCTTAAAAGCTAAAAGGACTTCTTTCCTTCTCACATATCATCATGAGTGGTTCTAATCAAATAAATTGTGTCTTTGCCAGTTTAAACAGTTGTCTTCAGTCAGGCCAGTCATGGTGCCTTCTGTATACAGTTACAGTTTTTGTACTTGGGTGTTAAAATAAATCTGAAGAGGCATGGAAGAAATAAAATTTACTTAGGTTTTTGGTGACTCTGTCTCAACAGAACTAGCAAGGCTGAGTGAGCAACTAACTTTCATTAGTGTGGTTGGAGACAATAGATGAGCTTCTGAGTACTGCCAGGGAAAAATTATCTTCAATAAAAGTAGGTGCTGGTTGGATGCATCCCTAATTAAAACTGTGGAAAGGGTTTCCTCTCCCTCTTAGGGCTAGAGGGCCTGGCAAAATCTCCATTGGGATGAAACTAGAGCATTTATCTGAAAGGCTTCTTGGGTAAAGGACTTTCTTTATATAAACCGTTGTTATGACCATCCATATCTATCTATCTATAATAATTTAAACTTGCAGAAGATGTAAAAAACCATGTAGCAGCTACAAGAGGATTGGAAGCCTTCTAGCAAAGCCGTGCCCGATGGAATTGCTTTTTGTTGGAGCAGTATCTTTGACAGACTTAAGCAGTGGTTTTAATTAAGGATAAGGGTCCCATTAGAATAGATATGAAGGGTGGCAGTGAATAAGGCCATGATCTAACTGGAAAGAAGAGGAGAATCATGGGCAGCAGAGTTCTGTGTTGTACTGCAACACAACACATCTTGCAGGTCATTAGTGGAAGGGGGTAGGCTAAGCTTTTGCAGCATTCCCCTTCCACTGCCTCACCTTTAGACCTGTTTGGAAGGGGAAGGCTAATACAATACCTTTTACCTAATACAATACCTAATACAATAATTTTACAGCACAAATCGAAAGACAACACTTTGATACAATGAAATTTGGTGTGATTTCTTCCTTTTCCTTAGATAGAGACTTACTGAACCCTGGACATGAGGAGAGAGGAGCAGTCCTTACGTTCTTCCTCTAATGAATTTTCTCACCAATGGACTAGACTTGATAACAGAACAGTTTGCTGTAGGAGAAGGCTAAATCCTGCCTGTGCCTTTTATAAAAGAATCCTGCTAAAAAGAGTAAGAAGGGGAAGAAATTCCCCATTCTTCTGTTACCGGGAAGAAATCAAATGAATGGTTCTGACAAAAGAAACAAGAATAGATAACACAGTGTTAGTGAAAAACTGTTTTTTAAATAAGCAAAATGGTTTTGTTTCCACAAGCTAGCAAGAGGGATATTGGTTGCTACAGCAGGAGTCTAATGGCACCAGATTCACCAGCCTGGTTGTTTATTTGTAGGGATGTGTTCAGTGAACATTTCAAGTACTCCAGGCAGAAAAGAGAGACGAGGACTTAGCTATATTTTGTTAACATTTACTTTCCAATAGAAATCAAACTGAAGAAGACAACAGAAAAATCCTGATTTCACTTTATTATTAGCTGTTGAGATATGCATTTATCAGAAGAAATGAGAAACAGATTACACCAGCAAACACATCTGGCCTTAGACCGGACTTCAAGTCATCCAAAAAGAAGCACAAAATATGGAGTTGTTTACAGCCAGGCACTTAAAATCCCACACAGCTGCAAGGGTGAGAGGGAGCAGAATAAACTCTCAAGACAAGCTGACAACAGCTCCACTGCAAGGGTGCCCCTTTTGCAGACGAGACAACAACAGATGAAGAAATCTTGAGAATGACCCAGAGCAGTGCTCATTAGTGAATGAAGCACAGGCAGGAAATGGGACAAGATTTCCTTTGTCATAGTTTTTCACCCAGCTGTCTGCCTGTCCCACAGCCACCCACATGCAATCAAATATAGTCATAGTCAACCTCCAGAAAAGTTATACAAATAAAACCTCCAGTGATTGCATACAGAGTCCTTCCAAGTTACATTTACCCCATTAGCAAGGAATGAAAAATTACTGGTTTTAATCCAGGCACGTTTATCATTGCAATTGACGCTTATTAGGAGGGGTTGTATTCAGGTAAATCTGATAGAACTATGTGATTTCTCTTACTGATGTCATCGGGGCATCTGTTTCTCTGCATATCTACTATTATTATTTATTTACTAGCACTTTCACTGCTTCTATTTTGTTTCCTTCTTATGGCAAAGTTGTAATTTTTACTTTATACAGGTATAAACTCTCTTTGTATTAAACAGATGTGTGCAATACCCAAAATGAGAGCATTAACAAGCAGAGAAAAACATTTCTGGACTTCTGAAATGGAATCTGTGGAATCAAATGCTATTTTGAGATTTTTAAGTTATCATAATAACATTGAGACTCCAGCTTCTTTGCGACCTTTCTTTTGTGAGTACAGCTCACTTAACATCTTGCTCATAGGCTATAAAAATGTTTTGTTTTTCTTACGGATTGAATGCAGGTTTTTTATCTATATTTTTCAGCTGGAGTTAAATAACAGAAGTCTGTTACAGAGAATTCTGTAACTTGTTTTTTTCAAATGGCAGCCATCCTGTTGCTCTCCACCAGGAGCCACCTGTCTGTAGGGTACTGTGAGTAGTTACATTCTACTTCGGTGCTGTTCATTGTGCCTTCATATTTGGCTTTGCTGCTCAGCTGCAGTGGCAATTTTTAAATGGAGCAGTTGTCTATGAGCTGTTCATGAGAGTCTTTTAAATGGAGACTTTGAACACATTAGCACTGAGATTGAGCATCAATAAAAATGAATGTCATATTTGTAGCCTATAGCAATTATTTTTAAAAATCATGGATTCATGCAGTCTTGAGCCATCCAGTGTGTAGAGTTCAGAGTGGCATTAGTGTGAAAATAGAAATCAGTGTGTAGAGTTCCAGAGTGGCATTAGGCAGACAGAGAATTCAAGCTGGCATAAAGAAAAAAAAAAGCCCAGCCTCTTCCCACCCAAAATTATGTCAGCACCGATATGAGACAGCTCTCTCTAGTGTCAGCTTCTCTATTTAGAAATCCCACTTGAATCAGTCCATGTGAGTATCATGGCATTCTTTCAAACTCTGAAGTACCTACAAGGAGCTGGTCTGAGACCAGCTTATTCCACCCTCGCTAGCAGAGAGACCTGAGATACAAAAGAGGTCATAATTGTTAATCAAAGTGATTTTATGCTTAACGGGGAGGGGTTGCTGCAAACTATCAGAACAGTATTTGAGGCATCTGGTTTGTTGCTTTTGGAGTCCCATTAATATCTCTTCTGTGCTGTTACAATGGTAATGGTAGCTATCAGACATTACTGCATCTCCTCTTACCACTGTGTCTGGGTGCAGTATCACTAGAGCTTTTAGTTGTGTATTTTTCTCCCCACATCTCTCATTTCTCATCTTTATTTGAATCACAGTCTTGTTCAGCAGGTCAGCTAATGGAGAGCAGATTTTTTTACTTATTCTGGTTCTTTTTTCCCTTTTCCCTCTATTTATATAACACACAATTTGTAATCTTTTTAAAACCAAAGAAGAGAGAAGTCTTGAGTTCATCTAGATTAAAATCAGCTGCAGCCTGTTAATGGACTCAGCCCAAGACTGAGACTTTAGGAAACAAAAACACTGGACTAAATTATACTGAACTGGCCTCTGTCTCCTGGTGAGGGGATTCATATAGCGAGAGGAAAGGGGAAAAGGGGGGTAAAGGGAGAGGATCTCCATGTGGTTTTAATTCATTTTGATTCTCTTCCTGAAGCTAATTTACCCAACACAAAGGCTCTGTAGTGGGCAGCCAGCTTTTTAGAAGTTTGGCTTTCACTGATAAACAACTCAGTTCCTGTTCTGAAGGTCCGAGATAGCTCAGACCTGTGTGTAATCAGCCAAGGTTTAATGTGAGTATTTTGGTACAGGGTATTTCAATTACATATTAGAGTCCTTTCATCATCTGTCAGAGTGTATCCTGAAGACTCTCAGATAATTGATCTAACTCCTCCATTCATTCTGTCCCCAGAAACAGACAGTGAATTGTCTCATTGAAAATCAGAATAGCAGACACATGGGCCAAAACAAGTCAAGCCAAAAGTGCTTCCACTGGCATGGCACTCACAGAAGCCAGTTCTGAGCTTCTTCTGGTCATAGAAGCCTTTGCCACCGAAGTAGCAATGTACTGTTCTCTGCTAAAGGGAAAATACTCATTGATTCTATTCATCCCCTTTGACATTAAATCTTTTTTATTGCATTCTTAGTCCCATTTTTGTGTGTAGTCCTCTAGCAACATGCAAGAAGTTACGTCTTTGCCCTAAAAAAGCCAGACAGTGGGTGGAGAAGTGAAGCAAACAGTAAATCATTAGCTGGAAATTACTTGATTAATTATGTTAGGCCCAGACTGTCTTTGGTTACAGTTTTCATGTGTTTAGTGACAATAACTTGTAATCGAAACAAAACTAGAAGGCAAATGGGGAGATTAATGAAGGGACTGAGATGGAGGAGGGAGTGGAACTAGGCCTTGGAAGGAAGGGTTAACTGGAGACAATAGCTATGCATGTATGGCTTCCCAGCGCTTCAGTCCCATGTGCAAATATTTGTTATGGGAAATGAGTAAAAGCATGGCCCAAATCTATCACTGCCTAATAAGCCACAACAATCAGCACCAGTTGTTCACTGCTCTATTAGTGTGTCCTAGGAATGAGTAACATCAAAGCAAATACAGTTTTAAGATTGAGATCTGGGGATATCTGGCTTCAACTGCTAATTCTTGCTGATTTTGTGTAATAATGGACAAAAGAATTTCACCATGTCCTGTTTTCAATCTTCTAATTTACAGAGATGCTGAAATGTTCAGCAATATGTGAAGGACACTCAATTCCTACAGTGTTTCATTCTGTATACATATGATCCAGTTACTCTATAGTTGTCCAGGAAGCCTTATATATATCCTTATCTGGGCATGTTTTTCCAAAGTGAATTTTGCATTTTCATGGCTTTCCTGCTTTATGAGTCAGTTCCAGCAAAGGTTTAAATACAGAGACAATCCCTTCTACTTTGCTTGACAAATAATTTCTCACATTTATAACAGGTCATCCGGACACTAGGTTGAGCAGGACGTGGTCTTTCCATGCTGTACCTCTCCCATCAGCACCCAGTCCACCTCCTGTGTGCCACAGTGCTCTGAAAACAGGCCAGAGCTGCTGCAAAGCTTTCAGGAATTAGACTGGGTTTTCTAAGGGTAAATCAAGTTTGAGCTGATGTACTGGAAATCTTCTTTGTATCTCTTCTTTCCAAAACTTAAGGCGTGGTGTAGCTGAAATAAAGTAACCTGAAGGCTTTTGGATACTGTAAGCTGTTTCACTTTTCCCCTTGGCCTTCCTCAAATGCTGCTTGATTTGCTGTCCTTTTTGGTCATTTCATTTTGTTCTTCTGTGTTTATTCTGTCAGTAAGTCTGTTATTTGTCTAATGCTCAGACAGATCACTTTCTCCCCTCACTCCAACCTGTTAAATATGGATGACTCAACAGAAGTGGTTAAAATTTTATTCAGAAATAACTGGAAGTAATTAGCCATCCAGGACTTGGCCAGAGATTTATTTTAAGACTCAAAGTAACCTAATAGTATTCTGATAGTAATAGTAAACTTAATTTCAGATGGCTTTGGATTAATTTTCTAAGAAGAAACCTGGTTTTGGTATTCTTTACACACACACACACACCAACAAAAACAAAAAGTAAAATAAACAGTTTTATACTTTTACTATTCCACAGCTAGCAAATTACCAAAGAAATAATTACAGTAGTTTGATATAGTAAAAATTGTGTGTGTTACATTGGATTACAATAAGCTTCAATGTGAGGATATGCTTCTGTCAACAAATATTCATCCCCTACACATTTAGAAGCAGAGCTGCATTTCTCATTGCCCTAATCTGCACATTTGTGGCATCTGTTCCCATGATTCCCTTTGTCTTGTGAGGTCCAGACCCTGCACAGCCTGTGTCTTGTTGTAGTCTTTTGTTTTTAGCAATTACTAAACAAAGCAGTATTTAACTGTAGCTTTATTTAGCTTGAAAGGAAATGCAGTGCTAGAGTGACCAGTTTCAATAGCTTTAACCTAAGACATAACAAAAAGCCATAGTCTTTTTCTGTCATTGATTCCAACCCAAAGGAACCAGATAGTTCAAACAAAAAACTTATGAGAAGTATGGGGTTCAGTCATTTCAAGGCATCATGCTATGACATAATTGTGAGAAACCTATTTTAGTGTGCCTGCAGACTTGAGCTACTTATATTACTTACTCTTGGTTCCTAACATAAAAGTTGTCATCACAACCATAAAGCTAGAAATGCACTTTTGAAAAAGAGAGAAAAAAATTGAGAGCAGAATATTCAATTACCATGAAAAAAGTTTTATCTTGATATTCTACTCTGACTCTGTCCAATTTGATCCTTTGCTGTCATACAAAATGATGTAGTTGGTAAGGTGTTGATCCTGGAGGTTCCCAGGGATCTGGCACAGCAGGAGTGATGTGTTATTACCTGGCAGAGCTCTAGTCACTTGTGCACAGTTAAGGGCCTGCAATGTTTGCTCACATTTTACCTGTAGAGAGGAAAAATCTCAATTTTTTTTCCATTTTCAACTACATAAATTTCTCTGCATAGAGGAAGAAAATGTAGAGAGAGTGAGACATCCTGCTTTCATGTTCTTCTCATGGTCTGGTAGCTGCACAAGCGCGTGGGGAGCCGCACATGCCGAGGCACCCAGAGCTCAGAGCTCTTGTGCAGACCAGCACACGTGCACTTACGTGACTCAGACTAAGTTTCACTCCTCTGCTCTGGTGGCTGCTAGAGGACAGGAAGAAGGGCCTGCTGGGAAGGTTTATTTTAAGAAGTTGCTGTATGATTTTGGTTCCGTTTGGCCGCAGTGTTCATTGTAAGCACAGAGCAAGAAAGCAAGAGCTTTCTTGGGGATGCTCTGTGTGAGCTGTGTGTCTGTTGTGTCTTATTTGCCCTGCTGTGCTCCAAACTTAGTGTGGTTTCAGAGAACTCTGCTGATGTGTCAGGTCAAGCTACTTGCGTTCCACGTCTCAGATAATCAGGAGTCGTTCACCCTGGCTGCTGTCAAACTGTTCAACTTTCCTTAAAACTATTCCTACTAGTGTAAAAGTCTACCAGTATTTTACCATGAAACAGATATTCTTTGGGGAGCTTCTGCATCTGTGGTAATCTGAGGAAGTTATGGACAGAAGCTGCTATACAAGGTGTACATGTGCTCGCAGTCTGAAACTAGACTTAAGAATAAAATGCAGAATAATATACATATGCATCCTGTAATATGACAGGGGTTTTACAGAAATTCCATTTGGAGGATATTTATAGTCATTGCCATACTTTGCCTGGGATGCTTTTTAATAGTTTCTGAAATGAGATGGCTTTATTGTTTAGAGAGCTCCAAGAAATAAAACTGTTCTTAGTTTGGGAGGTTTGCTGCTTGTTTCTCTAGCAGCTGTTGAAGAATAGGCCACAAGTTCTTCCTTATCACTTCTGCCTGGTGGGTGAACAATGCATTTGGAGCTCTTTCATTTTGCTTTTAGAGTGTTGGGAACATTGGCATACAGCCTAAAGCAAAATGGTGGAGGAAGAATGAAGTCATTTGCTTTGGTCATCATCAGTTTTTAAGAAAACTAAGACGGCTCAGTCTGGTGCATTTTCCATTAATTGGGTGTATTGTACATTGTTTTCAAGATTTTCATACTGGGCAGCACTTAGTTTGTAGATCTTTGGTACACTCAGATTTCCAAGCAATATAGACTTCCTAGGGTAGGTCAAATTCTCTTACACTTTCTGTCTTCATTCGTGCAGCACTTTCCACAAAAGCATTCCAATAGTGTCAGATTATTTGTTTATTTTCCTGAATTACTAGTTCTAAAACATCTTTCTCATATTGTTCAGAGAGAAACAGTCTAGTCAATAAAAGCAGAAATTGGAGAACAGTTGACTGTTTTAAGTAGAGCTTTGAGAATCCAGTCATGCTGGTTTTCTGAGTCTAGTTAGCATTTTACTTTTATGCTGTATGTCCTGTACCTTCACCCTGTGAAGGGGGAATACAAAAGTAGAATGTTGGTGCTAGTCCAAAACTTTGAAACTTTGTTTGTCATTCATTACCTGAATTTCACGTAACTGTGAAACTGTGCTTGGGGTTCCACAAAAGAAGTTTTCTTTTGAGGTTTTTGCTTTGATTTGAGTTGGATCTATCCAGAAAATGTCTTGTGGCATAGTATTTGAATTTTTGCAGGTTTTTTTAGCCATCGGGAAATAAATTTCCTGAAGTTCTGAGCCAGCGGAAGAAGGTGAAATAAGATAGAAGATGGTCATGTAGACAACTTCATGTTTGTTCAGAGGATTAGTCTTCAGATTTTTGCCAAGTTTCATATAAACGTTTGGTCTGGCTCTGATGTAATCCACAGTGATTCATCTGCTTTCCACTGTCTCCCAAGAGGGTGAATCACACTGTGTATCTCCAAGATAAACTATCAACATACACCGACAGAGGTGTCATTCAGGTAAAGAATGATAAACAAAGTACACTAGAAAACATACTGTCCTGAGGTCAAACCTTTCCCTGTAAGTGGCAACTAACAAATACATGGAAATGCCCTTTACTGGTTCTAGATTGTCTGTTTTATATTTCCTCTGCCTAGAAACCGATGAGACTGAGAAGCAGACAAGAATAAGTTTCTTTCCTGATATTGAGCACCATAGTCGGGAAGGTTATTTTCTTCTTCCTACAGAGTCCCCTGGCATGTGTTTTTTTGGTCAGATATTACTTGGCAGTATCAGCTGGAAGAGATGGTTCTGTTTGGGATAAAATCTTATTTATTTCCCCCCCACACTCCATAATGTGTTTTTTTCTTCTTTTTTTTTTTTTTTTTTCTTTTTTAATACTAGACTAGAAAACTGTGTCATTTAAAGAATAAAAATTAATTTTTTATTTCTATATCAGATTTTCTCCCTAACCTTTTATCTACTGATTTGACTGATTTGCAGCCGTTCTTCCCCTCTCTCCTTGCTGTTAACTAATGGATTTTGGTATTAAGCCAGCCTTTCAGTGCACACACCACCATGCCAGTGAGAGTGTGTGCAGCTATTCTGTCTGCTTTGGAAGCCTACAGATGCAGCCAGAGCTAGAACAATTCCCGTATTGATCCCGCACTTGTCAGTTAATCCGTCATAAGGCATGGGAATCCTAGCCCTATCCACATCTGCCTGCATAACTGCAGGGGAAAACCAATTCTCTGAAGCTCTCACCAGGAAACAAGAAAGCAAAGAGAAATGGGAGCTTGCTGGGAGAGAGGACTGTAAGCTGCTGGGCCAGAGGGCCGTGAGATTGCCTACCTGCTCCACCCTTTCCCCTTGACTCCTTTTCATCCTCTTGCAGGTCAGCAGGATCAGGTTTATGTTAGCGAACCATGAAGCTTATCAAATAAATGTTGCAGCAGCAGGTGTTTGGCTCTCTCCACAGGCCAAGTCTAACAAGGTTGATATTGTGTCTGTGGCCAAAGTAATGCAGTAATTACTTCTCTGGGTTTGGAACACCCAAGAGATTTCTGGGAACCAGTTAGAAAAACAAACCTTGCTAAGAGTAGGGGATTTTTTAAAAGGAACAGTGGTGCTCTCTGTGCCAGAAGGAGAGGACAGGCATTTTCAGTGCAGCATCCAGCATGGTACCCCATCCCCTCATAGACTGCTCATGTTACAGGGGCCTGGAACAGAGGTAAAGTGCCTGAGTTTGGTTGCTCACATTGGGATGGGCAGCTTATTTGGCCCATGGTGGCATGTGGAAAGGCAGCTGCTTCCTTTAAAGTCTTTAATGTGTACTGTAAGAGTTGCATAGCATAGCGCTCCCGCTGCTGTCTGTTTCTTGCTTTGTGCATTTCCCTGGTAAGCTCTGAACACAGGTATTGAGTTACAGGACATGATGCAGCCTAATTACCCTAGAGGAAGAATGAGATCTCACAGCACAGCTCTGCTGTGCCCTGCCCCTTTATCTCATCTAGTCCCTCTCAGGCCAGGGAGGAGAAAGTTATAACAGGTCTTTACAGTGATGACATTTAAAAGCAGCAATCTCAATGATTCTTTTTGAAAGAGTATTGATCAGTTAGGCCAAAGCTTTTTCCCTGCAGCTGATTATTATATGTGATAATGTTATCATAATGTCATTTAAGCCAACTTAAGTAATTGCAAAAATGGCCTGAACTACTGGAAATTTCTTCTGTTGCTGTGTGGTTGTCCTGGAGACTAGAATTTGAAAGTGAGAAGAGGAAGAAAGCAAAACTGATTAGACATTCATAGGGTTGCACATTAGACTTGAACCTGGTATGTTTAAAAAATTATTTTTTTAATATAAAGAAGCTATAAAATTCTTACTACCTATAAATAATTCTATAGGCATCCTTCTCTGCTGTTGAACCATCCTACAAAGCAATGCCTTAGTAGTGATGAATGAATTTTCCCAAGCTAGGAAAGTTAGCATTTCATTAATATATCTGGCAATGTTTTTCCATCCCTACTGTTTATATTAAGCTGTGTTATTGCATATTACTTTGTATTCTGAAGACCTGATGCTTTGGTGGCGGTGCAAAGGTACCACACCATTGTCTCAGTGTTCTCAGAAGCTCAGCAGTTTCTTGCTGAGCTGCTTTGTTCTGGGTGCGTTGTGCCAGGCACACGGTGACCGAGTGTGCTGTGGCCCCTGGTGGGAATGCCATGGCCTGCCAGTCCCCAGTGCTGGATTCTGTGCTAGGAGTACTGCACACTTGGAGGCGAGTGCTGTGGGTAGGTGAGACACCTGCTTCCTCAAGGTATTCACTGACTTTCCATAAACACTGAGTGTAGCAAGTAGTGAACAACTGATGTACTAAAACTGCTGGAAGGGAAAGTCATGGAATTTGCCTCAGCATTATTGCATTTGTCTGCTCTTGAAAAATGGCACCAGGGTTCCTTCCACAGCAATTTCCCGATGACAAATGCAATACAGATCACCCAAAAATTAGGCAGGTTATGTATGACCTAAGACGGCCTAGATGGTCCTTATAGAGCTCTCTACTTGAATCTGGGACACATTTGCATGATATAGACAGGTTTTTTAACATGGTCCTTTAATTTGATTTTTATATACATTGTTGGAACCCTCGTTAAGCATTTGGAAGGACACAGCTTAACTAGGACAGATTTTTTCATAATGTACTCTGTAAACATTCAAGAATGATGTCTGAAAATTGTCATTTGGAGAAAGCGTTGCTGCAGAATTTGGCCTACCAGCCCTATCTGAAGTACCAGATTCTGAGGGAAGATGAAGCCCATCTATTTATTTTTCTATAAAAAGCAAACCAACTATGGCCAACTCTAATGAATCTCCACTGGAGAGAAGTGTGTCAGCAAGAAGCCATTCAGGACTGAGCTGTATGGCAATGTTCAAGAGAGTCTGGAGGCACATTAGGATTGGTGTTGCAGTGCCAGAGCTATGTATGAGAACCTCACGCATGACTTATCAGTGTTCACCTGAGTGTAACCAACATGAACGAGAATGTATTTGCTATTAATATTGCAGCTGGGATTTTTTTTCTTTACTTTTGTGATTAGAAGAATGTGCCAGCTGTGTGCATGTGTGTCTTCTGGCAGTGGAGGAATGACAGTGCTTACAGTTTCCATATAAAAGCAAGAGCATGCCTTCTTTAGGCCCAAAACATTTACAAAAGTACTTCATAAAGCTTAAGAAATAATGAAAAAGAAGAAAATAAGTGGCAGTGGATTAGACCAAGGTATTTTATGTACTGTGATGTTTTGTATAGTCATCTGGAAAGAAATGGAAAAGATCTTTTGAAGATCATTGATTGGAAACAATCTTTATTACCGATCAAGTTCACCTTTGTGAAAAAAGATGGTTATTTAAATATTAGGCATCTTTTACTCCCATGGCACAAAACTGATTCAAAGACTTGCTCTGATAGATAAACTGTTAAATGGCTTGTTAGATTAGATAAGGGAATTGGAATGTATTTGATGTTAAAATTACATCACTACATATGAAATCTCTCCTCATCTACAACTAGAAAAAGATATTACCTGAGTATAGGAGGTCATCTGCATGTTGTGTACTTTTTTGAAGGCTGAGAATTGGTTTGGACATTACTTTTGTATTTACTACTTTTTATCCCCAGTGGAAAAAAATGTTTGTATTGGCTATACAGAGATGAAAATATGTTGAAGTTTTCAGGTACTGGTAATGTACACCAGAGTTCTCACTGACAGTCAGTTTACATTAAGATCTGGGCTACATAAGAAAGAGGAAAAAAGGACCTCTAACCAACCTAAGAGAGTTATATAATTCCATTCTTTAATGGGCCAGATTATTCCTGGCCTATTAATGTAGAAGTTATCAACACAAATGGAATTACACAGACCCCTGCAAAGACTCTCCTCGAATATAAAATACCTAATTTTGTCCTTTTTTGTCAGATTCCCAAAACGAGGTAATGATGTGACTTACTTGACAGGGATGCTAAAAACACATCTACCACTGAAATTAATTAATTCTTTTTTCCTTGATTAAGAAGTTCTATTACTCCATGGCCCAGAATCATCAAACTTATTTTTTTCTGTAGCCCATTTCCGTTCATGGCTTATGGTCAAAACAGGATTTTAAATCTCCATAATTAATCTTAAGCCCTTAATACACCATGTGATTTCTGACCCAGCAAGGACTTGGATGTCACAGTAACATATGCAGCAACAAAGTGATATCAGTCTTCCTGTTTCTTGTCTGAACCTGCCAAGAGCCACTATGGATGGATGTCCAACACAATACCATTGCAGTTGCTGAAGATGCTATCAGTGATTCCAGTGGGACTCCTAAAAATCAGAATGAAAACAAAGTCTTCTTCCTTGAACTGTTGATCAATTGATCATGAGAATGAAGTTTTTAATTGTAATTTGGCTTTTCATTGCGTTTTCTAAGCCTGTGGTGAGTAATCATAAACATTGACATGTTACTTGCATGGCATGTGCATGTACTTTGTATTTGGGAGCCAGTCCTGACGTGACTGGGAAGTATGCTTAAAGGCTGCCTAAGCAGAGTTTCTTTCTTCTGGGCAGCATTGTAGTTTGACTTTTTAAGCATCATTTGAACACTCAGTGTTGCTTGAAAGACCTGTCATATCCATCCCAAGTCTTTTGCATTCTCAGCATGGCAATTATTTTTTTAGTGAGATGCTTTCAATTAAAAAGTGATAAAGTCAGCCCTTGAAAAGTTTAGCATGAACTAATTTCAAGTCCTCATATATTCCAAAAAGTAAGTCTGAGGCACTCACTCACTGGTTGGAGGCTCTTATCGAAACATGAAGATAAGAACTCTCCGAAGAATCCACTGGGGAGGCTCTCTTGAACAACTGCCCATGCAGAATTGCTTCTTGTCATCCCCAAGATAACTGGTTACCACTGTGATTGCAAGTCTCTGGAGACACTGAGGCAATTTTTAGGAAACATATCCAGCAGAAAATACTCAGGCCTTTATAGGTTAGTGTGAATAGCCTTGGGAATGCACACAAAACTATGCGGTGCTTACTGTGAACAGTAGGAGATTCAGTCTGACTTTCAATTTTAAAAATTCAAATAAAATTTAAGACAGTTCTAACTGGAATGCTGAGAATTTTCCTGTTGATTTTTGGGACTGTGAGCCATCTTATAAATGGTTCAAGCAGTTAATGCTAAAAATAATAGGAGTTTTGAGGTCCACTCCATGGGAAATATATGATGTTTGTAGTTTCAGAAGGAAGACTGGTGTGCCTGGAAATCATAGACTCCAATTTTCCATGATAAGCCATTGAATTTGTCTAATTTCCCCTCTTTCTGAAGTTATCTTGCTCAAAAGTCCTCTTTTAGTCCATTTTTCCTTACATGTATCTTCTCTGTTCTAATTTCTGAGGAACTGGCAAGAGTATTAAAATATATGTATCTATATATAAGGACCTGTATTATGTACACATATAAACAAAAAATTTCTTCTCTTTTTTGGAATGGTGGTCTTAGGCAATTCTTAAGATTGCTATTTCCCAATTATTTAATACATTGGAAGTTTAATCAAGGGATATCAAAGAATATATCTTTGGCCAGGGAAAAATAATTCGGCAAAGAAAAGGTAGGAATGTTAGCGATAGGGTTTTTTAATATGTTGCCATGAAAGGAGAGAAAGAAAACAAATGCAAAAGAAGACTAAAGGAAAAAAAAGAACCATAAGGCTGAAAAAATTAAAGGACAATGCCCAAACTGAAAAGCCATTGAGGAGAAAGAATCATCTAAGAAACTCTGGAGGGTGGGGAATGGAAACCTGAAATTAGGAAGGGACCTTAAAAAAAGCCTAAAGCCTTGTCCATGCAGCCAACAAATCTATTTTGCTCAATTTTGGCTAAGCTGGATAAACATTTGTTCTGGCATGTATAGGTGGTTGCCCAAAAATTTTGGCTAAGCTGGATAAACATTTTTTCTGGCATGTATAGGTGGTTGCCCAAATTTGTTTGTTACAAGTAGGTTGGAGCAAACCTCCCAAAAATGTTTTTGCCTAGTCTCGTGAATTATGCTAAATCATATTTTTACTTTGAGTCAAAAAAATTTGGCCCCACAGAGGCCAGCCAAACACCAAGGCAGCTCAGACAGTTGGATTTCACAGCTGTTTTTACATTCTGTGGTTTAAGCTGTGGGGATGTGGCTTAACTGCAACATCCCGCCAGATCTCCAAGGGAAGGAGCACCCCAAGGTAGCATTCTCCAGCTCTGCCAAACATCAGGATCAGCATAAGCAAGGGAGCCGTCAATGCCCTTGATGTCTGTAGTATAAAATTACAAAAAAATGCCTGCAAAAGACTTGTAACACAAAGAAACCAAAGACACACACAGTCACTGTGAATGTGCTTACTCTACACAGCAGTGTTTGGCTCTGTTTTGTACAACTGCAGTGGGGCTGGGGCTCAAGGAGGGTCAGAATCCTGCTTGAACAGGGAAAAAAAGAATGTTGCCCTTGCCTTCAGTTTCACAAAGGCTTGTTTCTCACTCAGAGTGGCACTGTGTGCTGAGTCTTCCTAAGGGAACCATTCTGAGTGAGGGTCACCAGTTACAGATGTTTGACTGTAACCACCCACCTAAGACTATAGCCAGGCTTCAGGTTGTAGTAATGCTGATCTCTCATCTCCTGGTCATCAACTGATGTCCAAACCAAGGCAAACTTCTGTATCTCTTCTGGTACTCATCAAACCCCTCAGTGAGTCATCTATGGGAGCTAAATAATCTGTTTACTTTGTACTTGTGCGCTAGCCTTTTGCCACCTTTGCTGCCTGAACTGATTTCTTGTGGACTGAGATGAGCACCAGTGCGAGGGAATCAGGTAAGGCTGGGTGAAAGAGAGATGGAGGACATGGAAAGAGAGACGAGGCCATGTCTTCTGGTAACCATTCACAGTTAGAGCAATTTGGCTCCAGTATCAAACCATGTGGGACAATGAAGTAAAGCTCCTTGTTTCAGGACAGCATACCCTCAGCTGCAGGTGCTGCATTGCAGTGATCAAAAAGACTAATACCAGAATCCCATCCAAGGTGTATGTTTCCACTTTTTCCTCTGAAATAGGCAACTTTGGGTTTTCGTGTAAACTGTGGCAAATATATGAGTGTAGGAAAAACTAATAAAATGTGGCTTGGTACAGATCTGTACCTTGTGGTTAGTTGACTGTATCTACAAGTCTTTCCTGTTGTTGGTACTAAGAAGTCCTCTTTGTGGATTTCATGGAATCTAATAATGGGTAACTTAATAAGCCAGCCAGGGATATTTACAGTCACTCTCTCCTCTACTTGTTCATCACTTTTCACTGACTTTCTGTAATCTCACTTATGTTTGAGAACCCTTATCCTTTGTCAGACTTGGCTGAAAAAGTTATAGGGATAAAAGCTAGTGGTGTACAGAATGTGACTGCAAAAGTGTTGTGTGTGTAGAAAACCAGACTAAAAAAGAGCCCAATAAACAGTATTAGAAGGAAAATGACACAACTGTATTGTTTGACATTAGTGATTGCAAACATGATTTTCTCATTTCTTCCTTCAAACAATGTCTAATGTCCTACTGCTTCAATTCATCATTGCAACTTGAATCTGTTTGTTTTTAGTTGAGCTGAGAAAAGACTGGGTTTGTAAGTGCCAGTCTAATACTTCTTATGTCTGTTCCAGCACATCCAGAAGGACTAATAGGGATGTGTTAAATTGACTTTGGCCGTTAGAAATGTGGTCTACATCCGTGGTCCTTTGGCAGCTTTTAACGCTCCCAGTATTCCATGGGATGCAGGGTGTTAGTTTGGGGCAGCTAGTTAAGGCATCTTCATCCTATTCAGCACCATTTTCTCTGACATGCCTCAGTTGAGAGGTAATTGAGGAACAATGGTGGATTGAACCGCTCAGCCTGATTTTTCTGACAGTCCGAGTACCTAAAGGTCCTTATGCTGTTACTGGTTGTTTTGTGATAGCATCTGTGACCCCCATTCAGCATCCAAAGCTCCACAATGTAAGGCAGTGTGTACTCACAAAGAATAAAACGATGGCCCTTGCCCTTGCTGACTTCAAATATGGTTTATGGTTCATCCAGCAACTCACTGTGTCAAAGTGAGCACCAAAACTAATGGTCAACAAATTTTCAAACCACTTGAAAACAAACAGCAACTTTAAAAGTCCACAATGGATCACCAGGTAAATGTTGTCCTGTTTTATACTGGAAACATTTCTGACTTCTGTTAGCATGTTGATAAATTCCTGCAACCAACATCATGTGACAAAGGGATAACCTAACATCCAGGATTCCTAAGTACTCACAAATAGTATCACACTTCTTTACAAACTCTCAGAAATTGAAAATATATTTTTTAATTGCCATATTGGCGAATTAAATAGGAAGGAAAAATAGGGAAAATGAAGAACAACATATTTAGTTGGAGTAAGTGCCCAAAACAAATTACAGTGCTTTATGACTACTGCAAACAATTTGAGCAGTCCATTTTTCTTACAGAGTTATCTAGTCATAAGCTATTCCCAGTAGATGAACAGTGCCCACCAGTGTTTGCCAACCAAAGAAAAAGAAGGAAAAAGCTTCGCACTTAGGTTGCTGTGGTCCGTTTTTGATTTGCAAAGCAGTGTTCACAGTCATTTGTTCTGTTTTCAGCAGTGTCCTTGACCATACCCCCTGCCAGTTACAGGACCTTTAAGACCAAGAGAAAGAAACAACTTTTTTTTTTACTCAACTAGCAGAGGATGTGCTGAGCCAAAATAGAAATAGCAAGGTCAGGTCAGGGCAAGGCCCTGCATTTCATTAGCTAGGCCTGGCTAGGAGTGATTAAATATGTACAAGAGGCTTTGAATAGATTCAGAGAGGAGGGATGACATTGTGGAATACAGAAAAATCATTTTTTGGTGCTGTCAAATGACTAAATACAGGATGGTACTTAATTAGAGAGACAAAAAGAATTTATTTTAATTCTGTACAAAAGAGGGGATTTTTTTTTTTATTTTCTGTTGAGTGTTTTGAAGAGAAGGAGAGGAGGTCTGGACAAAATGCATCAACCTGGCTTAACAGAATCCAGATAACCTCGAGATACATGTTGACCAAGCCTGCAGTTTTCATAAATTCAACTTGATGAAGACTCAGTAAAAATACAAAATTCTATTGGCAATGAAATCAAGGCTCTGATAAATTTTGAAGGTGCTCTGGTTAGAAACTGAGGACCTTCAGAGCACAGTGCTCTGTTTCATCAGACGTGTTAGAGAATTGGAAAGAATGGAGCTCTGAAGCAGAAAAAGTACTGTGTTGAGTAGTGCTCTGGCTGCCTAGCTTGAATTTGCTTTTGGGGCTGCCTGGCTTTACTGACATTTCATAACTGTATTGTAATTCTTGTATGACAATCACATTGTTGCATAGGCACCTAGGCACTGAATGCCCACAGTTTGTAGTCCTTTTCCATAGAAAATGCCAGCCCAGCTGGTTGAAGTATGTTTACATTTGTCCAGAGCACCAAGAATAATGTCTTTGCAAAATTTCAAGGGGTTATTTTTTTAGACCAGCCCACTGGAATATTTCCACTTTATGCCTCTTCTGAAAGATGATTCCTACAGCAACATAATACTCCTTAGTGTCATGTTGGAAGGTCAATTCAGAATCAGCTGGCGATTTCTGCATAGTCATTTTTGCATGAATGTAACTTAAAACATTGTGAAAGCCTGGATTTAGTTGCAGTAGTGCAATCTCTGTGTCTAGACATTAGTGTATTTACAGTAGTATAAAGATACTATGATCATTCATACTGGTTCTTGTTACCTAAATAGTACATTTTTCCTTCTGGTTCAGTATGTCTTAACTGCCTAAAAAGTGTTTTCTTGGACAGTGTTGTATCT
This sequence comes from Vidua macroura, assembly GCF_024509145.1. Classification (NCBI taxonomy): domain Eukaryota; kingdom Metazoa; phylum Chordata; class Aves; order Passeriformes; family Viduidae; genus Vidua; species Vidua macroura. Next base: position 33,460,088 of record NC_071576.1, read on the forward strand.
TTGCTCTATCACAGAAAATAAAAAGCTTGTGAAAAATCTTTTGCTTTTCTGAAAGTTATTTGATAGTGAAGCTGATGTTAATGGTCAGTTCACTGGCAGAGGTATATGGTTTGATTTATATGTTTTCTTGCTAAGATGTCAGATTGACAGCCCTGGGAACAGAAATCCTCAGCTAATTGCCCAAACATGCAGCATATTGCAAACTTTGCCAACCTTTCACAGTGATAGTATCTTGATCCTTGAGCGTGAGAGCATATCTAAGCCTTCAGAGGGCATTCAGCGCTGAACCCGATAGGGCATAAGAAGTACTTTTTGTTAGCTCTCTTCATGATTCACGAAGGTAAACAATGACCCTGAGTTTCCTTTGTAAAGCTATTGAACAGCCAGCCTGGCAATAACAGCTCCGAGTCAGAATTAACAAGAGCTACGTTTCAAGCTGTGGTAACTTTATTATGAAAGACTGCAGATCCCACTTTCCATCCCGTGAATGAGCACTTGCCCCTGCTCATTGTATCTCTCCCTGTTGTTCCACTACCAGGAATGACCAGTTGTGGGCCTGGAAAGTTTAGAACACAAATTCTTGAAGATTTCTAAACTAGCACTAGTGTAAATTTAGTCTCTGAGGCTTGGTCAGAAGCAGTATTTGTCAATAAATGATCTCTGCATCAACATGGATGTTCTCGAGTACCCATCACGGCAAGTCCTGACTGCTGACTGATTGTGAAACTTATCATTCTTTCCCTGACCCTTCCTGCATCTGCTCTTCTCCTCCTTTTCAGGTTTTCCCCCTGCTGCTTCTCTCACCCATGACCTTTGCCATTTTTCTCTCCTGCTCTTGTCAGTTCCAGTCCTCTTACATGCATCTGTTCCTACTACTCTTCCTTTCCTGCATTATATTTTTTCCTTCAAACATCCCCACATATTTTTAATTTACTCATCTTCCTACTGCTTCCTATCTCCCTCCCCTCACTGTCACATGGAATAAGAAGTGGTATTATGACAATGGGGGGTGCTATTAGCAGCACTGCAATTAAACTATTCTGCATCGTTCCTCTGTTTTATCCTCGTGGTTTCTTCTTACCAGTTGTCTTGATGTATTTAATATATTGAATTTTATTCTTTTTTCTTCCTTTTCATTAGGAATTGGGGGGGAGGAGAACAAGCAATACCAGTGTGCTTATTTGTAATTTTCTGTGTATAAGAAGGGGTAGAGACCCTGTCTTGAAAAACTTGCCTTTTTCTTTCCTTGAGGTTTTCTTCCAGGCCCTTTCCTAAGTGAATGGAGAGGAGTGATTTTCTTGTATCACCAGCATTCTTTTCTTTCCCTCCTCCTCTCTGCCCAGTCACGTCCCTAATTAATTGAATTCCCTACTAGATCTTTTGTGAGTCATTTCAATTACCCATTAGTGAAGCAGCCTGGGATTTCTGCTGTGTTTTCACTCATCTTCCTGGAATTTCTCTTCTTCTCCCTCCCCCTCCTTCCCCTTTTAGTCACTCTGCTCTGTGAAAAGCATTAGATGGACTTCAGTGCCGAGTGCCTATATTGTTTGCAGGCCCAGCTGCATACTTCCACACTCTGCCTTGTGCGTCACAGCTATTCATCTTGTTTTGTACTTGGCTCTGCTGCAGATGCTGTAAATATGGTAATTTTAGATTCCCTGATTGGAAAGGGTTGCAGGGCGGGTCTAAGTGGTAAGAGCACTGTTTGATTTACACTAGTTCATTCTGGTTTCTCAGGGTTTGGGGTTTTACGGATACAACTGAAATGAAACATGGCTGTAAAAGCAGTCTCTTTTTTAGGGTTACGAGAAGAATAAAGGTGAGGGTATCTTTGTGTACAGCCATGCGAAAATGCTGCCTCGAAATTCGAGGGAGAAATAAAGCAAAAGCAGGAGGGAACTCCTCAGATTATTATGTAGGATGCCTTCACACCCAGATAGGTGCAAAATATGGATGGATCTGAAAACTGCAAAAATGGAAAAGATCCAAGACAGAGAACTGTGAAAGGCAAATCTGGAAACTGACAGAAATGCCATCAGTACTCAAGTACTGTAGACTTACGGCAATCCCTGAAGGACAAAATCAGTGAGCAGCTTATTTGTAAAAAATTCTTTAAATGCTAGAAAGGAGTGTAGCAGGTAATATGCATTATATTTCTGAGGAGAACAAGGCAGTGATAAAGCTGGCTTGCTAAAATTATGATGGATGCAGTGACCACCTGAAATCTGATATATGGAGAATTGCATTTCTATTCTGAAATTGAATTTTTACAGCATATGAATCTTTCATGCTTGGGGTAATTCTCCAGTGATACAGAGAGGCAAACAGCATCACTGGAAACCAACCTGCCGGAAATGTGCCCCACACGTCCCAAGTTACAAAAGTAATTTACACTGCTCAAGCTATTATGATACTTTCATATTATTACAATACTTGTCCCTCTGAGGTTAGAGTGTTTCATGAGAAAACAGACTTTTGATAATCAGGCTGTTGTGAGAAGGCCCCCTCTCATGACTTCCCAGGGGGGAGCTCATTTGTTGGACTGATGGGAAGTGAATTTACGAGGGCTCCCTGCACATCGGTATTCATAGGTATTTTTTTTTTTTCTCCTCTGAGCTCTTTATCCAGTCAAAGGAGAGAGGAAGGGAACAGTGTGAAAATAGCACTCAGTAAAGACATACTAAGATGTTCTTAGGAGACCTACTGGGAATTATTTTACCTTTAATGTCTTGAAATCCTGGCCCTCTGTTAAGCAGCGGTGAATTTCAGAGGTTCGTTAGATGGCTCTGGAGTTCTGCCACTTCACAGGATGACATTACTCGAGTCAAAACTGTAAAAGTGAGGAAGAAGCTAGTAAAGAGTTGCATGTGTGAACTCCCTCTTTCTTTACAGGGCACCCAGCAGCAGAGCCTGTAAAATTTTATCTGAAGTTACCAGGTCATGACAACACTTTTTTTTTATCTGTCTGTTGTGTTGCTCTATTTTCTTGCGCATACCATTGCTAGTATCACATACAAGGTTTAGTGATTTGGCAGTTCTTACACCTTTTCATTTCTTACATATCCTTTCAGATTAAGTTTTCCACTGCAGAGTTAGCCTGGTAAGGACTGCTACCCAGCTTCTGGGCTGAGCAGCAGCAGCATCTGAAATAGAGCTTTGGGCCTGCTGTCATGTCACCTGATAAGCTGTCCAGTGTGTGCCAGAGGATGCCAACTGTGCCAGATATACTGATTGCATTTCTCACACTCTGGGCAGCTTTCTGCACCTTTCCATAGTAACTCCTTTCTTTTCCCAAGAGTACGCAGTGGGACAGAAGACTTCTGCTTCACTAGACTGAGAAAAGCAATTTGTCGCAGCACAGAGCTGGCTTCTGTATCACTGGCAAGATGGCACATACACTTCAGGTGAAAACCCCATTAGCCCTTCTATGCCAAAGAGTATTTAATGCTCCTTTACCTCATGTGTTCCTTTACCTTTACCTAAATTCTCCTCCTGTAATGTTATTAGATTTTTCGTATGTTTTTTGCCACTGTGTAACACTGCTTGGCTCCTACACAGTACTGCTGTGTTTTGCTCCACAGTTGTTTGCATCTTAGCAGATGAAAACCTGACACAAATTTATATTATGCAGTTAGTTCAGTTGGTTAGTAAAGGAGCTAAAGAAATTTTATTTTAATTTTAACTTCAACTCTCTTGGAGTTTTCACAGATAGGTTGGATATATATAAAAAAATCCACAACTTCTGCAAAATATTGTAAATTGTGGAGCTATTTTGGACTTTCAGGGTTCTGGGTTGTAAAATGCTCTAGACCCTGATAGATTCCTAGTTACAGGCTATTTTCATTGCTGTATTTTTTTGACAGAGCAGCAAGAAAAACAATGATTTCTCAAACGACTGAACAGTGACTGGGTTTTCTATTTTTACTTCTGTTTTGATACACAAAAACTAGATTTAAAATATATCCACTAAATCACTCTACACTGTAAAAAGCCAATTATAAAGATGATTTTAATTCCTCTCATCTCAGAACTATTCAAGAGACTAGCTCAATCTCTGTACACATATCTCATGTTAGTGATTGCTCCAGTGTATGCCCATTTATAGCGCTTCTCTTACAACACCTTCTCACTTGACTATCTGTCACTGCTTGTACTCTAGACAAGGTGCACTATTTGAAAGAGGATGTGTGACATGAGAATTACCATGTGCCAACGTGGTTTTCAAGGATCTTTAGTGGTTATCAGAGTTACAGATATCTAGTACCAAGGCTATGGAAGCACACCCATAAGGTGTAAATACAAAATTAAATATCATCTGCCCAGTCTTTTCATTTGAATGCTGGCAAATTACTTGCTGGTTCAGAGAGAGAAATGGTTCTTTGAATGGGACTTGCCAGGAGAAAGGGAAAGGTACCCGTGTGTGCAGCCAAAAGGTTTCTGATTTATCTGTACGAGCATTTCGTTATTCCTCAGAGCTGGAGAGCTGAAGACAGGATAGCCCCATGGTGAGTAAGCAGGGAGGGAAATTATGTGTTGGTTTAGTGTAGTATGTAAGGGACATCAAGGAGAAAAGAATTCATTAAAAAGGGAAGTTCTGGGAAAGAAGTTACAATGTAATGATAAGGAAGTAAGACCTTACTAGATGTATTATTTTTGGAAGATGAAGAAGGAATCAGATTAGGATAATCAGAGAGATCAGCAAGGAAGAGATGATTTGTACCAAACTAAGCATGATTCTTCAGGTGACCTGTTGCCAGGTTTGTGATCCTATTAGGTTGGGTATATTATCAAAATAAATGAGTACATGCATGTAAAGTACATATTCAGGAATACTTTGCAGATCTGGACTCAATACTGTGTAGTACAGAGAATTCTGTACTCTGTACTCTTTCTGACCTTCCTAGCACCTTCGAGGAACTACTCAATACTTTGTTTTTTTCCCAAATTAGCTTTGCTTCAACACTACCCTCATCCCCACTGGCAGCTCTTCCCATCTCCAAGTTGCTTAGTACACATTGCAGCTTTCAGGGCTTCAGGCTTCATTCACATGCCACTTGGAAGTAACCTGGCATGACTTACATATGTAACAGGGTGAGCCCATTGCCAGCTCTTGTCCTTGCCCGGCCTGTTGTCATTTGATGCATGACAATGGTGGTGAAAGGTATGTCTTGCCCAGTGTCCTTAACTGGATTAGTATTTGAGTGTAGGGTAGTCTTTGAGCCGGTTTAATCCACAATTTCCTAGGTCCCACTTCTGTATCTAATTCTACTCCAGAAGAGATGTCTAATCTAGTTCAGTCCATCTGTTTGGTTCCAAATGGCACATTAAATCACATACATGAACCACAGTCATTTAATAGGGCATGCAGTTTACAGGGTGATAATGGGGAGAAGTGTCATTTTAGTTGATTCTCTTAGATAGAACTTGTACACAGATTTTTTTTTTTAATAAATTATTAGTCACACTGCTCTTTTTTATCTAAGCAGCTGGATGGCAAAGGTCTGGCCTAGTATTTGATTTTGCAAAGAATTGGCACTTGAAGAGGGTCAGTTTGCATTTCTCTCTCTCTCCATTATGTTGTGTACTTAGAGGGGTTTGTGTGGGCTATTACACTTGGCTCCCACCAGATCCCACATCTGGTAAAGGATAGAATGTATGACCCCGCTCTCAGCCTCTTCCTTACCTCCAGCCTCCCCCCATCATCTGAGAAAGTTAAACTAAAAGCAACATGTATGATGGCAAAGGTCCAAGTTCGAAATGTGTCCATTGTATGTGTTCAGTTCAAAAACAACATATCAAGGCGAGTGCGGTCCTTACAAGTGGCACCCCTGGGCCTTTTTTTATTCCAAAGCAGAAATATTTACCCAAGGAAAAGATGGAAGTGATGGGGTAACAGAGTACACATGTTGGGAAAATATGTAGGCAGAGACTGAAGAAAAAATAACATTCTGCCACAAGTAGCTGCCTTGTTCCTCAACTTTTTTTTTCCCTTCAGATTAGAACCAGCCATTTCTTGTGCTCTTTCAAGCACCTTCTGTGGTTTCCTGACAGCTGGCTAGAGAAGATTGAAATCTGGCTTGAAAAATAGGCCATGGGTCATGTTATTTTCAAGAGGAGAGAAGCAAAAATTCCCATAATGGTCTAAATTCACAGGCTTGAGTTTTGTTGAGTTGTTGTTTTGTAGAACATCAGTGTTGAGTATTTTAATAAATAACTTCAGTTAAAAATGCATAATAAAGAACAACTACAGATTAAGCGCTTCATTTCTCTTCCTCTGATTTATGATGGCATGCAGTATTTTGTGTGGAGTTGCAGCATGTCCTTTTTCTCTGGAGTGTGACAGGGAAATGTTCAGTTTCATAAAAGAGTGTGCTGGGGTTTTCTGAAAGTATTTTTTTGTTTGTTTTTTTTTTTAAGAATATGGTAACACTTATCTTGCAAATACTGTTTCATTAACAGAAAGATAAGTCTCAATAACAGCCTACAGACCAGTGCTCTTTTTCCCAGCTCTCCTGAGCCTGAATTGAAAATACCAATACATTCTCAGTTTTATGTTCAAGCAGATGGTTTCTGTTAGGAGTTACAAACCTTTCTGGTGTTTTGTTCTTTTGTTCTTTTAAAATATTATAAAAAGATAATACTTGGTTCACAGAGGTACTAACTTGACCTGCATTTTAGGGCTTAAGGCTGCTTCTTAGGAATACAGTTCACTACTCCTGCAGTCAAAGGGTACAGCCTAAAAAGGCAGTCAGCTGGGTTTAAGGAAAGAAAGAAAAGAAAGAAGAAGCAGATCAAGAAGTACAAGAGAAAATGTCAATAGGAGGCAGAAAGTAGAAAAAGTCAATTATGATGCCCTGCTGTATGGGGAGAGTCAGGAATTCCAGCCAAAGTTGTATTATAGTAGAGCGTGAGGAAGGTGAAAGTGTTGATCAACTCCTGGCTTTTGAACAGATGGACGAACTAAACACCCCCAGGTAGTGGCAGAGCACAACTGTGTCATGTAAAGCATCACAGGGAGTGCAGGAACTGAATGACTGGAGAGCTGGGACCATGCCACCTGACCAGGACATTCCCTGCATCAGCAACTCTGCATCCTCCAGAAATGTCACTCAGAGCATCTTTCTTCTCTTAGCTTTAATAATGTGTTACAGTCCCTTCCACAGAAGAACTAGAATGGGGTCAAAGGAGAGTACTGTCAGCATTAGCCAGTCCATCCATAACACTTCTAGAAACTCCTTAAGGGCATTTTTAACAAGGGTGTTTTTTGTGTTATGAACAGACATTCTCTAAGAACTGCGATAGAAGCCCATGCCATACAGCCCATTCACTGAATAAAAGGGTTTTTGATGGGTAACTGAGATTAAAATAGTCATCAATTCTTACTCCCAGCCAACTCCTTCAGAATGTGAGTAACCAGCACAGTCTAATGGGTAGAAGGTGTTGGAAACCAGGAGCTTGGTTCTAATGTTTGCTCAGATCTGGATTTGTTGAGGGAAAATGGCTTACACTGGTGATCACTTCCAGCTAGTAGTTAGCAATATTGAACTGCTTTATAGAAAATGCATGGAATAATTAGTTAGCATCTGCAAAATGTTTGAAGATAACCAGTTTCCATATTTCCGTATTCCCATGTGCTGTAATGGTGGCAGTGCATCATAGTGCATGGTGTAAAAGAGATCTGTTAAATTAACTAAACAGATGAATTTGTCTCATCAGTTTCCCTCATATCCATGCTGCAAGTGATAAAAACCCACTGATAACAGATTAAACTGATTGAATTAATTTTTTTCCTCCCATCACTGAGTTTACACTGATTGACATGAAGCTATGTCCATCTGTAATGATTTTGCTTAGTAGATCCAATGTCTTTATAAACAAAATTTATAAATACAAAATTTGTCAAGTGAGAGGTTCTGATATCATAACCTTATGTGTGTTTTCATTAGGGATTTCTGCACCAGAGGTACAAAAATCATTGTGCAAGTATGTTTCATAGTCTTCAGTTCTAGACTGAGCCCTTTCAGAGGTATTAATGGTCCTGCAGTTATACCAGAAAGCTGACTTGGCTTCTGGAAGTAGTATTGAGTGCCAAACCAGATTACTACTGTGTAACCAGTTTTCACCTGTTTTTGTGTATTAAGGCATTAATGAAAGAATACTTCTTGGAACAGTTTAATGGTTAGAAGAAGGTAGTGCTGTTCATGGTTTTGCTAGGCAGTAGCCTAGGTACACTCAGGGATTGTTTGCAAACCATTTTAACTATCTGTAAAGAGCCTTCCCTGTCAGAAAAATGGGTGTAAGAATATTCCCACTTTTCAGGCTTTGTTACTCATAAGCTGAAATGCTTAATTATCTGAATCACTAGCTATTCTTATTGTAGCACTTTTTTTTTTTTTAAGTCTATTTTTCTGTTTCTGGTATGATCAACTATCATAGCAATAGCCCTGTTTTTCATATGACCTACTGTGCTCACTATTGTTTGAAATGGCCATTAGAACATTTGACAATAACGTTTTTTTTTCCAAACTGAATGTATTTTTTCCAGCACTGATTTTTTTTCTTTTCCTTTCCTGTTTATCTAAAATAGCTGAAGGAAAAGGACACATTGCGTCAAGGCTGATAGGACAAGAATTAGACCTACTGTATGTGCTAGTTGCATTCAGGCCTATGAGCACTTCCTTTCTCCTCCCCCATAATCAAACTCAGCTCTGCTTCATTCTTTGGAGCAGGCAGGATATTAAGATTTATAAGGCCTCTAGTCTTTGATGTACTGGGAGGCCATGGCTCTTTCGCATTTCTTTACAAAGCCTGAGGAAAACAGGTACAGGCATAATGAGGATGGAAATCTTCATATTCCCAGCATTTCAGGTTAATGTTTTGGCCCTGAGAGTGATAGTAAAGGAATACAAGGTTTGCTGTGATTTGGTGCTTGGGATTGGTTACAATGTAAAACTTGGTGTGGCCTTAGTGCAGAGCCAAATTCTAAAGTGATTTAGTCCTACTGCTTACATGTTTACTCCTGCATGGATATAGACATAATAGGAGAATTTACCCTTATGGAATTGCAAAAGATTTTTTTAATACATGGAATTCCCACTGGTTTAATTTAAATAAGTTTAATAGGTTTACTGAAACTTGTGCCACACCCATGTTCCTCTTCTGTTTAAGCTGCATTTCACTAAGTGCTTACACAAGGGTTTGCAATAGTTTAGGTAAATTGGATATAAACTGTGCATTTACTTAAAGCAGTGTAATTTCCCTATGTAAACAAGAGAGAAGTCAAAACCCACGGACAGCCCCCTTCCTCCGGACGCAGCTGGAAGGCGTTGCTGAGAGCAGTTACTTACCACAGTCCTCTGTTGGCCACTGGCAACTGCTCAGCCATGGACAGGGTTTGTGTGTACGCTCCCCAGTGTGTTTTGGGGTGTAGGGTAAAGGTGCATTAGCTCAAACCACTCATTTGAATTGATGTGACGAATCCTGCCTGGAAGCGCTCATACCAGTGAGCCACCCCAGTGGCTCTGCTGGGGAGACAGCAGCCCTGAGCGGGGCGGCAGAGAGAGGCAGCTGGAGGGCAGCAGTCTCTCAGACTACGACAGCTGGACGCAGAGCGAGCATCTCCCCATCAGCTAATTTCCACACAAGCAAGGGTCTCTTCTACCAGCTTATTCACACTTTACCCTTTACTAAAGACTTCACAGCTGATTTGATTTACAAGTCAAGGAGCATCAACTTCTGTCCATTACTGTGCCACTGCTACCCACTGCATTCAAGCTGTCAGACATCAGGAGATTTGTCTACTGTAAATCGTTCCCATTTCCCAGTTAGTGCAGAATATTCAGAGAGCAGGTTTCAGTTCAAAATCCAAAGAGGCTTCACTTGCCATGTCTCTTCAGGGTTTTTTTACTGTCTGTAATTCTAATTCTAGAATATCTTTGCACAGCTGCTTTTCAGTTTCACTCCTCGCTTGGTTTGCCATTGTTGACTGAAAACAGTCTGTTTTCTTTCCACTGCCTTCAGTGGAAGTTCTGCAGGGTCCAGTTACCTCTGTGATAATCAGGGAAGGTCTTTTATAAATATCTGAAAAAGTGCTTTAGCAGAAGTGAAGATGTAGGAGCTCATGTGCTACATTCAGCAGCGACTGAAAATTGGATGAGAGTTCCATGGTTTAGTTCCATAGCAGTTTAAACTGCTCACTCTGCTGTGCTCCTACTCATTCAACTCCCAGCTCCCTCTCCTTCTCTTGCTCTGGCACTTTTCTGACCTGAATAGTTGCATGAACTGGCTTAAAAAATCTGGGGGATTTTTTTAGGCCACTCAGCTGAGATTGGTTGAAGGTGCCATGGAATGGCATCTTTAGATAATCATTCATCAGTTCCTCTAAGCTTTCCTATTACATAAGACAGCACTGGCTGGTGCTGTTTCCAGGACAGTTTCTGAATTTAGTGGCCACAGCTGACTTACAAATGCAATTCTTCATGCAGCCGGGACCTTCCATAAAAATGTACTAATATTTATTCTTAAAAGCACTGAAAAGAGAGTCCTAAGTTAATTGCTGAACAGGCTCTTTAACATCATGAAAAGTTTGGTTTCAGTAGGACAATGTAAGTCTCCAGACTCTTGTCAGATATTTTGCTCTGTAAGATTGGGCCTACTTTGTCTCTAACAGTCACTAACAGTAAACTAACAGTTTGAATGCATTTGCCTTTCAAAAGAAGTCTCTAGCAAGAGCAGGGGATAGAATTCTCCTTGCTGTAGTCTGTTTCTTTACCCTCCCAGCAACAGCAATTGATCACCTTGATTCCCTCCATAAGGGATCCTTACTCCATGTTGACATACAGGACTGCAGAGCAGCATACACGTCCAGGATGGGACCTAGACCTATACTCCTTCTTCTCTTCTTTGGTCTTTCTGATAAGGGTCAGTGGTCCAACGTGAGGTTAACTAGGGAAAACCACCTGAGACCTTTGTCACTGATATCAGCAGAGAAGTCCCAGAGTGAATGGTCAGAAGCAATACATCGTTCCTGTCCTTAGTCTTCCTCTGTCTCAGTGACCATGCAGCATCAGGGAAGCTTATGCTGCTGCTCATCCTTCACATGTGTTTTGTAGTTAGATCCCAGCATTCTTTGGGCTTTTTATTTTTGAGCAACACTAATTTGCAGGAAAAACAGAATAAAAAACTTTGATCATGCAATCCTGGTTTCTTTTCGCTATGTTTTCTATTTCACTGTGTATCTATTGAGTAATCTTCTGGCAAGGGAGGGTGATAAGGAGTTAATGGATGGCTGTGTTTGTGAGCACAGAAGCATGCACCACTATACTTGCAATACCAGAAAGCATCTACAATGAAGTTGCAGGCACATGAAAGCCCAGGCAGTGACCTCCAAAGGAAGTACATGGATTAAGTACAAGACTAGTGCAGAGATAGGCATGGAATTGCTCCTGTTATCTGGGGAGCAGGAAGCATCTGGGTGCATCAATGTGTCCTAAGTTATCTGTTAAGGAGTTTAAGCTCATTTTTGAATGTGTTTGGTCATGTAGACATTTGGAATTGCTGTCACCTTATTGTTGATGGACAGGCAGAGCTAGTCACCCCGTGATTGTTGCAGTTGTCTTAGACCTTCCATTATAAAATCCTGTTTTCATCTAATTATAATTTACCATAACATTTGAACCAAAAAGGCTAATATAAGGGGCTTGTTTCTGAATTGTTTTGATATAAAGCTTCTTCTGAAAGTTTGTGTTGAGTTATGAAGAAACTGGTTGTTTTACAAGTGATTGAAAGCAATTCTTCTTTTCTAGGAAGCTCTATGGCCTCCATTTTTGGCCATGAATTGCATATTATTGATGGATGAATGGGGTATTAGGAGAAAAAAAAAGGGAGGGGGTTTTATTTTCACATGAAAATCTACCCCAAATAGTCATATTCTAGGCATGATCCAGCACAAGGTTGAGTCCATTTTCTTTTGAAATTCCTATTTCTAACCTTTAAGAACTGGTGAGTCACTGTAAAGCAGTATTAGGACACAGGAAATTAGGATGTGTCCCCAGTGTCACAGTACACATCTGGGCATCTTGAAGGAACCAGAATGGAAAGCAGAGAGCAGTAGAATCATGGCAGTGATGAGCTGGGAGCCTGCTGAAGCAGAATGTGGAAGTAACAGCCACGATGAGGTTTAAAACTGGTGTGGCATAAGAGGAGATCCATGTAGGAAGGTATAACTCAAAGGAACTCTCCAGACCTTAAATATATGCTGAGGTTTTTGAATGTTGCTGTGTTTCACTGTTGCACAGCAATTGGCTGACAAGATATTTGCTTCATTTCCCTCTTAACTTTAGAAAGAAGAGTGTGCTTGCTATTTGTGCATGCAGTTAATAGTATACACCTTAGATCACCTAGTATACACCTTATAGATCTAAAGCTACCCAAACCCTAGAAATACCAACATTTTTCTCTACTGGAATGAAATTTGACATTTTAAATTAATAAGTGTTTGACAAGACTAATCCAAAACCTGATATTTTCACTTTAAGATTTGATGTCTAATACAAATGAAATTCAGTAAATATTGGGGCAAAATGCCATGTATAGCAAAAAGTCCAAACACTGATATATATTCTGTGAAAAGATTAAGGGCACCTCATTTATGAATCCTCTGAAGAAAGCAGTTCAGTTGTTCTGTCCAGAGCAAGGGGGGCTTTTGCTGAACTACAAGGCAAGAATTCTATCTAAATATCAACTTAACTTTTAACGATCTCTTTGGTAAAATTTTATCTATTTCTTCAGCACAAATGAGTTGATGACATCTTTTTTACTTTCTTTCCCTACGTTTCTTTAAACTTTTGGAGTGCTTGTGAGTATAATTTGAGTTTGACCTATTTCTAGCAATCACAGAACTTGCTTCAAAACTCTGGCTGTTCTGAAAATGCTCTGTTTTGATACTGACAGCATTTAAGTCCTTCTCATTTCCTCCCCAAAACTGGAAACTCTCTCTTGATTTGTGAGGGGTAAGGAGTGGCCTAAATGATAAAATTGTCTTAAGAGACTATAACTATATATTATCATGTGATGGAGTTCTATTAGCATGTAAAATTGTCTTTGGCTTGATTTGAAATACATCTTGAAGTATAACAGAACATACTCAAATAGTTTCTAGTTCTAAGAAGTGTGTAGACCTCAGTTTTGCCTATGGCCGTCTCTCCAAACCACAAGTCACTAAGGAATGTCAATGTGATCTTTGGCAAGTTGAAGGAGGGCAGCACTCCTAAAGCAGACTTGTGGTTTTAACCCTGCAGTAAGAAGACTCAAATGTTAGAGAGATTATTTTCTTTCACATGCATTATAATTGATTTTTTTTCCGCAGTCTGAAGTAGCAGCACCTGTGTAACCTTATTTAACTGCCTTCACACATTTTTCTTTCCCTCAGCTACTATTCTGCCAAAGTGACAAAGTTTCCTCACTTTGAACTGCAGAACACCATGAAAGCCAGCATGTCTCAGCCTTGTCCAATACTGTAAGTCTTCTATGCACTGTTCATTGGGAGCTGTCATTTTATTAATGCTGTAAGAACATGACTGCTCTAAAACAAGAATATATCTTAGAAAGAAGCTGTTACAATTTGCTAAAATTAAAAAAAAAAAAAGGTTGATGCTTATCTACTGTTTGCTTAGGCCTGAGTCTTCCAGATAACTTGCTGCTGCTGTTTGATTAAGAATTTTTTTCTCCAGCAGGGAGATCTGTAAGGATCCTAGATCCATAGACTTGAATTCAGTGTTAACAAGAGAAGCTTGAAATTATGTTTCCTTACCTGTAGGTTGATCAAAAAAACCTAATCTTTAAGTCCCTCCTCATCATCTGGGGACCTGAAGGATGTTCATTCAATTTTTGGCTTCTCAGCTCATTCTGACAATGAGAATGCTAGTTAGGCTGGGGTATTTGAAATGTGTATATAAGTTCACCAAGGACAAGAGAGGTCTGAGACTTGTCACATATTTAATTTCTACTCTCTGGGACACTACAGAAAAATTATTATAATCACCATTTGCACCCAAACCAAGGAATCTTGTCTCCTTTCTAGTTCATTTTCCACTCACAAGAATCTATCCTTTTCCATCACAACAGTGATGGTAGTTCACAGCAAATGATCTGCCATGTGGGTAAGTGGCATTCAGTTCCTCACTTGCTTCCTTTTGCCATCTGGTGCTATTGCTTTGCTATCTGTTACTTCTTATCCAGCCTAATAGAGCTCACTATCCCTGGAATGCCTAGAATTTATTTCAATGAAATGCAGATCTGTGAAAAGACAGGTATAAATCCCAAACAGGAGGCAATTCATAGCTTCTTTTAGTAGTCTTCTTTTGAGTCCAAAGTACCTGCCTTCCAGTGACCAAAAAGTCTTATTTTTATGGTGAACAGCCTTTTTGTTAAAGGTCTTACTAACACAGGGAATGGAATTTGTTAAAATACTAATTTTATTTCCATACTATCACTTTAAACATGAGCCAACTCTATGTTTTCCTGAAAACCAATGAGGCTTGAGATTTTTTTTAATTAAAAGCCAGCAAAGGTGGGGGTTTTATTTCCTTTCCTGTCGAATGCATTTGAAGCACCTCTGTCTCCAGCTGGCTGTGGGATCAGAGCCAGCCCATAATGGTTTCAAGCCCAGTGTGTGCATAGGGGAAAGGGTTTTAACCTGATTGATGACTCTGGAAGTGCTTGCAGCACAGACTGCTGAAGCTGGTAGCACTGGAGTTGTTTATAAGATAGGAGAGAGGAGGTTGGATGTATTTTTCAAAAGCTGGCAATTCTTCCCAGTCAAGTGCATTAAATGGCTCATGAACGGTCTCATTTCATCGGCTTGTGGGCACTCTGCTCCATGAAACCCTTTGAAATGGTTGCCAGAGGTTGAAGCTGAGATTGGTTGAACTTTCTTGCTGTCCTGATCATTGGCCTTACAGCCATTCCTTCAGATACACTGTCAAAAGTTTTGTTGCTGGGCCTGTCTATCCTTTAGGACTTTGCAAGAGTAGGCCTGAAAATTATTGTTCACCATGTATTGCTTAAAAATGCAAAGCAGTGTGACATTGAAACATCTTCCACAATCATTGTATCCTTTCCAACTTTACATAAGTTTTACTGCTTTCCAGGCCTCATATTGCTCTAGTTATAGCATGGATTTCTTAGGAAATTCATAGTATCTTATCTCTACCTGATCCATTGCACAATGGCCGCATTGTCATTTCCTTAGGTATGATAACATTATTGGCCAGAGTGACTTAACTTGCTTTCGGGCTCTGTGATCTTGCAGTCATCTTTATAGCACCTCTCTAGTGGGAATGCTTCCAGCAGTATGCTGTAGAGGAGAAGAGGAAACATCTCTGTAAAAAAGCCTGCTCTCAATAATCACATGTGGGTAGAAATGAGGTGTATTATGTTCAAGGTTCACAGGTTAGAGGTCCAGGAAAGAGGACAGATTGTTAAGCAGAATATGAAATGTCCCCAGGCCACGGCACTCTGGAGGAGTTCACTGTTCTTTGAGTGGGGAGGACAAGACTTCCTCAGGAGCGCTTAAAAGTACAAATAAGGTAGAGGAAATACAGAGACTAGAAAGAGGGGAATGAGACTGAGGAAAGAACAAAGAGAAAGGTGGCACACATCTTGCTCATGTGTCTGTAAAAATGGGGCTGGATATTTGAGAATGTGCTTGTCTGCAGGTTTGCAGGTTCCTGCTTCTCACCAGCTCAGAAGCTTCATGCATGACCTGTTTCATGATAGATTAGTGTTTCTGTGTGGAACCATAAAGTGCAGACATGCTTGAAGATGGGCAGGTGGCAAGAGAAATTATCTGAGCTTTGTGAGAAGCCAAAAATTCAGGGAGACAGACGTTTGGTTTCAGTTCTGGGCAGATGCTCGGGTCAAGTCTTATTTTGTCCTAACCACTTCCCCTACCCTTAGGCGTGATATTTTCAGAGTGAAAGGACAGGCAAAGCCCAGGGAGATTCCAGAGCACGGCTTGTTTGCAGCTGGCTGGACATGGAATTCATCAGCAACAAAGCAAGACTCGCTCTTCTCCTGCGGATATGGGGAGAACTTGGATTTGTGCACGCACACACCAGAACAAACCAGTTCTTCCCTGTCTGCTGGGGAGGCTTCAGTTACAGTATCCGAAGCCAGAGATTTCATTTAAGCCATTTGGACCCATTTGGACTCTGAGTGCTGCAGCCGTGCCTGCCTCCTTCCTCTCTCAGATCCCAGCCAGAAAATTCCTCCCCCTCACTGCCCTCCCTTTCCAGCACACACAACACAGAAAGCAAAAACTGACCCAAGCTTGCCTTTGCAGCTGGGACTTATCAGCCAGAACACACACATGTAGGTCATCCATGGGAACTCAGCAAAGTGTTGGATCAACAAGAGATCTGGGGGGTGGGGATGTGCAGGGCAGCAGGAGGAGCAGGGACAGAATCTTTTTTTATCATTATCATTATTATTATTTTTATTATTGTCTGCTTTTTTAGAAAGGAAAAGGAAGAAAGATTACAGCAGCTTTTCTATTAAATGAAAAGATTAGCATGCCGTGGATGCTTTGCAGGGGCGTGATGAGATTTGCAGCAGATGAGTTGGTTGCTAGGCAATGCTAATGAAAAGCAGGCTTTCAAAACTTCTATGCCATGTGGGCCCAAAAGTTATCTAGCCTCCCTCCTGCAGCCTGCACTGCCCCCAGCTATCCCCCCCCCTGCCCCATGCAACCTCCCAAATATTTATAAAATCCTCACCAGGAGCAAGAAAGATAGATGCTGGAGTGGGCTTTTGACAACTTGCTCTTCCTGAGCTACCCAGGACACACACACACAGAGAGACACACACAAGTTTGCTCATTTGCTTTTCCTCCTTAGAAAGGTAAAAAACAAAACCCCACTCCCCAAACCAAACCCAAAAATGAAGCAAACAAACAAACAAAAAAAAAAAAAAAAACCAAAAAAAAAAAAAAGATAGAAGAAAAGTTAGCAGTGGCTTCCAAAGCAGCTCAGTCTCCAATTTCAGAGTTCAGGCAGAGTTTAGGGCTTGCATGTGTGTGCGTGTGCATGTTGGGGGTAGGTACATGTTTGTTTTCAATTTCTCTCCATGCGTTTTCAAGCTGGCTCTTCCCCTCCTCCCATCCTGCTGTAAGCCTCCTTTCCCTTTCAAGGCCTTCTGACACAATGAGCTTATTTTCCCATGCTCCCTGTGAAAGCCGGGGTATGTGTGTGAAAGCTGCAGCCTCAGAGGACTCTTTTTAAATACAGAAATTGAACGTTGCTGAAGTTACAGACAGGGTTTCTGCTATTTTTACAAATGACCCATGTCTTGCTCCCCTTCTCAGAAGTATCAGCATTCTTAGATATCTTACCATCTGTCTCTCCCAACTGTTTTTTTAAGTCAGTTTAATGTTGGTATGACAGCATTGAAGAGTGAGGTTTACTGCTTGCTCCACATTCTCCTTACTGCTGTGGCTTGTGGGTCTCATTCCTGAGGGAGAGTCCTTTCATATGAGCAAAAAAGGATATTTGCATGCTCAGTTCTAGGGTAAAGCTGTCAAAGAGGCATCATTTAACAAGATCTAATTCTAAATAATCCAGTGGAGTAATATAGTCATGAAAAAGCAACATTTCAAAGTTACTGAGCTATCCTGGGCCTGTAGATTGGGCAGGGGAACCTGCAGAAGCAGAGCCTCACTGCACTGCCCATTTTGAGATTTCACCCATCCCCTGCTGCAGTACATCCTGTTGGATGTAAAGTCTTCCTTCAAAGCCAGTGTTTATTTTTCATGAATGCTTCTGGGGAGGTAAGAGGTTAGCATGAATTGGAAACAAAATTTAAAATTCCTGTGCAGAGTGAATACAAGTGTCATATGGTGGTCCCATATAGTCCAAGTTTGACAGTTAATGATCTTGGTTGAGGTCTGCACAAGTCAGTGGTACTTGGCCTGGTGAAAACAAGACGGTTGGGGCGGGGGGGGAATGTGGGATTTGTTTTGTTTTGGTTTGTTTTAAAACATGCTGGAGCAGCTTTGTTTTGCCTGGACTCTTTCTCACTGATGCCAGTATGAAGTGTTAATCAATAAGAAATTCCTTGGGCAGACAGATTTTATGGGTCTGCTGCAGTGACCTCTTTCTACCATATTTCAGATGGCAGCAGCCTATATGTTCTTTCTTTTTCATTTTCTTCTTTTTTTCTACCACCAACCCTGTTTTAGTCAATACAGTGTGGATAGCTGATATATTAAGCCACTGTCCTAATCATATGTGGTCTCTAAAAATCTCAAGGCATTCCCTTCAGAAGTTAATCTTTCAGTTATCAGTTAAAGGAAATAATTTTGGCTTCCTTAAATTCTCTCACTGTTTCAATTAAATAAGGATGGCAAATTTCTACATGCTTGGGAATACAGCAGCTGCTGTGTGCATACTGTGGGATGACTATTCAGGTAACACCCCATTATTTGAAGTAAGAATTTTGGCCCGGCAGGACATATAGGATGTCTTAGGAAGTCTAGTAAGAGCAAAACTACAATGTGGCCTCCTTCCTTTCCTTTGTCAGGCCAAGCAAAATGCCTCGACACTACCATATTTTTGAAACCTACCTCCAGGCACTCCAGGTCTGTACAGACCTGCCTGCAAAGTATTGTTGGCCACTAGAAAGGCACTTATTTGTAATGTTTTTCCTAAGCTGTTGTATAGTGCTGTCCATGTTGTATAGCTGCTGCCCCCAGCTCCATTTCAGCTCCATTTCAGTTGTGGATATAGGCATTAGTTTGTGTAGCTTGGTCCTCTCTACTTTGATATTTTCTACATTAAAAAGTGATGTACAGATAGGAGCATCTCTGAAAAAAAAAAATAATTGGATGTTCTATTCTCTGAAATCAAACCCACAGGGCTTTGCTCCCACCAGAGTGGTGTCCCAAAGCCTTGCATGCACACATTATCTGGAGTCAGTCTGTAAACTGCATGTCTTAGCAAGTTGTCTGAAGTGCTACAAAAATACTTTGCTTAGTAATGTTAACAGAATTTCATAATAAATGTAAAAGATGATCACCTTTCATTCACACGTGACTGCAATTTTTGCTTTTACACTAGCAGCTGTGAATTTTGATCAGTCAGGTCTTACCAACATGCTGGTCATTAGGGAACACATTTGATGGTCACCTCTCTGACCAATGTGCATGCTATATCTTATATTCACATATGCAAGAATTTATAAAGAAAGTGCTAACCCCTTCAAGAAAAAGGAGCCAGACCATGTGATTTATCTGCATTACTTGTGGGAGATCAAGCTGGGATAAATCAGGTCAAACATTTTATCCTTTAGGCTTCAAGGTGTTTTGATTTGTTTAAAGAATAGCTGACACATTTCAAATGTGTGGCTGAAAGCACTCCTGATAGCAAACTTTCCCTCACAGAAGACTTGCCTGTGTGCCCACTGGAGTCAGTGGACTTTCTAGGGAGTAAGACAGCGTGCATAATAGATTTGGGGGTGAGTGCTAGCAGACCTACACAAGCAGAGCAGTATTTGCTGATCGAGAGACAGCAAAACATATAATTTTTCACTAAAGAAATGCTATGTCACTGAAATTTGGTTTGGATTTCTGGTTCTGTGACTGCCACTACCATCCCTACTGATTGTTTGGAGAAGGTCCTCTGCAGATTCACATACACTCAATTGATCATGAATGAAACTAAGAGCAGTTATTAATCTTACTGCCTGGTTGCACTCTAAACCGCCTTCTAATCCTGCCTCTGTTCTCTTAGACAAAGAATGCAGTGAGATGAAGGCAGGATCAATGCCAGCATGGAGCTGCCCTTTTTAGTAGTTGTCGTGGCAGGGTTTTATACATCAGCAACTGTGAGTAGTTCCCAGTGTACTGGGGGAGAAGGGAGGAAAGATGAATTAAAAGGGTCAGATGTTGTGCTCCTGAAGGGATGGCAGAGTCCCATCCTGACTCTTGGTCTCTGGTGAATTTTTCAGTTCCTTGTATTTAATGACTGGCCTAACGAGACATTACAGCCCTACTGCTCTTTGGAGATCCATGAAGAGCTCAACACAAGCTAAGAAAGGGTGCATTGTGTCTTTGATCCAACGGGCAGTATTTCACAGGCTGGCAGATTTAATAAAATCTCAGAGGAACCTCAGCTCATTTTTTAAGAGGCTTAACATTGAGTTAAAAGTTCCCTTTACTCCTGCATTGTTGGAGACCATTCCCTTCTTGTGTGCTGCCAGAGGACCTGCAGGGAATTGGGGCTTCATGAGACCAGATTGGATGTAGGCAGCTGGTTGAGACTGGTTAGAAATCTGCAGGAGCAATAGCGGGCCTCAAGACGCTTTCTAAGCCTTTTTATTTCTCAGTCTTTGAAGTCATCCATTGCCTCACATGCAGTGTGACAACTTTGCTCCACACCTGAAAGGAAAGCTGAGCTACTGATAAGGCCTTTTGATCAGTAATTTTGAGCTGCATGACATGAAAAACTGTGTAATACCACTGCTTCTAGTAATGTTATTTGTCCCACCATTAACACTAAGTTATCCAGCTGACTTCACAACTAGAAACGTGAACAAGTTCACTATCACAAAGTCCTCCCCTGATACAATGTTTATGGGCATAGCTAGAAAGGAAATATGAATGTGGAGAATATCTTACTGGCTGGTAAACGGATCCTTGGAGCTTTAGATAGTGCCATAGTTTCTTATTCAAAGCTGTTCCAGGTAGGCTGGAAGAGATTCCTTGAGCAGCAAGTTTTCTTTGATGTTCAGTGGTGAGGACTTGGGAACTTTTGCTCCAGGAAGCAAATTACACTGTGGCATTTTGGAGTGCATGTCTAGGGCAGGTCAAAATCTGAAAACTGATGAATACTGAGAACTGCAGAGTTTGTTTTTGACCACCTGAACACTTAAACAACTACTCTGCTCACTTCTGTTATTGTTATGGAGGTGCTGGTTGAGGACTGCATGAGTAAATTTCACAGCAAGAGTTCCAGGATAAGCCATATGTTGATCCATCAAGTCTAAATTTATATAGAATAACTACTGCTAGGAAAATGTTAGTAATTAGTTT
Source organism: Vidua macroura (assembly GCF_024509145.1). NCBI lineage: Eukaryota > Metazoa > Chordata > Aves > Passeriformes > Viduidae > Vidua > Vidua macroura. Next base: position 33,481,173 of record NC_071576.1, read on the forward strand.
AATGGGGAAAAAGAATTTTGCTTAGATTTTCAAAAGTGCAGGGTAAATACTTCCAAAGTACCAAGCACTCAAACACTGACCTTTTTTGAGAAACGAAGTATAGGTTGCATGGTATTTGAGCCACCACTAACTCTAAAGTAGAATCCTTTGCAAACTCAGAAATTCACTGCTAGGTTACTGCCCACTCCCATGGATATGGCAGGCTGCTGGAGTTTTGCATTTGCAGCAAAAATGGAACCTCCACCTAAGGACCAGTAGTTAAAACTTTTATTGTCATGGATTGAAGTTTGGTCTTCTTAGTCAATAAATGTTCACATTCTGTAAGAAGCTTTAACTTGAACAATTAGTCAAAATTGGCACCTGAAATGATTAGAGATGGGAAAGAGAATGCTCCAAACCCTATTTTATAAGAACTTTTGCCAGTGTATACATCTCCTGTAATATAGTTGTTGAGGCCCCCAGTGACTGATCCTTGTAAGATCCAGCAGAACCATGCTCGCTTCCTGTTGGCAGATGCAGATCCTGCAGAGACGAACAAAATACAGTCTCCAGAGATATTTTTAAGATAACTTCTTTCTTGAGAGAAGACAACAAAGGGGGACAAATGCTTTCAGCGAAGAAGAAATTTCTGTTTGGAAGTGGTATGTCTAGGGGCGCTGTTGAATATCAGGAGAAAACAAAGTTGAATGAACCGTTGCAAAGGAAGAGGCGGTCATGTAAAAGGCAAAGATGATTTGTGAGATTTTGCAATAGCCTCCCAAGGGAAGCAAGGCTTTTTGCTTGAGACATTTAAAATTAGACTGGACAGAGCAATGGAAATTCAGTGTATGAGCACCCCATGGGACAGAGTGGATAAGCCACTGGGTCTCCCTTTGCATGTTCCCTTACTCTTTTGTAACTCTTCCTGAATACCTCCATTCCAAATAATAATTTGTTTTCCCCAGGTGCCCATCCTGGTTCTCTGTTCCTCCCCTTTTCCCCTTTAAGAAAGGAGCTGTGTTTGATTCATGGTGTCAGCTATCTTCCAAGCTCCGATCTAGTCCCAGGGGTGGGAGCTCATGGGACTGATGAGGGTAGGAATGATCAACTGCAGACTTTCCTGTTGCTGAGCTTGCTGCAGGCCTGACCGTTTTTAAGACCTCAACAGATGTTTCTGCTTAGAAACTATTGGCATCTTTATGGACTGTTTTTCCATTCTTCCCTCCCGGCCCATGTCCAAGCAGCAATGAATTATGTAAGATTACATTCTAGCCTCTTCTTTATTATTATTTCTGTAGATGCATCTCTAAGAAGTACATCTACAGTTCCCTCTACCTAGTTTTAGATGTGTCAGCTTTCTCTTTGACCAAAACACCCAGCTACTCTTAAAAACACTTCTGTGCCTTTTCCTCATCTTTCAGACACAGATGCCAAAAATACAAACTCTACAATCCTAACTCGTGGCTTCGGGTTTAAGATGTCTCTCACAGTTCATACTGTGGTTTTAATCAATATGCTTTTTACTTAAAAGTTAACCCCTTGCTCTGAAGCTGTCTGTATTTGTCTCTTACTGCTGCGACTTAGCGAACAGTAATTAATAATAAGCAATGGAAGGAAATTTAGAAACTGCTGCTGGAGAACAGAGTGGCTCCAACAAGCATCATCCCTACCTGCTTTAGTGGTTTAGCTGCCAGTTATTAGAAATGAACACATTTCAGACAGTCTTGAGTAGAATAAAAGCACTGAGCTGGTTTATTTGCACTGTTGATAAGCGCTTGTAATCCTACAAAATACACGGCGTAATGTGTGCAGGGTACCTGATGCAGTCTGGGTAGTCTTAACCCTTTACCATTGTACAGCAAAACTTTAAAGCTCAAGACTGGATAGATTAAGTTCCTTTAAAAGATGATATAAGTAATATGTGCAAGACCACATGGAGATTACTTTAACTCAGAAGACAGAGAAATTTTCTGCATTGGAAAATTTGGCAGACTACTACTTAATTTCAGATGTACTATAGTAGCAGAAATGAACCGTTTCCTTCTTTGGGAACACACAACTAGAAGGAGACAGAGTAGTTTAGCCAGTGTGCCACAGCCAAATGTGGGATTTTCATGCAGGCCTATGTTTAGTTATTACAGCAAAGAGTTGCTGTAAATCCTCTTGATGTACTTAGCAACTGAATTCCCACTGGAAGAAAAGCACATCTTTTCCAGTGTCATACTCTCATTGTTCACCACCTCAAACTCCTTCTGTGATTGTGCTGCTCTGACAAGGCACAATGCCATTGCAAGTCCTCTTCTTGGTATTTACCCTTTCAGCAATCTACTGGTGCTGATATAAAGTTATTGAGTAGAAGACTTCCTGTTATTTGCAGTATATGTATGCAGTAACAGCCAAGCAGTTACATGTTGTCCTACCCAGGTGCCTCTGCACTGGTTTTGCAGGACTGTGAGGGCTAAAAAAAGACTCAGTCCTGTCTTGGTACCTTGTCTGAGACTGCCCAGCAAGAGAGTCAGTGGTACTGGTGGATGTGATGTGGCTTTGGATTACAGCGACAAGCAGGACTGGTTGTCCAGCCACCGAGTCCCACTCTGAAGAGAGCAGAGTGCAGTACTGTCAGTGCATGCACTGGATGTGCCTCAGCTGACCCATGTGGCCTGGGCTCACAAAAGCTCTCACTGAAGTACCCTGCATTGTTCCTCCTGAAAGTAGAGTGCTGAATCTCACCCGGTGGGAAGTGAAACATGTACAGTAGGAGAATCAGAGTTAAATTGCCCCATCTTTTTCTGACTTCCAGTAGAAAATCATACAGTAAGGATTGTGAGATCAACCACATCATTTTTCAGTAACTGCATTTGTGTGAGAATTACATATAGCAGGCATTATGGTAAACAAGGATTTTTTTAAAGCATTAAAATTTTTATTTAATGGAAGAGAAAGCATTGCTAATAAGAGCAGGTATTTCCCTGGATTTGAACAGGGAGTGAGTGCCATTGCAATTGTAAACATTTTGTTGACTAATGTAAAGAAGACACAAGCTCTGTTCCCTAATGTTCAGAGAGCTTGACATTGCACAAACATCTTTTTATACATCCTTACTGTTACTGTTATACTGTTTTATACTGTTTTGCTGTTACCGTTAAAATCTAGTGGTCTACTGGTGAAGAATCACCATAAACTGAAGAGACAAGATCTAAACTCAAAAATTCCTGTGCTTCCTCCTTTAGACCATGCTGTTTTCCTTAATTCACTTCAGGATCCAGGAGACATATGAGCCAAGCTTTGAGCTAACACTATCCACTAACAAAAATCTGCAATAATAGCAAATGGAGCATGTAAGCTGCCTTGCCAAGGAACTTGATGCTCTCTTTTCTCAGAGGTCTCTGTGCTGAAGGTCTCCCCAGATCTCTTCCTGTTAAATATGAAATCTCTTAGCTCCCCAGTGCCTATGCCTGACCCCCTGGCTAATGGCTTTTTGCCAGTCCTGTTTTATATGTTATATTGTTGGCTGACACTGCATTTTTACAGTTTTGTTTCTCATGCTCTTAGAAGTGACCACTTTAATTTCAAGAAATATATCTCCTTGCCCAGTACACAGTATTCTCCTGGCAGCTTAGTGCTCACAGACTATAGGGAGCTGTAAACAACACTGTTTATACTTTCTGCTGATACCAGAACATTAGCATATAAATAGGGGAGAGATTTAAACAGGCTAAAACAACTCCAGCCTGGCCTATTGGGAAGGGGGACAGTCTGCTTTTCACTCTCCTTGCCAAGGATGTCAACTTTTCTGTGGGACTATTGCAAGAATGAAGGGCTTAAAGAGATGGGAAGCTTTTATCTGACAAAAGAAAGGTCGATGAGCCTTAGAAATGCAGAAATACACTGAATAACAGTCTGCCTGTTGGGATTTCCTTGTAAGCCCTGTTGGTGTTAGTGTGGGCATGTGAAGGGAGGGGAATTACTTTAAAATCACCACAGAACTGTTGGATAAAATCTTCCTTTAAATGGAACTTGCATCAAAGTGTTAAAAATATTATAATTACACCCACAATGACCATATTGCTTTAGAAGTTGTTTCATTTACCCTAAAGAAACATATCATGTGATCATTACATTTTTAGCTGCACAGTATTTTAGAAACATAGTACAGCCAAATACTAAATCAAATAACCTCACATATCTGTATATTGAATTAATAAAATTCCAATCACCTTTGGCACCGGTGAGAGATAGGTGCAAATGCTGCAGTTACCATCAAATTGCTTGAGTCCTTTTTTTCATGCAGTTGAAGTTTGATTTTACTTTTTGTCATAGAATATGTAAAGCAGGGTTAACAGGAACATAGATACAAGGGAGAAAAGAGTTCTCAGTTTACAGTCCATTGGAAACCAGAAACCAAGACAAGGAAAAAAAAAAGCCAGAGATGATATTTCCAGGTGAGAAAGAGGTACTGTGGGATTGTAAAGAAAGCTGTCGCATGAAGACTGGGGGTGAAACTGTGAAACAGAACTTAACTGTGTTGGAATTTGTTGTGGGCTTTATATATGTGCCCCAGCAGCCTGTAGACATTTGGACAGACTTCCATTTCAGGGCTGGACAGCTTTGTGTGGAGCAGATACTTGCCCCAGTTTCCTTCTCTCTGCTGGAAGGGGGAATGTTTGTGATGTTAATTTTCCTCTTCAGAAGCAATGAAGTTTTGTGTCAAAACAAGCAATTCCCATGGCTGTTTTGTACCATCACCTTTCTCTCTAGAAAAAAGAGTGCTTTCAAAGTTACATTCCCAAAACTGGTAGAAACACTGTGATTTGCGCAGTGTTTATGACACGAAAGTTGCTGTTAGGAATGTCCTGCATAGCCACCATAAATATGGCAGTGAGTGGGCACATGAAAAAGAGGAGGAGATGAAAACTGAATTGGCTTTTACTCTAGGCCTCTTCTAGAGCTCTTCATCTGCTGCATCTGCATTTGGTCTTCCCAGTGGTTTGACTCAAGTCCTGGAATAACTGACAGTGCTTGTAAAACACAAGTCAAAAGGCACATTTCAAATCAAACTGCAGTGCACACACAAGCTTGTGCATGCGCAGTCAGGAGCTAATGCAAGCAGGAGGCAAACTGTTGCTTGCTTGGGGTGCAAGTTGCCAGTAAAGCACTGCCTTTGTGGGTAGACATGACAACTGCACACTGTTGGGGGGGCTCCATGAGAAAAAGAGACATTTCTGTGCTGGGAGACAGTGGTTGTCCCAGAAGGGGAGAGGCATTAAGATTGAGGACTGCAGAAGACTCTTGTATTTCAGAAAAGGCCTTGATCACAAAGCCACCATATTCTCCCACAGGATTAGTTGCCCTTAGATTAACCTCATTAACAGTAATTATAAAGTCTGACACATTTCTCTGTCATTATCTCCCTTGTATCATGTCATAGGATTTTTTTCCCCTGATAAAGACAGAAGTCTTTTTATCGGTCTGTTGGATTAGAGACCAGAGTTTTTCACTATGTTATCTCTCAAGCTTTTTTCCCCCAATGTAAACTGGCCAGTTTTAGCCCAGGATATATTGCAGTGATCAAAGTTTAGTATCTCACTTTTGTCAGGCAAATGTGAGATGAAAGGGACAGCTAGTTGTTGTTCTGATAGTAGCCTTAATACCATGGGGGTAAAACTGTGCTTTGTCTTGAGACTAGAATTCTAGTCCCATGGTTTTTATCAGTCTTTATTGAGTGTGGGCCTGGAAGAATGTTCTCCGTCTTACGGAATTTCTGTGTCTCTGTTGGGAAGGAGATCGCTAGAGCAAAACTGTCCTGGTGACTTGAGGGAAAGATTAAGTACCAAGAGTCTTGTGTTCAAAGCATGGTAGTCAACCAAAGCCTTAACAGAGGAGAAGAGCTAGAAAGTGCATATACACTAATTTAATTTGTTTAAAGGATGTTGTGTCCAAATGGCAGAGGAAGGATTCTGTTCAAACCTGGCAAATGTGAAAACTGTGCTGAGATGCTCTTAGCTACTGTGGATCTCCAGCACTGAAACCAGAGTGAAACAGGAATTGTGGCATTGGAACTAAGTGAGCTCCTGGATCATGCAGTCCCCATGCTGGATTTAAAGTATGACAGTGGATAAAGATCAAAGATCAGGAAGCAGAGGGAAACCAGACCAATGCTGTAATCATTAAAAGCCCAAGATAGAGATGATACCTGGAGCTGAGCTATATTAATTGTTCCCTCCTGCTCCATAAACTCAGTTTATGTTATATGTGACAAGATAACAGGAAGTTTTCCCTTCCTCAGTTTGATTGTCACTTGTAACCAAGGTAGGTCCCATTTGTTCTCCCAAAAAAAAAAAAAAAAAAATTTTGATAGGCCCCTGTTGTATATACTCCTCTCACCAGGGGGCAATGAAGTCAAATCTGTTAGTATAGGCCTGTCTGTCATTACATAAGCGATGCCCCCTGTGTGCTGAAACCCAAGAACACCACCTGACTAGGCAATAGCATTTGAATAGAAAGGTGGCACTGGGTCAGGGTGACTCCAGCACAACAGGTGGCACACAGATAAGCAGGCTGCCCCAATTGTCCCAAAACACCATGGGATACCAGTGGGAGGACTTGGCAACTCACTTCAGGAGTAACTGGCATTCACACCTACTTTGTGGCAGATAAACTTATCTGCGTTTCAGTAAATCTGCTTCCAAAGTGGCTTTAATAGCCTGCATTAATAAGCCAGTTGCATTACAAAAACAATGGGCTTTGGTGGCAAGACGCTTCCATTCCAAGCAATTGGATTCAACCTGAAGCGCAGTTCAAGTGCAGAAAAGCTGTGATGGACAGAAGGCCTGCAGGAAGCCAAATGTGAAGACAGTAGAGCATGAGCTGCTGCCTGTCCTTGGTGGATTTTAAAGACGGTTGATGTGAACTGATCGAATCAAAAGTGAATGGGAGAGGTTAACGAATGCAAAGAACTGCATTTGTAATGTCTTCATTTTTCCATCACCTTTCTTCATTCTCTCTAGAGCGCTACTGTTCCATCTCACAGCAATAAGCAGCTCAGCCAAGGACTGTCATTTTGTATTCTAGTCTGACCCAGTATTTTGCAGGGTGCCAAACAACCACAGTGTGGATGCCTCAACCCTCCCCCCCAGCCCCAACACACAGAGGAGCATCTATGCAAAGCCTTACAAAGCCTTTCAAATGTCCTGCAACTGGGACAAAGATAGGAGGAAATGAGATCTCTTCTCAGATTTCAAGAGTCCATTTAAATTTTATACTATGTGGGTGAACTGGGGTTCTCACCAGCAGACTTTGGGAAATGAAATTTTTGCTTTTGTGAACCAGCTTGACTTTAATTCAGGAGCCCCTTCACAGCTACTATTTCATATTTGACTTGGAGACTTTTGGAGATGAATGCGTTTGGAGAGTGTTTTGAGGGACAGTGACTTTCTGTGAAGCCTTGTGGCCAGGTTACAGCTGAATCTGAGCCTATTCAAACAGGTGATCCTATTTCTTATCAGAGTGGGCTGAGGGCAGGACAGGCTATGGAGGAGCAGCTCCCACTGCCAGTTACACCCCTGGTGTAACTAAATAGTGTGTTGCCTTACTTGCTCATACTTGTGCTCTGGTGGAGGATTTTAGCCTCTGGAGCTATTGATCCATCAACATGCATGAACACAAAAGGTGTATTTGCTACAAAAGCACTGACCTGGGAAGATGGTGGCTTGGCCAGGCCAAGCTGGGGTGCGCCCGCTGTGCCTTCCCTACTTGCCACTTGATAAATACCCCGCTCCTTCCCCCACCCTCCTGCCCATTTTCCACAGCAGAGAGCAGACACAAGGGGACCCTTTCATCTTGGCACATCCCCTTGCTGATTAATGTGATGCAATGTTCCCACAACACCACCACTATGCCGGCCATGTAATTAGGCAGGAGATAATGAATGCTTCAGAGACTATTGAGGCAGCAGTGCCCGCCTCCCTGCCGAACAAGCTCCTTTCTCAGCAGTGAAGCCAAGTGGAAGGAGCAGCAGCAGAAATGCCATTGGTGCCGCACTTAATTGTGCAGGAATCGGGGGCTCTCGCAGCAGAAAATAGAGTAAGGGCCAGTGTGGGAGAGATGGGCAAGGGGATCTACTCTGATATCTTGGGGCCAAACTCTTTTTTGTGTCTTTTCATGTGTTTGACCTTATGGCAGGAGAAGCCTTAAATGTGCACATCTCTGGTTTTGTATGTGTGTGCCTTTTTTGTTTCAAATCATTAGGGAAAGACATCATTTAATAAGCACAGGAGTTTGTCTTCTCAGTAACCCAGAGGCAAAGATGCTGGTGCTACTTAGTGGCCTTTGAAATGTGGGAAACACACTGGAGACACAATAGGCTTATTCTCTTTTAGGGGGCTTTACAGTTAAGCTGCCATTGTCCAGCTAACATTAGCAAGAAAGATACCCTCCTTTCTCCTCGACCTCTGTGTGGACTCTGAGAAAACAACCAATTGGTTTAAAATGCACTATCCAAAAGCCTTCAGATCACGCGAGAATAAAGCCAGCAAGGAGCTGAAAGTCTGTCTCATCAGCTGGAAACCAAAGAATCTACTGTCAAAGGTCTTAGCAGAAATTCAGTCTTCTGCTCAAATTGCTTTCTATTTTGTTTGTTGATGCAAAATCTTTTTAGACCTCATACCTGACCATACTACCTACTAAATGTAAGCAGTGCAACCTGCTGTAAGCAACTGGTAAAGCTCATCATAAACTCACTTCAGTAGTTATAGCTGAAGTTTTGTGCTTACGACAAATAGGTAGAAAACAGCTGTTGTGATAGTGATGAATCAGGGAAGCTCAGTTTCTGTGAGGATTAGGTTAATTTCTGAGCAAAAGGTCACTGGAGGGTGGAGTACATCAGAAAGCAGAATTTACGAGTTATAAAATGGAACAATTCATATGCACACTCACATTTAAGCCTACTTCACTCCAACAAGCTCTAAAGCCATAATGTGTCCTTTTGTAAATAAGTAGGTTCCCAGGCAGACCCACTGATCACCCTGCTGAATTAAGTGACAGACTCTTTTGTGCATCCCTTCTTGAATGACAGATGGATGCAAGTTATATTATTCTATTGCTTAAACACATTTTCTGATCAATTTATATATAATGTGCTGCATGTCACTGCTGTGCATTTTGTCTCTACATCGGAAAATTCTTAGGCTTTCCGAGTATCTATAGTGTCAAGAAAAGAGATTTCACTGAGAATCTTATCATGTTGCAAAAGTAATAGTAGAGTTGTGACCAAAAAATAAAAGTATGCCAGGGAGAACAGCTCTTACAAAGGAAAATCAATTCCACTGGTATCTTCACAGAGTTGCCTGGTGGTATTCATAGTCACGTGCCTCCATGTCGTACAAACACACTGCACTCGTTTGTGCCATGCCGTTGTGTCCTGAAGCAGATGCACAGTCTCACTGTAACCCCCGGATCGTGTGTCATTTATTTCTCCTCCCTCTGTCACATGCACAAACATGGCCTACAGACTCTATGTGTGACACAGAGAAGGGAAACAGATGACACGTGATGAGAGCATTACAGTGCTTCTAACACTGATGGTCAGCATTTTATTGGTGTCAGGGACTCAAAGTTTAAGAGGCAAAAGAACCACTGAGGAGCCCCATTGTTCCTGCCCAGAACTGGGAAAGAGCTCTGTACTGAAAAGAGATTCAAACGTTTTCCATCTGTCTATGCTATTTGCCTGCATGGAATAATGCTCTAACACCAACCTAGGTCAGTAGTTCTCTCAGCATGATGTCCTCCAGAGGAACATAAAGATAGTGTCAGCATTTACTCTGATTTCTGTCCTGGACCTATATTCAAGAGTGCCATTCCTGTGAACAAACCAGGCTAAGGTAAAGGTATTTGATTATCTTGCTGACAGCTTGAGGCAACATCCTATAGCAGTGAGCATGTCCAACAGGTTTCAATAGGAATGAAAACAAGCACAAGTCATGCAATGCAGGATCTATGAGACCAGCTTACTCTCATAAAGTAGGGTATCTCCTTGTGATATCTTGCTTCCCTCTGCCTAAGTTAACAAAGCAAATTGCATCAAACTCCAGCATGCACTGCACATCTGGGAGTGAATTTTCCAGGACAAAAGCCATTCAGTCACCGAGAGTTCAGTGACATGACCTTTCTCAGAGCAACCCACAAAGAGACTGGCACTTCTAGAATTATGTGATTTTGACAACATCTGGAGTTCAGTTGTCTCTGATAAAACAGATGTTTCACTTCTGCTGATCACAAATTTCTCCCCATGTTCACCATTCTAAGTTGTGTTTCAAGTAGTATTCAGCCAAGAAATGAACATAAATTTGTTTGGAAACTGTTCCAAAGAATCTGCTATGTGAACTGAACTTCAGAATGTTTTGCTACTTTGCTTGCTCTTGATAAGCTCTGAAACCCATCCAGATCTCTAGTTGGGATGGAATCTCTTTTGCATTTTTTCTATCGGCCCAAGTGATGTGAGGACCATCCCAGTGAAACACTGATAGTGTAGGAGGAATAAAAAAAGTAAAGGAAGAGTCTGTCTGTTTTTCCCTTGCTGTTACTCTAACAAGGAAAGAGAAATGCAGCAACCTACACTCCCAAATTGTGCTAAACCTGCACCATATTCTGGTCTCTTATGGCTGTTGCAAAATATATCAAAAGATGAGTTAAGTAAGAATAATGATACTCAATAGCACCACAATCACGGAGCCTTTGCTGGGCTCTTGCTGTAGCTTGTATATATATATATTAAAAGTTCATACAGACAGAATGTAGTGTGTTAAGAAGTCAATAGCATAACAGTTCATAACTCAATTTTCATTTGCTTTGCATTTTACCCTTTTAATAAGAGTGAAAAGCTAAAAGAAGTTCTCTTCTGGCACAGCATAAGAGGTTCACCAACCATTTCTGGAGTGTTTCAGAGTTGAGGAACATCAAAACTGGCACAAGAAATTAAACCAGAAGAAGGGAGACATGACCAAAGTACACCTCCAGCAAACCTCAGCACCTAGGGCAGTATTTCCACACAGGTCTGAGCAGGTATGGGAAGGGATGCCATTTGTGCCAGGTAGAGTGCTGTGACTGTAAGATGACAGTTTTACTGGGAAATAGAAGAGAGAAAAGGGAGCAGCAGGAGGCCTGGCACGGTACTGAGCTTAGTCCTGAATCTGCACCCCAGCTCTGGCATCAGTACAGTCCTCTGGCCCTGTGTTCCCTGTCCTCCCATGCCCAGTACAATACCAGCCACATGTGAAACTACTGACTCACACCCATGGCCCAGAACAGTCTTGGTTTTACCTGTATTTGGTTCTCCATGCAGCGCTGCATGATCATGTTCTTGTACAAAATCCCCTCTCTTAAGTGCTGCAGTTTCTCTCTGTCCTTGCCCTGCATGACAACCCACTGTCCATCTGAAAAATATATTTCTACTGCTACTAAGTACTTCCTATTAGTACTTCTTCCTCCTACTGACTTCTCCCCAGTATAAAACTTCCCTACCTTAAAAACTGGAGCAGGAAGAGGGCTGTTGGAAAAAAAACAGTGATTTTAGATAAGCAACGGCATAACCAGCTATAGCAAGGGCACAAAAGAGGGGCAAAAGCAAGCTTATAGGCAGCTTCTGCACTTGCCAGCCACAACAGGCAGGTGTTTTGCCAGAGCTGAGAGCTCATAAATAAGGGGACACTAAAGAGTTAAAAAGATTTCAGGGAAAGCTGGGCTGATGAGAGAAGGGGAAAAGAGGAGGAGCAATCCTCTTGTGAAAAGATTTTCCAGAGCCTCCAGAGATCAGTAAGCCCCAGGATGCTTTTCTTTTAGATGTTTTAATTTAGGTGGTTGGAATCTAAATAGATAATGATTTACCCTAAAATTGATGTATGGGGACAGGATATAACTTGTCATAGCAATCAGAACTGCAACAAATAACTGAAATTTAACCCTCATATTCAGCCTAAGACCCAGCCTGACAGTGAGTGAATCTAACAGGCATATTCAGAAACAAGCAGTTATTTGCTGTGAGTCACTAAAAATTTGAGATCTGACAAGGTGCCAAAATAGCTCAGATATGTACCTATATGTGTCACACTTACTCATATCTTACCAGTTCCTGGTAGCCAGCCTTTCTCTCATTTAATTTCATCTCACTACCCAAAGATATGCCCCTTGTGTGTTTATTTTGTTAATGAAATGCTAGCTTTATTGGAATATCAGCTCTGTAGGGGTTGCCTGGACATATAAAAAAGAACAGCCATAAACTATGTTCATTATTATTGCAGTGCAATGCCAGGTCTGGTTCTGCTTCCAAAAAGTAGGAAAGGGAGAACAGAATTTAACATGCCCCTGACCTGTCCAGAGGGACAAAACAGAGAGCTTTTATTTTATTTGTTTCTACAGTGACTCAGTCAGTAGTAACTGGGTTAAAGTCCACTTAGAAACGAATAGAACAAAAGGCCTCCTGTTAGTGCTGGACATTTTCCCTCTTCAGATATCACCAGAAGGATTTTTTTAAAAGGAAAAAGAAAAAGAAAAAAAGCCCTCTAACAGAATGCAGGAAACCACAAGCTTATGGGAATGTAGCAGCACTTTGGAAAGGAAAACACTGCCTCAGACTTTCATCTGCAGGGCTTGCACTTTTTTTCCCGTTTTTTCCTTACCTTCTTTTCATCTCCTTACAGCTAGAAGCATTTGCCAGGTCAACACACAGCCTGGAGAAAAGGCTGGTGGGGAGAGCAGTTAAGTTGCAGGGGGCCATTGCCAGATCCCAGACAGAGAGGAAAAAAATTGGCTTGTGCAGATCACTGTAGTCTGCAAAGGGACTCCAACATGGAGGGAGAGAGCTTTGGTGCAGCTGGAACTTGCAATAGTTACTTGCCAGACTGAGGGTCTTAGCAGGGTCAGAGCCCTGGATCCTACAAGGGGGGGGGGGGGGGAGAAGGGGCTTTTTAATACTTCTTACTTGGTATGTCTAGTCTTTTGTTTTTTTCTTCTTTTTTTAGCTTACTGGCATCTAAGTAACAAATTACATAATGTTCTCTAAGACTATAAAAAATAGCTGAAATGCTTTCTGTATTCCATTCTAAGTATTGTTATGACATGCCTATATTTTCATTATAAAGAAAACATTTTCCAGCAAACATTCACTGAAACTTCATTAATTTTCACTTCAACTTCTTCCTAAGGAATGTGAACTCGCAGTAACAGAGAAAGCATGTTGAAATTTTATTTTGCATATAAGAGCGATCACTTTATTGAATCTTCCAAAACTTCACAATCCCTGCAGCTGCCAAATCTGAGGAAAATTGCAGCTGTCTAAAATTAAATGGGAAATTGATATTAAATATTATTTCTTGCCTATAGCTTTAGCTATTATTATGATCCTGTTTACTACCAAAGACCATGTTAATTTTTGTTAGGTGAGCTTTATGTTGACCTAGATCAGGGAAACAGCTTGGTAAAAGATGTAGTGTTGGGTGTAAGGGAAGAATGGAATGCATAGCCAGAGCTGTACCACATAAGCCAATTGTTATTTTAATTTCAACTGCTGCAGAACCATAATCTCCAGTAGTAAGAGTGACTTGACCAAGACCGCATTGCACATAAGTAGTTACTTTATTTAGTTAGCTGACTGATTCCGTGCTAAGTTAGAGAAGTTTGTCTTTTGTGTTCATAGTTAATAGGTAATAAGAGTGACCTTGCCATGCCTATTTCACTGAGAACTGATGACACCAAGCAGAAAAATCAGTCTTTAAAACAAATTTTGGTTCATATAGTATATAAAACAATATGAATCATATATAAAACAATATGATTCATATAGTTAATACTATATGAATCAGTTTCTTGTAGTACTTGGTAATGTGTTATAAACAGTGTCTCCTCTCCAGGTCATTTGGGCTGGTTTTCATATAAGAAAAAAGAATAAAAAATCAAATGACTGTCTTTCATTCAATGTGAAGTGAGTTATTCCAGATCCTAGTGGACAACTTATCTTCTGAAAATCATCTAAATTTTGCTTCTTAATCAGCATTTTCATTAAAATAATAAAGTTCAAATACTTTTTTTTTCTTATACAAACTCTGCTGCCTTAGCCCTCTCTAGGCTGAAGAATTTCAGCTCTCCCAGCCTTTCTTATATGCCAGCCCCTAACCATTTTAGGGTCTCCTCACTGGACTTCACTTCAGCTTGCAAATGTCTTTCTTGCAGTGTATGCAGTGAGCTGGACACAATATCCCAGTCTTTGTTGACTAACACATGGTTAAAGGCTATTTTGCCCTTTGTGTGATCACAGCCGGTCACGGTTGAAAGCATATTTTAAAACCCTGTCCAGAGGTAGAAAATTAAGCCTGAGTAGCCAGGGTGTTTTAAAACACAGTTGGGACTACTTACACTGAAAAATTCCAACATCTTACAAAATGTGCTAACTAACACACTATTTAGCACTTCGATAAGAAGTGTGATACTTCCTACCTGGATAGTTTTAAGTCCAAATCTGAGGAGTTATTATAATTTAAAAATAACAGTTAAATTTAGCATCATCCCAGTAATAAACAGATGTTCTCATACAAAACCATATTCTAGTGTATATGTGCTGACTTGGAGCACATTTGGTAGCTAGTCCAGTTTATTAAATGATGCACTTCAATTTGATCTTTATGCATCAACAATCCAGTTGGAAATGGAAACATGGTTCAAAAGGGAGAAGGCTCACACAGCTCTGGGGGGTAACTGGAGCACATCATTCTCTGCTGTGTCACTGTAAAGGCATTTCATTGCCACGTGAAGAAAGGCATTGATTGCTTTTTAAGGTCCAAATCGTCCTTGATAACCAACACTACCAACATCAGCGTTCACAGGGAACAGGGAATGGAGAAATTCCCTGAAATTTGTTTAAGGTTCAGAGCTTTAAACTCCACTTTCCTGAGCCAAAAGAGAAGCTTTTTTTCTCTGCTCCATCTGGTACAGCTCTCTGGAAAACTTTGGCTTGGCCCACACCCTCCTCAGCCCCTGAACTTTGTAATTTTTCAGCTGCCAGAATCACTAACTGCCCAGTTTTATGTAACTCCAAGTATCTGCAGTGGAGCTGGAGAATACACACATGGAGGAGGTTTTGCGGCTTTTAAGCTATGCCCAGAAGTTTGCCTTTTCTTTTTTTCTTTTTTTTTTTTTTCTTTTTTTTTCTTTTTTTTTTTTTTTTTTTTTTTTTTTTTTTTTGTGGGAGGGGGAAGAAGAGGAATGCAGTAGGTATACACAGGACTTTTCAAAATAAAACGGAAATTCTGTTTACTATGAGCTTTGCTTTTGAAATTCCCCCCCTTTTCTGGAAGGGGCCTGAAACACGTTTCAGGAAGAGGGGCTTGCTCTTATATGTGATAACTGTAAATACATCCATAATAATTTTTAGAGGTTTTTGGTTGTTTGTGTTGCCTGTTGCTCAGAAAGCCAAATCCAACTTGTTCAAGCTATTGTCAAAGTCTGTATAGCCAAAAGGGACCAGTGATTTCCCCCGGCCCCAGCTAGCTAGCAACTTCCTGGATGAATATGCTGTGCCTGAGTTTCTGCAGCCAAGCAAAGCAAACAGTCATGCAGCTTTTGTGGCACTTGAAGTTTTTTATTCCAGTACCACAGAAAAAATGGCAAACACTCAGAGAAGTCAGGCGGGGCAGAGAGGCTGCATTTCCAGGATCTGTAACCCCCTTTTCCCTCATTCCCTTTCAAATTGTTTGCAAACCCTGAGTCAATTTTTGTGTTGGCCATTTCAAACTAAATACTTTGTGGTGGTGTTGTGTGTTTGTATGTGAAATGCAGCAAACTGCAAGAATGAGGCTTTAGCACTATAATAACAAAAGAGCAAACAGTCTATAAGCCAGGGACAGCCCTGCAATAAACTAGTGTATCCAGAGCTTTAATCGCAAGCGACCTAGCAATAACAAATCAGTGTATGCCTGTGGGTGTGGGAGAGAGATGAGCAGAAGTGAAAGAGATACATTCCCAGAAGGGCAGAGAAAGAGAACAGAAATATTGAGGTGTGGAGGAGGTAAACAGGAGGAGCGTGTAGTTTGATTGTGTTGTTTGTGCATGTACATTCTAAACAGTTGAAGCTTTCTTCCTGTTTCCTCCAACATGCGGAATTTCATGCATTTGCCAAATGTTGTAACAGGAGCAAAAATCAGCATCTGTTCCTCTTGAAACACAATTAAAGCTGCATGAAAACAGCAAACTGCTAATAAACACAACATCCAAGTCAGAGTTGTTATCTGCAGGCTAGTTATGGTAGTAGTGAGGAGCCAGAGGTAAGATGTCATAGGGGGATTAAACTAAATCATAAACAAAATGGAAGTTTACAGAAGTAAATTCTCAATAAGGTTAATTTTAAAGGGATGTGGTTAAAGAGAAAAACCAAACTGCATAGAAGAGATATGTTAATGAATTGCAGTCTTTCCAGTGATAGAATCAAGTAAAATTGTAGATGTGGAGGTGTGATTCTCTTGCCATATGAATGAAAGGTCATCTCGCAGGTTGCAAGACTACCTTCTTGGATGTAAATAACATGGAGCTTTGGTTAGGACTACTGTGTGTCTTCCAGGGACAAAGAGTGGCTGAAATAGCAAGAGAAGAGTGGACATGTGTACAAATAGACTGATTCATGACTGTGTGTATCCTTTGTCCAGGGGAGAGACAAATGTGTCAATGCAAATAAAACTGCTGCTTCACAATCCTTAGTGAGGTTTTTTCCTGTGATCCCTTTGGGGCCATGTTGGTGCACAGCCTGTGTGCTGGAGGCTGAATTGGTTCCCGAGCGCAATTAGTATTTAAAGACATTTATAATTTAGGCTTGTCTGCCACAGCTTCATTTGATGTGATTGGGGCTTCTGACCTCTCCAAGCTCTAATTCCCAAAAAGCAAGGGACTGGAGAGCACAAGGACAAGGCACAGAGAGTGCTCAGCTGTGGAACATCCTACTTGTCCGGGTATGACTTAGGGAGAGCCTTCCAAAGGGACTGAGATTAGTGTTTGGCAAGAACAAGAGTTACTTTACTGAAGTCCACTTTTTTATGAGATGTCTTCACCATGTTGCTGTTGTGGAGCCAGAGTGGTTAGGGGTCAGAACAAACATTGTTCTGCTTGCTTCCCATATCTTCTTATGGCTTTTAAGGAGGTTGATGAGTTGTTTGGTCTCTGCCATGTAAACAGAGCCTTCATGTAAACAGGGTGCTGTCTGGTGTGTCCGTAGCCAGTGCCAGGCTCATAGGGCAATAGAACCGACTCAGAAGGCTGTAATGGAGGTAACAACAATACTGGAGTTTACAGCAAAGGTCAGGGACAAGACAGCAGCCCATCTTTGGGGAAGGCTGTAAATTTTTGCAAGTCCAAACTAGCAAAAGGAGCAAATGGCTGTATTTGTTTGCTCCTTTTCTTCCAGGGCTGACTTGGGAGGCTAAGTGAGTGAAGTCAGTATATACTGAACCTTACACATTCCAGACAGCGTATTGATCAAAGCTGTTCAGGGACATTGGTTGTGTAGAACGGGGAAGTGGTGCCCTGCGTGTGTTATTACATTAGAAGCTTTTTTCTCCTGAATCAAATTTGGGCAGTGTACTGGCATAGGACTCCTTCCCTCTCCACCCTGCCCAGGCCAGCTGGCTCATGGCTCTAGAGTTTGGTAGATATGTTTTGGGTTGGGTGCATATCAATGGTGTCCACCCTCTCTTGAAATTCTTAGTTTTACTTGAACTGCTGTTGAAAGAGTAGAGTTATTTGTGCAGAGGATGAGGAGAACTGGAAAAATAGAGAAAGTCAATAAGTGCAGCTTTAAGCACACATGCAAAACTCCTTCATGGAAGGTGGCAGGAATGACAGAAATGACAAGAGCAGTAGGTTTGTCATGTAGTGCTGATAAGAGGCAGAGGGCCAGAGCCTCTCCCTGAAATTGCACAGGAGAGACGAGCCAGGCTCCCTCTTACTCCCCAGTTTGGGATGGCTTCTGAGAGGTCGATCCTAGCAGGACACATCATTACACTACACTTTCAAGGCCAAAGTTGCCCAATGTCCCCTGTGACCTGGGAGAGGTGCATGCACAGTGGAGTGCAGTCTGTGCACCCAAAGGCTCCCAGCTTCCACTACTGCCAAGTGAAGGAAGCCAAAACTGGCTTTACTTTGTGGTGCCAGGATGCAGCTGAGAGGATGTGCATAGATTTTTCTAAGCTACGCAAATTGACACAGCAAACAGTCCCAGCATGGGAGGAAAAGGTAAAACATAGTGACCTCATTTCAATTAAAGAAAAAACCTCGTCATGCAGAGAAGTTAGTAAAAAGCATGATGATTAAATATGTGCCAGCAAATAACTTCAAATTCTAAGTCACCCATGCCCAAAAAAAAGCAGTGCCTGTGCCCATTTGGAGGAAAAGATAGTGCTTCATGGTTTTTCCTTTCAGTCTGTGCAGCTTCTGAATCCTCAACAGCCAGCTTGCTTCTTTGGCCTTCTTTACCAGAGGTAAAGAGTTAATTTCAGGAAGAAGGAGAATTTCTCTCTCTTTTGATGATAAAAATTATAAGGAAAAATCCCAGTGTGCTTGGCAGTATTTGGAATGAAGTTGTTAAGTCCCAGCTTTGCACCCTGAAAATTGGCAGTCTGATAACCAGGACCTGTAGTATCTCAAGTGGAAAGGTGATATTCCAAATCTGCAGGTAGCATTTTTGTGAAATTTAGTAGTTGCCCTCAGAAAAGTCAATTTCCTTTTTCATTCCCATATCCTTATTTTCATTTTGTTTCTGTTTTTCTTTCTGCTAAAGATGAAGCCACAGATTCAGAGCTTTAACTTCTGGGAGTGTCAGATGCATTCAGATTTCTAATTGGATTAATGCAGCAAAATAATGGGTTAAATCAAAACACACACAAACCAAAACATTCCTATTTTCTAAGTTTGGTTCCAGATTCAAACATATTTAAATTAAATTCTTGTTTCTGCTACTAGCCAGAAACCATGGTGAGATAAATGAAATCATATGGGGGGTAAAAGGAGGCAGAAAAATTCTCAATGTAACAATGTTTCTTTGGCTGCCCTGTCAGGGAAGGAAAGAGAAGAATATTTCAGCCCACTCTGCTTTGCAATTGGCTAGGTACACTAACTTATTTTGTTTTCTTCTGAATGAGTTGACTTTTGCAGGAAACAGACTGCTGGCATGATCTGGTACAAGAAGCTTGGGTTATTGTCTGCCTGGCTTCTCTTTCTGGGCGGATCCCACATGGCTTTCAGTAAAAATGCTGCCTGCCTGCACTGTCTTGTGCTCAGTTACTAGCAATGATGGGCTTGTGTAGAAGCTGTTAGGAAGGCCTTGAGTCTCACTATGACCAAAGTCTCCCAAGATTGTGAAAAGCAGATTGTATGACAGGGTAATGACAAGGCCAAAGAATGGGCCTAATGGAAGGAATAGGTGGTAGGGGAGAGGGGGAATCTACTACGTGCTTATCCTGCACAACCTCATGTAATCACAAAATTCCGTGAGGGAATATTAAATTCCAGTTATTTGTGTTTCAGTGAAAAGGAAAGTGAAAATCTGGTGACAGAGAGGAGAAAGTTCCACATGTTGGACTGGAGCTGAAAGCATTATATAGATGATTCCTGTCTGAGGCTTTGGTTTGTGTATGGGGTAGTACAAACCAGTTGGACCCCACTAGTTCCCCCAGCACCTTCTCAGGGTTACAACAAGCCTCAAGGAGTGCCAGAAGTGCACCTTCAGCCTGAGTGGACAAGCATGGTGGTCTTTATCCCTCTGCAGGAACAGCAAGATTTGAGACCTGGAGTGACACAGTGGGTCTGGATGTCTCTTGTTACTGTTGTACAGGGCTGTGACACCATCAACAACAAAAGATTCACTCTGACTTGTGATTGTGTGTGAAAGAGGTGTTAACCCAAGGAAGTCCATAGCAGAGCACACAGCTGAGGACTTCCGATGGCCTCCTGCAAATTTGTGTTCTGGCATTGCGTTGTTTCTTTCATCTGTATTGGAAAAGGTGCACCCACACTTAGCAGTAAGCAAAACCTTGACAGTGTTCTCACCTCCCTTGCACTGCATCAGCTTTCACCTCCTCTCTCTTTCTCTGGGCACACATTCTCATTGCACAAGAAACCCTGAGCACATTGAGGTTGCTCTGTTGCAAACAGAAAAACATACAGTCACCCCAGCGGGGACAAAGTGCGGAGCCCTTTCCTCCCCCTGCTCCTGCTCCCGCTCCCAGGACAGACGCCGTCAGCTGTCTGTTACTGCAGGTTACCACGGGCCTTGTCCCTGGGTCTCCCAAAGTGCATCTTAAGTTTCTGGCAGCCAGGCTTGGAGGACCCAGAAACAGACCTGCTGCCTGCTTTGGCAGCTCTGCATCGTGCCTGCCTAGTGCTGACCTTCCCTGCCCTCTGGCCTGTGCCCTTGCCTCTTGACCTGTGGGATTATTCCGGCTGTGCCTTCTCCAGGAGAAGGCCCCTCAGCTGCTGCTGTAGTGTCGAGGGTGACTATGAGAGAGGAAAGAAGCAAATCCCCTTCCCATGACTTGCTTTTGTGGTGGGCAGAAATCAACACCCTGGGCACACTGCTGAAGTGCCGTTGGAGAAGCGCAGTTATCCCTCTGTGCAGTGACCTCCCCCAGGCCACTACTTCCCCCCCGCCAGCATGCTCAGCTGTCCTTGTTTCCAGCCATGACGGCACTTACGATACCAAGTTCTGCCCATCCTGTCCTATTTTCTAGTTTTGATCTGAAGAACAAGACTGGAGCTGGGATTTTAGCTGGAGTTTATCCTTGCCCAGTCCTCATCTCTTGAAGGGCTGGCTGCCAGTACTGGGACGAGCTGCTTCCTTGGTTACTGCACCACAGGCCACGGGTGCTGGAAGGGGGAAGCAGGGGGGGATTTTTTGTTTGTTTGTTTGCTTTTCCCTGAACCGTGAAGCTCTGGGCAGTGCTGAAGGCAGGATACAAGACCTGACGGGCAGGATCTGGTTTTAGCCCATTCTCCCTCCCCTCTCCCGGAGGAGTGGGCTTGTGGCCCCAGCAGTCTTTCAGACCCTGCCAGCGGGGGAGTGAGAACTAGGCCCACAGATTGCATCAGGAGTCTTTTTTCTGGTCATGCTGGTTGGTTATAATGAGAAAATACTCCAAATTCCTAGTGAAAAATCCTTTCTTCCTTTCATTATTACTGGGCCAGACAAGCTAAGCTAGCACCGGAGCCCTGAATGGTGGCTGGCTAGTGGTGCACACAGTGGTGCCAGGGTGGGAGGCAGGGCTCCTGAAGCCTCATCCCAACATAGCTCTGTGGTTTTTTATACAAACCCCAAAAAATCAGCTAACTCATTGTACATTCTGTCTGAACACATCTGGGCATGAAACAGGATCAGTGATACAATCCCGAGTGTTGTTTAAAAGCTCAGTTAGCTAAGCAAGTAAAAAAGACCTTGCAGTGAAAGATACTTAAATGCAAAGTGGTGGGACTGTCTCAAATTTCATTTCTGAGCAAAGCTGCTTTCAGATGCAGAAGCAAATACGTTAAAAATGTCCTTTGTTTGTTTGGTTTTTTTTTTAATTCCTCTTCCTCATGTTTTACAGAAATTTAACTTACGTTCTAGACAGTAGGTGGGATCCAAAACAGATGAAGACTTCAATTCAAGGTGTCTTGCCTCACCATTGAGGCATTTGTAGCAAGGTGTGACTAGAGGTAGTCAGGAATGCAAGTTTTTCTGGAGAATGTACTGGTTAAATTTTATTGGTGGATTGTGAAATGTAAACGAATTAATGTTTAGGAAAGATTATATGATTTTTCAGCTGCAAACCTGAGTATATGCTCACTGGTTAATAGACTTGTCATAGGCATGAAGACAACCTGTTTAGTCCTCACAGGCTGAGGGGATTTATGTCTGACTTGATTATCTTTGCTTCTTTCTCAGGGTTTTTTTAAAATACCTTTTTTTGTGTGTGATTTAGATTGTCATGTTAACTCCTGGGAACTCTGAGAAATAGGTTTGATCATTATGAAATCAACAGCGACACTAAACTACTCATTCTCACTATAGACTTCACCTGTAGGGGTTTTACTTCAAAGCATAATGAAGAATAGGATCCAGGATTTGTATACTATGTTGCCAGTTTCTGCCCTGTTATGTAGAGATAACCTTCAATTCCTTCCCTGTATGTTTCTCATTGTCCTTTTTATTTTTTGTTTCAAATCACAATTTTTTCATGCTTTTTTTAGCCTTCTCTAAATATTTTTTAAATAGTCATTAGCTTCTTAATAATCCTCTTAGATAAGTAAATATCTTTTAACAGTAGAATCTTCTCAAGGTGGGAAAAATGAGGTACAGAAGATTAAAAAATATAATTACCTAATGAACTCAAACATGCTTCAAAACTTCTAAGTAACTTTTCTTGTCAGCCTTTGAGCATTCTTTAAATGAAAAACATCAACTGTGTGATGGTGGGCAAGGAGCAGATACTGAACATCGTCATTTTGAAGGAAATCCCTGGAAATTCCAAATACCCATCATAGCTCCAGACGGCCTGAAGGTCATGTTTTATATTGCAGTATTTCCACTGATTTTTGAAATGGTTTTGAGACATTTCCAGATGTCTTGATTGGAAAAGGTGCTGCTAAAGGCTGAAGTTTGGATCACCACTATAAAGATATAAGAACATCATGGAAAAAAAAATCCTATCCTTCTTTCTTTTGGTGCTTATGTAGCCCCTATCAAAATAGTATCTGAGCATCTCATACGTATTTAAAAATAGAAGTAACAATAACAAACCTGTCTCTCTTTTCTTCCCAGTCTGTGAGTGAAATAGCTTGATTTTTTCAAAGGACATTTTCCTTGTGGGTTCTAAATATTTAGCTGTGGTTTTCCACAGTTTATCTACTGTTCCATTATTCCACTGAGAGGAGGAAAGAAAGATGCCATTTTCATTATTTTGTAGAACTTAAAAAGCCACAGTGTTATTTGTTCCCTCTACTGCTTCTCATGTAGAACATAACCAACACCATTCCCGAGTTGTGCATTCATGACTTTATTGATGCATAGCCAGGGATGTTTTGGCAGGATTCTGTGCTGTGTAAGCCACATGTGATGTTAGAGCAAGGCTGTTATATAGGAGGGCCATATATGTTAATTGCAGCCATGCAGAGGATGGGTCTGGAGGTTTAATATTTTAACTGTAGAATATGTTTGAGAAATTATTATATTCCCTTATTAATACTCTATGAACTTGATAAAGTAACATTATGTTACACAAGGGTCATTTTTCTCTGTTCTGTCTCTCTTTCTGGACTCAATATAAAGCACGCTGTTTAATAATTAGCTTGATTTTTCATTCAAATTTCTGCTTTCGCCTTTGAGATAATGGTGCAGTTCCATGTTTTCCACATTAATATTGTTTTAAAAGCAGTGTAGAGGGTTGCAAAGTAGTTTCTTGAAGCTACTGAAATTTATGGCCACTGTTAGCTCTTCTCCTGAGGGAGTTTTGAAGATTCATCCCTTTTACATGTCAAATTTCTTATAATTATCTCCCTGAAAAAATGTGAAGGCCTTAAACTGAACAGGTCACTTCTGCCAAGAGAGGTGGCTTGTGATTGGCTACCCAAGATGCTGCATAGCAAGTGAAATCAAAACTCTTCAAATCATCCCAAATGCAGTACCTACTGAAAGTAAAGCTTGAGGCTATAAAAGTGCACATCACATTGTGATTCCAGTCCTCAGTGTTGTACACTCACATGTCTAGCCTTGACTAGAACAGGGCCACATTCCTTAAGTCACTGTGTAGACCAGCTTGTTTGACCGTCATGGTTGTTTCCATATCCTACATCAGGAGATCTTGATGCTCTGTGCCACTGTGACAGAGGTCTGTTCTTGGAACACAGGATGATAATTGCTGGTGTGGCTAAATTTCACCTCTTCTGGCAGTATCACCTCTGTTTTTCTGTGGTTGACTAAGCAGCGGGGTTTTTCTTTGGCTCTTTTTTTTTTTTTCTCAGCTGAGGAATTCAGATGTCTGGGATATGGTGCTCTCTGTTGTAAAGTGAAGGCAGTATATAGCTAGGTGTCATAAATGCTCTCCTGGCATTCAAGGGTGCCATCTCTCACACATTTATACATGTCTTATGGTAAGGGAAAGATAACTGAGCCATGTGGACCTCTGTGATTGCAGAAATGTGTTACCACATTACATGACCCTTTGGGAGGAGAAGGAATGTGAGATGAGTCTTGGTCTTTTACATTCACATGCAACTGAGTGTTCAAGAGAGGCAGCAGCATTTTGTGATCATTACAGCTAAAGATTACTGAGAAATGCTATTGTCTGAGTGCTTTCCACTCCTTTCCTCATAGTAAAAAATAAGTATTAAAAAATACTTCTCTTTCAGAACTGTCACATTATTTCCAAGTTGCACAATCTAACAGTAGGAAAAAGTAATTATGAATAACACAGAAACAGTCTTGTTTCAGAAATAGGATGCAGCTATTTGTCTGAATCTATCATCTGCAGTACACTTTATGAAATATTGACTTTCCTGTAAGAAAGCATCCCTCTGTGATGCTTCCAGTTCCCTTTTACCCCTAAAATTCTAGCATTTTCTA
This sequence comes from Vidua macroura, assembly GCF_024509145.1. NCBI lineage: Eukaryota > Metazoa > Chordata > Aves > Passeriformes > Viduidae > Vidua > Vidua macroura. The sequence continues at coordinate 33,505,774 of NC_071576.1, forward strand.
CTGCTGTCCAAAGAAGGATCTCACAGCTAATAGTTTTAAAGACTTATCAGTGTTTAAGTGGAAACTTCAAAAAGTGCTTTTCTTTTGTAAGTTAGTTCTGCCAATATGGCAATTTTACTGTCATTCTTTAGTGAAAATACCTATAGTTTGGAAACAGGATATCTTGCCTGTCTATGTGCTTGTGGTATCTAATCATGCAATTTTTGATTAGGGAAATTATTCTCCCTTTTCTTTACAAATTCAAGCACATACAAATATTCCAGCAAGAGTCTGCCTGCTCCCGTGTACAAAATGTAGTACTCCCATCACTGCTCTCCTAAGTCCTTTATTTACACCTATCTGTTTTAGGATCTATTTTGGAATCATTCCCACTATGGTAAGAACCTTTAAATGACTTAAGGAGATTTAGGTCAGTGGCTTAGTTTGCCTTTATTCTGGCCTAATTCTCCCTCATCTTGCCTCAGCCTTATCTGCCATTGTGTACACTTTCCCCACCATTGCAATAACCTTCTTCTTCTTTTACCTTCCTTTCTCTCTGACCATCTGATTCCAGACACCAAGCACTTCCTCTCTACCTACAAGGCTAATTCTGCTCTTTTAAGTAGTTAGAGTATGGGAGTAGAAATTGCATGAGTAATAAACCTGACACCCAAATATTGGTCAAGGTGCTTTAACTTTCGTTTCTTGATTGTTTTCCTGGGTGACTAAGCAGAAAAAAATAATTTCTGGTTAAATGTGGGCTTAATTAGATGTTGGTTTAGGAGCTACTAACATTAAAATACAGGCAACAGTATGGGTGCTGGAGAGTTTAACCACAAATATCTTTTTCAGTGCCTCTCTTTTAATTAACAGATGTTAACCTTCTAACTTTATAACTTAATTGTTCAACAGCTTAAAGTTTATGAAAGACACCACAGCAGATCTTCTGAAAATACAATTGTGTATTATTAAAATTATGTCTAAAAATTGTCTTAGTGCATTAGCAGAACAGAAAAGTAAGAATACTTTGCCCTTCTCAACCACTTGGCACTAAGCATCCAAGCCCTGAAGTTTAGGCCTTGGTCCTTTTCTCTGTCTGTATTCCTCACTTCATACGAATGAGATTCTTTGCCTCAATGCATGGAACATTGCCTAGTTACAGGCAACACATTTTAGCTGTAGCTCTCCAAGAACTTCACCAAGAAGAGCACATATAGAGGTCCTCGTTTTATGGTAGACACTGTTTAATACAGTATATGGTAGGATGTAGCGTTAGCCAGCCAGGGGTTCCTGGCTCCCTTCTCCCTGACCTAACAAGGGGCAGCTTTAATAGCAGTCTCTGCATCCTCCATTTTAAAATATGGAGAGGCAAGGGTAGTGGTCCTTTAAACAAGCCTCTTTATATTCACTGCTTAAATCAAGGGAGATGCAGAGGACTATAGGATGAGTAAGGTGAGAATGAGTTTTCTAATTCTTTCATGCTTAATAACTTCTGCTGTTTATAGCAACAGAAATAAGTGTACTTACACATTGACAAGCAGTTGCCCACAGCACATACTCAGCCTTTCATGACTGAAGTTGCATGCATGTACAAGACAGCAGAAGTGAAACCACTGAGAGTCCCTTTAGGATTTATAAATGAGGGAGGACTTAAAGAGTTAAGAAAAACCCTCTGCATATACCTGGTATATAAAACTGTCATGTAATCAAATGCGAGGAATGCACTCCACTGTGTACATTAGCAAACACTCCATGCAAGCGGCTGGCAGAGGTTCAGGGTTTTCAGTGCTGCCTTGCATTACAAAGGCCTTCTTTGTTCTCTCAGTTCTGTTTTAAATATCTGATGACTATTCCACACCATGTTAGTGCCAAATCCCCAGCTTCACTGCAAACTCTGTACAGCAGCATATTGTGGGCAGATTGGACGGGGATGGGCTGATAGAATGTGGGTATCTCCCCTTTCTTTGCTTCTCAGGCAAGTACTCTCACCAACTCTGCCATCTCCCTGTAATTTCTGTAGCCCCTTGTGCAGCCACCTGGATAGTGTTCAAAGCCAGAAGAAATCACTAGGGTATGCAGAAATTGAACTTGGATCCTCTGACATGGCAACGGCACTCCACAAATGTGCATCAGGATGGGTGAAGTCGAGGTTCAGCCAAGGAAGAGCAAATGAATTAAAGAGTATTCTTGCAACAAGTATTTTTGTTGAAACTTGTTGTGCCTATACTGTTTTTGGCTGGATCTAGCCTGAGCTTGCTAGCCAAGTGGGATTTGGCTTTGAAAAAAAATTAGATGAAAGATTTCCTATGAACATACACACCGAAAGGCAGGAAGTTATGCTGATGACTCAAGAGTTGGTGGTGTTCCTTCTTGATTTAGAATTAAAGCACTTCCCTCGAAGGATGTTAACATAGCAGCACACATCTCATCCTCTTACATTAGATGATGTGTTAAGCCAGGGCCTCATCTCTTCATGCTTGTTAAGAATGCTTTTTCCTAAGACTTTTACTTATATTTTAGTTAGAAAGGTGATGTTCTAGCTTGGCATCCAGTACTGGTGTGCTGGAAACTCAGCTGTGCAGTGGATGGCTCTAGTGTGTTCTTAAATAAACAAACCTGTTTTAATTAAAATTTCTTAATTCACATGCAAATATTACATGGTAGACTCAGTAAGAAACCTTTTCTAAAGCAAAACCTATTTATTAAGGGCCACTTGAAGGTACATTGTATCACTTTTGCTTAATCAATTAAAATCTACAAAAGCTAAGATCATTGAAAGTAAGGTTTACAACACTGCAGAAGCCTTGCAAGGCTGTATTTGCCACTAGAGCAATTGTATAATTGTGTAATGGGTTGCATATCAGAATTCTTCAGGGAACTTGTGATGTCTGCTTAAGCTGTGCAGGTGCAGACATTCTTGTCTTTGCCATGTTTGCTTCCCGGGTACAGGATTGAGTACAAATAGGAATATCTCTATGGTAAAGTATTAATATATGGTGAGAGGGTGTTATTGTCATCTTACTCATTAGGGATATAATGAAAGCGTTGAAGGAGTCTCTTGATGAAGTCTTCTCTTATAGAAGTCTGTACCAGAGTCAGAAATTGAATCCACATGTTGTATGCTCCAGTCTTATTCAGTAACTGTTGGCTTATTCAGAACAGTTGGCTCTCATGTTGCATACTATCTCCTGTCATATACAGTGCCCCAGGAAAGTTCACAAAAAAGACCCTGTTCCATTGTGCAGAGAGTGACCAGACAGTGAGTGTCTTCCTTTTAAGTCTGTAGCAGGGACTATGAACAGTGTACCAGTCCCTTTTAAAGAAGAAGAAAATACCATGGGGCTTTTTAAATGTTCTCCCAGAGTCTGGTGGAAGCTCTCTATAGGAAGGGGAATCAGTTAGTCTTTTATGATACTTCCAAGAGATTCCTGCTTCCTTTCCTTGCCATGGCCTCTTTGCTGTCACACTTCAGAGATAGTCCTTGGGCAGCGTGTAGCCATCCACTGGGTCTTGGTCAGTTCACTACTGCTGAATGAGCAAAAGTCCAAGAGGGATTGGCACTAGAGAAATCTTTTCCTTTGTGCACTAGATTCTTTTTTTCCAGGATTTTTCAGACCTTTTCCTCCCTCTTTCCACATCTCTATGTGTCACTAACTGCTTCTCCTCAGCCCCTGCTTCAAAGTCCTTGCATGTACATAGTGCCCACTGAACTGTTTCCATAGTGGTGTTTTAGCACATCTGACAGGGAGGTGCAAACTCTGTCCTTTACTGTCGTTTGGTTTCTAAGTCCATTTTAAGTGTGCTTGTATGGAAAGTTCCACCATTTTAGCACAAAGAGAGAGTTATTTGGCTTTTCCAACTTTAACATTCACTGGAAGAGATCACAGAAAGTCGAAGTTTTGAGAGACAAAGCTAAGACCAGTGTCTTGCCTTCAGGTGGTGCCTGTGCAGGCTGTCAGGAAAAAAGGTAATGTCAGAAGTGGAAGGACTTAGGAAATGCTCCAGCGGTAAAATTCTCCAATGTAAATGTATTTGTTTCTACAAGAAGTAAGTTGCTCTCCAGAAGAGGAATTCAGCTGGCATTGACCATGGGAATCTACAAAGAACTGCACCAAAAAGCAGCAGCCCAAGTAAAAAGAAGGCTGTGTGTTAAATACTTAACTGTATTTTGTTAGGAATGGCTGAATTAAGCTGTTTTCCTGGCAGTTATTGTTTGGTGGAGCTGAAAGAATGAGCCAGGTATTATACCATTACTTTGAGATGGAACATTTGGGAGAGATTAAATATATGTGCTCACTCACAAAATACATTTGGGCCTTAACTCAAGAGTAAGGAGTTCAGCAATGAATGCAGAGCCAGAGCAACCAGGAAGGTCAAGAGGAATTCTTGACACAAGGTGATTTGAGCTGAGCAAGGGCTTATCACTACATGTAGAAGTTCTCTTTTTACTCTTAGTGAGGATTCTGCTTTCCTACAGCAAGAGTACAGGTCCCATTTACTCTCAGGCACGTTGAATGTCATATGGGTTTTGCTTCCCTCTCTGATTTGGCTGTCTGCAAGCGGCTTCTTGTTGCCATTCATAAGAAGATGCAATCCTGATGAAATCCAGCTGTATCTGTCTAGTACTGTACTGATAATGCAGTGTCATCTGCTTCCTTCCAAACTAGAACCTCCCTCTTTGCTTTCAGACTTTACCTGCTACAGTGGCAGATGCTCTAGTAACTACACATACCACATTCGAAATCTTCTGGCACCTAACATCTTGGACTTTCCTGTGAGCAACTGCATATTTGGGCCAAATCCTTCAGTCCCATGAGTTCCCACTTAAGTCAATCATTGCATAATGTGAGCACAGCTCACAGGCTCTCTCTTGTATTCTCTCCAAATACCAAGAGTAGATCTTTTATGAACTGGTTGAAAATGGGCTGTGGATTGGAAGAAGAGCAAATGAATAAAATTTTTCTAATATATACATGTAATGAAATAGCACCTCCGTGCTCCAACAAAGTACATCCCAACAAAGAGCCTGCAAAAGAAAAATTTCACTGCACTATTTAAAGTGAAAAGATCCTTCGCTTCTTTCCAGTGTAAAATATATACTTGGGAGATGTACTGTGTGAAGATTTGTTTTCTTTGACATTATGACTGTACTGCACTGAGGAAGAAAAAGATTTCAAGTGGCTTTTCTCCACTTTGTTGGCAAGTCAGCCCCTGTATCTCCAAGGATAACAGCAGTGCCTGATACACTGAGCAGATGAGCCTTGAAGGATGTGAGGAAAGCTGCTATACTGGGATCAATAGCATACTTTTTCCTTCCATAGCATGCAAACATTTTACCTGACATAGACTAGAAATTCCTCATCTGCTTCTTCCTTTTTATTTCTCTTTAAAGAACTTCTAAGTATCTTTTCATGCTTGTGGGGAAGTCCATATGTATATATTCCCTTGGGAAGTCCCATCTCTGTTTGTTTGGGAAATCAGAGAGAAATTTACATGTAAGTTTTACATTGATTCTGTTTACATTTACCTGAAATTATACTGCGGTCAGAAAAAATAAGAGTTTTACCAGTGGCATGTGAATTACATACAGTGTGCTCCAGACCCTGCTAAGGGGACCTCAGCTCATTAATACAGTATTTTTATGTGTTTTTAATGTATGTGGGCCCCTTACAGAAAAATGCTTCCAACAACAATCTGTGTTTAAATGTTTTGTGCTCCTAGATATGTATTTTCATTAAGAGAATGAGTTGGGGAATGTATTCAATTTTTTCTTGTTTTAACCAGAAGTAATTTCAATTTGATCAAAATTGGAAGGAAACATCTTCTGAAAAATGAAACTATAAGGCTGATCTTTTTCAGAAGAGCTGATGTTTTGTTCCTGAGACATACTTTGCATATGTACTGCTAAAGCAGTGCTGAATCAAACATCATTCATGTGTAGGAGCAACGGAGCTGAAGGTCAAGGAACAGACTCTGCAGGTGTCTTTCCCCAGGGAATTCTTCATACCTGTTTGGTGCAACCTAACCTATTACACAAGTGAGAATTTGCTCTTCTGAGGTTTGTTAATGATCTTCAAGGATTGTATTGTGTTGGCAGGGATGATTTAGAAGGATTCAGAGTGAATATGGGAGGCCAAAAGCAGCCTTCATCTACTGCCATATGTTGGATGGTGCTGTTTGACCATGAAGAAGGTGTCTGATCCTTCTCCAAAACATCAGTGATACAACTGCTCTCCAGTACTCATAGATAAATCAACAAAGAATATATATTTTCTTTTTCCTTTTGTATCTATTTTTAAGTAGATATGAACCTGATGAAAAGTACTGGAGTGATTTCACTCTTCTATTCCAAAACCAAGATGAGTAGAAGCCAGGGAAACACTGCACTGACACGAAGGGAAGAGCATGCCTTTTCAGATAACTGACACCTACTGAGACACAGTCTGGAGCAGACCTGGTTTATGATTTGCTCTTCTGCCACTGGAAACAAGAGGAGGGAAGGAAAGATTGTGCTATTTTAGTTGGCAAGAGGACAGCACACCAGCATTTGAAGAACTGACTGCAGTTACAAAAGAGAACTGCTTAAGATGGCTGCATGGTATCTCTTTTCATCTTCTCAGAAAATCAAAATACACAGGAAGTGAAGTCCTTTATTAGCTTGAAATGACTTAGACCGATGAGGGCTCCTGGTAGTGAAAGAAAAACTGCACTCGTTTTAGGGACACATTAATTTTAGGGGAGCTGCCTAAAATCCATGTAGTTTCAGCCAAGCCTCATTTGGCCCTTGCCTCTGAATCAGCTCGTAGTGGCACACAGTCTATCATATATTTAGAAAACTTTTTGCTCTACCAGAGAATCCCTCAGGATGTGTCAGTGAGTAGTTCTAATGTCTGCTCTACTTGTTCCTGCTAGGAACAAAACACTATACTACTGACAACTCAGTGCATTCCATATGCAGTATTATTTTCATCTTGGATTGGTTTGTTGGGTTTTTTAGCTGTTGCTGGTATAGTATCATAGCAAACCTATCTTTTTTGAGTATAGAGGCAGTAATGCTGACCTTCTGGCTCAGAAACCTGCCCCAGTCTTACAGTACAGTCTATGAAAGGGTGCTGTAGATGTCCCAGGAGGGAACACAAGGCAGTGATTCCCTGGAGGAGTTGTGCTGACATCCTGGACGGTGAAAGCACAGCTGGGGCAGTTTAAGAGCAGCAGTCAGGCTCCAACAGGGAAGCCAGACTTTTATAATTCACATTACAGCCACCTATTGTTTTGTTTCCTGTTTTCTCAAGATATTTTGACATGTCTGGTGGGCAGAAAAGTGAAACACTGGGAGTGCCAGCTCCAGGCAGCCGTAACGCTCCCAGGTACACTGCAAACTTCCTCCTCACAGTTCTGCTCCTGCTATTTCACAACAAAGGTGTAGCTCCTGCCCGTGCTTTTGGTCCTGAATCTCATAACCAAAGCAACTACTGAGAAGGTGAAGTGATTCATGCAAACCTCTTGATAGAACAAGAGGTGTTTCTCCTTTCTGCTGCCAGTTGTTATCTTTCCCTTCATGAAGTTGGACTCTTTGGGGCTGGTAGTGATCAGCAGCGTCAAATAACAGTAAAAAAAATATGTTATCTGTGTAAGATAAAAGTACTGTCCTTTTTTTATGCATCTGCATCTTCTGCATATTAGGAAACCCTCTGGCAGTTGCTGGTAAAAATTAGCAATGGGTGGAGATGAGCCACTGGTGAAAAGGTTTCCCATTCAAGGGCAGACTGGGACAAGCAGTGTTTGGCACTGCTCAGAAACTAGAAGCAAAAATCTGCAAGGCTGCAGCAAAATCCCATCTGGTGCCAGCACAAGCTACTGGCATCCTCTAACAATAGCGGGTTTGCTTCCTCGCCTGCAGACGGTGTCAGCCATGCCAGAGTAAGGGCACTCCACTCCTGCTTCCTGCTAGTCACTGTCAATACCATAAATGCATGCTTTGGGAGTTGGTTTCAGGGAATGTTCTGCAGTTAGAAGGTGCTTATGCCAGGATAAGTGGGGATAAAGTTTGTAGCCACAGGCTAAGGCCAGGATTTCAGGTTACATTTCCAGCATCCCTTACAGTTACTGCTGCCCTGCCTGCTCCTCTGCCTGTGCACTTTGCTGTGTAAGCTGTGATCATGTTATCGTTATGTGAGCCACATCTGGGAACGTTAGGGGTTTAGATGTTTTTTGTCTAATCAAACTACCCCTAAATCAGTTTGTTTCTGTTTTATTCACTGCCACAGCCATGAATAAAAGCTGTGGAGGGACTTGTGCTGCATCAAGGCTGGAGAGGTACACCATGCATGAATGTGTCAATTATGATTTTTAAAAAAGGAATATAAGAGAATAAATGTAAAAATATTGACTCCATGAGCTACTCATATTTCATGCCTTCTATCATGATGCTAGGGTAGATTTCTGTTTTGAAAAACAATACACCAGTGATAATACACAGGAGATTAACAGACAATGTGTTGAATTCCTAGGACTGCTGGTCCCGGCTTTTAGCAAAACCAGTGGGAGTTTTTAGGTATAGTGAGTATACCTCACTATACCTAAAATTATATGAATATTATATGAATACTTTCTAGTAATTGTATTTATTGTTCCATTTTTTTTTGAGAATCATGAACAAAGAAACAGCCAAATGCACTTTAGCAAAGTGTTATATAATAATTTAAATATTTATAATTAGTAATTTTAAAATATGTGAGAGTTAACTTTGTACTCTCTTGTTTCTACACTTTTCACATCATTGCTGATTTTATAAAACTCATGGATGAGTGATGGTTTTAGCTTCATGAGTGCTAGTATCTCTGTCATGAATGTAGGTGACATGCTGACAGACCACATTACATTTTCATTCCTAGCTAAATAATACCAAATTGAGAAGTGAATACCTAATCTATTGGTATTAACCTTGCTAATAAAGAGCCTGATGGAGTTAGAAGAGTTGAACTGGAATTGTTTTACCACTACTTTTCTCCAAATACAGGTCATAGGCAGTGCCTGGATAAGCTAATCCTGCACTGTTTTGTCCAGTTCAGACTTACATATGTAAAACAGGAGGGTTTTTTGCCTTTTCCTCTGCAAAGAGTTTATGCTTTTTGAGCTTTTGCTGTGCAAACTATCTGTGGGAAGTGTCTGCTCACACCTGGGGGAAATACACAAAGCAAAGTGCCTTTAATTGCTTCTGGAACAGTACAGAGAATTGTTTAGACTAGATTTACTTTTCTGATTTGTGCTTAGAGACAGAGCTGACCTCTGCCAGAACTACAAAGAGCACCCAGCTGAGGCTGTTAACATCTCTTAGGAAACTGTTCAGGAATGAGCCTAGCTCACTGCCCAGTGCTGCAGTGATTACAGTAAATCCTCATCTTCTGCTGACTTCAGCAGGGTGTTTGCAGACAGCAGTTCTGGTTCAAATGGGATCTCAGACCCCAAAGAATGTAAAACATGTATCAAAATCTACTCATTCGTAATAGCAGTTTCTTTAGCAGCTTTCATTTATAATATTTCAAACATATGTTTTTCCTTGAAAACATGGCATGTATGAGTGGCCTGCTTGAGGGGAGTGTGAGAAAAAGAAAGCTCCATGCCATATTTGAGAGAGCAGCAGTGCTTTCTTGTCTTTTTCCTTAGGCACTGTGATCTCACCTAGTAGGACAAGTCAGGTCCCATCACAGAGCTGTGCTCCAGTGTCTGCATTGTGCAGTTAAGAGTCCTTATTTGCCTGGTTCCTAAATCAACTGAAGGACTGATACAATCATTTACATTACTGTTTCTGACATTGCCCTTGCAGACGGTACTATGGGCATTGCTACAGTTTCTCTGTAACTATCTCAATCCTTACTTCCTTTCATTTGGCATCCTTGTCTCCTTGTTTTTGTGAATCTCTTATATTGCCCTGTTTCCACTGTGCTTCCAAGGTAGTAAAGGTACCTACTGCCCATCCTTTCTGTTGCTGGAATCCGTGGGTCCAAAAAGAGATACAATGCTGATGTCATCCCTTGTACTGTATTGAAAAATTGTTCATTGTTTTAAATTATGCATGTATATTGTATGACTGGTGAAGTGCATGTGAGACAGTGCAGAATAGGTACCTCAGTTACAGCTCTGCAGTTTCTGTGGGTAGGTTTGGTCTAGCTCCAGTTCATATGCACATGTATCACAAATGCTGGTACATTAATTAGCAGAGTCTAGTCTAGAAACTACATATTTAGTACAATGAGGAACAAGGTCTCTCCTTTTATCCTTAAGGACAGCACAGTAGGACATAAAAGTAATACAGCTGTCTAATACATGGAGAGCCAGCAAGACTACATCTCAAAAGCAGCCTATAACCTGTACACAGGCACATGAGAGCACTAATTTAGAGAGAGAGGCATAACTTGAAGTTTACAAATAAGAGGCTATACAGGTGCCTACAAATGTTAACTGATCTCAAAGCCAGATGGAAAATGGCTGCTGTTTTTTTACTTTCTCCCAAACTGCCCGTTACAGAAAGAAGTCCTTTTTTCTTTTTTTGGCTGTTATTTGTAAATACAAGTGAAGTACAGACTGATGGCTAAAGCAACCAAATCACAGGAGCAGGAGCACTCCTTGCTTCTTCTCAAAATGTCTGTTGCTCTGGTCTGTGCTTCAAAGGCAATACTCTGCTCATTGCCTGGCACTGCAGGCAAGACCCAGCTTCTCTTCCCAGCTCACAGGCCCCAGATCTCTGCTGTCTTTCGCCAAGCTTAAGGAATTGCTACCTGTGCACAGGTAACACTTTCTGCTCTCTCTTCTTCTCAACACTTTTGGTGTCTCTCTCTTGGCCACACATCATCTTTTGGCAGCACATTGCTTCCTAGAGGCTGTAAATTAGATTAGTTTGAACACCAGAAAATACTTTGACATTATGAATATAATAATATTTTTACTGTTTTGTCAGTAATACTGTTTACTTTCATCTTAGTTGTCCTTTAAACAGTGTGCCTGAGATGTGTGCCTCAGTTTTAGCAGGTTATGTTTGTTATTTGAGATTTCCTTTAAAGTGCTGAAGGTAGAGGCTCTGGAATCCTGGTATCTCAGGTCTGAGAAAGTGCCAAGAAATGACTGACACTGAAGCGTTAGTGTATGGAATGTTTAAGTCAAGTGAAGGATAAAACAAAAACTGTAAGTGATAGAAGGGGAACGTGACTGTTCAGTACCTTGTTTTAATTATAGCAATAAGGAACTTAGGAAGTGTTACACCGTTTTTGTTTTGAATGTACTGCAGCAGTGAAAGTTAGCCTTGATGCTTGTTCTGTTCACAAGTAGGTGTAGGGGAGCACACAGTAACCTCTACATGCTTTGCAAAGAGTTCGTAACACATTCATAACCAAGTCAGTTACACTGCGGAGTACTCTTGCAGATGCAGTTACCATATGGAAAAACTTTCCCATGCCTAACTAAGGAATATATTTAGGCCATTTCAGCCACATAAAGGAAATGAATGTACAGCAGAGGTCAGTGCCCTAGTTGTTCTGTGCCAGAAATTCTTAGAGGTGGTATTTATACTGAAGTATGCATTATCTATAGCATGTTTATAAATATGTCTGCTAACTCTATACAACATTTCTGCTTGTAGAAGCTCTTATAACATATACCCCAGGGTTTCATTTATCCTTCTCCCAGCTTCGTTGGTTTTTTTTTTCTTTATAATTAATTTAATTGTCCAAAACTGCCATCTTAAGTTTTGTTCTTTTCTCTTGTTCTTTTTTGTTCCTCTCTGCTCCCTCCCCAAATTATTGCAAGTCATTGTGCACTAAATATAGTTCTGCTTTCTGCTTTCCAGATGCTGGGAGCTTGGCTGACATCCTTATAGCATTCCAGACTAATTCTCTCTCTGTCACACTCACAGACATCTATTCAAAAACAAATTTATTGAGTTCAATGTATCCAGAAAATTCTAGTAGTTTTCTTTGTAGGATACAGATTAATGTTTAGTAAAATTTATTCATGTTATATTTTTGCTGGCTTTATACTCAGTTGCTGTACCCCATATCCATTGTTGTGATGGCTCAATATATGGTTCTTTCTGACTTACATATTTCATAAAAGATTTAATCTCTGTACACATCTTACTGTGCATTTCAATTATTTAAGTCTGATATAGCCAGACAAATTTCACTTTTGATGCAGATGTGGTACAGTGGAATATCAGGACCAGATTCAGGGGTGTTTTGGCCCAAAATGCAGAAGTTCCACAGCAAAAGTCAGTAGAGTGGGAAAGTATATACAAATTTGAGCCACAGCTGTAGAATCAGTTTGGATGTGATTAGAAACTTATTACAGCTATCCAAGTCAACACTAATTTCCAGGAAAATTAACTTTCTGCTCTATTTCTTTTGTGAGCTGATGCTGGTATGCTCATAAGAGCTTCCCATCAGGCAAGTGACTGTTTTGGTAATGGTAAGTAGTTCCCATATAGGGTATGTAGTATTCCTAGCTTATAAAGGAGTTTGGACTAGCAAAAGACACAGAACAAACCTGTAGTTTTCATTTATCAACAATTAGTAATGTCTTGCACTAGTGCAGTATTTTTTAATTGGAAGGATCCCAATTTCGGGTCCACATTTACACTGAAATTTGCTAGAACCAGTGTATTTGGATCACTTGTGCACTAGTGAAATGCAGCTGTGCTACAACATGGCAAGTGTTTAGGGCAGGAAGCAAGGAAATTATCATGTCTACTCAAAATTGCAGTGGGAATTGATTGGCAAAGCATATTTACCCTGAAGATGGGGCTGTACCGCCGGCAATCCTGGTTGGTGCTTTGGCATAGTAATTCAATACAAATGCAAAGAACTATTGGAGGTGAGACTTGGTAATACACCAGGATTAAATTTCTCTGCAATCTTTTGTAAACTGCCTCAAATCTGTGTAGGCCATGGCTTATTCTTCCTCCAGACAGCACTCTGCTTCCTCTCAGAATATTGCCTTGGAGAAGACTGAGCCCTGTCCCACTACTAACCCCCTTCCTGCAGCATCTGCTCCCGAGACTTGCAACAGCCTAGCTGTGAGAAGGGCTGGGAAAAACAGAGGGCTCTGGCTCTGTGCCATTGCTTCATTTCCATAATGCTTACTTAATGTCATAAACATAAAAAGCTTACAAAACATCGGCAAAATTGTGAGGCCAGATAAAATCTGGTTCCTGGGATCCGTACAATCCAGTGAGTGCTCTATGAAGCCGATGAGAAGCAGCTTCCCTGGTGGTTTCCTGCCCTTGGGATTCCAGAGGAACCATGGTCCCAGGTGCTGCTGCCGGGGCTGCCCCGTGGCAGCTTGCACATAAATATTAGTATCAGCCTGTCACTTGCTGTGCACCCACTTCCAAAAAGTCTGCAACAGTCCCCACTCAGAGTCTCTCACAACTCAAGGAGCATGTCATTCAAACCAGAAAATAGCTGCAGTTCAGCTCAGGGTTGGTGGGAAAGGATCATGCAGGACATGTTACAGAAGCTGCCCTGGCATCCCGCTCTGCTGAAGACTGGCTGGGAGAGGCTGAAGGCGATGGTTGTTCTCGGAGCCTAACAAGGGGCCGCATTGTTCCTGGGCCTATCAGTTGGTTTCTGATTCACCCGCAGCCAACGTGCCATGATCAGATCACAGCTGGCCCAAGGATACGCTTTCCAGTGCATTTAGTGCTTGGAACAGCCCCAGGAGCACATGGTGAGGAGGAGGGGACAGCTGTGAGACAAGAGAAGGGAGCTGATTTCTTGCCTTCTCTCAAGATGAGCTGTTCTTTCATAATTTGATTGTGTTAATAGCATTCCAGGTAGTAAAATTAATTTGGAGCCTATGTAGATCTGGATGAAGGGCAGACAGAGGGAGAGGTGGGTGGAGGAGGCAGCAGTTGCTTGCATGGCTGCATGCCCCCATCAGCTGTTCAACTGCTCGTGACAGATCATAGATGGATCCCGCTGGATCAGCCTGTCTTTTCTTTCTGCTCCAAGCTCTGAGATAGCTTTGTTTTTCTCTATCCTGGAGGTTATATAGCTGCTACGTCCCAGTGGGTGTATCTGGCAGTAGCTGAGCTTCCTTGTATATGAGGAGTGACTGACTTCATGGCTAGAGAGGGGAATGTCCTGAGTGTGACAGGGGACAGAGCGAAACTTAAGTTCCAGAGGCGAACCTTTTCATTTATCATTGCAGCACAGTGCTTCTGAGTGATTCCTGACTTTTTGTTCCAATTCCCTCTTAGGCAATAACACACCATTCCTCACCTCCTATCCTAAGCGTCCCTGGGTTTTGTAATCAGTTTTGCTGTTTCACCTAGAAGTGGCTGCAATTCAGGGAGGAATGAACTGATGCCTGCCTGTTTACAGATCCTTAAAACAAATCTGTAATCTCCCTGTCATCCTGCAAGTCCTTCACTTCCCAGGAAGAATTTTCATCTCTCCTTCCCAATCTTCCAAAGCCAGCCTGAGAAAGGCAGATAAATAGAAGTGGCATGTGCTGTCATCTCTGCTCCACTGCAGAATGTCAGTAATAAACTACACCTTGTCAGGGAAATCTGCAATTCTCTACCTACAGTTTATACTTTGTAGGCCTATAAAGTACTTTAATGCTAGAGAAAATTGATCTGTTAATCAACAAAGGTAATAAGCCAACGTTTTTTCTCCTTCCCTTTACAGGGCCCCAATTCTATGAAGAGTCATAGAAGTTAAACATTGAAAAAGACCTGCAGTGTAATTGAGTCCATCTCCTAGCAGTGTGGGGGTGTTCTCTACTACAGATTTTTATTGTTGTGTCAGCCTCGTTTTAAATGACCTCTGCAGAATGATTTATGCATTTTCTGGAAATATTATGCTTAGCCTAACACATCCCAACATTTTGAAGGTCTTCCTGATACATTTATCTAATTGGTTACTCTGAAAGTGAATCCAGTTTATTTCAGTTAAACCTTTCCTCTTCTGCAGCACAGTTCATTCTACTGAAAAAACAATTCCCTTTTCCTTTAAAGGGGCTAGTGGGACAGCAAGTCTGCTGTTTGGCCCGGCTGCAGTCGGATCTCATTTTTCAACCCCACCCTTCCTCTTCTCTGAAAAGGAGGGGCAGTCTTCATATTTTCCCTTTAAGCTGAGCTATGAAAAATAACTGTTTGCCAAGATCTTTCACCTTGGCCGTATACCCTCACAGATGTTTTCTGCAGCATAAACAAAGCAGCAAAGAATGTTGAGGCACAAGGGAGTCACGATAGTTGGGATGGGAGAGATCAGGCTGGAGAATTATGACTCCAGCCACTTGGCTGTAGTTTGCCTTTCAGAAATGCACAAGAGCTGCTCCCACTGCTCAAGGAACAGAGCCAGCTGTAAAATCATCCACAGCTTGATATAACATGAGCTTTCAGCCATGCAGTCTAAGCATATGTAATGCACACGTCACCATTGCAGTGCAAATTAAGAATAGTGATAAGTCTGACTGGTAAGACCAAGTTCTTAGCTGTTCCTCAGCCATCTCCCTGCTCAGAGATGGTGGCAGCCATTGCAATTGGGAGAATAGGAAAAATTGTGGGAAGAATTGTGTTGTGCATTATACCAAATGAATGGGAAAATCTGGCTTCACACCCCAGGGCTTAAATTGTACTGGTAATAGTGTCCAGAACTTCACAGTTTTATCATGGACTTTGCCAGCTCCAAGTGTCTATTGACTACAGCTGTGTCAATGAAACAGAATATAGGTCTTGAGTATCACAGCCTTATCATGTAAGAGAATTCGCTGAAGCAAGTGAAACATTCTGAATTTTGTTGGGGCACAATGTCACTTTGTCTATTCTGCCATATTTTTGACCAATTAAAATGTTCAGATGACTGTTTGGTAGGTTCCTGCTGCAGATTTTGAAGGGAATCAATTTGGACAAAATAAAGGCAAGATTTGTTAGGACTTATGTTATGACAACTTACATGAAAACAAGGAGATACTCTTCCTGAAACAAGTATTTCTAACTGATTGAATACAATGCACAGCCATGAGTCCTGTAAGGTCCTGATGAGATTCTAACAGCAGGAGATGGGACAGTAATGTGGCTGTTCACCTAAGCCTCACTGTTGACTCAAAATACTACTTTGAGCCATTGGAAAAGTTTCTTACTGTAAACAAATTTAGCTCTTAGCAGCCTTGAAAGGAAATTCATAATTACCACTGTAAACCACCTGGTGCAGATGAAAGGCATCAGGAATCTGGGCAATACTTAAGCAATTGAAGGTTTGGGAGGGAACCTCAAAACCTCCTGTTGTTACATATGAATCACAAAGAACATACTGGTTGTGTTTGAGCATATCCCAGAGGATCAGTTTGTGAACCCTCCTGCATATTCTGGTGGGTTGAGAGGCACCAAAACAAAGGAGACCATGGCTGGAAAGATTTGCATATTAAGGAAAAGAATGTGGAATGTATGTATTATGTGTAGTAAGATTGTGGAACTAATGGCTTATGACAGGGATACAGCTATGGAATTAATGTGATTTGGCAGGCAGGCATTAATATGGAATGGACAATTTTAGAGGAAGCAGAACAGGGATGCAAAAGACTGTAACTGAAGCTAGGCCCTTGCATGGGAGCTATATGGAAAGAAGGCTTCTTACACATATATGCAAGAGTGAACAGAGTTTATCCCTATGTCATTATTAGGAAGTAGATAAAGATCTTTATTTGTATTTGTAGGGTATAAGGAGCTTTTACTCTCTATTGACTTGGCATGAAGAGGCCTTTTGAGCATACATCCTGCTGTGTTGTGTGGCTATGATTTAACTGCTGTCATAGTTTCAATGTTTAGACCTCCTAAATATATTAAGTTTTTCTGTGGAGAAAACTGAGATTAATATGTTTATGACTATCAAAAGTATTGAAGATAAATCTAATTATTGTGTATACCAGATCCCAAAATCTACTGCTCTACATACTCTCAAGCATCCTGTCAGCTTACAGGGCGATGAAATTGGTTCATGTTTCATGGAGGTCCCAGAACTCACTGGTAGACCTAGTGTTATGGTTGTATCAGCCAAAGTTCCTGAGAAACAGCCCCTGTTAAAAACATCACAGCATTTTTCAAAATTATCTCATTCTTTAAGTATTTTTCTGTGCTTGTGTAAGGTCTCATGTTAAGATTCAGACTCTTTCTCAGCCGCTCAGTATTTGTTCAAGCTAATATACAAGAGAAAATAATCTCTGAAATGTTATTTGTAGTCATTTGGAAGTCCACATCAGAACATGTCACACTGACGTAAACTGGTTAGGGCTTTTTCAAGGAAAATAATTTCTTTAGCACATTGGTAGCTCCAGGTGATATGCTGTGGTTCTTAGATCAAGCTCCATTTGTTCACTCTGAGTTCAGCTGTTCCCCTGACAGTTTTTAGAGAACATAATTTGTTCAGAGACATCTCGTGTTTGCTGATGGAGAAGTTCTCACCTGGCATCAGCATACTCCTGGCTCTCCTTATGTCCAACTAGTACATGCACTTCTGTGCTAAAAGCAGGGAATGTACAGAGATTATGAGAGGGATTAAAGGGATGGCAGAGATACAGCTATCATAGCAGTGGGTGAGCTGGTTCTGAACTGGAGGGAAGAAATGTTTGTGCCAAGAACAAACCAGCAAAGAGCTATGGATGAATGAAGTGTGGCAGAACTGTGCAAATGGTGTTTTGTGGAAAGGATTTTGTCTGTTCTGTGCATATTTCTACTATGTGTGCCAGCCTATAGAGAAATGTTCCCCCTGAATTATCAGCCTTTCCCTGACTCCAGCATGTTCCTGCAGCCAGTCCAGTCTGGGGTCTGTCTTCCTGGGTAGTGGAAGAGTACAGACTCTTCTGGTCTCTTTAGTGTTGGAAGCAGCTAATATAATTGTCTTGAAAGCAGGAAACAAAATGTTGAGGTATATACCAGCCTGTAACTCAGCCATAAACCTACCCTCTTTGAGCAGCAAACAGTGAACAAACACTAACACAATTGCTCTCTCACCACTGCTAGAAAAGAGTGGCACAAGAACACTTCAGGAGACTAACACCTTTTCTTGGCTGAAGCCTTGGTTGCATAAGGAAATTGAGCAGAATCACCGTTCCGTAATTACTGCCACCTCATAAGCAGTATTTCACAATATCTCTGCCATTCAGTCTCTGTTCAAAAGAAGGCTTTACATGTAGGTGTTTGCTCCACATAAACCATTCCAACCATTCCAGCTTGGTAGATGTTACCAGCCACGACGTCTCATCCTACAAGGTCCTTTCAAAATGTGGTTTGTCAGCTCAGCTCTGGGATCCAAGAGACATAGCATCAGAAATGTAGGTTAAGAAGGGACCTCTGGAGGTCTCTATTCCAACATCCTGATAAAAGCAGAACTGTTGCCAGCACTTAACAGGTCAGCTGTGATTTTGTCTAGCCAAGTCATGAAACTATGCAAGGATGGGGATTGCACAACTTCTCTGAGTAACCCATTCCAGCACTGTACTGCTCACTCAGTGAAAAGGTTTTTTCTGATGCTCAATGCAAACACAGTAGGAGATCTTCCATGCTTATACTGACATATCTGAAAGATCCACAGGTGGAATAACACATACCTGATCCTCTGAATTCACATTCATCTCTCATCCAGCTCTGCCACGTTGCTTCTTTTGCTGCTTTCACCAGTCATTACAGCTTCGAGTCATGTAGCAAACAGGCACAGGCAACTAAAAACTGGACCTGAAAGCTGATGAGCACTATCCAGATAGAAGGTTGTTCATGAATGGAATGGACATTTTTTGCATCTACTGATGGTAAAATTGCATTATTGAAAAGACCCTCTATAGAACCAAGGATGACCTGTATAACACTGACCACAGACTCTTCCCTAGTCACTCTGCCGTAAATATAATGCCCTATACCTGACCTAGGGAATTCCCACAAAGCTGTGATTTGAAGATGTTAAGAAATAGAAAATAAGAGAGTACTTTGGCATTGCACTACTTTAATTTGGCAGCAGCCTTTTTGAGGAGCCAGATAGAGGGTTTGGATGGAACAGTGCTCTGCAAGCAGCTATTGCTTGTAGCTGTTGTGACCCTTAGTAATTTTATGTCTTTGGGAGAAAGGTGTTAAATGTCAGCCACTCCTCACAGTGTAGAATGGCACAAAGCAGCCCTGCATAGCCCTAGGTTATTTCTATTACTAAAGATTTGCAGAATTTAATACAAAACCCAGCAGTGAATCTTTTTCATTCCTCTGATTGCATGTGCAGACATTGGAGTCGCTCCTGTGCTGTCTTTATGTGTGCAAAAAGCTTTGCAGGAATTTCAAAATTATTTCCCTTGCAGCTCTAGTTTCTTACTAGAAAGAAATCATCTTGAGAGCTGATAATAGCAACTGAAAGTGGTTTTGCCTTCTTGTCACCTGTCCCACTCCACTGTTAGACACCATAAACTGTCACCATAAAATTTTTGACTAATGAATCCATTGCTTCTTTACTTACTAAAAAGTGTCCTCACTTTCATTTTTGTACCAGTAAGTTTTCCCTTTCTGTACCCTTAGAAATAAAATCACTTTCCTTTCGTGTCCAAAACATATTTCTGAAGAAACAGCTTTAAAATTGTTCTCAAGATGATCCCTGGTTGAAGCATCAGCACTGCTTCCTGCTTCACCCTGCACTCTCCCTGGAGTTCTCTCAGTCACATACCTGACCTAAGCCTAATTAGTTTGTGAGAGCTAGAAAGTTTACCGCCCGCGGTGTGGCTGTGGGCCAGACAGGCAGAGTTCTCTGCGCCTGGTACTGTAATTGTTGTGAAACCTTGCTTGATGGACAGAAGGTTATTCTGTTGTTTGGAATTTTTTTTTTTCCCCCACAAATTTCCTGGAAATATGCAGGAGCACATTTAGAAGCTCAGAGATTTGACTCTTTACAGGCCACGGTACCAGAAAGATCTTATGTCCTTAACGTTGCTGGGAACCAAAGTGGATCAAGAGGACTTTCATTTTGAAAAATATTTTTTAAAAACGTTATACATTTTGTCCTGCTTTTACAAAAGTCCATGTTATTTTGTAAGGTCTGTTTGTGACTCGTCTCACAGCAGAACCTTTATTAGGTCCTGAAGAACAGTGTTTATGTTGCTAGAACAACAGGACTTATTACTGTGCTTCTCTTTACCAAAAGAAGGGGCTCATTTTGCAAGCATGACCTCTTATAATCAGTCATCGTGAATAGTCCTGTTGACTTCTTCAGGGCTGCTTCTGTCTGTAAGGATTAGTACTTTTTTTGTAGATTTGTAGAGCCCTAGAACTCAAGTGTGGTAGGGAAGAACCCTTCTGCTATGACAGGAGGCATGGAATGGGCCACCAGTCTTTCCTGTGCCACTGCACAGCAGAGGAACAAAGTGCAGCCTGGTCGTGTCGGCCACTGCATTAGTATCTTGCTTAACCATGTCTGTTTCCTTCCCTCTACTAAGGCTGTGTGGATTTTTCCAAAGTATGTACAGTAAATGTGTTCTTGTTCACGTGGCTATTGTGGCACTGTAATCTTCTCTCCCTCCTGAATTACCAGTTTCAATATCATTCTTCATTTTTGTTGGGGCAATGCAGCACTTGGAAAATGAGGGCCTAGAAGGCATGTAAGAGCCAGGCATTGTGTGGACAGGCTCTGTGCAGCATCCACAATGTAGTTCTACCAGTTTGTCTCAGACTTAGTTAGTCTTGCTCTTACAGTCTGGAGTTCTCAGCTTTGCTTCTCATGTACCCTGGTCCCAGGTTGCAGTATACTTGTTTGTCCAGTCCTTGTGCTCCATCAAGCCGGTACCCATTCCACACACTCTCCTGAATCTACTGGTGCCTAGTCCTTGTTTCTAGGCCTAAACATCTGCCAGAATCTCCATGCAATTTACCCTGTCAGACTGTCAAGTCTTTCAGCAGTAAGACCTGATGCTCTGAAAATATCCCATGAATTTCACAATGACTTGTACTGACTATTGGTCTGGAAGTTCTGCTTTGGAAATCAAATCTTTAATGAACTGCTGCAAGCAGCTTTTTGTTAAGTCATCCCATATGTTTTAAACAACACTGCCCACAGAGTAGTTAAAGTACAATTCCACATCCATTCCAGCTAACCTAAACCAGGGCTGCTATTGCCCAGCTATGCTCCAGTGTCTTCTCAGTACAAGCAATGGTTTGTATCTGACCCTGGAACAGCATAGTTCAGGGAGCTAAAGTGGATGAAAGTTCACACTGCAAAGAAGTAAGTTTTCACATCCCCTGGACCAATTTTTTGCAAGGCTGGATGAGCACCAGTGGAGCACAAGAAAGGAGATGAAGGACTGTAATCAGGAGCTATCAGAGGCAGAGTTGATGCAGCCACAGTTTAGGTCAGATCATACTGTTGCAGAATCACAGACTTTCTCACTGGTTTTTACCCTTGTGTGTTCCCAATGTAAGAAGCACTAAAAGTCACTAAATTCGATTGTAGGGAAGTAATCAGATTATTTGAATAAGGAAGCTCAAACACAACCAGAATTAGAGATTATAATTATTAGGTGCATGTATGGCATGATTGAATTTTCAAGATTAAGAGTTCAATGCTGATGGGAGTCTTTAATTCAGTCTGGTAGTAAAATTAAAAACAAGAAGAAATTAACATAATTCCTAGAAAGACAGTGGGAGTTATTTCCACTACTGAGTTGAATGTAGTCCTAAGTGTTTTCTGGACTTCAGGAAACCTAACAAATAATTTTGGTTGTATTTGGTTGAATCCTTGTTTTGTTGTCAGCAGACAAGAGTATGAATAACTAATGTTAAAACCGCTATATCAGCGATTTTAATCCCATTGTCCATGGTTCCATCAGGGTCCACTGACTTCTAATCAGTCTGCAAAAGATAAACAAAAGCACAAAAACACTGCCAGGAAACTTAAATTCACAACATGGTGATCAGGCACTTCTTTGGAAAATGGCCCCTGTTCCAGGTAATTTCTGCAAATGAGAAACCTAAACAGCAGGGAAGAAATTATCAGTTGCAGATCACTATCATGTGTCCAACCTCAGGCTGTTAGGGATGTATGGGAATCAATCCCATCTGATAGCAATTTAGGCACCATTATAAATGAGTTGTTTCTGCAAAGGTCCTTGAGAATGGATGACTGCATCACAAAAAACAGCTTTACATTTTGGATTAAATGGATTGATGATGGTAATCCCAACAGAAAAAGAATAAGAGGAAAACTGTAATCAGAGCTGAGCAAGCCTCTCAGCTCTGGAATTGATCCATTGGTTGTGAGAATGGTGGGAGAGGTTTGAACCAGTCTTGAGCTTTCTGTAAAAAGAGTATTCAACTTAACTCTTCATCAACATTAAGCTTTGTTTAAAAATTAAGGCTGCAAAAGTTAAGTTGTTTTAAAAGATCTCCATTCTAGAAATGTGCTCCTACTTTTTCTCTTCTCTTTGGAATTGCTAGTTTATCCAGCATAAAAAAATTCACAGACAAATTTGGTCTTCAAGATCTATGAGTCTGATCAGTGCTTTAAAAGCACTGGAAGCAATGGCTGTGTTTATTTCCAGAAGTCCAAGAATAAGCTGATATTGCTATTTTTAATCTATCTGGAAATATGCAAAGAAGAGAGCTTAATTGCAAACAGACCAAACCTTATATAGGAAATGGGTCCATCCCTTGGGGCCACCTAAAACACGAACGTCTGAAATTAAATTCATATACTCTTCTCCCTTGCTCCCTGAAGCACGTACGCTTGGAATGAAAGGGAAGGCTTTGGGCTACCATCATATCCCAGTAGTTTCTATCCATTATAATACTCTGGCTATCTTAATATTCAATTAACAGATGTTTCCCACTATGTATGAGCTCAAGGTGACTAGCTGTATGTCTTTGTAATGAAACCGTTAAAGAGAATAGGGAAAAATTAGAAAAATAATTGCTCTCTTTCAAGGATCATAATGTGGTTGTCAGAGAAAAATGAAGCAGGAGTATTGTGATTCCAAAATTTCACCTACACTTTTCTCAACAAAGGGCTACCACACCCAGCCAACAAAAACCTGTAGTCTCACTTCATAAACACAGTTCCCATCACCTGCCCAATGATTCTGAAAGCAGGGTTATCCTTTTCTCAGCTTCCAAACATTACACTCTGAAACGGGTAATGTATAGGCTCCTAAGGTAGACCAGGTGCAAATGGCTTCACTAAAAATTTCACTCACACGTGGAAAAAGAGGGGATGACATGTTCTTTGTATAGGCTCGGCAGCAAACACTGATTGCCAGTGCCTTTTTAGTGTTAGCTCTTCCCCTAGCTGTTGCATTGGGCACATCTTGTGCTCTGTATGTGCCCTACACTGCATCATGGAGCTTAAATAAAGCACTGCCCCAATCTGTGTGTTTTATCAAGCCTGGAAGCAAGTCTATCCCAAAGCTCCTCAGATGGCCCTGCATGGTGCCTACTTCCTTCAGTGCAGAAAATTTTGTGGTGCCTCATGCCTCTGCTGTGCATTCTGGGTCACAGTATCTTTTGAATTGTAGCCTCCATGTTCTGTGGTCTTATAACTGAAATGGTCTGGGTAAAATCCTAAATGCTGAGTGGCCTGCCGAAAAGAGTGCACACAGGGGACCCTAGAGCTTTAGATTTATTGCTTGTAAACCAAAAATCACATTGAAGAAAGCAGAGATAAAAATAGATGGGGAGCTTGGGGACCAGAAAGGCAGCCAGTGGAGATTAGATGCACTGCTGGTTGACTCATCCAGCTTGTTTTATTGTAGCACAGTTCCAATAACAACTGTATTATTTCAGCTTTTGTGCAGTGAGCAGACATTTGTTTTGCATCGAAGGTTTTTCACATAAATGTGCTCCATTTTTTTCATTTCTTCTTGTATTTCCCAGTGTTTCTACTGGCAATTACCAATGGGAGAGTTGATGGTTTCAAAAGCATATTGGCCAACTTCTCAGCTGGTATAAATCAGCAACACCCCTTGGTATTTAATAGAGCTATGCAGCTTTATACAAGTTGAATCTGCACCAACTGTTCTTTTAAAACATGTCCCACCTTATAAAGTGTTTTCTTCAGTAGTGGATTCTGAAATTAATGAGAAGCATTGAGCAAACTGCCTCACAGACTGTGCACAGTGCACAACTTGGCAGCATCTGCTTTCTAATCTGTGGCTCTGCTCAGGCTAGGGGACTTCTTTGTGAGGGATGCCGATGAGTAATGATGCCTGTTGTGTCCTCTCTGCTGGCCCTGGCCTGTGATCCACTGCCTTGCAGAAGATGGACACACAGCCCATCCACTGCTTCCTAGCTCAGTGTCTTGCAGTGCTTTTAGCTTCTTCTTCTCTGTAATTCATTCAAAAACCCTTCTGTGCTCGTGTGGAAGTGGCTGTGAGGAGCAGTTACAGTGAAAATATGGGGAATGTGCATCAGGCTTTGTTAGCTGTTTGCAGCTTGCATCATGACTTGGAAAGTACTGTCCTGCCAACTTGGGCTCCATTCAGAGGCAGAGGAGTTCCGTAGAAATGGGTTTGAAAATGACCATAGGGAAGGAGAAGAAGTATTTACCTCAAATGATATGAGATCAGCTGGATCTGCATGTGTGGTGGAGGCTGTGCATTTGTTACAACATGGTGCTCTTTTGCAGATCCTAGAGTGTGTGCAGACTGAAGGAACACATTGGGTTCTGTGCAGCTTTTCAGAAAAGACCATTTAAAGGTGATTTCATGAGATAGAACTTAGTGATCAGGTGGGCCACTTATTCATGTTTCTACATCTCTCATCAGCTGTTGAGTAAGATAGCCTCTGCCATGTTGACAATCAAGAACTAGATAGCTGTATATTTTTACTGGGATTTTGCTATGGTTTTACTTGAGATGTTTATTTGCATGATGTCACCTTCATCAGTTTCTCTACACAAACGACACAACATGTTCTGGACTGTGTTGCTGTGCTAAACAGAAAAAATGCCTTTCTTTTATTCTTTACATAGTATTATGGAAGTGGGAGGGAGAATCTGTCAAAATGTGACTTTTGTTTTATCAGAATCTGCTCCCTTATAGTGGAAGCTCTATGATAAGAGGCTTTTTCATGGCCAGTGTGTGAGTAGTGTGTGTAAATTTCAGCCCACCCCTACAACAGGCATACATAAATACTTAAAAAACCCCAATTTTAAGACTCAGGCAGCTGTATAATCAAAAAGAAGGTCTAAATTGATCCACAGTCCGTTTCTATCAATGCATATGAATAAAGTTACTTTATAAGTAACAACACAGAAAATGGCTTTTTTTTTCATAAACTTTTCAGGCTTATGAATTTCTGGTGACAGTCATTTGCAGGCATAAATGATGAGGTAACATCAGCTTTGTGTAGGATTAAGATAAATTTGGATCCAAACTAAATGAAGACCTCAATAGAGGTAGAGTTAGGAAATAAGTGTGTGGGAAAATTGGACTGAGTGAGAAGGCATCAGGGAAAAGGCAGCCACAGTACAAATTAAGGATTGCAAGTAACAGGGCTGGATGCCAAGAGCCTCAGAAAGAAAAGAAAAAAAAATTCTTGATTAGCTCAACTGTTTGCTTTACTATATAAAAAACTGACCTCCTTGAGGAGCCCTGAGCCCCGGCCTCCTGGGAGTCGGAGTACGTGTGAGTGAGCTGCTGCCTCGCTGAGGGCAACGCAAACGCTCCAGCGCCAGTCTTCTGCCGCACGGATTTCCAGGTGCAAATGCTTCATCTGGCAGGAGTTCTGCCCACATCAAGCCGACAGTGTCTAAATGTCTTATCCAGCCTGGCATTATACATTTTCCCTTTCCCAGACTGCTGCAGTAATTCCAGTTCCTTTCGCTATGTGTGTTGAAGGGAACTGCTGTCTCTCCGCGTGGCTGTGATGTGTGGGCCGAGCGTGACTTTCAAGGGGACAGATGAAGGACTGAGCTGGCAGGACAAGCCCATCCCTTCAGGCAAGCTCAGACCCCAGTTCTTGTACAGCAGCCAGTGGGGCTCCCCAGCTGCCCTCAGCTCCTCGACACTGCCTGGTGTACATTGCCCTCGTTGTGAGTCCCTGCTCCATAAGGAATACCCCCAACCTCCAGCCCCAGGTTCTGTGCCCTGTGTGGGAGGTGCTCCAGCACAGAGATCCTTATGCAAAACCACCGCTAGACCTGAAACATGCTGCCTTATTGCAAATTCTCATTAATGCCATCATTAATGAGCTGCTGTTACAAATACTGATATTACTGTGATTCTTCTCCTGAGCCACTCACATTGCCATCACCGAGCTGAGTCATTGCTGCAAAGTGGGAAATTCAACAGCGACATGAATGATGCTTGAGGACCTGACACTTGTGTGGGTGTGCTTTTCACACCTGCTGATACTTTTTGATTGTGAGTAGTTCTATGCAAGACACACTGTGAAGAGGAGCTGTCACAGTCAGAGCTGCTCCTGAAGCACAGAGGGGAAAGTTATTTACAGAAACCTTTTGTCAGTATGTCCCTCCCTTTTACTCACAAAACAGTTACTTGCTGTCTAAATGCCCATCTTCCTCCACTCTGTAACAGCAAAAAGGAGTTATATAAAAGAGGTTGGCTTATACAACTAGCCTGTACAATTCAATTAAATAATTTAAAGGCTCCAAGAGAAGACAATCTTTTTAACAGGAGAGGATGGAAGAATTGCAGGGCTTCTTTGTAATGGAATAGGATCAAAACAACTGATATTCAACATTTGTTAAAACTTCTAGAAATGAACATTTCTAAACCTCTCTATTATGGGAGAATATCATAATCTCAGTTTTAGAGATGGGGAAACAAAGATGATGTTATAGTTACAAGGCATCTTGAAGGCACATAGACATAGAACTCAGTTCTTGAAGCAAAATGTGTATCCAGCCTTGGGACTATACCTCACTATCAAGAGCTTGGAAATTCTGCTTTTTCTTCTAAGTCTACAAACACATGAGTACATAGTAACAGTTTTTTTTCTATAAAGCAAAGCTTCTCATCTGCACATAATTGTTTGCTATGTCAGAGAATACTCTGTCTGACTTTCAAAATGCAAAGGGTTGTAGGGTGTGCAAAGCATGCATGAATTAAATTGTTCTCACTGTTCTTGGCTGAGTATATTAAAAAAGGTGGGGAGGGTCAGGTGGTTAGCAGGGGCCTCGAGAGTGAAGTTTCTGGGCATGTGAGGTTTTCTGTGCTTTACCATGTATTTCAGCATCTTCTCTGAGGAACGAAACAAAGATTTTAAGCCGGAGTAAAATCAAATCCCTCAAGCAAGCTTAACTCGGGAATGCGAGAGCACAATACCAACAGCGCTGAGGTGTCGCCAAGAGAAAGATACAAAGTATCACCTGGTTTCTGTTCATACTGCACTGTTTATCTAAGAATCTCTACAGTCTTCGGGAATGCCAATGAACTCTAAATACTCCTTGCTGCACAACTGAGTGTTTCTGTCTGCATGTTACAGATGAAGAAACAAAGGCACAGGAGGCCATGTGGCTGGTGTGTAACAACAGTTACATTTTGGGTGAAGCTACATCATGTAGTTAGCAGATACCTAATTTAGACCTCATCTGACATCTAGTTTCAGATCAAAGGTCAAAGACAGCCCAGTCCTTTTGATCGCCTAGGTAACACACTTCTTTTAGTTGTTTTTGCGGGATTCAACAAAAGGGGAGAGAACATCTCCAAACTGTCTCGTAATTTGAAACTGTTGAGATATAGTTTGGTTGTTTCTTCTGACTAGGTAAGATTTTCCAGAGTCAGGAGAGCATCAGAGCAGAAAATGAAGGCAGCCAGGAGCCTGAATGCAAGGCAACTGTCATGCTCCAGAGCATAGTGCCTAGGACAGGCTACTAGTGGGTAAAGTACACCCAGAATTCAAAACCATACTCATGCCTCTTGACAAAGAGAAATGGAACATGAACACTTCCTGAGTATGAGCAGGCTGCACACACAAGAGCAATTTCCATCACAAGTTTTTTTATTCTGCAAGATTTTTTGAACATGTCAGACTGCTGTTCCGGCACAGGGTGATGACATTTGGAATTGCAGTGTGATTGGCGTAGCAAAACCAGGAAAACAATAACATGAATAACATGAGTTTGTCACATAAGTAGAGTGAATGAAATTGATTCTGTGTAGTGTTTTCATCTCAAAGTGCTTGAGAAATTTGTTTATAAATTGCTTCCCTATGGCTCAAATGCAGCCACCTCTGGGCTGAAATGCAGTTGCATCATTGCCCATCCAGTGCTTAGACTGGCTATGAAAGATTGGCTTTATTACACATCTGGTTTCATCCAGCTGTTCATAATAAAATGAGAACTTTGTAGCACCTCAGTCAGATTCTCAGACTGGAAGGGGCAGTTGTTAGTGTCAGAAGTCCTAAAGTCACTGAATTTTCCAAGACCAAATTCAGACAAGTTGTGCTGATATGCAACTGCAAGTAGTTACAACCAACATCACATAAACTGTGCTTGGTGAATCCTGAGGACTGGGCAGTTGTTCCTACATCTCAGAGACTGGAATATCATAGCTACAGTTGTCAGGGAGGCAAGTTACATTATTTTAAATTTTTGGTGCCTTGGCTGTTTCTTTACTCTTCTTCAAGACCCCCGTGATTTTGATGACACCCTTGAAGATGTCAGGGAATTGAAAGACTGCAAGAATGGAAATAGTTTGCATTTTTGTTTTGGGGTTTTTTGTCAAGCAAAATGTCAGTGGTTGACTGACTTCATATGTTCCACCTTGATATGTTGATATAATAGACTTAAAATCAAATCACAGCCTAATTCCACATTGTTTTGAGTAGTAATGAATTTTTTTGGCACTACTATCTCATTGATTAAGAGTAATAGAACTAGAGTGGTAAAGCTAAATCTTATTTTAGTGAAGACATTTTACACTTATTCCTGCTATATTGTCAGATCTTATTTACCTTAGCAGGTGCAGGATGTGTAGCAGTGATAAGCTTGATATACTGTGCTGCCTGTTTAGTTGTACTACCTTGTAGTAAGATTACCTCAGGTAATAAGCATCAAGAGAGGTTATTTAATTTTTCCTAGTCAGGATAACAGTAGTCATGCTTCATCCAAAGTCAGCAACAAGGCTGAGAATATTCTTAGTGACAGGCTCATATACTTTCCACTGGGTCTTATCACCATCACAAGCAAAAAGTTTTAAGCAAATCATCACATACAAAGTCTAGCTTTGGACTTTGCATCATTGCTTTTTCATAAAATGCTCAAGGGATTAGTTTTGAACCTACCAAATCCCTCCCAATCTGCAAATCATAAATTTATAACTGAAGCAAATAAATCCATGTATGCATGAGGAGAGAGGGCTTTGCCAGGCCATTTTGGCAATTGCAGTAAGTGGGTTATGGTCAGTTTTCTGAAACAGTCTTCTCATAAAAGACAAAAAAAAAAGAGGACAGGAAACTTTTTACATTTACAGACAAGTGCCAAATCCTTCTTTTTTTATCAGAATGTACTAACACTCAGCTTTTGTTAGCATTCGTGGCACAGAAATTAGTGATCTCCAGTTTTGACCATATAGCTGCAAGAGGATTAGGCTAGTTCTTTTTTGGGGATGGCTCTGTCCCGTGTAGTTTTAAGATACCTCAGTGCTGCATCCCCTTTATCCTTCGGTCTCTGGAATTGTCAAACTTTGTAGTCAAAGTCTACTGCCAGTATTTTTGCAGCGGTGCCTCGGTGGTCTCAGGTCATGCAGCCAGGTTACACACACATCTCCCATTCCAACAAATCCTGGTGACCACCACTTCTGCACCCAGTCTAGCTCCTCTGTAACTTTGCTGTATAGCTTGGCCAGGATTTTAGAGCTGTTGTGAGAAATTAACTTTTTTTTCTGTCTAACGCAGTTGAAGTTTTTTTCAGGACAGATCTGAAGACTTTTACTGTGTAATTCTGTTAGGTTTTTTCTGCTGATCTTAACATTATCTGATCTGTGTAAATGCCAAAAACTTGGTACATCATCAAACATCTGCTGTATTTTTGGAGAAATGTCTCTAGTTTGGTGAAGCAATCTAAATCACTAGAACTGTGATTCTCAATTTGCACAAAATGCATGCTCTGTTTTTTAAGGGATTCTGCCAGACCCTGCTGACACATGAAGCATAAGAAAATATTTGGCATCAGCTACTTCCCCAGAGATTTTTCCTCTTCTAGGTAGTGGAAAATGATCTCTCTGTACACATGTATTCAATTATTTTAGGTCTGTTCATAAGCAAAGGTTCCATCTCTTTTTTTAGCATACCCATATTCTGATGGTTCCTCTGTGCAGTTTATGGTAATGAATATATTCACCTCCTTTTTCAGGCTCTGGTAGAGGCACAGGAAACCATGCCAGCATTGCAGACTGCAGAGTAGCCCTTAAACTCTCCTTCAATGACTTGATACCCCAGCTTTCCAAAGGAAAGGGTCTTTACAAAAGGCTAAAGAATGGCTCCCACTTCTTGTAGATCATGTTCTTTGAGGCTATTGTTTACCTGTGTGGTTGAGCTTTAACCTCCTTGCAGGAATAAACCCACCACTACTAGTCTGAAGTTTTACCTGTTGCCTCTGTGGCAGGGCTGGTGCTGGCACTGCAGCTGCCAGCACACAGGCTCCTGCACCAGTGCCCACCCTCGGGCCACTAAATGCCATGTTTGCTTTATTGAGACTGTGGGAACACTTCACAGCTCAGACAGCTCAGTCAGCCCACTGTTCCCCCACACAGGGCTCAGCACCACTGTTCTTCAGGGTGGGCACCTCCAAAGGGTGACAGGACCCTGCTCCCATAGATACTCTCTCCAACCATATGCCCAACACCATTCAGTATTTGAGAGGGAGCTCAGGGTTTCTTGCACTGAGTTATAAGGTTAAGGACCTGCCATGGAGCTTGGATGCACAGTTCCTCTTCCAGTTCAGGGGAGGTTCAGGTCCTGGTCTATCTGCTGTTACCCAGAAAGCTCAACAAAGCAGACTTACAAAGCAGGCCAAAGGCAAACAACGTTTAAAACTCCATGGCTCCTTACTAATGGGACTGTGCTGTGTCAAGTCTCAATAGCCACACTTAACAGCCATGGCATTATGGGGTATGGGCACACAACTGCTAAGGAGAGAGCGAGGAAAAATAATAATAAAAAAAACAACATGCAAAAGGCTAAGGAGGCCCCTAGTTTCCTTAATGGAATTAGTCCTTCCTTTATGAATTCCAGGGTTAAATGCTATAAATGTGATTCGCATACTCCCTCCCCTCACCAAAGCAGAAAGATCTGCTAGACACATGTTTGGAGCAGAATGGGGGAAGATATGACGTGACTCAAGAGCCTGGAAGGCTAAAAGGAGTAGATGAGGGAGAGCTCTGCAGCCCTTGATCTTTTTAAGATTTACTGCCTTTGCCCCTTGCAAGGATTTTTTTTTTTCCTGGAAAATTCTAGCTTCTAGCAATTAAAAAAAAAAATTGGCTGGGGCAATAAACAAGATCTTTGAAGGGGGAAGGAAGCCAAGAGAAAGTCAGGCCCATTAGTCATGCAGCTGCATTTCCTGTCACAAAGGACCCCAGTTGAGTAATCACTCAAAATATGCTTGTTATTTTTTCCTATTTTATTTCAGCTTTCAGCCTGCCAATATCTACTGCAAGAAAAAAATAAACCAAGAAAAAGTCTTTTAGTTTCAGAGGGGAAAACAACGTACTGTCAGACAATGATTTGCCTTCTTTTTACTTTTCTTTAATTTTCATAACCTAAAAAGGCTTCAGTGATAGGAGAGAAATGTTGGTAGGGCACAATGGGTGTGAGACCCTCCTGGTGTTTTCAGGGCATATAGTTTCAGCAGAAGTGTGGGTGTCAAAGTTCCTGGGCTACATTTCCAACTGCTATCATTGATTCACAGTACAACCTTAATTGAGTCATGTATTCATTTATCTATAATTTATTATGAAACATAAATATGATAACAGCTTTTGCATATTTGTTTTGTTGGGCTTCATTAATGGTGCTTATAAGTAACGTTAGGTCCTCTGATGAAAGTTCTGTACAAGCATTTGTCTAAAGAAAAACGCAGTCAAGACTGAAAAGAAATCAACTTGTAATTTAAAGCAGAACATTGCTATTACTAGATTTTAAAAGTACTTACATAAAAAGAGGTGAAAATAGGAGCAATTCTATGAAATAGAAGGAGGAAAGCCTTGCTGACGCTGCCTTTTGAGACACTCGGAGGAAGAAAAATGCAGCACAGGGGACAGCCCCTTTCACAGTGTTGAAAGAGATTGATTATACCAGCTCCCCACCCCTGCCTCTAGATCCTGGATTAGAAAGTGCTGGCTGTGGTCAATCTGGTACTGACTTCTAAAAGAAGTCACAGATACATGACGGAAGTAAAGATGGAAAACCTCTGTTTTCCCAGATTGCTGATTCCTTTATCAACAAGCACAACTACAAAATATGAAACCCTGCCCTTAATTTACTCAAAAGTAATGAGTATGGTGACCAGGCCACCTATAAAGAAGGGCCATGAGCATGCTTCAGGGCACATAACAGTTTGTACATTCTTGATGGGGTACCTGAGTATATGGCTCTGTAAAAACGATTGCAAAAGGATTGCAAATCTCTGTTTGGATTGCTGTCTAAGTAGAGAGTAGATGATTGTAGTTTACACTACATAATAACACGACTTCAAATACTACACAAAAAATGAAGCTTGCATTGCTTACATTTGCATGCAAGTGGCTGGTAATGTCATATAATTCTCTAATTTGCACACATTTGATACTCCAGATGTGCAATGTTTTTAAACCACAGCTTATGAGCAGATGTGATTTATACAGCAATATAAATCACAGCTTCCTAATGCTAGTTAAAGGGTGTAAACTCAAACAACTGTGAGATTTACACCAATTTGGTTTAAGAGAGACTTTGAAAGGCTGTTTACCTCTACATGTAAAAGCAATTTAGAATGATTATTTATGCATGTTTACACTGAATGGAAAAGTAAAAATCTTATGAGTCATAACTCAAATGTGAAAAATTCCATCCTAGATTATCTTTATAACTTATGTTCAGCCTTTGTCTTCCCTAATTGCAGGCAAGGCAAGGTGTGCTCCTCAATGTGAACACAAGTGTACACTCCTGGTCTGTGGTCAGAGCTAGCATGAGGGTACAGGGGCTGTTTGCTATTCTCATACCACATGATTTTCACTGCTGCATGTGCCAGTCTACTGGATCCCCACATCATATGACACTATATTCAATAGCAATAGGCTTATGTCCTACATGAGGATAAAGGCCATTTCCAATGATTACTGATTCCTACACAGATTTGAAATCATATACTGGTAGGTATGAATGAATGGAAATTATTTGTGTACAAGGTCAGCATAAACTTTGTACTTTTCTCTTTATGACTGCCAGGGTATGTGATAATATTTCCTATATCAGTATTGTAGAGATGTATCAATCAGAACAGTGTCTAATACATCAGACAGTGTAAATAATAACCACCAATTAAATGAATTATACTGGTAAATATACAGGGTAGCAACTAATACTTTTCTCTTTACTTACCTGGTTATCCTAGGAATTTGTATGGCTCTATAGCCATGGTATTTGAGTATCTCCAAACCTTTGAATCTGTGATCTCCATGCAGGTCTGATGCATATTAGTCCAATTAGCCCTGTATAGGTGTGCCACTAAAGTCCTAAGATGAATGACTGACTCAGAATCATCTCAGAAGTCTATGACCTCTTGATTCACCTGCTGGCTGTGAAGAATTACTCTCTCACTTGCATAGATGGGAAGCTGAGTCATAAAGAACTAAAGTTACATGCCCATAAATACATAAATAGCAACAGAAATGGAATGAGAACTCATGATGTACAGATCCTCAGTCCCTGTCTAGTTGCATTAAGTTACTCTCTCTCCTGCCTTCAGTGAACTGATCATATTTAGTAAAATAGCCAGCAGTTGTTGCTCTTTGCAGTGCAGTGCTTCTGTGATGTGTGTGGACTTAGAAATAACTGCTTATCAGGAAGTTAAATTAATTGGGTAACAACACAGCTGCTTAGTGCATTGACAATTGAATTTATCAGCCCTTTTGCTAAACTGCTGCATGAATTTGGGCAATTACTTCACGTGCTGCCATTTTTCTAATTCAGTATAGGAATAATAACATTATTGGACATACAAGCACAAAAATCACTGTATAGTGCTATCCTGTTTCTCATTTAAGACATTGAAATGAGAAAAGGGAAGGGACATGGAGAAGAGTAAGTTTTCCCATTTAGTTGAATGAAGTTTCTGTGACACAACTCAAAAATCTCTTGAAAGAAAAATGGTTGGTAAGAACATTTTAGTTTTAAGTTTTACCAGGAGACATGCCATTCCAGGGCTGTTGTGCTTCTATGGAGAGGATAGCCTCTGCAGCTGTGGTTCTGCACCCTTTGCCGGTCAGCACAGGATGGAGCTCTCTGGGTGTGTCTCAGGGCTGTTTTTCTTTTTCTCCAAATACAGTATAAAGTGTGGAATTTGGCTATATGTAGCAGACATGTAACTTCATTTTGACAGCAAAACTGGCTATGAAAGGGTTAACCTGATTAATGGCAACATTTCAGTAAAATTGAGGGAGGTGGAACTTAAGTCTCAAGTCTTAATAAAATGCAGGTGTTTTGTTATTGTTAGGTTTAAAATGTCTTAAGACTCCAGCAAGCATTTGAAAACAAGGGGAAAAATGTTCTATTGAATAAGAAACTTGGAAACACAACAACAGGTAGTGCAAGGCATCTACAGAGAATTCAGCTTTCACTGGCTAAGGTCTGCCTTAAAGTTCACAGAGTGAAAACAAAACATAAATATTAACTGAAAAACGCCTCTCAAAACATGCATCTGACTTCTGAGATGTTACACCTAGGATTAACTTTTGACATTCCCCTTTCCACCATTGTGACTTTGCTGTCTTACTGGCTCCATGCAGAGTATTTATACTCATTTTGCAACCTTTCTTCTTCTTCTTTCCCCATCTGTTTGGGGTGCTGATGGGGTGACAGGTAGTGTGAGCACTGCATTCACAGTGTACAGAAAGCTCTGCTAAATCATTTGCAACTGCTTTTATGTCAGGAATGGGATTTTTTTTGTGTGTGTTTGGGGGAACCAAACTACTTTTAGAACAAACTAATAAAAAGAAGTTGTAAAGAAATCACCAATCACTATTTTCTTCTTTTTCAATTCCCTCTCCTTATCACAAATAATTTGGGGGAGCATTTGTCAGTAAACAGCACTGCTTAGGTCACAGAGTAGAGGGATTGCACTGAACTTTGATCTTTAACTTCAAGTTCTTAACATATTTGGTGAATTAACATAGATACAACTTTCTAAAGGGAAATGGAACCTGAAGAACCAGAGAAGACTAAATGTATTTACAATTGCCCGAGATTACTGCACCAACATCCCTATGGGGCATTTTCTGAAGATGCAGTGGAAACAGACTACAGCTTAAGAGAGGGGCAATGAGTAGAAATCTTCACTAATAGTATCTCAAAAATCCTGGTAGGAATCTTCAAGTTGGCCTGAATGTGCTCAGGATCATACCCTTGAGGAAAGAAGTATTTGTCAGCATTTGTTAGCTGCTCACAATTTTAGATCTTCCCTGGCCTTCTCATTTCCTCCTTTGCTTTGTAAGACTGCTTTCATTCCACTCCTACTCAACTTTGCAGATGCCAGTTCCTGTTTCTAATGTCAGCAGTTCTCAATCTTCTCAGATAACCCTGTTGTTGTTTGTGCCTTGCTACATGAGGGAAACAACCCGTGCTTTCTGTTCCCTCCTAAAAAGTCACTGCTGCTCTAGCTCCAGCAAACCTAACCCAGCCCCTGCTCTGCTCAACTTCTGCCCAAATCCAGCATGTCAGACTGCAAAAACTAGCAATGCCTCTGGGCTCAGTGTGGGGAAATAACCAAAATCAGTGTTAGAAGCACAGGTTCTTTATGCTCCATCAAACTGGCCTTTATTTTTTCTTTTTAGCCTTGCAATTATTCTTGAATTTTCTGATGTATGTTGTCTCTGGGAGCCACTAAAAAGTAATGGATGGATTTGCAATAAAATATGTACAGCTCTGCCAAAGTGTTTTTAAGTTAGTTTGCATCAACTCTGAACTAGTAGTGACATCAGTCATTGAAAAACTCAAGACAAGAACTTTATACTAGTACTAAATATTAGCAATAATTGTTAGTGTTAGGCCTCTTAATTATCTTTGCAGATACTGCTAACTATTATATATCATATAAGAGAAAGAAAGATTCTTCCTCTAAACACTTTATCTGCTGTAAAATTGTGTTGTATTTGACTCCAAGAACTAACCAATAACCTTTGTAACCAATAACCTCTTATTTCTCTTATTCCTCCATCTTTGCGTGATGAACGTTCCCCTTCCAAATTTCATTTGCCTCATGTATATTTACTTTAAATGCCTGAAATGGAAGCAAATTTCTTTACAACTTTCTTCTATACATAAGAAAAATGTAGTTAACTGCTTGTAAAAGAAGCAAAGATTCCCATAGAAAATAATAACAATAATAATCATCATTTGATTCTGGAGGGTGGCATCAAGAGTGAGACTGTGCCAATGGCACAGAGAACAGAAAATATTAATATCAGAATATCAAAGAAGACCAAAATCTATGCTTTCATGCTATGTACTAAAATAGCATCTTAGTGTATTTTAAGGAATGGTTAAGGATATTTTTAATCTTAGTCTTCAGTTTTTGTAAGTGGAGCAAAGAAGGGTCTCCCTTAGTTTATTTTTTATTTCCTCTAGCCTACTCTAAAATATCTTAGCCTTGTACCTTTCACAGGTGACCTGTAGCTTTTTTATGAGAGTAATATGTCTGAAGTGCTTGCATGCAGAGCAGCAGGACCTGATGCCCTTTGTTTCACAATAGCTTAGAAATAGGCTCAAATGGCAGTGGTGCTGATGCCTCCACCCAAGCCAGGGCTCAGAAGAGATAGGTACAAGTAAGTACAGAGCTGTTTGCTTTCTCTTTCCCTTGCTTTACTGTGGGATACCCACAAACATTTAATTAAAGCTATTGTATGCATGCTTAACTTGGAGATATCTGTGGTTCCTTGAAACCGTTATGCAGGAGCACCAAAGAAAATACAAGGGAGTCACTGAAGGAAAATACAAATGAATTAGAAAAGCATAGCAACCAGAGAATACATTTCCCATAATACAACAGTCAAAGGTCATGAGATCACAGATGCTCAGTTGCTCATGCATATCATCTATTCTCTCCACTTGCATGCTTGCTCCGGAGAGGGCAAAGATTTAATGAGGATGGGGCTAGCATTAGCAGTTCTCACCCTTCCTCACACCCTACATCTCAAAGAGCACTGAAAGCCTCTTTGAAGTTGGAATAGACACACATTGAACTGTCCCAATGCACACATACAATCTGGAGTTTTCTCATCAGGTACAAAAATACAAGGTGACTGTTCTCTTCCGGCTGCCCTGGATGTGAACAAAGCTCTCGAATCAAAGACTTACTGAATTGAGGAGTTGAAAGAAGTTTCTCCATTGCATCTGTCTTTTCAACCTGCAGTAGCAGCCCTTCTCGGTCTCACGGTTTCTATTAGTCAGTTCATTTTTCCCAGCTCCTCAAGAAGAAATCCTGTTCAGACAAAACAGCACTCTATTTACAGGAAGCTTGGCAGGGTCAAAAAGTGACTGTAAAATGGATCTCTTGTTAAAACACATACAGCATTTACTCTGATGTAGATACAGCTAGGACTCAGCAATCTCTGATTTGCTATCAAGGCCTTGAAGGTGATCTCAGAGTCAGATTTTTTAAACTTGGTGACATTGTGTTGTTATCACTTAGCAGAGCTAACTCAGTTGTTCCAAGTCCCACTTAATCTGTGCAGCTCACTACCCACAGCTTCTGACCTACTTAGTCACTTCCGGTCTTTGATTTTAGTCTTAAAGCCTCTTTTCTGTGTTGGCATGTGACTGCCATTTAATCATAATCAAACTTCCTTGAACCTCCATTACTGTCAAATACAGCTTCTCTCACCATAATACCCACTCTTCTGAGTGCAAGAAAACTGATTTGCAACCAACAGTCTGCCACTTCTCTTATGCTCTGTGTTCATCTTCGCTTTGTTTTTCTTCCCGTGTGAGTCACTTCTTCCCCCTCTCTGACACATCATGCTACACTTGGTTTCCCTTGATCTGTCAGTGGCTGAGATGCTGCCCTGCACACCTTTACTGCAGAGATCTGGTGATTATTATTATAGTGTGTGCCCAGCTACTGTGTGCAGATTCAGAAGAAGCTAAACACGAAGAAATTGAGTTGGCCACAGGCTGTTTCAGAAAGTCAGCTCGTTTAATACGCTTTTGCCTCTGACCAGAGATGATGACCAACTCAGTTCCCTTATGCCTTGCTTAAGAGCTCCTTATGCAAAACACAGGTGTTTAATCTATGCCTCCCCACCTACCATCTCCCCTGTTACTTCAGGGCACTTGTTAACTTTACAGAGGCTGAAAGTCCTTACTAGCTTAAGAACTTTCCCAGTTCTCACTGGTTCTTTATGCTGCAGTAATGTGCCTTTGAAATAGTCTCCTTCAGCCAATTTCTTTCCATGATCAGAATCCAATCTAAAGATGTTAATCCAGTACCATGGTGACTTTTGCCTGCACTGGGGCACTTCTGAATTGGTGGGGTCTGTTGATTTTCGAGATTCTTTCACCAGGACAGAGAAGTTCAAAGATATGGCCTGGTGCTCTTAGTGGCCCGATGCTCTTGGAATGTCAAATACAAAACATTTAGTGGCAATGTCATCTGTGTGTAACACAAGGGAGAGATTTGTTCAATCTCCTCCTGTAAGCTCTTTCCTGACTTTTTTCCATATGTCCAGTTCTGCTTTGCTCTCTTCCTCCTATTTCTGTGCTCATCAGCACTCATCCCCTTTTGGGTCTTGTTAACATCTGGAGGTTATGTGACCCATCACGTTGTCCTCTTAAGAGGCAGAAAATACCATACATTTTGGAAGGACAAATTAGCTACAGGCCATTCTTACTAAGCCTCTCCTTCAACTTATCTCAAATTGTATTTTTGAACTGCAGTCACTACACACTGTAAGTTGAAAACAACCACTTGAGCCCTTTCCAGCAAGGCTTTGATACTAGGCCTGGAGGAGAGATAAGCAGCACATTGAAGTTGTGGTATCACTGTAACTGAGGGCAAGGAGTGAATGGAAACATACCCTCCTTCTGGCACTGCCTGGCTCTGGATGAGGGGAGAGGAACGAGCTAAGCAGCTTGGGTTCACACGCATGGCAAGAGCCAGCAGCCTCTCAGCTGATGACAGATGAGACTCAGGGCCTGGTTAGTGGGAAGCCTGTGATTAGACTTCAGCAACATCTGTCTCTAGCACTAAAGGAATCACTGCTGCGGGCTGTGATTTTCTCAGCAAACTGTAATTATACCAGGAACCTCATTCCTGCTATTTTTCTCAACAACTTAAGTGCAAAAAATATGTGAGTAAGGGTGCAGAAAAGCTGAAACTGTGAAAGGAGCAGGAAATAGGCACCTGTTTCTTTTTGTTCCGCTCACTCCATTTTCTCTCTGTTTCTTAGATTTATATGAATCACAGACTGTTTTTTCCTGGAAGTCAGTGCCAAGGTTTAACTACCTGAAGTTGGCCTGCCATCCACCTGAAGCTGATAGCACACATCCTCTCTGTCCACTTATGTCCCATGGCATCTTAGACAGGTGTGGTGGCACTTGCAGAAGGTGTCATACCAACCTTTCCTTCCTCTTTCCTCCCACGGGGGCAGCAGTATGGAGTGCTGGTCTCTGATCACAACTGTTCTCAGGACATTTCCAGGAAGGTATGGCCTGGGCAGAAGTGTGGGATATGGGAGATTGCTCAGGGTAAGTTTAAACCTTACTCTCAAAGGTCCTGTCCCGACTATGATTTAAGAGTTTGAACTTAAAAAGTGTTAGGTTGTAAGCAGTAACTCTCTGTTTTAAAAAATACTGAAAAGGCAGTAAAAGTTTGAACTCACAGTAACACCTGGTAAATTTTGCCAAAATAACAATGTCAAAAAAGAGCAGGATTTCCTTGCAAGATTTCTCTGCCAGAAAAATCTTTTTGTTTGTGCAGTTGTAACTCCATAATTGCTCATTTGCCTTTCTTTGCTCAGAATATAAAATTAAACAGATTTTTTTTATTGTATGTGTAGGAGAGGAGGAGAAATATCTAAGAGAGTGTTTGCCAACAGAGCTTTACCATCCAATACTTAAGATGTAGACAAGGTCAAAATGATTCAAACTAATCCATGTACTTCTTAACTTTTCTCACAGCATTAATGTGACTTTTACTATACTTCGAAGGCAAGAGTGTCTTGTCTATGTTAAGCAATTTTATATCAACACCATACTCATCTAGAAGAAAGCAGAATTGTTCCTTACCAGCATGTCTGCCCTTCATCATGCAGTGCATCTGGCAGCACAGCCAGGGATGAGACTGTGGCAGCAGGAACTTGACCCTTGGGTCTGAAAGCACTGGGAAGGCTGCGCATTGGCAAGCAGATCCCTATCTCCTGAGCCAAGCCTCTGCAGACTGGTGACACATCTGGAGTAGTCTGGAATTGGCACAAATGGCTGTGGACGAGGAGGAGAGAGGAAAGGTTAGAAGGAAAGTGGAAAAAATGCCTGTTGCACATTTCACTTTCTTTTCCATCTGCTTGTGTGCTGTTGCTGTGAGCTATTAAACAGCTGCAGTGCTCTCTCCCAGAAGGGACTGTGATTCAGTGGAGATGGAGAATGATCCCTACAGCTTAGGGCTTTGGGAGCTCCCTTGAATGGAAGGGGCCATAGGAGTAATGTTTCTCTGATTGACTGTTCTACTAAATACACTTGGGAATTTGGCACTTGGGGCAGTAGCCAGAGATGCTGTTCTGGCTCCTCACACCTGAAACTCCTGGCAGGCAGTAGGTACTGCTGGGTACTTCTGACTCATTCTTGTCCAACTAGGTAAGTCCTTCTTGTTTCTTGCCATCCAAGCAGAACCTCCCAACTCTCCTGAACTGGTTCCAATTTTCAAGGAGAGCAGTTAACTCAAGCAAAAGGTGTTTGCAGACTTCGAGACTGTAGCTTAGGAAGATAAAGGTAGAGAGGGAGGACCAGGAGAAGGTGGAGTGGGCCTACAGTGACTGCCAAGGTCCGAGCAAAAGAGCAGGTTTTTTTTCATCCATTCAGACACTCAGCAATTTCCTGCATTGTTCCTGCAATCAGCATCTCCACCTGATTTCACTTAACCATTTCCTGTTTACAGCTTCCAGAAACTTTCTGGTGAAATCACTAATCTGCCACAAGATCAGTCTTTATGGTTCCTTTTGAGCAGGCTTCACTCACTTTTTTTCTCTGTCTTCAGTACACAGATCTTTCAGACTGAGGCACTGTGTTCTGTGTGTGCATGTCTGCATGCATGTGTGCTTGCAGTCAGTAGTTATGTCAGGAAACCATGTGCTTGCTCATTAGTTCTTTCTCTTAACATATGCCCCTTTTTTTCCTTCTAATGCTTGCTGGTTTTTGCAAATTTGAGCAAAGAAACAAACAGTAGCACTGAGGGCTGGTGCCTCTTTCTGTACAATAGAGGGCTCCAGATATTTAGAGGAAGGACTCTTCCCATTACTTTCAAGATCTAAGTGCTCTCCCACTAATGAGGAATTTGTTCTCTGCATAGCTTGCCCATGCTTCAAATTATTTTCTGTATTTGAAAACAGTGAGGCAATTTCTTCTAATCTACTGTTCAGTTTCTCAGATGTGAAAGGTAAGATGGAAGAGAAGGAAGGGTGAACCAAAGAAAAAGAAATTTCCTTCTTACAGTGTAGATGTCTCCCACAAGTGTCCATCACACACTTAGTCATGTCTTGCAGAAATCACTAGAAATGCCTGCACGCTTCAAGTCTACTCTCCTTAGCTATATTGCAGATAACACTGCAGCCACCACTAAAACAAAATTTATCCTTCACTGCTTTTCCTGTTTGCTTACTGTTTTTATTTCTCTTCTGAAGTGGTGAAAATAGATTCTTAAGTTTCCTCTCTGATTCTCATGCTCTTGCACAGTGCTGCAATGTTTGGGTTGTGGTGAGCACTACAGGGGAATGTTCTCTTCTTAAAATAAATCATGGAAACATTTCTGTTGGAATCAGGGCTTGTAGAAGTTTACTTTTTTTAAAAAAAGAAGAATGTCAGGCCAGCTTTATGCCTTTAGAGGGACAGACTTCTGATGTGTGTCAGTGTATATGTACTGACGTGTATCTGAGTGTGTGTATATGTACATACACATGCATACACACACATACCCCAGTGTATGTGCCACTTACACTGGTATAACTGAGCACTGAAATCATCCTGTAAGACATCATCCTGTAAGATCTCCAAATTCCTTAACTACCTCTGCTGCAAGTTACTGTAAGTCAGGATGCTTTCTCTGTCAACTTAGGTGTAGAAGGAGTTGATCTATAGTGTGCACCAGCACTGCTGCTGAGCTGTTTCACGCTTTGGAAGTGAAGTTGATGCTGTCACACTCTCACAGGTTTCTGGATATTTTAAGAAGAACACTAAACCCCCACTCCCTGCTTTAACTGTAACATAAGCATGCAGCAGTATCACTTCTGTATGGGTTATAAGGGATGGTCTGGGTATCACTGATGTCCAGGCAGCTGTCTGCTGTAGGCATAGCACAACCCCACTTAGATCAGAGTTTGCTGAAGTATCCTTCAAGCTGTTTGTGAGCAGCTTTTGAAATTCCATCAGGGAAAGGAAGCAGGAAAGGACTTCTGCACAGAAGTCTCTTTCAGATTGGCCCAAGTATGTAAAACAGTTACTTTGGTCTCCATCCAGCACAATTCATTCAATATTTTGTGTCAGGGTGCTTGTCATCAGTGGCATTTGCCCAGGGTGAGTCACACCTACCCAAGGAACAATCTGAGAGAGCCCTCAAATCTTCCTCAGTTTCGTTTTACAGGGTACAGCCCTGGTAAATTCATGATCATATTGGACCACACAGCACTTTATAGAGCAGCTCCTTTTCTTCTAACCAGATTTCAGTCCAAGAGGCAACTACTTCCAGATTTCAGCCCAAGAGGCAACTACAAGAGATTCTCTGGTTCAGTGTCCATCTTTGTTTTCCAGATGTTTCTTTCACCACACTGCTTTCTGGTTACACTATAAATTTGGGTACACTCCAGATATTTTTGCCTTCTTCCTCCACACCAAAATTGAAGGAAAGCTGAATTATATGAAAATGAAGTGAGAACTGAGACCCTCAAGGAAAATGGCAGGAGGTGTAGAGGACCATGCAAGACTCTTTCCAGGAAATGGGCAGAAGGTTCATCACATGAGTCACTGTAACTTTAGATGACTAAATTCTTGAAGAATAAACTGTCAGGAATATGATACTGCTCAGGACAGTTCCGGAGGGAGATGAAACCTTCTTAAATAGCTGTTGTTTGGTTTTTTGTTCATGATTCATTCCTGAGGAAATTGCTGAGTCTCTGGCCAAGAACAGGGCGGAGGGAAGTGCAGGCAGTGCCAGCCCTCCTCGGTGGAGGCAGCAGGCAAGGCATGCTGGGTTGCACATCCCACTGCTCCTGGCACCAGCTCTCCTGTCCAAGGAGCTGAGAAGGGATCAGGAGCACTCCATGGCTGTCCTGCCCAAGTGAATAGAGTAAAACAGAATCACTAGTGCTCTTCTGCCACCTGAATCAATTCACAGCATGTTTATGTGTACCAGCAGGTATGAGACCAAGAGGAAATGAAGGTATTAAAACACTAATTCCAGCTTCTTTTAAAAAGTTTTCTTGCTCTACCTGCTCCAGCCACTTAACCAAGTTCTATCAATAAAACTGGCCCAAAGCTCTGAATTTGGATTTCAGAGATGGTCTTAAGATTTTAAGCCAGTAACAACAGAAGCAGTCAGATGCCCTCCAGAGCTACCTCCAGAGGAGCTGAACTAGCATTAACAGCACTGGAGAATGTTTGCAGTAGTATTTTGAGTGTGGAGAAACCCCAATGTTCTAGCATGCTGCTGCCAGTTCCCATCTTGATGAGTTTCACGCAAGCATTTAACATTTCAGCATTAGTTTCATGTCTCATAATACCATTTATGTAATGATTGCTCATTTGGTTCCCATTAAAATAATGGTATTTCTTCTGCAAACCACTGCCTGTAAAAATCAAGCCACCCAGTTTCTCTTTAGATTGTAATAAAGGAAATAAATAGTAGGATATACACTGTAATTCCCAGAGAATGCGGGGGGCTTTCTTTCCCCTCTTCGACATACAAAGTTCAGACATCAGAATTAGGAATGTGAAAGATCTGTTAAGAGTTGATGAACCCATCTCCTGCAAAAACACATGTAGTTACTCCCCAGCAGATGTTCCTCAGGTACTATATTGATAAATGAGTCTACAGCTCTCCATAGTCAGAGAGAGTAATTTCTCTCTTAAAATTGAAGAAGTGGAAGGCACAGTTCTCTCAGGTGATCACAGTGCCGCTATACTTTGAGACAGTATAGAATGATTCCTTGTATTGTACATACCAGCACTTTGAGGAATTCAGTTTCACATGTCTCAAACAATGGGGGTTTCATTGCTTCCTGTGGGAGCCTGCTCTGCAGCCTAACTTGTTTCACCATCTGGAGCATTTTCCTGAGTGTCTGCTCACTTTAAACTTTCTTTTAATTATGTACCCACTATTTCTTCTTAAAGGTAGTTTGCCAAAAGTTCCTGTTGTGTGAAATTCACATTCT
Organism: Vidua macroura; assembly: GCF_024509145.1. Classification (NCBI taxonomy): domain Eukaryota; kingdom Metazoa; phylum Chordata; class Aves; order Passeriformes; family Viduidae; genus Vidua; species Vidua macroura. The sequence goes on from NC_071576.1 coordinate 33,550,555, forward strand.
GTGGTGCTTTTTTATTTTTCATGAGGATTGAGAAAACCTTGAAAGATTGATGACTTCTTCTCTTTGCTTTTTCTTCCTCAGAAATAATAATAAGTAATTAATAATATAGTACTGCTTTTTTAGCCATTCATCTCAGTGATTTACAAGGAAGATCAACATTGTTGTACTCTTTTTACAGATAGGAAAAATTGAAGCACAGGGCAGGAAACAACTTGTCTGAGATCATTCAATGAGCCCATAGCAAGACTTGGATTTTTAAGCAGGTCTCCACAGTACTGCCCTACTTTTTCCTTACTTTTTTATTTTTTTTTGTCCCAGTCTAGTTCCCTTTGGCTTTGTTGGAGTACCTAGGAAGGACAAACTTTCCATGAACTTTATTCAGAATTGCAATATTGTAACTGAAAGATCAGCTTGTTGAATATTTAACAGTTACTATCTTTCCAGTGTGTTGGTCAAGCATCCTAATTAAGTAGTGACAAATAAAACCAACAAAGCATTTTAACAGACTAATTCAGTCCCTAGGGCCCCCAAGCTGAATTTCCTTCAGCTAGCCTGTGTTTTCCCAGTTGCAGATTGTGCAGATTGAACACTGTATATATCAAGCACACTCTTATCAGCACACTGCAGGGAGATTTCCTTCCTCCTCAGTGCCACCATGCTTACTTTACCTGTCGTATTTCCCTTAGCTTAGTGGTTTTCAGTAAGTGTGTTTCTCAGAATATGAATAGTTGCTGAATTATAAATCTTCCAGTTTGGAATCATAACACCACAATGTGTACGGCACGATACACTGGGTAGGGAGCGATACTCAGCCAAGCCCTGAGCAGGCTCACCTGGCTGTCAGAAGCAGTGTGGCCTGAACAGCACAGAGCTCTCTGTGGGCTGCTAAGAGATAGAGGGTTTCTCTTACTTGCCTTAAAGCTTCTACCTGTCCAGCCTGTCATTTCAGTGAATATTTTTGGTGGGACTGGAGACACCTGAGCAGATGGTAAGATGAGTGTTCTTCCTCACCTCCCCACGTGGAGGTGAGGGCAGCCACTTCTGTGTGCTTGCAGTCTGGTGTGCAGGAGCCTCGTAACTGCCCCACGCTCTGGTGACAGTGCTCACCACATATGAGGTGCATCACTCTGTGTGGATTGAGAATTGAGAAATCAGGGCTCTGGGTAGGCCAGAGTTAGAGCTGAGGAATAGCACACAGATCCTCCTGGCTGCTGACTATTGTCAAAGTGTGCCAGCAAATGAAGTCTGTAATGTTATTCTCCTACTGCTCCTTCAGGCCTCCTTAATTCCAGATGTCATTGCACCAGCATCTGTGGATTTACTGAAAGCCACAAGACTGCTGTAGGTCACTGAGCACATTATGTTTGCTTTCAAATTGAGTTTGAGAAACTACCAAGCAGTGTCAAGCCTATTTCTCCTGGTTATGTGAATAGAGGAAGCTGAGAAGCAACAATGATTACATAAAGCAGGGAAATCCCCCCAGACTTGTCCCAAGCTACCTCAAACTGAAGCTGATTTGCATACATTCCGTACAAATAACTTTGTAATGGCTTCTTGCCCTGTGAGTTACATGTACTTGCTTATAATGATACAATCAGGCCAGTTCTCCAAGTTGAATCACTTGGAGAAGATAACAAAAGATCAAATCAGAGCCTGTGTAGAAATCTAAGCAGTTTTATGTAGCACATAGGCCTGCAGATACAACTGGGTATTGCTATTTCATACAAAATCAATGGGGACTGTTCAGTACCTGCTAGTAACCAGCAGTTATTCCAGAAAAACAATTTGTAAAACCCCCTGTGTTATGTTTTATAATTTGTGATTATGGATGGGTGGTATCATACATATCTTCCTCTACAAAGCCTGTTTGGTAGAAAATGGACCTTACTGAAAACTAGAAAAAAGCTATGGTATTCTTGTAGTTAAAAATATGGTCATCCACTTTAAAAAACCTGAGACTCATCTGGCCCGTAATTCCTGAGTGATGCCGCTCAAAAAGCAATGGTGTTAAACAGACTTCAAGATTCCTGTGATTTGTTTTAAACATCATGGTTTAACAGAAACAAACAAGTAAGCAAAAAGAGACAGCATATTGAAAGTGCACATTTACTGGGCTGTCTAAAGCTCAAAAATGTAGTTGGCTAATCTGACACTACAAAACTATATTTATTTTATATTTTATATTTTATATTTTATATTTTATATATTTTATATATACTAAGAATAACAATGTTCATAAGCCTAGTATATCATGACTGTGGAAATGCTTGGATTCTTCTTGAAGACAGGTGGTATTTTCTGTTCCCTTGTTTAGAGAGTGGGGCTTGGGGATTTGTTTATTTGTTTGTTTGATTGTTTTAATAGGATGAGAATTTAGACTTCTCAGAGGCTCACTATGAGCTGTTTCTTTGGAAAGAATTGCTTGCTTACTCTTTCCTATCTTTTTATTGAAATAAGTTCTCAGATACATTTCCTGTCAGCCCTCTCCCAAAGCTAGATGGAGTGTAGACAACTTCACTTATTCTCTCCCAGTAAATTCTCAGAAGGACTTCCTGTACATTTTTTGGGTTGTCAAGCCAGCTGTATATTAACATGAAGTACAGTTGAGTAATGCTGTAGGTGCCTTGCAATAAATACCAAAGCTGTTTTAAACAGTCTTAGAGGTGCTTTTGTCAGTGTAGCATATTTCCCTTGAGGAATATGGGAAATGAGCGTTATCATCATTGTCAGTATGGTTACCCCAGGACAGCTATATGACCAACTCTTTTCTAGTGTAGTTGCTTTTTCATATAGTTAACAAACAGGGCTAAAGAGGAAGAGGAAAACTGAGACACAGCTTAATTTGACAACCTGTGTTTTCAGAGCCTTGTGTTTCTTCTACAACATCACCTCTGTCAATCATGGCTTGTTACTGTGAAATATCCTGCCTTTTACTTTCCTCCTTTCAGGTTTATTGACTTTCTTTAAAGCTTTGGCGCAGCACAGTATGAATCAGCCCAGGTATGAGCTGGCTATTTTGCAGAGTCCTTCAGGCACCTGAGGGCTCTCTGTGCTATGATGGAGTTTGTCTCAGTGGGTCAGCTACAGAGACTGGAAAAAAAATACGTATTTGAATAGGCCTGAGATGCCTTGCAACACAGTTAATAGCAGCAAACCTGAGGACATGACGTGATCTGACTGATGCTTAGTACCTTGGATATTTTGGTCCTGGTAACTGTGTGTGTTTCTTCAGTTTGTGTTCATCACCTTGCAGGTTGTTCAGGAAGGCTTTCATTTTGGTTTTAAATATTTCCTCTCACAAACAACAGTCTGTTTTCTACATAAAGTATCTAATCATAGTAATATAATATCCTTTATTTACATAGAGAGCTTCATGCCAAAGTCCTTTACAGCCTGGCATTGATAGAGCTCTAAGACTAGAAGAGGAGCAGCTTATACTGGTTGGGAGCAGGCTGTGATCTCAGCCTAGGTATTAAAAAGCATATAAAGTGGAGCCATAATATTCTCTCTGAATCCAAGGCAATTTGCTATTAGTTAGAAAATATATTGCTATAAGCTGTGCTCTGTTAAACTCTAGAAAATGTATTTGAACTGTCAAACATGAGCTGTATTAGACAATGTCCATCTTCTTGCACATCCCATTCTCTGTTCATAGGCACTGGCTACAAAAAAATCAGTTCTATTGGAAAATTAGGGTGGTGCAAAGTATCCCAGCAAGTACAGTATTCTCAGCAAATACATGCTGGCCTTTGGAGAGCTCTGGCAAAGAATGGTAAAGAGGCCTCGACTAGTCTAAAGTTTGGCTTTAGAACACATTAGAAAGTTTGCCAGCCAGAATGAGAAGGAGAGTTTGGATACTGGTAACTAGAAGGACAACCAGAGATGCAGAATAAAGAGGATCATTACATGCATGTCAATCCATTTTCAGCAAATCTGTAACATTGGTTTATAGTGAACTTATTGCCTTGATTTGTTTTTTGTACTAAATGGGTGTCCAAGTGGTTGTTTGCTGGAGGAAATGGCAACTTTGCAATCTCATTCAGAAATATTGTGATTGAGGTGTCTTGTCTTTATTGTGTGTTTCAGACCGAAAGGATCAAACTAATTTAGTTTGGGAAGGAACCAATCCTGCCCTGCAGCCCATACGAGTGAGGAACACTGCCTTGAAAGATACTTTACATGATGCTGCTTTACCCAGCGCTATTGGTGAGACTTGAAAAAATGCATCAAATCCATAGAAAGGACAAATGAAACCTCCCCAAAGACTTGAATGAATGATGACATTGGTTTTCAAAAATCTGGTGAAGCAGAGTGAGCATTCTTCTTCTTTCGTCTCTTCAAAGACTAACTTTAAAACCAAGTGCTGTTCTTTGTATATGTGGGGCCATACATAACTCTGAAATTCTGAAAAACCTGTCTTTTGCTTAGCTTAATTTAAGTGACTTGATAATAAAAGCCTCTGAACAACATACATGGTACTGAAGAAGTGTAGGCCACATGTGCCTTCCTAATTCACCTCACTACCTCATCAATTTGGAGGAGCCAATGGCCAAGCACAGTAGTGTCCACAGCCCAAAACACAGTGAAATGTTCACTTCTTTTTTTCAAGAGAATGATAAGCCCAGTCAGTGGCTTGATTACCAAGCAATAGTACAGTAGGTACTTACTCCTGTAACTCACTTGGAAATCATCAGAGATGATGTAAGAGTTACAAATAGCTTGACTCTGACTGTTCAGAATGTTACAAGAACAGGTAGCAATCTAAACGGTGGGAAGATCAATGTGTATTACAGCTGCTCAGCTTTCTCTGTCTTCAAAGCACTTTTGAAGTATTCACAGCATGACTGCAAACCACAGAACTGTTTACTCACCTTACAGACTTAGAGAATGTATGACTTGCTCAAGGCTGCTAAAAGCATCACCAGCTGTGCTGTGATCAGGATCTGTTCCTGACTCTCAAGCCTACAGGAAAGCCATGGGTGAAAGCCATGGGTTCAGTTAGTGCCAGCTGCTGCTGCAGTCACCATTGGCCTGAGAGGCTGGTTCTGTCCTCTGCTGCCACAGGGAAAGCCTCCCTGAGCACCCTCTTGAGAAGCAGAGTAGCCTGTACAGAAATATGAGAGGTCTGAAGTACTGCCGAAGTGGCTGTAGGTGACCCGGCAAGGAAATGAGCTGCAGTGAGGCCACCTCAGGCAGCCAGGCAGGCAGGTTGCCATCTGCTGTTTGCTGGCTAGTCTGGGGGTGATGACAGAGCTCCTGGGAGCACGTGGCCCCTACTAAAAAGTACTGCACACTGTTAAGGCTAGCAGTGCCACAGATGTGGAAGCTGATGTTGCATCACTCCCACCCACCAGATAGGATGGCATGGAGAGACCATCTCTGCAGCTATCGGCTTGCACGCCTGCTCACACAGCTTTGGGCTCTCCTTTAACAAGGAAGTTTCCATCACAACAAGGAAGCTACTGCATTTCAATAAGCTACTTCTAAAAGTAATACATTTCACCCTGGGGAAGAGCAATTTTCCAGCTTCAGTGTTACCAGTTTTGTGCTTTGAGGAGACCTTTGTAACATGTAATTTTAATTTTGTTTTAGCTAAGATTTAGATTTTCTTCTTGACAGTGCTGCACTACCAGCCTCTCAAACCCGCTGAACTTGCTTGTAGCCATTTTATCTGAGTATCTTGTAAATATTTGGTAGAGCACTCAGACAGAGAAGTGTTTTTTGCTCTTACAGTCACATGCCTGGTTCCAGGACCTTTAACAAGTACAATAGACTGAAGGCAGGGAAAATTCCAGTGAGATGCATTCAAGTCTCCAGGGAGCAACTGCACTCTGTTTAGACTAAAATTTCTCATTGCTGTCTCTCCCTATTAAAAAAAAAAAAAAAAACATGGAAGGATTGAGAGGGGAAGTTAGAGGGTTTCCTTATTATAAACACCAGAATGCAAGCAGTTTTCACTCTTTTCTGTCATATTGCAGAGCCATTTGCAGTTGGAGAGGGAGATAAGCTTTTCAGCGCTCTCTGCACTACCTGGGAAATATCCATCAAGTTTTAAAATGTTTTACAAACATTAGTGAATTAAAGCTTAATCCCCTTCTTCTCATCCCCATGAAGCAAGTACAGTTTAAAGACAGGGCTGATGAGACTAAAATAGTTGTGCTTTGCTGAGGTCACAGGGGCAGCATGGTAACAGAACTTGGGTCTTTGAGTCCCAGCTTTCTGTCTTACACCAAAAACAACACACATTCCCTCCCTTTCCAAGTCTTGCTGTATTTCCCTTCCTAGGATATAGTGAAAACATGCTGGTATCGCACCTTGAAACAACCTTGGGTTTTCCCCCTTGCTCACAACTGCTGTCCCATGGAATTAAGATGTTGAAAAGATCAAAGAGGGATGTGAGGTGGGGGAAAAAAAATCAAGTCACTGCTCTATCTGCCTTGGGCATGTTTTGCCTCCATTGCTACCAGTGGAGTTGATGTTCTGTTGGAAGCAACCTCAAACATGTTTGTATGTACTTCCATATAATATTCAGGCAGAACAGTGGTAAAAATGTCATCATTAACAAGAAAGCTTGGCTGACAAGAAAATTGGACAGATGAGCCAATAAGTCACTCCTGTATTGAATAGATGTAATTTCATTATCCTTCTGAATGTGACCTGCACTTACTGCTTCTTATTATTAGCATCCTGCAACTACAGCCGCAGCCATCTCTTTCACCTCTTCAGAAGAGAGGGATAATCTGTCAGCTAGTTCTTCTTCATGGTATGAGTGAGATTTTTACCAGAGGGATTAATGGTTAGTTGAAGAAGGTTGTTCCCAACAGGGCCAAGCAAAAAGCAATGTGCACGAGATGAAGTGGAAGACAAGGAAACAAATCTATAGATTAAAAGCTCTTAAATTATTTTCCCCTTAGCTTCCCCCGCTCACACGGATAGGTAACCAGACATGCAAAGCTAGATGTATATTGACAGTGACCAGTGTAAGCAGGACTGAGAGCTTCTCGCACTGTGCAAACAAACCTGAAGTCAGTCAGCTACCAAAACCAGATCAGTATGTACCAGCTGTTCCAGCCCTTGTAGATGAGAGACACTGGGAGGAAAATCAGTCCTCCTGTCTTTCCTGTGACCTTACGATGTATCCCAGTGCTAGAACCTTTGGCCTCTTTATGCTGTTACCTTTTGTGACAAGGCTCCAGCACTGGTCCTTGGGTAGGCTGCTTTTCTAGCACTCTTCCCTGCAGAGGATCCAGACTCAGTGCAAATGCTGTGCACAGTGCTCATTTCATTCCCTGCTGAAAGGCAGCCAGGCCTGAGGTGGAACATGGCAAGCGCTTCGCCGCACCTGGCAACTCCACACAGCTGCTGAAAACAAGCGAGGAAGAAAGCAGTGTACAAATGCAGGGGAATTTTCACATAGGCAGGATGTAATTAGCAGAGCTGGAATTTGGCCAGGACACTGGGGTTAAAAAACTGGCTTGCAGGTAACACACTGGGATCTTTCATAATTCAGATGCTCAGGATCTCCCATTTCCATTTTACCTGGAAGATGTCAGAGGACTGTTCCCTATTTAATGGTCACGGGCAGCTCTCGAACATCTGACACAAAGGAAGAAGTGTCTAAATGGTGCTGCACCTGCAGAGATTCTCTGCCAGCAACTGCCCACCATGAACAACAGCTGAAAAGATCACATCCTGATAGGACCATGGCTGCACCACTGTAAAACACACCTCCATGCCTTGGGGTTCACTTCACCCCTAACTCTCATTATTCAGTTTTCAGATAAAATCCCTTCCAAACAGAAAGAGAAGATGATAAAATTAGGGCAGCACCTTACACACAAAACACAAGAGAGAGAATATTACCATTAGGTGCTGCTTCAAGCTTATTCTCTGCCATTAGAGATAATACCAGCTAGCTATTGGACAACAGAGAATTTAGATGAAGCACTTTTCCCCAGTGTTGATGAGTGAGCTTTTTTCCAACTGGCCTTGCTGGTAATACACAGAGCGTGAAGAGCTTTTGCCACCTTCTTCCTTCCAGCAGGGAAATTGTGTTCAAAGCAACAAAACATTTTTTTCCATTTCATGATCTCACTTTCGGTTTAAGCAATTTTTCTGTTTACTACAAGGATGTTGAATGTCCAAAAAAGATCAGGGAAGTCATTCGTGAACCTCACGTGTGTAAAGTCTGCATGATGTTTCTACTATGATGAGGCCCACAGTCAGAAATATAAATAATTGCAAATCTCTAACCCCTTGTCAGTCAGACCTGCAGACGTGTCCAGTCAAAGAGCTGACTTCCCCTGTGTGGTGCAGTGTGTGCAAGCAAAACAAGAAGTGTTCCTGCCATCTGAAAAAGCATAATCTCTGCATCAGTAAGTCATAAAAGAAGGACCCCTCCTCTGCCTCTGAGAGCTTACCATGCCAGCCTTTGGTTTATTTGAGGGGGGTATGGTTTGTATGCCCAGGCTGCCGTGGAAGCCCCCTCTTTGTCAAGTGTTGTTTAATACAACCACCGACCAAACTTGATGAGAGTATCTCAGTCAGTGGGACAACAAACCTACAGACAGCCTCTCGTAGCAAAATGCACTGGGGAGAGTAAAGAACGGGCAGCTGCAGGCAACAGGAAATCCAGCACTAATAAATAAAATGTCTTATAGCCAGAAAGAGGAAATAAACAGCAGCAGCCCAAACTGTGAGGACAGAAGAGAGCATAACTGTGGCATGGGAATCGCTGAGTTACAGTGAGCTTATTTTTACAGAACGTTGTCCCAGTTTGTTATGTGTTCAGAGTGCAAAAAGAGTGGGGGAGTGGGGGGACTGCTCAAAGAGAGGGTCTCTATCAGAAGTTGTCAACAACCACTGTAATTAAGGAAGCAGCCAGAGCACACACAACCAAAGCTGCTGCCAAAGTGAAATGAAAGCATTTTTTGTTTTCAGCTGTAGCCCCAAAGGATAATAAAAGATGGTTCTACTATGCCAAGTGAGGAGCTGCAGGGACACCGTTTCTAGATGGCTCTCCTCCCATCTTTCCAAAATTATACACTGGGGAAGCAGCAAGTTACTGTTCCTAAGTGTGCTTTCAAAGCCCATGCCTGCACACCCCATCTGACTGCAGCCACCTGGGAAGGCCAGCCACAAGACAGCTGGGCCCCCCAACCACCATGGTGACAATGGAGGTGGCACCAGCTGAGCTCTGCCCGCAGCCAGTGGGCTGCTCTGGCACTGCTTGGTTCAGACTGATGAAGCAGCAACACTGAATTTTTCTCCCCTTGCCCTCAGCTATGGGTTTCACCACGGCCCCACAGCATAGCCACCACCAGTGGGAGCTGCCGCATTCAGAAGAGCCACACCCCGCTTTCCTCCTGAGGGCAGCTGCATTTAGGGGCTCACTGGTGTCTTGGCAAAGACCCTCGTTTGTGGCACACCAACACTGTGCTCTTCCCGCTGCTGACAGCAAAGGTGGCCTGCGCCCATGCAGCGGCAGGTGCTGGGGAGCAGCGCATGGGCTGGCAGAGCCGAGGGGGTTGGTACGGATCTTCTCAACCGTGGGACATGAGCTTTCACTGGTGGCTGCAGAAACTGATGTGCAGGTTCAGCGAAGGGAAAGAACTCATTCAGAAATTGCATGCATATTTCTGAATTCATTCATTGCATGGCGTTTGCCTTTCATCCTCCCCCCGGGCTCTGTGTGCATTGCTGGAATTCTCTCCCAATCCTATATAATAATTCCCAGGTCTCCACAAGCCACTGCCTGCCAATGGAGACCACAGTCACTGGCCCGCCAGCCTGGTCACATGAAAAGTTACATGTGAAGGTTTAATGCTTTCTCCTGACCCCAGCCCCTGTTCCTGTGAATCCCCTGCAGTGTTTTCCTAATCAGGTGCCAGGGAAGCTTTGCACTGAGCAGGGTGCTAAGAAGGTGGCTATTTAGCTGCAGCATTTCCAGAGTCTTTGAGCTCTCTCCCAAGCTGTAAATACAAGCAGTGGAACCAGGTGAATGTCTGAAGGCTGCCATTTAGACCTGAAGCTGCTTTCTAACTGAAGGCACATTGCAGTTGCCTCACTTGCTTTATCCCAACTGCTGCACTAATGGTTAATTGCTTCAGCTGGTATGGAAATCACATAGCGCATATAAGGTACACAGCTATGGTCCAGTAGAATTTTAGCCTTCGCTGGACATTGACAATATGTCTGTTACTAGGGAGTCAAAAAGAAAATACAGCCCTTCCATTACCAAGTTCCAGATGATGCAGGTATTTAGTTCACCACACAACTTGTGACAGTGGTAACATATTTACTTTTGCATCACCCTCATATATGACATATCAGAAAAAACACATGCTTTTGGAGACTCTCAAATGGAAGTGATCTTTTAATAAATCTGGATGACAGGCAGAAATATTCAAGGGCTGTTTCTGATGTATCAGCAGGTACAGTAGTTTCCTGCTATCAGTGTTAAGTGAAAGTGAGGGAGGGCAGGTATCTCCTGCAGGAAGAGTTTTTTCCTCCACCTGATGTTTTCATGTAGGATTTCACACATGCTGGTGTATGATTGATGCTCAGCTTTTGGAAGCATGGGAGCTGTATCTAGCAGTCAGGGCCTAATGTTCCTCTGGGTTTCATTCAGACCACAGAAAGACACGCAAGTTGCACCTTTGAGCCAAACAGCTGGATAATCAAACAGAGCATTTGATTTCAGTTTTGGGTTGTTTTTGGGTTTTGTGGGTTTTTTTTTGTTTGTTTGTTTGTTTGTTTGGTGGGTTTTTTGGGGTTTTTTTGTTGTTTTGTTTTGGGTTTTTTTTTAAGGGGAAGCTTGTTATGAACTCCGGCTTCTACTTACATTTTTGTGGGTTTAAATGAAAAGACCAGGTAAATTTTTAAGCTATAGTCTGTTCATATTGTTCTGATTTAAGCTCTATCAGCATCAACATAACTTTTTAAAACAAACAAAAAAAGACCCCAAACAGTGTTTTTCAAATTCTGTACTACAAATTTTCAAAAGTGTAGTGTATTCAAAAGTCTAAGCCTGTCCTGCTTGGCTGACTGGCTGTTTGATGATTTTTTTATATTATATTACATTGTTTCATTCTTAACTGTAAGCCATCAAAAGCATAAAATCTGAGTTCTAGTCTCAGTTACACTCAAACATAGCTGCTGAAAAGGTTTGTTTAACTTCTTAGTATATATGCCATTTAACAAACTTTGCTTAACTTGTGTATTCCTGACTCAATCCAAACAGGAGATGAGAAATCTTGCTTCTCCCAGATGAGAGCACACCTGAATAATATAGGAATTACTTTTCTCACTCAAAAGCATAAACAAAATACATGCATAAGTACTGGGGTTTAATCAGCTGGTGCTGTCTCTTTATTTAAAGGAAAAACTTATTTAACTCTTGGGGAGAGATTCAAGCTACCAGTGACAATGGAGACAGGTCTGAGCACCCAAATAGTAACGTATGTAGAAAAAAGGATAAGTCAGTGATGTGTGTGGCTGTAGTCAGCTGGCATTGTCCACCCTGCCACACAACAGCCAGGAGACCAGCAAGGAGGATTTTCCATTTCTGGAAAGTGCAGTGAAATGGGGGAACACAGTGATCTCCAAATTGTCTTTCCTTCTATGAAGTATTGTCTTCAGGATACTGCTTGACATTCATTCCGTCAAATATTTTGACAATTTGAACAAATAAGCAGGAAATGGTTTTGATTTTTGGCTCCAGTGGGCCATTTGTGAAGAAGAATAAGTAGCGCAGCATGTGCCATGTCTCTTAAATACCCTGGTTTGCCAGAAACATATGCAGTGTGTTTCCCAGGCTGTGGAAACAGTTATCATTTCCAGTCCACCAAGTCACCCTTCTCTCTCCACACACCATCCCCGACCCCACATCGGGCTGGGGTGAAAGGAAGCATCACTATGAAGTGCTCTGCTATTGCCTGTTCGTGAAGAGAGGGTGCCTGTGAACATAACACGTTATTCTGTGCACTGAGACTGAAACTTCTGTTTCTGAGAAGGATTGTGATTGCAGTCACTTCACAGTGGCTCAAAAGAGGAGTAGCAAGCCGAGGTGGGGCATGCACAGGCACCTGAGAGCCAAGGTGCCCCTCTCTCCACGCTGCTCTGCAGAGCCAGGCAGGTCTGTGAGCGTGCTGCAGCATACCTTCACAGGAGCCCTGGGCCAGGGCGCTGCGCTTGGGAAGGTGCCAGAGGAGCTTTTGTCTGTGCTTTCACTGCGGGTTTAAGTAGTTCGATTAGCATTTGGGTCAGAGCACATGGAGCAGCCCCGGCTGGGGTGGGAGAAGTCACACTGCGAGGCCACACTTGAACGTGGCCACTTTACTGCACCGCTCCGGGCACAAAGCCTGCTTGTGTGGGGCACGTCCCGTCGTGCGTCACACTTTGGTTGTCAGTGGCAGCCATGGGTTGCTGGGGGTGACACAATAACCTCTTTATGCTTAAAAGAATAGCGGGGGGAATTGCAGGAGACCATTGGAAACATTGCAGCAAAGAAGTGGTTTGGCTTTTGTCTGTCCCTCAAGGTGAGGTGCCCAGGCAGTTGCTGAGCTGCCTCTGCTGTGCTGGAAGGAGCACAAGCAAAGCAGCATCAAGGGTGATTGCAGGGCTTTGGGTGGCTGGGTGGGAGAGGACTTGAAGAAACACCCAAGGAAGACCCTGGTATCTCTGTGGTAAAAACATGATAAAACTGCATGTCTAGGATAGAGTTTTACAGCAGCTCACTATAAAGTCTGGGCTGCTGCAGCCTTGTCTCCCCCACTGCCTTCAACACAAGAGCACACACAGGGAATCAACTCAAAGAGCTGATCTGTCTGGAAATTAAACTGTGTTTTTAATTACCAAATAAAAGTTTGCTTTACTAGAATGTCTCAAAGTTTCATTCAAAGACAGCTGGAAAAATAAAAAACTAGGAACTGAAAAGGGTCAAAACAGACAGAATTTGAGAAAATACTGATACAAACTATAAAAGTTAGTTAAATCTCTTACAGTATCTATCACTGTCTCCTTTGCCAGCCTCTCAGCCATACACTCCACAAAGCAGTAAGCCCAAATAATTCAGATATGCTAAGCAAAGCTACTCTGAATATGGCTTCTAGCTAATAAGTCAGAGCCTTATCCCATTCCCATGAAAAACATCAGGAAAGTTTCCTTCAACACTAATAGACATAAGATTGGATTGGAACAACCATATAACTTTTGACCAAAAAGTGAAGTTTTTCTAAAGCACTGATAAAATATACATGCAGGAGAATGTGGAAAATCTGACTGGAGCAGTCCCATTGCTAAATATGTCTCAAGCGAGCATAATCATTTTTGAAACCATGCTCATTCTCACTAGTGATGTGTGCTCTAAGGGGAAAATACAAAACAAACTTTTTTTTTTAAAGGAAAAAAAAAGAGCATTTATAATTTCTTTAGTGTGGATGTGCAAAAAGATTCCCCCTCTGCTGCTGGGAAAACCAGTTTCTGCTCAATAAGCAGTAAAGCACATCCTAATTTTTAAAAAGCATTTGTTAGGCAAAACGGGGCTTTTTTACAATGCTTTCATTTTTTTGCAGTTGGAGTCTTTCTGTTGATGCCAGCTGCTTTAGTTGTAGGTATTTTCTGGGAGGTGGTGTCTGTCAGTCCCACGTGGGGTGTCCCCTTGGCTATCTCTCATAGCCGCCCTTCTATAAATCACAGCATATTAAAAAAAGGGGGATAATGCTGACATGTGAACTAATCCCCACATCAAAGAGAGCAATTCTCCCTCCTCCAAACACCCACCCCCCTCTTTTGCTGGGAAAAGTCTAACGCCTAGAAGGTGATTTACACAAAACTTCATCCCAGTTGTTAGGAAACTCGCAGTGCCGCTTACTTGCCAACTGCAGGAGAAACCTGGGAATCAGGGTAACCACAATAGCTAGCCTGCGGCTTCCAGCATTTGGCAATTCAGGAGAGGAAAAAAATTGGCTTGTTTCAACAGACTTCTGTATATGTTGATTGCAGGGCAGAATAGGCATGCATATAGACAGATGTAAACGTGACCAGTAATGTGGGTCTGTCTGGGCACATCTGGGTCTGTATGGGCACAGCTATATCTGCGTGTGCTCACAAGCACTTGTACAGGCACAGGGCTGCCTGGCCTGGCACACACAAGACACACCGAAGCACACAGAAATACCTCTCTCCTTCTGCTAGGAGAAAAGAGGGACAATGGGGAATATACATTAAAAACATAAGCCCATATGGGCATCCAGTGGCCTAGACATGGAGAAGGCTATCTTAAGCTATTCATTCCAGCTGTAGGCCTGCCTTTGAGCTAACAGTTCAAATGCAGGGAATAAATGAATAAGGGGAATGCTGTGTCTGAGACAGGATTAAAGCATACACTCACTGCTGCCCTTGCCTTTACAAATGCTTCCTGTGCATTGATTAAGCACACAAGATACTTCCAAATAATTGTCTGTCTTTGGAATGCAGCTTAAAGGAGGCAAAATGCCTCTGTCTGGCTAGGCAATTCTCTTTTCCCAACTTAATACTTAGCCTGAGCCTGTGCTGGGCACACATCCTCCATACCAACAAAGCATATGTAGGATGAAAAAAACTACACTGGTGGTTCTGGATTCATAATCAATAAGCAAAAACACCTGCCTCGTGTGAAATTGGCTGTAATGAAGTGCATTTCTGTACGTATATGTATGTATGTGAGCTAGATACTTCCACCAGTATCGAAGCTTCTGGCTAATTAATTCAGTTTACTTGCTGCTTTCTCCTGCCACCCACACGGGCAGGCAGGAATGCCCTGAGGCCAGCAGGGCCCTCCCCACCTAGGTCATCCCTTGCCCCAGGCCAGAGGGCCATGAATGTCTCTCCCAATAAGTCATCATCACTGCCAAAAGAGGTTCACTCCCAGTGCAAGAGAGTGAACTGGAGTGGGGAACCACTGGATTTTAAAAAATGCATCCTTTTTGTAGTCCTTGGTTGGTTGTGGTCCAGCTGCACTCACCGATGCACTTAACTAAGATTGCACAAGAGCTGAGGGGAGGAAGCAAGAAGCCAGGGGCAGAGAGGCACTCAGGCAACTCCCATGTCAGTGACAAGTGCTGGCTTAAAACATTCATGAAAATACAGCCAGAGGGAGAGCATCAGGCATGCCAAGAGACCCACATCTCCCACTCCACTGACAGGAAGGGCACGGCACACGTGGGGGGAAGGCAGAGACCAAAAGTTTTGTTGTTGCAGTGCTCCCTCCACGTAGATGTGCAGCTCTTCTTGTGTCTCTGCCTGTCCCCTGCCCTGTGTCGAGAGGATGTGAAAGAAACCCCAGCATGGTTGAGCCCTCACCTCCAGTACATGGAAAAACAAACACAGCCATTCTCTTGTTTGTTGATTTAGTTCAGAGTGCTCCTTCCATTACAAAACCATTTCCCTGCAGGCGACAGGCTAAAACCTATTTGCCTATTACTCTGCAAAAGAAAATGATGAGTGCAATTTTCAAGCACATCTTCTGTTGATAGACACAGAGATTGAAAGGACAGAGCCCTCCCAGCTACCTGTCAGCTACGTTTTCTTGTTGAGCATAATTTTCATGTTTTCTAGCTCAGAAACAAATGCCACATGTCTCTTTTTCTCCTCTTCTTGAAATATACATCTCTCTATGGGACAGCTTTGTGCTTGGAAAGTGAACCATGTGCTTCATCACAGGTGTTTACATAGTGATGGTTGTGACCGATAAAGCTGCATCCAGAGCTGCAATTCGCAGCACACCACATACCCCACACACCCCACTACACCATCTGTAATGGGTCAAAACCCCAGAAGTGAGCACTTGTGAACAAGGGAGAGGTTTCCTCCTGCTGCTCAGGCTGATGGCTGCCCCAGCTCCCATACAGGATGGTGTAAATACCAAGCCAGCTCTTGGAACTGGCACAGCTAAGTGGGGCTCTGGGTGCAAGATACATCCTGATTCAAGGCAAACACACAGGAAACATATCACAAGTCTCTTCTAGCTTGTTTTTATTGATGAGATGCACCCGTTGGCAGTTCCTGGTGCTGACTGGGACAAGTCTGGATAAAAACTGCAAGAGGAGCAGCAGAGTTTATCTAGAGCTGGCACCAATTTCGGTGCTTGGCTGAATGAGCTGTTTCTACTGGGTCCAGAGCTCTTTCTTTGTGCCAACACTACCACCTGCCCTCACCCTCCACCCCCAAAATAATCAAACTAGTCTCAACACCTTTTTTTTGTCAGGTTAAATCATTCTCTGCCAGCTGGTCTTTTAGATGACAATTCTTCTGACTGGACCTTTTGGTGGCTGGCACTTTGCACTCCTGACAAGACAAATCCAACCCAACAGCATTAAAAAGTGAATTTACATTGCAGGGCTGTGGGGGGAGGGTGCCCCAGGCAATGTCAAAGAAAAAGCGGATCAAAAAGAGCTGCTAGTATTGGATACGTGGGCTGTCTTTTCAGCTGCTTTGGGCAATGTCCTTTCAGCATAAGAAAAGCTCAAAAGAATTCAGTTAATCTGTTGTTAAACAGAGTCTGTGATGGGAGACTGGTCTGTCATGGTCCAGGCAGGGAACTGAGCCTGCCTGAAATGGCTGGGAGCTCCTTTGCCCTTTCCCAGCATTTCATATCCGTAGTGGCAGTGAGTTCATGGACTGGCACCTTGCTGGCCTTGCACGGACCGTCTCTCAGCCTTGTGATGCCAGGACCCCTTCGTTGTGGCTGCTCTGAGGAGAAGCAGCAGCTCACAGCACGTGCACTACATAGCACAGCACACCCGAAGGCTGTGGCAGCCAAAAATCCCTCTCCATAACTCTCCTGCTTCACACAAACACAGAAGGGCCTTGCAGGGCGCTGGTGGTGGCTAACCTGCTGCTGGTGGTGATTTCAAAGAGCTAGCAGGTCAACTGAAGTCCTGAGGCAAGAGCTTTGGCATGATTTTCAGTTCTAAGTCTGAATACAGAGATCTAAGAGCAGCCTGACCCGCACTAAGGAGGCCCCATGATGTCCCACAGGCTCAGTGCCACAGCACAGCTCTGAATGTTAAATAGAGATGGTGAGCGGCCCATAGACTTGCCAGCCTACGCTTAATTTACCACATAAGGAATATCACATGCATATTGCTTCAACCTAAAATGAATCCCTTCTTCCAGCTGGGAAAAAGAAGAACTTTTTTCTTCCTCAGAATGGAGGATCCCATAGATCTCTACAGAGTAAAACAGGTATACTTTTTTAAGATTTAAAGATATTACTTCTTTTTTTGTTCATGTATCACATTTCAGTGTCTTCTAAACATGTGGGAGCTTAATGTTTTTGTGTAACCTTGAACTGGCTAGTACACAACTTTTATTGCTTCATCCTTGAGCTTCCATGAGCTACATTATGTTCTATTATGAACAGAACGTCCTACTTAGGATTGTGTGGCACATGCTTTGGTTGCAACAGCTTCCTAGTGCTTTCTTTGGCCTGTATGTATATGGAGTTGTATGCATACATACATAAATGTGTGCGTATATGTATTTGTTCATTTCTAATTATGAAATGATGCAATGAAAATTTCCAATTCTGAAAATTTTTATTTCATTTCCTTCCTGTTCAGCTAAGCACACTGGCAGTGTGTTCTAAGGAACAGGATAACTCCCCTCCATGACTCATTTCTAAGGTCTCCCAGGCAGGATTCAGTGTGATGGTGTCAGTGGTTGCTGCAAGAGTTCTTTAAATGTCTCTGGACATAGTGAAGTGCTGATCTCAGGCAGCGGTGCTAGGAATGTCAGGGTCTGTTTAATATTCACTGGGGATCTTCCTAAAAAGTCAATTAACCTCCCTGCTGTTTCATGAACTGGCTGAGCATTACCACACAGTTGTATCAGCTTTTATTTTAGTGCATGAGGAGCATTGTCCTGTGAAATGGAACTTTCTGGGTTTGTTTTAACAGCAGACTGTAATTTGATTTTAAATTATCCACTGTCAAGCCTTTTTCACAAGTGAATCGAACACACATGCATTTTCTCCATAACACATTTGACTGTCTGGAGAAACAAAGGTTGGTAATTAAGCTCACAGCAGTTGATAAGGACGGGGCCTAGGCAAGGCCTAAAACCTCAACAAGTTAGAGCCTTAATTTCTGGATATTTACCAAAAACAAACCCTTGACTTGGCACAGCTTGCCCATTCTGGATAATCTGGCTCTTTGATTCCCTGGGGAGGCTGCTGGGCTGTCCTGTGGGAAGTCGGCACCTTGGTATGACAGGGAAGGATGCCAAAAAAGCAGACACCACTCCAGGGTAACCAGCTATGCCAAGTCAAATTCAGCAAGCTCATGGTTATATATGGGAGATCTATTTCTCTCCAGTCAATGCATGAATTCCCAGCACCTTTTGTACTTTGAAATACCATTAATTAATATTTATCAGATGTAAAATGTGACACTAGCTAATTGGTACAATATGCCTTTAAGCATTGTATTACTATTCCTTTTTAAGCATATCTAGTCAGTCAGGCTGAGGCAGGCGATCGCAAGTGTCATCAACAGCAAACACCGCTCAGCTGGAGGCAGCTTTTAAAACCCATCCAGGCCTTAAACCAGATGTCCTTAGTGCAGGACAAAGCCCATTAGCAGGAGACTGGGGCCTGCCACATTACCCATGTCTGCTTACATGGCCACATGGTTTAAGAAGCACAAATCATTGTGTAGTGATTTTTTTTTTAATGGTGTCTTTGCTCCAAACTCACATGGATGTTTGGGAAGTGCCTCTGCTCATCTGTCTCTGCCATGACCTTCTTTCATACCAGGGCTCAGCTGCCCAGGGGGAGGTGTGCCAGGGCAGACAGCCATGCTGTTCCTTACTGTGCTGTGCCTGGGCAGCATGGGCACCCTCACTCCTCACTGACCCCCAGATGTCCTTGCTGTGTCACTGAGAAGCAAATCTGGCCCTTTGCTGGTGCACAGTCCCTGTGTCTTAATGTGTTTGATAGTGCTGGTACCTTGACAGCACTGTGGCAGGGGCTTCCCAGCAGTTCAGCTCCCGAGGCCACAGCCTCTGGATAACTTCCACCCCAAATGTATGTCACATTTCCTTCCAGTGAAAGCAAAATATTTACACTAAGCCAGGGTCACCTGGCGGCCACTGCGCTATCGCAGGCTGGAAGTGGCTGTGATACTGTAAACAGAGGGCGTGAGGGCGGAGGGAATTGCTGTGGGCCTCCAAAACAAATGGCGCAGCTGGCGCGCGTGCTGGGAGCGGTGGGCACCAGGGAGGTGGGCGCTTGGCGAGTGCTCTCAGAGCAGGATGGGGTGGGCTGGCAGCGGGGCCTGCGGTTCAGGGACAGTGAGCCAGCATGGCAATGGCAGAACAGAGCCAGTACCAGGGGCCAGGGAAAGAAAATTCACAGAGTCTGGACAGATGTGTCCAGCATCCCCACCAGCCACACTTCCCACCCGTCCCCATGCGGCACCAGCATGTTCAGTACCTGAGGCTGTGGCCACACCAACCTCGCTGCTTTACCTGCCAAAGGAGCTGATGGAAATACTCCTCCTGTTCTTCATGAGTGCTTTGGACCCAGTGAAACCATCCTGGAAGTTGCTGGGCAAGACTTGCCCTATGAAAATGCATTGAATTCAGTATTTTAAACTTGTAAACTTGAACTACAGGACTCACAGCCCCTGTATTCCCAGACACACAAGAGAAAGGGTAGCAGTTTCCCATTGTAGTAGCTTGCATTCTAGACATCTTCCTGAGACAGTCTTCCCACCTCCTCACAGCCTAAATCTCTCCCATATGCTGCCAGAATTTCCTTCTCTATCCCATATTGCACTGCTAATCAGCACCTGAAACTTGTGTTGCATACTGCAACACGTGCATGGACAAAGTGGCTGGCAGCTCCTGGCTGCTCACCGATCTGATACCACTGACTTCTCCTCAGTTCCACTTCCTGTTCCCTGCCAGGCATTTGCCCAAAGTGATGACCCATGGCAGGGTTCCACATGTGACCAATGGCATGTGGCCTCTGGAAAGCCTCCACCAAGCAATAAACAAAATGGTGCTCGTTTTGCATGCCTTGAACCCACTCGGGGAGACATGAGGACTCTGAGCCTCCCAGCACCTGGGCTGCTTCAGAAAGCCTTCACTCACCTGCAAAGATAGATGTGAATGTCAGGCATGAGCCACAGTGGAGCTGTGCTGAGCCCCTCTGATCAAACAAGCCCATAAGGAGCAGCAGGGGGGTTTGAATAATCCCACAATCTCTTCTGCTTTTGTTATGCTGCTGTCATTCTCCCAGCAAGGTTCACATGTAAGCATGTGGAGTAACCAAAATATTAAAGGACATTCCAGTTATTCTTGGCTACCTAAGGGAGAGGTAATTGCGCTTTTTGCATCCAGTCATTTTTCACTGGCACTTCTCATAATGATTATCACAGTGTCATTATCTGAGATGTCAGTATTAGACCAAAGATGAGGAGGGTGGCATTTGGCTCGGGAGATACAGTTTTCCCCAGCTTTGCAGAGAAGTTTCTTTATGCCAGTTACTAAGCTATTAGGTATGCAAGGCATAACTATAGCAGAAGGGGATTTCTGTGTGGGAGGAACAGTATGATTCATATTGTCTCACCAGCCTTGCAAAACAAAATGTCCAGTCATACGTTTTTGTGATGCAGCCACTCATTTCTCCGCCTTTATTTTGTACACAGCCATAACCCCAGTGCACTGGGACCTGAGAATCAGCACAGCAAGCTACAGGAGAAACAGTCAAGAAAACAGGAAGCACCGAGATGAGATGACCTAATACTCTAATAGCATTTTCCTCCCTGGGAGCAATGTCCAGAGCTTGGTAAGGGGAAGGAGGTGAGAATGCTGTTCTCAGGCAACTGGTTAGCACCTCTTATAACAACTCCTTGAGACAGCTGGCATGGAAAGTGATAACAGGAAAGCCATCCCAGCTTTGGAATCTTGCCTGCTTCACAACCAACCTGGTATCTGGAGCACAGACCGTGGCTGAATATCGTTCTCATAAGCACCCACTGCATTGCACTGGTGATTTAAGGAGGTTCATTAATGCAGCTGAGGCAGAAGTTGGCAATTGCTGGATGTGTATTTTGGAGCGGTCTTCAGGAATGTACCAGCCCTTCATTTTCTGGGGTTGCAAAAGAGGATGGTAAGGGCAGAGGAAAAGCACTGATTTCAAGAAAAGATATTCTAAGCCGAAGAACTCTCTACCTGAGAGTTAGTCTTACAGGAAAAAATACTTCTTGAAACACTGCACTTACTCATTAAAAATAAAATTATATCAGGACCTTTTATTCTTTTTCCCCCCGGAAAATTCAAATTTAAGGAAAATCGAAAGAATTCCCAATGTTTTAATGTACAGGGAAGTTCACATGTAGGTATCAGCTGGCTCTTCCCAATTATATCCCTGAGAAGAATCCAAGCCATCCATAACAGACTTCCACATTATTAGGGACCACAAAAAGCAGAATGTCTTCATCTTACTCATGTGGAGACTGGGCCTACTCCAGTCGTCACTACCAGTATACAGGGATTTGGTTTTAGCACATTCCTGACAACACAAATGGCACAGAGGAGGCAAATGCTTTCCAGCCTTCTTCTTAAAGGCTGGTTCAGAGAGCCAGAACTTTACACACCTCAGTGTGATATGGCAGCCTCATATCTCACTATCATTAAACACAGAACTAGCATGAGTCTTTACATACTTTCATGGACTTCACACATTCTTTTCACATGTGTTGCTGACATAAAAATTACACTATTGTAGATTCGTTTTTGTGAAGTCAGCTAAAATGCAGTACACATGTGTTGTATTTGCAATACTTTAGCCACCCTGAAGAAAGGATGGGGAAGAGGGCAGGCTGCAGCTTGCTTTCTTAATAACATGCAAAACCTTTAAATCTCAGGTTACAGTAAGTATTTTGGCTCCAAACTCCAGCTATGAAGCAAATAGTCCAAGGACTCTCCCTAGAACTCTAGTGGCAAATTTTAATAACATCTGAAGTGCAACGATGAGGCTCCTCAGTGCCAAAAGAACCTGCTGGCTATAAAATATCAAAAATGACACTTTTAAAATAAGTAATTTTAAGATCTCCTGTATCAAAAGTAATGTCACCAGCAGGCATCGCCTCACCTCCTTCTGGAAATGCCTTGAGCTTGAGATTTGCCCCATTTCCCTTTGTTACAGCATATGGGTCCTACCTGATGGCAGCTTTTGTGCTGTCCTCTCATGCACACTGGCTCTGTGTGATCCACTGAGTCTATTATGATCTCTGACAAGTCTTCTGCCAACCCCTGCAGCACAAAGGAGTGCTTCATGGAAGACCAGACTGACCACTTCTGGAGTCTAATCCCATAGGGTATGAGAAAGCTCTTCTAATGTTTTACCAAAGGGACTGAACTCTGCAAAAGACCTTGAGAGGTCCCAAGGTAACATAAGGACATATAATATATATAATATAAGCCTGAAAAAAAAAGTCTAAAGGTGTGAAGGATTTTTCTACCAAGTGTCATAACGGAGTGCAATTAGGCCTTATATAGCCTAACCTTGGCCATGCTGCAAGTGGTCTAATGGGGCTATATCCAGTAAGTAGATAAATTAAATAGTGCCAGCATGAAGAGGTCATTCTCTTCTCAGCACCTAAATTCTCCTCCAAATGGCAGTACTTCCTTTTTCCAGATTCATATACAACATGATTTTTCAGTGCCTTCCTAGAAATGGAAAGGCCCATTCTTCCTCACTTGACTCTTTCAGTGAAAGCACACATGATGAGAAACCACAAGCAAACACATATGGGTTGGTGAGAGCCCCAGTGTGGGCACAGATGGTGTGTCTGAATGAATGGACACACAGGGGTCTCTGTGTAGTAAGAATGTTTACTGTGTGTAGTGCTGGGAATCACATGCAGTGTTCCAGGTAAACCCACAAGACTGGCTGTAAGATGTTGTCATGTAAAGATCCTCTCTTGTATGTCAGACCCCTAAAGTTTTGTGCCATTGGGATGATGTCAGCTGGAGTTCAAAGAAGAAACAGGCCGCAGGTAGGAAACAATTTCTAAATCATTTTGTGCAGGGGACTTCTGCGAAAAGTATTAAAGTATCTTCAGCAGGCCAAACCATTGGATCTGAGTCTTTATTTATCTGATTTTTCTAATTAATGCCTGTTTGAAAGAGTGGTAGACAAATCACTAGATTGCCCTAGTTGGGCATGAGCCCCTATCCCTGTTTTGCCCAAGGCAAAAATGTCCTAATTGCAATTTTAGGTATGCAAATTCAACCCTTGAAGTATTTGGCACCTTGCACCAAACTACACACTGGCCACAGGGTTCAACTGATTTTTGTCTAAAATCAGCTGCAGCAGGGCTCTGGTGCTGCCTCACTGCTGTCTGTTGCTCAGTACTTCAGAAATCACACAATGGGTCATGTGGGTCACTTCCCTCATGTTAGGAAAGAAACTCAGGCCAGGTTAGATGAGCTGCATATAGAAAGGAAAGTGAGGGCATACAGGGCAATGGGATAACAGATTCTTGAACTGACTTCACCTTTGATATTCTGCAGTTGTTTAAAGGAGTAGGCAAGAGGAGCTTTGCCACAGCTATGAGTGAAATTTTATTTTAGAACCTCTGTTTAAGAAAAAAGGTATTTTTGAAAATATTATTCTAAGAAATAAATTCATTTAACATCAGCAGAATTCTACAATATTTTCCTTCCTGTGTGTTCCTTTCTCGTATATTATTCTCACTCAGACAATATATTTTTGATGGGAAAGTAGTCATTCTTCTACTTTTCCATTCTCTACTGGCCTCCTTAAAATCTCCCATTGTAGATTTGCATCAGATTACTATTGTGGTAATTTCTAGCTCAAGTAAAATCAACAAACTTCCTCTCTCATCTTTCCTTCTGGTCTTTAAGGCATTCTAGAAAGTCCAAGTGCCCTGGTGGCCAGCTCCCTGCTCAGTCTCCCAAAAGGCCTTTCTTCATTTTTTGATGTTAGATCTGTGCAAAGATTTTTGCCTTCACTCCTCTTTGGCTAAATCTGTAATTCTTGGTTCTTTCTAATAATTTAATCCCTTCTGCTCCTATGATTTACACCAAGCTGGAAGGTGGAGGCGAGCTCCTCCCCAACTTTTTGTTTTCAGGTTTTGCTGCCTTTAAGAATGCTGCTGGTCTTTGGTGTGAAGATGGGCACTTGGAGTGAGGCTGATAGGGATGTTCTCCAAACTTAACCTGGACAAGGAAATACGATTTCCTCAGAGAAGTTTCTTTTGACAGGCCCAGTTATTGGTCATATGTCCTATAAATGGATGGTTCAGGCACAGTCATAAATTGTTATATGTTTATATATATGTTAAACATAAACTGATTATATGTGAAGTCCTACTTTTGCTGAAGCTCAGGTGACATTTACAGTTTTACTCTCCTCCTGAACTGCTTAGTGTGAAGGAAAAAAAACCAAACCAAACCAAACCACAAATCCATGCCAGTTTCAGCACCTTTGCCCTTATGATTGACAGCTTTCCTCCACTGCTGGGTTAAGACCGCTGCAAGTGGGAATTCCTTCTCCTGAATTAATTAAATCTGTATTGTTATTGCCTTTGATCTACTGCCATAGGAACTGGAACGAGCACTGGAAAACCTCCGTTTTTGTCCATTTCTTACACAAATAGGTCTGGACAGATTATTAAAATAATCATTTAGAAGATGGTGGGCAGAATAGTCCCCTCCCAAAGCTGCCCTTGAGACTGACAGTTTCTGTGGAAACTGCATGGGAACAGTTACAGACCTCTAGTGGCTCTGTTTATATAGCTCATCTATTTCCTAATTGCTCACCAGCACAGTATTTTGGAAAGCCATATAGAGATTTCCCATAAGGATTACAACACAGTGTCATTTCATCTTCTCTGCATTTCCCATCCTGTTGTCTGTTTTATTTTCCTTACCATAACATCTGTCCCACATCACTGAGAGATTTCACAATTGGAAACCTGCTATAAATTATTAAATTATGACACAGAGTTAAAGGACTTCAGTGTTTGCTCTCTGCTATTTTTTTCAAGGGACTTTGGGTTGACCACCTCTTTAAAATAAGCCCTTTTTTTCTTTTTTTTTTTTTTTTTTTTTTTTTTTTTTTTTTTTTTTGGTGCTATTTATATACTAGTGTTTGTAAAAGCTGGGAAAAAAAAGAAGAATATTTCTGTCCTTCCTGCTTGTATCCTTTTCCATTTATCTTCCATGGAGTTCCTAAAGAAACACAAACTTCTGTAAGTGCTTGCATAAAATAATCTTTAGCAAGCTCTGTCCCTAATGGCCCACAGGGACTACAGATAAAAAAACAGTTTCTCACATTTCTGTTCCCCAGCATCTGACACTGTGGAAGCTTTAGGACTCCAAGTGCCAGCCTGTGTCACTGCTGCCAGGGCTGCAGGCTGAACTGGCCTCTGGTTCCAACCAAAATGGAAGCAAGAGTCCTGAATTATATAAAGGACAGGCTACTCTGGTTGGCTCTACAGGAGTCTGCAATAGCATGCATTCTTAGGAACAATCAGAGTAACAAAGTTTCAGCTTTACACACTGTTTTGTACTGATCAGTCAAGGTTAGTCTCACACATCATCACCATGTGGGAACCAGAGACATTTAAATAAGAGATCAAACATACAGGACTATATTCTCACAATCCAAGGACATCTGAGTCTTTGGTGACTTCACCTGTCACTGCAGCCGTTTTTCTCTGAACCAGAAAGCAGCACACATATCTCCTGCTCTTTGTTCTCACTCACAAATGAGATCGCTGCAAACCACAAACATGGAGCACTTGTAATGCTCCACAACATCAGCCTTGCTTCCTCCAGCAGCCAGGAGAGACTCAGAGATTCATATGGCTGGGAGGAATCTCAGAAAATCACTTAGTCCAGACTCATGTCCCAAGGCAGGATCATTATACTCATGTCACACTTGGCAAGTGCTTGTCTAACCTCTTCCTAAAAGCAGGATGGTGATTCCACACCCTCCTCAAATACTTCTGTATATAATTACCCTTACTGCTTGCCGTCTTCTAATATCCAACCCCAATCTCCTTTTCTGTAGTTTAAGCTCATTACTTGTCCTATCCATCATCTATATGGTGAACATTTTATTCCCCTTTTCTTCCCAGCCACCTTTCACGTATTTGACAGCAGTAACCCTATCTTGCCCCAGTCTTCTCTAGACTTAAGAAAGTCAATTTGTTCATTCTTCCCTCCTAGCTGTGTTTTTCAAGACCTCTGATTATCCCACAGTTGTCCTCTGGACCTTGTCTTGAGCACAGCACCCAAAGCTGGACATTACACTCCCAACTGCTCACAGACAACTGAGCAGAAAGATTATTTGTGGAGTTCATCTCTAAGCAAAAATCCTAGTAAAGCACTTTTCCTTTTTACATTAGCAATTAACTCAGATTTGGATTGCGAACATCTCTCAGATCTTTTTATGCAGTGTTGCTACTTACTCAAAAATTTATTGCCCTATATAAATAGAATTAATTATTCTTGGTAATGCCCAAGCGTAGAAACTGAGAACTGTCCTTACTGAAATGAATCCTATTTTTAAGGCTATTTGTCTAAATATTTTTAATTGTTGCCTTATATTTCAGATTACCCATAGTACCCTTCCAGATTTGTGGTAGCCAAGAATGTAATATTTTCTATTCCATTGTCCAAGCTGTTCATAATCCCCTTAAATCAGACTGAACCAATATAGATTCCCACCATCTCTTCTTGATCCATCTTTCCCTTTTAAAAGTATAGCTAATAACTCTTTTCTTCAGTTTTCCAATCAGCATTCCATCATCCCAGACCAGTTCCATCTATCACAGACTCCCTTAATTAAATTTGCTTTGGAGTATCATGTTTCGCTGTGACAAAAGCCTCACCACCATCAAAATATAGGAATACTATTCCTTGTCCCTTATCAATGAGGGTTCTTTATTTCTGTCATGAAAGGAAATTTGACCTATTTTACACAATTTGTTTTTGACAAATCTATGCTGGCCATTATTCATCGCTTTGTTTTGTTTTAGGTGCTTACCAAAGTTTGATTGTTTGTTCCAATATTTTTCCGGGAATTGAAGTCAAACTGAACAATCTGTAATCCCTGGCTCCTCCTTTTTTCCCTTTTAAAGACCGGAACTACGTCGTCTGCACTTCTCCAGGCTTCCAAGTATGATCTCTGGGCTCCATAAAACATCCCAGGAGCTGGGCGAGGTTACACTTAGAGCTTTTGTGGTCAAATAACTAACTGGCTGTAGCAATTACCCGAGGATGAAATTCATCTGGCCCAACCAACTTCAGCACTATCTGAAGTATCTTTTGATCTAGCCTTCGTTATAGTTTTGTGATCTCACCGCCCTCTGTCATTGATATTGATTGCAGTATTTATCTGAAGTGATAACAAATGCAAAAAGGGTATGAAGCACCCTGGCACTCTAGCCAGGAACTGTCTGGAGCCTTTCTTCCTCAGTGGGCAGCATGTTTTTGGTCACCTACGTCTTCCTTGTGCTGCTGAAGTAGTGATGGGAAAATTAATTGTCATTTAAAGTCTCTTGCTAATTGGCTTCCATTTTGCTGCATAACCTTTGTGATTTTGTTGCCATATATCTAGCCCAGCTTCTGTATGCTCATTTCCTCAAGGCTGAGATCAAAGCAGAGCTGATGATTTCTCAAAGTGGATCTGTTGTTATATCTCCTCTAGATAGCTGATGCTTGTTACTGTTCTCTCCAAGCTGCTTTTTACATAACTAGAGCTTTTCCCTTGCCCAGGGTCCAAAATTACGTGCCTTTAGTTACTGAGCAAATGGTTTTAATGGAATCACTACTGGTTTTCTTGGTCTAGGAAAGATCAGAAGCCTGATCTTTGTTTCCATCTCTTACCAACTGTTAAGCTGTACCTGGGAACATTCAGTCTCTGCTAGTCAAATATTGTTTAACTTCCTGACCTTACCATAACTGATAAGTGTAAATAATAGTATTTTTTTAATCCAGATCAGAATTTTACATAGTCCCAAATGCTGGAAGTGTTTACAGCCAGAAGTATTCTTCAGTTTCATCTCAGCTGCTCATTAGAAAATAATCTTTTCTCATTTGGGTACTTTTTTTTTGCTGGCTTCTTTCAGCTGGCCTGCCAAGCTTGAAGGCAGAACAGACTAGGCTGATGGAGAGGGGAATATGTTTTTATTTTCATACGTATGAAAAGCTAAGAATTCACTGGTAATGTAACGGCTCTGAAGTCATGCCTGCACAGAAGCTCTAACTTACCTTCCACTGTCACATATTCTTCCCACCAGTAAAGACACTCAAAAGGTCCCTGCCCAAGGAAGCTGAAGCAGTACCACCAATTCTGTAAATAAAGCAGTGTTGCACTGCTATAATGGTGCTCTGACAAAAGAGTAGCCTGAGCAGCCAAAAGGGGAAGGAGTTCAGCTGGTCCTTCTGTTGCCCAAGAGGAAGCAAATTTCAGATAGTGCTTCAGTTCCCTTCGGTTATGATTCACCACAAATGAACAGCTAAAACATCAGTTGATAGCAAGGCCATGCAAACAGGGACTTCCACAAGTGGAGACTCAGAGGAAAAAGCAGAGAAAGCTGGCCCCTTGCCTAACTGTGAGTCGCCTTCCTTCCCATTATGCTGCTTTTGTTTTTAGGGTTCCTGTGTGTTTTGCAGTGTCAGCCAGTTGCCAGAGAGGAGAAGACAGCCTTACATGGGTTTTAGTTATGCCTCAGACCCCAGGCACCACCCAGATCCTACGGCGGGACATGTTCTCTACTACCAACTGCTGTTAAACCAAAGCAACCTAGATCATAAATCAAGTAACAGAACACCCTACTGATAAACTGCAGTATACAGAAACTTGCACAATATTTATGGTTTGTTACAGCTTAACACTAGAAGGAGAGAACCATAAGGACTGTGTTGCCCTCTTCTAATGGAGTTCTTATCCAATCTTATTATGACAACTTTTCATGACAGAAAAATTGCCTCTTCTTCTCAGCCTGGACAAATTGCACCATTAGCACAATATTCCCTGCTCAGCCACCCTTAATGCACTTACTGGTGTGAATTTGTTGTGCTTTCAGCCACTGGATCTTGTTTTGACTTGTCTTACTTCTTCTTCATGTCAATATCCAAAGATCATGTATGACTCTTGTGTAAAGACCCTGATACACAGAGGCACGTAATGTATCACATCTAAAATGCAAGAGAGCGTGACAGCAATGATTCCAGTTCTTATAAAGAATTGCTGGAGACTACTTGTCAAGAAACAAGTAAAAAAACACCGTGCTTGGAAAGAAGGGAGAGAAGACTGTTGTCAAGCTGACAAAGGTAGGCATTAAGTAAATCAAACAACAGACAAGTTTTCCACTGTCCTGTACATGTTACCACTGTTAACACCAGCTACAAAGTTAGTACAAAGTGAATTAAACCAGACAGTGCTATAGGGTAATGGATGAGACTGACAGAAGACTACAACGGCCTATCTTTCCATCTCTATTTTACAAATCCAATGAGCAAACAAAGCCTCTCTGCACTTGCATTTGCCTGTTCTGCATTAGACCCCAAATGAGTGGAGATGTGTGGGGTGAATAAAGGAGCAGCATGAAAATTTGTGTGCCCATACATACATATGACTCCAGGGTTAATGAAAGGTCCTTAAAAAGTTTCTCCTTACCAGTATGTCCCATTAGCTAAACCTGTGTTTATGTGAGGAATGCATTTACTAATTCAGACCATATTAGCAAAATGAGCCTGTCTGCTAGCATGGGCCAGCCTGGCAAAATAAGGCATAACACTGACATCCCACTCCACCATGTCTCATCATACTTTTGGGTACAGTTCTGCTGAAAAAAATTGAGATAAAAAGACTGAAACATGGGGAAATGAGAGTGGGGGATGTGCTAGATGCCAAACACCTGATCCCTCTTAAGAAGAAATCCCTCAGGAAAAAAAAAAAAAAAAGGATTGTCTTAAAACAGTCTGCAGAAGAAGGATGGGCTGATACCTGAAGGAGATTAAGCCAGTAAAGCTTTATTTAGGCTGAACTGCCATGTGTAAAATCCAGCACTTTCCAGTGCAGCAAGGCTCTCTATGTGCTCCTATGGCTGGAGGGGAGGGGAAACTCTTGAAAGTAGGAGGAGAGATTAACAAAAACATATTTGCACATTTAAAGGCTGCTTTTATCTTTGGAAATAGCTAACTTTATCCTTTCCAGTACAAGTGAGCAGTCCATGTCATCACCTGCATAGCAGGAGTGGAATTCTTGGCCAGAGGGAAGTACAAAGGTAGGGAGAAAGACCTCTAGGTGAGGGAGGCTAAATTATTTATTTACAACAATGGATTGCTTTTTAATTAAGAACTGTGAGGTGGCTTTCCAAAGCCTCCTTTAGGGTTCATGAAAGAAAGGATCAAGTAAAGCCATCAAAAATCCATAAAATGTTTTGCTAGGTCTGGTGGAGTTTTGCAGAGACAGCATGCCGTTTGCCACTGCTGTCCCACCCTAGTGCCCAGAGCTGTTCTGGCTGGCACAGCTGCACTCACACCACCCCTTTCTGTCCCCACAAGAAAGTGAGTGCTCATCTCATTACTCTGTGAGTAAAAAGCTGCATGGGGCAGGTGCTCACTTCAGTTTTGTGGTCCATCATTTATTCAGACTTTCAAAATGGAGCTCTGGTTAGCAATCTGACTAATTTTCAGATGGAAAGAAAGAATGCACTGTCCATCACTCCACTGTGTTGCCAGCAAGAGATTAAGCCCTACCCTGGTTTGCTCTGCTGAGCACAGACCTAGGAAGGTCCCCTATGAGCCTGCAGCCTCCTGCATTCTGGAGCTCTTCAATTCATCTGCACTCACTGAGACATGCTGTGGTGGGATTCTTTGCTCCTGGGGCAGCCAGCACAGGCCACAGCCAGAGGAAAGGCACTTCCCAGAGATCCCAAGGAGATAACTGTGTGAGGTTTAGCTAGGCAGCACTTTGTTTCTATACATGAATCTTCTCAAATCACATGCTTGCTCTGGTTTTGTAAAGGCAGATCAAATGAAGTAAGCAAAACTACTTCCAAGGCAAACATTTCACATTTACATTCATACTTGATGTCTGATATCCCTGAGGTCTATGTGTCTTACTTAACTTCTATCTTGCTATTTCTCAGAAGGCTGGATGAGCTCAGAGAAGGAAACAATAATGGGCTGTGGGACCTCTTTCACTTGAAGCCTACACTTCTCTCAAGCAGCGCCCTTTGTTGAGGCTCCAGTTTGCTTTACAGATGTTTAAAGGGTTGATAAAAAAAAAAAAAAAACTTCTAGGAAAACAATTATACATTGATTTCTATCAAACATTTTGCAAGGAAATGATCCTTCCTGCCCCCACTTCAATAAAAGAATTCCCCATCATGGGGGTGTCAGGAGAAAGAGAGTGAAATAAGATAACTCTGCTCAGCTTGCCTCAATTTAATGAGCTCCTTTAGGCCTTATCATTCACAGTGTGCTTTCCCTCGTTGTAAACTTCTCAGCCTCATCAAAAAGAGCTCTTTTCTCTTTTTTTCCTATTCTTTTTTTTTTTTTTAATCAGATTTTGTTTGATCAGCCCTTTCCCCTTTCTTTCCACAATCCCCCACATCACGCTGGAACTGGTACCAGTGGTGCATGTCAGCATGCCCTAGCAACAGAGAGATTAAAGGCACTACCAGCTCCAGAGGACAGGCCAGCTCGGACTTACTAATTAACTGCAGTGAAAGAAGTGAATGAGAACAGCCTTTTCTTTCGGGCAGAGGAGGCACTAGAGGTGGATGAAGGAGTTCAGCTAAATGAAGGTTTCCCTCCCCCAAAACATGTGTCAATATTCAGGCCAATCCTTTCTTAATAAGACTTTGTGTACGTACAGGTTTTGTATGGATGGGAAAAGGCTGACAGCAGTCAAGCCTGATGCAGAAATACACAGATGAGAGTGAAGTCAAACCATGGCTGCCCCTGCCTCAAGCACCCAGCTTCCTCTCATTGCTGGGACTCATGCAGAGTTGGTCACTCTTGAGAGGCAGATCCAAGTGTGGCCCTGTGGGATGTGCATGCCCCAGGCTATGCCCATCCCTCAGGCACCAGCTGGTGTGCCATACTGCTGTCCACTGTGCCACATTGCTGTCCCCAGGCTCCACGGGGCACTTGGGAGGGTGGCAGCAGTAGGCTCAAAGCTGTGACCCCCAGGAGTGTGCAAGACAGGGCTGTGACTCAGCAACGGAGGTCAGGCAGGTCTGCAAATCTGTCGGAGGCAGGGCTGCCACATGGGGAGTCAGGCTGGACCCTCCAGGGGTTTGTAAGGAAACATGAGCAGTCCTCCTGTCCCCTCCAAACCTTGGCATGTTCCTCGTCTCCACCATTTCCAACCATACCCAGGAATATCAGGCTACAGGTTCCTTTCACACTGAATCCCCACCAGGGCCTGTTCATTTTCTGTCACCTGTAGCCTCTGCTGGTAAATCTTTTCTGAATTATGAAACACTTATGTCTCTTTTTTTCCCTTTTTTTTGAACTGTTACTTTTTGTTGCTGCTTACTGGTGTTTTGCCGTGGGCTGGGTGTGGAAGTGAAACTGCTGATATTCCTGTGAGCAGGGCAGGGCAGCTGGTGATCCTGACCCCAGCAGGAAGCACCAGACACGATGCGGGGCAGCAACTTCTGGTAATTCTCCAGCCCGTTTTGCTAATCCACAAAGGCTTAGCCAATCTGGGTAAGTTTTTAAAATCTTTGCAGCTTGGTGGTTTATCCAAACCGAACAGGTATGTCCTCACATGCATTCCAGTAGGGTGGCTGGGATGGGGCCCCACGCCCCTGCCAGGCGGGCAGGAAAGGGGGATCCTGGCCATCGGGAATGAATGCCCAGCTTTGCCATGGCTGCTGAGTCAGCTTCTCCTGTAAAGAGCACCTCCCAGAAGCCAACAAAACCTCCCAGGTGGGTGAATCTGAAGCCCAGGAGCTTTATTCCCTGATCAAACACAAGGAATGCCAGTCCATCATTCAGGATCCTGTCCCGCAGCAGGGCCTGCCAAGCCCCTGGGGCTGGAGGCAGCCACATAGTGTTCCCTGGCATGCAGCGCCTGAAACAGGCAGCATGGCCATGGCACCTGACAGCCTGTGGGAGGACAGAGCAGGCACATGGGTTCCTAGGCCCCACCGCTCCCCTGGGACATGCCACATCCCATGTAGAGCATGTCCCATGCAGACACAACGCTGGGTACAGCATGTTCATGGCCTGGGGAAGGGTTAGATGACTAGTTAGCTTTCTCCCACTTCTGCTTAGCAATACAGCAATCTCCCCAAATAATCTGAAAAGGGAACTCTTTTTTCAGTAACAGTTCTGCACCTCATTCTGAGTGTGTTATCTTCTCTGAGAAAAGGCTATGGAAAAATGGTACAGTCTTTCAAAACAGAATTGTGCCTTTGCATATTTAGCTTTGGATCTGCTGGTATTAGAAACAAAGTCGGATTTTATTACTTTTTATTTCTTCTAGCCCTGCAGCACCAACACAGACAAGCCATGTAATAAACTGCAGAATCTTTTCTTTATTGAGAACCAGAAGTGATGTCTTTTTTTTTTTTTACTGTATATTGGTTCAACCCTAGCTTTGCTAACACACCGTAAGTCATATATACTATTTTGTAGCTTCATAAAACTTGTTTGTTTTTTTTTTTTTTATTCAAGTGTACTGCTTTTTAGAGTTAATCTCTGTGGACTTCAATTAAATTTGCCTGGCCTGCTGTTGATTTCATATTTTTAAATTTTGCAGGACCTTGCCATATGTATTTGTACATAATCATTTTTCAGCTCAGTTCTGTACTTGAAATCTGCTACTGCCTGCAATGTTCTGCTGCTTGAGAAGGGAAGAAGCGCTCCAGAGCTGCAGGTCACCGATGGAAACACAGAAGGGTTAACTGGCTGCTTCCTGCAGGGACTATTTCATGGGATTCTTTGGATCTCAAATGCTGAAAAGGGACATGAAACAATAATCCCTTAGAGACCATGCTAAATAATTCAAGGCCAGTTAAAAATAAAACAAAACCCAACACAACAAAATAAAAACAACACACCTTTAAAGCATTTTGCTGCAAGAGTTTGGCCTTTCTTAATAATATAGCTGGGAGGAACAGGCTATCTGGCTGCCTTCCGAAAGGCCTTGTTATGGTATTTAATAAACCCCAGGGATCATTACACTATAAGTGTGCATCGTGTTTATATGGATGCATTGGGCAACTTATTACAATGCTAGGGGTTAAAAGTCATTTCCTTGGATTCCCAACCAAGATAAACTCATCCACACCCCGAGGTGAATAGTACTTAAAGCCGTGTTTGTAAAAAGAAGGCAGTCAGGTTTTCCAGCACCTGGAAAATGGCAGGCTTATCTGTTAGTTATCTCTCACGTTCGGCTTTTATATGTAAATTTGTCTGAGGGAGCAGTAATCGATAGCCAGTGTTCTCTCTGTCTCGGGGCTGGACCAGCATCTGCCCCAGCTGCAGGCAGCAGCAGCCCTGCAGCTGAAGGGGCACCCATCCCAGAGCCCCTCTCCGCAGGGGGACCAGGCTGGGAGCAGCAGCCTCCCGTTGTGGCTCTCCTCAGGGAACTCCTTAGGTTGGTTCCCCTTAGACCACCAGAACCTGCCAGCCAGATCTGGATGAAAGTGATAAATTCCTTCCAGACAGAATACAAAGAGAAGGTTTAGACCATTTTACACTGCTTAAACTGCTGCTTGGCTCAACTAGATTATTGCCAGATAATGGAATATTCTAATAGTACCTGAATTAAGCAGGATATTTTTAACTCACATGTGTGTGTGTGTATAAACACAAACGCCCACCCATGGAAATATAGCTGGGGTGACTCTCTTAAGTTTTCTGAGAAAAGGATTGTGGGTTGAGACCAAATGCGGAAAATGTTACCCAGAAAGTGTTGGAGAAAGAAGGAACAAAAACCCCCGATGCCTCACGTGTAGTAAAAGTGGCTGTTACGTCCATCACAGACACACAAACAGGAAACAGCTTCCCTCGTCATGCCTCGCACAGACCGCTGGAACAAAAGCACAGTGCCTTGCAAGACTGAAAAAACCACAGCGGGATCTCAGGCAAGAATCACCGAATCCAAACCACCTCGTATCAACCTGTTGCAATGGATAGGGGCAAAAGCCAACTGCCGGTGGGCAGCACAGCAGGGCAAGGAGCAGCCCTGCGGAAAGTACCTTGGGCTTTAACCATTGCAGGCACTCCTGCCAGCTCATTTAAAAGCTGTAGTGTGCAGTGTAAATAGCTGCAGACTGCTTTTCCTCCCTGACAGAACAAGTTGCTTCTTGCTTCCACCTTCTCAAATTTCCGCATAGCCCACAGGCAAAACCGAGTGCCTTTGGATCGGAAAGCAGAGCATTCTTTCCCGGCATCAAAGGGCACGGGGAGCGTGTGGTGGCCACTTCACACACACACCAAGGTGCATTTCTTGCTAGCGGCTTCCAGAGCTGTCTGTGCAGTTACTTGCCTCAGCCTGCTCTGTTCATTAGCACACAGAGGCGTGTACGCCCTTAAACCAACATTACATCACCTGGGATGCTGGAAGTCAGCTGCCCAGTTCCTCACATGGGGCACACGGGGCTCTGCCAAGTTCCTTGGATGGACGTCACTTTTCTTTCTTCCTTATTTCATGGTTCGTGTGTTGGGGTTTTTTTCTCTTTCAGTATTTGCTTCCAATGAAAGATTAGGTGTGATGGGTGTGGGGTGGATTGCACCGGTACTGTTGTGTGAAGTAAAGGGATCCATCCATAGGAAAGACATGTGTTGTTTATTAGCAGCTCACATGACCCCAGAAATCCCAAAGCAATATGCTCGACACCAGCAGCACAGTGACTACACACTCCGTGTAATGGCAGAGTAGACCCAGTTTGGGCATTAATATGGCTCCAAGGACAACACTTCATTTCACATCTCTGACGGAAAGCTTTTGTAAGAAGTCAAGTACCCACATGGGATTAGAATAATAATAATCTCTTGCACTTCAGTACAAAAAATAGGGTGTGAAATCAAGCAGCTGATCAGTGGTCACAACTTTTACCTTAGCTGCTTTATTCCATTCAACAAACTAAAAAAAATTTATGCAGTCCTTACAACACCAGGAACATAGTTCTTCATCTTGCTTTTACCCATAGGAAATGTGAAACCTCAACAAAACCGGTATTTTTCTGCCAAAGACTTGTAGAAAATGCTTGCTTGGATGGAGAGGGGTGCTAGAGGAAACCAAGCCAGCCCCTGGCCCCAAGCCATGCCTGGAGAGGAGTGTGGCTCAGCTGCAGAACCTCCTTTTTATCAGTGAACTCAGCAGCTGTGCCTCCTAGTACCCAGCTCTGACCTATTTCACCAGGCACACACGCCAGTTTTACACTGGCATCAGCCCAGTGACATCAGTGGGATTACTCCGTCCCTGAATTAGGTAAAACTCGGGCATAAAGAAGATTCACTGAAGAGGAAGATGCTCTTATAACATTTTGTTGCCCAGACACCCTTGCAGGAGACAAAATTCGGGGCTTTTGCATTTGTTCCTTTTATATCTCAAAGTATTTGTCTTTCAGGGGGTGTCAGCACCAAGCCAGCATGTTGCCCCTCAGTGTGTGTGTCTCCTACAGAGAGATCCCAGTCAACAGGTGACCGAGTTGCAATGCCTGATGTACCTACGTGACATGAACACCAGTGAAAGTGCACTGAATTAAGGGCTGCTGGGGTGAGAAGGGAATGCCAGAAAGACCAGGGAGCCCCACCAGGAGCAGGGACAGTGGCTTGTCTGTAGCACCATGCGGCCATCACACTTTGTCCCTTCTTGATCAGTCCCTGCAGGACAATGCCAAGGTCCCACAAGGCTGAGCCTCTGGGGTCTAGACATGAAGCAGAGTAGGGGAAACATCCACAGGCTTGCTTGTTAGTGCTGTATTGTATGGTCTTCCTGTTTTTGCCTCCAGATTGAGCTATTTTCTTTGTTTTCTCTGTTTTGTTTTCTTTCATCTGTTTTTTCTCCTTGTTTATTCTCATTCCCTGACCTTTCTTTCTGCTCTGAATGTCCTTTTTCCTTATGACCCTTTAGATTCTTTGCAGCTCCTTTCTCCCCTGCATCTCTCCTTGTGCTTCCTGACATTACCAAGGTCACACGTGTCTTTTTGCTTCTAAGCTCACTCACTAAGTTCTTGTCTTCTATTTTTCACTGCTCCAGGATTTCCTTCCATATCCTTTCTCCATTCATTCCATTCACTCTCATTTGTCAGTGGGCACAAGGATCTTCAGCCAACCCTTTAGCTATCAGTTATGGGGATGCTGGAAGCCAGGCCAGCAGAGCCTCTGAAACTTATTAAATGGAGATGGTGAGATTGGAAAGATGTTCAGAAGCAGAGTGAGCTTGTGGTGTCAGATCAGGGAGATAAAACCTTTGGCTTTAAGTGGTACAGATGCCAACAGCAATGCTGTCTACTCTTGGCAGAAGGTAGGTGTGCCTCCATGCCTCAGCCAAGGGATTTTCAAACTTTCTGCAGTGAGGATCTGGATAGGCTGTATAGACAGTTTAGACCTAAAGCCACTACTGCTGTTGACTACCCATAGCATAAAGCTACACTCAGAACTCGATAAGAATGAAAATCCAAGTTCCTCTATTTAGAAAAAGCCAGGCTTATGATGCTGGTGAAACCATAACTCAGTCCCTGGCACATGCATGCTACAGCCTTTTCTTGCCCAAGACCCTGCAGGAAGCCTGTTGTAGAGCAGTGCTCTGGGATATGGGACAATGTCACAGGGGCTGGAGAGAACTTTTCTGCCCTTACCTCCCGTCCTGCACCTCAAACAGAGCAAGTAGTATGTGATCACATAATTACAGACTGTGCTGTGATACATGCTCACAATGTCAGAGCAGAATTAAGGCTGAGCAGGCAGTTACAAGCACCATTACATCATTAGATTAATCTCTCCTTGGCTGGCTATGAGGGACCTCATCTGTTCCCACTGAAGCCAAAAGGCCGTACCTCCGTCAACTTGAGCGAAAGTTGGCTTGGCTTGCCCCAAGGCTCATTTATAGCTGTTAGCTGCTAGTTGAGGCTGTACCCTTGAATTCATTAAACTTTTCAAGCATAACTCATATACCACACCTAACACACTCTGATTCAAGTAGAGACTTCAGCTGGGGTACTGTGGGTAGTGGAGTGTGAGGGGAACTTGCTCTGCCACCATGCTCGCCCTGCCCTACCTGTTCAGCCTGTCGAGTTGTTAATTGCCCTCAGCGGTTGTTTGCAGCTGATCAGGAGGTGAAGAAGGGCTGCTCCTGCCCTGCACAGCCCACAGCCAAAGCACTCCCAACCAGCCAGCTTATTAAGGCTGTTTCTCCACCATGCACAAGAGCAGGGTGGCTGGACAGTTGGGGTCGGGATGTGGTGGAAGGTCCACCCTACCTGTGCCCACGGAGCCTTGCCCCCCAGGACAGCCAGCAGCGTGGGACAGCGGCGGCAGGGGGTGAACGGATCCGTGCTCCGTGTCAGCGTCATGTCGCAAGGCAGGTGCCTGTGCTCCTCCGGGCCAAACAGCTGCTGGGCTGTGAGTTTGGTCCTCAGAGCAAGTCTCCTGACCTTTACCACTTTCCCAACCTCTTTGGATTTCCTTGCAGGACTTGTGCCTAAATATGTGCGTTAGGGGTTTTTTTTTCCCACTTTCATAGCCCTCATTTTAACTCCAAAGTGCAATTTTTGTAAAGGGTCCGAAAGTCTCCCGTCTACAGAGAATCCTCCAGCGGGGGATAACCTAAAGGCAAGCAATCTTCACATGTGAACGCATCTTAACCTCAAGCCTCTTTGTTTGTTTCTTCAAAATATTGCATATGGTCATTGGAATTTTCCTTCACAACCACCTCCCAGGTGGCCTTTTTATCACCTCAGGAAACCTCTTACCATTTCTGACATCTCTGCCCCCGTGGTTTCCCATGTTGCTGATTTCAGAGTTGCACACATCAAAGTGATGAAGACACACCTCACTCTAGGGACAGAGAAGAATTATCACTCCCAAAAAAATCATGTCCAGTTCAGCCACTGCCCTTGAGAAACAAATTATTCTTCAATCTGACAGATTGAGAATGCTTTTCCTGTTATTTCATCTGTTTTCCTTTGTTTAATTTAAACTGATATGTTTTAACTCTCTTTTCTTGTATCTTATGAAAGAACTCCATCATCTTTTTCTGTTTATCCATGAAGGAATGGATGAGGTCATTTTATATTTCTCTCCATACCGTCGTATGGAATGAAGAAGGCAATTGTTCGTGGCTCTGCAATCTACACACGTAGAACAGAGGTTAAGAGGCATAAATTAAAAAAAAAAGAAAAATCAAAACCAAATGCAACAAATAAAAGAAACTGAAAGGAAAAGGAGTGGAAAGGGCAAAAGAGAAACTTAAAAATATATAAAGTATACACTTGTGTGCAAAGTCATGTACACTGGCATACTGAGGCGTGCTCTCCCCGTCACCTGAGAAGCCTGATGTCAGGGCAGATGTTCAGCTCTTTCTAATTCATAGCATAGAAAAACTCTAGCAGAAGAAATATCTTGTTTTAACAATGAGTCATCCATGAGAAAAATGTGGGTGTAGCTTTCAGGGAAGGGGCTGGGGAAGGCTTATGAAGTCTAATTTTGCAAACCCCCATATGGAAAGATGCATGACGTTGATCAAGACACAAAGTTCATCCCTCCCTCCCTCCCTCCCTCCCAGACATGACTGAGGGTAATCGGCTCCCATTGAGAGCTTGATTGCAACACTTGTCCTGTGCTGTATGTGTCCTGCCCTCGAGAGACCCCCGGAGAGGGGCAATGGGAAAGTTCAGGGCTGACCACGGTAGCCCCAGGCACAGGATACTACTGATACCAGCTTTGGGCAATGCCTGATGCAAGGACCAGCCTGTATTGGCCTCACCTTGGACACTGCTGACCACCTGGAATTTTTTCCAACTCTTCTCTGACCAAAATTTTATACAGTTCTGACACATCTGCTCTTATGCTCATGTATTACCTAAGCATCAGTTGGTCTTGAGGGCCAGGCTTCTGCTGCTGGATAAATGTTTTTAAATCTGGAATAGGTTTCCTTGGGTTTCAATGGTTTCAGGTTTCCTTGGGTGTCAGTGAAACCTGGTCAATGAGACCAGGCCTCCAGAACTGAGGGTTTCCTTCCAGCCCCTTCATCAGCACAAGTTCCACACACATACCAGGAGCCATTATCCCAACACATCTGTAAGCAGAGGCTGGGAACTGTAAACACATCCTCAGGTTGTGAAATGCCCATTTATTTTCCCTAAGTGTAAACACCATGGGAAGAAAGGTGGCTATTGCTTTGGAATGACAGCCTGAAGATCCGGCTTTCTCCCTTGGCTATCCTGCAGCCTTTCTATGAGACCATAAATTCAGATGTCCCAGTTTTCTCACCAATTAACTGAAGTGACTAAAACAGACCAGATTTCCCTGGAAGGGCTACACACTATTCATGGGTGCTGCACTGAGCACTCAGATGGTTAACATTTTTCTAGTGGGGAAATCCACTGAGAACCAGAGTTGTGCTATTGTTAATTATTCCTTGGTGTGATTCAAGAAGGCACAGCCAAGAACGACAGTAAAATGAACAGCAGACCACTTAGCAGGGCCAAATCTAGAAGAGTGTGAAGTTGCCTTCCAGGGAAAAGGTAAGGACTTCCATGGGCAATTAAAAAATTACTGACTAATAGGTATACCACCACAAATATTTTGTAGGCAACAGTACTTTTTTGCTTCTTTAAAATGAACTATCTGGCTTAGCCATGGGGTGGCTGAATCTTCTAACTCTGTTATACCCATGTGACTGTAGATAAATTATTTCTTACTCTAAATATATTATTCTTTATAAACACGAGGATAGTGAGAGAGGATTTGTCTCTGGGTCTTTTCTGTCTGTTAAGCTCCGGGGTTTGTGATTCACTTTAGAAAAACAAGGGTGGTTGAAAAAAAAAAAAAAAAAGAGTTGTTTTCAGCTGTGTGGTGATGAAATACAGTAACTGAAAATGCTGTGGGTTTTGAGGTTGGATTTTGAGATTAAAATATTGTTGGGTTCAGGATAGGATTGGCTGGCAAAATGAGTTACAGTAAGACATTGTGCTTTCACCTCTAGAAAGCTGAGTTCAAGCCCTGTTTAGGATCACAAAACCAGTAAGTAGTTCAGGATGATTAACAGTTTCTGAAGGAGCATGAGGCAGGACAGGAACACACAGAGACCGGGAAGGTCTGGTTTGAATCCCACCACCAGCACAGCCTCTTTGGGTCCCAGCTGCAAGCAGAGAAGGGCACTGCAGGGAAAGGAGATCTCTCCTGGTGTGGAGACAAGTGGAGCAAATATCTGATTTACAGGAGATACTGTGGGTCTGGGTGAGGGCTGTGCAGCCACGTGGTCATGGCAGGTGCCACATGCTCCACATAGGCCACCCACACCAACAGCTTGATCTTGTTTTGTGCCAATCAGTCTATGACAAGCAGGCATGACCCTCCTGCTTCTGAAAAATGGTGCAACATCAGAGGCTCTTGGGCATTTCTTCCTATCTTAGGTATCCAGTTCAATCCTTAAATCAAGGATATTTCATTTTGTTATTTATTTACATTAAGCATCACAAGCTGCTGATTCAAACAGCCAAGTTGCAGCAACGTGACTGGGAACCTTCTTGAGCTCATTTTCTCCGCA
Organism: Vidua macroura; assembly: GCF_024509145.1. Classification (NCBI taxonomy): domain Eukaryota; kingdom Metazoa; phylum Chordata; class Aves; order Passeriformes; family Viduidae; genus Vidua; species Vidua macroura. The sequence continues at coordinate 33,592,328 of NC_071576.1, forward strand.
CACTTTCAGTTTAAGCCTATCTTAACAAGATGTGTACTCTCATCAAAAACGCAGCTTGTGTGCAACTTACACACATGCAGACCAGGCGGCTGTAATCACTTTTGGTGACTTCCAAACTGCTAAATGCAAAGCAATGCGCCCAAACAGATTTGCACCTCTGTTGTGGAGCAACCAAGACCAAATCCCAGCCAAGCATCACTTGCACTTGAAATAAAGTATAGATAGGGCATTAAGGGTACCTCAGCTCTGGTCTGGAGCTCTGGCGGTTACTCTAAGTGCAGTTAATGTGGTTACCATTCACAGAAGGTTACAGACCTACCCACCAGCTACTAGCTATGTTCAGATCTTCTTGTAGTTATCTGAAAGTATAACAGCTTTTTTCACAACATATTAGCATGCATTTTCTGTTACTTCTGGGATTCTGCAAAGTACCATCACATTGGGTTCTTCTTTGTTGTTTTTTTTTTCTTCCTTAATCACAATGATTCCTAGAATGAAACAAGAGTTTGATCCAATTTGAACTTGAGTACCCTTTTGTATTAAAAAGTTTTCTTTTAACACTTGGCAGATCTTTCTAAAGTTTCTCTGTAAGTTTGGCTTATATTAAGAGTTACAAACCAAATCAAAACCACAACATTATTCCAAAATGCTTTGTGGAATTGGGTATTATTTGATCCTTTTTTCAGACTGGTCCCCACTACTTTGTAGAGCAAAGCCTGACTCTAGCCCTGTCTCACTTAGCTAGTCAGTGCTGTAGAGGAATTGTATAGATTTTTTTTTTTTTTTTTTTTTTTTTTTTTTTTTTTTTTTTTTTTTTTTTTTTTTTTTTGTAAAGGAAAACCTTTCTAAGGCTCTGGATAACCCAAAAAGCAATTAACAAATCAATTCAATTTCTGCAATAAGAAAATATTGGGCTCACCAGTCAAGTGAACAACAGTAAGGTGGCACAGCCAGACATCCCTTTCAGTGTTTCCCTCATCCTGGGGACCAGACTTTTTCCTCCCACAAAACTTGAATATCTCCAAAATTTGGCTTTAGAAGTAGCACAGGAAAACCAGCAAATTCAGATCAGTCCTGGCAGAGGTTTCCAGTATCCCAGTGTGTCCTGGTGCCCCTGCAGAGACATTCCCTTTTCCATTAAGGGTGTTCCAGCATACATTCCTGCTGCCAGTTGTTGTGACAGTGCAGCAGGGAGAGTCAGACGCTCATTACAGCCAATTGTGGGCCATTCAGTTTTTTATGGGAACCAACCAACACCCAAAACTGCACCCAGAAACCTATGAGCCATAGGACTATTTCCTGAGGGACATGGGTATCGTGTGCCCCCAAGGAGATTACCCCTTGAACAAATGCACTGGGCTTCTGCAGTGGTTGCAGTCTCTGAGAGGGTTTAAAATGTGACCTCAGGAAGGACCAGTGCAGCAATCTAAATCTGCCAGGCTGGGAAATGTGGGTAACACCCTGTCAAAGGGCAGCGTTGCAAAACTGTGGCCCTTTCCACCAGAAGGGTTCCCAGTGCATCATTACTTCTTCATTGCCCTTCCTTGAACTCCTCCAGGTTAAGTCACTGTTTTCCCAGCACTCTCCATGGGATAACATAGCACAGCTCCAGGGAAGCTTAAGGTCTCTTTGAGAAGCACCCAGCTTGGCTGAATGAAGATTCACAGATTAGATGGCCTGTTGGTCTAAACCAGTACATCCTTGTCCATGTCTGCAGCAGAAGCTCCACTTTCCTCCTAGATATGATTGCTTTGGAAAGCAAAAGCAAGGCAGAATGTATATGGCTGCTGAGGCAGATCAGAGTGCTCACCCTGATGAAAGCCAGGGCATCCCCACAGCCGTGCCATGCCACCTCCCAGTCCCAGCAGCCGTAGCCTCTGCAGCAGCACAAAATCACAAGAGGTGAGAGGCAGCGTGGTTACCAACACCCAGGACATCCCATTCCCGACCTCTTTGTGCCCCGGTGCATGGAGTGGCACAGCTCCCAAAACCCCAGTTCAGGAAGAAGTGGGGCAATGGCTGAGGTGTCACCAGACCCTCCCATTACAGCTGATGGGCATAAGCATGGCACCACTGCACTGACACTTCTCCCAGCACCTGCAGCTAAAGTTATCTCCAGTGGGCAAGTAAGGATACATTTCCCACAAGGGAAAAGTGGCAGGGGCCATGACACTCCCACCCCCCAATTTGAAAAGCAGGAGTGATGAGGTGGGGTTGTCTGCACTGGGGGTTCTCTAGTAAGCTCTGTTTATGACTTTGATCACAAGGTACAATTCCTATTACAGCTCTCATTTCCATACCCTGTTGTTTAATCCAAGTGTGTCAATGCATCACAGGCACGTGAGCTGAAAACGTCCAATTGGTGTTGAGTCACAGACAGCATCTCAGTGGTGCTTTGGATCCCAGCAGCACTGGATCCTGACACACAAGAGCCAGGACAAACTCCAGCACCGAAGGGATTACACACAGTCACCCATTGCACTGCTACTCCCTGAGACATGGAAATTTTGCAGGAAACATCCTGGCAAGCACCTTGGAGGGGAGGAGGGGAGGACAGGACTTTTCCTGGTGTGCATGGATGGCATGGGCAGGGAAGGACAGGGAAAGACAGGGAGGGGGGGAGGGAAGGAATGAAGGAGGAAGGTGCTGGCCTGACCCACCTGCACAGATCCCACACAGTCACCAGCCCTGCCTCGGGACGGCTGCGCTCAGGCCGTGTGCGCTGTGCGGGCAGGGCTGACAACACCTGAAAAGCTCCTTTCAAGGCAAAGGGCTTGCATTAAGGCAGGACTTGCACTTCTTTCTCCCACCATACATCTGGTGTCAAGACAAAAATCCCTTTACACTTTTTTAATGTGTTTTTTTTTTTCTCATTTGAGAATACCTCGAGGGAAATTCTGAATACCTCACTGTATGGGTTCATTGGTATTTATATCTGAGCTGCAGTAGCAGAGTTGTGTGAATATTGAGTAATGTTCCAGGCAGAACTCAAATAAAAATAATTTAGTTTCCTCATGGAACAGAACCTCCTTCCCCACCTAAATAGTAATTCTCTATTCAGGGAAGCACCCAGGGCTTAATCTGTTAATTTCCTTCTCTTTTATTGTCTTTTTTTTTTTTCCCAAGAGGGTTGTTCCATTTAGAGATTATTAAAATGCAACCAAACCCTATGTCAGAAAATCATTCGAAAATGAAAACCAGCATTTAAATACTGCTGCACTTAAGCATGGTAATCGTTTTCAGCATCTTCTGATAAAGCTTCTAGCATGTAGGTATACATTTTTTTCTGGCCTGAAGTAGCACAGAATCAATTTTCTACACAAAATAATGTGCCCAGCACTATTTGAGATTGTTCTCTTAGTATGTAATGAAAACCATTGCCTTGATATCAAGTCCGTAGAAGCAGAAGAGTTTTGTTTGATCAATGATTCACAGTGTCAAAAAAAGCAGTGCTGACTTTCCTTCTCTGTTGTCAATGCAATCCCCCAGAGGGCCTGGGAGGCAGCCAGGGTGAAGGGGAATTCTGTTTCCATGACTCATCCATTCCTGGGCTGCAGCGGAGACAGCCAGCAAGTGGTCAATCAGTGGCAATTGTCATGGGGAGTTGATGATGTGGATGCTCAGACCATCAGCATATTTCACAAGAGCCATTCAAAAGTGCTTCCTCCTCAGGACTGGGACCAGAAGCTGTCTGTAAACCTGAAAAATCCCACCTGTATTTCTTACTAAACCCCGGACCTCAACAACCTTTCACTGTGTCATTTATTTAAAAGTGGGTTTTTACAGTATTTTTAGCAATGATGAGAGTAAATTAACTAAAGCACTAACTGAGCAATGTAGCAGAGCCGGGTAAGAGCCCGGGGTGTATACATCAGGCAGAAAAAAGGCAAGTGTGCCTCAGAATAGGAATATTTTGGAAAGTATTGTAGGAGAAGAAATTTTTAAATTATTCCATCTTCTAATCAAGTCCTTCTGTAAGTCTTCCCCCTATGGCACATTGTGTTCTCAGTGCTCCTTAAAGTTCATCAAGACAAAGAAATATGTTCAGCAAAATAGACAATAGCTCTATGCCTCAAAAACCACTACAAGTTCCCCACACTTGTTCGGGGAGGCTTCCAGCAGTCCCACAACACAGCTGGATTTATCTAATGCTCTATCTTAAAAGGCAAGTCTTATTTCCACCAGACGTCTTTGCAGCCCACTCCTTGAGCCAAGCCTTCACTGAGACAATAAAATAAAAATCATCTGTATTTTGCTTTTGCTGGCTGGTTTTCAGTCCTTTGCACATCGCTGAAGGAGCTGACGCTCATAACCTGACTGGTTACTCATGCTGCGCTGCCGGGGCAGGCAGGTGCGATGGGAGGGGAAGAAACCAGCAGCACTTTATGGCAGCAGCGAGTGCGCAGTGAGCATGTCCTGGAAGACAAGGTCTCTTTTGCAAAGCAGCTCCCCAAATCCATGTGGCAGGTGCGGGGTCATCTCAAAATCCTCCAGGGCCCAGGGGCCCTCCCTCCCCCGGGGTCTCAGCAGGCAGTAAGGCCCACCGAGCCGTGCATGGCCCGGGGTGCCGGCTGCCGGGCTCCACGGGGGCTGTGATGGGGGCTGTAAAGGGACACTTAGCATCCGTGCGCTGGATGGCCCTACTTTGGTTGCTATGCATGCATTCACCATTTAAATCTCGCTTGATTTCCCTCTGAAAGCTTGCATTGCAACTAAAAACAAACCAACCAAAACCCAAACATTAAACGCAGGGGATGTCTTTAAGAGCAATTCTGTAGCACAGGGAACTTGAAGAAGGAGTAGGCTCACTAGTGCTAGGTTCTGTACAAATACAAAGGCAGTTCTTGAATGAATATGGTCCCATATGATCTTCTTTTGTCCAAGGCATAAGGAAGCAGCTCCAGACGACTGGTAATCTTTTTCCATGCTGCTATCCAGGTCTGAAATAACTGGGGTGTGGTAAATCTATGCTGACGTAAATGAGAGAAGGTGTTTTGAAGAACCCAGGACAGGGAGAACAAATTAAAACCAGAGAAGTTTGCTGAATATTACACAAGAAAAGCCTACTCTATTTTCTGTTTCTTATTTTTGTGACTGTAGAAATTCTCATTTTAAATTATAGAAAGGAGGCCAGAAGGCCAGGGCCAGTATGCTTTGCCTCGGTGAACCAGCAGTAACCAAACAAGAAGACTGGCAATGAACCAGCCATGATGAAGTTTAGTATCTGGAGATTCAGAACTCCCCCTGGATCAACAGCTCGCCCCTGTTTGTGGTACAGGACGAACCTAAACCTCACAGCCACACACAACCGAATTTGGGAGTGGGGCTCCATACCGTCCTCAAGGCAGTGACAATGTCTCGGGTTTGACCTTTTTTTCTTCCCTCTCTCAAAGCTACAGAAAGCTGTGGAGCAGACTTGTGGTACTTGCTGAGGACAAAAACCTCCTTTGCTTGCTGAATTCATTTGCTAAATAGCATGAGAGCCTGTCAGGAACTTTCAGAAACATTGTTTGGCCTTGATTTTTATATTCCTTTTCCTCTAGCAAAGTACCTGCAAGTTTAGTACAAACAGATCAACACAGTCAAGCACAGCTTGCAGCGGAGCTACATTCTTCAGTCTTGAACTACTGAGGTTTTGGATGATGTCAGTCTGGTCTCCCGAAGGCTGCTGTTGTCATCAGATAGTGGGGCTGATAAGGCACATGTTATGGTGAGGCGTGCTGTTGGGTTTAATCACAGTATCGTGCATGAAGTAGGAAAGAAAGCGGTGTATTTCCTGGTACAGTACCTTGATAATGCTCTCACTGCTTCATAGGTATTTCCACCACACTGTCCTCTGCTCAGCACGCTACAGATTGCTGACAATCTGAAAGAACAAACAGTGCTAGGGTGCAAAAACCCAGTTCCTCCATCAAAAACATGTTTATTTGGGACTCTTTGTTTCTTTTCCCAATCTCAATTTCACTCACTCTTTTCTTTTTCTTTTTTTTTTCTTTTCTTCTTTTTTTAAAATTTTATTTAACCTTTTACAAAGCAGGATCCAAAACAGCTGTTGAGTGCTGGACAAAATACAGTCAGTTTCTAGAGCAGGTTTTTTTTTTCCCTGTCCCTCATTCCCCACTGCATTTGGGAATCATCTGAAATCTAGCACAGCCTGTGAGTTAGGGGCCCTTGGCTGTATTTGCAGGCTCTAGCCCCCACCAGCACTTGCTTCCATGCTGCTCAGATGCTTACTGTTGAATTGCAGTTTCTTCTTCTCTTCCTGGTTTACTTCATATTGAACATTATGTTTTGTTTTACTAGCAGACCAAATGATAGCAGTTCAAGGACCAATTCCGTGTGTCAGAGAGCACTGAAAAGGAGTTGGTACATTGCCTTTACCTGGAGCTGGACTGGATTTTACTTTTTTAGTATTCATGTTTCTTGTCCACTTTTTGTGTTTTACTTAGATGAAGCAGAGGAACAGGATGGACCCCGATCAATTTTTATTGCCACCTGTGGGAAAAAGTCATGGCAGTCCTAGTCCTACCAGCAGGAGCACAAAGATAGATGTGCAAAAATTGAAGAAATCCACATTTCTGCCAGCTCCAGTCTTTTCACAGTTAATCTCTATGTATCAGAAAATGGGGCATAATATATTATTGAATATATTATTGAAATTCTAATTATATAAATTGTCATCTTGGACCTTGCTATATCTACCAGTTTTTAAATGAAGAAAGACACACATCACTACCTAAACTCACTAACAGAAATAAAGTGCATTGCTAGAACAATGTCTGTCTGATATTGCTGGTTGTCCAGCTCATTTACTCCTTATGGGTATTTAGATTCATAGTTTCTGTTTCAGCAACTAAAATAAGACTTTATTGGTTTGGGTTTTTTATTTGGATACACTAGGCATCTGGTCTGTCCTCCTTCCTTACAATACCACAATTGGAAACCAGATTCTTGTTGCTGAAATCCTTACACAGGTCAAGAGTGATTCCTTAAACCAGCCAGCCTGCCAATCAGCTTCCAGATGAGGCAGATGATAAGAGAAAATATTTTACTTGCAGTATACCCAGAGGTGATCCAAAATCCCTCAGTGAGGATCATCACTGCTTTGTCAAGGAGCCTCCTCTCCAGGGCAGAACTTGATTCTAAAATGTTGGTGATGTGGTGGCCACTGGTGAGGCATGGTGGATGACTTGGTTGATTTAAATACCTTGGCAGAGTTATTCAGAAGGGTGAAGCAGCGCATGGTGAAAGGCTTGCTGTACTTTTCTGCAGTGACCAGCATTAGGCAAGGTGGCTGCTGGTACAATGGGGAGATGACCATTTGTGATGAACAAGGAGACACTATCTTTTCCCAGTGCATGTTTGCCCTTTGGAAATGAGCTGATCAGGGAGGCCACAGGGAGGCCACAAACTCTACAGCTGAATTTTTTGAAGCCAGATAATTTTATGACCACTGTTAAGCGCTGTAATTTACTTAAACCAAGATAATAGTAAATGGAAACAAATCAACTGCATGTTTCAAAGCTGATGTTCCCTGGGGATAGGGAATAACATCTCTCCTTCAGGGAGGAAAACCAAAGGGCAGGAGTATGGCTCTCTTTGAGCACACTGGTGGGGGCCCCAGGTTGCTCCAGCCTGACAGTGGGGTGACAGCCCAGGGACCCTGGGTGCTGTGAAGCATAGTGCTAATATCAGAGCTAGTTACTAGCTATTAGGTATGCACACTTAATCATACATGCAACCCACTGGGGATAAACTCTGCATAATCAGGCACCCACCACTGCTAGGCTGTGTGAGGGGAGCCAGGATGCCCCACAGTAATGGGGCAGGGCCCTGGTTGGCAGCACAATGCTGTGGAACTCTGATTCCCATTGTATTCCTAGCAGAACCAGTATAGTTTGACATGTGCTTTTCTCCTGACCTCACCCCACATTAGGCTGGGAAGGTTAAATTTACCACCTCAAGAACCAAAGGCAGGACAGCATCACCAAGTGCAGAGCCAGACTGAAATGAAAGTCCAGGGTGGGTCTAGGACATCCTGTATTTCCAGCAGGCATGCAGAGAGAAGCATGAAAATGTTTTGAAAATCACATTCCCTGGGAAGAGGCTGGAGAAGAGAACAGCTGGCAGGAAAGCTGAAAGGTAAAACCACGTGCGCAATTTTGCGGGACTTTGTCCGGAAGTTGGGCTCCAGTCTTGTTAATCAAAGGCAAAGGGACAAAAAGTTAGTGCCCACAAACCTCTGTAGGAGACATTCAGGTTCAGTATAGGTTACATATAGAGAGGTTAAAATTGCCTGAGCCTTGAAACTCCCTGACAAGGGAATGCTGTGCACACCTTGGTGCTGGAGACATTCAAGGCTATCAATAGTCAACTCCCTCTGCCTGAGAGGTGGTTTGAGAATAGGGAGTTCAGTCCTGTCACAGTTAAAAGAGAAGGTCTGAATGATTCACTAAAAGTCCCTGCCAATCTGGATGACACACTGATAACCCCACGGGCCAGGCCGTGGACCACTGGCCTCCCCCAGCTGTCTGCCCTCAATTTCTTACCAACCGCTTGCTTTTGAAACAAACTTTTGCATGTTTTCAAAACATCCCCAGTTCTGTTTTCATCCACACTGGAAGTGTTTTTCTGGTCAGAAAAACTGCTGGAAGAAAGAAAATATCTTGGTCAGCAAGTTCAGTCAATGAATCCAAAGCCCACATTACCTGAACCTAAGAGGAAAATTATTTTCTTCAGCTCTTCTAGCTCTTTCGGCTGGGCACCCTGAAGAGGGGGTGAATTAGGTTTGTTCTCAGATTTTCAATCTCATTATAAGTTTGTAAGTATAATAATGGGGGGAAACGGGGTTATTTGTGAACACGGCACAGAATATCTGAGTCGCAGAGAAAATAAACAGGGAGCCTCTTTGCACATTTTCACTGCCATCCTTTTTCCAAGCAGAAGTGCATCTTTTATGCTGTCCTGTGGGCCTTTAACAAAAGCTTTTTTAACAAAAGCTCTCCCCATATCTTGTGACTGTAACTTCTCAGTGAACCAGAACTTTGCTAGTGCTCAAAAGCCCTAGCAGCATCTCCAGATAGTATAGACCCTCCACATAGCTGTAATCAAGGCAAATCACAAAGGTTCCCACCTAACACTGCTCAAGAAATCTCTTTATAGCAAACACAGTAAGAGCTTTAAGAGCTTCATTGGCATTTGTTCCATATTGCTTAATGTGTCCTTAGGGGCCGTGGCTACCATCCCAAACAACATTTCTATGGCTTGCGTGGCTACATCCTTTTCCTGTGAATCAACGTTGGCATCTGCTCATCCAGAGTATTCAGGAGAAATATTTGCTGTTGCCTGGAGACTATGACAGGAGAAAAAGTATCAGGAGTCATGAATTACTTTTGCAGTTCTTTCTGCGATACTGTGCAGATGTATCAATCCCCTTTACCTGGCAGTTGTATCTCTAACAGGGTTTTAAAACCTGTGGAATAGGTACAGATATATTTGCCAAGTGCCCAAAATACCTGTAAAGTCCTCCCAGGCCCACATGTGAAAGGCATCATGGAGAAATTACAAAATACATCTGCATAGGCCAAGCAGACCCCATCTGTCTTTGTCAATATCATCATTCTTGCACTTTCTGTCCTCCCTGGGAGGGAGATAAACCCTGCGGGGAGAGCAGGGCTCCATGGAGAGCCCCCAGACCGGCTCACTTGCTGAGCAGTGGTCTGGTAGCACCGGAGGTACTGCAAACGTGCCCTACCTACTGTGCCTCCACCCGGCTGCTGCGCTGGGACCTTAAATACACACACAAATGCTGCTGAACCCTGAAATGTTTCCACCAACTCCACTTGTTAAAACCTTTCACATCCCACCGGCAACTGCTCACATATGTGGGGGATGAGAAAACTTCCTTCCACCCAGAGGTGCAAGAAAACTCTGGAGCTGGCAGTCACGTGCTCCACAACAGCCTTACAACCCGCAGGATCCTGGACGGAAAAATTTCACTTCCATGTGTTGACTGAGTTAATGTGGTGGGGATAGTGGGCGGACATAAAACGAAACTATGAAAAGAGATTAATTTGCACCTGGAGCCCAGGCAGCGAGAATTCCAGTCCTCTGTTTGCTCAGAAAACGGCAGCTATTACCAAAACCCAGTCAAAAAGAAGAGGTTAGGGCAGTGGTAATAAAAAAAAAAAAAAAAAGAAAAAAAAAAAGAAATGAAAACCAGGGCGGGGGGAGGGGGGGAAGCAGCAAAAGTGAAACAAAGCCTCTCTGGAAATTAACATGTGGAATTCAAAACATTTGCAGTATAATAAACCCAGGCGAGCCCATAAAGCTGCGCTAGCCAAAAGGAGCTCTGTTCTGCCTACGAGGAAACCCGAACCGGCGTCACGGCTGGCAGCAGCCGCCCCGCAGCCCCGCTTCCTCCCGCCCCATTGCAGGGCTCGCTCGCTCGCTGCCCTCGGCTATGTTTAACGCCGCGTCTGTTTCCACTCTAACCCCTTCAGTTTGGAGGAGGAGGATATAAATCAGCTGCGGAGCTGCCCACAGGGCTTAGTCACAGCAGGTATTGGTTTAGGGTGTCTTAGAGGAACCTTTTTTTTTTTTTTTTTCTGTAAGTATTCTAGGGAATAAGCATCGGCTTTGTGAGGAAAAGGCGTTACTGAATGGGCCAAAGAGTCTCTAAACAAAGAACATTTTACATCACCAGGCAGAATCATCTTCTAACATTTTGGACTGAACTCAGCCTCGAGGGGAAGAGCTGTTCTGTGAGTTCCCAGCAGACTCTTGAAGTGTCCCCACCAAGCCAGTCTCACCATCTGTCCCAGTGTTCCCAGCCCAAGAGACCCTCTACAACTCCTTCAACCCCTTCTGCCCACCTAACTCCTTCCTAACACTGGTTTTGCTGCTTTCTTCCTGTTTGTGGCTGGTTCATACCCCTCAAACTGCTTCTGCTATGACCTCCTCCTGCCCCTTCTTCTGTGGGGCCCAGGTAAGAAAGGCACCATTCTTCACTCTTAAATTTTTTGCCTATTTTCACTTCACTCACCACACTTTTGCTTGTTGCTGGAGCATCTGGTCACTCAGCACATCACCCCTCTGCAGCAGAACTGCCTCACCAGCCCCACTGCGTGGTACCAGACCTCACACCTTCATGTCTGCTTGTTGAATGTAGGGCATGAGGAGCCTTCCTGAAGCACAAGTCTCTCCCTCCCAGGTAGTGTTTTTGTGTCAGTGCTGCTCTGGACATGTCTTCAGCCTCCAGCCCCCACAACACCCCCAGCACTGAAGTGAGGAGCCTCTTTGTTCACACACTGACCACAGCACCTTCTCCCAAAGCCTCTTTCTCCAGACTCAAGCACATGCTAGCTTTCCCCAACACAGACCACACAAATTGCAGCAATTAGCAAGTGTAAAGGGCATACTGTGGTTTTTGCCTGTATTACTGCATCTTAATAGTCATTCATATCCTTGGGCATGGTCATCAGATAGTGTCCAGCAGGCTACATTATCCAGACCTTCCCCTCAATTTGATGCTCTTGAGCCCCAATGGATAGACCCAGATTATTGGCCTTTATGCACTTGAACACGAGTAGTCTTCAGACTCTAGGCAGCATGGCTTCTTTCTCACCCATGCTATCCCCACGCTGTGTGGGCTCAATCTCTGGCTCTTGATCTCCAATGTGACCCCATCGTTTCCTGCCCCACTGCCATGTCCCTTCTGCTGTGCAAAGGCCTGGCAGAGCCCATTCTTCCCGAGGTGATTTGCATCAGCAGCCCAAAGTCCCATCCACAGACCACTGCACTTACTGCATAGGAACCATATGGACTGAAAATTTGAGCCACCTTGTAACAGTCCTCCAAGCGTATTTCTTCTCCAAATTCTTTCCCTCTCTGCCTCACAATTTCATGACTATACTGATAAGACAAACTCTGTCAGGACCAGGAACTTGGAAAATTTCAGGGTTCCTTTTAAATGGTATTTTTCATCTCTCGCAATCTGGCACACCATTTCTACGTACAAGTGTTACTAAACAAAGGTTGGCCAAAATCAAACAGTTAAGTTTCCAACTGCCTTTAAAAACAAAATCATCAGTAACAAGAAAGAGCCCCTATTTGACTTTCCATCTTTCTCCTATGATGTTCAGGAAATGAGATGGTCTTTGCTTCTACAGGCCCTAATTGCAGAACTGAAGGTGTTTTGGCACAAAAGTCACAGCTAGTCCATAGCAAAGCAGTGAATAGTAAATAGCGTCTCTGGGACACATACAGCTGTTGCAGGAATTAGGAGCAGGTACCAGGGTGGGAATCTGAGCCACCTGGAGCTCTGCAGATCAAAGTCATCACATTATTCCATACCAAGAGGCAACTGGCACAGCCAGCCATACATAATGGCTTTAATTTCCAAGAATATTGAGGGTGGATAGCACTAGACACACCTGACTCAAAGCCAAAAACCAGCAAGTGCTTGTAGTCCAGAGGCATGGACCAAGTCCCTTCTTAGAAGGAGCCCACAGCAAGCACCCATGACTACAACAAAATGTATGCAAAGAGAAGCTCCAGCCACCACAGGTGTCCCCCTGCCCCACAGTAAGAACTGTAAGCACAACCTGTGCAGTGTACAGAAGCACACTTTGCCATGGGACTTTACAGGCATCTTGTTCTTGTTGGTGCTTTTCTCTGCCCTGCCACAGCAGGCACGCCAGGACCGACTGCTCTGATGCACAGGCCCAGCCCTACTTTATGGCCACTCTGAAAGTCCCATGCACTAAATCAATAAGCCAGAGTGGAGTCCTCAAGTCAGAGGAATGTGTGTCTCAAAACTATCCTGTCAGAATAGGCTATTTATACTTTTATGAGCCTTGCCTAGCCTTACCAGCCATGGTAGGTTCACCTAAACAACCACTAGGTGAACTTGCTAACCCTGTGAGAAAGAGCATGGACAACTCATCCATGGTAAATACAAGGAAGGAGAGACACTCTCTAGGGTGTCTGCTGCCACATACCAAAGCTGCAATGAATCCTAATGGTATTACATCTGGTAAATCCTTCCACTGCTGAAGGCTCTTGCATCCTGTTCTGCTCTTCTCTATCCCCTGCATGAACCAGCTCAAGGTTAGTTTCGAAAAGCTGAACACAGAGTGACCGAGCATATATCATTAACAAACTCACAGAAGAAAACGGTGCTGGCTTCCTGCAATCAGTGCACTTGAAGGGCAAGGGAAGTACCCAAGTACGATGGGCAAAGACCTTCTTTTAGCACAGCTTCCTGGTTGTTTGTCATACCAATAGCATTGTGCAACTGATACAGCTATTTTCTTCATCAATTATTAACTGGTCAAAGACTATTTGTTTGAAGAGCTGCACTGAAAGTCCAGAAAGAAAGCAAGCGGTTTCAAGCTCCATGCGTGTGCCCTGCAATAGGCTTGGGATCCCCTCCAGATCAGATACTCTCACTCTTCAGGGGCTGACAGCTTGATTCCCAGCAGCAAAGGAGGCACACCTGGGCACTTGCTGGAACTGGGCACAAGTTTCCCAGGCAGAACCCATCCTCACATGGGGCTCGTTGCCTTTGTGCCCAGGAGCAAGGCTTCAGTCAAAGGTACTGCTGAAGGCCAGCAATGCTGAAGCTGTGCCTGAGGCTCTTCTCTCAGGGATCAGCATGCAGACCACATCGTGCACTAATTTACATCAGTATCAGCCAAAGAAACTCCCCACATAGCTTTTGCAGTGTTCAAAGGAAGCAGCTTCCATCAGCAACGCTCTTCTTCCTCCACCTTTCCTCCACCCAGCTCACCTTTAGTGCCAGACCACACAAGTGCACAGAGCTAACAGCAGAGAGGGCTGGCTCACCGGTGTAAGCCTTGAGGTATCCTACAGCTTTTGTTTGGCAGGAACTTCTCCAACATGAATTAGGAAATCTAAACATTGAGACATGTTAAGACAGCTGAAGGATTGGTGGTTCAGCAGCATTTCAGCCTCAGTTTGGAAGCAAAAGCTTGCTCCATAGAAGAGCTCAAAGGTGAAAACACAAGACTTAACACCATGACCAGTGCTGGCAAGGCTGTGTTCCTAAACAAAACCAATGACCTGAAAAGTTTCTGGGATTCCTGATACTTCAAGATGTACAAGGGCTTAAATACGATAGCAGGGTGATGTGTGCATACACTTGAGCCTTCACTGGGGATTCATGTTTCTCTCCCCCCCAAAGCACCAAAGAGCCCCTCTGTGCAAGTAGACCTATACCACCAAGAAGCCAGGACTGAGATTTGGAGTTATTTCTTTAACACTTTGACATCCCACTTTAGCCTCACTCAAAACACACATAAGCCCTCCTTGAAGGGGAAGGAGCCATGCAGGAACACACAAAACACACAGGCAACAAAAGCCAATCCCAGGTTTAAGCCATGCTTATCAGAAAGAACTTGTCAGGAGCAGACTGAGTGACTCAAGCACCCCGTAAGAGACAGAGAAGGTTAGAGGCCACCAGGGTAGGTCCCACCAGGTATTTGCTGCCACTGATCTGCTCCCAAGCACTTGCATGGCTGACCCGCTGAATCAGTGAGGATCGATGGAGGGATGCCTGGGCACACTGTGGGCACTTCAAGGGTCAAGAGAAGGGAAGCACCTGCATTTGTGGGGTTGTCTCAAACCAGCCCCTCAATTTTTGTAAGTAAAACCAGCTCCACTGTCAGTTTCTTGAAAAAACTTGGGGTTTATTGATTTAAACTGCAAACAGTCATTACAAAAGAGATTCTCTTTTAAATAAACTCACACAAAGAGGAAGAAAAAGCAGTGTAGCGAACAGTAACAGGGGGAAAAAAAATTACATTCATTATTCTCTTTGTGCCAGTCCCATTCACCTTGGCAAGGAAAACTCCAAACTTGGAATACAGAAATGCAAAGACAAACTGTATTTGGAATGTCTTCAGATAGGCACTTTGAGCCCAAGGCTTTTCTCCTTGAAGAATCTATACAATAAGAGGAAGAAAATGGTCTTCCTTCCACGTTGTCTCGCGACAGAGCTCAGGTATGTACATTCTAAAGCCCAGGTAGGCAAGACCCGGGAAAGGAGAAGAGAAGGAGAAGAGAAAAGGCAAAGATGCACAACAACTCCATTTGCAGTCCAACACAAAAAAAAGGGGAAGGGAGTTCTAAAATAAATAATCCAAACACAGTTTTTGCATTTTTTTAAATTAATTTTTCATTTTTTAAAATAAAATAACCAAAAAAAGTGTAAAGTTACAAAAAATGTCATTGTAGTATAATATATTAAACTGTGGGGAAAAAAGGAAAAAAGACACTTCACAATCTTAAGATTAATATGGAAGATCATAATTTAAACATAAAAGAATATATTCTATGGATTCATCATCCCGATAAATATGAACAAAATTAAAAAGCAAAGGTTTTGGCAATAAATACGTTTTGATAAGTTAAATAAGCTTTTTATATTGTTGTGCAGTGACAAGCAAAATTTGCTCTCCAATTTCTGAAAAGTTATACAAAATTAAAAACCCAGAAAAAATAATAAAAAGCTTGGCGTGAGTGCTCTAAGATAGGTCTAAAGTACTCTAGAGCAAAACCATTAAAGCTATGTCTACTGGAACTTTGTTTACACGAACTTGTGTGTGTGGAATGACTTCTGTTAGCCCCACCCCTCTATTTCTTTATTTGTTTTAAGATGTCACATGTATACATGGGGAACTTTTAGCACCAAAATCAAGTCTCTCATAGTCCATCTGTTTTTTGCTTTTCTTTTGTTTTCTTCCTCCCAGTCGAAGTCCCACTCATGTTACAATCTTTGTCCGTTCTCAGCTTTTCTTCCCACAGACCTGAGCAGATCCAGGCAAGATTTCGTCTTTTAAGGGGAGGGGAGAAAGAGGACTGGATGTTAACACTCGCCCACGTGCCTGCAGCCTAGCAGAAACTGGCCAGTTGGGAAGGGACTGGGAGAGGGCGATGCAGTACGTGGCCAGTGGAGGGAGCCGGATTCGGACATTTCCTGCACATCTGGAAGTGCACAGAGCTGCTGGTGCCCTCTGCAGCTGGAGAGGTAATACAGTCACAGTGAAAAGTGTTAAAAGGCACTAATTTTGTAAACGTTATTGCTTCTCATCGTAATTTTGGCACTTAAGGTTTAAGCCAGTGGGTATCAGGCAGGCAGGTGGACATGTTAACATCCAGCTTGGACTACTGGGGACAAGGTGGGGGGAGTTCAGCTTAACATTGTAATAGAGGTGGGGAGGGGCAAGAGCAAACCCCAGATTAGTCGTCGGAGATGGAGAGTCTGCTGAAGATGGGAAGACGTCTTGAGGTGTCCAGGATAGGGGAATCTGAGCCGCTGTGGCTGCTGCTGGAGCTGCTCAGATAGCCCTCCTGGTCAGAGAGGGAGTCCTGAGGACTGGGTGGCGAGTCAAACATGTTGGGGGACTCGGACATGGGCCTGAACAAGAAGGTGGTGGGGGAGCTCCCGCTGGGCACCTGCACCCCCATGCTGGGGGCAAAGAGACTGACCAGCTCCTGGCTGGAGAAGGTGAAAGGGTTGCTGGCGCAGTCAGGCAAGGTGGGGGAGCCCAGCAGGTCGTCGGCGCTCAGCATGGGCGGCGGTGTGATGGAGGTGGGGCTGTCCAGCAGCCCGCTGGCAGCAGTGCTGGGGAAGCCGGCGAAGCTGAAGCTGTGCTGCAGGCGGGGTCTGTCGGTGACGGCCGGCTCCCGGCTCCCCGCCACGGCGCGGCGCTCCTCCGCGTTGTGGATGAAGTGGCAGCGCGGCCCATAGGGACAGAAGCCGATGGTGTGGAAAGTGCGGCACAGCTCGGTCTTGTACTTGGGGTGACGGGTTAGGCTCCGCAGCTCGTGGATGCCGTGGGCGAACTGGCACTTGTCACCATACTTGCAGGCGCCGTTCTCCTCGAAGGGGCGGCACAGCTCCGTTTTGTAGCGGCTGGAGTTGACCTGTCCCCCGGGCTGCTTTTGCTGCAGTAGGCGCTCGCCACCCTCGGAGAAGGAGCGGTCCCGGAAGCGGCTTTCGCGGGGGCCCAGCATGGGAGCCGGCTCCCCTTTCAGGCTGCTGAGGAGCTGGTTCTGGTGAAACTTGGAGTTGGGCAGGGTGACAGAGTGCCTCCTAGGGAAACCCCCGCCCGCCGGGGTGCCCACCGCCTTCCTGTCCAGCAGGCACCCGCTGACACCCGAGGGGCCGTAATTCAGCATCTTGTTGCTCTGCGGGGACAAAGCAAGAGCCGGTCACGTCAATGCTACTGCCACCACCTCCTCCGACATCGCCACGCAGCCCCGAGAGCGCGGCGCGGCACCCCACCGCCGGCCACTGTCGCGGCCCGGGGAACGGCGGCGGCCGCCCTGCCCCGACAGCCGTGCCCCGACATCTCCCCCGCGGCCACGTCTGCTGCAGCCCCCCTCCGCCGCCCCACGCGCGGGCCCCCTGCCGCGCCCCTCCCCGTCCGCGGCGCGGAGCGGTCCCGTGGCCAGCCGAGCGCCCGGCGCGGGGGGGCGCCCGAAAACCCCGCGCGACGGGAGCGCTTCCCCGGGAGCGCCCGCGGGGACGGCGGCGCGCGGGAAGGGCAGCGCGCGGCGCGGCGCCCGCCCAACCGCTCCCGCAGCGCGGCCGGCGAGGGGCGGCCGAGCCCCGCGGGGAAGGAGCCCGCCCGTCCGCCCGCTCCTTCCCCGCCCGGCCCCGCGGCAGCGCCGCCGCCCTCCGCGCCGCGCCCGGGCGTGTTGTAGCGCGGCGGCCCCGGGGGCACGGGAAGGATCCGGCCCCCCCCCGCTCGGCGCCGCGGCCGAGCCCGCCGGGAGCGCGGGCGGCTCCCCCACCCTTCCTCCTCCGGAGCGGCCGAGGCGGGAAACGCGGGCGGGAGAGACCCCGGAGTCCCGAAACGGGGCGGCCGCGCTCGGATCTCGCCCCGCGCCCTCCGGTCCCGGCGCTGAACTTGCTCACGATCAGAAAACGAAGTGGGGGGAGGGGAAGGGGGAAAGCCCGAACACGAGCCCTAACGAAGCTGAAAAGCCCCGAAGTTGGCGGCGGAACCCCCGCCGGCGCCCTTACCTTGCATAAAACTTCGCTCAAGTCGAAGATGGTGGGCGACACCAGGGCTGTGGACATCTTCGGCGAGCGAGGGGGGAAGCGAGTGGGGCAGCGGCACTCGGACACGAGGAGTCACGGCGTGGGTAAGGCACAGCCTCCAGCGCCCCTGCTCGCAGCCTCCCCCCGCCGCCGACACAGCCACCAGCCCGCCCGGCCGCCGCGCCCGCTCGCCGCTTCCAGGGGGCTCGGGGAAAGCTCAACTTATAAAGTTTGTGACTTACCCCCGGGAGGAGGAGCCGGCGGCGGGAAAGGGGAGGAGGAGGAGGGCAGGGTGATTGACACCGCGACTGAATCACCCGGGCGGGCAGGCCCAAAAAAACTTTCGGGAGGAAGGAGAGGGGGAGGGACAAGGGGGAGGGGGGAAAGAACGCGAAGCGGCCGGCGGGCGGCCGTGCCGGGCCCGCCCTGCCCCGCGCTGCGCTGCGCTGCGCCGGAGGGGGCGGTTGTGCGGCCGCACCGAGTGACTCCGCGCGCCTGTGCGCGCGTGGCCGTTTCTGCTCGCGTCTCCGCGCGCGCGCCCCCGTGCGCGCGTGCCCGCGCGCTTGTCCGCGTGCGTCCACGTTGCGCGCGTGCGTTTAACTGGGCACGCGCCCGCGCGCGAGCTCCCCTCCGCCGGCGCGCGCGCGGCCGTCCCGTTCCGCTCCGCGCGGGGGGAGCGGCGGCCGCGCGCCCAACGGCCGCGCCGGGCGGCGGCTCCGCGGCTCGCGGACATTTCCCGCGGAAACCCAGCGGGCTCTGCGCGCTCGGACTTCAAGTGGCCGGACCCGCGTCCGGCCGCGGCTCTGCGCCCTGGAGGGCTTCGTGCCCAGCACCCCCCGCCGCCCTCCTCCCCTCCCTCGGAGCCTTACTCGTTCTTTCAAATTTTTACTGAAACCTGGCAGGCTCCGCAAGGGGAAATAGCTCACATCCCCAGCAATTTAAGTTGTTAAGATGCGTGTCTGCCCTTTAAAAGGGTGTTTGATAAATCCTGCCTTTTCTCACAGTCCCCGGGACTCAACACTCTAAAACTGAAAAAAAAAATATTAAAGAAACTGTCTCTAAGCAAGTAACGTGTTCCAGGTTTTAGTAAACAAAGTGTGCTTCAATGATTCATACTGATATCGGCATGGCAGAGACGAGGGGGGCAATGGTGGCTGTTTCTGTATAAAAATAAAAACGAGCCCAGCTCTTGAAAGCTTGTCAATACCAGGGCGCCCCAGCGCTCAGTCTCTGCCCAGTTATCCCCCTTAGCCCCGGCTGGGCCGAGGCTTGCCCCAGCTATAACTTCAGTGGGTGTTTCATCCAAGGCCGAGCAATGGCATCTGGGCCCTCTTCCCCGCCCCTGCACTGCAGGCTCTTCCTCCTTCCCTGCACTCCGGCTTGGTTGGGAGAACAGAAACCCCTGGCTTGGGCTGCAGAGCGCTGACCCGAGCGGCCATCGCACCGAAAACTTCAAACAAATGATCCACTTCCTCCTCTGTTTGCTTTGGAGTCGCGGCATCTGGACTTTGCGCTGGCGGCTGATTTTTTCACCTCCTCTGGTCTTCAAGAACAACTAAAATAACCAACCGAGAGAAATGCCCACAGGGCTATTCCAGATTTTTTTTTTTTTTATGATCATTATTATCATTATTTCCTTAAGGAGAGCAATCAGGTTCTTCGAATTTCCTTCTCTTTATAGTTTCTTTTTTTTTCCCCCTCGCCCTGGCCAGAAGTGAGGAGTAGACAGGGGAGGGAACAGCCCATTATTTTCTGCAGTTGTTTACTCGTTCTGTAGATGGTGCTTGTTCCCAGGGCTCTAAGCCTCTCTATAATTAAACGCAGTTTAATTGTTAGTTAGAAACGTCATTTCGGGGACTTTCCAAGAGTTACGGAGAAAGCGAGCCGAGATAACCATTTCACTACCGAGTCGCTCCCAGCCTGGTTTTTGCCCCGTTCTTCCTGTTGTCCAACCATGGCATGGGGTTGATCTTGGAGTGGGATTGTGGCCAGCCCAGGGCCAGCAGCCCCTCTGCCAGGAGAGCCCTCTGCCCCTGCTGCTTTTGTGGTATTCGCTTGTCCCGTGTGCATTTGTTTTGGAAACTTGGGCTTTAAGGCTGCACATTTCCGCGGATCAAGTGGCAAAGGCTGAAGCCGAGAGGAATTTATTCCAATGATTTAGCTTGGCAAACCCCGACTCCATGGTGGTCTGCCTTGCATTGCCTGCACACATGCTCAGCTCAGGAATTTAGCTGCTCACCCCACCTCGTGGCTAAAAGTCAGAGCCCTCCGGGCCAGAGTGGGAATTTGTGTGGGCATGAATTCACACCGAGCAGAGGAATGAAAAAATTGGAGCCTTACACTGCCTGCCAGAGCCGTGCCAGGACTTTGATAGATGCAAATGAATAAAGATAGGTAAATGAATAAATGAAAGTAAATTATTAAAGAAGATTACTGAAAAAGTGAATGAATGCAATGCCATGTTCACTAGCCTTCTTGTGTGAGTCAGTCCATCCAGGCCCAGCACATTCCAGTTGGGATACTACAGCTGGGCCTGGGAAGCAGGAATAAATGTCCAGAACCTCCCAAGCCCTTCTCAAACTTGTCCTCAGCACAAGAGCCGTGTTTGGAGCCCTCTACTTCTCTGGGTCAAATGCAAGCAGATGCTAAACTTGTCACAAAATACAGAGAGATAAGATTCTCCATTAGACTGTGCACACATTTAGCAGAGGAATTAAGAACCACTTTCCTGCACGAGAGCTGAAACAGGCCAGAGTGGCCAGAAGGTGGGAAAGAAGAAGGGGGCAGCAAATGAAATGATAAAGGCAGGAGATTTAAAGGATTACTTTTTCCAATTGCGTCTGTTTATAAAACTGTGGGCTCATTGGCACATGATGCTGTAGAGGTCAAAAGTGTAAACCAGGTCAAAAAAGCAATTTGACAAATTTATGGAGGAAAAGTCCCTGGAGGTTTACTAAAGGCCAAGACAGACCTCTGCAACATGTTGCTGGACAATGCACAGCAAAAGTATCACTCTCTCATCCCCATTTTCCCCCATAAGCATTGACTGCTCTTGGAGGTAAGAGGAAAGCCATAACAGACCTTTGGTCTGATCCAGTTTGGCACTGGGATGTTCAAATCAGCACTATCTTGTCCCCAAGCTGCTGAGCACGGGTTCACACGCTGGCCTCTGCTAAAGACTGGAGAACAGTCTCATGGGGTGGCCGCACTCTTTGCCCAGTTTAACTCCCTACCAGGGTAATAAGAGGTTACTTTGAGCACTGAATGTAAACTGAATCCAAGTGCCAGCTTTGCCACAAATATATTTGATGATGGTGCAGCTCCTGTGGCAAAAGAACAAGGTTGCTATCTTAAGACACCTGCACTTCCCCTCACCTGGAGCCATTTGGCAGTCGGAAGCCTGTAGATCGGCTTGCGTCAGAGTTACTGAGCAAGAACTTGAGTACAAAAAAGTCTGAATTATTGAAAACAAGGTGGGGGTGGGGTGTTTTGGTTTATTCCCCCTCCTACCACTCAGTTCCCAAAGTTTCAAGGTAGGAAAGGGAAGTGCTCTCATCACAAGCAACGTTTTCCCCTGTGCATTTCAGATGAGGTGGGCATTTCACTCCCTTGCTCCCATGGGAATCCTCAGGTAAACAGACATGTCTGCAGCGCTGCTCCGATGTACAGAGGCTGGGAACAGAGGAAGGACAAACCTCCTGACTTTATTTTTGCTTGGGGTGCAAAATGAACCAAGGCTTTCTGCAGTCACTATTCTATACATATCTTCTGGGTCTGATGCTATTTTTGTTGGCTGTGACCTGGAGGTGTAGGTGTGGAAGTGCCTTTCTGCTGCTCTCTGCAAGCGGGTGTAGATGTTTCCTCTGTTCCAGGCACCTCCTCAGACTCTGTGGCCTTTCAGGGGGAGTAGGCGGATGTCAGCATGGCCTTTCCCCACCTGTCTGTAACTTTTTAATACTTCTTTTTATTTTGGCCTTGTGCTTCTTCCATGGAACATCTCTGGGTAGCCACTGGGAGGTGTAAATGGCTTGAGATGGAAACCACAGCTTGTAGGTGCGCCCTCTGCCAGGCTTTTCTGGCACCCGAGGAAGTCAGGTCTCTGCCTGCTCCCAAGCAAAAGGGATATTACCAGCTGCTCCGTGAGAAAACAAATTCACAGAGATACAGGAAAGTGTGTTAAGGTGGTGGGAAGCAACGGGAGTGAGATTCCTGGCAGCTCGGGTATGTAAACATTAATAAAATAGAGAGTGTGTGCATGTGTGTACTTTGTGGTGGCAGGAAACCCAAGAAGCTAGCTCCATTATTTTTGCTGGAATTGGTAGCAGCCGTACCAGACAAATACTATAAGCCCTTAATCCTCCTGACTTTACACCTGTGAATGACCTGAAGATCATCCAAGGTGATCTAAATTACAGCACATCTTTACTAATTAGTAATGGGGGTTGGGATCTGATTTAGTTGTTCATAAAAAGGGCTTTCTGTTTTTCAGTAGCTCAGATGTTGGACTGCCTATGGGGAAGTGAGGGGAAGGCAGGAGGTGGAGGTAATGTGTGGTGTCTTTTGAAGTGTCACATGGATGTGACTAGCCTGCCACAAATTTAGCACCGGTGGCACTGACAAGACACTGCAGTGGAAAAAGCAGAGATGTCCTTTTAAGCAGACGCAGGGTAAGGAAATTGGCTGAAGTTAATGGATCTAAGTTATAATTTCCAGTGGAAATACTAATGCAATTAATATATTTCCACACAGCAGGACAGCAAGCCCATGCAAGTGTTTAGCTGTTTGTCATGACTGCTCAGGAGGCTGGCCTAGCCACATCCTGGGGTCTGTCCAGCTGCATCCAGACACACGCAGCCTGTGCTGAGCGTGGGAGCAGGGCTGAGACACACACGAGTGTGGCAGTAGGTTTGAGGGGCTGGAGGAGAAGACCATCACGAGGACTGGCTGCTGCGTGGTTGTGGAAAGTGAAGGTGCCTGACGAGGAACATCTTTCTCGCTGCCTGTTACCTGGGTGTGGGGCTGTTACTTTACCCCAGCTCGATGGCAGTGCAATCCCCAGCTGAGGTCTGCCCATCCTGTCTGGACATAAGGACAAGCAGGAAAGCCCAACAGCCCCCTCGCACAGCATCACAGATCTTCCTGCTGCCCACTTGCTGCTGCACCCACCACCTCCTGCAGAGAAACCTCCCTCTCTTTAGGGGTGTGCCTGTTCTCAGTGAAGTTACAAACCCTCTAGGGCAAGGCGCAAGACTCGTCTGGTCTCCTCCCTGAACATGCCGCAAGTGCGTGAAGCTAGAGAAGGGATTTCCATCCTGCCAGTGTGGTAATGGGAGCTGAGGAAGTGCCCAGCCTGGCTGCAGCAAGGCGAGGCATGGCGCAAGATGTATTTCTCATCAGTGGTGGAGCAGAGCCATGAAGCTGCTGTTGGGGAAGCTGGTGTTCTATCCTGCTGCAGGTCCCTGGAGCAGCACCCCATCCCCTCCCACTGGAGAGTCCACATCCATGGGACAGCCTGTGCAGCCAGGTGCCAGCATCCTCTTTCCTCCAGGTCTCAGTCCTCCTGAGGTCCCTGGCATCCCTGCTGGGCCCAACTCAGGAGCGGATTATTGTGTGCAGCAAGGGCACAGCTTCAAATAAGTGCCCTTAACCTGGCCTAATCTGCTCTGTGCCTGCCAGGGCAGAGGGAAGTCAAATATAGCTCACCTCAATAAATTGTTGTTCAGATTAAGCGAAGTGCCAGAAGCTTTAAAGAGGCTGTTGGCAGATTCCAGAAAAAAAGAAGTAAGTGACACCTGCTGCACATCAAAACAGCAATTGCCTTTGTATCAATAAGATGGTTAATGCATGTAACAAGTGGTTGGGGACATGGAAAGGCATTGATCTCAGAAACCAGGATAAAATCAGCTTTTTAAAATCCTGCATCCATGGTCCCAAGCTGATACACAGCAAGATGATAATGCAGCACAGTGGTTTCTATTGGCCTCTGCCTGTTCCCAGCCACAGCAGCCCTGGCTGCTGATTATTCAGCAGACATTAACCAGTGGAATGTTTCCATTATTTTTTTTCTCAAAAAAAGAGAGCTGGGACAAAATACTTTCATCTTTTTATTTTCTTTTTTGCGAAAGTCTAAGACAACTTTGGAGCCTCTGGGATCATGACATTTATGTGACACGCAGTGCTGATGTCAGAAGGTGCTGCTTGCTGTGGTGGTGGCCACTTACCTCCAAGGGGCTCAGCTGTAACCCTCTGAAAAATACCATTTTGTCCTTTCACAGTGGAGCTTGTCATAACTTTATTTCCAAACACATGGGTTGCACTCCACACATCTTACAGCTCCATGAGATATTTGCATTAGGGAGGCACCTTGCTTTCCCGCCTATCCCGTTCCATCAAAACACACTTTTAGCACCAGGCAGGAAGCCAAGGTCAAGTCTCCTTTTCTTTTTTTCTTTTTGTTCCTCCTGCCTGCTCTGAATACATTATAATACAGACTTCAGCTCCATTATTATATCTTTTCCCACAAGACCGTTGCCTCATACAGACTTCAGCAGGGAACATGTTTTCATCTCTGCCAGCTGGGCATGGCTGGAGAACCCTATGCCCGTAGGAGCTCCAAGGGGGAGGACATGGAGGTGAGGCTTTGCAGATTCCCGTGCACAGAGGATAGAGGAGTTTGGTTAGCTCCAAATCTGGTAGGGCATTTCCAGGGAGCCTCTCCCACTGCCTCCCTTGTCAGGCCAGTAATGAGGAATGTCAATGGCGATGGGATTCCTCTCATGTGTTTTTAAGTGCTTAAAAGTTAGGTGTCTAAACCTAATTAGTTGGACAGGCTTCCTGCATAGTCAATGGAGACAAATAGGCACCTCTAGTGTATGATTCATTTCACATATCTTGAAGTTTATCTTGAGAAGGGCTGACTCACACAACAGCCAAGCACCCGCTTCTCTTCTGTGACTGTAAAGGCAGATCAGTAACTTGCTGAGGATTTGACAGCTACATTTTGGGTGTCCCAAACTGGGCAAGGTGAGTACTACTCCCAGCTGTGGCAGTGGCTGTGGAAAGCATCATCACTTGGCTGCTCTGGCTTGCCCCCCTCCCACCCTGTTTCCCACAGAAGGTCCATTTCCAACCCTGCCCAAGCAGGGCTGGGTTTTAGTCTGCCCAAATCACATTATCAGCCCATATCACATTATCAGACCAAGTTAAATATTTATAAAGCACCTGGGGGCAGGGTCCACATCTTTTTTCAGTTTGTAAATTCCCTAGAGAAGCAAAGCCCCTGTGCTAGTTTGCAACCTTTTGCAGCCTGGTGCAATACAGCACCATGAGTCCGTGTGCCAATCTGCAGGTCTTGACAAAATGCAGCTGGGAATGCAGAAAGACCTCATGGACATTGGGAAATAGGCAGGAGTGAATCATAAGAGTCAGGAGAAGCAACTAATGTGTGGGAAAAAGGCAAATGTGCTACCTCTGCACAAACATACAATAAGGAAGTATGTAATAATAATTATTGTTATTGTAATATGGCCTGGGTGAGCATTTGGGAAAAAGATATCTAATAACTGACAAGCGACGTGGCTCGGTTTGTTTTGATCTGAAATTCAAACAATGGTTGTGTTTATAAGGCAATAATACGCAGGGTACTGGCACCACACCAACTATGCACTCCCCAAGTCGGGTTTATATAGGTCATGCCAAACAAATAATAGTGTTCTTCAATATAATTACTGATTCATTACAGAAAGAGAATGTAATTGAGTCTATTTGGATTTCAGGGAGGCGTTAGATATGGTAAATTCATACATTTGAACTCAGATTGGGAAAGCTTTGTGTGCTCGCCTAGTTCTGCTCATCAGGAGTCAAAGATAAAATTCCCACTGCGGCCTGCCCTGGCAGCATGAGAGCTTTCCCTCAGGCTTCAGCAGTTGCTCATGCTCCTGCTGCCCTTCGCAGACTCTTTCAGTGACCTTTGAAGCACTTCACAGGTAAACTGGGAAACTAAACTAATGTTAGAGCAAGACCCGGATCCAAATATGCTGGACATGGCTCTTAACCTCAGACAATTGCACCTACCCCTTGATCCTGGGGGCATGTTAGCCCCTCCACTTCTGAACCTCCTGGTTCATAGCCCACTTCTGGATGTGTCTCCTGGCACACATCAACTCAGCGTTACTGCAGAGGAAAGCAGCAAAAGGCAGAGGATGGGATGGGCTGGCAGTGCCCACCAGTTCCCTGGAAAAAGGCACCTCAGCTTAACTGGCACATTTGGCCACAGGAGAGTTAAACTGTGCTGTTCTCATCCTGGTATGAGGGTAGGGTTGGGCAGTGGTGGGACCATGCTGCCACCCATCATGGCAAGCAGGTGCTGCCAGCACTCAGTGTTAAAGGACAAGAGCTGGGCTGGAAGGTGAGGGAGGACCAGGGCTGCTGCTCTTTTGAATGGCTTTGCCACATGCCATTCCCTGGGGCTTGGTGAACTGGCATTTTGGCTGCCATAATCTGCTTTCCCCAGGGAGACCTGGGCAATCCTACACCAGTCTGAGGTGTTTCCTGCTGGACTTAACCCTGTGTGGACCCTGCACAGCACACAGGGATGGATGGTAGTGCACAGAGTAGCATCCTCAGCACCTGGCACAGCTGCCAGTACCAGTGACATTGCTCTGTGTGACACC
Source organism: Vidua macroura (assembly GCF_024509145.1). NCBI lineage: Eukaryota > Metazoa > Chordata > Aves > Passeriformes > Viduidae > Vidua > Vidua macroura. The sequence continues at coordinate 33,619,073 of NC_071576.1, forward strand.
TGGGCTCAAGGGGTTTGTTTACCTAGGAAAACGCAAGGCATTGTGGCACAGCCTGGGAGTCAGCACCCCTCATGTCCATCACTGGTCCTGCTGCTGCTCCCCACAATACAACAGGCAGAACCCCAGTCTCCTTCCTCCCTCCTGCCCTGCCCCAGGTAGCAGCTGCCTCTTAAAGAAAGGCCAGACAGGGCATAATATGAGGCTTTCAGAAAAATGGGGACCGTGCCGGTCACCCTGGTGGACCAGCACCCAGCGGAAGGAGCACTGATAGAGCACTAGACCCACTAGTCTGTTGACTCCTGCGAGCTTCTGAAGAAGTTCATCAGAAATAAGTAGGGACCATAGTAATTTATGCTTTCAAAAGGTCTTTTGATAAAGGCCTTTCCAAGAATGAAACAAACATGGTAGCAATGGTATGAAAAGTTCCATCATGGACTGAAAATTGAGTCAGAACTGGCAGAATGGGGGGAAAATCCATTAAAAGTAAAAGGCCAGTGTTCCAGCTGGGGAAGAAAAGTTTACTGGGTGGAAGGGGGTGGTGGGACCATGCCTAGCAGAGATGAAAGCAGCCCTCTGAATACTATTACAAAAATCAGTGCAGGGGGAAGAAGGATAAAAAGGCAACAGCATTTGCTGCCAACAAAGAACCATGCATTATAAATGCAAGCAAGTCTTGGCAGGACTGGGAGGGACTCCAGAAGATTCTAACTAAACTTGGAAACCAAACCACCATGACGGAGAAAGTTCAGTGCACACAAATGCCAAAGCAAACTGTTTTAGAAGAAATTGGGCAAGCCTCTTACTCTGAATTAGAAGTTGTGTTGTGAGGGTCAGCAGTGGACAAGGCAATAACTGTTCAAGCATCACACATAGGACACCTGCACCGTGGGTCAGCATGAAAAACATGTCATCGTGTAACCTGGGTACCCACCACAGTCCATGCCCACTTGCCCACTGTGAAGCAGGACCTAAAGAAACATTGTAAGATGGACCACACTGAGTCAAGATCAAAAGTCCATCAAAGGCAGCATGGAAGAATAGAATCAGGATAAAATGCAGAGCTAGATGGGGGACTTCTTCTATGAAGGGAGGTTGAGGAGTATAATATTATTTCATTTGCAACAGGGATGAGGAAGGCTACAAAACAATAGCTCCCTTTAGCAACAACTGGCTGATGCTTTCAGTTTATTTGTGCTCTGCAAGTTGAAAAGGGAGTTGTAAAGGTGCTTTTAAAAATAGTTGCAAGGAAGTTTGTGCTTTGCCACTGCCTCTCAGTACTGTTCCCGGCTGGATGCGATCTGCTGATAAGCTTATACCCGGCCTGAAGTCAGCCGCCTCTGCGTGCCAAGCCACCGGAGCAGTTGCCGACACCCACTGGATGCAGTTGCCTTGTGGGCAGCCTCCAGCCCTGGGCAGCAGCTGGTGAAGCCCTGCCTGTGCACTGAAAGCCTGCTCACATCAGTCCCCGGCTGTCACAGAGTGGGGACTACACTGCAGGGCTAAATGGTCCCTGGCAGGGCGTGGTGACACCAAGACCCATCCAATAAGAAATGGAAGGGGGGGCTGTGTGTAAATGATTTACTAGTATGCCCTGGCTATCAGGCCCTTGTTTGTTTTTTTGAAGTTACTAAAGAACCATGTTGATTCTGAAACAAATGTGGGGGACCAGGGAAGTGACATAGAACAAAGGCATCTGTCCCCAGTGTGTGGCAAGGCAGCCAGGCTGGGAGGGGACAGATGCCTTCTGAATGCCCAAATTTTCCTGCATACAGAAACCTTTATGGAGAAACCAGAGAGGGAGAAATGCCACATATTCTACAGGTGGCTGAACCAGAAAGGTGAGAGCATTTGCCACATGCTCTGTGGATGACCAGGGAGGGAAAATCGTTGGCTGGATGATGTTTGTCACTATTTCAATCAGGGTTTCTGGGTGCCCCCATCTGCCAGTGCTGTGCTGGGGCCATGGATCCACAGGGAGGTGGGCTTTTGGCTGAGAAACAAAAGCAAAGCATGGAATTACTGTCATCAAAGAAGAGCTAATCATGCATCTGACAAGAGCAGAGACACTGGGCCTGGTGTCTGGGCTACCGTGAGGTGCAGGCAGTGAGCACTGAGGGGATGACGTGATGCTCTGCTCCACAGCAGTTTCCTTGGTGTTGTACAGCCCAGGCAGCCTTAAAAATCCACAGCAGGATGCTTCCTCCTTATCTCCTTATCTCCTTACCAATCCTTTGCTTTCTGTAAGGGGATAAAAGGTGTTGCAGACACATGAGACATTGATTGCTGGCTACTGGGGCTGAAAAAAGAGGAAGGCTAATCCTCCTACTTTCCTATTCTTTTTTTTCCTATAAGTCTTTGTTCCATACATCATGTGGTCATAAGATAATCTAATTTTTCAGAAAAGCATGCTGTTCATGTTAGCCAGCACAGAGAAAAACATGAAAACTCTGAAGTGTGAGTCAGAGACTAAATTCAAAAGCAAATGTACAGAATTCAACATTTCTGGTTTTATTTTTTCTTAATTATGTTCCTTAGGTGACTGACAGTATTTTGGAACCTGTCTGTCAAGCATTTGGGATTAGTTCTCTTGGAAGGGCAAAGATGTGGGCCCTCTAGTGCCACTTGGGAAATGCCAAGATACCAGCCCACAGCTCTTCAGGGGGAGGTGTTACTTGGCAAGTACCAAGAGCTTAATCAGAAATTTGGGAGCACCTCAGAGGGTCAAGGAGAAAACAGATCCGTTTTTCTCTTTAGGTCTCCTGCATGTGGCTGGTCCAACTGGATAATAGGTCCAGCAGTAACTCATAGCAGCAGGAAACTCTGCCCATTCAGTGGTTGCCTGATGTCTTGTGTGAAATCTGAGAGTTCAACCAGTGCTGCTTCATTTATCTGTAGATGGACACTTGCTATCTCCAGGCCTACAGAGTAAGCACTGTTGGGCATATCAAAGTAATTTTTAAGAAGTCTTCTGACTCCAAAGCTCAGTGCCTTTCAGTTTGTGTACACTGACCTGAGAAATCATGCCCACTAATTGTTACTGAAGTGGGCAGTTGGTTGGCCTACCAGTACAATGCCAGGATGCTGGGCAAACTTCTCCCCCTCCTTCCAAGTTCAGATGTTTTTGAGATGTGCAGCTCAAAGATGACCAGTCTGTTACCTCTAATATTGTCAATGGATAAAAATCCTACAGGTTCAAGATGTGGTGGATGTGACTGTGTCTGTTGCAAATGGAGCTGTTCCAAAATGCAAACCAGAACTTCAAAGTGTCACTAAAATGCTGAAGACCCATTGAGGAGCAAGTGTTGGGTGGTAGATGGTAAAGGCTTTTTAGGTGAAACTGTTCATAAGAGGAAGTCTGCTGATGAAGGGAGGATCCTACAGTCACCTCCAACAGTATAAGCAGAATGAAAAGCAGCAGCAGCAGCAAAAGCCAGTAATGCACCAAAAGATGTGTTCAGCCAACCAGACCAATAAATTAGGTGTACTGGTGAATTAATATGCTAACTAATCCACATCTCCTGAACCCTCAGCTCCAAAGCTCATCCCAGGAAGAAGGTTGTTGCAATGCTGACGCTATGGAGAGGCCTGGAGCTCTGTCCCATACCTGAGTTGTGTATCTGTATGACCAGTTTGCATTTGTGAAGTGCATACATTTCACAGAATCATAGAATCATTAAGGTTGGAAAAGGCCTCCAAGATTATTGAGTCCAACCTTTGACCAAATACTACCATGTCAACTGAGCCATAGCATTAGGTTCTAGATTCAGTAATTTCTTGAATGCTTCCAGGGATGGTGACTCTACAACCTCCCTGAGCAGTTCATTCCAATACTTGACAACCCTTTCAGTGAAGAAATTCTTCCTCATGTCCAATCTGAACCTCCTGTGGTGCAGCTTGAGTCCATTTCCTCTGTCCTGTCACTTGTCACCTGGGCGAAGAGACCAACCCCCACCTGGCCTCAGTGTCCTTTCAGGTGGTTGTAGAGAGTATTATGGTCTCCCCTGAGCTTCTTTTTCTCCAGGCTAAACACCCCCAGCTCCCTTAGCAGCTTGTCATCAGACTTACTCTCCAGACGCTTCACCAGCTGCACTGCCACAGAGCAGAACACAGGTTTCGAGGTGTGGCCTCACCAGTGCCGAGTACAGGGGCGCAATCACTGCCCTGCTCCTGCTGGCCACACAACTGCTGATACAGGCCAGGATGCCATTGGCCTTCTTGGCTGCCTGGGCACACGCTGGCTCATGTTCAGCCATGTGTTGACCAGCACCCCCAGGTCCTGTTCTGCTGAGCAGCTTTCCAGCCACTCTTCCCCCAGCTCCATGGGGTTGTTGTGACCCAAGTGCAGGACCCAGCACTTTGCCTTAATGAACCTCATACCACTGGCCTCAGCCAATGATCCAGCCTGTCCAGATCTCTCTGCAGATCCTCTCTTTTATAGCAGAAAAAGTAAACAGTAAGTGGTTCTGTGCATGTATTAGACTAAGAAGAGTGTGCATATTTGTGTGTGCTTGTGATGGCTTAAGGAATTGGGTATGTGCTTAAGAACAAGTGCTAGTGAACACGTAGCAAGACACCGAGTGGCCGTCACACATCTGCAAGTGAGCGCTCGAAACTGTGGCAGAAACAGTGTGATCTATGACAGGGAGCAAGGAGAGCAGGGCTGTGTGAGTGCTCATTCTGTGAGAGCTCACTGAGTGGTTTTGCCAGCCGTGGGGAGTGTGGGTCTGTACCGACAGCAGGGCAGAGGAGCAGTACTGTGGGCACAGGCACCCACACACATGGGAAGGGAGCGGGAAGGGAGCAGGACGGGCACATGGCACTACAGTGCTGGAGGGGAGATGCAAGAAGGCTTTTTCCCAGTTGTTTATACAACGTGGTTTGACTCAGCAAAGAATTAACATGGTAAAGAAAAATCTAGAAGTGCTCTTGCCAGCTACAAGCAGAGTGATCAGCATACACAGGATGTGGTAAGAGATAAAGGCGTCCCGTTATTAACTTCACTTTTATTTCAAGGGGATTCACTTCTCTGTTCTCATTCCCATTTGAGAAGTGAAACCTAAGGTCATGGTACCAACACAAAAGAAATACTGGTCACAGCTCATTTGTTTTTCTGCTTTATTATTATCTTTTAAAAGGTTATTTTGCTTTTCCTTGAATGGAATTTATTGAAATTGCTGGTAACACATGAAGTCCTCACTCTCTGTTTCTCTCCTGAGGAATTATCCCATTTGCTCTCATTTGAAACTGTAGACTCTGAAGGGAGTGTTTATACCTCACAGTATGGTGCAACCCAGAGCAGAGGGAAAAATGCAGGTTCCTTCTAAGCACATCCAGAGCCCGTGCACTGCTCACAAGGTGCTTTGTAAACATTTATTCATTCTTGTACACATGCTCCCTTCCCTCCCCCATCAGGTGAGGAAATATTATTGTCACCATTTCACAGATGGAAGAAGTGAATGCAGATGGGTCTGGTGAGTCACCCGTAACCGCTGAGGCTGATTTAGAGCTGAGGCGTTAAGCTCCCAGCCACCTAATTTAATCCAGCAGGTCACGTTCCCACCCAGGCCTGACAATATAGGCAGTGCCAGCTCCATCTACCTGCCACCCACTTGTCCTGTGAAGCAGTGACACTCATCTCCATGTTTGCAGAATGAGATCAGATTGCTGCGGCTTACTCCATGCGGTGTTGTCATCAGAGCGCGATATATCATTATGATATCACGATGTTATTAGGCCTGAAACTAACACAAGGCCACGCACAGAACAGAGGTAGGCAGTTGAAAATCAGCGACCATGTGCTCCTCCACCACATCACAGGCACACACCCTGTACCAGGGTGTTGGTTGATTCCACCACACTGCAAGGATCTGCAAGCAATCTGCGTGCTGGGCAAGGTCTCCCCACCTTCTCTTTTGGGGCCTGGGTTAATTTCTGCCCATACAGTCCTGGTGCAAATGTCTGAGGGAGGAAAGATTGCTCTGTGAGGAGATGGAAGGAAAATGTTTGCCTCTCAAGTGGAAACGGCTGTCAAAGCACATGGTCAGGAGACAAAGATTATGGCCCCAGTTCTTCGTGAGGGTAGTTGTTATTAAGTGCTGAACACTTACTGGAAACTAAGCCTTCTAAAAGTGGTTCACTTCAAGCATTGGGAAACAGAACCTTCAGTGTCTCATCACAGCTCAATATCCAGGGCCACATGTTGCCACTGCTGTTTGCTTTTGCTTTGCTATTTAAAATCCTCTCCTATGTTGTTACCCTCTCCCACACAGAATCAAGAACAACAATAATAAAAAAACCCAGCTCCTTATCATCTTCCTTTGCTTTTCACACTGTTTACACAGGGCATGATTTCACTCATGCCCAGCTCATTGCAGACGACTCAGATTAGTCAGCTCCCCTTTCTGAGACTGGCTGATCTGGCTGGCTGGGACTTGGGCCCCACGAGATGCTGCTGCACCCAGCTTCATGCTACTGGAGGGAAGGTCAGCTTTCCCTGCATGAATCTTAACTTCTGTTTTAAAATAAAACACTTGGTATTTTCATCTTTGGAATATAACCTTTGCAATAAGTCATTTCAGTGAATCTGGTGTTGCTTTTTGCCTTGTCACGTGCAAAACCTGTTTACATTGCCATGATGATGTTTGCAGAAAGATCCATCTTGATATCTGTGGGATTTGGACCTGTCTTTCAGGGGCTGGTACTGTACCTGTTGAGAGCAATAGCAAAATGTCCACAGATTTCAAAGTGTGAGAGATAAAGGGTCTCAAAAGTACTTCAGAGTGGGAAGGGAATGCATTTGAGTGCCAGGACTCTTTAGAAGCCTCTCTACATCTGTTTCAACCATCATGTGTGGGTTCGAGGTGCACTGGGACTTTGTAGGGAAATGAGTGAGTCTTGAGCATCTAGAAGGCAGATGGGTAGTTCTTCCTCTGGCCCTCCTTTAGGAACTAAGTGCCACTCACACTGTGCCAGAGACAGGAGTTGTAGAGAGTCAGGACAACACCCTTCTGGGCTGTTATCTCTGGAGCTAAGGTTTCTTTTTCTGTCTGAGGCTTAAATGTGGGTTTTCCTCAGAGGGTAGAGCAACCAGTGGCAGGAGAGCTTGGACTGGCATGTGGAAGAGCCTCAAGTCAGCACCGTTCATCCACAGAAACAGAAGATTCATTGTTGTTGAACTGGCAGAAAGTTAATCTCTTAGTTAAAATATTACTGGGCTCTACTTGCTCTTATCCTTCCACAGTGCAAGGGGCAAGGGGCTCAGTAGGTCAGCTGGCTATTACCTGACAGCAACTGCAGGGACCAAGTCAAGGCCCAGAGTGTGACCTCTGCCTCCTTGGTTAGATCCATTTCCACAGTTCATGTTGTTCTTTTATAGCCCCTGTTCACGCTTCAGTGTGTTTTGTGCTAAACAGAACAAAGTAAGAACCCTGCAGAGAAGAAAGCCCAGGCCAAAGCTAGGTATGGTCGGCACATCGGCTGTCCTGCAGTAGGAGTGCACAGTGTCAACACCACTGCTGAGAAAGGAAACTCCAGTCCTTAGAACAGTGCAAAACACAGTGCCTAAATTTCAGGGGTCCCCAGTAGGGAAGGCAGCTGTGCCAACTGTAAGAGACAAATAAAATGACTAGCTGAGGAGTCACAAATATAGAGCAAACACCCAGGTAATACCCCACCTTCTTCTAAGTGGCATAAGTCAACACCCAGTGGCACAGGTAGTCAGAGCCCTGAACAGCATGGGGCTTGTTTGCTGCTGGTGTAGCTGCCGTGCCTACCCCAGCCACAGACCCCTGCTCCCAGACCTAATCCACCAAGACAGCAAGTTACAGTTTTGCTGGCCAAAAAACTTCTACATGGGAACAGGGAGCAATCCTCACTATCTCTTGCAGGTTCCAGCTCAGCACACCCAATGTGTGCTACACCCATTCATCTAAATGCAGAATTAGTTCTGAAACTAATGATAAGGCTTTAAATGCCATCACACAGCTAATTTATTTCCCCACTGTCCCAAAGTGCTTCCCAGGTGCTTAGCTGCCAAAATCTCCAAGGCCTTTGTTGTCAACGTCAGCAAGACAGCTCTGCATTGCACCATCTTTCCTATTCGTGTTGGGTTTCAACCCTTAATGCGCCAAGCCTCAGAGCCCCCAGCGGTGGGGGGGAGGGGGGCTGTTCTTCTCTTGGCTCAGCTGAGGAGAAGCAACTTCTCCCTGTTCATAGAGGAATTGGGTGCTGGAGCACCACCATCAGCTATTGCCTCCTGTCTTTCATGTGTGTCTTCCCTCCTCAGAGCAACGTGCTGTACCTTTATGTCAGTGGAGCTGCACAAAGGTGAGCTAGGTGTGATACCACACTACAACACACTGCCTGTGCTGAAGGCACAAGGTCATCCCACCCTTGGGAAGGGGAGGGAGGACACGGGTGTATTTACACACACATGAGCACACCTCGGTGGCTTTGTGTAAACACGTGTACCCACAGAGTTTCCATTTGGAGACGTGCTCCATGTGGCACGTATCTGTTCAGGCAGAAAAACATCACTGCCCCACATCCTGCAGCAGAATCCTTTTTTGTGTTTTTTTCTCTCTTGGGTTCTGGAGTTACTTCTGGTTTACAAAAATATCACCATAGGGCAGCCTTCCTGATAGGTGGAATAGTTTCCCCTTGAGAAGAAGCTGGTGGAAATCCCCTCTCTTGAGACATTTTTAACTTTGCCAGAAAATGTATGGTGGGAGTGACTGCTTTAACTAGTGAGCTGACTGGGATGAGCTAATGGGTTTTTCCATATCTGGTGTCTAGTTCCAGGGATTTCCATGAATTGCTGTCAGGACAGAAGAAGGCAACGGATTGCAACTGTGGGATCTGCTGTTTCAGCTCCACTGACACGTCATTCCCCCAGGACACCCAGTGACCTGGTTAATCTAGTTCTTTGCTTCTGACTTCTCGTAAATGATTTATCAACTGGCGTGGATCCCTGTTTGCTTAAGGAGGCGTGTGATGACCTCTAGCAGACCGGCTGCACTGAGCTGCAGCCCACATTTGGCACCCAGCTGCTGGTCCAGCTCGTGACCCTTGGCATGGGGAGCAGGACAGGGCTCCGGCAGAGCCCGATGGTAAGGGCTCCTGCAGGGAACTGTGGGTGGTGTTTACAGAGTTTTGTGGAGAGCCCTGGTGACTAAGCCGTCAGCTCGTCAGGGAAGGCGCTTGCAGACCTGCCTTGGCCTGTCCTGACCCCCACGGTGTGTAGGTCCTGGCTGGGAGACTAGCTGTGTTTGCTGTGTACAGACTGCAAGGTGCAAATTCTGGGAAGGATCAGCTGCTGCACCAGCACCAGCCTTCAGGACCATGTACTCTAGAGAAAAAATAACATGAATGTCTGCCACCTTGTCCATCCTCAGTGATGATACTGGTGTCAGAACCAGTTGCAGCTCTGGAGTTCTTTGTCATGCATGTGCATAGGTCAATACCCACACACAAAACACTGCAACTAAACAAAACATTGTGCAGATCTAAACTCAAGTGCTCAAGCCAGGGAGATGAGGGATGAGCCTGCAAGCTTTACATCCTGCCTTTGTAGGTGAGGCTAGAGTGTGAAAAGACATCAGATACCACAAATCACCCCCCTAAATACTGCCCCCTAAATATAGACAACTCCCTCCCTTGCCTTTCCTCCAGGCCAGTTATTGCTGCTTCCTGCTCTGATTGTTTCAAATCTGGTTATCTTGAGTTATGCCTGTTCTGGCAAATATGGTGCAGCAGAGGGGAGGTCCTGTTCTCATCAATGCTGTATGCATGCCACAGATCACAGAGATTAGCATGGGAGGAACAGCTCAGATGAGCTGCTTGAGGCAGGCATTGAGAAACTTACAACAGAGCTCTGTAATGTTTAGAAAAAGAAAACTACTTAACAAGGCCATACTGAATTTTCAGATGGCTGGAGGCTGTTTCACAGGGGCAGCACCCAGCAGAAGGGGAAGCTGGGGAAGCCGACTCCAGCACCAGCCTGGACAGCCCTGCTCCCAAGAGGCACAGTGTCACACCACCCTAGGACCACACATCATCAGGGAGGGCTGGCTCAGGCTGCGGTGAGGAACCTGCAGCCACATGTTGGCAAAAGCATGGGGTGTGTTTTCTTCTCACACAAGGGTGGATCTGGAGCAGCTTTCAGCTTCCTGGGACCTGAGAAGTGGGGCTTTTTTGTTTATAGACCCAGAGGATGGAGGGTGCAGCTCTTGTTCCCTGTTTTTGGTGGCACACCACCAGCTTCCTTGCCTTGTGCCTCAACAGGAACCTCTGTGTTCATGCATGAGAGGCTCCCAGTCTACACCTTGTAAAGCACCCCAGCATCACAGCTGGTGGGATGTGTGAGGGCTGTTCCACCTCACCAGGAGCAGTCATAGCTACCCTGTGACTCAAAATGTAAAACCACGCCCCCAAAAATGTATTCAGTCTAGGCTGAGCCTACATTCCCTATGATAATCCCAGTCATAGATCAGAGAAACAGGACAGGGAAAGAAAGAAAGGCTAGCAAATTATCCCAAGTTATATTTCCAACCCTTAAATGTGAGTGGAGGTAGTGTAGGTACAACCTTCAATGTAAATTTCCAAGTATTGGTAGATATTTATATGGGCAACTGAGGGTTCAGTCTTAGTTTCAAGCCCAAAGTCGCTGTTCATACCACCATACACAGACTTACTCTCCAAACAGCAGAAAAGATCCCAATCCAAGTAGAAATTATGTCCTTACCAGTAACACAAGTACTCCAGGCTCAAACCTCTTGGCTTTGCAAACTCAAACTGGTTTGTTGAGGACAGCACAGGTGTAGAGTGATGCAAGTGCAAAACTCCCCAAAAGCACTCCTCTATCCCTAGGGCAATGAAACAAGAGCTGAGTTTTCTCATTGAACTCTTCTGTAGCAGTGACACATTAAAAAGAGTACCCAGTCTTTGGCAGAGCTGGGACTGGAACCTGCTTCCTCTCATTTCCAGTCTCCCAGTCTAGGGGAAAGATTGTTTCCAGGTGCCTGGCCATGTTCTAGTCCTGGCTACATATGGCCATTTCCTGATCCATTATCTGTCTATTCCAAAGGGGTCCAATTTTGCACTTTTTGACTACAACCAAACCATTTTATTGAGCTGCTCTGGTTTTGCTGTGCTAAAATCACACACCCACCAGAGCAGTTCAGTGCAAGACAGAGAGGTCACACCTCTCAGCTGGGTGTTACCATAAGAGATCCTACCAGGATGCTCCGGCCAAGGTCACAGCTGCCTGCCATGTAGTCAAGGCATCCTCCCTTACCACCACTGTCCTTGAAAGTCTGACTCAGAGTTAAGAGGCAGCTGATCCAGTGTCTTATCCAGGTCCACTGCTGATGAGGCTCACATTAAATCTACTGGCAAGATTTAACGAAACTGCATGCAGAAAGGAACCGTTATGGATGAATAGAAGTTAAGGGAATAATAACCTGCTTTTCTTGGACCTGGTCCAGTATTCACTAAAGGGATTTCCATGAGCATTAGCAGGATTCAAATCAGACCATAAATTTCTTGCAAATTTTCTTTTGCTTTATTAAAGCAGAAGAAAGCCCCAAACAACCAAACTAAAAAAACTATCTTAAAAGTTGTTTCCCTTTTTTCTTATATATTTATTCTCCTTTATGCTTCTTGGCACTGAGCAAAGTATATCCACTCTGACAAGCCCGTGATCCAAGAACTTCCCGTACCATGAGAAACGCATTCCTGAGCCCCCCCAGCTTTGTTGGCCCTACAGAACTGCCTTAGTCCTGCTCCACTTCCAGGCCTGTCACTCATACCAGGCACCGGCACGAGAGAATTACACACCAAGAGGACACTCTCCCTATCTTATTATCACCTTCCCAAGCTATCAATTAAAAAATGTCAGATTTCTGTACCCTGTGGATGTCATCTACCTTGTTTACACAGTTTGTTCTTGCAGGGTTTTGACACACACTTCCCATGAATCGTCTGAGGAGTAGTGCTGCAGGTATCAAGGCACTTGAAGATGCTGTCATAGTGTCTAATTGGATTTCTAAAGGGCATTGCTCCTGCTGCCTTTTGATGTCAGTGCAGGTTGGGCAGCTACACCCCAGTCCCCATCTCTAGGTACTGAACACCTTTCAAGTCTGGGTAACAGTCTCGCTCACCTCTTAGAATATAGTACGTAGGTCTCACAGTGTTGTGAGGATGCAAGAAGTGATGATTATGAGTTTTCAGGAAATACAGAATTGGGATACTTCCAAGTAAGTTAACTAAGTAACTTACTTAGTTAATAAAAGACAATTTATTAATATTTTCTGCTAATAGCCAGCTCTGTAGATTCCCATGATTCCCACTGCGAACATCTCTAATACGGAAATAATTATGACCCTTCTCCTTCAGAAGGCTGTGTTTTATCTCATCTAAAATAGAGAGAGAATGAAGATACATCTGTCAACGTTAGCTATGTTAACTCTCCCTTTTTGTCCCCGTGCTTCAAAAATATTAGAAGCATTCAAACCTTAAAATGGAGTCACAGAGATTTGCAGCAGCTGTAAGCCATTAAATGCTTGGCTGTATTTTTTTTTTTTTTTTAATTGAAACTATTAAAGCAATTTACTGTACAGGTAGCTTTGGCAAAGTAGAGTTTAGATTCTTGTTAGGTTCACAGCCCTATATCCCCAGAGGTCAAGTACAATGTGCTAAGGAGACTATGGCTCTCCCCCCAGGAGAGCTGCCAGTGCATCAGCCAGAGCATGTTAAAAGCTTGTGTGAGGCCTAATGGAGCTGCTAATGCTCTGATTTCCAGAAAGAAAAAAGCCAAAAGAGTTTGTTAGAATGCAGTCTTGACTGCCCTTAGGTTTTGGGTAGAAAGTGTGAGGCCTGTGTTTATGCCCGGTTTTGAAAGGAAGGCGTTTCTGTCTCTCGGCATGCTGGGGGGAAGCCATAGCGCTGCCATCTAGAGGCCAAAGTGACCTTCCAGCACATTCCCTGGGACAGCAGTGCACTGGCCGTCACCTGCTCTCCTCGCTACCTACCTATAAAGGATTCCCCATTTCTGAATAAAATTGCCACACTGCAGAGCATTTCTCCATCCACATCTCTCATTCAAGGATTGCATATACTGCCTTAATCAATCCAGCTTAAGAATAGCCTATATAGATAATTGATGCATCTGCCATGGGGATGAAAGACAGTATGAAATATGAGATACAAAGCAGAAATACTTGAGAGACTCTGAGGAGCTCTAGGTTTCTGGGAATGGTGTTAAATGTGTGGTATTAAAAGATTATTAGCAGGAAGACTCAAGCATGGGACAGGCTTTGTGTTGCCTAGTAGGCACATCAAGCCCTATAGCCAGAGTAAGCACGATTTTCATTTGCTCATTCCATTGATACGCCTTACTACTGCCAGGCTTTGGAAGAGTTTGCTCTGGAAATGCCCCAGAACTGTATCTGGTTTGGCTCAGAATGTGCTTTTCTCCCATCCCTACAGCGATCTCATTCCTCTCTGACAATAAGGTGAGGAGCCAGATTTTCTGTGACCAGGAGCAAGCTCTGGGTGCCTAGGCCTGGACACTGTCCTTCCCAATCTGTTCCGAAACTGAACACTGCAAATCAAACTCATCTGAGCCCCTGGCAACTGAAGCCAGTCTGTAACATGTCTTGGTGGTTACAGCCTGTTCAGAAAAGTTGTATCTTAGCTGTTGCTTCTTTACCATGGCTGCTTCTCTACTTTCCTGCCTCATCTTCTCTCTCATCTGGCTTAGGAATGGCCTCTCCCCTATGCATTTCCCTTACAGCAGGCATAGGAGTCATTTAGTACTGACAAATGTTAAAGGGAAACAGGCAGAGGACTCTCATGGCAGCCTACTGCTCTCCAGAGTGCCCCATGCTAATTTGAGGTGTGTTAAACCCTGCCACCTCCACACACCTTGAGCACACAAGGAGGTTGAAGTGGAGTAGGAAGGTGAAGGTTGCAGGGCAATGATACCCTGGTCTTGTAGCTGGAGAAGTTCAACCAAAGGCCCTCACAAAGCACTTCAGTTTTGCTTGCACACTGCCTGCCCTCCACCCTGCACCCTCCACATTGCAAAATCCCCTGCTGATGTGACAAAGAGTCACGTTCTGCGGCCTCAGCATTGGTTTCCACCTCTCACAGCCCTGAAATGGAGACAGGGATGTATGATTCCTTTCTCTTCTCCTTACCTAAGACTCTCTGACCATGGGTGATTTATGTCCAAGGAGCTGGAGGGACATTTCTGTCAATACTGTTGTGTGAGTGGCTAAATAAAAACAGATCTGAACCTCACCAGTGCTGCTTACATAAAGGAAAGAGGAAGCAGCCACTGACTCCAGGAAGATCTAGCAAAGTTCTGCAGAAGCTACTAAAAATAGTGCTACCCCTACATTTCCATCCTGCCTTTGACACAGTCACAGCTTTCACATCCCATTGGCCTCGCCATTTCCTTGTGGTGGGCTTGCCTCACGCCCTAGCGTCACCAACAGCCCTTCCTGCCTGCAGACAGCCTCAGGAGCTTTGAAGTGCAGGCAGCTCCTTCCCACCCTGCTGCAAGCAAACACTTCCCCTGCCCTCTTTACCTGTCCCTCAAAGGAGAAGTAGGGCAAGCCCCAGTGACAATCTTGCCCTAAGAGGATGCTAAAAGTCCCAGAGATACTGAAGACCAGAAAAGCTTTCCACAGTGGAGGGTTTTCTCAGTGAATGAAATGGAGGAAAGTGTTTGTTTGTGTACTCTGGGTTAATATTCCCAAACGCTACCTTTTGACTGTGGTACTTATTCTTGGAGAACTTGGAGCTGAAAATGACCTGAACCTGCTTCTTGGAGTAAAAAGGAAAACAAGCGAACCCAGAGTAGAGGATGGGATGTGAAGAGGAGCTCTTCTGCGTGGTCTGAGACTCAGGTGCCCCCATCCCTGGAGCCATGGAGGTGGCTGTTAGCCAGCCAGTGATGCTGTGTGCATGCTGGATGACAGCACATCCACATACGTGGAAGATGGAGGTGCATTGGCAATGTACTATAGGAAGAGAAAGAGTGTTGCCAGTTCTGCTGGTGCTGTTCCTGAGAGTTGAACTCAGAATGTTCAGCTAAGGATAAAGCAACAAAGTCTGTGAAGCCAGATGAAATGGAGACTGTTGAAAATTACCCATGTTGTTTGCCCAAGGGTTTCCAGATCCTGGGGAAGTAATGCCCATGGGAATTTGGGCCAACAGAAAGATCATTAACATTTCTGGTTTTCCTGCTTTTCAATCCAGTGGGTACCAGAAAGGGCAAGGCATCACATGCTGGATTCCTGAGAGACAACTGGGATCAGGGAAATCCAAGACCAGAGCTCTGCCTTCCTCTCTGGAGCATAAGATGATTAAGCATCTAACCACCTTGTTGCCATGCTGCTGGAGCAGGGGTCCAGAAAGTCCGGGAGCTGATTCACTCCTCCATGAGTTTCGAATCTGGCTGTTCTGGCCTCAAGTTCTCAAGCAGAGGGACGGGGTCTTGAAACTTCACAGATGCTGATTCTACTTCCAGGATCAAGGGTGAACCAAGAAAGCCAGCTGAGTCCCCTTGAAGTAAAAAGACTGATGATAAAGAAGACCTGAATTCCTTCTCCATGGACAGTGGATCTTGTGTTGGGGTAGCCCCGACTTTGGAAGAGGACTGGAATGTGGAGAGGCATTGACTTGGTAAGGGCCAGAGGTCTTGGGTGACCCCAGGGAAAGAGCCCCCAGCCAGCCTGCAGGACAGCCTACAGGAGTAACAGCCCTGTTGTACGCACTGGGTGGTAAAACATAGCAGAAGACCATTCTGCTCAGAAGTCACACCTAGGCAGCAAGACATTTTCTCCAGACCAAGCCAGAAGTTATTTCCTGAAGCCTCTTTGTCACCAGACTCCTTTGGAGGAGTGGCAATATTCAGCATATACCTAACACTGTCTAGAAACAGGCCATGGCAGAAGGATGCAGCCCCAGTTCTGGGCAGCTCTTGTGGGTACACGTGAAGGGGAAGGAGGAGGATGGGGGTGGGGGTGGCAGCTTCCTCAGCAGACAGTTTTGTTTCTCAGTCTAGTGCAGAAGAGAAGCATTTGTTGACTCTCGCTACTTCTGAGCCTTTGTAACCACTCTCCTCTCAAGATTAGCCTGTGTAGGTTTCCTGGGTGCCTGCAGTTTAATACCTGGATCTTAATTCAAGCTCTCCATCTCCCTCCCTCACCCTGCCAGAGCTCACAAAGGTGGGCAGCCCGGACCCTTGGTGAAGCTGTCAGTCTCTGTCGCTCAGATGTTGTGGGGATCGGGGAGCGACCCTGCAACCGCTACTGGGCTGGAGAAACAGGTCCCCAGCCCTTCAGAGCTTTTCTCACGGTGGCTGTCATGACAAAGAGACTTCCAAGGGCTCGAGGAAGTGCCAGGGAGTCAAAATGATGTGACCTAGATTATCTGCACACACAGACGTGCCTTCCAACAAACAGGTTCTCCAGGAGATCTGCACATGGCTCACCTCCATGGTTGATTTTTGACACACACACACACCCCCCACCTTTTCTGCTCCTCCACCTTTTCCTTCCGCTCCCCGGCAGGTGAATGTGCTAAAAACCGCATGGAGGGCCGAGGACAGAGCTCTGTGTGTGTGTGTCTGTCTGCCTGTCTGTGTCGGGGGTTCCGCAAAGGCAGAGCTCTGGGTCACAGCGCGATTTTGAGGCGATTTTGGAGTTTCTAGAAGCGCGGTTTCCGTGAGGCGGTGCCACAGCGCCACCTGGCGGGCCGGGGCTGCGCGGGGCTCGTTCGGTTGCCGGGATCCGCCCCGTGGGAAGCAGTGATGGCACTTCCCGCTGGGATCGCGCCGCTGACGTGCCGGGCAAACCCCGCTGTCACCTAAACAGCATCGTCACGGTGAAGAAGCGCGTAGGCAGCCCTAGAGCCCAGCCCAAGGCAGCCCTGAAGTGCTACGTCACACCACAACTTCACCGTAAGCGCACGCATAACCCGCTCTGAGCACACTCCTCTTCCACGCACTGCGATTGCTGTTGTTCAGGTAGCAGAGACGCTTGTAGAAGGGTAGGAAAGTGCAGAACACAGGTTTATGATGTCTTAGCAGAGTTAAGTAAATTCACTCACAGGTTTTGAGCTGTTTGCAGTGAGATTAGGGGTCTCAAAATATACTGAGTGTCGTCAATTCTCACTTCACAGACCCTGATTTTGCTTCCAGCTATCAAGGGTGATCCAAGAAAGCCAGCTGAGTCCCCTTGAAGTAGAAAGACTGATGATGAAGAAGACCTGAACTCCTTCTCCAGGGAAGTGGATGTTGTCTTGGGGTATTCCTGACTTGGAAAACCAGAAGTCACAGATGGGGCTTACATCCATAGTCTCATTCACCGAGTTTGAGGACTAATTACTTTAGGTGTAGATGTGAATGCAAAGACTTCATCCAGTTTCCTTTCTTTTACTGTGTATGTTTCCCTAAAGTCTCCTTCTTGCCATTGCTGTGCCAGCATATGCTGCACCACTGCTACTCCGTCCCCCAACTAACATCTGGCTCAAATTTTAACAACAGTTTAGGGTACCTCTTCTTTTCAAGGCTCTAGACTGAGAGCCTTTTCAGATTTTAATTTCAGCTATACCAATGGGTGCTTACTTCCCTTAAGAGAGTATCCTGGAGCATCCTACTTCTATGAACCACGAAGTGATATCCACGGGACTCTGATAGAGGAGAAATCAGTTGCCTTAGAACACCAGCGAGCTGGCTGTTGGGTAAAACAAATCCAGCATGTCTGTAGGACCCTGCTGAGCCTGTTCTCAGAGTCTCCAGTGATGTATCACACCTACATGCAGACATATGGAGAGAAATTCTAAGTCTGAACTGAAACATCTGCTCTGGATCTGAATCCTTCCAGAACCACACAGCACAAGAGATTTCTAGAGTGGAAAAGGAGAGAGAAATGGGAAAGACCACATTCATCCCTAGTTACAGGAAAATGCCATCACACTACACAAAAATAGCATTTATTACCAGTGAAAGTCTGTCTTATTTTAAGTCGTTAATCTTGAAAAACAAGTTTTGCCATACATTAGTCCCTTCCTTATGGTCTTAGGCCCAGCAAATTAATAGTAGTGAATATCCTTTGAACATCTTAAGACTACCCAGACAGAGTTGCCATTAGCTGGTATTTCACAACAGCATATAACTGGCCTTGTTCCTAACCCCAGCCTGTTAACCCTTGCACTTTCCTCTTGGTGCTGACTTTAAGGCCTGAATGGCTCCCTGATGTTTCTGCTGTATCCCCTCCTTTAGGCTGGCATGCATGGAGCCTTCTGCCAGGTACAAAAGTTGGCTAATCAACGTTATTGTCCTAGTAAATCACCCGGAGTGAAAGGCTAACAACTCTCCAGCAGGTTTGCAGAGAGAGGAGGTGAAGGGGGAACTGATTGCAGGGCTGGAAACTGGGAAATGTGCCCTCAGGTACTGGATGCATAAAGCATTTAGTCTGCCAGCAAAGAATGACTATGGAGTGGAAATGACGGAAACATGGGAAATGACATGCTTCCAAAACCTCTGTGAGAAGACTAATTCCACTTAGGAACTGTACAAGTTAGCTCTCAGATTGGGGTGTGGCAGCAGGAGCTGGCAGAGCAGAGAAATTCCACCCCCCGCACTCAAGGTGCTTGACCCTTTGCTGGAGCAGGGGCAGAGCGCTGTGGGTACAGCAGATCTTCAGGCACTTCCTCCTACTCGGACTCACGTTGCTCCTTCACCGTGGTTTTGAAAGAGAAACGTCCTCGAACACAACCCACACCCTTCTCAGCCCCTTTGCGGCTCCAGGAGCAATGGCATAAGGACAGCCAGTAGATGGCACGAGCCGGAGCCAAACCTGCTCAGTGAGGAATCCTGGCCTTCCCGGTGGGAATATTCCTCCTCCTCCTCCTCCCCCGCCTTGTTTGGCAACCACAGGTGAGCATGCATAGCACTTGCTTTCCTCTTCTCATCAATAAAGCAGAGATGTGATGCGGCCAAGTAGAATAAAGTTTATGCTTAGGAACCACTGGAATATCCTTGGATGAAAAGTCATGTGTTAAACTGACAAAAATGTAATTAGCAATAAAGTGCCATAAACATCACAGAAAATATGCTCTTGTTTTTGGGGGATGATGCAGTCAGTTGCTGAAATGCAACTAATTGCACTGCTTGACTTCCAGGTGTGGCTCATGCTGCAAGGAGTTGCATGCTGCAGGACAAGGCTTCCTTCCCCTACGAGGAAAATGTCCTGTGGTAAGAGAACTGCTAGCATATTCAGATCACATCATGCCGAACATGCAAAGAATGAAAGAATAGTTTGGGTGGGAAGGGACCCTAAAAATCTCATTCCAAACCCCTGCCATGGGCAGGGTCACCAGTAACTTGACTTTATAAAGGGTGTTAGCCTGGAAGCCTTATATGTACACAAGTTGTGTAGGCAACGTAAGAATCTCTAGTACAGTATTTCAAAAGTGACAACTTATCTATAGGAAGATTCCACCAACATTTGAGGCCATTTGGTTGTTGGCTCCTCTGTTGAAGTGTCAGAGCAGAAGGCATCACACAAACCTGTTTGCAAGGACTGCAGAAAGAATCCTTTTGCCATTTATTAAAACAGCCTCTGCTGGCTGTGACAGTAAAATCTTATCCTGCCCTCCAGTTAGTCAGCATCTGGTCTCTCATATATCATAACTGGTTTCTAGTTGCCATTTTCTTGCTTCTATACAGGTATATCTACAAATAAATTTCTTTGTGATCGTGTCAGACTGAAGTGAACAACAGCAACAACAATTAAACAAAACTGCAAAGTAAGCCAGAAAAAGGTTTGATTTTATTAGGAATGGTACATTTAAATACATGTAAGACTTTGGGATTAATTTACATATTTTTTCCAAAAATGTTTCCCTTCTTTGACAATACAGAAGTTTAAAAAAAAAATCTAATTCCAAATTGTAAGAACAACAGTATTTGCAGTGGAAATTTCTATTAATTAAAACAACTGTGCATTCCGGAGATTTTGACTACACTTTTCCTGGGAATTTTTTTGCTGCTCTCATTACTAAAATAACCTTCCTTTCCATCAAGACTATTGCTAGTCATACACATGTTATTCAGTATCACACTTTTGGGTATGAAAGCTATGTCACTTTTATAAACATCAAAAACATGGACATGCATATTGACATTTCTGTGCAGTTTTATGAAGTCACCTGTCAAATAAGGCCTATACATACAATACCACATACTAGTGAATTACTGTAAAATTATTATAATGGATTCCCAATAAACCTGACATCTGGATGGTATGTCTCATTTTAACAGAAAATTCCAGCTTTCATTACTGCTTAACATAGTATTAATTCATTATCCAAGTGAACAATATTCAACTAACCAATGTGTATTCCTGAAAGTCTTTTGCAAATTAAGCATATTGTCAAGGTCATGTAAAGCTGGAACTTAAAACAGCCTGTTAAGCCAAGCAACAGGGAAAAAGGGGAACTCTAAACTAATTTAATCTGGTCCATTCATTCTCGCACAGAAAAGTAGCCACAGAACCTTAAAGGAATTAAATCTATACTTCCTGTTCTCAGACTTAATACCAAGGACAAAAGCTAACATAGTATTTTGGAAGTCAAAGGCCTTGGAGGTGGAGGGGAAAGTAGGGGCAAGAGAGGGAGAAAGCAGCGTATTGTCTCATCCCATTACCTCAGCATTATGTGTACATAATATATCTATGATAGAAATGTTTACTAATAGCAGGGGAAAAAATAAAAAAGACTTCCCACTCCAGACTTCACTGAAAGAAGAAAGCTGACAGCCAGCCCCTCCTCACAGAGATGGCCTATTTGATGACAGGCACTTTGGCAATGTAAGAGGAGGTCACCCTTTCATCATGTTAACTCTTCCCCTCCCAGATCTCGTATATAACTTGTCTCAAGTCTTCAAGAAACTTGAATCAAATTAATTAATACATCTCTCAAAGCAGGTTAACTACGGCTATGAGCAGAGCTCGACCTAGAACGAGATTTTCTTTTAGAAGACGAGGGAGAGGGGGAAGAAGCTATCAAGCTGGAGCGGTGGCTTTTGTGCGAGTAACTCTTTTTAGGAGTACGACTGCGAGAACGAGAGCGGGATCGAGAGCGAGATCGGGATCGAGAGCGAGACCTGGACCTGGATCGGGACCTTGACCTGGACCGGGACCGGCTGTCCGATCTGGAAGATCCTGTAGACCTGGACCTGCTGCGAGATCTTGAGTAACTCCTTGATCGAGATCTGCTTCTAGAGAAACATAATTAAAAGCTGTAGTCTCACCTCTTACTGAATTTAGAACAACATGTAAAATTCTCAACTAGTTTGTATGCATAGCACATCCATCTGAACATCTGAAAGCGCAATTCACAGCATTCAGTCCTTTCAAAGTGCTGCTAGATTTCTGCTATGCTCCATCAAGACAGTATCTTCTTAGGTGAAGGCCATCAAGAACTGCTGGCCTTGACATTCTCTGCTAGTGTGGCAAAATATGCACTGCCTAATAAAAGATGCCTCTCCTTAGCTCCTGCCTGGAGGAGAGAAATCAATTTTTAGGCAGAGGAGTCTCTATCAAAGAACAACTCTTTGTCTGCGTAGACCCTGCCTTGAAGTATCATTTAATTTATCAAGACAAACACAGAAATGGAACTTTATACCTGTGGTGTTTATTCTCTCTAGAAATGCCACGCAAACGAGAGTTTCTTTCAAGAGGCTAAGAAAGTCTCTAAAGGTGTGGATCACCAGCACACTTTAAGGCCTTAGAGTTTTAACACCTTCACTAGCAATGCACCCCTTTTTTCACGGAAAGAGACAATGAAACAGCTGCAGCCAACATATTTTTTTAATGACTGAACAGCAGAACTGCTTAGGAATAATGCAAGCAAGCTAACTGATTTTCTTTTATTCTCATGAACAAGTTGGCTTTTACAACTATTTGAGAAATATTTCACAGGACTGTGAAACAGCTTTCCTTCAAATTAAACATTTTTAATACCAAAATTCATGTTTTTAAGAAGTTCTTTCTTTATAATACCACATTTTGTCTTTAAAAATAATCTTTAGTCTCATCCAGAAGTGTTCTATTTACCCTGTTTCAGCAAGTTAGTTCTTATCTTAATCTGTTTACACTGCTAAAAAGTGGTTCTGTGCAGTGATATTTAGCTTGGGGCCAAAAAAATTACATAATCAAACTTTGGCATCAATACTACCCAAATCCATGTCCTCAGCAGAATTTTATCATGTCAGGTGACATACCTATGCCTTCTGTGGTCTTCAGTCAGTTTAATTCTGCGTCCATTCAGCTCAGTGCCATCCAGTTTTTCCAGTGCACTCTTCATGTCGCTGTAAGATGCAAACTCCACAACCCTGTATACCATAATGAAATAAATAAAAGTTTCAGAGCAACAAAAAAAGTAGGGAAAGCAGGTCTGGCCCTTTTTAATCTGTTGATTCACAGCTTTCTGTTTTATCTTCTGAAAGCTAGTTTTTAAACATGGCTAATAAGAAAACATGACACCAACAGTCCTAGCTATCCATACCTCTCACATCTTCTTAAACAATACCAGAACTGCTATCTGCAAGGAGATTGAGAAAATGCAGGAAGATACACAAATCTGCATCAGCTGAGGAAACATCTTTCAGTCCTCACTACACTAAACATTCCAAAGCTGTCCATGAAACAAAACAAGTTTGCAGACTCTTCTGCCCTATTTAAGAATCTTAACAGTGAATAGAAAAGTCCAGTCTTGGTGGCTTTTTAAATTTGAACTCAAAAAAAGGTCTAAGTTGCATTGGTTTGCAGTGGCCCTAGAGTACTTTTGCCAGCACAGACACTCTATTCATACTTCCTTCTCTCCTGCTTTGTTGTGCAAAGTTTTTGTAGTCTTCAGAACTGAGAAGGGAGACTGGGCAGGTAGGTATTCCCCATGGAAGTTGATTATGTTAATTTCCCATGACTGCTGAACCAGTGTAAAGTGGCCACAGACAGGAGGTGTTTTAGCCTCAGGTCTCAGATCATTATAAATGACTAAGTAAAAATAAGACAGCAGGACTTAACATTTAAAAGGAGTTCTCCCTTCCTTTTCAGCTTTCATACGTTGTTTTCATGACAGAGAATAGAGACAGAGTTCAATACTGAACTCCTACTTACCGACAGTTTGTGTTTTGGATTGTTTTGGTTCTTTAACTGGAGAAATTTCAACATCTAAGCCACCCCATAGATTTATATTTCACTTCTGTATTAGAAGAAAAATCATGCCCTTAATAGCTTCAGCTATCATATCACACAAAGACACAAAATGAACTTACCCTTCATTCCTGTTGTTTCTGTGTGCATCCACATAGGTGACCTCCCCTGCCTTTCTCATGACATCTTTCAAGTCCTACAGCAAAAGTTAACATTTTAGTTTGAACAAGACACAAATCAGTTAGGTAGCAGAATACTCCCCTAAAACTCTCCCTGCTGAAACTGCTTAATGCTTTTTATTTCTATATATAAAAATATACATATAATTTAGAAAAAAGTTTCTGAAACAGCTTATGTAATAGCAGCTGCATATAGAAAGGATCCATCATTTTACAGCTACAGTGAATAAAACACTGCTTTCAAGTTAATCCTACATCCCAAAACCAGCTGTTATGAAAACACAATGCAATACATAAAATACCAACATGTCCCCTGAAATCAGAACTGAGAAGTGCAGAGTATTAAGTGCAGATTTTCGTAACTAACGCCCCAGTTAAATGACATTCCAATAAATGTAGACAAATTCAACCTTTATGCTCACCTCCCCCAGCTTCAAAGCAAAATTAAAAGCAAAAAGGTCTAACTAGAATGTAATTTAAAATTTTACAAAGGAATTTTTTTCAGTTTCATCTGAGTATCCGTCACACTATAGTGTCATATCAATAGACATCCCTGTCTTAAACTTAACAGAGGCTAAATGTGAACAAGTAAAATTACTTGCTTAGCAATAGGGGAAAGCACAAACAAATAATGCAAAAGGTCACTAAAAAGCTAAACATTTGTCTAAGTTAAGGCAGCACTTTTACCCAACAGTATCTGGTATTTTATAATCCCACACTACTTACCGCAGCACACCACAAGTGGCAGGTGATATAAGAAGGTACCTTAAGCAAAGAGCTGCTTGTCCAATACCTAGCTGGCCAAGAGGAACTCTCTTACATGAGAAAGGCAGTGATGGCTCATAGCAATATGCTTCACGGAGGTACCAGAGGCCCTGAAAGCACTGGACATAGTCTCCAGTCTCCAGAAGTGGCTAAAGAACCCGAGGATGATCTGTGCTAGCCAATCGAGATCAAACCCAGGCAAACCAAGATCTAGACTGCCAAAAAACAGGAGTGTCATAGGAACCAAAAGGAAAATTCAGAACAGGCCAAACCCTAGAATTTCAGCCACTAGAAAACCCCCAAATCTTTGGTTCTTTTTCCTCCACACAAGAAAAATGAAGGTTAACCAAATCAAGGTTGTTAGAAGAGGTTCAAAATGCACTTGGTTAGAATTAGAAATACGCTTAAGGAACAAAAGACTACAAAACAAAAAGCCAAGAAAAAACTTTAGAACATTTGCCACAGAATATAAAAAAGCTTAGTTTTATCTAGTATTTCGATTCAATTGTTTTATGTTAAAAACTGGCGTGTGGAAAGTAGTAGGTATTTTCCTTGTTTCACAGGTCTTAATATAAAGAAACCCTAACAGCAAATGAAAATTGGTCTCTATTAAAAACAATACTTTAAATTACCTCAATTTAGAGATGATGGATAGAATTTTGGCTCTGCTCAAGTCAATGAGAATTTAACCAGACCAAGACTGGTAAGTCAAAATGAAGTTAGAAAATGTTAATTTACATAATTATTTCCCAAATCAGTAACTTTAGGCTTTAAGATTGAGGCCCCCACAATCTTGCCACACTATATGCTGAATCCTAAGAAACATTAATATGAAATATCATTTGTAATTGCAATGTCAACATTATTAAGATGCCAAACATTATTTCTTAAAGGAGAGGAAGTGTGCATGTGTTATAAAAGCTCAACATTCTGTTATTAGAGGAATGTTTTAAAGTTACCTGGTATTACCTAACCAGTGGAACAATCAAGTTTTATCTTAAGTTTATTGTTTTGGGTCACCTTGAATAGCACAAGAAAACCCTGTTGTCCTTAGCAGCAGAGAGAAATAAGGTGTAGGACAACCATAAAAAGGAAAATACATCTTGATGTAACACAGATCTACTTTTCTCAACTACTTGAAAATTTGATACTGGGAAACTGATGAAGGTGGTTGGAAAGCTCTGAACATGCAGAAATACATGTTTGCTAAAAAAAAAAGGGAGAGTTCTAACAGTTTGTCTACTCTTAGAGACGGGATTATCTATTAACAATATAGTCAACAATCTGAGGAAACTGATCTGCATATAAAATTTTCTGGCTTTTTCTATGTTTAAATATCTCAACACAGTAACTTTTAAGGGAGATAGATGTTCTCAAAGTATGGGGATCTGGACACACCAAAGATTAAATTCTGTGTGCAAGTTTAAAAGCAAGGTTCCATAATAAGTGTGCTTCCTAGCAGGGATTAGAAGGGAAGAATAATGGCACTACTGTTAATGGATTAGCTGTTTTAATGTGTTACAAGTAGCATAGTTAGAAGTTAAAACATTATAGTCAGTACCAAAGCAGTACAACTTCAAAAGTAAATGCAGCTTGCATATGGTTGTTACCTTCAAATGATGTCTATTTAGGCAGGTATCGAAAAGTCTCTTATGCTAACTCATCATATATTTAAGAGACATTAAAACATTTTATTAGAATGCTAAAAGATTCGCCAGTATGAAATCTGAATTGGGTGGGCTTCAGATTAAAATGTAAGTACACATAAAGCCATTATAAATATTCACAAGTAAAAGAACGTTACAAAAATGTTAATCTTTTTTCAAGTTATGCACTTAACACTAAACAGCATTATAGGATTTATTTTCCTTAACACTCCACTATAGCTTACTTCTCTGTTCCCTACTGCTGTTTCCAAGTGACAATCTCTCCATATATGTAACTGCGTAGCAAACCCAGAAGATATTTAGATTAAATCCAGTTGATCATCACATCAACTCAGCTGGTTTTCTTTAATTATTCAATAATTAACACAACTGTACTGTTACAAACCCTTTGAACCTGTCATGCAGAAGATAAACTGAGTTCAACCGTTTATCTGCATGGATTGCACCAACTCTTACGAAACACATCAGCAGAGCTCCAGGCAAGCCAAGAAGCCTCCTTGTGGGGAAGTAGCTCCAAGATCGAGGCTTTGAATATTCAACATGTTCTACTGCATCTTTCAGGACTTTAATCAAAGTCTCTTCAAAGAATATATACGTTAATGAACAAGACTAAACTCCACTATTCACTCACCTTTTGTAAATAGCATCTGTTGCTATGTCCTTACAAAGTGAACTTTCTATACACTGTATACTACACAGAACACAACTAAAATAATTGATTACCTGGCTATTCTGTTAAAAGCCAGCTTAATATTAGCAAAACATTAGCAAGAGGTGAAAAAAAAGCAAAAAAAAAAAAAAAAAGGAAGGTGGTAAGAAAGTTTCAAATGACAAGTACTGAAAGTTTGGGTTTGAAAAAAAAAACATCTACAGTAAGCATACTCGACACAGTAGCTCTCTTAAAATTCCCTCTATTAATGATGTATTGCCAGAACTCTCACTCATTAACTGGAGTCACAAAAATATTTTGCAAAACCATAAGAAAAGACTATAAATTTCAATCAAAACAAAGGCATGCACTTACAGGTGTAACAATACAAAAGGACGACATAGTTTGAATTAATGCCATGTTTCAATATTTTAGAAACAATCTGGAGTCTTCCAAAGTTTTATCAGCTGGCAAACAGAATTAAGAAACAGTTTCCAACTACCAAATCTAGTTACAGAACTATTTGCACAGCTCTGAAACAGAAGACTTCTGAAAGTGCTTGAATGCTAATTTTTAGCAATCCCTGAAGCTTTTTTCTTATTTTTTGTTCACATTAAATATTTATGATGGCTTTATTAAGAAATTAGACTGAACACAGTCTATTTACAGAGTAGTAAAATAAGGTGTAAAAAAGAGAAGGTAAGATGCTAACTCACCTGCCAGCTGATACGGGATGAAAGGTTTTCAACAATGATCCTGTGTTCAGTACGAACAGGAGGCCCATACCGGCTGGAAGAATTCAAAGGAAAAAAAAAAAAGAAAAAAATTCTCCAGCATAAGGAATTTTAAACTTAAGAAATGTGACATTTTCTACAGTTTGCTGAAAGATTTAATTAATTTCCTTACTGCTGGACTGCAGGCTTGATTCTTCTTAGTCAAGAAGGTTGTCATAATTTTTTTCAGAACACCCAGATCTTCCAAGTATTTAAACAAGAGAGAGTCATAAAACTGGCATGATGAGTCTCATTTTCCACTATTGCAAACCTCTTCTTGTCTAGCACTGGCAGTCTGACATCATGAACATGACAACAAAAGATACCCACGACCTTCAATCAAGCAAACTTGCTAGTTTGAAAGTCCACTTTTAGCCTGGACCTCAGACCAACTATAGCACACCAAAGTTATTGCCACTAAAGTAAAAAAAAATCGAATTAACATGCTTGCATATGCAAATTAGATGTTCCAGACATTGGTTTGTAACTGGTAGCAATTCTGACTTTGCAACAAATGTGAAGGTTTATGTCCCCCGTGTCTTTGTCTTTCTTCCAAACTCTACTCTGCAAAGGCTACAGCTATGAATGTTTTTACAGAGTAAATTCTTCCACACATATTTCCTTCACAAAGGTAGATATATAGCAAAAAGATGTAATGTGTAGTTGTCTGGCAGAATACATGCAAATCTGCAGAACTTTCACGGCACGTTGGCACAAGGTTCACTACTGGCTCTAATCACTGAAAGTGAACAACCCCACAAATACTGCATGTTCTCTAGAGGTATTCCAGAGATGAGCTGTGTCCTGGTTTTCATATTCCATGGCTGGAGAGAGACTCTCCTGCTTGGTCAGCAAACTTAGTCAACTGGTATTTACTAACACGTGCAGAAGTGTTTATCTTATGCCCTAGCACTGCTCCTTTTCTAGGCTGTGCTGAAATAAGCATTTTGATAACCACACAACTGGAAATGTGAAAACTTGGTTAGACAGCAAATACCTTGAACTACTGCTCTACAATATCCTATTTATCATGTAAGCTCAGTTTGGTGACAAAAGCCACAATAGAGAAGCTCTGCATTTTTCTTGACTTAGTGTTAAAATCAGCCAATCCAACTGCAGCAACACTCCTTCACATCATTTACATGACAGTAGGAAGCAAGACCAGCATAGTGCCTACACAATATGGCAAAGGCACATTTCATAATAGGTTGTGAACCTCTCCAAGACAGTTAAAATCCCCACTCTCCTCAGCCTGAGAAGGCAAGTGATCATAATGAACCTGCAAGGTTTGAGAACATAAAACTTCTTTCGTGAAGCTATACAGGAAAACAGAGCTGGATCCCTAAATCACAAAAGGAAAACTCCAGTTCTTTTGTTAATGGAAAAGGACAGAGAGCCCAGACCACCTACCTAGATCCACTCTGCGACTGGTAATAACTGAACCGTTGTGAGAATCTTCCCCTTCCTCTTCGGGCTCGAGCATGTTCAATGGTGACCCTTATGACAGGAACAAAAAAAACCAACCACATAAAAAATTAAAACAACAAACTTTAAGTATTTGACATTGACTTAAATCTTGTCACAACTGGAAGCAAATGTGCACAAACAAGAATTATCTTGCCCTTGCAAGCAATGATTTATAACACAACCACTGGCATTTCTTAAAGAGCCAGACCGGTGTTTTTTCTCATTGGCCTCCCTCAGATTTTCATTAAAATTGTCCTAAGTCTGTAATTCAGACAAACATTGAATTTGCTCAACCAGAGCCCAGGTGTACTCACAGAGAGAAAAGTATACTAAAATAACTAACAACAACCTAATGACCTAAAATACAGCTTCCATAATCACAATAAAAATTACTGCAACATTCAATGACTATAGACCACATTACTGCAAACTGAAGGGCAATGATGCAAATGATAACAGGCTGTCATCAGCTTATTTTCTGGTCAACAGACAGATAAATACTAAATAAATCCAATTCACTCTTACTAATATTCCTAATGAGAAGATCCCGAGTTACCTTTGAAAGAGAACTAAGGGCAAGTAGAGAAAATGGTCAGCCCTGCTCCATACTCCTCCTCCAGTCCCAAACTAATCTTTGCCTTAAACAAGAGTGGATCCCAATGAATGTCTTTGAAGTTATGGAAGGTATATCCCACCACAGAACCACAGGAAATGGGTGTCAGAGCACTGCATTTTGATGCAAAGCACTTTTTCTGTTCTTAAGGGAAATGATGGTATCACACTTACCTTTCATCACACAGCTCTTTACCATTTAGTTCATAAATTGCATCATCAGCATCCCTATGGTCTTCAAATTCCTAAAAAGAAAATTGGAATAAAAATGTATTTTCCCTCACAGTATATGCAAATACTAATAAACATGCTTTCTTTATAAATTTTACATTTCTACAGCAAGTATCACCAAGAACTTTGAATAAGGAAGCCAGTTCCTAGTACATTTATGACTGAAAAGACAAGATGTTCCTATTCATGTTAATTTCTTCTCCCTCCATCCCACAAACTCCTTTTGCCTCCCCAATTGTTTCAGTAAAACTTATTTGCAGGACCTATTAATTAAATTACCTGGTTTGCTAAGAAATATCTAAAAAACTTTTGGGGAGAGGTGGGGGAAATTACTTCAAGGCATATAATTTAAAACACAGCTCCACACAGAGGATAATGGAATGTAACAGCATAAGCTGATCAAATGCAGGAGAGTTGTGCACTCCCAAAACTCTCTTAAGATTCTTACTAAACTGGCAAAGAAAGAGTGAACCAGAAAAAAAAGCCCTCCTAATTTTTTTCTGAGTGAATTCAGTTCACTAGCTGGGCAAAAAGATGCCCATGTAAGAGGAGTATGAAACATAAGCCCTTCTTCAGCGCTGGCCACCTGCAGGTCCAGATCAGCTGTAACAAGCATAATTCCATTTACTGCTGCAATGGAATCTGTCACTTCGCTTTTGGCAGAAACGCTGCTTTAGTCAGCCCGAGTAGCCTCTGCCCACTGTCCAGCCCACTGGTTCTTGGCAAAGCTGCTTGTACAGCTCTGCAGGAAACTAGGTCAAGAAACCTACCCAGATGAAAAACAGCACACTTTTTGCAGGAGGTGGGGGTCAAAAAGTGTTATTTTTCAACCAGATCAGCTTCCCAGGTAGGTTCATTATATATGGCTGGACAATTGCAGCAACACCATGAGAGGCAAGGGGACAAAGGAAAGAAATAAAGCAGAGAGAACAAGCAGCTGGGTAGGGACTGCTGGCAGCAACAGTGCAGATGGAGAGAAAAAATTGTGGAACTGCAGCTTGCAAGGAACGAACAACAGAGAAGAAGCTTCTCAAGTTGAAGAAAGTGTTTGCATAACTATAAACTGCTTTTCAGAAGCAATACTGGCTTAAGCAATCTTCACCCTTCTGCACTGAAATCTGTTTCACTACCAAGTGAAACATCACACATCCTTGCATGATGATGCAAAGATTATCTTAAGACATAATTTAGGTCCAGCATTTAAAAGTATCAATAGTTGGCAACTACAAGTCCCATTATGTTAAATACTTTCTAACAAACTGAACATCTGCAAGTCTATCTAGCTTTAGGGTTTGAAGTTTGAAAACACTATGCCCTGAAATCTACAAAATTTAAGTAAATATAATTAGTTTCAAAGATTAAGCAATGATTTCAATCAAGCACAACAAAACATGCTTTTAACACTATAACAATGATCACTTGGTTTTGTAATATGTTTTATAAATACAAGTCTTAAATAAGAGAAGATAAAGATGAACTGACAGCACATGCCAGTAAAGTGCCATGAAGGATAATGCCATTCCATGTGTTTATAAATGACATGGATGACAGGATCAAGCGCAGCCTCACCAGTTTTATGTCTGACACTGAAATGGAAGGAGAAATAAATATACCAGAATGAAAAACCATCCCACATAAAGACCTTGATAGGCTGAAAGATTAAGCAAACAAGGATCACAAGTCTTAATGAAAGATAAAAACATGAAGTGCTGCATGTGGCATAAGACAATCCTAAGCAGCAGAATGTGCTGGGGGCTGAGTGGCTGGAGTGCAGCTCTGCTGAAAAGGACATGGAAATCCTCGTGGAAAGTCAGCTAAGCATGAGTCAGCAGCGTGGCCTTGCTGCAATGACAGCAAATCGCATCCTGGGCTGCATCCGTAGGAGTACAATCAGCAGACCAAGGGGTGCTATTATTGCATCCTACTTGACATTCATTAGGCCACACCTGGAACTGTGTCCAGTTTTGGTCTCTCCAGCTCATAAAAGACATTGAAAAATTGGACTGAGACTAGCAGAGGGCAACCAAAACTCATCAGAAGGTTTGATAACAAAGAAACGTTGAGAGAGCCGTGTTTGTTCAGCAGGAAGAAAAGGCAGCTTCAAGGGAATACAGTCAGCCTTCCAAAACCTAGAACACAGTTACACAAACAATGGAAGTGATTTCTGATATGGCTGCACAATGATGGGATGACAAGTATGGGAGGGAAAGTTGTTTAGCTGCAAAGAAAAAAAATTTTATCAGGAGAACAATTACATTTTTTAGATAAATTTATGAGACAATTATTCAAGCTTATTAGCGATCTTTGAAAAGAAAATGGTTCCACCTAGGAACTAGAGAGGAGGGAGGATTGACTGACTTGCTTACAAGAGTTGAACAGAAGTTGTTCCTGAATGAGTCAACAGCCCTGTCCAGGAAGAGAAGAGGAACACTCAAGGACAGGGGACTGAGAAATAGCAGCAATTGGAAAGAGCACTCTAAATAAACTCAGGCTCATGTCTACATCAGCCATTTACCTCCAGACTTTCAAGAGACAGGTATTTACCTGCTGGCAGTCAGCAAGAAGCAGCTCATAATGCAGGGGAACCAGAAACCACCATGTGTAGGAGTTAAAGGAGCAATGTTCACATGAAACTAAAGTAGGCAAAGCCTGTCCTTTTGTTCTTTTCCAATAACTTCACTCAAGGGATTGATCTTGGCAGAAAGAGTGGCATGTAAGCCTGCCATTATGCGAGGGCAGTATCAGCCTTTCAAGTCTGAACTAAGTGCTGTACAACAGCTAATTCTCAATTCTCATGAGATAATAGTTAAAACACAGGCTGATTCAGAGTCAATCTGTGAACCTGTAAAGCCGCAAAATTTGGACATTTAGGAGCACAGAGCTCAAGAAAGCAGTGGTAGGTAACTGAGATACAATAAACTGTCAATTTAATAGTCTGACAGACATATATGCCCTATGAACATGTACTGATGATGAGTATGTTGAACTTCAGCTGCACAAGACTTCAAAGCTGTGCTGCTTGAATCCACCAGCCAGCACCTATTACACCTGCTGTCTTAGCCAACTACTCTGCTTTTATGACAAGCCATTATTTAAGAAATACAACCAAGCAGACTACAAGGGGTGAGGGAGGAGCTGAAATGGTTCTTATGAACTTTTCTTCTGGGTCAAGACTGCAAAATTTTGTATTGCCATAACAGGATATTTATACAGTCTTCAGAAACTGAAGGGGTAAATTTTAAAGCCACAGAAGACTATGATCAAACAATGTATTCAACGCAGCTGGAATATTACCAAGATTTTGAACAAAACCTGGCCATAACTGTAATCCAAAATTATGAAAAGCATTCTGAAATGTTTATTAATATTTGCTATTTCCCACTGCAACTATTACCTTAAACATCTTCCTTTCCTTGACATCATCCTAGCAAGGTTAGTACCTGTAAGCAAGAGCAAGGAAAACAAAGCTGTTACTTACCACAAACCCAAATCCATTTTTCAGATGGATTTCTCGTATGCGACCATATCCTTTGAAGAACTTCTCTACATCCCGTTCACGAGCACGTGAGCTCAAGTGCCCAACAAAGACACGGCAGCCACTCATCTTAAGGTTGATGCTAAAAAAGAAAACAGCACCGTTTATCAGATTAACAAACTTAAAATAGGGTGATTAAGATCACTTTTACATCTCAGAAATCTTGGTTAAATAGGATTTGATTTTACTGTCTTCCAAGTATACATGTTAAAAGCCTGATTCTCTACAGCCAGTGAAGGGATGAAATCCTGTCTTGCTGACTTCTAGCAGAACCTACAAAGAACTTCCAGTTTTGTACTTTTTAATCATGAAACTCAAAATTCCAAATCTGTAACTTCAAAGATTTTACTGGGTTAGAAGCTGCTGAAAAAAGAAAAAAAGAACAAAATGTGTATGCTAATCATTAGAATAACAACAAACAACATAAAACATTCTTAAAACTTTCGTTTTCATCTAGAAAAATCTCTGCAATAAAATTTTATTAGCACACAAAAGATAAATGGTAGTCATCAAATTATTTTGATTTCCAGTAACCATAAATATAAGTTATTTTAACAGTCTATCTGGTTTTGAAGAATTTTGCATTATGAGATTTCAACAATAGCAAAAATTTTAAAAGGCTATTTGAGGCATTCAAATTTTTAAAACTATCCACTGATCCAGGATATATAATTTGAGATTTTCTATGTAAAACTCCATCTTTTACCTTAAGGTGTCACTTTTTCAGTTTATGTGGTTTAAAAATTTTTAAGATCTCATAACTGGAAAATATTAATCATTTGGCTCACTCAATGAGCTTGCTGTCATAGAAAAAAAAACAAAGAATTTGAGCCCTAAGGAATGGAAATATGACGTGATTTTGCACTACAATACTGGGCTCTAATGCAGGCAGAGTAAAGAGACATGTCATGTTAGCTGTGAAAATAACTCCAGTCAGTTTGCAAGCAATATTTTGAATTAATGTGATTTACCTTCTTTGTTAACATACACCCACTAGGTTTCTACTGAATACTTTCTTTACTCAGACTTACCATGCCATCTGAGAAGTGCCGGAGTTTTGGAAGCCTGGGTACTGGGCTTTCTACGGGGCGAGGGCTTGAACTGTGACAGCACTTACTGAGATCGGCCTCAGTCCCCGAACCTCGGAAGAGCCTACGCTGCCCTTTGTAGCCATTCTCTCCTTTGTGCTCACCCGTGCATTTTGATGGCCACAGGGAAATCCAGTTCAGGGGGCTGGTTCAGCTCCCTCGCGGAGTGCTTCCAACACAGGGTTTGCCTGGCGCACCCTTACCACACAAACACTGGCCAGGCCAGCCGTGGGTATGAAGGGAAAGGCAGGCCCTCGTAGAGAAAGGACAGCCTTACGTAACTGTATGCTTTAAAACACGGCAAGAACAGCCACTCTGGCAACAGCGCTCATTTTGGGAACAACAGAGATTTGAAAGATTAAAATGACTGCCTAACTGCTGTTGGATATTTTTAGTTCTAGAAAAATAAAGTGGGGAGAAGAATCACAAAAGGAAATGAACACGGGGTGGGTGGGTGGAACTGATCACCACTGAACCTGTCAAATATACTGCGAAAGATTTACGAACAACCCATCCGCGCGTTATTTACTCATAATCAGGGAGCACAATGGATGCGAGATCTGTATTGACAGATCTGCGAGGCGCGGAGCTTCACACGTCGCTCCTACCACAATAAAACCGAGTTCGCTCGCTGACGACTCAGTAGGTGCGGAAAAGCCCTCGGGAAGCACGGACCCGCAGCAAGCGGCCATCTGCTCCTCCCTCCTTTCGAGAAGCCATGAGGACCCGGGACGGCGCCAGGCCCGCGGCCTGCCCAAGGCAGCCGGGCCCTCTTCACGGGCCCGCCGCCATCGCGGCGCCGGCCCACGCAGCGGCGCCTGCCCCTTCGGCTCTTCGAAGCTTTGCGCTCGCCTCCAATCCGAGACGGCTCCTCCCGGCCATCCCGCCGGGATCAGCCCTCCCCCCTCGGGGCAGCGATGGATGGCGGTGCCCACCCCCCCCACTCCTCCCCCCCGGCCGCCCGGGCCTGCGGCGCCGCGCGGCGCCAGCGCGGCCTCCGCCCGCGGCCCCCGGGCCTCGGCCCGTTCCCGCCCCACCGCGGGGTACCGCCGCCAGAACCCCGCCGGCGGCTCCCCGCACCCGTCCCGACCTCCCCCCCTGCGGCGGAGGGGCGACCACGCACCGTCGCGGAGCGGCGAGTCCTGCTGGCCGTGAGGGAACCGCTCTGCGGCCGCGGCGACAATGGCTGCCGGCTGCTCCACCGACCGACCGCCGCGCCTGCGCACAGCCGCCCGCGCAGCCCCGCCCGCAGCGCGCCGCGCGGCACGACGGGAGATGTAGGCGCGGGGGGAAATGGCGGCGAGGTTAGCGCCGCCACGGGCAGGGATCTCCGCTAGACCCGCCCAGCCTGGCCTTGCACACTGCCCCTTCCACAGCTTCCCCGGGCAGCCTGTTCGGGCTGAAATGCATGTGACTTTTTGTCTAAGACATGGCAAAACAGATGGGTAGCAATTCCGCTTAACAAGCGAAGGAGAAAAGTCACACGTCCAGAGAATTCATCCGGAGCGTTGCACTCGGCAGCTCAGTTCTGGCAACAGCAGCGTGCTGCGGCCGGCCCCTTACTGCCATCTTCTCTTCGGCACACAGAATGACGCTGCTTTGCACAAGGCCGCGATATTGTTAATCGCTGACACCAGGGGGAGACCTTGGCTGGGGAAAAGCATCTAGTAAAGAGCCAGGCCTGTATGGCAGAAGCAGTTTTTCCATGAATAAGCAGCACACTACTTTCCTGCTTTATCAGTGTCAGATATACTCACTCTATGGACTTCTTACAGTGTAATTAATGACAGTTTACAGTATGATGACCAAGATGAAAATTATCTGTTTTGTCAATGCAGCATAGCTTATTAAGTCTTCACTGTCCCAATGCTTAAAATGTAACTACAGTTTGGTTTGCCCATTTTCCCCCCTTGTCTGACAGCATCATGTCTGGATTTCCTGTTTTAACTTAGAGTAAATATCTAAGTTGCACTTATGATATTGTATGTTAGATTCAGGCATCATTCAAATTTATTGCCCTCTCTAGGAGGGAAATAACCTATACATTAAACATCCATATAATAAGTAGAATCTTTTACATTGGAAGTGATCCTTTGAGATCATCTGGTCTAATCCCTTAGGATTTCCCAGGACCATGTCCAGCCAGCTTTTCAGTATCTCTCAAGATGTAGGCTCCACAACCTCTCTGGACAACCTGACCTAGTGTTTGACCACCCTTAGATCAGAAAAAAAGTATTTTCCTGTGTTTGGATGAAGTGTCATGGGTTTCAGTTGTCAGTGGATGCTACTGAGAAGAAGCTGGCACTCTCCTGTTCATTCTTTCCCATTCCTGAATGTGTATTGATACACATTCAGCCTTCTCCAGGCTGAACAATCCCAGCTCTCGGCCTCTCCTTATATGAGAAGTGCTCCAGTCTCACAGTCATCTTTGTGGTGATGTACTGGATTTGCTTCAGTAAGTCCATGTCTCTTATGTGGCCATAACACTCCAGATGTGGCCTTACCAGTGCTGTGTAGAGGGGCAGAATCACCTCTCTTGATCTTCCAGTGATGCCCTAGCTAGTGCAGCCCAGGATGCTGTTGACTGTTGCCACAAGGCAGCTGATGTGAACTCTTACTTGGTAAGAATATGGAGAAATGGGACAACAGAACACAGCTAGCTGTGGTTAAAATATAAAATGTGGGTAGCTATAGCTGGTGCAAGTATGCCTTACAACTCTGAATACAATGTGTAGTTGTAAGACTGCTTTATTCTTTATTTGATAAGACAGTCCAGGACACTCAAAAGGCAGTGCTGTGACTTTTTGTGCAAATTCTGTGTAGGTGGCAGAGCTGGACTATTACAGGAGCAGAAGTAGAGTCTCTGTGTGACTGTGTGTTTGAACTGCTGTGTTAAGAAGCTCAGAAGCAGAAAAAAACTCCTTAAGTGGCAGTCTTGGAATGGTATGGATGTAATAGGGATTGGAGTTACTGGCAGTAATGAAGATAAGTCATGCTAGAAGCCAAATTAAAGATTTTTGGTTTTGTCTTGCTTCTCTTTAGCCCCTGGGATGGTGTCAGCAGGGAAGAATGCGGCTGTGCATTTGGAACGCAGCTCCGGCTGCTCCGCTAGTGCCTGAGCCAGGCTGGAGTCCTGCTTTCCCTTTCTTGGCTGTGGACACTCTGCATGGGTGGTAAAAGGCATGAAATATATCAGTAGGAGAATCTGCAGCATTACCTCTTGTGTGTGGGTAGTGTTTCTGGAAGCTATCACGTGCAAAATCAACTTTAATAATAACACTGTGTTTTAGTTCCCTCATTATTTTGCTTGCACAAAAAGATTGGTCTCTCAGAAGCACATCTGAAAGCCCTCTGGGAACCATTACTGTCCTGATTGCACATCTACAAATGTAAACAAACACTTATCTGGAATCAGAATACTTAAAAACCACAATCTGTTTATTGTTGGGGTAAATTAACTGCTTTGTCACTTCCCTGAAGAAGAAATTTTATTTTCTCTGTCCCAGAAAGTGAGATGCTGTGGCTCAGCACCACAGATTAAATATTATGTCCTATTTATTAAGGAATGAAAGTCTTAATTAAAGTGATTGTGATGATGATGATGGTGATGTTTGAATGTGCTTAATAATAAAGGTATAAATTGCTTTCTTAACTCTGCAGATTAAAGTAGTCCTTATTTTTAGGCAAATCTGTACAATGAAAGACACAGGGTCATACAAAAAATCCACAACAGCAATTAAGAATCTAGGGGATGGTCTGAGAAAAATTTTAACTACTTGTAGGATGACTGCAGCACTCAGACTAGAAGGTGGCAGAGCTGGGCCAGTTCATGGCTCCACCATGAACTTTCCTGAGCACCACAGGCAAGCCACCTCTGGCTGGAGACAATAACCACTGCAGCACTTAACAGGTGCCAGCTATCCAGAAAGAATCCAAGCCAAGATGTAAAGCTAGGTCTTGTACAGGACATTTGGGGACCAAAAATGCTAGCAAATGAAAATGCAAATGAGTGAGGTGCTGCTAGGAAGCACTGGTGAGAGGTGTAGGTCTGAATATCCTGCTTCTGTTCAACATAATGCATCTGCCTGCAGCTGGGAAGCCAGAGCCTTCTTCCATCTGGGATTCAAAGGATGGTCTTGTCTCCAAGAAGAGTGCCAACTTGTGTTTGTAACAAGGACTAACTAGGGCTTGTTCTTTTCTTTGGCTGTCAAAAGATATGTTCAGACCAACAGCTGCATTCTGTAAAATAGCTTATCATTTGAAACACTCATTACTCTGGAAGCTCAGGTTTGCTGTCTTCCTCAGATTGAAGATTCAGGCTCCCACCCACCAGAGTGTCCTAACCACAGTGTGAGCCTGTGGTGGTGGAGGAGGGAGGCTCCTCTCACTCAAATTCTGCCACTATGGAGCAGATAGCTGAGGGAGAACAATTGTAAGGAGAGGCCTAGTGGTTGGGGTGCTGAGAGAGGCATGCTAGGGCCTGTTTCCCATCCTAAGGGTTTTTATCCTGTAGCTGTTTAATAGAAAGTACCTAAAAGATACCTCTGTCAGGGACAGAAATGCAGCATTCTTTCTGCAAACCTATTGCTTAAACCATGAGGATATGGGCTCATACTTTCTCTTCTATTGCTTGAGTGCTTGATTATTTCAGAGAGAGACTGAGTGAGGGCTGAGGAGATGCTCCCTGGCCCAGCCTATTAGGTTTCCTGCTGGTTAGGGTGTAGGGTTAGAAGATGTGCATCCTGAGGAGGGATGAAGTGTTGAATTTGCATTACTCTCCTAATGTGAATATATTTTAGGCAACTAGGCTTTTATGGAGCAAAGGGGTGGCAAACCAACCTTGAAACTTGGCAAAGGAAGCAGCCAGACTTGCTGATTTGTACTGCTCTTTTTACACGAGGTGAGATTTGTGGCCCCTGGTGATATGGGCTGTTTGGGCTCTGAAGGGGACTGTCCCATGGGAACAGGTGCCCAATAGTTTCAATCTCCCACTCCAGACATGCTCCAAAGTAGAAACAGAGGTGTGCAGATAAGGTTTAGGTGCAACAGGGAAAAGCCTAGTAAGCAATACCTCCAGACTTGAGCACCAGTTTGGATTGCAACTGTAAATAAAGGCTTCATATTTCTACCTTCTAGTGACATCTAGGCCTTTTCCCCCCATGCCTTCTTTATCTGCACAGTGGGAGTAACACTAGATGTTTGCTGCAGCAGCAGTGAGAGATCCTGCTTTTGCAGACAGGCTGAGGGTCGCGGTCACTGAGGCATCATGATAACTAGAGGGCCTCAGTATTTTGCTTGAATGCTGATTTGGCCACCAGGATGTGAACTACTGACTAATAGAAAGCAGGTGTAAAGAGACTTGGTGAGAAGAGGTAAGACAGTGACAGGAGGCAATGCAGTTTCTGCCAACATATTTTCATGCATGTATGTCCCAGAAGTCAAAGCAGAGAACAAAACTAAGACCCTATTACCTGGCTGTTGCATGGTATTCAATGATGAGAAGAATGTATTTTAGTATCTTATTGGTGAGATCTAGTCTATAGTAGCACCGAGCCCTCAGAATATAGAAGAGATTATTTTTCTCCTTTCATTTTCAGTAGGTTTAAATTGCTGAGATTTAAATCTATCTGAGATAGCCTTAGAGCATGCCTCCCTGTACAAGATGCAATCATCCAACTTCATCCTTTGCAATGGCTGACTTCTCTACTGACTGTAGCACTCAGCACATTTTCTCAGTGTCTGCTGGGGTATGTTCTGATTACCTGTTTGCATCAGGATATGCCCTAGACTTTGTTAATCCATGTTTACTGTGCTAAGACTTTCCCAGCAGCTTAGTGCTAATGCAGCGGGTTTTAAGGGTTTGCACAGTAGCAACTCTTTCAGTAGCCAGAGTCACCTCAAGAGTTTAATTATTTCAAGAGGATTAAGTTTTTTCATAGTCTGTCTTACCTCGGTATCTGTAGTGCAAGTAATGTTGTACAAATAATCTTCAACTGATGTTGTACAAATAATCTTCATGTTGTGGTATGAAAATTGTATTTGTATTCTGTTTTCTTAACAAAGACATTTTAGTTCAAGCTGTTCCTTTTCACAGCCATTACAACCCCCCACCCACTCCTTTATTTCCCTGATAAGACCAGTCAGTCTGATTCGTCTGGATGGAAGCTCCATGGATATATGAGTATTTCTTTGAAACCAAGTTCACTCAAGGTTGCAGACTAGTTTCCTTTCATTGCCTTCTGAGACTCCTGGCTCTGCTCCTGCACTCTGCTCCAAACCAGATGCTGGCAGCACCAAAGACATGCAACGGTCACAAGATTTGAGAGGCTTTGGGAAATGTGGTTGACATTCTGGCAGGGAAGACAAGACCCATGTTGTTTGAGCACTGAAGTGTTTTCTGCCCCTGTACTATCTGTCAGGCTGAGTAAGGCAGGTCATTGAGATCTCAGCAGCCGAAGATATCAACAGTCATGAAAGGACTTTCTTGGTTACTTTCTTCAAAAAGTATTATTTCAATTTCCACACCTGAAATACTGAGTATGGGAGACTGACAGAAATTATTTACCCCTGAATGGAAGGAGTGAGCTTGAAGTGAATTGTCCACTTTTTCAGTTCCTGGCAGACAAAGGGGCAGTCGCTGAGCTGCAAACAGCTGCTTCCAGAGATGAATTTCTTCAAGACTGATTCCAGGCCTTGGCTAAAGAATGGCATGTTAGCTGCAAAACCATGAGCCTAATACCAAAAGCTGCTTTCACATTTCAGCATACTAACTGCCACAGACTGTTAGGCCACACAATTGCACGGTAAATCTTGTGCTGCAAATGAGGAAGGTGAATGTCTTGCAGCAGGTCACGTAAGCTCTAGCCAGTCTGTTGGAGGCTGTGCCACCTGAGAAGAAACATGCCAGTATATTTTAGGCACACCTATTGCAAATATTTTTAACCCTATTCAAGTACTCAGAAGCACAGGCCAGACCCTTCTGTTGCTGTTGACATCTCAGTTTCACCAAAGCAGTGCTGGGGTGCCAACTTCCACAAGGCTGGAGCCACCAATCTGTAATGTCAGCAGGGATGTGACTATGCCCACACATTGCCACCAATCTGTAGTGTCAGCAGGGATGAGCCACCTGCTTTCTGTCATAAAGCTAGGAATACTTACACCTAGCTGGTGTTTTGTGTGAAACCTGGTCACACATTCCAACACTGCCACAGCTCAGAAAAAGATTTTTATGAAGACTTCTGGAATCTCCAAGCACAGACTTGCAGAGTGCTTGTCACCAGATCATTCAACATAATTCGGCTTCATTCTCAGAGTGGTGGTAGACCTGGGCCCAAAGTGATGGCCCAAGGAGCAGCTATGCTCTTTTCTACCCCTTTTTCAAAATAACATGGATCTTTTCTCCAGACAGTGGTCATTTAATAGCCCAACAGATATTCCCATTCTCCTCCACCCCAGTTTTATGGCTTAAATAAATAAATTTTTATTAAAATATCATTGCATCTCCTGGGAGCAGGTACAACCTACAGAGATCAATTTTTTTTAATTCAAAATTTTTGATAGTGCAAATGTCCTTTTTCAGGTGCAGCAAACCGAGGACAGGGCAGCTACTGTGGACAAGGAAAGAGGGTTACCAAAGCAAGGGCAATGGATATTCAGAGACAAACTTCAACATAAATTACCTGTTCAGGCCTCCAGTTATCCTCTCTGCTGTTTTAGCTTTCAAACAGATGAGTACTATCTGATGTACTTTAAAACACAGCAATGGAAATCAGTATACCATACCTTTGAGGAGGACAGTCCCATTTGCAGCAACAACACATAGTGACATAGCTGAAAATCAAGTGGATGAAATGCTGCTGTGGCTCCAAGTCCTACATTACTGACAACTCATATCAACACCTCTAGGCTTCTCAGTATCACGGGTTTCAACACAGGAGGCTTCAGCTCAGTTCCAGCCCTCATTAACAACACAATTATAGCTAAGTTACACAGAGTGTCTCCTTTGAAGGCAAACTGTGGTGAATGCAGCCTGGCCTCATCTATGTATGAAGCTAAATGGCATTAATTTGCACGCCCCCAGTAAATTAGTTATCAGCCTGCAGGAGAATACACATCTTGGTGTATGCTGGAAAGAAGTGTGGTAGCAGACATTAGCATCCCCTCTCCACATCCAGTAGGCAGATACCATCATGTTGGAATACATCACAACATGCTCCTGGTATTTACTGTGTCCTACTGAAGGTCAGGAATAAACCAGAAAGCTGTGCTGAACCCCATCCACCATGTACGTTACATTCCTCAGGTAGGTATGCTGAAACCAACCATGCACAATACCTTCCTCAGGACTCAGCTCTGCCCTGGGGAACAGGGCACAATGTTACCAAGGAGTTCTTGGTGAATCTGCCCACGAATCCACCATTCCTGCAGTTGTTACTTCAAAATAAAATCTGCCTTTGGGACTAGAGACAAAGGTATGTGCTTATGCCTATAAAACACTTACTTGAAACATGTAATTAAGCAGTAATGTTATTTTAATGTTATTGCTCCTAACCCTGTGTTTCCTAAGAAAGCTGTGGGAGGGCAGGAAATGCACCTGTAATATGAGCTGGCTGGCAGGGATTAGCTGCTTCCCTTTGCCGATTTCTGAACACATGCGTGCGTGTGTTACTTTATGACTCAATAAAAGTCCCACAGGAGTTGTCCTGAAGGTTGCTTTCTTTTGGATGTCCAATAGAAAGATGACCCCTGGAGGAATCTACGATGTCAGAAGATGTGCTATCAAAATCAGTCAGATGTTCAATATTGAGCATGGAACAGCAGATTAATTTTTCATGGATGGTTTAAGATACGGTGGTTGTTTGTACAGCTCTAGTAACTAATTCTGTGCTGGTTTTTAAGAAATAACAACAGTGTTGCTTCCAAAGATAGGGGTGTATTGGGGATTTAAAGTGGTCATTAAGCTGTGAAAATTTCAAAATTATCCAGCAAGAATGAAAAGGCTAAGGGGCTGAGAATATAACTTTAAATCTAGTGTAACTTCAATTAAAACAATTAATTTTGGATTTCTCCTTATCATGTGTAACTAAATAGGATTAAACTATTTTACTATACAAATGAATAAAGTCTAGAGTTGTTATCACAAGAAGTTTTTAATATGATTTGTGACAAGCAATATCAAAGTTATCAACTCTCAAGCTTCATGTTCTGAAACCAGACAACTCTCAGCAACAAAAAAAGTTGTGCACTGATAAACATAGGAGGCGTATTGTATTTTTTAATTAAATATGAAAACATGAGCTGTGTACATTATTTTTTCCCTAGAAAACACAGCAATTTCAAAAGTTTATCATAAAATATTTTCATGAAATGAGTGAACCAGCAAACACATGCACTTGTGTGCCTTCCCCCCTCCCAAGAAAAGTGATGAGAGAGACATACGCAAATGTAATAGTTAACAGAACAAGTGGAATTTTGTCATAGTTTGGTTCTTTTTGGAAAGGATGGAATGTAACATTGTGCTTGACTTCCTATGTCACAACAAAAAATATTTGGTGCAATATTTTAACATTTTCTTTTTAAGTTTCAATCTGGTGGAGAAAAATACCTTTTTCTATAATAAAATATGTCTGTTCTTTTTAAAACGTAACTTTTTTGCACAAAATAATTTTGTAAACTGTTATTTCAAGGGCAAGGTAGGCGGTCCCGTGTCAATGTCCTCCCCCCCACTTAAAAATGTGATCTGATCTGAAGCAAAACAGGAAAACACAAAAAAGAGCGGAGCAGAGGTTGCTTTGCAAAGAGAAAATAGGGTGTGTTGGACGGGGGAGAGGGGAGGGAGCGTGTGGTGCGACAGAAAAAAGTTAAAGGTCACTTTCGCCGTAGAGCGCTGTGGAGAAGGACATGTAGTCCAGGGCACCGGGTACAGCATCACGGCCATTGTAGGGTGCCATCCTAGCAATGCAATATTCAGCCTGGTCAGGAGGCAGCTCCCGCCGCAATTCATCCACAGTGATGTAGTTCTGCAATGGGGACAAATGAGAAGGCAATCGTTACTTTCTGGAAACTGACTTTCCTCCTCTGAGGGACAACCATCACCTGTAGCACCAGGGCGGCAGGCAACACTCAGGGCTA
This sequence comes from Vidua macroura, assembly GCF_024509145.1. NCBI lineage: Eukaryota > Metazoa > Chordata > Aves > Passeriformes > Viduidae > Vidua > Vidua macroura. The sequence continues at coordinate 33,663,398 of NC_071576.1, forward strand.
GGGTCCCAACAACTAGACCTGTGCTGCACACCCACACAGGGAGCTCTCTGCACTTACACCCTGGGAGGATAAGCACTCCTGTTTGGACAAGCAAATGGTTTCTACAATGAAGATTGGTTTTGCATGAGAGATGCTGGTGCAGCTGAAAAAAGACCTGGAGGTAAGTCAAGCAAGTTGTTAGTGCTATGACTGTGCCTTCCTGTTGACAAAGGAGGTCCTGCTGAAAGTAAATGGGAAGAAGCAGAAATTTAATTTGGATGCTGTCGCTCACCAGCAGGAGGTAACAGCTGCTTGTGCTCCTTGGGAGTTGCCATTCCCTCTCTTCAGAGAAAAGGAAGAGGCCAATCCCCACTAGTTCTTGCTAGTGCACCAATGCAAGCAGCAGACAAGCAAACACTTTGTATTGCTTTCACAGTTCCAGCAACAGTCTTTTCACTGCGGACATTTTTTAATAAGCAAGCAAAACTTATGTAAATTTGGCTTCTGGAGAGTGACTGCACTGAGCTGAGCTAGCTCGGTCTCTCTCCAGGCAGTAGGTAACAGTAGTTGCCTGTTTGCTAATCATAATCACTATGTTGTCTTTACCTAACTGACTCACGGCCATTTGCAGTCTGTCTGAGCAATAGCTCAGGTTTCACACTATCCCTCTCTCTCCTGTGATGTCTTATAATTTCTTTCTCCCTTTCACTTTAATGACTGGGGTATGAGGGACTTTTCTTCAAAATGAAATATTAATTCCTGTTACAGTCACCAGAGAAGTTAAACACTGACAAGTATATGTAACACACTGCACAGAGTAAACAACTTAGTAAGTAATACTGCATCTCAAAGTACCTATTTATTTAGTGGTTAGCTTATCTGAGTAACATGGAATTTTCTGGCCTCAAAAGACAATAGAACTGGCTTTGCTCAGGTATATGTCTCAAGGACAGGGATCATGGGTTTCTAGATTACAATTACAAAAAGATTTTTAGTGAAAAATGGAAACCAGTACTGGATTTAAGGGTAACTCATTACAATCTGAGAAATGGTATCCAACTTCTCATGTGAAATAACTAAAATCATTAGCAAATAAAGAGATATGATAATATTACATGTGCATATTATTTGTTCAGTTACATAAAAGATTAGTGGGCATTGTTATATAAGAAAAATAAGATTACATTTTTTATCAGCTGCTTCCCAGATGATGTAAATTCCAAAAATTAATACTTTTCATATCACCCTGAGTTCTCCTACATTCAACCAATTTCTGTGGTTAAAAGATGTCCCCCCTGCAGATACAGCATATCCTCAATGAAAATCTATTGATTGTGTAACAACTGATAGTGACATGTAAATCTGAGAAAGATAATCTCAAGTTTACAGCTGTCAGTAATGAACAGTTTTCAAGACTAATCAAAAACCATCTGTTGAACTTGTTAATTTTAAAATAACATTGCGACCAAGCTCTTAATTAAATTTGAAGCAAGAGTGGGCTGCAAAGTTCTGACTGACAGCTGAGCAAGACTTTTGAGTGCCTTAGCAGGCTGCTCATTAACCCACACTTTAACCTTGCACTCCTTCAGCACTACAGAATGCTCCTGTAAAAACAACCTCCCATGGCAGAATGCTTCCCTTGACACTTTCTCTCCGAGACAAGAGAAAAAAGAAAGCAAAAGTTAAGCAGATAAGGAAACCAAGGTGTGGAGCCTGACCTTATCTCCAGCCAGGATCTTGAAGGAAGCCATAACCTGGTCAGCAGTATCTGTATCTGCCGTCTCTCGGGACATGAAGTCGATGAAGGCCTGGAAGGTCACTACACCCAAACGGTTCGGGTCAACGATGCTCATGATGCGGGCAAACTCTGCCTCTCCCTGGAGAGCAAGAGAGTCATGTCAGCCTGGGGACTTAGGCAGCAGTGCTACCAAAGTGAGGAGAAACCATTCAGCAACTCATCTCACAGGCTAGAAAACAAAGCCAAATAGAAAACACCTCTGGGTTTGTTTTTTTTTTAATCAGGATGTTCTTTTTTAGTTTGCTGTTGTGTACAAATGCTTCCTACTCATTTGTCCACTGGAATAGAACATTGCCAGCTATGCCTGAGGATAACATCCAGCTCTAGGACAATGTTCCTATTGGGGAACAATACCAACTGACTTCAGAGGAAGACCCAAATTTCTCTGTACATGTGCTAGATGTCTGTAGCAATATTTGAAGATCAACACTCCTCAAATCCTTTTACTTTCATTTACTTAAAAGAAAACTTCTACAGTTTTCTTCAGCTGACAGAAGAGATGTCTCTGGGACATTTTATAGTATTGTACTCATGTTTAATAGGCAAGCTTTGCAAAGAAGGACTTGCATATCTGGAGTGGACATGGGAAATAGTCTCTACAGGGAAGATCCTACAAAGAAGTTTTGCTACAGAAACCAAAACCTTGTAATGTAGTTTTCTTCATTTCTTTCTGCATTTAAACCAAAGGTTCTCATCTCTGGGATTCCCTCCTCCCCAGGTAAGGTGGAGGGAAGAGCAGAGCAGAGTCTTTTCCTGGGAACAGGCTCTCCTAACACATTCAGAACAGTATACATTCAAGAGTAATTAAGATGCCTTATCAAATGTTGTAGTCTTGGCATGCTACACCAAAGAATCTGTATATGTAGTGGGCTGATGAGTAAGATGATTAAACACTATTTTGCCTGATATCAGGAGCAAAGACACCAAAAGTGCAGATGAGTATGCTTGCATTGTGCTCTTCTCCTGCCCTTTGATGAGCAGCAGTCTTTGGTGAAGCTCTTCCTAATAGCTGTCATGCCTCTCAAGGTATGACGTTACTGTTCTGAATATTCAGGTATTCTGGTAAGGAAAAGCTACAGGAGAATGACTGGAACTTGAACTTACATGTACAGGAGAGGAGATGTGAAATGAATGGTAGGAATGAGAGAAGCAGCATTCTGAGTGTATTCAGAAGTGAGGTCACGTATACATCTGAATGATTTCAACTGATATTCAGGGCTGGGGGAGGTTGTGTGTGCTATGCAGAGAGCAGGCATCAATATGAGGAAGCTTACTATTTCTTCCAGTAGTAGCTACACAGTTTGATAAATATAATTTTTATTTCAAACATACATGAATTAGACAATTATTTCAATTTTTGTACCTTTGGCTAGACCTGTGAGACAAGAGTTTTACGTGTACAACTAAGACTAGATTTAACATTGCTGGTAATTCTGGAAAATAAGGCTATATTTACCTTGATTCACTACACATTCTCCCTGTATTTTTGAAGGTGCCTACAGAATCACTTTGAATAGGAGTGACAGAGGGCTCTACATTACCATATTGTAACCCATGGAGATAAGGCAGGCTCGGAAATCTTCACAATCCATCATACCAGTCTTCTTCTACAGAGAATGACGCAAAGATGGAAAAGGCCAAAAGAGAAAAGGGAGACCAGTCCAGGGAGAAATGAACCCATAGGAGATGTTATAAAGAATGAGTTTCAGGGGGGAGAATATAGAAGGAGGATTTACAGGGCAATGAAGAGTAACAGAGGAAAGGTAGTTTGTGAAACCATGAAGAAGCAAAGGTGGTTTTGGACATGGAATAGTTTATACACAAGAAACATATTGGTGATGGAAGAAGAGCAAGAAGATATTAAGCAAGACAGATTGAGGAATGGGCAATGAAAGGAGTTAGTTTTGAGCGACACAGAAGGAAAAAGAACATTTTGAAGATATAAAAGGAATTCTCCCAAGACAAAAAATTAAGGAATTAAAAAGGAATAGATACCAAAGTGCATTTTGAGAGGAAGTAGTATAGAAAAGTGATGTATATACAGTCAAACACAAGAACAACAACAACAGATGGATTAAGACAAACAAGAAAAGAAAGGAAAAAACCTGTTATTTTTTCACAGTTTAATATCTGGCTGTGTTCACCACTAGCTTTCAGTACCTGTGCATCGTTTCCAATATCGTAACCCAAGCTGATGAGACAGGCTTTGAATTCCTCAGGGCCAAGTGTGCCGGAGTGGTCCTGGTTATGCGGTGTGCCAGGCAGCAGGACATGCAGTGCCAGTGCGGTGACGGTGTGGGGCACAAGGAAGGGAGACACAGGGGAGATCAAAGGGAGGTGAAAGGACAACAAACAGGTGCACCATGCAGTGGGTGAGGAGAGAGAAACAGGAAGAATAACATGCAGATAGAAAGACAGGGAAGAAAAATAAAAAGTGCACAACATTAGATATCACAATGACATTTCAGGCTGTGCTAAAAATGCTCTTGGAACAGTTCCTTCTCAGAGAGCTCATCCCATGTTTAGAGCATTTGAATGACAAAAACAGCTGATGCTCAGAAGCCTCAAGATCTCAATCTCCCAAGTGAATTACTTGCATCACTGCTTGTTATCCAGTGTCAGAAGCCCTGTGTTTCACTAGTAACCCAGAGTGCAGGTAAGCAGGCAGAGGCAGTGGGAAGCATTGTCTTAATCTTATAGGCAAAAGTTCCACTAAAGGAGTAGGTGAGGGCAGGTATGTTTGGCAAAACACCCAAGGAAGTTTAGCTGTCAGGGCATCTGAGGAACAGACAAAGAAAACCAGCTGAAGCTCAGGGGAGCAGCGTTATGGCTGTATTTATGAGACCTGCACAGGGGGTGGAGCTTTGACTGGCAAAGCTATTTCAAAGTGCTCAGCTCTGCCAGCAGCACAGATGTACAGTGCAGCACCACACAGCTTGGCAGCTGCTCCTCCCTTTGCTCATTGCTCGCTCCCCAGTGTGTGGACATACCCCTCAAATAATACGCAAGCTACTACAGGAACTAAGAATCCCCATCCATCCTGCAGAATTTTAGCTCAGAACAGCCCCAAAGCATTTAAGAGCCCCTGCCTGCTGCCACCACCTCTGGCCAGATCAAGGAAGCTACAGACAGGATGATGGGGCCAATTTCAAGTGACTTTCTTCAAGAAAACCCAGTTTTTGAAGTCAATGTTAAGCCTTCATAATCAAATAGTTGAAGGCGGGAAAATCCTGTTCTGTCTGCATTAACATTTAGACTATTGTGAAGAAGGGGCAAATGATATGAAGGTCAAAATATAAAATCTACAGGGCTTCATGAGTCCCTTTCCTAAGAAAAGAACCCATGGCTTATTTTTCTTAGCTAGAGAAAGGCTGAAATAGCCAGTCTTCAGCAATTTAAAAGCATTGCCAATCTCTGAGGGCAAGCCATCCTTAGATATAGCAGAGATGGTGTAGAAGAGTGGAGAACAGATGGTCCCAAGAATTCCATAAACCAAATAATTTGCTCTCTGGAGAGGAATGGATAAAAGTCTAATTGCCTAAAAAAGTCTTCAAACCTCTCCATACTCTTGCTTTACTGGGAAATGTTGCAGTTTCCTATGAAGACATACCTCTCCCAGGCTAACAATCACTTGGCAGTCTTCACAGAAATGAGTGATCCACAGGAGTGGCATTTTTAAGACTGAAACATCTTCTGTGATCCCATTTTATCACAGTGACTGCTTGTTTTTTATTGCACTGTGCAGTCCACATGGAAGCTTGTAGCTGCAGTCAGCACTGACTTACCCTGTCAAAGTGGTTGAAAGAAGCCCGGAATTCATTCATCTGTTCCTGGCTGATTCCTTTGGCATCACGGGTCAGGATCTGGTTTTCCACTTCGTTGATGGTTCTAGCAATTGTTGTTAGTAACTGCTCCCAGCCCACGCGGATATGCTAGTAAAAGAGGTCAGGACAATATCGAAATTAAGAAGTCGCTCTTCTGCTTCTGAGGCCAGTGGATCAGCTGGATCAGTGCTACTTATTGCAAATTAAATGATCCAATGTGGAAGGCAGTCCCTGGTGTCCATTTTCTCAGAAAAGATTCCTTCTAATCTGCAGGTGTTTAAAATCTGAATTTTGACTGAAAAAACCCCATGCTGAAGAGGCCAATTTCTGATCTTTCTTTCTCTTTCTTAAGAAAAACTTGGTCCTATTGCAAAATTCCTTTGCCTGATCAAAGCAACATATTGGAGGCCTTTAACACAAATGAGAGGCAAGCCCAGTGCTTCTAGGGCTTAGTTAAGCAGAAGACTCTTCTTAACCAAGAAACTGAATAAAACACAATGCTTGAAAGACACTGGTGCTCCTCTGCTTCTGCTGTTGTTTAACAGAAATGGCCAGAAACCAAAAAAAACCAAGTTTCAAAGCCTGCCTGTGTTCAGCTGGACTAATGCTGAACTCAGATTGCTCCCAAGAAACCTCACATTATCAACAGGAAGCCAGTCTCTGACTTTAAAAAAAACTTCTGCTGAACTTTTTTTTTTTCTGCCACGTAGTGGCAGCTCAAAATCATCAGCACTTCCCTTTCTAATCCCGGCTAACACAATCAGGTGGCAGGAGAAACGAGACTCGTCATTTTTTCAAGCAACACTGTGGGATCTCATTCAGGTTGTTTCTGTTCTCTATATTTGGAAGTACACTGGAATGGTTGGCATGAAGTATAGTAAGGCAAAAATGAAATTCTGTGACGTGTCACTGCACGCTTGGCCATATTATCAAGCTCTCCATTTTTCTGAGAACTACAACACGTTGCCAGAGCTATATGTGGCTGATGCTAACTGGCCACAGCAGATGAGGCTGTTTAGTTGCTGCCAAAACATTTACCTCCATGGTGTAGTTGGTGTGCTTGTTGTCAAAGATAAGGGCTTCCTGGATCAGCTGGTGGTCTCCTTCCAGCTGGTCAATCTTTGGTTTGTAATTCACAATGCTTTTCTCATACTGCCGCAAGTGGTTGAGCTGGTCCTCCAGGGTCCCGTGCATCTCTATTGAAATGCGGCCAATCTCCTGCATTAACAAAGCCAAAGGAGTTAAGACTCCACGGAAAGGACAAGACCTAACATGCCTGACATTTATTGCAGCAATTTCCCTCTCACAAAGCACGATGATTCAAAAAAAAAAAAATCTCATGGGGCAGTTACTTCACAGGAGCTGAGACAATGTCAGCAAAAAATTTAGCACAGCACTGAACACTTTTCAAGAGAGGTGAATCACATAAGATGTGTCTAATACAAGGATACAAAAGAAAAGGAAACTGCAGTCCATAAGCCAGTAATCTACCAAGCCAGATCTTTCTCTGGTGTATTGTCTTTCACTAAGTTACTTCTTCATAGAGACATTTCTTTAATTGCTCTCTTCTTTTCAGCTCCTGCCATAGTAATAGCTTCGTATTTTTATAATTTATCAACTCCAATGACTTTAACTCAAATATTACCTAAAGAGTGATCTCCCTTAAAAATGTCTCCTTTGCAGATGTTTGGCGTATTAATTGGATTTATTTAGTTACATGCATCAAGACCATTGCTGTACAAGCAATTACACAAACTGTCTCTGATCTAGGATTTTGAATTTGTTGCATATAAACACAAATCTTAAAATACCAGTGTTCCCCATCTTAAGTAATGCTTTTTTTCTGGTACTAGAGCTAGAGGAAGAAAAGTACAAGCACCTCAGTAACCAATACCAATCTTTGGATTCTTGATATTTTCTATGATGTTTCTCTTGCTGCAACTTGAAGAAAAAATGGCTGTGACAGTGGGCAAGAGAGATCGCGAATAAGAATATCAGTGAAGACCACAGGGGAAAACAGTGTTTCAAAATTTGCAAAGCACTACCTCCATCTTGGTCTGGATCCAGGGTCCAATGACATTGGCCTGTGCACCAAACTGTTTACGAAGTCGTTCATTTTGCTGCTGGCGAGCGTGTTCTTCCATCAGGGCTTGATCCCTTCTGGGAACCAGCTGCCGCACCTACAACAAAGAGTAACAGTGTGCAGCTTAGACACACAAAGGCACATGTACAGGAAATGCAGAAGTTGCCACAAGGGAGGGAGGAGTGGGTGTTTGCAGTGAATACGAGCTGTCATATGGTTTTAGTCACAGTGGGCAAGCTCACAGAAGGTGAATCCTATCTGCTGTAGGATACACACAAACTCATGTCAAGCCATGGAAGACTAGAAGCAGCTTCCATTCATTGTTTGGGTTTTTGGTGGCTCATGATAACTGAGTTGCAGGATTCTGTTCCGATCTCACATGGGTGATTTTGTTTGGTAGTAAGAACCATAAGCACAACGGGTACAGACAGTAGCTGCTCTTTTAGGATTACAGCAGGGAAAGGCTACTTGGTGCAGAGATAGAACATCGGAAGGGCTGAATGGTGACAAAGGATACTGATTCACATGCTGTACTTACCTGCAGCAACTGAAGACTAAAAACCTCAAAGCTTTCAAATCTAGCAACTTTAATTTAAAATTAGCATGTAAAAGGGGGTCTGATGTGCCTTAGGCAATTATATCAAAGATCGCTTCCACTCTCCAAGTACAGGACAACTGAGCCAAAACCAAATGACAAAACCCCACTAAACTCAGCAGTAAGCATGAGAGGGTAACTGCAGAGTAAATTATCCGTTTCCTGGGCCCGCAGTGGTTGAGCAGTGACATTGTCCCCCACTATCCTGCAAGGCTGGAGAAAGAACTCACATGTTCCCATTTGCCATTGATCTCATGTGGGGTGATTGTAGTGTAAGGATTTGTTCCTGCCATGTTGACATGGTATGTCTGGACAATCTTTGAGACTTCATTGTGGATTCCCAAGATGGCTTGTCGCTCCTTATCCGCATCTGGCAACGTGGCTTTGAACTGCTCGTGAGCTGTGGATAATCCCTGCAGAAGGAAGGCAGCAGCAAAGGGAGGGTAAGAACATTATTTATGAAATAGCCTCTTCAGCAAATATATTCCTGAAGTGACTGTAAAAGCTAACATTCCCAGGACACAATGCAGGCTACCTTAATACACTTTTCAGGTTCTCTCAATATCACTAAATGGGATGTTTTAAGTAGATAAATGATGTGAAGTCTTGTTTTCCCTCTCTGTCCCATGTTGACCAGTGACAGAGATCACATACCAAAAAAAGGAATAATAATGGCTCATAATTTAGGGGGAACTATTTCTCCAACATTGCTCAGTGACTGCTTGTTAGCCTCTTTGGGGACAAAGATCTGACTACTAGAATTACTATTAAAGTCTCACTAGTTTAAATGCGCTATATGCTCTTCTCCCACTAGGTATGCACTATTTCTACACCCAAAGTAACTCCAGGTGAGTACTGAGGGTCAGATTCAGTTTGATCAGAGTCAGTTAGAACCAGGTGAAGGTCTTCCAGCCAACTGCAAACTTGCACAGGCATCACATGCTCCTGCTGCTGGAAAACAGCTCCTTCTCCCTGACCACAACAGGCCCTTCCTGCTCCCTGTCTCGCTGTGATGCCCTGGCCTTGCTCCAAGGACTGATGGTTGGGGCGTGCTTGCTGGTACTCTGTAGCCAGCTGACAAGCCAGCTGACAAGCCAGCTGGTCCTGGCTCATCTCCCACTGCTTCTATAGGCCTTTAAGATACTTCATCCCAGAAACCTAGAAGATCAACTCTAGGGAAAGAGGCAGGAAAATGCATGGGAAACAGAGGTGTGTGCAGGGATAAACAAGGGAACAGTGTGGACAGAAGAAGGAATGAAAGTAAACCACATGATTGACTGCTCTCTCTCACAACACGCACTGTTAACTATTTTCTGTAAAATCCGTCCTTACATGGTGACTCATTGCTTTGCAGCTGCTGTAGTGGTCACAGAGATGTAATAATACAAGTCTGGGGGCTGGGAAAGACATTGCAAACAGTCACAAGGAGACAAGGGAAATGGTTAAGTGCTGTTTAGATTATTTTGCATTAAGAAAGACTTAATGAACTCCTTTGTTCAGGAGGGAAGGATGGAAGAAACAAGTAGCAGCTCAGTAACTGTCAGTACTGCATGGAAGTCCTGGCTGTTGTGTTCTCTGTAGGTCTCCCATTTGCTGCCTCACTGATGGTGACACTCCTGTCAGCCATTCTGGCAAAGACCTGACTTGGATTCTTTTCACAAGCCCATTGAGCAGGTGAAATACAAGTCCCCACTGCAATCCAGGAAAGAGTAATTCCTGCTGTCTAAGGTCTGCAAATGACCTTAGATACCTCAAGTTGCTTTCCTAACACCCTTTCAGAAGGGGAAAAACTGAGATACTGTGTTTGTCGCCTTAGAGAAGGCAAGACAACTTTGATTTCAAATGGTAATTCAGCACCGAAGTGGACAATTCTGTTTTTTTCTTGTGCTTAGCATCAAAAACCAACTAGTAGCTCAACTGTCCTTGTGGCACATCCTATCACATAGGACCAAATGACCTGGACACAACATTCCATGTGAGAACTGACCTGCAGACCCTGTAAGCAGCACTAAGCTTTGCTCATGTGGGTTAAGAAAAATTCCACAAGACCCTAAAAGGTTCTCTCATTTTTCAGGTTTCCATTAATATGGCTCTGGAGTTACTCTGAAAAATCTGTTTCAGTTTTTGTGTTCAGCTAGGATGATGTATGTATGTATGCTTTATACCTATTCAGATCCAGGTTTTTGGAGAAAATAAGGAAAAACATACTCATTTTTGTTTCTCTTGATAAGGCTCACTCAATAGAGCAGAAGCACCAAAATATAACCTATAAATTCATACCACTCTGAATTCATACAACTCAGGAGACCCCAAACCTCTCACTGTCCCCACCTAACTGGTGCAAATGACTGCTCTGTACCTGGATCTCCTCAATGGTATGAACGATGAATGTGTCCTGCAGATCTTCCATGGCCCCTTCCATCCAGTTATTGAAAGGGGCAGCTCGTTTGGCATACTCCAGGTACAACTGGTCAATTGTTTCCAGTAGTTTCTCTGTCCTCTGTGCATGCACAAAAAGAAATAAAAGAAAGAAAATCAGGAGAGATGGCTGGAGAAGAATAACCACATAGATACATGGGTTGTCTGAGCTGCTCCTTCCTTTCAGACCTCCTTGATGCTCCCAGGATGGCACATCAGTAAAAATCTCTCTGCTGTTAAGAGATTACACACTGGACAGATTTTTTCCCTCTAAGGGAAATAAAATAAATCCAAGGTCCTTTGAAATAAAACAAAACAAAGCAAAAATTCAGGCAGAATGAGATTACAAAACACACTAAAAAGTAAAAATAAATCAATAGCCTGAGCAAACAAATGGCACCATAAGTGAGCTGAAGAAAAGCAGCCTAAGTATACTGAAATGTAGCTCATGTTTACAATTTTGGATGTTCTAGGAGTTCATAAGTGAGCTGATATTGCTTGTGCCCGCTGCAGCTTGGCCCCCACAAACACACTACCCAGAAGGTCCAGCTCGTGACGTGTCTCACCTCCAAGGCTTCTCTGCGTTTCTGGGTTAGGGCACCCAGATTATCCCACTGATCACAGATCTTCTGGCACCTGGCATTGACACTGGGAGAGTCGTAATAGTCCAGCTCACTATAAAGGGTGGGAAAAAAAATGACAAGAAGTCAAATAATGTCCCTGTACAGATATAAGAGAAACCTATTAGAAATCTTTATCAGTCTTGAAGACAGATTCAGACAAAGAGATCATGGTCACTGCAAATAAAGCAGGTCAGGATGACTTGTTTAGCAAGTTTAGGAGACACTATATGTTATGCTGAACCAAGCAGCACAGAACAGGACTACCCAAGGCCTCAACAAATACTGGGGCTGGCCACCTGATGGGAATAACTTGCCAAAGGGGGAAGGGAGTATAGACTTTTGCTCAAACTGGAAATAAGCAGATTATGATGAGACCAATCTGCTCCCGTATTCTGCTTAAGAACATTATGCAGTCTAACAAACTGTGTCTTATACATCAGAATGGAAACAGAAGATTTTATTAGGAACACTAAGAAACTGATTAAGATTGTCCTAAGAATTGCATAGTATAGGTGGCAAGGAATAGCTATATTACATAACCCAGTAAATTTATTTAGGACAATCCCAGAATAACTGTGTAGGTTTCTCTCCTATATGCCTGACAAGAAGTGCTTTGCTGACATGTCTATAAGGCTGACACTCAAGGAACACAGGCTGGTAAAAGTATGACTGGGGAAAGGAGAACAAAGAGGCACACTAAAGCTTGCAGCCTTGCATGCTTCATGCTCATGTGGGCAAAGAGGGAGAAATCTGCAGAGGGAGACCAGCCAATCTGGGAAGTGTCAGCCTTGAAAGAAAACCTCAGAATAAATCACTGGGAATAAATCACTGAGTGACCCTGAGCCATCTGATGAGCAATTCTTTAAACAGTAATGCAGGTTACACTCTTGCCCCCCTCAGCCTTGTTCCTTCATGCTATTGTTTTGCCCTCCTGGGGTGTGTGGCAACAGCTGTTGGTGGAGTCCTCCAGTAAACTAGCCAGGTAACTGATGGGGGCTAAAAATAACTTCTTTGCTAGGTTTTTAATCCAGATCAGTTGCTTGATCTACTTTGCTGCAGAGCCAGCACTGCAGATGAAAGAACTCCTCCTGAAAGCCTAACCTGTAACACACCTGTGCTGGACCATTGCAGCTAAGGAGGGGAATGTGCCATGTCCACAAACATTCCTGCCATGGGTAGCTACAATGGCTTCCTCCCACCCTCTGCATCTCTTGGTAAGTGTGTCTCTTGGGGAGAGAAGACCTCTGCCATGGTTTTTCAGGGCATGGTCTCTTTGCTGAATTGGAAGATGGCTTTAATAATAATAGCAGAGCCGGCTGTTCTCACACTTTAGAAAAAATAACCTCTCCCACAGCTTAGGCCTCAGTCTTCCCTGTTGCAGTTAGAGCTGCAGCTGCTTTGGCTGACATGTAGTGTGTGCTTTGGAAGTGGCAAGTCAGGTAATGCTTGCTGACTAGACAGACCCAGTTTTAATCTTACTGACATGGAGGATTGCCTTGAATCCTCCTCCTGTTCCAAGGTCAATCCTCCAGTGGAAAAGAGAGCAATTCTGTAAATCTCTGTTGTTAAAGAAGATAATGATCTTGATCCAATAATCCTAATTTTTTAGAGAAAAACAGCTCTTCAGCCCAAGAGGACTGATCTTGGCCCAGACATTAACTTCGGATAGGCCAGTGTGATATAGAAATATTTTAAAAATAGGAAACAGAGTCAAACCCAAGTAGTTCAGACTGGTTTTTGCCAAGAAACATGCAGGGTTTCAAAACCTCTCTGTGATGCAGCTGCTAGCTCTTTGCCTGCCTGCTATCTCTAGCAATCCTGATGAGCCCCCCATTTCTCCTGGTAACTTCCTTCCACTCCATGAAAAGGAGTGGAGGTGAAGGTTTCCAAGCTGGAGGGAAGCAAGGAAAGAGCTGATCTGCTGCGAGGATGTCCTGCAGCAAGTGCTGAACAGAGTGCACACAGGGCAGGTACTCCTGGGGGAAAGAACGCTGGGCTCAAGCAGCTTTCTCCTTGCTGGAATAAGGAGGACTTTTATTTGTTTTGGTTTGTTTTTTTTGTTAAAGAGAGCAAACCGAGACCCTCCTATCCTCTCCTCTTTCCTTCCGTTCCTGGAAAAGTATGACAGTATTACAGGTCTGAAATACAGCATGTGCCAACAGCAGGTCAGACTCTTCAGGAAAGGGTTCATGGCAGCATAATGAACTGGAAGAGGATGGAAACTTGGCTTAGGTGTATAATTCTGCCTCCTCCTCAACAGCACCCACGGCTCATGCATTTTCTGGCCTACTGTTCTGGTGTGTCCGGATACTGGATAGCAGTATCCTAGATACTATTTGGAAACACTGGGAATTCCCAGCATTTTTGTATGGGGATGGATTTTTTTCTCTCCAGAGGGCAAAGCTGACTAAGCCTCCCTGGCCCCAAGGATGGGATGCGTGCTGGGGTGCCGTACTTGAGCTCTTGTGCAATAGCAGCAATCTGTTCCACGCGGTCCTGGTGTGCTGCCAGGTCACTCTCAAAGGCCTCGTGTTTCTTCAGCAGGGCCTTTATCTCCGAGAGGGTGGCAGTTTCGTAATCCTTCTGCTGCAGCATTGCTTCCTTTCCTGGGGAGGGAGCCAAAGGACAGAAGAATGAAGGACAGGACCCAGGGTGGCCAAAGCCAGCTCCCGGTGCCCAGGCACCCTCGAGGGTCCTCAAAAGAGCATCGGCCTCACTCCAGCTGCCCTGCCCGAGGCTCGTCCCTGTGCCTGCTGGCCTAGAGAAGCACAATGCTCACTTTAAAACCACGAAGTGTGAGTTTGCCATTAACAACACAGAAGGGCACATAATGTAGCTTAAGCCAGCACTGTCACAGTTTACGCTGGACTCGTCTCAGTATGTGCAAAATGGGTTATGCTGATCCTGTAAAAGCCCATGGTAGCATTTACTGTACAGCAACTTTTCCTCTGCTCTGTGGCTGCTCTCTTCTACCCAAAGTTCTCACTTTGCCACAGTTAGGAAATGCCAATGTTGACTGCATGATGCAGAAGAGAGATCAAGCTGGTTTCCATACACAGCTTTCTTACAAAATAAGAAATAAATCTAGCCTTCTCAAGAGCAAACTCTCATGGAAGGACCCATGCACAATCCATCTCCTCCTCCCTACATAACAGTCAGCACTGTGTCACTGTGTCAGGCAATAGGAAGCATGTAGGTTGGCATTACCATCTGTCCAGGACTCATGAATGGATGCCTTCTGCCGAAACTTCTCTGCCAGGTGATCGAGCCTCTCTAGCCTCCGGATCTCATTCAATAACCACTCCTCGTAGCCCTTCTCAGCCTGCTCTAGGCCACCCCAGGCATTGTTTATATCCTAGAGACAGAAACATGGGAAGGAAAGGCACGTTAGAAGTTGGAGGGAAGATGTTCAGCAGCATTAGTCTCAGTGAACTACATGGCTCCCACTGATTGGAGGGAGTGAGCATGTGCTTTTCATCTCACAGGGCTCTGCAGACAAGTCAGGGAGACATAGTGGCAGACTTAAGGCAAGCAGGACTAGAAATACAGGATATAACCATCTGCAGAAAAGAGCCTCTCTAAACACTTCTGGAGTTTTAAAGTTCCCCGTCATCAAACTTTAATGAAACTCAACCATTTCTGAATCAGAAAGAACGAAAGCCACCGAGACATCTCCTCATAAAGACCTGCAATTTGTGAAGAGTCTCAGAGTCTGATTTAGACACAGGGAAGCAACGATCACTTGATCCTCTCCTATCATGGCCTCCCTGATCTGTATTTTTCAGGGGTCCTCTCACAGAGTATGTCACTATGAAGGTGGGCAGTCCCTGCCCACCCATGGGCAGAAAGGACCTCTTGTTTTTTAGGCATGTTTGGGGTATATAGAAGCAGTCACCCCCACTCACCGAGACCATTTTCCCTTCGGAGGGCATGAAGGCAGGCCTATTGCTGAGCCGCAGCTTGGTCTGCAAGGTGTTGAAATTGATCTCAAGTTGGCACTTCTCCTGGACCTTGGGGGGCTTGTGCAGGCGGCGGTAGTCCCGGAAGTCCTCCAGCTTCTGCTGCATGGCTTGCATGGTGTTCTCTGGGGCCCGGTTCTCCAGCCAGGGGATGGTGCGACGAATCCACTCCAGCAGCTGGGAGGAGCAACGACAAGAAGCCTTGAACTGAAAACTGTGCTGAAACTGCAGGTGTTGCTCTGATTTCATAAGGGACCATTTACTTTTATGTTTGCTGTCAGAAAGATTCTGCTACCAGCAGGGCTCATAAAGGAAAGTTAGCCAGCTTTTTTTGGAAGTACTTTTTTTTAATGAGCAGCACATTCCCTACCACAATAAGTAGGTATTGTTTGTTGAAGCAGTGCCAATCCAACATACTTAAGGCACAGCTTTTGCACAAGCAGGACCAAAACTATATCCTCAGATTATGTTAAAGCCTTAAGAATTTTGCTGGACTGTTGCATAACTAAAGGATGCTGTAAGTCATCTTCAGAAGAATCTGACAGGAGAAATCAAGTTCTTGCCTTCAGTTCAGCCTTACACTTTTCCCACTCTAGCTTCCTCAAAGTCACTGTTGCTCTTTGAATATACCTCCATAACAAACCTATCTGGAGAGCTGGCAAAATGCTAATGCAATAGGCAGTCTACAGGGTGAGTGGAGTAGTGACCTATGCTTTTCAGATCAGGCTGAAACCAGGCTTATGGGTTATGTTTGCCCTTCTATTGTCCATCTTTTCCCTACTTATCTACCACAAACACACTCCAGACCACATTTGGTCTCTTGTAGGTTCCCTGTTGTCATTCTGACAGCCTTCTCAGTTAACAGATGCAGCCTCCACCTTGTATCTGACACAGATTCTTTCCATTAGCAGCAAATGTGTGTTTCTTTCCTCAAATATCTCTAACCTATATTCTCTGATCCAACTCCTGACTTCTACAGTATATTAACATACAAGCTATATGGAAGATGTAATGAACTTGTATAGTCCTGACGAATGCAAGTTAAACCAACTTGATTTTTCCTTCAATTTTAGCATTTCTGGGTTGGCTCTTAATAAACTGAGAAATTCAAAGCTTCTCTGTGGAAGCTTTCTGTTTTAAAGTATGTTGCTCTTGTCTTTAAGGTAACTTCAGTCTTTAATTTGAAGAGGGAAAACTAATTTTCCAGGGAAAACAGCAGTGGTTCAATAGCACTTTCCAAGATTACTTATCAGCATTAAATGCAATTCTTTTTTGCATACCACCACTCAGAAACCAACACCTACATCACTGGCCAGTTTTTCGTAGTCTTCCATGAGCTGTTCATTTTCTTGGTTGACTGCCAGCACCTTGCAGATCCGATTTGCTGCTGTCTCCGCCTGACAAAGAGAAGAAAAATGGAAGAAGGGAAATAAGTGGAAAAAAGAACCCAAACCAAAACTTTCAGCTTAGCTTCCTGCTACATACCTGCAGGTAAAATCTCCTACCCTTAGCTCTAGCAACCTGTCTGCACTTTGAGACATCTGTCCTGACCTCTCTGCTTTCCATCTGGCCTTCTGTAATGATTTGGTTTTTCCCTTCTTCAGAGATTCTCAGCTGTACTGATTCTGCCCTATGTGTTGTGGGACAACCAATGTTTCTATGCTTTTTCTGGAGCTGCTTCTATAAGAGGGCCTTGTTGTTTGATTCCTACCAGAGGGAGCCTGGCTACCTCTTCACAAAGACAGGGAATTTCTGCTGCCACCTCCACTCCCCACACCAGCATTCTGAGCTGGAACAGCAATAACAGAGTGATGTCAAGCTGATGAGACTGTCTCCATACTTTTATCCCAGAAAAGAAATACCCAAAACAGAGTTAAGCCACAGACTGGACTTATGGGAAAACTCCTAATTTTGTTTGGAAGATAAAACGGTAGATATTCCTTTTCATCTTAATTTCTGCCCAGCAGAACTGTATTCCATTTTTTTCTGGCACTGATTACAGGGCCACCTCCTTGGTGGAGCATACACCTACCATGTATTCAGAGTCTTATGATCCAGCTAAGGATTTCTTTTCCCCCCATTTTTCTAGGTGATCTTTCTGCTTACTCTTCCAAAACAAGTCTCACAAAAAAAAAAAAAAAAATTCCTACTGTTACTATTTAGGTTTGGAGTTTTTTTCTTTCTTTCTCTCCATTGTGAGACCAAAACCTGGTTCTCTGCAGGGAGCTCAATGTGTCAGAACATGAATTTGGAAAGTAAGGATCAGAAAAATCCCAGCTATGAACTCAGAAGCAGTGTTTGGCATGGGGGACATACAAGCAGGCCGATCCTTGCACAGAATGTATCTGTGGGTTATCAGCTCCCTCTATCATTACTATGGTGTGTGCCATACCACAAAGCCCGAGGACATGTCCCTGTGATGCATCAGGGGATTCCTCAGACCCCTCTTACCACAGTGCAGCTGTGACCCTGGTGCCTGGGAAAGGTGCTACAGGTACCCAGAGGCCCCCTCGGGAGAACTACTCCTTACAGAGGCTGAGTGCAAATAAGGAGGAGAGGCCAACACTAAAACAAATCAACTGTGAACGCTGTGTCCTGCCTCAAAACTACATTTAGAATTTATGCCAAATTAAGTTTTGCTGAGTTTATAGCTGGTAAGTTTCAACCTTTTCCTACTTTTAAAATACCTTTTATAATCTGTTTATTCAATCTTCAAGGACATTTGAGAAAAAAACCTCTAATTTTTGCAGCTGATATGAAGCAGCCAGAATAGCAATAAAGTCATAGGCTGTACAGTGATATATGGATTGCTAAGGTCCCAGGGGACAGAGCAATCTTATTCATTTGTAGAATGAAATGAAGCTGTTAAAACATCTATTCAGTCATCTGCCCCTTCACTAAAGTTGACCAGCTGTGAGATACATAGATTATCAGCTAATTTAAAACACATCAGGGAGACCTGTACAGGGAAAGGAGCAGTTTCATTTGGAAAGAAACCTGCAAAAAGTGCAAACAATGGTTACATTTAAGAAAGCTTGTACTTTGACCTATTTTTAACTAAAGTTTGTACTCTAATGGAGTGTTTTTGGATATTAAGAGAAAACTATAGACATGGGACCAAATAGTATGTCAAAAAGACATTGCTAGAGTCCTACCATGATATGCCTAGTGACTGCAGCGAACTGGCAGTACTTAATGTTTATCTCAATCACCCCAGGAGAGGTGTTCATTTAACTTTCTTATTTTTACACCCCATGAGCTCACTGCAGCAGCAGCCAGCTGTGCAGGCAGGATCCCCTTCCACTGAGGCATATTTACATGTATCTGATGATAGACTTTCTCCAGCTGCTCAAGTTTAAATATGTGTGTGTATATATGGGTGTTGAACAACTGTCCAAACAAAAAGACCCTAAGAATGTCAGCAGTTACGACATTATTTGTATTATCCTAATGGCAGGAGTGTAGAGGCTTTCTTTCCCTCACTAGTATTTGCCTCCCAATGGTTCTTGCCTTGGAAGTGCTACTGCTCTAGGCAATAGTGTGCAGCTGCTGCAGCCACAGGAAAGGCTCAGTGGCCACAATCACCATTAATGTCATGAGCAACACGTTACACTGTGCTCTGAGCAAGGTAGGACAAAAGGATACCAGAGCTTTCAGGCAACCTTCACAAATACCCTCCACACTACTGCTCATTGCTGATCCATGGTGATGGCAACCTCAAAACTAAAGTGAAACACTTTTAGGTAAAAGAGGAGTGGCACACCAAGGTGTTTACATGAGGCCAAGGCAGCTCCCCCTACACCTTAATTAGTTCAGTGGAAAAAACTATTTTGGCTTCCCCACACTGCTAAAGGGAATGACGCATTTAGGATGTTCACGCTAACTCCAAAAAAGCCAAGATGCTCACAAGGCACAGGGCTTCACTGAGAAGATGCAGAATCCTGGGCTCTGGAAGCTGCACACCTGTATTCTCAGAGAACCTGTGTGAGCTCATCAGCTTCAGTGCAGCATCGTGCTGACACATTGTACTGCTTGCACTCAGAGTCTTGGGGAGGGCAAGCCCAGGACATTCTGCTTGATACCACACTGCTGTGTCTATGCACATGCTGTCTGGTGGAATCAAAATGAAAAACTGAATGGCACCAATTTATCTGCCTTTTGTCTTTTCTATACTTCTCAACCATAACTTGAAATGCTTAGGATAGGAGTAGAGTTTGCTGTCTCTCTAGTTCAAAGATCCAAGTCTTTCTGCTGAGGAGGACCATGAAGGAAGGCATTCCTACAGTGCACTATGCAGGGATGCCTGCCTGTTGCTGTCCTCTAGCCTCAGGGGAAGATGCCTGGCTGCTGCTGTCCTCTGGCCTCAGAGGATCACTCCAAAATACTATACATCAAACACAATCTCTTAATAAAACAGTAAAACATTAGTTAGAAATCGCCACAAGTTTACAAAATATTAAGCCAACCAGTAGTTGCATGCATTTAGTTTGAAAGTCAGAAGCAGTTAGAAAACAAGCAAACCAACCAAAGCAAGTATATCTACAAATATATATATTAAAAAAAATGGCATAGAGAAAAAGCAGCCATCTACATACACATGTCAGCCTGGGGACCCTGTACCTTCAAAGGCTCAGGATAAGAGAATGAAAGAAGCAGAAAGCGGCTCATGGGACTCTCCCTTCAGGCCTGGTGCCAGTAATGAAAAATCTGGATGAAAAATTGAGCGATATCACAGTAAGTCACCTAACCCTGCATGAGGTGGCAACACAGTAACATCTGGGCAGGGGCTTGTACTCAGCAATCACTTTGCATTTGCCTGCAGTTTGAATCTGTGTCACTTAGCAGCTGGCTAATTTATGACTAGGGCAGCTCCAAAAAGGAGCTGTGCCCTTCCTGCCAGGGCACAGTTGAGTTGCTGGCCCATGAGGACTGCTAAAAAATTAATAATGTATTAAATCTTCCCTGTAAGCCAGCTGGACTACATGGGACTGAAACTTTTAATACTGAGAAACTTCATCTGTAGTTTTCGGCCCAGCTACTTGGTTCAGGTCCTGAGGCAAGCAGAAGACTGTTTTCAGTTATCCCAGCAGTCTGAGCATCCACCTAAATTGCTGATCAGAGCATGGAACCTGCTGAGCAGATTTCCAAATCATGGGAATGGGTGCAGAGAGAAAAGGAAGAGATTGGTGAGTGGCATGGCTGTTTCTGCAGCAGGCTACAACCCTCCTCATATTGTGGTTTGATGTTTCCTCATCTGGAGTTCCTCAGGTTAAGCAGACTGCATGGAGCAGTCCCTCAGGAGCACCTGGCAAACAGTAGGACTTATCGTGAAGCTGGCATGATTTCTGAAACTACAGTCTTCCTGGGCAAGAATCAGCTGGCTGGAGCTTGCAGACTGGTCTTGAGTGTTTTGAACAAAAAACCACAGGATCCTAGCAGGAAAGTCATGACTACACAAATTATGCCAAATGGGCAAGTCTACTGCACTGCCGTGGGATGCGTTCCCAGTTCCTTGGAAACAAGACAGTATCACGTAATTTATATGAAACTGGGCAAAGAACAAAAAGCTTGAACTAAAGAGCTGCTCCCTGGAAACTACTGCTTGCATTTGCCCTCTGAAAGCCAGCATCAACATGGAAACTGAATCAATGCTGGGGCCATCAGCACTGCTTTGCACAAGAGATGGAATCTTCCTGGAGTCACATTAGTCCTCAAGCTGGGCAACACAAGGCCTGTGTCTCAAGTAGAAAAGGCCTGTCCATAACATGAAGAACGTAGTCCTGGATTTTGGATTTTACTGTTTTAAAGCCTCCCATTTGAAATGAGCAGTAATCTTGTGGAAGGGCTGCAGCCCGGGCAGGTTATGACATGGGAGAAAAGAATTGACCTTTTTCTCTTATTCAAAGGTTTACTGGGAAATTGCTTGCCCAAAGGTGATCTGCAACTATTTAGTTCCAAACATCCTGATGTCAGGCAAAGAGACTTTGGAGTAAAGAGGAAGCAGAGGAAGAAGGAAGGCCTGAAGCTAAGGAAATGGGCAAGGCAGAGGAAAGATAAATAAAACATATAGGTAGTTTGGAAAACAGAGGAGAATTACAAGGGAGAAACAAGGAATGGAAAAGCTTGTGAGTTTGGGAAAGCTGAAGGCCTGGTAGAAATGAACTTCATGGCTGGAGCACAAAAGTGCTATGTAACCAGCTCACAGATGATTCAGCCTAGGAAAAGACCACTGACCTAGGGGAGGCTAAGTGTGGAAGGCAGGATGGCAGCCCAAGAGGGACAGGCTGTGATTTCCTGGAGTGGGCAGATTTGACTCTGGTACTTCTGGAGGTGCACTGCCTGGCCAGGACAATGCCCACTGGGTACTGCCTCTGTCAGAGCAGACATCCATTCATCTTCCAATGCCAGCTTTATCAAATGCTCTCTCCTCTGCTGTGGTGTGAGACTGGAGGGAAGGAGCAGCTCAAGTCTGTCCAAAAGGACATTTATATCACTTCTCCAGCAAGATTACAGATGGCGTATCCAAATGCATCACTGGGTGCACTGGGCTTCCCTGCAAACGCCCTGGGGCGGACGGGGGCCTGGCGCTCCTCGCTGGAGAGGACAGGTGGGCAGGGCGGGGTGAAGGGAGGGGTTGTTAGCGGTAAAGTCTCACCTTCTGCGCCCCTGAGAAGGCGTGGTAGTAACATGAGACATAGGTCATTATGGCCTTCTCATCCGGCCTTAGCGTGCCTATAATATCTGTGCAGAGAAGGAAAAGAGGTTGAAAGGATAAAGTAAGAAGCAGCACATAGGATAAAACAAAACAATCATGGGTGGCGTGAGAGAGGGGGAGAAAACTTCCCATCATGCATTGCAGGACAGGCCAAACAGATTTCCATGCGGAGAGCTGGGAATTCGGATCAGAAGGTGGCTAGCAGTGTTGGCTTGTGGCTCAAAGCGGCACCCCTCCCTAACCCCCAATCCAGGGGGATCCTGAGATGAGGATCTGGGCTCTGCACCTTCACAGCTGCGGTCTGGGGGCCCGGCCCAAGGATGCAAACAAGCTGTCTGGAGATCTGAACGCCCGCGCTCGAGGCCCTTCGTACGCCAAGGAACTGGAGATCAGAGCCTTCCCACGCAGTGCACTTCCTACACAGGATCTGCTCTGCTGCAACGTGCACTGCCTGTTCCTGAGGCACTCAAGTACAGGAGGCTGCTTGGTTTTGGCAAGAGATGTATACAAGGTTTCATCCACAAAATGTTTTCCTTAAGTGACTCCATTACCAACAGGGAAATGGCTAAGTCAGAAGTAGCAAGGACTCAACTGCCTGATTTCCAACATGGATGAGAAAAGAGAGGGGGGGAAAAAAGGAAACAAATGAACAAAAACAGGCATCTTTGTCATGATAAGCAATGCTCTGTTTACAAAACCACCATGAAATGTACTTGCAAGACATGCTTTGTAAGCCCCAGGTGAACTGGGACTGAATTTGTGGCACAACTTGAGAAAGCAGCAAGTCCAGACCTTAAAGCAAGGATGCTGGAACCTGCAGCATACATAAGGCAAAAGATAAAGCTTTGGCCTTTCATTAAACCTTTCATAAAACCTCAGTCAGCTCTGTTTCTCCATCTTTGGAAAAGGCAAAAAAAAAAAGAATAAAAAAGTGAATAGGTATCTGTATTATTTCCCATGGGGGAGGCTACAGTTTCCTGCTGGGCAGAGCATCTATGTGGTGTGTGGTGGTCTTTACTTTTTGTAAGACTAAGCATGCTAGCTCAGATTTACTAGGATCAAGAGGTCCAGGTTCTTGGCCATGAGGACAGCAGGTCATAAGGCAAATGGAGAGGGCAGAGCTCCCCACTCCCTTAAATTTGCATGTGTGCCAAAGCGTGGCATACCTAAGTGCCACTGGAAGTACTGCTGACTAGAAGGAAATGGAATTCCTGGCTCCCTTGCCCCGTGTATTGTATCTGGGGCACCACTTTGAACCAACAGCCAACTCTACCAAGAACATAATAATAAAGATGCCCGTAGCTAGAGAGGAGAGAGAGAAAGAAAAAAAGGTTTGGACATTAGCAACGGCACCAGGTGTGCTCTGTGGAGGGAGCTTGGGATCCTGCGATACCTTCTGGGCTCCTGAGAAGGCGTGGTAGAAGCTAGAAACATAGGTCATGATGGCCTTCTCGTCAGGACGGGCAGTTCCAACAATGTCTGTCAAAAAAAACCTCACGTTAAGAGCATAATCAACTGATGGGAGGAAAGCAGAGGAGGGGTAGAACCACAACTGTCCAGGAGGCCTGCTCGGCGTGTGCGTGTCATAGCCATTCCACAGGGCTTCCCAGCATTCCCCAGAAGATGTGTGTGTCTCAGAACCCAGGATCACCCTTCTGGTTCCCCTCCCTCATCATAAAATTTCCTCCAAGTCTGGCCAGGCTAAGGCAGCCATATGTCAGTGTGTCTTGTGTCACAGCACTTCCCTGTCCTGAGAACATTACTGCGATTGGTGGATTGAATCAACCCAAACGGGCATCAGGCTGACATGACTTTTATAGACATATTATACTGCAAGTCCTCCGTGCAGTTCTGTTCTTCTGGAAAGATACTTTCTCCCTTCTTTTCCATGTCTCCCTCCTCCATTTCAACACAATGATGGCTTGAATTTCAAAAGGCCCTTTCATTAGTTTCAGTGGAAACTCAACACCTCCAGAGATCAGAATTAATGGTGTGGAGGAATGCACATTAGCTTGACTCCATGAGGGAGGAGAGAGATCAGTAAAGAGCAATGAGAACTCCTGCCAGGGGCCCTCTTCATCACTGCTACTTTTGCTGAGATCTGAAGCTAGCTCCGCTTATTTTGGAGGTGTCTGTATTTCCTACAGAATGGCAGGAAACATTTGAATTTACTCTGGAAACCTCATGGGGTTTTTTTAACCTCAGCATGATGAATGCAGGGAAAGCAAAACTCATCTCTGGGGATGGGAAATACCACCTAGGAATATGAACATCCTAGTTACTGAAATACAGGTTCACTGGGTTTGGCTGTCCTATTCCCACCTTTCCTCTTTGCTCCTCTCACTCCTTTATTTAACAAAAATGTTTAACTGCTTCCCCTGCCCAACCCGTCTGAAATACAGCTTCTACCACTGAAGCCTGCTGGCTTTAGGCAAACAGCCAACAACCAGTGAACTATTTCAGGCTGTTGGTTGTACTCCAGAGTTACAGTCTTCAAAATCTGTTGCCAAGCTGGTCCTGACAAGGCTCTGAAAAGTAATCCTTGCTGTCCCAGTGGCCTCAGGGATGCAGTTGTAATCAGCACCAAAAGCATCTCTGAACAACATGCAACTCTGCTTTGGTCCCAGACCCAGTCAGCGAAGGATCTTCATGCCAAACACTTCTGAGTAGTCAAGAAAAAGCAGTCTATAATAATATCATGCTCTCAAAAGGAAGAACACCAGCAATGTCAGAAAGACCACAGCAAAAAAACCCTGGAGCAAAAGGAACACAGGCCTACACCTTACACTAACTCAGTATTTGGCCTGATAATTGAAAGGGAACACTTCAGTCAGCAGATGACAAGTGTTACTCATCTCTACCTTGTGTGTCAACCCCAATCTAAGATCTCCACACTAGACTCAAAAGACTGAAGGACAGAGGAGGAAGAGGGAAGCAGAACATGTGACTCATTATTCCATTTTAGCTTTTTCCCTATACAGTCACTACTACACAGTCACGCAGGGAACATTCAGAGGTTACTGGAATCTTGTACAAAAGAAGCCCACCTAGAAGAAGTGGAAAATTTCTTCAGAAAAAACAAGTTAAAAGCTGTTGGAGTCTACTTTACCTTCTGCATCCAGCATCTTCGGAATATCCAGGTATTTCTCAGCCACATCAAAAGCTGTGTTTAGATTAGTGAGAGGATCATCCTGGGAAAGAAAGCGAGGAAGAGCATCAGCATCAACTTTTAACAAGGTACATAGCATTTCTCTCAGAAAGAGCTTTGTTCGGTTCAGGTAACTGTGCTTGCCAGACAAAACTGTGTGTGAAGCCTCATGCAGCAGATGAAATAATTAGCTTCCTTTTAAAAGAAGAGCCTGGGGAATCTTAATGTACAGTCCATGCACTTGCAAAAAAAAAAAAGGAATAATGCATTTTGTCTTGAACCTAGTTATAAGTAAAATTAGCTTTACATCATACTGATAGTAAATGATGAGACCACATCTCACATTTACATCTCATGCTTATATTAGGTTTGCAAGTTCCCTTTTAAAGAACTGCAGAGCTGTGTATCTGTTAGAACATCTAAGCAATACTAAAATAGTAACAACATCTGCAACGGGTGCTGTCCTTAGCTAGTGTACAGTTTGTTGAACATCAGTTGAGTGGGAGGAAGAGGAATGTTTCAACAAATCTCTACAAAATAAATACATATAAAAGTACCCATTTTGCCTTGACTATGGCTTTTCCGTCTGCACAGGTCTTGTAATTTCCCTAGTACATTTCTATTCCTCTCTATATAAACTTTCTGTAGATTTTAAAGAGCCACACAAGAAAACATGAAAAACAAATGTCATTGAAAATTACAGACTCTGAAAATTGTGTCCAGCATTCAAACATAATAATCAGTAACAAGACACTTGCCAACCTGCGTAAGATTGTTATACCAGCTTGTTCCTACATTCCTGTATAACCATGATACTTCATTATTCTGAAGGATCAATTCACTTCATGGGTGACAAAATGACATTTGCATTATCAGTTTCTACTGTTGAGACAGGTGGCTTCTACTGGATGAAAGGCTGTGCATAAACTGTTACATGTTCAGCCATCTTGTTTGGTGTCTTTTGGGTGGGAGGAAAAATGGGGTTTTACTCTCCATACTGTCATTTGTGCTATTCACACTGGGACCCACATAAAAAAAACAGGAAAAAGGGAGTAAAATTATTTCACCTTCTTTCTAGAGTGGCATCCATATTCTGTTTATTTTCTATCTGAACCATTTGCCTTTGCTTATTGCACTGACTTGGAAGATTAAGCTGTGCCTCAACTCTAATCAACAGGCAGTTTCCTTTGAACCACCCAGCAGGAAAGATGAAGCTAGGCAGGCTTGGGCAGACAGGGTAAGGGCATGAATAAAACTTCCTTTATGGCACTGGTCATTATATAGCCCTCAGATTACAGTCTTCATAAACTAGGAAACTGAGCTGCTCTGAAAAGCAGTTTCCTGCAGCATTTCCCTAGGAATCAAGCATGTCTTAGGCTGGTATCCAATATCAGCAACATATTCCTTTGGGTAAATGTCTCTCTCAGACAGTAATGTTTCACCTATCAAAGTAAATCACACACAAAGGCCACTAAAACAGACAGTGATCTGTATTAAATCCACTGGAACAAGTCAATAATAAGCAAGGCAATGTTGCACAGGCATGCTGCGATGAAGCCAGCAGCTGTCACATACAGTGCAACATAGTGTCAAATCCCTATATTCCTATATAATACACCTTCAATGGTGACTACATCAGATATATCTACATCCACCTCTTCAGAGCTGAGCAGTGGAGCAGGGAGTGGATTTTTACTGTTCTCCAGCTACAAGGAACCGTCCTATACCATGGAATTAGAGGAACCACTTCAATTTCAACCTACTTGTCTTCTGTGCCTGGTGTGGAGAAACCTCTATGAACCCACAGCATAACCAAAAGCCTTATCTGAGGAGGTGAGACGAGGTGGTATATAACCTACTTTATTCACTGAGTGTAGACATAGCCCTAGCTTCATTTAGGGAGAAAAAATAATGGATTTTCTTTCACTCAAGAGCAGGAGCATCTAGAATGCCAAGTAGCAGTTCCCTTGCCAGTCTTCCCCTAGTCCATGTGGCCTTTTCTATTTCTGTAGAAATGTCACCACTGTGTAGCAAATTTGACCCCATGCTAACTGTGCCCATCATGGTTATTAACACCCTAAAAAGTGTTTAGTATTAACACAAACCCGTCCTGAGCACAGACCCATCTGAACAAGCTGCATGAAGATCTGCCAGCCGCTCCTGGAGGAAAAGGAGGAGCAAATCTCTCACTGCAGACAGCTTTCCTATCAGTTTGCAAGTAACAACACCAGGAGCACTGTTGCCAAAGGTTAAAAAGAAATTTTTGGCTGAAAGCTGGGAGAGGTTTCCTGATGGGAAAACTTACTGGGCTTGGGCAGTCCCCAAAGGAAGGGCTGGAATTTTTTAACATGTGGGAAACTGGAGACTCACCTAGATAAAGCCAGCAGATTTCTACTTCAAATGCAAGAAAGACGTGTGATCACAGTATCTCTTAGGGAATGAAACTAAAGATAGCACTACTGAAAGCAAGCTACTTAAGTCCAAGACTAGCTTGGAGATGAGCAGAGAGCTACACTCGAGCAAGACTCTGTTCCCTGCAGGAAAAACTTCACCCCTCAAGAACAGTGGAGCAGCTCATCCCAACAATGCTTCTTTGTTCATGAGTTAGGGTTCCCACCGGGGCATTTCCAAGTCTACAAGAGGGTCTCAAGCCCTATGAAATTCCTCCCAATTCCACCACTTTCAGTTCCATCCCATTGTACACCAGCTAATCATTACTTCAAATCACCTGTTTCAGCTGATGCCCATGAAAAGGGGCAATGTAGTAAAGACTGGCCAGGCAGCTCCAAGCCTCGCACTGAAGCACCACAGCTGCAGGCACACTTTAGGGACCCAAACACAGCAAATCAAACCAAACAAAAGACAAGTCACCTGCCCCTGATTCCTTCCACAGCTGAAACACACACACACCCAGAAGAGCACTGACCCAGATGAGGCTGCAGAGGTGACTTGGTTGCAATTCCATTTACATGAACATAGCAATGGCAGAGGCATGAAAAGGAACAGTAACTTGCCAGACTGTAGCTGAGCTAGTCACAAGAAAACCTATACCTTTACCATAGAGGAGATAGTTTTTGTTTTAGTGTTGGCAGACAACAAACCTGCCCTTGACAGATGCCAACTGGCTCATTCTCTGCTTTTGCTGACTAAAGACTATCACACCTCTTCATCTTTCACCACAACTCTAATTCATGCAGGGACTCCTCTCTTTCTCCAGCTATTTCCAAGTCCTTGCAGCACACAAGGTTGCCAAGGCAATTATTACAAGGTAACATAAAAACCATCATCTATTAACAAGCAATCAGGAAATTAGATGGAGGGGAAGGAAAATTGAGAGAGAGCTAACACTTACTATATCTGCCAGAACTGAAGACAGTAGGAAAGAAATCCAAAACTCGTGTTTTCAGAAATATCTGCATATAACACAGCAGTACACAGACTACAGTCCTATACATATTGTGGTATTTGAGGGGGCGTCAGAGCCAGCAGTCAATCACTGTACTTCACAGAAGTATCTCAGATGTAGCTCACAGATGAACTACAGTCAAGGTTAAAAGGAGGAAGGGAAACCCCATCTTCTGCACACCTCTCACTTGCAGACCACAAGTTGAATCCCAAGACCTTATCTACAGTGAGCTGAATAACAGCAGACAGATCTGCACTAAATAGAAACTATCTAACCAATTAGCTGGGGTGTCAGGGAATCACCAACACCAAGCTGGACTTGTACCTGTTGTTTTGAGGCCTGGACTATACAAATAACTTTAGCTAGGCAGTGCCCATATGCAGAAAAGAATTGTGCTTGTTCCTAATACAACTAGACTAGGAAAAATAGCTGGGAACAAACTCAATACAAAACAGTGCTGATAAAAGAAGTTGCTAAATTTTGGGAAAACATGCAGCTACTACACTGGCTGGCTACCTTTTGCAAGTATACACTGCCAATACAGGTCTGTAGCCTAGGCACAGCCTCTGTGACAGAGCACAAAACACAAGCTGCAGAAGAATGCTGCCCAAACAAAAAGTACAGTGCAGAACTCTGGGCAGCTTGGACTGATTTCACCTCTTTATCTCATAGATTTGGTGTGTATATATATACACAGAAACACACACAGCATTGCCAAAGGCACACACAACTGAGATGCCACTAATTGCTCCCCAGAGCTGGAAGAGAACTTGAGGTGGATCTCTAATCTACTATCCACTGCAATGGCTGCCTCTCAGCAGCTTCCTCTATGTCTATATATTCCACAAATGGTTTCAAATACCTAGCATAATAAAGGTTAACTTCCCTTCAGCATACATCAACTGCCATAGCTAAGGACTAGGCTCTTAAGTTCCTCCCAGCTATTTGCTCAAGATTTCAGCTGTTGTACAGTTCTCTAACATACATTTAGTCTCATCTCTTTAGAGTAACTGAGGCAGAACAACAATAAAAATGATACAGAGAGTGTGAGAAGACTTAAGAAGGACTAAGGGAACCAGATGAAGGATGGGATCAAAAGCAAGCAGAGATCAAAAGATGCTGGTTCCATTTAACCTTACTCCAAATAGGAAAAATCCCCTTTCATGTACATTGAATTTGGCTAGAACAATCACCCTATTTTTCACCCTAAAAAGCCTACAGTCAATATCAACAAATAGCTCACTTTCCTTCACTCTGTTTTTGCTTGGGTTTGGCTTAGGGCTTTGTTGATAACAGAGTGCATGCTGTAGCATTTACCTGCCTGGGTTTGTCAGGCACACATTGCTTAGTTGCGTTATTTTCCCAAGATTAGGCATGGAAAATGTTACTCTAATAACTCCTTTTCTTCTTGCTGCTGTTTATGTAAACAGGTACAGTCTTCCCCCCACTGTTTATTCACCATGTGCTGACTCCAGACACTAAAACTGATCAGAAAAACTGACTGCTCTGGAAGACAGTAAAGATCTATAAAAGGTTATTGAAAAGCAGATCAGGCATTGTACAATTCATTGCCTCTGGGACGAAGCTAATTTGATTAGGTCATTTACATTTTGTCCATTTGCATGGTGATCCAAGAGCCCAGATCTGCTGGTGATGGGCTTCTATGTTTTTTTTCCCTAGCTAACATCAAGCACACATGCACTTAGAACACACAGTCCAGGAGATCTGATGGACAAGCTTTTTGTGTTAGACCCAGCAATAACACATAAATTATGCTCTTGGTGACATGGGCACATTCACAGTGAAACTGGATCTCAGCACACTGCAGGAATGCTGGTAGGATAAGAACCCAGTCTGATCTTCTACTGCACTGCTGGGTCAAGATATTGGGAGCAGCATAAACTACGAAGTGGTTATTACCATCATCCATTCAGCAATCTTGTCTCCAAACCACACAGAGAGTAAAATTTGGAGCAGTTTGGTAGCATGCTACAAGAACAAGTATTTAAGTAAAACTGAATTTTCTGACAAATGCTTTTTTGGCATTTGATACCTACATGCTAGGAGAAGCCCAGAAGCACTGCAGATGACTCAGTGCTAAGCTGGAAGCATGTGAC
This sequence comes from Vidua macroura, assembly GCF_024509145.1. Taxonomy (NCBI): domain Eukaryota; kingdom Metazoa; phylum Chordata; class Aves; order Passeriformes; family Viduidae; genus Vidua; species Vidua macroura. The sequence goes on from NC_071576.1 coordinate 33,694,063, forward strand.
AAGTGTCCAGTGAGGGCATACAAAACCCTCAATGAGCATTTTGAACACCAGATAACTGGTTTCTATCCAACTCTCCACAGAAATGTTAAGCCTGATTTGACTCACTGGTCTGTGACATTAGCACAGAACTATTCTCACATTTGGTGTTACTGAGTTTGCCAGCTTTTGCTCATCAGCTGAGATTGGGGCACGTGTGTCTCATACAAGGCAGTCTGAAAGCAGGGAAAGTCAAGCAAGAAGCTCATTAAGTTCACGCTTCACTAAGAAGCCTGAATGTACTGATTCATCCCTCCTTCCTTCCCCCCCAAAATCCTTCAACTGCCAGCTTGTGCTGAAGTTCTCCAATTATGTTTATCAAGCTAATTCTTCCTCTTTACTTCTAAAGTGCCGAGCATCTGGTCTGATAGACAAATGGATTTGTACCTTTCGTAGCTTCCCATAGTCGATGAGCTCTGGACGGTGTCTATGAATTAAAGCACAGAAACCAAGGCCATCCTTCCAACTATGAGAGAAACACAAGAGAGAACAATGACCATTTTCAGCCACAGAGACAATCAGTGGTGAGCATGAGGGAACGCTCCAAGGCAGTGAGACAACTAATTCTGGTTTAGTTTCCAACCAACAGTGCTTCTGTAAGTGCTGGGAATGTATGTGCATGAGACTGCAATAAAGATTCCTTTCAACCCCTACAAAAATTCATTGTAATTAAGACTTGCCCATTGAGTTGGGACCTCGTTTTTGGCAGTTCTCTGTGCTGAACCCTCTGTGCACGTCCTGTGCAGCACATGAGCTCAGGGATGGATAAAGGTGTAGACGCAAGCCGTAAAGGAGGAACAAGCACATTCCTCAGGGAAAAGGCAGATGTCCCCAGCTAGCTCCGCTGATGGCAGTTAAGCTTAGAAGTGCTTTACATTATATGGTTCTTACAAGGCTCCAAGACATGCTGGAGAAAACACTTTTATGCAGAATCTTCACCAGAACATCTGCCAGCTTGGAAATATGAAAAGCAGAGCAAGAGAACCTCTTATTCCTTCCCAGTTTTGCCATACTACAGAAGTTAGGAGGCAGTCCTTTTTTCATGGCTCTTAAACTGTTCTGAGTTTTCACAGAGCAAAGCTCTCTTGCTTAAGCCCATGCCACAAATGCTGCTCTTGGAGGACTTAATACCCCAAAGAAATTTATGAAAGCAGCAACTGTAACCTGAATGAGGAATTGGGATGTAGGTATTTGGATCCTCTTAGAGCCTCTGCCTTCAGCTTCCTAGGCATCTCTCTGGACCACACTGTTACTTGTGCATGTGCATTGCCTTGGGAGGTCATTTAGGAATATTGTTGAACATACCGAGAGATATAGGAAAATAACACAGATTGTAAAGCTATCGTAAAGTGTTCTTGCCTGTAACTCACCTGATGTGGAAGTTCTGGATGTTTACATTTTTGTAGGGGGCTGTCTTCCGCTGACACCATAACAAAAGTCCTTCTTTAGCAGATGTTTCTAAAGAAAGAAAGAAAATACATCAATTAACTTATTTTCTTAGAAAACAGAAGTCTCTGGAGCATATGCTAGAAAATCATCACCAATTCCTCTTTGGTAGAGACTGCACTAAATTGTGCTTTAACTTCACTTGTCAGAGTATTTCTTGTTTGGAAAAGTCTACTAGGATAGTTTTGTTACTATTATCTTCTTCATGAGGTTCAGTAATAAGGAGATAGCTTTTTGGAACTAGATAGTCTTGTAGTACTCTTAAGTGATAGGTTCATTTTCAGTGCTAGTCCCTAAATCAAAGTCCAACACTAAAGTTTATTTTCAGGCTTAGTCATCCTTCTGAGCTACCCTTGAAATCTCTTCTAAGAGAAGCATCAGAAAAACTCATCTCAGTGTGCTTGAGATTGGCCATAAATGTTTATGAGATGTCAGGGCAGCTTGGGAAGGGTAGCTCTTGAGGATCCTTCAGTGACTCACTTAAGAGCACCTTTTGGGCCATTTAGGGGGCAAATCCATTTAGTTACCCCAGTTGTCCATTACTGAACAGTGGCAGGAAAAGAACTGAAATTCACCTTCGACTGAGATATCCTGAATGGCAAAACGAAGGATGATGGTCCAGATCATTCCAAGGGTCATTTTAACATTGCCATCCACGATTTCTATGGAGGAAAAAAAAGGTAGAAAGAGAAGAAATAGACAAAGTTGCAACTGCAAATCCTTGTAAAACAGGAGCATTGGGGAACATTCCCTTTTGCAGATGGGAGAAATTGAATTCCTGCTAAAAACTGTTTTTCCCTGCCTTCCCAGATGTTCTGCTGATAGGTACAGTACCCACTAATCAGACTGGCTCTTTTGCAGTACAATACTGAGAGCAAAACAGACACAGATGATCCCAAAGATTGGGAATAAGCACTAATTTAGAACAGTGTTATTCCCCACAGGGGCCTAAAAGCACCCTCCTCAGGTATAATTACTATTACTTGTAAGTCAGAGAAGCCAAACTGAGACAAGGAAAAGCCTTCCTTCTCTTATCCCATATCTGCTCCAAGTCACCTATAGAACTGCCCAGCATAAATATTCCAGAAGAACCAGTGACAATTCCCAGAGCAGATGAGCTCTAACAGCTGGTTTTGTCCTGTGAACAAGATACCACCAAGAAAACCATACACCATAAACGTTTTAATTTCAAACAAGCCTAAATACATCAGACTGCCTGTATAGGACTTCTTTCAGTCATGTAATTGCCAAAAGATACAACAGAGCATCTCTCAAAGTCCATGCAGCCTGCTGGAAGAGGAAGCAAGGACTCATGCTGACCAGTCTGTGCAGAATGTAACATAAACCATGATTGAGAGCAGACTGTGCTTTACTGCTCATGAGATTCCACAACATAAATCAGCAAGGGTCAACAGCTTGGAGGTTTTACAAGGCAACTGCTTGCGTGTGTGAGGTATGATCTGTTAGAGATGGAGGATCAAGGTCCTGAGAACAGGCACTTGGGGCAATGCTGGCCCAGAAAGAAGCTTCCACCATGTATGGAATAGAGCCAAAGAGTGAACAGATGGGTCTCAAGTACTGATTCTCAACATCTACAAAAATTCCACAGATACACATATATACAGTTACAGAATTTGCAGCCTTCACATTTTTGGATAGTGAAACCAGCTGAGCTGCTTTCTCCTACTCATTCTCTGACAGGTCCCTGTATGGCAGGATCTTTCACTAACAAATGACAAGTTACAAAAGTATTTTCAGTAAGAAAATGGTTAGAATTAACCTACTGTTTGGAGGTAGAATAATTTAAGTCCCAAGAAGATTGTCAGAAACCATTTTTGTACTACTGTAGACACCTCCATGCCACTTCTTTCATAAAGCTGCCCAGCAGGAACACATTGTGTTCTGGGGCAAGCACAATTTGCGGTATAGGAATTGACACCTATCTGGATAGTGCCAGAAAAGTAACAATATTTGAATCTTTCCTTTTAAGCTGTTAAAAAAATGCTTTTCTTCTTATGAAAAAAATTCAAAATGTGAACCTTGTTGTATTCAAAACCAACAGACCAGCAGCACACACCCAAAAATAGATTTTCAGAAATCATGCCCAAATTCCTGAAAACTTATGATTTAGAGACACGTCACGCAACTTCCAGTGTAAATGAGAATTATAAGCTCTACTGTCCTTTGACATATATCTGAATTTTTGATTACAGATGCAAAAGACAGAAAACAAGACGTGCTACCTTCTTCTACCACAGTAAAACTGTTTCTGCTCCTTTCTGAACTTCAGAGTACACCAAGATCTCTTACTGGGTCATCAGTGTGCCCAGAATTAAACAGCCAGTAACTTTTCAGTTCAGTACAAAAACCTACAGTTACTTTTGCTGGCATGAAAAAACTGTGTTTGTCTGTTAACGGTTTTCACCAAATTAATTTTTTCACAGACATTTTGAGGTCAGGGGGTTGTCTGTTAGGCTGATGCAAGACAATGTCATGCGATGGCAAGCGTATTCAGTTCTGTACTTTTTGCATTCTTCATCCCTCCAATAAAGCACTACAATCAACTTAAAGGGAAATCCTCACTATTTCTACAAGTACCTGAGATACTGCAGCTAAAATATATAAGAAAGCATCTGTATTTTCAGCTTGTTTGTTTTGTTCATGTGATAGATATTCACGGGGATCTTCAAAAAGCAAAAAACCCAGTACTTGTAAAACCCCCAACAGTTGGCAGGACTCTTCTATGATATATTTAAGACCTGAAACTAAATTGAGCTCTTTAATGGGCTTGATTAAAATCTGATGACAATACTTTAATGCTGAAAATGCTTCATGAACAGTAATTAATCAATCAGTGAGCTGAAACAGGTAATTAATAATACTGCTCCATGGATTTAAATTGGAAATAAAGGTCCAGATACTTAAATAAAACTGATAGTGTTAAGTCGCATAAGAACTCGGCACTATGTTCTGGTCACATTCTAAAATTCCGGTTTTATAAAGTCAGCTGGTGGAATTAAGTGGAAGTATCCCTTCTTTCCTAGTCCTCTTTACAGCACAACCCATTAAAAAAGGAAGATGTGCTCCCTGTTCCCGTATCTGATTGTTCTTTAGCAGTGCACCAAAACAAAGCTGCTGTGGAGGAAATCCAGAATATTTCTACCACTTCATCTCCACATGTCATTTTACTTCACACAGTACCACCATGTACCAAGGAGATACTGATGTCAGTGAGGTTAGGGAGTGATCCATCCCAGGATATACATTTAACAAGCCACAAAATCCTCTGTCATTTTTTTGGTTGTTGTTGCTCTTTGAAATAGAGTTGACAAAATGATTACTATTTGTTAGAAGCAGGCAAGCATTTTTCATTTCTAGTACTAAAAATCTTCGCCTGGAAACCTGGTTACAAAGCCAACCAGACTGATCAGAAGACTCTATGCTCTGTGGCCCTCACTCACTTGGTTTTCCATCTCAGCATTCCCCGTTGCCAACCTCCTTTTCCTTCAGAATTCACAACCCTTCATCTGCTGCCAGTCTCTTTCTAGTGTAGTAGAATAGGCTAAGAAACAAAAGTTAAAAACACGGTTGCAAAATAGGTTTGCATGAAGATTTCTGCTTCCTGGTGATGAAGAAAAAGAAACTCCACAGGAATTGTAAAAAGGTTGAATGCAACACTACAAAGCTAGAACAATCTAATGTTTAATTAAAGACAGTATGCTTGCTCCCTGCTGATATAAGGAAGACTCAGTAATGTGAGAGCAGTTCACGTATTAAAACACTTGTAATCAGACAGTATTTTCTAAAAGCCTGGCTCTGCTTTCCAAGTGCTCTTTCGAGGCAGGGCCTCTGCAAGCACTGTGTGCACTTCACTACCAGCAGCTGTTGAAGGAACAGCAGCAGCAAGCACATATTATCAATGTGATTTACATTCAACTTGAGGGTTGACCAGTTGCTGGCTGAACTGGTGAAGCATCTGCATCCACTAGAAGGAAATTTTTTGCACCAGTGAATATGCTTCCACCCAGCTCCTATCATTGTACCAAGTAACAAGTAGGCAAGAACTACAGTATTGGCTGGCCACAGAGACGTGCCTTTTGAAATGCCAACACCTCTTTTAAATGCAGGAACTCGTTTTGAAAAATGCAAAAACTATTAAGCTTCCTTTCCTGCCATGGATAGTTAGAAGCAGAATCAGCAACACAGAAACTGTTATCCCCTCCTAGATACTTCTGAGCTGCCCATGAGAGCAGAGCCTTTGGCTACATCATGGGGAGAAGAAGTTGCGGGGCATGAACAACTGGCAGGATAGCATTATGATCTGGGAATTGGAGACATAGAACAACAATGGTGACAACATAAAGGCTGCTCTGCATTTTGCTCTGCAAAAGCCAAATACAGCAGGACAACTATCCACAGCCTTGTCTTCAGAAAGCATGTTGCTCCTGATGGTCCTGTCAGATTTAGGACAGATAGCTGGCATTGTTAGTGAGGGTGTAACTCTCAAGTCCCTGAGAGTGGACAGGACATAGGGACAAATAAAATGCTACGCTTCACTCACTGACATAGGGGAGACCCGATTTTCTCCCCCCTTTTTTTTTAATAGTGAAATAAATGTATGCCTGCACTGCCTGGTGCTTCAGTAGGTGTTTTACTCAGATGGGACTTTTGCAATCATTTAAATCCCTAAGGTTTATTTATCCTTTTGCTTGTGCGGTGAGAATAGGGGTCAGTTCATCCAAAGTTATCTGTATGTTGAAATAAGCAAGATCTGTTTAAGAAAACAGCAACTTTCTATACAGATTTAAGGTAAAAATAAACCAGTCCTAGGGTGACATACTTGACCTATTCAGCCTGTTAAGTCCCAGGAGCATTTGACATGAATATGGAATCTATTACAGCAAAAGAAGGCTCCTGGAGGTGTCAGGTGACAGTGAGATTTAAAAGCAGATGAAAACCATTTGACTAGAGTCTTCCTTGAGCCAGATTTACACATACCTGATTTACACATATCTGCTGTATGCCACAACATACTTTGAGTCTATGGAACCTGGCTAACAAAATGTTTAGATTAAAACAAAGCAAAACCTAACCCCCCCCAAAAAACAGGACATTGATGGCCAATGTCTACAGAGAACTACAGCTAGACTGCAGACCCTTCACACAGGACCCTGCTGCTTAGCAGATACCCAGAGATGGAACAAGCCCCTGAGGAAAGGAGTGTGCTCCCTCAGCCAGTACCACCACACTGCTGCTGCATGGTGGTTTTCTACTCTGGGAGAAAAGCTCCCTAGAAAACCTTCTACATCAGTCCAACCTGACCAAGGCATCTACAGCTCATTTTCTTGGTGCATAATGATGACTGACTCATTGGTTTTGACCTTCTACCTTGCTGCTGCATGATGTCTTTTAAAAGTCTCAAAGCAAGTCCCTAAAATTCATGCTTCAGAAAAGTTCATGATCCCTTTCATGGACAGAATAAACTTCTGTGCTGTCCAAAGTAAATTCTGTTTTTATAGCTGACGTGCAGTTCACTGCCCACCAAGCACCTGACAGGCTGGGCAGAAGTCTCTGCAGCAGGTTATGTTCTTTGGTGACAAGCAGAGTGGCCTGGGCTCAGTCTGTGTGCAGGGGCAGGCACTGGGGCAGGCAAGTCCATGCCGTGACCACACCTACGTGGCCTGAGCTGGCATCACAGCACAGGCCCAAGCACTCTGTATAAAAATCAAAGCTAACCTTAGACTAAACTGCAGTGCTTTGTCAACTTTGCTAGCTTAAATAAAGCCATATGTATTGTCCATGTAGCTCCATAGGCACCAGGACAAAGGAAAGCCAGGAAACATTTGGCAGGGGAGTTCAAGGTCACTATTAAGATTGATACGGATCACACTTCTGTCACAAAATGGCACTTCAGCCTATTTCTGAACAGGGTAACTGCTCTGAGTCCATACTGAATAAGTAGGCCCTGGTAATCTTTGGTCACAGATAATTTGACTTGCAAATTATTTCTAAGTGCTGTGAGATGCAGTCACAGCTGACTCAGGAACAGAGTTTAAAAAAAGAAATCCCTCAAAAGAAGAGAAACTAGTGCCAGGGAGAAGAGAATCAGAAGGAAAAAAAAAGGGGAATTTAGGAAGAAAGAAAGATAAGGTTTACATATACTCTGGAAAATAGGAGCTATTTTAAGGTAGACGATCTCTGGGTCCAGATCCAGCTTCCAGTTTTTTAGTCTGAAAAGGGTCCTATGCAGATATGGACTATTGTATCAGACACCGGATGCACAAAATGACCTTAGATATGTATTTGTGCTCTATAAACAGTACTCACAGCCAGCAATAGCTTAAGGTTGCTACTGTTGAAAAAGCTGAGAAATTTGAAGGAAAGTTTTACATGCAAAATATCAGTATAGTTCAGCCACTGACCTCTTGCATTTTGCTCTCCAATACCAAACACAGTGAAGAGGCATCTGCAATGTCCCTGACATTAGCTCTAAGTTATTCCAGTCTCCATGAAGTTAAAGCAGTATGTTGAGGTAAAGGTTTTAGTACGGCAAACATAAGCATCTGCAGTGGCTGAGGTAATCTGCCTGATCTGACATGGAACAAATGAACCATAGGATGGGTACAGGTCTTGAAGATACCCCAAGAGAATGCTTGAAAATTCAGAACTGGGGACAGCATGCCAAGACTGCAATGACCTCATGAGCTGAGAACAGGCAGAGCTCAGCCCTGTAGCCCCAGGACTCTCCCAAAGAAGGAATACACATCCAAAACTGTATCATGGGCTCATTTCCTGGCTGTGTCATGAGTTTCCCTAGAGAAACCAAGTATTTCCATCTGCAAGGGGGAGATAACAAACCTCCCTCATCTTCCATGGTCACTGTAAAGACAAACCTAGAAACATCTCAGAAGCAGAGAGTCTCCACAGCAACAATGACAACCTGAATCCACAGGAAGGACTTACAAACAGATCCAGAACAGAGAAAAGTGTCATGAAAACCTCTAAGCCCTTCTGGGACTTGGGTGACATATCTGTAAAATACCCACCACCTCTGCTAAAAAGACAAAAATCCTACACAGCTGCCTGCTTTCTGCATGATCTGCAAGTTCTTGAGGGCATCCCTCAAGCTGAGACCACACTGGTCTCTACACAGTGATAAAAGGCTTCCAGCCAGAGCATCCAGCTATGTAGGGTGCACAACCAGAAACCTGGAAGCCATGACAACTGGAACCTCTGGGGTCTTTGTCCTGTGCTGGGGACTGCACTTGGCTTCAATTCAGAGTTTTCTTCATTTGAGAAATACCTCAATTAAATTGTTTCTGTCATTGCTCAAAGCTTTCCTTAACTCATGAGAACCAGGAGAAAAGCAGGATGACTGGACCAATAATCCCAAATGGAAATCAGGTTTGGCAGCCTGGTGTGAAGATAGGATTTAGAACCAGAGTAAAAGCCTACTATATCCCATTTTTAACTCAATTGTTTATTCTACAAGAACACAGTAGGGCTAAGGAGGTGCAAAGGGAAATGACATGCTGCTATGAAAGAAAGGCAAGGGCTAAGCACAGCTTGGGCTCAGAAAAATCAGATGGTTCCTTTACCTTCTGCTCCAATGGACACTAGCTTGACTCCTTTGCTGGCAATGAAATCCAAGGCCTTGTTCACATTGGATATTTTGTGCACTCGCATTTTGCCTCTTTCAGGCTTAGCCAGACGTTCACCTAATAAGAAAGAGGCAAAAAAAATAGTATTAGAAAACAATTCTGCACCTGCTCTTCCCTGGTGCATGTTTCCTGTGGTGTGGCTCCCCATGCCCAGCCTGGCAGAGAGTAGACCTCCCTGCATCCTTTCGGGACAGCCACACTCACCGTTTAAGCACACCCAGAAAGAATCAGACAGAAAAGTATCTTTTTGATGCATCACAGATAAGTTAGTAACAGAGAACCTGTCCTTTTCAGAGTAGGTTTGCATCAGAAGTGAAAAAAATCTGTTAAATCTCCACTGAGCTTGGCGATGGAACCAGCCTCCCCTAGCCACAGATAACAAGGCCTGGAAAGAGCACAAACTCCCCCATCCCCAACAAAGACAGGTGAGGAGCTCTCCTCCAGCATTTGCAACACCCAACTTACACAGCAAATCTCTCCTTGGGACTACCTACAGTCAAGTATGAGGGTGATCTTGTACCTTGCCTTTTCTTTCCCCCAGCCAAGATTCAGACCTCCTACCTCTCTAGTCTCTCCACTGAATGGCCAAAACTGCCTGTAACAGGAAATAAAATTACTTCTTTGGCAAAGTGGCTTTATAACTGTAAGGACTGTCACATCAACTCCTTTCCATTAAGTTTGATGTATTTCTAACTCTATACTAGGTCTTTTACACAAGAGCATTTTAAATGTTTACACTGAGGCACAAAGAAGGAAGCAGCCTAGCCCTGAGGAAAGAACAGGTTAATCTCTGATAGAAATCAGTCTTAGGATAACACCCAGCTCCTGACTGCAACAAAGCTGGTAGATTTGGAAAAGCACTTTCCAACCTTATTTATTTGAAAGAGGTACATTAAATGTAGTCATGTCCTTCTTGATAGGCTGCTTGTAACTACAGTCTACTTTAATAACCCAAGCACTCAGAGTAAGCAAATTAAAGCTTGGACAGGTGGACTTTTCAAAGAAACCTCAAACAGAAATATAATTAGATGGGATTTCAGGAACCACCTGTACACAACAACATTAGAAATGAAGAGAACATCCACATCCAGATCACAAGCTCCAGAATACAAAAACAATCTAAAGAAAACCCAAGCTGATTTTCTACTTTAAAAAGGTGTAATTAAAAGGAGATCAAATGGGCAAGTCTAGGCAAGTTACTTGATGTATTCAGTTCCAAAAGTCTTCAGCTTTATCTTGAACTGAATTTTTAAGTCAATGTAAGCTGACTCAAACCCTTTATTTGAGGTCTAAGTGTGAGAAGGAAAAGTACTTGGCTTGTTTCCTAACACAGGTGTGAGGAAAAGCTAAAACAGAGAAGAGAATAGTATCTCCACAACCATGCCCTCTAAAGGAAAAATGTCTGGAACTTCCAATCCTTTAAAAGTGTTTCAGTGGTTACTATAAACTGGTGTCATTATCTCTCACACTAAAGGATAAAACCAGATTCATTTTCAAAAGAAAACAATGTCTGACAATTTAAGTTAAAAGGTGTATTTTATGGTACTGCCTCCTTCCTAGGATTAAAATGAAAACCCAACTTTTTTGTTTTAATGGAACCTCAAGTACATGGCACAGTACACTGTTTTATTTTTCCACTTGGATAATGCTAGTAATTCTAAAGAAAAGTTGAAGCATTTTTGGTGACAGTTATTTGCAACAGTTTCAAAATGACATTTTACTGTGTAATTTTACAATAGACTTAAGCAGTCTTACGCAGCCACATGTCAACAAATGGGTTGAGCCAGCTAAAGCCCAGCCATTTCCTTCAATGTGGGTTCCTTCAGTTCAATGTGACTGCAAACTAGCCTTGCAAAAAAGAAAAATAAAGACAAGCGATCAGGTTTCAGCTGGAATAGCAAGCTGATCCAATTCACCTTGTGGCCACATGTGCAATACCAGTGCAGTGAGGAGCATCTGAACTGCTCTCCCTGGGGCTGGGGAGAGCAGGATTGTTCCCCCTGACAGCCACAAGATCCTCAAGTCATTGATGGTGACTGCAAACCTCTCTCAGATTCAAATCCTTTCTCGGTGAACTTTTTTAGCTTTCAAAACCCAATGACTATTTCCTTCAGACTTTCCTTCATTTGAGACTTAGATTTCCAGAAAAAAGCATCATCAGGTTCCATGCCATACATTATTAATGATGCAGAATGTTAAAAGGAAGCCTGCTAGAAATATGTTCTACTTTGAGCTATTGGTGTTACTGGCTTCATTTCTCAGTACTTCTCCTAGCTGACAAAATGAAAATGGTCTACTACTTGCTTCCATTCTCTGATTCTCATGTGCTAGCCCAAGGTTGTGCTGTAAAAGCAAAGCAATGCAAGGATGTGTTGGCATAGAAGCTGTTCCCTGCAAATTTATTTGGGAAAAATTTCAATTAGTAACTTTGACTGTTTGAAGGGGAAAATAAGCACCTTACAACTTTACTTTAAAAGTACTAAATGTAAGTTCAGCCTTTTTCAGTCTTGTAGTATTATTTTTAAAATGCCTTTGTCAGGGGAAGGAAACATATATCATGAAAAATGAAAGTGTATCTTTTGGGGCAGTTTCTAAGGGGGGCTGCGGTTGTTACTTCCAACCACAGAGGCCAATCAGAGAGGACCTGCAATGAGGAAGTCCCAGAACAGTCCATGGAACTTCCCCCGCTGTACAGTGACAGGGGAACAAGGGGCTTTTGTGGGGCTGAAAGGGGACCTGTCAGCAGCACAGCTCACCACCAGAAGGCACCACGCCGAGTAAAACTGAAGCACCCTCCTCTTCCAGACCATCATTGCTTCCCATACCTTGGGAAACTGCACTGGATGGGAAAACTGCTTCCTACTTGCCCCAGATGCCTGGCACCAATGTGTTCCCAGGGACACATGGGAGGGTCTCCCTCCTTGAAACAGGTTTCCCACAGTCCCAGTGGCAGTCCTTCTTCCACTGCAGGGTCTCCGGAAGCTTCCCTGAGGCAAGCTCCATCCCTCCTGCCATGGCAGAGTGGCAGCAGCCACCCTGCAGCAGGGGCAGAGGGAGATAGTGCTCTTTCACTCCCACATGTCAGCCAGGTGGAGGAGGCACTCAGCTCCACATGGCTCTCAGCAAGCTGGCCCAGCACTCTCATGGCTGAAAGCTCTTAGGGCCTCATACTCTGGGTTAGAGGAGATCAGCATGACAGAGTGATCCTGCCCATGCCAAATTCCCATCAGCAGCTCTGCAGTGCCCCAAAATACATGAAGAAGAAAGTGTGAGCCAAGAGCTGAGAGGCCAGAAGCTGGAACTGGAGGCCTAAGAGCCATCCAGAGATTCACCATTTTGGCAGATGATGAGTGGGAACCGTGGCAAAAACACACAGGTGAGCCCTTGCCAAACATCAGGAGACTCCTGACCCTCATACACTGCTCCCCTTATGAGCTGCTACTTCCCCAGCTATGGACCCTAAGGGGTTGCTAGAGGAGCTGGCAGCTGGAAGGAAGCTCTGTATGAGCAGTGGGGCTCACAATGGATAAGGGAACTGCCATGATGGAAGTGAAATGAGGAAAAAATGTGCTATATTTCTCTTTTTTTGCCACTGCGCTTAGGAGAGCTGCATTCTAGCTCCTGCTGCCTCTAGGGAAAGGATGCTCAGTTTAAGTGTGTGAAGGACCATGGCCTCTGGTGGGATGCAGTCCCCAGCTGTCCCCCACTGGTCATGCAGCAGCAGGCTGCAGGCACAGAGCTGCTCTGCACTGGGACAGGGATGTGCCATGCCCACGCCACCGCAATTGGAAGCCGCTGGCTTCTTCTCAAACAGAGGTGGATCTGACAGGCCTTGCCAGTGGGCTACCAAAGGGACAACAGCAGAGGAAGAGTGGGAGATGATGCAAGGAAATTAAGCAGCATGAGATACAAGGTCCTCTGCTTTAGCACCAAGCCTCATCTGCCCTCTCCTACACATCCTTCTCTCCCCTGTCTTCCAATTCAGCTATTAGAAGCTAAGCTTCTAATCAAGGCCCAGCATCCAGGCTGCAGACCTGCCTCTCTGAGGGAACACAAATACAGAAAATACACTAACAGGACCCTGCCACCTCATTTCTTACAGGCACCCCAGAAACAATGTGCATGCTGCAAAGGTCTGACAGTGTTTCCAACTCAAATCCCCCCAAACCACCAGCATGGGCAAACTCCCTGAGATTTCACTCTATATTCGTAACTTCTTGAAAAACACTGACCATAAACTGACAGAATCTTTGCATAAAATGGAAAAAGGGGAGGTAATGAAAGAAAAGGGACATAGGAAAGGCAGTCTGAGTGCTACTATCATGGCCGTTTAATTGGAAAATATACCAAGGTCAGGAATTCAAGCCACTGAATTGCTGCAACTGGCTCAAAAAGCCATCAAAACAAAGTCTGTGAGCTGGGGTGAACAACCCCAGTTTGATAAATACAGTCCTGCCCTCCTTCAAGCCCTCCTACAACACTTTACTAAGGTATTTATTTCATGAGCACATTAAAAGGGATTAATTCTTATATGAAATAATCCCTGGGAGATAACTGTCTAGTAATGGGCCATTTGTGACACAGAGTAATACCAAATCTGACCTAACTTGTTCATGACACTGCTTCTATTTCAGAGGATTTTGCTTTTCTTCGGGATTTTTTTTTTCCTCCCATGAAGGTTTGAGCATTGAGCTCAGATTGAAACTAGAATGGAAAAAAAAACTTGAGTCATGGCTGAAATTGAATGACACATAAGATTTACTCCCTTCTTCCAGTAACTTCTATCATACTCCCACTGCCATGTGGCTCTGGTATGATTTCCCAGTGCAGCTTCCACACTTCCCAGAGCTGCTTCATCAGCCCTGCCAAGCAGTAAGAGCCACTGCCTGGATCTTTACAGGAGGCTGTGCATTCCTGACAGGCAGAGAAAAGCCAAGAAGCCAGAGCAGGAATGCAATAGGCAGCCTGCACAGGCCATGAGCTTTGGAGTACCTTCCAAAATGGCCAGTGCTGGAGACATATATTCGTTAGGGAGAAATTTGTTCCGAATCAGGAAGCAGCTGTTCTTCCATTCCAGCAAAAACTGCAGCATTACAACCCTTGCAATCAGTACCCTGCATGGGCAGCACCACACAGAACCTCTCTCACCTGAAATGACTTCCAGAAGTAACATGAGTTTAAGACCATCCCTGAAATCTTCCTCTATGTTCTCAATCTGTGTCCCAGCCTTGCGGAGGTGAGAATTACACCATGCTGTAAATGTCTAAAACACAGAAAAAGGAAGGGGGAAAAAAAAAGCAGTCAGTAATCTTCCCACAAACCAAACAACAGTTCCCAACCAAATCAGTGCTGTTAAGTACCATAACAAATGCTCATTAAGTTATTATCTCTCCATCCAATGTCCTTGTGGAGCACAAGCATTTGCACCTCTAAACACCCAAAGAAGTTGCAGGATGTTTCTGCAGCAGAGGGAATCTGAGACAGTCATTTTACAGCTCTAGCACATCTGATGTTCTGGAGAGGCTTCTCATTTTCTGTTTGGCTTAGAATACCTTGAAAACGATTTTTAAGCATGCTAAGTGCTCAGATTGCTAAAGACTTCCAGTGGTATTAGATAACACATATTAATACGAAGGAGAACAGAGAACAACATTCCAGATGATCTTGTCTCTAGAGAGGTGCTTGAGAAAAAAAAAGAACCATTCTTCAACTGCCTCTGGTCTACTCCATCCCCAGCAACCCTGAGACACTGAAGGACAGCATGCTGAGCTCCTCAGCCACATAAATCACATCCCAGTAGCATATGTCCTGCTGCCTCCATTCTCACTGACTACCTGCTAAGCAGACCTCCCTTTCTTGTGATCATCCCAGCTTTCCTCCCCCATCACATGGAGGGATAAATACTTTCTGAACAAGGATAATATCACCCATCTCAGCAGAAGTGCAGGTCCTAGCGAGGATACAGGCATCCATTACTTAGTGACACTACAGTCTAGCACAGCCCCAAACTGCCACTACCTGAGAGGCTCTGGCAGAAGCATCATTGCAGCCATCTCAAAAATAAAATCACAGCACTCTGTAATTAGTGTTACCATGCACCACCACTGGAATAATAATATGAGTCTGAAGTGCAGGACAGACTGAGGTCCAAACTACAATACAGCCAGTACTATACAGGCTAAACAAAACTCTTTTTTGAAAGCACCTTCTGACCTTAACTAGTCAAGACAAAAGTATCTGTCATGTGAGAGAAATTAATTTCACCACAACAGATGACAACACATTTTTTGTGGTTGCAATCTGTAAGCCCATGCTCTGAACAATGGGCCTGTGGGGCACTGACGGGAGAGAGACCATCTCTTCCAAGAGATGTGACAGGAGTTACCTCAAAAGAGTACCATGTGAACTAGTCTGAAAGAGAAAGGTTTGCTGGTCAAAGCACAAGAAGCAAATATAAAACATGTCAGACACCTCTGTGTGGCATAGACTTAGGTGAATCAAAGAGCTGATTCTCATCTGCAGAAGCTGTTTGACACAAAACTACTGTTTGAAGAGTAAATGGTAGCAACCAGGAGGACAAGTTTGTTCAAGTGCTAATGAATGTGTTTCCCAGTGTTTGAATAGCAGACCAAGTAAACTCTTTTCTTTGTACAACCTGATAACCCCTCTATCACCCTCTAAATAGAAGGCTGAGGTTACTCAAAAATGAATGTATCCAAAAGCTCAGTACTACCACAAGGAAAGTCTTCCCTCCCTCTCCCAGATGTGGGAGCCAATTCAACTCACTGACCCAGCAAAGAAAATTGTTTACTTTCTTAAAACTGGTCCTCTGCTCAGTAGTGCATGGAAGCAGTTCAGCAGAATTTTAACAAGCCTTTACAAAAGAAAATTGGGCACAGAAGGGCCAAGCAGAAGGGTGGAGTGGACCACAGCAGCCATCCATTTTAAGCTGCTGGGGAACCACAGAAGGACTCATTTAATACTGAATCAGAGCACACTAAAAATTTAGAAATGCTTTACTACTTATACCATGCATGGAATTTCAAAAGAAAGATTACCCCAAATGGCAACATGATTGTTCTTCATTGTCTCAAAGCTGGGCTTTCGCTACTAACCTGCTCTCATTTGAGTTCACCAGACCACAAAGAGTGTGGCAGAACATTTCCTTGAAAAAAACATTGCTCAACAGCTGCCAAGCCTACCACTGCTGTGCTCTGGCCTTGTTCTCCACTGGGACAATGGAATGGAGCAGGGTAACAGCACAGCTGTAAATACTTTTATGGCAATGGCCCTTTGGACAGATGCACATATTGTGAAAGTCTGGGATCTCTTTTTTCAAAATGGCCTGGTTTCCTTCCAGATTTGGAAGCTTGGAAAAAATAAGAGTAAGTAATTAAGCACCTTTTATTGCTTTTTATTATTAATCTCCTGAGGAAAAAAAAAAAAGAGGTGGTGGGTTGTTTTTTTTTTTTTTTAATAAGAATAGTTTTATTTGGAAAGGGCCCTGTATCCTGCAGTACATACTTTTGGTGCTATTTTCTTCATTCTACTGCTTGAACTGTATTACAAGAAGAGAGGTTAATGTATTTGGCTCCCTTTTCAAGCCAGGCTACTTCACTCTTCCAGAAAGGGCAAATGAGAGAAGATATGCTTTCAAATGCTACATCATCATCACATGTCAAAGTATGAGAGCAAGTTTTGTCAGAAAGGTTGTGGATGCCCATGAACCTCCTTCTCATATCTGGAAAGCAGACAAAGAAAAATACCTTGAGCTAGTGTCTGGCCCTGGGTGACATTACAAAATTCATGTCAATTTGAAGAGGAACCCCGAGATAATTCACAGGCCACAAGGCTGCAATTTATTTCTTGTCTGACTTCTCTGAAGTCATTTCAGTTTTGTTCTCCATCAGCCCAAAGCAGATCAGACATCTCTGCTTCAAATCACTGGTAAGTCCAATACAGCTATACAGGGCATCCCTCTGCACAGTTTGAGGGTGGAAGAGAGTCACCAGTTCTACACTTCCAAGAAACACAGATGAAGTTAAATGCAAATTACAAATTTTCTAAACTTTGCTTTATTAAAAAGCCTGGCAGGATAACTAGATCAGTGAGAGTATTTTTATTGCTGCAAGGGTCACCTAGGGCTTGGTAGGAAACAAAGTCCCAGAACCAGCACCAACTTCTCAAGTGGAACCATCTCCATCTCATCATGGCCTCAGGCTGAAGTGACACAATTCCACAAACACTGCCATTAGCCATGAGTTGCAGAATGGACACTTCAGCTTCTCAAGAACATGGACCATGAAGAGTGAATAGATGGAGCACACAGTTTCTATGAGACAATTCCCAGATGCACAGACATTTTCTCAAGGCATCTTCAGGTCCCACAGGAATTCCAACAAGCACAACACTATAAGCAGCACAACAGCATATGTGAACAGCAACAACCAGTATCCCAGTGTGGATGCATTAGGCCACTGTATAAGAAAGCAGGATTATGAATGTGTTTAATAACTGCAGTGGGACTCACAAACTGTATTCACCACAGATCAACCCAAAGCAATACCTATCATCAGAAAATAGCTTTATGTTGCATTTACTGTACGTCCTGCAGAGGGGTAAAATACCTTCATACTTCAAAGCAGTAAACTGGAAAGAGATCTGACAGATAGGAGAAGCCTAGAGAAATGCATCAGAAAAGCAGAGGGAAGCAAGAGAAGGGAGAGCTGAAATTTTCACTGTCCACTGAGTCTTGCAATCCTGGCAGTCTTGTTTAGAGCCATTTTTAGTGACTTGGCTTCATGCATCTGCACAGGATCCTTTTTGTTATTCTAGGAAACCTACTGAAACCTCCCACTCACCCCAGCCACCTTCTGGGCAGCACAGCAGCTCCTCCCCACGCCTTGAGTCACAGCTACCAGTGGCAATAGGCTCGGTGGCAGCTAAGCCCTGCTGTGCCGCCTGGCACCAGCAAACAGGTTTCAAAATTGGAAAGGGCTGTCAAAAGCAGCCAGCCGCCTTTCTGGTGCAGGCCTGGTCCTGGGAGCTGCCAGGTAAGGAAAAAAAAAAACAAAAAACCACCACACCTGCATTTGTTGTGGTGAGGTGACTTGCACCCAGTTCAGAGGGCAGAAATACGCTGTCAGGCAGGAACAGCAGAGGTTCTTCCTTGCTGTTTGCAGACACAGAAGTCTGCAGATCATTCTCCTGCTTACTTCTAATTCCCTCTCCCAAAGACAAGAAAACAAACAGTCTGTTAACCTTGAGGCTTATGGAAGTTTCAGAACTGGAAAACTACTTAGTGTTAAATAATAGCACAGAAACCTCACACCATAAATTTTCTGTGGCAACTGCACAAGAGGTGCAAACAGAGCTGCATTTCTTGGCCCTTGGATCTTTCCATATATTGTACCTTCAATTTTATTTTTGGACACAACAGATTGCCAGGATACCCCTGTAGGTCTGCCTCTTGTTCACTGTTCACTATGGAAGATGTCTGATGAAGGAGCACGAGTGTTTGCATGTATATAGATGCATTTCTCATCACTGCTCTCTGTACTCCCTGCTCCTATCTAGCTACAATTTGGTTTTTGTTTTTTTTTGGTTTTTTTTGTTTGTTTTTTTTTTTTTGTGTTGTTTTTTTTCTTTTTACATCCCAGCCTAATCAGCAAGATCCCTGACATCAAGATCAACTCTTGCTATTTGTCTGCTAGGTCCTGCACAAACAATAGCACATTGGTATTCTACCACAATATAACCTGTCAGATAATAAAAAGAAAAACAAATGTTATTAAAAGCAAGCAAATATGATTAACTGTTCTGCTGCCTCAGCATATTTACTGTTGGGGTATCCTCTGCAAGGCTACCTGCACACCTATTTTAACAGTTATGCAAACCCTTTTTCTTGACACAACATGAAAAGTCCTTGCTTTTTCACTGTATTAACCCTTTCCCTGTCATGAGCTAGTTAAAACAACAGCCAGATGATAGTTAGTCCTGCAACCAAAACTCTAATGAGATGTCGTCTTCAGCTAGGTCTTTCCAGGTGTCTCTCAGCCCTGTCAACTGCTAACCTACCCATACCACTTGTGCATACACACATGCACTCTCTGGTATTCTTTGCACTTCCCCAACATTTGCTTTTGACTCTGAAAGCCAATAACCTTTCCCCTCCACACTTATTTCCAATCTGAGTACCTTTCTGGTACCAAAGTGGCTCAGGCAGAAATCCTGAAACCTAGGGAAGCAGGACGGTAAGTGAACATTTTAAAGTTTAAAGAATGTTTCTGCCTCAAAAGCAGCAGCACCAATACTACTTGGAGCAAATCTAGAGAGCTCTTTGCTGAAAGAAGGCAGTCATAAGGCACTTCAGCTGCTGAGCAATTTTAGCAGTGTAAATGTTGAA
Source organism: Vidua macroura (assembly GCF_024509145.1). Lineage (NCBI taxonomy): Eukaryota > Metazoa > Chordata > Aves > Passeriformes > Viduidae > Vidua > Vidua macroura. Next base: position 33,713,611 of record NC_071576.1, read on the forward strand.
GCTAGCACAGCCACATAAATGACAGATGCTAAAAAAATAAATAAATGGTCAGCTTCATCTCTTTGTGGCTGTGACAGTGACATTCCAGCTTTATCTGACCCTTCCAGATGCTCTTCTCCCCTTGCTAAATCACTCTTCCACACAGCCCTGCTTTCCATGTAAATGTAAACTTTCTGACACAGCCAAGAGACTGCCATATTTGTGTAACAGCCCTGAAGAAGCTGTAACTGAGCCAGAGCAGTGCTCGTTGCCTCTTTTCTGACAGGAGAAAGGTCTGGCTTAAGCAGAAGAATTCACTGGAGCACTGCCTCTCCAGACCACCACCACTGTGCTCAAAGAGCAGCAGTGTTCACAGCCACCAAGGCACCCTCATTCCTTGTGTTTATGCTGGGGATGAATTTTAATCTAATACTTCAACACAGCTCTGCTGTTGAGATTTGTCCACAAAGGTCTGGCTCCTGTTAAGAGGAGGATGGAGCTGCTAGCACACAAATCTCAGTCTAGTAGCACAGTTTGATGCTGTCTACACATGTGCTCTGCCAAGCGAGGTCTTGAGTGGGCTGAAAGCTATGGGTGCTAGCCCAGGCTTTCTTCTAGTGTTGTAGGAGAAATGACAGCAGGACTCCCTTTCTAGTCACCAGAAAAGAAAGCAGGATGTTCAAACAATACTTCATACATGGCTGAAAAACAAAATCAATTTACCCAGCTGCAAGTGCTGCTCTTCTGCTAGTCATGTAGTTAGCAGTGCACCCGGGCTTCTGACTGCACAGCTGGGCTGCATTCCCTGCCTGGCCTGAATGCAAACCCTCCGTGGCTCCTGCTTACTGCAACATCATACATTCCTCACAGGACTGCCAGGACAAAGCAGCCAATTCTTGCAACAACTTTTACACCCAAGTCCATGCTGAAAGGAATTTTATTTAAATTATCTGAAATAAGGACTGATGCAACCATCTAATAACATTTAATAGTTTATTATAGCAGGCAGAAAACTGCACACAGAGCTTTTTTTTAAGCAATAGGATTACTAATAAAGCAGTCCAGCTGGCCCATAATGGGATCCCTTCCACCTTGGTAGCCTGGAAGCTGAACATACAGTGTCAATTAAGGAGGATGCTAGCCCATGGCCACCACAACTATCTCTCTCTTGCTACTTGAACAGAGAGACTAGGCCATCATCAACTTAATAACTGGAAGGATTTGGCTGGAGAGGCCATGAAAAATAAAGCTCCACAATCCAGTTCCAGTTTCCCCTCATTCAGCAGTAACTCATTTACTAGCATTACCTCTCAGGGTCTCATGTGATTTTCCTTTTCCTAATGCTACTGCTCTGAATCCTCCTTTCACATCTTAAAGCACTTGGAAGAAATGCTGGGGTCTCGTGGGTGGCTGCTTAACACCCTCCCCACACTCAACACAGACTCAATTGACAGGCTTGGTTGCAGCTTCTTTTTCTGCCCAAGTTTGTGATATAAGCTGACAAAGAGGTGCTCATTTAATTGGGTAGTGATTACAAAGTAATCCTAGATCCTGTCAAACCCCAGCACAAGAAAGGCTATGGCTGGACATAACAGACCACACCAACAACCCTAGTGAAGAAAGCTGGGTATTAAAAAGGCTGTTCATGAGATACAACTGGCCCATTGAATATTTTTTTTGCCCATGTGCTGCAAGTGACAGAAGCTTTATACACATACATATTATTGGTTTTTAATAGTGATACAGGAAGTGCAGACCTACTACAGCCCTACTTCTGTATACTACACCTCCTTGGTGTGCTTGGATGTCTGCCAGAATGCCCAAAAATACTCAAAAATGGTTGTCCTCTCCCCTCAGGGGAGCTCTAGGAATTGCAGATCCTCTACACAAACCTCATCACAAGTATAGGGAGCCACTCAAAGTGCCTTTCATTTAACCTGAATTAAGAGAAAAGTAACCATTTGCCATACTCTCCAATCTCATCTTCTAACCTGAAATCCCTTCACTACATGTTGCTTTGCATTTGAAGCCACATGACAATTTTGAAAAGAAGAAAGGCATTTGATAAGCCCTTTTGGTATTTAAGTTCCAAGCCTAGTCTCCAGGACACAGGAGAGCTACAGGGGTAGCTCAAAGAACTTGGTTTGTATTGACAAGTTACGTTATCAGCAGCTGACCTCTAAAGAATGACAGGTATGATGCTCAATGAGATGAAGGCTGCACAGTGAAGAGCTTTGCCTTTTCACCTTCAGTAACTCTTTATGCAGCCACCAGATGGTTCTTTGAGCAGATGCTGGTACTGCATAGTACAGTATAATGGTACATCCCATTTTCAGGGCATAGCACTTGAGAAAGTAGTGTGGGCTATATTTTGTCTTTCAGCTTGGAACTCAGCAGCTGCAATTAAGCCAGAACAGTGCATTAGCACTGATGCTAGTAGTACTGAACTCCTTTTGTGGAGGTTGTGAAATTGTGCTGCAAGTGTTTGTAATGATTCCTTCTGAATACCCATATAATTCCTTCAGCCCCTCTAAAAGGCCAGCTCTATTGGAAAGCAAACTCTAAGTCTACTTGCATTTACCAAGCCTGGGGCACAGCCCCTGCAATTTGGAAACACAGAACTCAGTCACTTTTTAGCCACTTTCCAAAACCCATCTCTGCAGCTCAGGATGAGAACAGTACAGCAGTAAGAGCTCTATCCCTAAGTGTAACAGCATCAGCCAGCTTGGATCTCACTGGTAGTGTGAAGCTCTCCACTGAAGTCTTTCTTTGTCCAGAGGAGCTAGGAGCTGCTGCATAGAGAAAATAAACTCTTCTGACAGCTAATTCATCCTTTTGGACACTGGCAATGAATCAGCAGCACATCACTTGCCAGAAGTGCAAAGTAAATTCAGTGCAGGAGTTTTCATTTTTGCTCAGTGGAATACAGTTCTCAGTGTCTTGCACAGTTTTTAATTCTCATATCCTGGAAGACAGGACAAAAAAAAAGAAAAACCCAAAGTCTGTTCCACAGTGGTTTCCCAGTGCATGGTGTTAACTGCTTTGGAGCCAGAACACGCCCTTTTATTAGCTAAGAACAGGCTGAAGTGGCAAGGGCAGAAATCTCAATCCAGCACACTTCCTGTCCAACACAGGATAAATATTTGTTCTCCTCTACATTTGTGCCTCTGGAGCCTTAAACTCCACTTCTGCTACAGAGCTGCACCATTTCACAAAGAATCTGCTTCTGGTATTTGAAAGCTACTGACCATTAAATCAGTGAGTTGGCTGGTATTTCAGATCAGTAAAGTATAACCTCTCTTTATTCCTGAGTTACCAGAGAGCATATAATACTATGCTAATACATAGCATAGTATTACTAATAGCTAGGAAAACACAAGAACCCTTTGAACATGCAAAAACCATGAAAAAAAACCCCCAAACTATACAAGGATATCAACTAGCTAGAAGAAAGATCTTTTAGAGTTTATCATGAAGTTCAGACTAGCAAGACTCTTCATTATACTCCTCTCTCCTATGAAATCAGTTCATAAATGTCAACTTGCTTCCTAGCTCTCTCATAACAAAAATTAAACAGAGCTTGTCTCTGCATTTTATATGCTGAATTTCCTACATGCTTTATAGCATTTCAGGGTATACTGGAAGAAACCACTTTACCACATTAGGATGCAACTATTTATAGACTGGAAAGCAGCAACAAATCACTGAAAGCCAGACTGTTCGATTCCTGGAAGCTGAACTCCAACTGCTCAGCACAGGATACGGCCAAGACACCAGGATGAAAACCTGCACAAGCAGCCTTATATTCCTGGTGACAGGCTTCCACTTTATATCTCACCATCCAGGTTTATTCAGACCCAGTACTGATTTCATCGTGGAGGTAAGGTGTCACACACCTAGTCCCAGAACAGGCCGGGGGGAAGACAGAGAACACCTGGCACCGTAACACAAAGCAGGACATGCAGCTGTGCCTCAGCTCTGGCCTGAGAGCATGGGCCAAAGGTACAAGACTTCTTTCACCTTGAAGCAGGTCAGGGAAGCACCTTCCTTCTGGTGGATTCACGGGCAGACACAAACACAACTGCTCCAATGAAGACTTGTCTTGCTTCTGCCATGAAGGAATATGTGTGGGGCCTGACAGTTTGTATTAAGTCCACAGAGCCAGCTGTGCAGGAGCTGATCTGGCTGAAAGCCCTTCTGCAGTGTAGGGTCAGAGACATCTGGGACTGCCCAGAGCTTCCTGGGAGGATTCACAGGTGGTGTTTTTTCTGTGGCTCCTCTTTGGCTGTTTACTTTGCTGATGATGGGAAAGGGAGGAAGAGGAAGTTACAGCTTCATTTATCCAAGTTTTTAAAATACAGAGCTATGTAAACAGGTTGATTAATTGAAACAACGAATGTATTGCCCACTGCTCTGTATGGATGCTGCAAAACTAGCACAAAGTATTGGCAAAAGTTTAGGGCCTCTGCAGCTCTAGAACATAAAAATCTTGAAATAATCTGGTTTTCTAAGGGATGGCGGCAAATGTTTTGGATAAAAGAAACAATAGCTGCATTTCAAGCAAGAAAGGGTCTCCAAAACAGTGTCTGGCATGAAGCCTTAGAGCTCCCTGTCAAAGAGCAAGGAATCAGAAAGGATAGGCTACATGGCATAGATGTATTATATGTATGCTTATCCCAATACTATGTATTTGGGCTTCACTCCCATCACCAGTAACACCAACTCTTGGATAAAACATATAGAAAGAAGCAAGATTTTTGAATACATTTATCCCCTTGGCTGTCATCACTGTCCCTGACACAATGTGCTGTCAACATTCAGAGCTCTCAGAGTCATTTGCAACTGTGAAACGCGTAATTCCCTGCTCTAGAGAGGTCATTCCCAGCTCCAGAAGAGTCACCTTCTGAACAAGGTCTGTAATTGTTAAGGTAATTCATCTGAAATAAGATTTTCCAAAATTAAGAAAATTGCTCCTGGGTCAAGATGACTCTGATTCACACGTGCTACCAAAGAAGTAAGGGCCCTGAAGATGCATATGGATCTTACTGTGCTAGGAACTACCATACACAGGGTGAAAAGCTGCTCTGTGCTCCAGAGCACTTCAATGTGAGACTTGAGATGAGGGTGGAAGTCAGTAGGCAGTGTTAGTCAGGGTGCTTGGCAGTGGTCTCAGCACACCCACAGCCTACCAACCTCGTGTCATTTTCTATATCAAGATCATAGTAAACTAGAGACTTGAGCCACAAAGACTGATCCTATCTGAAAAAGGAACAAACAGTTCATAACCCCTACAAGTGACATAAACATGTCTAAATTGCAGCCTCCTATGCAAGACCACAGGCCTGAATCCTCCCCACTTCCCAACGTTTGGAGCCATCAGGTTGCTCTCTCAATAGCTACATCCCTGCCATAGTGCATTCTGCTCTGTTTGGTCCCTGCTGCTAGTGCTGCCAGCCTAACCTCAGGGAAACAATGTAACTGTGCCAGTCTATAGCAGATCACACCTAGGCAAGCAAGGCAGCACAAACGAGCAAGAAAGCAACTGAAAATGCAATGAGCACTCAGCTGGCTTCAGGGGCTGGTACAAGTGCAGGCTTACATCTCACAGCAGAGGTAAGAATGGGAGAGGTTGAAACAGGGCCTTAAAACAGAGCCAGGTATCTCATATTTAATAAGGTGAAGAAAGGGATGGTACTGAAGAAACATGAACTGAAGGACATGTTTAAAAGTGATGGATGACAAAATTACTGCTGCAGCTGTTTGGGTGAGTGCGATGGACTGCTTCGTGGAGGTCAGAAAAAAAATAATTGCCATTACTCTCAAACATAAGATAATTGAGAATCTGTGTGAGAGCTGCATGCAGATTCATCAGCCATTCTGGAATAAATAAAATGTCAGGTCAGAGCAGGGAATGTCACACCTATTGTTGGATAAAAGGATTTAACTGATCTGGGGGAAGGCAAATTACTGAATGTTTACATGAAGGCACTGTAAAAAAGTCTCACTGCTAACCCATGTGAGCAGTAAATGTCTTCTGAAGTGCAAAATACAGAACTGAGCTTTGGGAACCCTGAAAAGGGACCACCTGAGCACCCTTTCTTCCTCCCACCTCCACACAGAACAACAGAGACTGAGAAGGTGGAACTGCTCCCTCCATCTACCCCTTTCATTCACACAAACAGAGTAGCAGGAGTTGTCACCTTTTACTGCTGTTACCTCTGTAAAGCCAGCACAGACAATTGGGATGGGCCTGAGATCTACACTTTCTCACAAATGAAGAGAAGGTAAGTCTTTTGTATGGCACAAGCTTTCCAGTGCTTCCATTCCCTGGCTAACTGAACCTGCAGGCCCTTCAACAGTGCACAGACAAGCAGTGTCAGGATGATCAGATCCTCAGTGAATTACTGGGAGTTGACCACAGGAATTTCGCCTCCCAGGCTTTAACTCTTAGGTAGCATCACATATTTGCACAGTTGTAGGTTCCATAGTTTTTTCACTTCTAGTTTAAATGAAACCACTAGTAACAACAAAAAATTGTATAGATCAGTGTCTCTGTGTCCTGTGGTTGTGGGGACGAGTATTTATTAAGGTAATGGCCATATTTTAAATTGAATTGCATTGGCATTTACTTTTAATTGGATACCAAAAGTAGGAAAGCTACTATGGGTGGTGAGATTATGAAGATGGTATTTTCTGGAATCTTAAGACATGTTTGTGCTTAGGCATGAATGTGTCATCTAAGAGTAGAATACAATAGGATAAACCCTCTACAATAGCACTGAATAGCAAGTTATTTCTCAGTGAACATCACAGCCAGAGGAGGGTCTAATTAGCAAGCATCTTCATGGGCCTCAAGGCACCTGCATGCCACTGCAAGCTTCTAGCACTGACTTACCACCACATGCACTGTAAGTGATGGGATTGCCTATCTTCATGCAGTAAACATAGTCCTGACTGGTAGTGAGGTGTGCTTTGAGCGATCTGTGCCAAGTCAGTGGGTACACCTAGACAGCACAGTAAAAAGCAGTGTAAAGCATCTAAACCAAGGCACCAGAAGAGTGGTGGGAGTACAGCACAGCTTAGCAATGGCTGTCTAACATAGGAGCTGTAACAGGCATCTAGGGCACAGTCCCTAGCAGGGATTAGGACCCAACAAACGTGGGCACTGAGACTGAGCAGTACAATGAAGCGAAGAAGGGGAGTTCACATCTTCCCAGCATGTTGCGTTCAGACCAGGATGGAGATCTTAGAACAAAGTAAGGAAAAAAGGACAGCTGAAGATTAAAAATTATTATAGGGCATAATTACAGCAGGAGTTTTGTTCCAGACTACAGTGGTTGAATGTTTCAGACATCCCAAGAGACCAGCAATTGCATTAAGAGAGATGGAGGCAATGCTGGCTCACCCAACATAACATCTGGCTGAGGACAGCACAGCACTCTCCCGTGCTGTCTTTGCTCCAAACTCATGATCCTTGGCCATGCCCACAGCCACCAAAAATTCAGCCTGGGAGTCTAGGGACAATATACTTTAAGGGGATGCAATCTTTAAAGTGTGTCTTGATCTCACAAGCAAAACCTTGTATTTTTATCTATTTTTATCTATTTTTATCTTAATTATATTGTCTTGAGACTGTTTATGTAGTTTATCAAAGCAAGAAACACTATCTATATGAAGTCAGATGTGGGACTGATACCAAGGATTAAAAGCAAAAGAGAAACATTCCAGTTTGTTGGGTATTTTTGTTTTCTTCTTTCTTCGATCTTTTATTCAGTCGGAACCATTAGCAAAGGCAGTTCCAGTTCCTAGTAGCACAGTAGCTCTGAGCTAGTATCTGTTAGTATTGTTTGCTATTTTAAAAGGTTGTGCTACAGGTTTATAGTCTAATTTTCCATAACTTCTATGAAAAGTTAAAAAGGAAGCAAGACTTAAAGACACATGCACCAGGGATCTGCAATACTTTGGAAGGGTGTTGAGCTTGTTAGAATAGCTGCCCTAGGTAAAGCCTGGGAAAGGCAGCAAACTTTCTGGACTTAATCCAAAGGCTACCAAGGAGAATGTTTCCACTGACTGCTGGGAGTTGGGTTCAGGCCCTGCACTGTGGGGGAGAGTGGCACAATGACAGAAGTCTGATGACTCTAACCACGTCCAAAGGAGCCCTAAGGAGCTGCTGCGTTATTTAAAAGCAGTCACACAGAACACTTTACCAGATATTACTGGGGGAAAATTGATCTCTTTTTAAACGTAGCAGCAAGATTTTCACCATCCTGATGACAGGAAAGCCTACGGGAACATAGCAGGAAACACACTGCAGGAGGAACTGGGAGGAAAACACTGCTAACCAGCCAGTTCAGCCCATCAGGAAATGTTTACTCTTTTTTATTTTTCCATGTCAAAATGCTGGAGGCTTCAAACTATGCTGTCTGAGAGACAGAGAACAAAGGGACATAGGGGACACAAGTCCCAGCATCGATGTCCTGGCCAAGCAGACATTGCTATTGACTAGTGAGGACTTGGGACCAGCCCAGGACTGCCTTCTCTTAAAGTCATGCTCTGCTCCACAGTCACCCTCTGAAAACATGTGACAAGCCCAAATGGAACCTATTTTACTAACACCACTCTGCTGTGTCTGGCTTAGGAAACTGGCACACAGGGCAGGTCAGGAAAGCACATGAAATATTTGAACACAGAAGCTGAATCTGTAGCAACTCCAATGGCTGAGAACACACTGTGATTTAAGCACTAGCCACAGACACAGTGAAATTCTTGCATTTTCTCATTTCTAGGAGATGAGGTCAGAGAGCTCACCACAAGAGAGGACATATAATGTAAACTGGATGGTGAGTGCAGAACTATGCTGGGCTTTTTTTCTTCCTGTGCTCCACACATACCCAAAGCCTGTCCATTTATAGGAAAGGCTATTGGTATAAAAGGTGCATTCTGCATTAGACCAGAGGAGGCATCATGCTGGGTATGAAAACATTAGCTCAGTTAAGAAATAGGAGAAAAATCTCCAATGTTTTCCCTCACTAAGAGGAGCCTTCAGATAGACAGAGAACTGAAAGAGCAGAGAAAAACCATGCATTTTCATCAAGGAAAATGCATATACCTTTGAGTTTATGGTGTGCTAGCAATTTCTAATAAAAAGCACTAGATAGCTTTTTTTTTTTTTTTCTTAAACCAGCTTTAGATTGGAAAAAAGAGGATTGGAATAATTCTTATTTGCCATGACAAATGTCCCAAGTTACTGTGTATTAATGCAAATATCTTAGAAAAGAGCAAAGATAGAAGAAGAGTAAAATCCCAGCAGAACCAAAGTTAATTTTTTACAGGCAACTCCACATTATTTGTTAGTATTTTCCCTTCCTTACTGCAGCTCCATTTCAACCCTAACCATACTCCCATATACTTGCTTCCTAAATTGTGAGTGTACCCAACTGATGGCTGCAAATTCCCCATTTTTAGAAAATACAGTTTCAGGATAGCTCTGATAATTTGGCCTTTTTTCTGCTCTACAGAAAAGGGTCTGTTTACAGCAAGGATGCATATAACAAAAATATTTGTTACAAGTTGCAGAATTTTGCTCTAGCAGTGGAATTGTGATCTCTTTTGGGAACTGTAGTTCAGATGCTTCATGCTCCCACTTTCTTGTGGCAAGAAGAAAGTGCGGGAACTTTCTGCAGGAACTTGTTTAAAGGCATTGTTCACCATAAGGTACCCGGTAGGATGGTACTTTACAGAGTGCACATAATGGGAGATGTAATTCCCCTTGGAAACCACCTCACAGATACAACTGAGGAATTGCTGATGGACCCCTCACATGCCACCATTCCCCATGGAATTGTCATGGCACAGGGTAGACACACCATGCTGCCAGTTTTGCCACCAATCATGCAGCTGCTGGTGACAGCAGGCTGTCTCTAGGACAACAGTCATTGGGAAGTGAACGTGGCAGCTCACAAGATGGTGGTTTGCTGAAAAAGGAGGGCAGAGAGGCAACAGTAGGGTTTAAATTTCAATTCACCTGTAGGGAGATGGATGATGAATAGCTGAGGTGACCAATTTGAATAGGGTCAGGCAAAGATTAATTATTTGCCTCTGCTACTGTTTAAAGAGAAGAGGTGATGAAAATTGCAAGATGATAACTGTTACTGACTCGTTCTGGAACAGGAGGAGGAAAAAGAGAAGATGGGCTCTAGTTTTGTGTTTTCTTGCATGAAAGAAATTGCAAAAAAAGCTGAGTGAAGAGGGTTGTGTTACAAGTGTTAATCTCAGTCTGGCAATGGTGGCAACAGGCTTTGGTCCAGCAGCAGCTGGAGAGAATGACCATATGAAAAATCTTTACTACACATGAATATAAATATAGAATTTTCCATTTCTCTTCCTTTTCCCTGGAAGCATATGGCATTTATTCCCAAAAGTTTCAAATAGCAGACACTGAAATGATCACTAGCTCTGTGAGCAAGGAATTATTTTTCCACCAAAAAAAATTGTATTTTAGCCTTGAACATAATGAAATCCTGCAAGACGAGATATATTATCAGGTGATATGTAAATCAAATTATTTTTTAACCTCCCTGTCAAACAGAGCACAGGAGCTCACTGTGAGTCCAGCTGTACATTTATAGCATTCATGACCACAGGTGCAGCCAGTCCTTAGGGAGGTACACTACAGGATGTACAAGCTACTGGTGGAGGTGAGGATTTGCACGGGTTGTATCCACACATCTCTGTAAAGCTGTGCTACATTCTGATGAGCAGCTCACCCTACTACTGCTACTAGTTCAGGTTTCCTTTTGGCACTGGGCTCTGCTGAAACTGCTCAGAAACCACAAACCACACTTTAATAAACAAAACACATACATACAAAATAGAAATTCCACCACAATTAAAACCCAGCAATTCTTCTGCTCTTTCCACCTCCCACACTGAGCTTCAAACTTGCATTTAGAAAAATCCAAAGTGACCAGCTCTGCTCAAAGCATTAAAACAGCTGGAACACAGACACATCAGCAGTTCTAGTCTTTGTATGTAGCCACTGGTAATATGCCTGCATAAACTCATTATAAGGGTTTTTATATTTGTTTCCATTTCTAGGCTGAGCAGAATGGGAAGAAGCCACAAGAAGAAGAAGCAGTATTAGAGAACTCTAAAAGCTGGAGTGCTGTGCTCAGACACCTCAACCCCCCAACAGGGCACCCCTCCATTCTGCTCAACAGTTGAGATGGGATTAGTTAAAGCAGCCAGAGGGAGGACATGGAGATGGCTGCAAGGCATACCCTCTGATCTGAGCTCCCCAGAAACAAACAGTTTGAGCACTCCCCTCGCTGTGCACCGGAGAGCTTCACTGTAAACACACCCTCTACTGAGGCAGAGAGCAGTAATATAAACCAGATGCTGTAGGGAATTTTTTCCCTCTTCGTCTGCACTAAATTTAAATACTGAGCTCTTCTTTTGCCAATTTATTTTTAAAGGGCCTGTATGCTACTCTTCATCTCTATCTCACTTGCTTGAATTTAACAGAGAACTCAGTAACCCTCTGTGCACTTCAACCACCCTGAGAAACATGTGTTCTTCACAAGATCTTGAAAGCTGAGACCTAGCTTTCCAACTACTGGGCCAGGACCCCTCACAGCTTCTCTAGCCTTTCACCTGAGAACAAATGGAATCTTGCAGGTGAAATAATGGCCTTTAAAAAGCTTCCTTCTCCTTGATATAAACTGTACTTCAGGTCTCTTATCTTCTGAAGAGTGATGTGGTAGAATCAACACAGGAGCTTAATTCCTACTTAGACAAAGGGTTTTGTACTTGCTTTCAAAAACTGTGCCAGACCCGATGAACACAAATAAAGCCCCACCAAGAAGCTAGTTTAACTACAGTGCCAAGGGCAATCCACCAGCCTTCTAGCCAGGTGACCAAAATGATGGGCATCCAACCGCAGGCCTTGCCTCCCAGGCCAAGGAATGGAAAAGCATTGCTTCAGAACATACTGTCTTCATGCCTGCCTGGAAGGCAGGGGAGGACAACACCCAAAGAGCAGTGCCCCTGCAGACAATGGGCTCCATCTGCACTACCCCCATGGCACTCCAATGTGCCTACTACCACAGTAGAGCTTAAGTGACTGCACCTGCCACAGGCATGAAGTCAGCATCACCTTCCTAGTGAAGGCTTTTTAAGTGATCATGGCTAATCATTAAAGTGGAATCAAGTTGAAGCATCATGGGAGCTGTGGTCCTGGCTCCTCTTCCCTTTGCTGGGCTATCAAAACCCACAGCTGCTTTGATTAAAAGTAGGGCTTTTTTTCCCAGGAAGCTGCTTTAACCACTGAACACTTCTAAACATCGGCTGTCCTTGGCAAGTTACACAAATTACTAGTAATGAAACAGACAACATGCCATTCTTGAAAGATGCAAAATGCATTGCAAAATGGCAGTGCACATTTTCCTACATAGTGTTGTGTCAATTCCTGATTGGTTTCAGCTCTTCTTGAAAAGTAATGCTTCATCCTCAAAGTCAAATATTAACTTACTTATTCTTTGATAACGAGCCATTCAGGAAGCAGCAGTATTAAAAAATTCTGGCTCCCTACACTGCCCCAGTGTGCTGGTGTCTAGGTAAGGAACAAACCTATTTGGCTCATTACATCATGCCACACCTCTAGAAACGAGATGCAGCTTGCACCTTTCCTCTTTGTTCCCCAACTTTTGACTCATTTTCTCCATTGACATAATTGACTCTTTACAGGGAAACAGCTCTTCTGGAAGATAAAGTAGCTAAAGGATGGAAAATGAAAGCATAAAGTGGCCAGTCTCCGTTGTGGGGAGAACTAAGTAGGGGGTTACACAGCATCTCATACAACGGCAAATATCATCTGATGTAATTACCAGTGATATAGAAAAAGGAGATTATCAATAAGGTGTAAACATATTTTGGTTTATAAATCCTAGCTGTGAAGAACTAGATTTAATCAAAGACAGGTGAGTAAGATAATGACAACAAAAGTCACAGGACAAAAGTCACTCTTCCCCAAGGATTCAGCTGTATTGGAACTACACAAACATCTTACTGAATCTTAAATTAACTCAAAATAAACTGGGACAAAACAGGGAAGGGCCACAAACTCATCCCCTTACTAAACAGCAATACCCAACATGTGAAACTGCAAGCATAGGTGAGGAAAGAACAGTATGAACAAGAATTATGGGCATCACAGTGAGAGCACTCTGCTCATGCTGAGCCTGCATGCAGAGCACAGTGAGGTCCTGAACCTGCACAACAAGACAGCAGGAACAAAATATTTTTGTAAGCAAACTCCTTAAATCATCTGAGGTGTTCAATGTACTTCTGTTTTACAGTTCTGTAGGAAAGAGGAAGACAGAATTATGCAGCAATTGTTCCATATATTTACAGCAGATTTTATGTAGAGTTTGACTTAAGTGAAGGTCAGATCAATATTCTGTGGCTTACAGTTGGTTTGCTTAGCTCTTTTAACGCAATACAAAGGAAATCTCTCCTTTCCTGCCCCTCCCTTGCCACTCTTGGAAAAGACATTGTCAAGGTACATAAATAATTGTGGAAACCTAGACTCTCTGTGGACATTATGGTTGCATATTAACCACCAGTGACAATAGCAGCTCTGAGGGCAGCATGAGGAGGTGCCCTTCTCTCATGCACAAAAGTGAAACCATTCAAAAGCTGAGGTACTTTTTTACCTTGTGTATTGCAAGTTCTGAAATAATCTTACAAAGATACATATTTTGGATGGATATCAGAACCAGATTGCTTCAAAAAGTAGTGCCTCAGCATCCCCCACAAAACAGGGCATCAAAACCAGTCTGAATCATCACAACACACTATTTGCCTAGCCTGAGTATGCATGCAATCATATCTCTTAACTCATACCCTTCCTCAGATTTTTTTTTTCCCTTTCTAGTAAGCTCTGATCTCATCTGAAATGCATGCTCTTTTAGCTGCAAGGTCCCCAACCGGCATATGCTGCCTTTGAAACTCTCAGATGTGGCTCCTGACCACAGGAAGCCATTTGCAGTCTGGCTTGCAGTCAGGAAGAATAAAGTACAAGGATGTCCGCTGCTTTATACTTGCAAATGGGTAGCTAGAACCACTACTTTTACCTAGGACAACAGGCACACCTTGTGTTCTGTGATGCACAGAATCACAGAATAGTTCTGATTGTAATGGACTTTAAATCTAGTCCACCCTCCCTGCAGCGAGTAGGGACATCCTCAACTACATCAGGTTGCTCAGAGGCCCATCCAATCTAACTTAATGTTTCCATCCAACACTTCTCTGAGCAACCTGTTCCAGTGTTTTATCACCTTTATTGTAAAAACCTTCTCTCTTATATCTAATTTGAACCAACCCTCTTGCCTGCACTGCAAAGGCCCTGGAAGCTACACAGGGTGCCTGCTAACACACCCCCATTCTGAATACTTGTTAGACACCATTTGCTTTCCACCAGCTGCACAGCCTTTGGAAAAGCAGGTGCATTCAAGTAGCAGGTTTTTTTTTTAGAACAGTCTTTTTTATTAATTGCAAGGAAAAGAGAGTCAGCAACAACAGCACAGCTTCTCCAGTGTCTGCCAGCAGCACCTACCTTCTCCAGCAGCTTTGGAGAACCCCCAGGGCCTGTTTCACACTATGCTCACGTGCATGGTGATGAAGGAGACACAGGAGGGATCAACTACAGCACTACTTCAGTGACAGAGCAACACACACCCCTTATTACAATGACTGGAAGAAGCCCCACAGGTACAGCAGGGCATGAGGCTGGAGATGCTCCTACTTCTGATGTGAAAGATAAACATGAGGTCTCTGCTCAGGGAAAGGCGAATTTACACAAGACATTTCATTTGAGAGTAGGATGAGGCAGCAGGGATTCTGCCTTTATTTGTAAGCTTGCAACAAAGAGTATTCCTGATAAGAGGACACAAAACCACGTGGGGCAGACAGAATAACATAACTCCAAGTCCAAAGCACAGCAAGTGACACACCAGTGCTCATACCAGATCTGCTGAGACTCATCACAGTGATGGGTCCTCTCTCCACATCATCTCTGGTATCCTTCAAATCAGAAGGGACAGGATTTGCAGAAATATCCAGGCCTCAGGTAGGAAGCAAATTTCAGAAAAAGGTAACACCTTACTGAGAGCAGTTTCCTGAAAGGCCTGGTTCAAATATGGAAGCTTTCATACTGGAGAGCTCCTGCTTGAGCTGTACTGTCACCCAAGAAAAACAGCAATTCCCCCTGCCACATGATATACATTTGAAACAGGCAAGGAAGAAAATGCAGGTACTGAGGAGAGCATGCTCTGGTTGTAACTCAGCCCTGATCTGTAAAGGCAATGGAAGTACTGTAAAACCTCACTGCAACAGCAGGATACTGGGAAAAACAAAGCCTCTACTACAAGACCAGGCAAGCAGTCTGGGCAGACTACTACTAAGCTGTACCTTGACTCTTCCTTACATAACTTTTTAATCTTGTGGGGTTTTTTTTTGTTTGTTTTTTGGTTGTTTTTTTTGTTTTTTTTTGTTTTTTTTTTTTTTTTTTTTTTTTGTTGGGTTTTTGTTTTGTCTTGTTTTTGGTTTTTTTTTCCTTTTTTTTTTTTTTTTGCATAGAATTTAATAATCAAGTAAAAACCAGTCTGTAAGACACGTGCCAAGCACCCTCTCCCATAGAATCCAGTAGAAAGGCTCCCACACACTCTGAGGCACATCACATGTGCCAGTTCAAGGTAGCTTTCTTTTGCCTTTAATCACTTCTCCCATGAATAAGTAACTCCTAATGAAAGTGCTCTACGCTGACAGTATTTGTATTCTGATACCCAACTGCTACTCATATGCCTCTCCTTAGACATCCTCTCCTTAAGATTACAGCAGTAAGGGCAGGAGACATGTGAACACAGATGCTGCTTAACATAAATGCTTAAAGCAGTTGTTTAGCTTAATACTGATTCCTTATTTCAGACTTTATGCCCAAAGACTGCTGGATTAGCCCCCTTCATGGAGACTTTAAACACAGTGTTCTCTACAATATATGCACACCTATACATGACAAAATTAAGCCTACTTCATTGTAGATTCACCCTCCAGCTCCACAGCCAGTAGTATTGAACAAGGACTTTTGCAGACACCATACAGGGTCACTCATCATTTTGCCCTGTCTTTAAGAGTGGACACACCTGTACCTTATTTACACTTGTGCTTACATTACCATCAACCTTGGCATAACCCCACAGAAGGGAAATCTCAAATACAGTATTGGTCATGGTCCTCTCAAGTAAAACATATTTTAGGGGAAAAGGTATGGTTTCATGATGGAGAATGACTAAGCCAACCACATTTCTTCAGTTATCATTGTTGGATGGCCACTCAAATTCTTTACTGCTGCCCAAGGACTGGTAGCAGAAGTTACCACCACATCAAGCTCTTCAACCAGGTTGCCCTTTATTGGTAAACTGCACGCAAATATCTACTATACACAGAAAGCCAGGCTAGCAAGAGCATTGGCAGACCTAGGGGATTAGACTGAACTTGCTTTGATGCCTGCTCATAAACACTCATATTCTTACATGTTTGTGTAAGAAAATGCCAAATCACTTAGTCACAGATAACACGTCAGAGTACAGCTCATCTCTCACAAAGAGTGCCTTCCATACTCACCATTCCTGATTTTGCCGTTGCCTGACAATTTTCCTTTGCAACAGTTGCTAAGCAAAACATTTGCAGTGCAGTTTAGTATCACAACTGACACTTGATGACTGTCCTAATGGTTACACACAAAAAAAATGCACGTCTGTTCAGTCTGGTTCAAACCACTGACAAAACATAGGTAACTCAAATGGAGGACACGCAGTTCATGTGCAGTCCTGATCACTGCCATTATGTTTGCTGTCTGCAAATAAAGAATCTTCTGAGCAAGGCAAGGTACACACAGATAACAGACCGCAATGTAAGTTATCATGTGGAAGTCAAATTACTTTGGTACAAACAGTCAAGGAACATTTACTGTCACTTGTTTCATAAGACCTAAATATTATATTTCAGAAATGTCCATACAAGGTCTGTCAATATCTACTGAAAATAGGTATCTTGCTAACACCCTAAGACATCTACCACAAGTCTTCTAATTAGAGGAATTTGACAGTATTTCGGGAAGTTCAAGTAGCTTTCTTTTTCTCCTACAACAGTGCAGTTAAGTGTAAGACCAAAATAAAAAAAGATAATTCAAGATAGACTCAATGTGCTATATTTTTAATATCTGTGGCTAAGAAACTGTACCATACATTAGCAGCCACAGCCAGCACTCAACAGAATAGAAAGCAAGAATTCATCTCCTTTCCTCCTGAAGTACAAAGGAGGAAAGAGACACTGAGGTTGAGAAAAGAACAGGAGGGTCCTTCTGACACTACTAGCAGACATATGGAGAGTATTATTTCAAGCTTGTGCTTAGATCAGAAAACCTCTCCTAATTCTCTTCAGCCCAAGAGTTTCCTAAGCAAGTAGACCCCAATAACAGGATGGTCAAGAGAAATTATTTTTCTTTTATCATTTGATTTATTTTTAGTTCTTTTTCAATTAGCATTGGATTCATCACAGGGAAGTGGGGAAAATGTACACCTCCTCAACCTTCCTCTCCATGTTTACTTTGTGTAGATTTTATCCATGGATGATGATGTGACTTCAGACAACACAGAAAGAAGGGGGATGGAAAAAGACCTTTAGAAGCAAGGGGAAAAACAGACTTCAGCAATCTCTCTTCAGAAATGGCTGCAATGCAGGTTGCTGCCAAGTGTTGAAGCTCTAAGGAGGACAAATGACCTGCTACTACACCAGAGAAGGGAAAAGCCACATGTTGTGTATGGACAGAGATGAGTTTGTTAGGAGAGAGAAAGAGACAGAACTGCCTTGTGCAGAAGGAGCAATAGAAAAGTAAATCACAACCTGCCTTGGGCCCCATGGAAGTTTGCTACAGTAATGCCCATGCTGATAGCAAGAATAAAGTATAGACTGTGCTGTGAAATTACACTTTTCCTCTTATCCAAAACCACACCTCAAAAATTAACGTGAATTTTATACTTAGTTCTCCACCAGCACAGCTTGTACTCAGCACTGAACCATACCCATCCAAACCCCTAAGCCAAGGGGCACAGTCTCATTTCCCTGTCACTGTCAAGCTGGTGCTCTCATTTCAGACTAGGGTAAGGCAAGAACTTCCTTTGGTAGAGATCAAGTTGTTATGGTGTAAGTCGATTTCTGGCAAAATTCCCCTGGCTTCAAGCTTAGACTAAGATGAATGTAGTTCGGTCCAACCCAGTCTTCATCATAAAACTGTTCATTTGCTGCTCTCCCCATAGCTCCCTTTGAAGACTGCAGGAGAATCATGTCTCTGCAAGAGAAATGATGGCAGACTGCATAGCTTCAGAGGAATAGAAACATGACACACATTGTTTCAGGGTCTTTGGTTAAGTGCTAATCATCTGGATTTGGATGCCAGTCCTGATTATGAGAAATATGTAGTAAACAGAATCATGCCATGTGATATGCAGGCTTAACCCTCTTCCTGCTGGCAGCTGCACATCAGCACAAAGCTGCAGTGGGAACATCAAAACAGTCTCCACAAACCTACCGACCTTTTGTCCTCAGCTTGGTGCTTGCTGCTGTCTCCTCTGAAGAGCCACACCCACACAACAGAAGGCTGCAGAAGGATGTATGCAATTTCGACCATACTCAGCCCCCTGGACATCTGATGCTTGGTGATCTCCCCTGCTCTGACCCAAGCATATGGCTGGGCAATACTACGTGCAGCTTCACAGGGACAAGGGAATGGGTAATTAAGATGCTGCAGTGAGAGGCTCAAGCTGATCTTGTCTGTGGGACAGGAAGAAATAATCCCACTCCCAACATGCTGAATAAGTAGTGGGTGGGCTTGAAGGGCAAGGGAATAGTTGTCCCAACCCTTTCCTCAGCAAGCAATCACACGATTGTTGCACACTACAGTAGTTACTGGCCATCACCCAGGGACACCACGGCTGCTACACAAGCATCCAGCACAGGGCATCGCTCGCTGCGCTCCCGCTCCAACTGCTGCCACGTCACGCAGTTATGGCCACACAACCCTACAGCAGCACCCACCACAGGCAGGGAAGTGTAAGTGACCTGAACCAGCAGGCTAGAAGGCAGTAAGTAAAGAATTTCAGTCCTCTGTTCTCGTGGGATGCTCTTCCCTTCCGTGGGATCACATATGCTATTATCAAGGCACGCAGGACGTAACCTTTGCAAGACTCTTACTTCCTCTTATGCAGTCAGATGGTCACACAACATTGTGCCTGTAAGGGAAATATTTTCTACCTGCAGAAATCAGACAATCCAACTCAGAAAGTAGAGTTTTCACAGATCAATTCAACTTGATACTTAACAAGCCTAGCTACACTTATTAGTGGCCCAGGACCTCCTCACATCCTACCTCCTATATCCGATGCAGCATACTGGTACTGCCAGAGGAAGTTAGTCATTTCCACATTAGACAGCCTCCCATGCCATGAGCCAGCCAGCTCATTTCTGCACACAGGTAAAGTATTGTTAAGTGAATTAGAATTTATTTCTTCCCTTCTCAGCTGCCAAAACTGCTAAGCCACTTGCATTGCTTAGCAGGCTACTCTAGCACTTTTTTTTTCCCGATTTCCTGATGCTTAAGAACCCAACCCTGATAATTTAGAGCCTGTCTCCAGCTCTCTGTGTGGTTTCTCTGTATTTAGGACTGCTATAGGCTGAGGTCTACCCAGGAAAACTCAGAAGAGAGCCCTGACATGCTCATGCTGCTGACTTTGAACTACATTTGAAGCAACAGCCAGCAGAACCATAGATGTTCATATGAACAGTGACAGGGTAGCAAAAGCAGATCAGATCAGAGCCCTATGCACTGGATATGGGATAAAGAGCCAGGCACCCATCAATGGAGCCACTACAGCAAAACATCTCCCTGCTGACACGGAATTCCCTGTGTAGAAGCAAACAGCCCTGTTGTATTAACCCAAAAGGGAAGCACCAGCTCCCAGGCATGAGGGGCCAACCCATGGTACAACCCTGTGTTCCCCAAGCTCCCTACAGCAGTCTGGCCCCTCTTTAAAGACAGGGGATCAGACTACTGGTACCTGTTCATGGAAGTCTGGTATTCTGCAAAGCAGCATGTCAAAGTCTTCAGGTTTTGAGCTTTCAGTCTTGGAGGGCTGGAAGACTGCACTTGCTCAGCAGCTTTGTTGCCTCAAGTCTTCAGCAACTAGGTTCATGAGAGCTGCACTGAGCTCTGGCAGTCTCTGCAGGGCCTAACAGGAGGCAGTTAATGCTCCTGCACAGGCAACAGCAGCAGCTTCTTTCCCAGCTCAGCAGCTGCTGTGCAGCAGTTCTTTGAGGAGTCATCAAGCACTCGCTTCCAGAAGGCAGGAGACTGCACTGGACTTAAAAGTGAGACAGATGCCAAATCCCAGTCCAGGGCCAATGCTTGGGGAACCAGGCAATGTGATGTCCAGAACACAGATGTGTCGGAATTTATTTCCACATGAAAAACACTCAGAATTGTTTTTTTCTTAAGACTCTTTCCAGCTCTTTCCCATTCTCCTGCTGTTCCTTCACTGTAGAGAGCTAAGTTTAACTCTTCTTCTCCTTATTGTTTTGGTAAATTAATTTTAAAACCAATTAAGATTTTTCATCTGGCTCACAGTTCATGTTCACAAGTAGTAAATATGGGAGCAATGTAGAGGCTGTGCCTTGCAAGGCAGGGAACAAACAGCTATTTCTCAGGCAGCTATGGCTAGTTCAGCCCACTTTCTCTGTCAAGCAGTAAGCACAGTCTCGCTGCTTCCAAAAGGACTTACTTATGTCAAGCAGATTTCCATTCTCTACTTCAAAACCCTTCTTCAGTCTCAGATATTTGCATGGCTAGAGGTGGGCAGGTTTTAAGCTGCATTCCTACCTATGGAGAGCTGGCAGACACTTCATTCTTTTCACATGCAAACTAGACCTATCACCTGGACCAAGCTGCAGAAATTCAAGGAATTTGGGCAGGGCTTAAATAAAGTGGGAAAGCATTGCTTTGCTTTCCAACAAAGCAGAAGGTATTCAGAAGCCTGGAACAAAGCACAGACCTCTAGCTCCTTTGGCTGCCAGGAGCCAGGTCCCCTCTCCATTTGCTGCAGTTCCAAAGGGATTGGTTTGATGGCTGACATTGACCACTTTATTGACAAGCCACCATTTAAGTGGTGGGCAGCCTCACTCTGAACTTACCCTTCACTTCCCCCACCCTGCTACCTCCTTCTCTTTACCTTAGGCTCAGCAGTGATCAACTCTGATCTGGCTCAAAACTCATTTTTCCATAACACATTCAGGTACTGATGCATCCAACTGAGAAAGCACAGTCCGACTGGACTAAAGACTCTGAAACTGCATCTGGAGTGAGTCTTGTCCCAAGTAAATGGAGGAAGGGAGAACATTCAGCACTTGCATATGCCAAAGTTAAATAAATTAGGTGTGAAACACGATTTTGGCGGGTATTTGGAATCCTCAGGAACTGTAAATTTGAATATACTTTATGTCACCCTCTGGCAAATTCTCTAGAATTCACTTTACAGACAGCAATTACACAATACATTTATTCACCCCTTTTGTAAGGTTGCAGAAGTAGCAAAGTTTACAAGCCAAAAAGCAGATAAGCACTATATAAACTACATTAAGAGCTCTGGAGTGCATTATCCTGAATATACATATGTGAAATATTTTGACCACTAATATCTTCTTGGGAAAGCAAAGCAAGCAGCAAATGGGGGGTAAATTCTATCCCACTTAACTTGAGAGGAACAAGCATGTCTAGTTAATATTTTTATTCTATTCTCTTCTATTAAGATCAGAAGAGTGGTGGTTGTTCTGGGCACTGCAGCTTCATGACAAATAAGCATACTTAAAAAAATGTGTTTAGGGCTCACATGAGAAGAGGTCATAGGAGAAGATGACCTACCAATTCATCACACAGGTCAGAGTGGTCAGAGTGGAACAGAAACCCAAGTGAGCTCTGCAGATGCCTCACTCTTCATGATGGACATGAGGGCAATACTCATTCCCAGAGGCACGCTTACCCAAAGGACACCACTTACTGTGTACTTGTGTACTGCATACAGCACCGACGAAGAACTTTGCTCTTTGCCTAGAGAGCTGCTCCTTCGGATAGGCTGTGCACCCTGAACACACACCTTCAATTCCCACAGCCTGACTGTGCCCAGTACAAACACTCCTCTACCTCAGGCCTCCCTGCTGCTGCCCCACTCAGAAGCAGAGCAGTGCTTGCTCAGGGGCTGCTGGAGCCCACCCCCAGTGGGAGGGGGGGCTTCCAAATAACCTCTGAAGGACAGCGACACCAAAAACAGTCTTTAGATGAAAGAGATAAAGGTAATTAATAAAATTTTACTAACAACAAGTTTCAAAAGCTCTCACCAGCAGCACATCATTTTGTTAATGCATCAGACCATGAAAGCCAGCAACTCACCTAAGCAGAACAGCAATCTTCAATCCAAATCACGTGAGATCACTGAACACAATGGCAGAATAAGATGGGAACACATTTCCCTTCCCAGCGCCTGTTAATGAAGGTGAGGCAAGAAAAGAAAGGAAGAAGAGGAGGAGGTAGAATTTGGGATAGGGATTTACGGGTAGAAAAAGATATCAAGGAGTACTATAAGATTGCTTTAAATTCAAAGCAAAATTTAACAAAAAATAGTATGCTGTGATTTTATCCTCTGGTTACATCCATATCAGAAACACACTACCAAATACTACTGTACTATGCTAGAAGAATTGAAAGAGTGTGAAAAAAGGGATATATAATTGCAAATTTGTAGCGATGTAGTGAAAGCAAACATCTGAAGCTAAACATCACAGAAATACAGAAGAACCCCTTTGAAGTGGCCAATCACTAGACTTGGTCCTGAAGAGACACTTGGGAGCGCTTAATCAGGGTGTGCTGATAGTGGCTGCACCAATACCTAAAACCAAGTCAAAGACGTGGTGGTAGTGCAGAACAACATGGAATTGAAAATAATTTCTTTGAATCAAGTGCATTACATGCAAGCATCACAACCAGGATGTACTGAAATCAGCACAAGTGGTCTTAAAGTAACACGTAAAAGCAACAAAAACTAAGGTAAATTTAAAATCGGTTACCATTTTTTCAGTGCTTGTCGCCTTGCATACCTGGGCACCATGCTCACAGATCAGAGTTCTGTGGTGCAGGCAGGTGTACAAACACAGCAGAAACACAGACCCTTTCCCCAGTTATCCTGCAGGCTACAAGCCCAGCAAGAGAGTGCAGGAAGATGCAGGGAGCTGCACAGGCAGAGTGCAAGGCAACAGGCAGACTCTGCTCAGGCCAGCAGGCAGAGATCTTGGCACATGACAGGGCCCACCACCCCCACCTTACTGACCACTCTGCCCTGTAGGCAACAAGTACATCTCCAACCTTTCACACAGCTCTATGACAAGTTAAGTATATGGCAGCAGCGGTGGAGGCTGACAACATACGCAGGGCCCAAAGGGGTAAGAACATCTCTTCCTTCCTAGGCTAAATCCAGAGCACATGGAAGAAATGCATTCTCACCAGAAGTTCTTTTACTCTATTTGACATGCCAGGGGCCATAGTGCAGACCTGCCTCTATTGCCCAGCACCACACAGGAATAGAGCCTGGAGACTGCACAGTAATTTCCCAAGAGCAAAACGAAAACCCTGCAATGGGAGTGGGTTTTGGATGGATGTGTTTTGTGTTATTTTGGGGGGTTTTTTGAGGGTGGCAGTAGTAATCGTGTTTGTTTGGTTTGGGTTTTGCTGTTGATGGTGTTTTTTTTTTAAAAATCTCCTCCTTAGGCCAGAAAGATTTTTAATTTTTCTGACTCCATCACAAGTCAAATATTGCCAACAAATACCCTCCACAGCTGCTGAGTACAGCATGCCTGCCAGCTGGACAACGAGGTATTTTACCACTGCACAGCCTTTGCTTGCTGTACTTGCATGCAGTCACCCACCCTCACTCCTCCGCATCCAGCAGGGCCCCCCATTTCAAAAGCTGCCCACACTTGATCCTCACCGTGGCCCTCCTCCTCAAGAAGGAAGAGCTCAAGTTACAACAGGCTTCATCTCAGGAGGTAAACATGAGGAAACCTAACAGTGGCCAGAGACAAGCATGCTGACACTGCTCTCCGTCAGAGTATAAAGGGGAGAGCAGGTGAAGCCCTCAGGAAAGCAGTCTCATTGCTCCCAAGAGAAGTGGCTGAAGAAAGCAGCAAGGGATGCATCTGCCTGGAAACCTTGCAGGAATTAATTTGCAGGGCCAGAATCTCAAGTCCCTTAGCCTTGCCCATGAATTTAGTGCTTTGGCAGATGGAGGGAGAGCATAGGCACTGCACATTAGGACAAGAGGGTACCCTGACAGCAAGAAGACATTAAGCCTGCTGCAACAGTGATTTTCTACCCTGTATAGACCGAACGCTAAGTACTAACACATCACACCTTCAATGCCACCAGCTGCCCTGAGAGTTCCACCCAACGCCACCATCTTCTGCTGCAGCTTGTGAAAAGAAGCCTCCTCTTTGACAGCAGATCACCACCCTAAGCTAGGCACACCAGGTCACATCCATGGGGCTCTGAGGCATCCCTCTGCTGTGGAAAGGCCACATGGCGCTTGTTGGGGCTTGGTACAAGAGGCAGTGGCAGCTGTGCCAGGCTTGCCCGATGTCCCCTGCACCCACCTCTGAGCCATCAGCAGCAACTAACTCTCACAGAACTGCAGGCAGAAGCTCTGCTTGTTTCAAGCTCTGCAATCAGAGGATATTCTGCTTCAAGTGCTTTAATTACTGTAAGCAGTTCACTAATTACAGTAGTAATGATTGGATTATGGCCAGTCAACAGCTTTAAAGAAGCAAGCCATTATAGGAGGGGGAGAGAAATACTCCTTTGAGTTTAGCATAGAAAGAGATTTCAGCAGTCCACCCTGTAGGAGGCTGTTTGTAGCTGGCTGGGTCAGACTATTGGCAAAAAGCTGCAACAGCAAGGAGCTGTGTCATGTGTCACTAAATGATATGTTGGCACATGAAAATTATCAGTGCTGGAGGAGGTGTGTTTGCAGGAACAGAAGGTCTTCTGTTAATGTGCTGAACTGATGCGCTCCAACGCCTCTCCATGACTGGACTCAAAAGACATGATGCAGGCAGGTGTGTGCATGCTACATTACTGACATGGTACAATGCCTGAGATGCTTTGTTTCAGCATGCAAGTCATGAATACAGGCCTTCTAGAAAGTCTTAAGAGAGACCTGCTAGGCTGAACCAAACAGCTAAAGGCAACCTCTCACACTACCAAAAGCCAAAGGCACTCACCAAAAAGAACATAAATTTCCTTTCACTAGCAATTGTTGCCAGCATTGGGAGGACCAGAAATCCAGACAAGTAATGGGCAGGGAGGCTCCCTCCACACCTGACATGTACACCTCCTCACTCTTTCCCAGAGTCTGACTACAGAATAGTTTGCAGAAAAGCAACTGGACTAATGGATCCCTGCAAGAAGTCCTATCCCAAAGGAGACACTTCAACAAGGAGGACTAACAGCTCTGGAAGATGAAGTTTTTTGTGGCCATCCCTTTTCTGAGAAAGGCAAGAAGACTCCCAGATATGAGGAAGGCACGATTACCAGATACACAGCCTCCCCACCTTGAAAGGCACCTTCCACAAAACAGGAAAGCAAGATACTACTTTACAGAAGAAATCCCCAGTGTGTTGAAACTACAATAAAGGCAACAATACTCATTCACAGGTGACTACTCTGATGGTACTGCCAGCCAGCAGTATGCCATGGCCCTGTGGGTCAGGTAGCTCTGCCTAACCAAGAAAAGCCAACCTCTTGCACCACCACCAGCCACATTTACATCTCTTCTCACCATAGGAAAAGCAGATGTCTCCACCTCTTGCTAGCCCTCACCCACAACAGCCAGCCCTTGGTGGTAACACCACCATTGTATCCCCTGCACAAGCTCTTCAGTTATTCCCCTTGCCTCCCCTCAGCAGTATCTTGTTCTGCTTGGTTTTCTTGTTCTCTTTTCCCTTCAGAGGTCTTCAGCTGAGGACTGGCAGCAACTGAGCTTGGTATCGCTGGCTGGAGGGCGAGGATTTCTGGCAAGAGAAAACCAGTAGATCTGGGCATCTTGCCCAGAGTGAGATCACACTTGGCTCACCACAGCTGGAAATAGTCTCATCTGTGGCCAGAGCTCCCCAACGGCCCAACAAAACCCTTGGGAAACAGCAAGTTTCCACACGCTGACCATTTTGAAAGAGAGCGAAACACTGGTGCTCATGACTGTACCACCACGCTGCACCCAGCCAGCCTTCTCTGCACAGCGCAGCCACCTGCAAGTGCCACTCCCAAGGGGTGCCTGATGAGCAAGCACTGATGAAGCACAGGGTCTCTGGCTTTGTGTGCAGAACCAGGTGGGGCCAAGACCAACGCATCCTCTGGAGATGCTCCTCCTGTACAGCAATACTGCAAGCAGGGCTAGAGGGAAGGCAGAGGCTAGCCTGGCATAGATACGGTCTAAACACCTTTAAACAGCCTGCTTTTTTTTGGCAGTGTTTAGCAGTTAAGAAATTAGCTTGCTTTTTTTTAATCATGGAGTCACTTTTTACAATTTTCTTGGGGATAATACATTTAAGCAGCAGAACTAACTTGCCATGTACTGAAGGGTAGATTTAAATAAAGTGAGTGAGGGGGATTACAGGTAAGTAAGTACTTGGGTAGCAAAATAAACTTGGCTGCTGGAGAGCCAAGGAATCTGGCCAGGAAACAGGGCTCTAGGACTTACACATCATTTTCCATGATGAAGAAAAGAGCACTCAGCTGGGATGCAGAGACCATACATGGTTCTCTCACTGTCTCACATCTCTCAGAGGCCTTTACGGGCTAGCTCCTGCAGGGAAGATGTAACAGCACAACTTCCATTTACAGCAGCAGTGAAGTTCAAATGCTTAGCATCATATGAGCAAGGAGTAGCAAGTGCCCTGGCTGCCTGATCCAAAGGACATGTAAAGCAGAAGTCCTTCCTCAACTGCCAAGTGGCCTTGGTTCAGCACCTCTGTAGGACATGAGGGTCATCCTCAGCATTATAAAAGGAAGTATCAGTATTCTGTGTGAAATTTCTCCAGCCATCCAGCACTGTGTTCATGGAAGGAGCACAGCAAACCAGCTGCCCATTCATACTATGCTATGTGACACATAGAAGATTTCACAAGGGTCCCTCTGAAAAATGAGGGCCATGCATAGGACGCATGAGCAGAGCCCACCTGTGCTATCCTGAAGGGAGGCCCCACACTGCAGCAGTGCACAGTCACTGCCAAGTCAGGTAGACTGACAAAGAAGCAATCAGCTGATCCATCAAGTCATCCCTTCCTTCCCACTAACCAGGTAAGTTATCTAGGAGGACGTGGAAAAAGTTGCTACTTAAGAAGCCTGCCCTGCAGCCTCATCTGCCTATGAACTATCCACACTGGTGCTCCCAGTAGCCCTGGATTGCTGGTATTCAGAGACCTACTTGAAACCTGTACTTCAATCTGACAGACAGGTGATACAGAGACACACATTAGTGGTGTTCACTGTAGTGAGTGTAGCCAAGACAGTCTTTCCACTTGCCAACACTTCCCATCTTGGCTCTAATACAATAGAATAATGACAGGTTTGCTGTCATTTCTCACACCACAGGGTTGAACACATTTCCAGTCTACATAGACAGAATGTCAAATCAAAGACTCATCTGGATGAAAGACCAAAATCCCCTTTGTTTATAAGCACATTCCCCAGCCCTGCCAATGGGAGCTGTTTCAGAACACTGAGGCTGGAGAATGTCTCTGCAGAGTCTCTTTCATGTTGTAGTGCTTCAAAGCAGCCATGGATTTGGAAGCAGCATAAGAGCGGGCAATTGCAGGTAAAAGCATGAAGACAGCAAACTGCAGTACATACGACAGCTGGCTTTCAACGGCCTGACACAGCCCTTACCAATAAGATACACTCATTGCCAGCTGAATGGCAAAGACACAATGACAGTGAACCAGCATGGGGAAAAAATGGTTCCGCTTTACTGCCTAATAGGGAGCCAAGAGGTTGAACTGGCACCAGGCCACACCACATCCTATGACCAAGTTCTGCTCTCATACAGTAGGGGAATGAGAGCAGGGAAGGCAATGGCAGGAAGGGAACTGGAAGTAATTTAGTTAATCATATTCTTAATTAACTTTAAAATTAATCATATTAATAATGCTAGTGCCTTTGTTCACCTAAGCATTTTTTTTTATTAGCCAAAAAAATCCCCAGTTCTGTCTCAGGGATCTGAGTGACTATTGGGAACCTGTATGTCAGTTTCATGCACCGAGGTCAAAAAGAAGTGGTGGGTGGTTCCACAGACTTCAATAGAAGGCTCTTCTGGCATGACTAACACCAGACAGACAGTACTGCTGCTGACAAGTCTATCTCACCACTCTTCACCAACTCATCCCCACAGATTCAATCTCTCAGTAACAATGCTTCAGCCCTAAAACCCCAGAGTTAGAGCAAATCCTATGCCTCTGCGAAGAAAAGATGACTGCCTTTCTTGCTGATGTTATGTCTTTCCCACCCTAGCAGTTGTCAAGCATATTATACCTGCTTTTCCTCCTTCAGGCACAGTTCACATACTGCTTTGATAGGATAACAGGGTTTTACATTGCTATAGAAGATTTGTAGAAGTCATGCTAAGCACATTCCTTACGATAACCATCATGCTTCCAACAGTCACACACAGCAAGAAATCAGTTTATAGTCTCATACAGAAGAAGAGCAAACTCTTCCACTGTCTTCCATCCTCCCCAAACACCATTTCTCAGACTGTACAAAATACCTCTAAAATACCTCTAAAAATCACAGCAATCCATCCAGCAAGCCCCTGGGACTGACACAACACATTCAAGTGAGACCAGTCCATTGTATGTTGTATTTCTGCAGCTTCCCAATGTTTCCCCAGACAGTTCTCCAGCCTCTTTTCTACACTGACTACTTTCTGCACCTCATTGTCAGAAAGAGCACAGCCATTCTCCAATAGCTAAGTGCACCCCAGAGAACAGACTAAGTGTCAGGCACAACAGTGATAATCTACAGCCAGATGGAAAATACTCTCAGACCTTCCACCAGCACAGCCATGCAATTTTTCACCATTTCTGTCACTGTTGTTTGTGCCAACCTTAAGAACTCCAGGCCCGTGTTTTTAGTGGATTCCAGTGAGTCGCCACAGAAAAGCACACAGGCTCACAAACTGGCTGGGGAGGCCAAATGAACCCCGCTGCTCCTCCACTGAACACTGCATGAGAGCTGCACCTCTCACAACAGCACACATGAAAAAAGTAAAGTGCCTCCAGCAGGAGCAACTGGGACCTCAGGGCTAGGAAGAACAGATACCATTCACTGGGTCACTACTGCAACACCGTTTCTAAAAGTGTGATTCCAGTGTTCATGAACACTTTTACCCAACAGGTTTACTGTCCCACCTTCTCAGTTACCCCCCAGTTATACTTGAATTATACAGACAACAGCATCTCATACAAAAGCACATGCTTGTGAGGGGACAAGAGGTGATAAGTTCTTGCCCAACACACAATAAACTGGTTTCCAAGCAGCTTCTACTTAAGGATGCCCTAAGTAGCATGCCGCATGCCCCAAGCTACAAGCACTGCAAGTGGTCAGGGCAGAAAACAATGTTATCCTCTCTAGCCTTTCCACTCAATGCACTGAAAAAATGTCATTACTAAATCACATGCACAAGAATTTAAACGGGTTGCCTGAAGCAGTCAGCAAGAAATTCCCCAGACAGACACCCTTTACATCACTGGGCTGGTAGCTGGATGCCTTTGAGGTGTTTCACCCTTCCCTAGGGGACTGGAAGGATAAGTTCAGTATGGATTGATGAGTACCATGTTCTCACAAACTGATCCTTGGGATCTGTTACAGACACCCCCTGAAAGAATCTGCAGTCTCCTTTTTAACCCATGCCTGCTTTCTCCTTAGACTGCCCCCTTACACAGGATTCTGAATAGGACGGTAAGTCCCAGCAAAACACACATGCCTCATTCATCATCCACCATGAGGTTACAATGAATAATAATATTCTTGTTAAAAAACCAAACACGCACATCCTGACAAAACCTGATCACAGAAAGTATGAGGCAGCCCCCACACTCAAGGACAAATGACTGATCTACAAAGCCAGATATTTCCAGAGTTCCCTACAGCAACTTCTGAGTTTAATGTTTTGAAAAGCAAGTATCTGGCAACAAGATACCTATGCTAAACAACAAAAGCTTGATCTGAAAGATAGGAGATATCTGGTGACCTATATTGCCTGCCTGCAAAAGAGCAGCTGAGCAAGCACCCTTACAAACATCACCATTCTGCTTCAGTGTCAATACTGGCCAGTGTGAATTAAAGCTCGTAGGACACTCAGGTGCATCAGGGCTACCTTACCTGTAGCACACCCACACTGCAAAGACCATGCAAGGACCATCCCTTGCTATGGCCCACACAGGGTACAGTGTCACAGCAGGAGCAAAGCAACCCAGTGCAGTGCATTCATCAACAATACACATTTATTTACCTCATGGCTGAATCTATGATGGCACTGAAAGAAATTTCAGCAAACTTCAGTTTAGGAGTGATACCACACCTTTTTGTGGGTCCACAGCAGCTACCACAACAACTTCCAGCTTTCTGGAAGTTTAGATACCTTTTTCAAAATAGACCCTATCTGGACAAGAGGACACCCAACCCCAGTGAAAGGAAGCTATGATTGTGGCTTTTACATTTTCTCAGAGATAATAGTCACAGTCATACCACCTGACTGGAGCATGCTTACCAGCAGGCTTGGAGGTGGAGTGTTTCCATAATGGTCCTATTTAATGGCTGCTTTCTATCATTAACAACCTCACCTTGGAGAGGTGATTAGAACAGCAAAATTCAAATCTTAAGAGCATTAAGGCCTGCAGGATGCAGACACAGTAGGGCCATTAGACTCGTGGCTTTTTTTTACCCTCGTATTTATGTGTATCTTTACATGCAGTGCATGGCACAGAGTAGTGAGAGAGGTTTAAGAAGACTTGAGTTTCTAACAGGAAATTTCTCTAAGTTCATGAACAACTGTACTTAGTAAGCACATCTTTGGCACAGAAAAGGTGCTACTAAAGTCTGTGCTATCACTGCTTCTGCAGCACCATAAATATGACCAGTCCAGTTCTATAAGCCAAAGATATCATTTACTGCCACATTGTCAGAGATGCCAATGTGGCAAGGCACAAGAGTGGATAGAGCACAGGGCACATTAATTTCATCAATTTGATTTTTTTAATAATTTTTTATTTTTTTAAATAAAGACAAGCATTATTATCATTCCTTAGAGTATTAAAGTTGCATATGGCTATCTTCCACACACTGCAAATGAACACTGCTTCCTACTCCTAAGAAAGCACTTGTCAGGTCAAAAAGCAATTTGACATTTAAAGTTTCCCTGCCAGCTCTACAGTTGAGACAAGTTGCTTAAGGCAAGATTTTAAAATAAACCTGAAAGAGCAGTACCTTGAGCAACGAGCTCATTAAATGAGAATGGCCCGCATGAGAACCTGCTGTATGCAGGACTTGAAGGCTGACCCCTACCAGCACCCCCAAACAAACCCAGCTTCACCCCAGTGTTATTCCTGACACTAAGGAGACAGTGACTGGAGATTGTCCTTCTCACTATCACCCTTCACCTCATCTGTGAAGATGAGCCAGGCATGCTGAACACCACCTGGCTCACCTAGTCCCTCACACCACACCCACCAGGAAACGTTTGAATGCTGCAGCTGGTAACTTGTCATCAGGAGGTAGAAATGTCCTTGTGGGCACAAGTGACAATCTCTTGGCCACTAAACACTCACATATGTACTTCTTACTAAGCAAGCTTGTCTATCATGACAGATAGGTGAGTCCACTGCAATGGATTTCAGCAAGTTTTGCGCTGCAAATCTGGGAAACTGCAGGATCAATCTTGTTATGCCTTAGCTACTGCTACTTTGAGGCTTGACTCGACACGGAAGAAGAGAAGGCAGAGGGGAAAAAAAAAGACTGTTAGAAGAAACTGCTGAGATTAGTTCAACAGTTCAAACTACTGAGATGTAGTTCAAACTACTGAGATGTAGTTCAAAGGAGAAAGCATTTTAATCCCCAGAACAGACCCCCTGCTCCTGCACAAAAGATTGTGCAGAGGCTTATATCAGGTGAAAAGTAGCTGAATTTGTTCAGCACTTTTTTTTTTTTTTTTTTTTTGCTGCTCAAGAATAGCAATGCTGTGATGAGCTGTTTAAAACCTCTTAGAGAGTCACTTCTGATAGACATGAAAAAACTGGCTTCACGTGGAAAGCTGCTTTCCGCCCAGGAACTGTCACTTTATACCTACATTGTAAAACAGCAGCCTCCCAGGAAGGGGCAGGTAGGAAGAGGTGTGAAACCAGTGGTTCTCCTCTGTATCATATTCAAGAGGCCAACTTTCACCCTCCAAATATGAAACTCATTCTGCAGTTTGCCTATTTATCCATTTCAAAGCACCATTCCAGACAGCAAAGGTTGTAACATCTGTCTCAGCACAGGTAGGAAATTTGCAAATCAGCTCCCAAAAGCTCAGCAAACTTGTCCTTATAATGCTCCTGTGGAAGACATTACTAAAATTCAGTAATCTTCCCACTTTTGATGTCTGCTGTGAGTTCTGCTGAGCCCGTGCAGCCAGGCGAAGGGGAGCTGGACTTAATTCACA
Source organism: Vidua macroura (assembly GCF_024509145.1). Classification (NCBI taxonomy): domain Eukaryota; kingdom Metazoa; phylum Chordata; class Aves; order Passeriformes; family Viduidae; genus Vidua; species Vidua macroura. Next base: position 33,746,493 of record NC_071576.1, read on the forward strand.
TTTGAGTAACATTACTAGACTGCTCACTTCCCAAGTCTCAATGAGTCCCAGCTGCACAAAACCTGGCAGGACAGCAATGTGGCACAGCTATCCCAGCCTACAGAGCCTTCCTGAGCCAGGACATGAGGGGCTGGAAACAGCTGGCAAGACACAGACACTCCTTGCACAGACATTTGCTTGTTGCATTACTGGCCGTGCCACCACTTTAGACATGCTGTCCTCACGCCCAGAGAGGGCCCAAGAAGTAAAGTTTAAGTCTGCCTCACCAGCTGGCCTCAGTGGTATAAATAAAAATGACGATAATTCAATAGTACTTAAACCAGACTCAGGTAAAGAAAAGCCTAAAATATGTGAGTCAACAAGAAAAGACTGAGCCTGAAAAGAATCTACAGGAATATTTGGCATCAATCTCTCCTATTAATCTCAGTAAGGTATTAACTAACATGTACTGTACTGAACATTTAACTTTAATTAATGCAGTGATTTAATTTCACAGGTAAGAAGGACCAACAGTTTTACTACACCACACTTTTTGTTTGGTAGATACTGTTACCTCCTTACATCTGAAGGAAGCAAGCCCCAAGACCCCAACAGCACTGCTGGTCACATTCAGACCCCCAGAAGTCCCTGTACAGCCTGCCCTGGCTGGGGTCCAAACACCAATCCCTCTGAGAGGGTATTAGCCGGATGGTCTGCAACTGGGAAGAGCCATCACTCCCAGACCTGATCCTCCTAACTACAGACTCCAGAGGGGTGGGTCACCAGAAAACTTTGAGCTTGCACCCCCCTGCAGAAGGGAACAGCTTCAGCTGTTCATCAGCAGAAAGAGAAATAATAAAGTGATCCCACCACCAGCAACAGACATTTAACTATATAGACTCCTCCAGTTCAGCAAGCTGGAGAGTGACTCCCACCACATCAAGTTCAACTGGTAGCTGTTGATCAGCACAAGAAGTTGGCTTTCATTACTTAAAACTCCCTCTTGGCTTCTTCCCTCTGCACAAGTAACCCACGTTAACAGAACAGCTCTCTGTCACCCTCTTGTGATAGGACTAAGAGGTCTTAAAATCTCCTGGAAGGAGGTAATACTAAAAGAATATGACATTTACAGCATGTACAACAGCCTTGGGTTTAAGACGTTTGAGTCCAAAGGTTCCACTCCTGCTTCTGACAACCAAACCAGTGTCCCCCTACATATAAAATATTTTACCTCACCCAGCACCATAAAAGGCAAAAAAAAAACCCTACAGCATAACAATCATTTCCCTTCACAGCCTGTCAGCAAGGCTGGCGATCTTGCTGTGGGCCCCAGTAGCTGTTTCTAGATGTATAGGCCAGATATAGGCATAGGACTGGAAACAGAGATTGTGGCCAGGCAGATCTTTTGAAAAGGAAGAAACTTCCCCCCTCAAAGGAATAGTGCTCTGAGTTCCAATAAACCATGCACCACTCACAGCCCAGACCAAGACTTCATTCCTCACTTTTCCTTTGCTGAAATATAACCTCACACACCATGAACTCTTTCTCCAGTAAATGCCCTTGTTTGTATACTTTAGTTCTCGTGCTGTCTACTCTCAGCACTCAAGTTCCTGAGCAAGGAAACCACTGACAGCAGCTCTAGAGCTATCACCTTCAATTAACTCATCAGACTCCAGGGGAAAAACTTCTCAGTGGCACCATTTCAGACAGCTCTGAACAGGAAAACCTGAAAACCTTTGATCTGGAAGTGGAGGAGGGGAAGAGGAGAAGAGTTAAAGAGGAATAATCATCTTCTCACTGTTGTGCTCTCCTTCCCGACTGTTCCCAGCTTTCTACAGAAAGCCCCAAACCTCAGGCTACAATATATATGTTAATATATAAATCGTGCATAAAAAAGCACTAACATCCCCCTCTCAGGGAAGGTCGGGGATTCTTCTGCCTGCTCCCAGCAAGGGGAGAGCAAAGCATGATCCAAACCACGAGCCAGTGACTGGCTGCGAAGCCAGCGGGAGCCTGCTGCACCCCGAAGTGCCCCTGCTATGCCAGCATCAGTGTTGTTCCAAATTCTGCTCTACTCCTGTCTGACGGAGTGACTAAAACGGAAATGTTTCGGGGATTAGGATTCCTGAGTGATCTAATACAGGATGCTTTTGGTTTAAAGGAGGAGGGGGGAAAAAAAAATATAACTAGCTAGCAGCGAGGCTGGAGCTCCTCCTGAGCTCCCCTCCCCATCGCCACCCTTTCGGTTTAAAAAGGGGCCGAATGTTACCATTTTTGGACATGAGCTCGGCGCAAGCCCTGCCCAAAACCACACCATTCAAACCAGCAGCCAGTTACTGTCCCGCCGCCGGCCGGCGGGGCCGGGGCACGGGCGGCGGCGGGGGTGCGGGGGGGATGCGGAGGGGCCCCGCCGCCGCCCTGGCTCCGCCCGGGCGCACCTGCGGGCCGGGAGCCCGCGACCCGGCCGACGTCTGCTGCTGCGGGGGGACCCGCCGCGGCACCTCCCTCCCCGCCCCGCCATCACCTGCCCGCCCCCGCGTCCCCGCCGCCTCGCCCCGCCACGCCGCGCAGCGCAGCGCCAGCCCCCGGCCGGGCGCGCACCGGCCCCGCCGCAGCGGTGGAGGGGGCGGCGGGGCCAGGTCCCGGCAGCCCCACGGGATGTACGCCAGGAGAGAGGACGGGGATGCGCCCACCTTCCTCTGCTGCTTCTCCCAAGCTGGGTCGAGGAGCAGGTCCCGGTCCCAGTCCTCCTCCGGCTGCATGTAGTCATTGGTCTGCTGCGGGTCGTAGTGATCCATGGCTGCGGCCGCTGCTGCCCGTCGCGTCGCGTCCCGCCGGTGCCGCTGCCCGCTGTGTCCGTCCCGGCCCCGCGGCCGCTCAGCCCGAGCGCGCGGCGGCGGCGCCCGCTCCCACCTCTCTGCCTCGGCCGCGCGCAGCGCCGCGGGGGCGGGACGCCCCGCCCACCACCCGCCTCCGCGCCTCTCATTGGCCGCCATCCGCGCGGCCGAGCTCCGGCCCCCCGAGTGTCAGCTCCTGTTTCATTGGTCGCCGCGGACGTCCGTCACAAGATCCGTGTGCCGTGATAGGCAGTTTGCGGCAGCCCCGCCCCACTCGCGGCCCTGCCCGGCACCTCCCCGGCGCGAGGCGGAGGCCGCGCGATGTGATGCGGGGACGCTCCGCGCCGCTGTGGGGGCATTTGTGTTTCGAGGACTCCGCGGCTGGATGGGGCGCGGGAGCCTGTACTGGGGCGTCCTCACCGGCGGATCCGGACAGCATTTTGTCACAGAATACTCTTGAGTTGGAAGAGATCCACAAGGATCATCGAGTCCAACTCCTGGCCCCGTACAGGACACCCCAGGAGTCACACCCTGTGCCTGAGAGCATTGCCCAAACGCTGCTTGGACTCTGTCACATTTAGTGCTGTGGCCTCTTCCCTGGGGAGCCTTTTCCAGTGCCCAACCACCCTCTGGGTGAAGAACCCTTTCCTGATATGCAATGTAAACTTTCCCTGGTACAACTTCAGGTGCATCAAATCCTGTCTGTCACTGTGGGGATGTTTTTGTGTGGCACAGCTGGTGCCCATCCTGCCGGCCCCGACGTGAGCGCTCAGTCACAGCCCCACAGTCCTGCTGCTCGACTCAAAACACAGCTTTGTGGGGTTGTGCAGGAGTGCCTGCACCTAGGATGCCGAAAGAAAGGGCTGTGTTATCCTGTTCCTGACCGGTAGCCGCTGGTCGAGGCTGGGATTGCCAGCACTGGCAGCCAGAGTCCTCACGGCCGGAGGTGTGCGCTGCTGCAGCCGTGGGGCATCCAGTGCCGCGCCAGGGCCTCCAGACGCTTCTGCTGCTGTCTGCCCACAAATATCCTGTTTGACAGGAAAACGCTAAACTAAAGTGCGTTTGGCATCGAGCAGCTTCCTAGAAGGAAACACAACGCGTTAAGGAGTGTACCAACACGCAAATACTTGACACGGCCTTCCGTCAGTTAAACAAGTAGAGGGGGAAAAGGACAGCAGCATTGTTTGTTCCTCCTGGTAGTCTCGCTGAGAAGCACTATGGCATCTCTCACAAAAGTGAGAGGAAGCCCAAGAAAACGCCGTTGCACAGCACCGTGCAGGGCAGAGTAAGCTTGTGTCCCAATTCCTCTGATACAGAGGAAGCAGAGAGTTTGGAGCCCAGGAATGTGAGAGAGGAGGTAGCTGAGAATGGACTAGAAAGATGTTGCAAAGCACCAGGTTGAATTGAGCTGAAATGTTCCACATCAAGCTAGATTTAGCCCTAAATTACAGCAATGAGCTCCACTTGCAAAAAAAAAAAAAAAAAAAAAAAAAAAAAAAAAAAAAAAAAAAAAAAAAGGGAATTTTTTTTTCTGCTTCTTAAGAAACATTGGAGGTGAAATTGGATATATTTACTTCTTGGCATAAATAACTGTGCAGTCTATAATGAACAGAGATGTATGGTATAATGGTACTCTGTCTTCATGTGTTATATGATGTTCCTTTATGTACACTTGCAGATGTCAAAACCACAAATATAATTATCAGAATTATAATGGTTCTGCACCATTCAGAGACTTGTATTCACTACCATGCATCACTCAAGATGAAGAAGGATTATTTTAATATGTAAGTATAGTAACATTAATAATTTTGAGGAGGAAGGGCAAATTTTTATTTCTTACAACCATTCAATGAATCCCCAGTAACAGAAATTCTGAACCAACAGCTATAGCCTGATCACATGACAGAGAAACAACAAAGACATCTAACAGTTTTGTACCTTCTGATTTTTATTATTTATGAAGATACTTTCCACCTGAGAAATCTGGATGAGTATGGGAAATGGTAGAGATCTGGGGAGAAAAAGGAGGAGGGAAACAAACACATTCCTTGAGAGAAGTTTTAAGCTTTGTATTTTAAGGCAGGGGTCCTACTTGCTTTACCACCCCTATATTTTAAAAGCCCATTATTGAAAGCCACTTTTCAGACCTTCACAAATATGGTGAGAAGTCTCAACTGTCTTTTAGTTAATGAGGATTCTCAGCATTTCCCAGGATATGCTCAGCACCATGGAGGTCCAAGGCCTGAGACACGCAGTGGGTTTCTGTGAGGCTGAATCTTCTAGATGCTGCCTCTTTGGTTACTTGGAGTTGAGTTGCAAAGCAACTGTCCCCATACTCATAAAGTTACTATTCTTACCTGTGTAAAATACACCCAGTGATCTCTTACAGAGTCTAATGATACTATAAATAGAAAACTGTTTTTAGTTGCCAGTATCCTCTTCATGTACCTATTTCTTCTTGCACAGGGCAAAGGATGGATTAGACAATTTAATAGAAAACGTAAGTGCAATAAACTGTTAAAAATCAAGAACTAGTGTGAGGTTTCTAGTGTATTAAAGCCTCTCGCCTAATTGTCTCTAACACTTGGATTTCTAACTTCATCATCCTTGCTTCTCAAAATTCTTTCTTGGATTTCTGGGAAATATCTTAGTTTTTCACTCCTAAGTCCATCCCAACTACTAGCTTTTTACAAACTCCTTAACAAAAGGAAATGAGTGTTCTTGGCCAGTTTTATGAACTTACAAGCAATAGTGAGAGGGGGAAAAAAGACTTTCCAAACTTGGAATAGCTCCTGGATCCACTTGACCTTTGCCCTTGCAAAGAGTAGTACCAGCACCATGAAGGGGAAGAGACAAGCTTGCAATGGGAGAGGGAAGCACAGCAGCAAAGGAGCTACAGAGCCCAGTGCTACTGATGGGAGAGGCGCCTCTAACCCCACCAGTACTGTGGTCTTCCTTACTTCCTTTCACTTCTCCTAGAGTTCTCTTCTCTGTACAAGATTGCTGCTGATTTCCATGGGCATTATTCCAACCCTGCTGGACCAAGTGGGTCTCCAGTAAAGTCTTTCTGATCCAATGAAGGGAGAGTGGGCTTTCTGCAGGGCAGGGGACAGAGTCACCATGAGAACAGCTGGACGTACATCCTACTTCTTCAGCCTGCAACAGATGAAAACAGGAACAAGCCCGAAGGCATTAGGGTATTTCTGGTTACTGTTTGCTGCTCATTCTCTTTGTGCTTTGCATATTAGCTACAGGTCACGAGCCTCTCTGGGGACATATCTGTTTTCTTGCCAAGAACATCCATAAGCTTCTGTAATGAGGCCCGGCAGGTGAGCTCAGTCACTGTACAACTGTGAACAAGGCTGTGGTGGAATGGCCCTTGACTTTTGTTTTGGGAAGTCTCACAGCCAAGTTTCAGCACTTATATTCTGCAGATGCACAAAAACTTTGTTGCTCAGAGATTTGGCACTTAAATTTGAACTGTATGTTGGGCTGTCACAGTAGAGAATTCACAAAAGTTAAATTCTTTTTCCTAATTTCTGTCACCAGTTCAGGACAGACCACCAGTAAGAGCTCAGGCCCTGGAAAATGCAGGCATTAATTTGGTTGAGCTCAGTGGGGTATATCATGTTTCATGGAGTCTAGGGAGAAATGGGCTTGGGCCCAGGGATTGGGTAGAATTTACATTTTTAAGAAGTGCCATGGAATAACTGCCATGGTCATCCAGGGATAGGTGGGAAAAAAAAGAAACAACCAAGGTAGAAACAGTGTGTTTGGACAAAAGAAAAAAGAGGTACAAATGAAGCTCCTAAGTACAAAACATTTTCTTCAAGGGTCCTTCAGGGCCTCTTCACCCAAGTTCTTCTTCTACTAGGATCCTACCATCTTTACTTCCCCACCCAATTATCTGATCTTCCAAAATTGGCTCCTCAGTCCTTCACCCTAAACTGCGAGATTGTGCAAGTACCTAAAGAGGATGTTATCTCCTCCTTCTCTGACTAGAGGTCAATCACACTTGTTCAGAGCATGAACTTTAAAACCAGTGACTTACAGAGCAGCTTTCATATATATTTGCTAATTTATATTTCATATATATTTGCTAATATTGTTTGATGGTAAATTTGTGAAAGTGATTTTTTTCCCTTTAAAAATCCTGATTTTACTTTTCTAGCAGAGTATACCCTAGATTGTTCCCTTTGCTTTCACAGTGTCACTTAAACAACAATAGAATCAGGAATTACACCTCTAGTCCGATATTCCTGTTATCACATACCCCTATCTACTTTCATCCTTCAAGGACTACTTGACCAACATTGCCCATATAATGCCCCCTTTGCTCCCTCACTTTATCCCTGAAGGGAAAGATGTTTGCTGCTCAGAAGTGCACAGGAGCATCACGCAAAGCAACTTGGGCTTTGGTGAGCTCATTCTGCAGAGGGTTATAGGGAGTAAAACCATCCAGTGGCACTGACAGAGTCGTGTTAGATGCCCATGAAACACATTGTACAGTGAAATGACCACCTCATTGGGGTTACCATCCTTATTCTATGACATGGGCATAGAGACCTTCAGTCACCCATGGTTAGTACTTCTCATGTTTTGCCTGCAAGTTGCCCTTTACTAAGGGGCAGGTCTTTGTAGGCTTTTTTTGCTCTGTCTTTTTGTTTTTTTGTGTCAGTCTTTAAAGGGCATTCTATTTCACAGTGCTGACACAGTACTGTCCCAAACAATAAAGAAACTCAGGAACCAGAGAAGATAAAGATAATAACATTTTCCATGTTCCTACAAGAGACAGGGAATAGATTAAAGTTTAGAAGAGAGCACATTTCAAACTGGACACCATAATTACACAAATCCCTGACAACTGGTGTATCCACCTACAAACCAAAGGCTTGATCCAGGCCATGCTCAGTGCCATCTCTCCTGGTGGAAACGGAGGAAGATGCTGCTCTGAGGCACAGGGGAAGCCATGGTGCAGCAGCTGCTGCCGAAGCTACACACCTCCATGAGCAGAGCTCTGAAAGGCAAAGCCAAATAGTGCCTTCTACATGGCAGCAAGAAGGCAGGAGAACCTGCTTACCTCTGGAGACTGCAAATGAAATACAGGATAGCTCATTCCTGTTGCCACCAAGAGGGAGACTCGGGTTTGAGTCTCTTGTTCTCACTTTCTGATTGCACAGAGCTTGCCTGATAATGCACCCATGTCTTAAAGAGGCAAGAGGCAGAATTTATTGTTTCTCTCACTTCCCAGGCGCCGAAACTGACCATGGAAAAAGTAAACGTTTGGAGGTAAATGTTGTGATTTTTTTTCTGGAAAGGGAACAGCTGCAACACGGTAGGAGAATAGCAAGCACAACACAGTCTCTTTCCGGCTCCACCCTTGCCTTCACAGAAAATCTTTCCTTATGCGAGAGTCACTGAGCTCCCAGACCTATCATTATTTAGCTCCAGCTTAAAAACTTCACTTAAAATCCATTCACGTTGATGTTCTCCATAGTTGCAAGTCTACTATTTGTAGTACAGTGCTTGAAAAAAAAAAAAAACCATCCCAAAAGAAGCATTCCTGCAGGAAGATCTGCAGGATACTGCCACAGAAATGCATTGCCAGAGTATTCAAAGCTGTGGTCACAAAGCCCCATCATCCCTGACAGGTTGCTGGTGTAAGACCTGACCATGCATGAAGTTCACTTACTCATAATTTTTGCTCCATGAATGATGCAGGCCTGGGATAATCCTGTAGGGGAAACCATGGAGGGTGATGGATGGAAGAAATTTGATTAATGCAAAATGTGATACAAGCGGCCAGGCACATACTGCAGTCTTAAATTCTTTGTGGAGAAGTGCATGGTGTGAGAGTTGAGGCTATGTGAGTTACATATGCAGAGCAAACACAGAAGAGCACACATCAACAGATCTGGAGCAGACTGTACTGTCAGCAGCCAGGGAATGCTGTGCAATTGCAGCGGCATGGCAAGGCACGAGTGCTATGCAGGCAGATGGTAATGCCAGAGCTGCAGCTGTCTCAGGCCTTTCCCCAGGAAATCCATGTCCAGAAGTGCATGTAAAAGCAGTGTAATTTGTAGAACACGAAAAGCAAACGTTCTGTCCCCTCAGCATTTGTGAGGCTGTGGATGGAGTCCTGTGTCTAGCTCTGGGTGCCAGTTTTTAAGACAGATACACATCAGTTGGAGAGAGTCCAAAGGAGAAGTAATAAGAAGGCTCAGAGGCCTAGAAAACCTGACCTTTGAGAGAAGACTGGAAGAAGCAGGCTTTGTTTAGTCTAGGGAAGAAAAAAATTTAAGTGACACACAGTACCAGTCCTCAAATACATAAAAGTTTACTGCAAAGAGTAACACATAACATCATTTGTCGTGGCCACTGGTGAATCTGTGAACAGTCAGGATAGCAAAGAACCTGAGGACGCCACCAAAGGAAGCTGCTGAATTTCCAGTGCTGGAGATTTTAAAGAAAAAGTAGGACAGTTATAAGAAAGGCCAAACTTTAGGGACAATCAACCCCACCATGAGCTTGGAAGGTGAACCCTCCAACTTGGTCTCATACTGTGCAATATCATCAGCTTCAGAGGTTAAGTCAGTACCATGAAGCACCATGATTGTCAAGAGACTAATGATTGAAGAAAAGTCTTTACAACTGCAGGAAATTAAAAATGTAAAATCAGACATATGGAACCTGACCTAGACAGTCTCATCAGACACCCGTGTGTAAAGCACACTGCAGCACAACTGCTGCAGGATCTTGACTCAGCTAAGAGAGATGAGTAAGGTGAAAGGGGCTATGGGAAAAATGTATATATACACTTTCATGGACAACAACTACTTTAAATTCACTTCCAGCTACCTCATAAAGGAAGTGGCAGTTCTCTGTGGGAGCAACTCTGCACAGCTACTGGAGATCAAATTGTGCAGTGCAAAGTTACCTCTTGTATCAGAAAGCTTCTTGTTTGGAAAGCCGCAGAGAACCTCATACCTTTGCATTTGCAGTGGCTCCACTTTGAGGAAGGTGACAGTTGTGGAGCAGTATGCCCAGTGCTGTAAGACAAGCGAGGACGATGCCGCTGGGCAGCACCAACAGCATACAGCAGGGGCAGCCACTCAGTAGGCAAACTAGGTGAGCTGCTTCCCCAGCTTCCTTTAATCTATTCTCTAAGAGGAGGCTCCAAACCAGCTGTGCAAGCCCTGCACTCCCCTGTAGTGCTTTGACTCTCTGAGCCATGACTACTCATTTGTGCCTTCCCTGCAAACCTCTCATAAAATTAACTTTGATACACAGCAAGTAAAGAGGGATGTGAGAAATGCAGACAGTGGCACTTTCAGACTGAAGCAAGGAGGCTCTTGGGGCAGCCCAGGCACCACCTCATTTGGACTGGGTTGCTGCCCATGTGCATGTTCCACCTGTGCTCTCTGTGGCTGTAGCCCAGTAGTCAGGGCCAGAGGTCATCTTTACCATTTAGAGTTTGTTCCATAAACAGGTCTTCTCCCATCCCTAGGGGCCCTTCCCAGGGCATCCTGGCTCTCCATTTATATATTCTACTTTTTAATTTTTTTTTCCTGTGAGAAAGCCTAAGCTATTTCTTCAATAGCAGAGAGGGAGATGAAGAGGCTGAGGAGTAATAAATAATATAGAGTGGTGCAGCAGACCTCACATTAAGCCTGAAGTCCACATGTTAAGAGATCAGACTCTCATATATTTTGTTGGACCAACAAATTAACCCCAGTGAATTGGGACATGTTTCTTTCACGCCTTTTTAAAAATTATTTATTTATTTATTTATTTAATATTTTTTACAGGGCAGGCATCAAGCAGAGGCCTTCCCTGTAGTTGTGCTCCTGTCCCAGGAAGGACAGGTGCAGTTCCATGTGGGATGCCTGGGAATCAAACTGTAGGCTTTTTACATGACAGCTTTAAGCAGGGCTCAGTGTGGCTGCTGTGCAGCCCAGCAGTCGGTGACCCTCACTGGGTCCCCTGGATGAGTGATGCACACAAGCCGGATCACGGCAGCGCGGCGGGGCTGGACGCCCCTCTGATCACTGTCTCTCCCCGGCCGCAGCGGTGGCTGGTGCTTGTGTAGGCACAAAAGCCGAGGGTCCCTGGTGGGCCATGCCACTGCCCCCGCCAGGTTTTCCCACCCTGGGCTATGCCTGGCCCCGCGGCGTCGGCCGGGAGCGTGAAGGTTTCCACAGCCACCTGCGGTCAGGCTGGTTCCCGCGGGCCGGCTCGCCGCTCTGCAGGAGAGGCGGCACCCGTCCAGCCTTGTGAGGAGCGGCGGCGGGGCCGATGCCGTCCCGCCGGCCGAGGGAAGCCCGGCTCCGCCGCCGGGGCTGCGGGCTCCCCGGAGCAGCTCCTCCCGCTGCCGCTGCAGCGCCCGGCTCCGCCTCCCGAGCCGGGGCGGAGGCCCTCGGGGCCTAAGCTCTGAAATGGAGTGCCAAACCCCAACTGTGTGCAGGAGGGAGAAACGTCGAATGGGGAATTTGGGGCTGGGCTCGTTGCTTCAGACGTGCGCTGTTTAAATTACTGTCTAGGTAAAGATGTGGTGCTTTATATTGCCTTCTACGATATAGGCAGAAATCAGTGGTGCTCTCCTCTGTGGAAAGCAAAAGCTGCCCTAACAGCTTCCCTGTGTCTTTCCCTTTCTGAAGAAGGAGAGCCGCTTGTTAACATGAAGGAAGATGTGTTTTTTTCCTTGTGTTCTGGCCAACAGCAACCTCACCATCCCTGTTCCTGTCCAAAAATACCCTGAACATTCCTACCCCATCCTCCTCACAGGGTAGTAGATGTGGTTTCAGCACTCTCAACTGGCTGGGAGGCAGCCTCCACAGCAACAGCAGCCTGGCCTCTGACCCTACACATTTAGTGAAAGCAGTGCTGTAGGAGAGCTTGACAGCTTTGGGGTGAAGTAGGAGCCTCATCATAGGCAGAATGGTTCTGGCCTTGGGGCTGACACAGTGGGGCCTACTCCTACTTGGACCCACTTGGGAAGAGGTGGTTTCAGTCCTGGCACACGCCTAGTACATCTCCTCTGACAGGGAATCACTGGCCCTGTCTCATCTGTCCCACATAAGCCTTAACTCAAAACACACTGGATGGCAAACACCTGCTTTTATTCAATCTGCAAAGAAGAGTTGGAATCCATATTAATGCAAATTGCCAGAGAGAGGCTAAAGGCTGAAGTGTTATCTCCCCATCCCAAGTAGCAATATGCTACCTCATGGCAGTCATATCTTCCAGAGGAATGAACCTTACAAAGAGAGGTGGCAGCTGGCTGTCATTTGGAAGAACGGGGTCAGTCTCACCCACAGAAGCAGCCCTGTGGCTGTTGTGCATCCAGTATTTTTCCACTCAGTGAAGGCCATTTCTCCAGCTAAGATGCTTGTTACCATGGTCTCCTTCTCCATCTTAGCTTTATCTTTGGTGATATGCAGCCTGGGATATCTTGCTTATAGCCACAGGTCTGAGAAGCTGATCCCAAGCAGTCACCACTGCCTCAAAGTTGTTGGACAAGATGTAAGGTCTTTTCCCCATCTGGGGAAAAGAGAGATGACAAGAATGAGCCACAAGTCAGTGTGCTGGACTCTTTCTCTCGATTACTTCATCTCTGACTTTAAAAAAAAAATTCTTCATCTCACAGGGTTTTTTTTACTGCAGTAATTCCTGTGATATCTGAGGTTGCAGATATTGGGAAATATAGTCAGAGACAGCAGAAGGCATCCCATTGTTGGTGGCAGTGCACAGACCATGGGGCAGAAAAAATCAAGGATTTTTCTCTTGCCATAATCATTATGCAGGTTATGCACATTGTACCCGAATGGTTATGGAGAAGCTGAGCTAATGAAGCATGAGCCTCAGAAAACTTCCTTGTACTGTTGTGGTACAGCTGCTCTTTAATCTCTCTTGTAAGGTTGAGCTGAAAAAAATGCCTTTCAGATACTGAATCAGCCAGGACTTTGAAAAATAGTGATGAACAAAAATGCCTGGGAAGAAAAAGAAAGTGACGTGGTCTTACTATAAGAGTTGGCAGCTCTGGGGCTGAGTTTTTGGCACTGTCCTGTTCCTCTGAATGTCCCTCTGACACCTGACATCTCTGGACCACACTGTTCACAACACTGCAGTCTAGCAGACTAGGAATTCGAAATGCCAAGATAGTGAGATTTTGTGAAATATCTTGGCTATTTCTTATGAAGTCCCATTCCATATCCTCCATTTGTATGAGTGAACTTAGACAATTCTCAAGATAAGCCCCAGGCAAGAGCCCTATATTATAATCTTTCTTTATAGCAACACCCACATTAAAGAAAAAGCCTTGTGGCATAGTCTACCTGTCTGTGTATAAAGGTGGTTTGCTCCTTTTAGAATGGTAAGTATTTTCTGAAGGCAAAAATGTGAAAAAAATTAAGAGAGCTGCAAATTGTGTGAAACAAACTGACAATATTTGTATGGGAAATACAGTGAAATATATTATTTTCTACTACAAATCATTACAACTACTGATATGCACAGTACTAATGGTCATAGCCATCTCAAGTATAGAGCCAGAAATATGCTCTATGAGAAACATTTCTAGTTCCCTGCTGATAGACCTCTACCTACAGTTAATGAAGCATAATTTAATCCCTGTTTCTTTCAGACCCAAGCTACATATGTGCACCTCAGGTACCTCAAGTATGTGGTACCCTGAAGAATAATGGAAATCAAAACCAAAAAGGTGTGCATATTTGGCTAACACAATGGAACTAACATGCAAATTACACTTTTGCAAAGCTTTTCCAAGGCAGTGCCAAATTCAGCCCTAGCACTACACAAATATATATCAACTTGGTTGATGGGGGGGTTTATTGAAGAGTTACGGTTAAATCCTGTTCTGACAGCACCTTGTTGTGGTATCCTGTGACAGGACAGAAGATAAAATTTGGGAAAAAATTTCATCATATGTGTGCATAGACTCTGTTCCACATACTCATAATTTCTGGAACATACTGCTTTGGGGTTAATAATCTGGGATCTTTATTCAAGAATGATTTTCTGCTAACACAAAGAAAGTAACCAAACATCCCCCTGAATCCCTAAACTGTCATTCTTTGAAGGACAGACAATGTGACAAGCAAAAAGTACACAATTTATACAGTATAAAATCAATATAAGTATTTCTTCATCACCTGACTCAAGTAGGGCTCCATTTTGGACTTTGGAAATACCCAGGTCTCCCTTATGCTGAGTTCAGTTTAACATCATAGCACTCACTTCATTGAGGCCTAAGGTTATGGGAATACCACTTTATAACATGATTGAAGAGTGTCTGCTAATAGTAAAGCTGAGCAGAGCTCAGAGCATTGTATCATCTCTGTGCCCATACCCTCTGCCCAGGGGCTTAGGCTGGGGCTGTAGAGCTGGAACAGGCTGTATGCGTCTTGCTGAAAGGCATAAATAACTTCACTCCTTTCTGATTCTGTTTTATTACACCATGACATTAGCCACAAATTACATTGCTTTAGCTAAAAATAAATGTAAATATCAGGGCTTGTCTGCAGACATCTAGTCTCTTTGTGACTGGCACCTGAGATCCATACATATGAAAAACAAAGTGGAGAGCACAAGGCTCCCCATTTTCTCCATGCTTTTGTGGTTTATAGTCTATAGACATTTGTCAGCACTGTGCAATTGCTGAGTTTCCTGTCCAGGGCCAGTTTCCTTGTTTGCCCAGGGCTTTCAAATAGATCTGGGGAGAAAAAGTCCAACCCCTCCTGTATGATCACAACAGAGGAGAGGTGAGTCCCAGCCCAGCTGCACAGGTTATTTTGGGCCATGACCAAGGCTCAGGGCTCTGGCACTTCTTTTGGAGCACAGTGATGGCACAACATGTTTGCCAATGGCATCTGGTTTGGAATGAGTCCCTTGACCCTTATTATTTTGCAGCATGACCCATCTCAGGGCAGTTGCATCCCAGCCCTTGGGCACTCTCTGGGAGTGACTCCCATTTGCATCATAGCTTTTGCACACAAGGGAAAAAACCACAACTATATACAGCAGTAGTGGTAATTACAGCACGAGCAATAAAAAAAGGAGGGAGAAAGAAAGTCTGGGCCCCGTCCAAATTGTGTATGCCCAATACCAAAACTAGCATTACCTTGAACAGGACCGAGTGCTGGTTTCTTCCTGATTCCCAAATAAAGCTACAGAGGAGGCACACCTTGGATTTACAGCAATAGTTTCTCTTGTACCTGTTTATCTGCTTTGTTCATTTATCTGTGACTTAACATTCGTATTTCCAAAATCCAGCCCATCCAACAGGTTTCTGGGAGCATAGTCACAGTGTATTGCATACATCTAAAACACCCTGAGAGAAAAAAACCAGCTCCAAGAGCTTTTTAAACATCAATAGACTTCAGTTCTGCTGGAGCGTTGGTGGAAGAAATTAGAGATGGGTGCAAATGAATGAAAAATTCCTGCCACTGTTCTCCAGTCTGGTTCAGCAGAAGTACCAATCTCCTTGGAGCAAACTCATCCTTCCTGACAGCGGGTCCGTTTCCCCCTGGTCTCTGCCTGCACAAGCCAGAGACCTCCAGCCCTCCATGGTCACTGTTGATCTGACCACAGCCCAGAGCTGCATGTGTGAGCACCCCTTCACATTGGTACCATCCTCTTCTGTTAGGCCCATTCAGATCAGCCTAGTCCCAGTCTAGGTCTCTATTTTCAGATAAGCCTGGGATGGATGCTCTGAAGAAGGAACAGGGCCAGTATCTGCCTTCCAGCTTCCCTCTAAGAGCAGAAGCAGCATTCGCTCTACATGTATTCCCACTGAGAAAAATTCAGGCCTTGCATTTGAATGTATAGCTACAGACACATCTCTCACTCCTTCCAGCTCTGGTCGAAGTCTTGGAAAGAGCTACCACTGCACGGTGTAGCCTTCAGAGAGGACATGCATGTGCATGGACTGCCAGGTAGGAGGCACTCCCTGAACCTCTAGGCCAGGGGGTTGGCTGCTGGGGAGCTCCACACGAGGGACTGATGAAAAACAAAACCAGAAAACCACATTGAGTCCTGGGCTTGTAATTCAAAATGGAATTAAGATCTTGAATCTCACTCTGATTTACAGTCTGTGGAAGTTCAAGTCAAATTTTTGTGCAGGCCAGTAGAAGTCTGTCATTCTTGAGCACAGTCAGGAAATCCTGTTTGGAAGGGGCCCTGAGAGGACAGCTGGTCCAGCCACCAGCTCAGAGCAGGGCCAGTTTTCATCAGGCTACTCAGGCCAAAAAAAGCAGGATTCCACTAACTCTCTTTTTCATCCTATCTGCTGACTTGAGAGACTGGATTGTGTTTTTACCACATTTTAGTTACACTAGCAATAGCGAAACCACTGCAGCTCTGCCCAGCTGAGGAGTCAGGTTCTGTTTTGCTCTTTGCCCTGGTTTATATGAAAATGGCAATTGGTAAGAGCCCAAACTGTCCTCAGCTCCACCAGAACAATGGCCACTGTCCTGGAAAAAAGTAAATCATGCTGATCCCTGTTATGCTACTTCTAGTGGCCACATTGTCTTTGATAAAAATAACCCAGGGCTATTCTTTAAAAAAACATGGTCTGAGCTTCTCATGAAGGATGAGGCTTCTTGATAAAAAGCCATGCCTGAATAGCATTGCCTCACAGCACCACAACTACAGTACTGCTGGTGACCTCTTCTTGTGGTACCTGGGTTTTGCTTTGGAGATATCCTGGCCAAACAGAGTGTGTTGGGTCCATGCTTCCTGGGCACCAGGTGAGCATGTGGCCCTTCCCTCAGAGCCCTCTGGTTTCACCGGGAGTCCTGTGCCTTGTAACTGCTTTTTCTGGGGTCCACGGACTAGACAAGGGATGATTGATGTCTGGCTTTCCATCACACTGTGCTGAAAAGCAGCATTTCAGCCAAGCACTGAGACCAGGCAAAAGGAAACCTGGGGAAGGAGAGGCTGTAAAGAGGTAAAACACAAAATAGGCAGGAATTGTGGCATGAGGGATGGAAGCAAGAGGGTTTTGATGGCAAGATTAACTGGGGAGCATGCAGAGAGACACTGCCTAAAGTGACATGTCAAGAGAAGCTGAGGACCACACAGGCTTCTTACAATGGGACAAGATGTTTCTAGCTAGGCTTTGGAAACAGTGTGGAGGAAATAGATGGAATTTAACACCTGGCATGCTTACATTCTGTACCAACTCTTTGCTTTTAAAGGAGACAAACCATCTTAAAACAAGGTTTAAATGATTGGTAAACTTCCTGGCAAACTTTGTGGGTGTTGGGTAAGAGGTAAATGAATTGTTTTGATAGCACAGCATTTTCCCCCACTGTACTTTCAGAGGCATAGACAGTGCTACTCTTAGAAAAAATTGTATGAGGGAAATGACAACTGCTAGATTGAAAGGCTTATCTCAAAACCCTCCCTCACTTTCTCCCAGTTCATTGTCAAAGACAGGTCAAAAATAGAGATGGCACACTTGAGGGTCCTAAGGACTTTGAATTTTTTTCATTTTGTCATACAGCCGACAGATTCAAGCTTCCAGTCAATGATTTTTAAAATTGATATTGTATTCATGTCAGTATAATCCTCCAAGGCACAAAATGGGACACAGGCAAGCAGGCAGATTTCCAAACTGTCTGGCCCCTTTACATGATTTCCTCCTCGTAAGTCATCCTGTGTATTGTACCTCTGACTTGACATCTCCAGCTTCCTTTAGATAAGGGAGAAATTCTTCTTGTGTCACATGAACTTCTTCAGTTTATCTCCAGTTTCTCAGATAAAGGGTTCACGTGAAGCAATCCTTGCTGAGCTCACATTCCTATCTTCTAACAGCAGAACATGGAGCTTTCCCACCTTATAAGGATGGGTTCCACTGCGTGTTTGAAAGGTGCTGCAACTGCTTTAAAAGATTTAGCAGCCTGAGTATTACAGAAGAAAATGTACCTGGTACCTGCCCTTCTGGATTAGCCAGCAACCTGGCATTCCTGCGATGCTGTTCTGTGCGCCAGAGCAAAGACCATTTGGAAGGTCGTATTCCGTACTTTCTTGCAGACAGATTTTCGTCTGTCTTCCAGCACAAGCCGATGCTGGCTGCATTTAATGGAATAAGTCAGAAAATTTCTTCATTGATTCAGTAACTGCTTTCATAGATGGGAATTCAATTCCCTGAAGTCTGTTCTCCTCACTCCATGGTTGAACTCCAGGCTCTGAGTACATCTGCTACTGGTGCCTAAAAATCAAGCACATTAACGTGCTTCCATGTAGAAGAACCTCAAAGCATTTCCTTTTTACTACATGTAAAGAAAATTGGAATGTAAATGTATTAACACAATAAGCACTGGCATTTAAAATGAAGCAGAGAAACCAGATGCTCTGTCTCTTTCATTATGCAAAGAAAGAAGGAAGTGTCCCAAGGAACACCAAATGGCACCTGTTGTATGGAGGCCAGGCTGCCTATTCAGACTTTTATGCAAGAAAATGGACACTTTAAGATTTAACAAATATACAGTTCAGCCTTTTATTTTCTTTCATTTTTGTTTTCAGGCTACAAGTCCTTGTTCCACTCATAGTAAAAAAATATCTGTTTTGGAAGCCAAGGACTGGGGAGGAGGGGAGAGGCTCCCTCTTTGGCAGCTCATTTAAAATCCAGGCTGTGATGATGAGTGATGCACTACAGGCCATTTCATCACAGGTCATGCTGTTCTCACAAGGCTTCCTATTTATCACAAGCCTCCTTGCTCATGGAAAGGAAAGCTCAAGAGCAGAGCTGCACAGGGTGCCATGCTCCTCTTCACTCCTGGGCAGATGTGGGACTGTGTGGTGCTGTTCTGCAAGAACGCAGCTACTCTCTCCTTTCTTCCTCTCTGCGTTTTCCTTCTAGCTCCACTCATGCAAGATTTCTCAGTAGGACAGTCCTCAAGGGTTACACTGAGTGGTAGGGAGGCAGAAAGGTCATCTCTGGGTAGGTGCAAGGGCAGATCAGGAAAGTTGGAGATCAGTGTCCAACTCCAACTGCTTCAGCCAAAACTGATGCCAGAAGAAGAGTAGGTTATTTTTAATTAAACTAACAACAGAGAAGGACCCATGATATTGTTCTTGAATAGAAACTATTTAGAGGAATAAATCATCACCATGGAAACGGGGAGCTTTGCCAGAGCAAGGCAGGAAACGAAGCACAGAGAGAGACACCCAAGGAATTTTCAGCCATGATAACTGCAGCAACTGCTCTTTTTGGGGTTGCACCTTTGGTTTAGGGGACCCTAAGTTGCCTTCTTAATCTCATGGGGCACAGGGGAGTCAATCAACCTAGAAGCTTGTGGTGGGATGCAGTAGTTCTGCAAAGCTACCCACCAGCACCAGCACCACATATGCCTGAGGTGGAACATGAAGAAGAACAAAGCCTGCAAGAAGAGACTGCAAAACATCTTTGGGATGTAAAATTAACTACACAGGGATTAAACCAAAATGAATCCAGAGGGCTTGAAGCCTTGAAATGTTATCAGCTTGTCTGTTTCTCTAAGTCCTGATTAGATCCAAGTGCCAGTTCTTTATCTTGCAGTCCTAAAAGGCAAGGACTAGAGTTTAGCTGAAAGGCAACACAGCCTTCATCACATTTAATTTCTTATATCCCTCACACCTGTGCTACCACTACAGAGAAAAATGAACACCCCATTCTTGGCTGTTTGTGCTGTCAGAGAGGCTGACTCCTGAGTATACCTTTTCACTCAGTATGATTTTGTCAATTTTTGAGCCATTTCCATATTCAGGAGTCCAGCTTGGGCAGCTGTCATCTCCTCCATTGCATTTGAAACTGAGCAGGATATATGGGCAGCTGCTTCACGTTCTTTGTTGTGTGCCTCTTCAATGCAATTCCAACCATGAGTTGTAGGCAGAACCAAAATTAAAGGCACAAAAAAACACAGAAAAAAAAATCAGTTTGTATAAAACAATCTGGAGAAATTACAGCATCAGAACTCCAGGCAACACTGTTGTAGCCAGAAGGCTTAGGGAAGCCCAAAGGAGCACCACCACCACCAGCTCAAGAAGAACAAGCAGCCCTCATCCTTGCTTGATTGCAAGTACAATGATTATCCAGCCTCCTCGACACTTACCCTAATATTTCATGTTGTGACAAGAAACTCCATCAGTAGTGCATGAAAGCCAATATGCAGCAAGGACCCTGGCAACCTCAGAAGTGACCCTGGTTTAAATGGCAGTCATCTGCCTGTGAACCAGCCTGGAGGCTTGCTGCCACGAACAGGTGTCTGTAGACACTTCAAATCCATCATGAGCAGCAGCTTTCCGGTGTGATGAAAAAATGTTCTCTGCATACAACACATGGGATTTAATGCTGGTTCCACATCCCAGGACAAGGCCTTGGTAGTTTAGCCCTCCACGTGGACTGAAGCAAAGCTGGGGAACCTGCTGTATTGGAGGAATAGAGGGTTTGTTGTGGGCCTAAGTAGTGGGGGGTCCTTGAGTTCAGTGTCCTCCTTGGATGGGAGCAGCACCTTGGATGGGAGCAGCCTGAGACACATGGCACCAGAGCCTGTGCTGGGCCTCAGGCAGCGGGGCTGCACACCAGGCCAAGGCAGCAGCACACCAGACAGAGGCTAATATTACTCTTCCCAGAGGTTCAGTAGGTCACTGCTTCATCCTGTGAGCAACTCCAGATTTCAGGGCAGTGAGAGAATTGTTTACATTGGCTACTTGTATGAATGCTAAAAAAAAGAGGGTATTATGGGACTTCTGTTCTTTAATTCCAAAAAGAAATCAAACATGTCTAGACTGCTGTATGCATGTGGCTTTCCTCCAGGCTTCTCCCACCTGGAGCAATAAGCAAGCTGGAAATTCTCCATAAAAGAGTTTTCAACACCCATTTTTAAATGCTGTCACCCCAGGCATACTAACCAGTGTTGACCAGTCAAATTCTATTAGGAGGCAACATCACATAGAGAAAAAGTTTTCAGGCACAGGTCACAGAGATCCTCTGTGATTTCCTCACGCTCTTTCAGCTGAGGGAGACTGTGGAACCCGCTGGCAGCTCGCCCCGGCCAGAGTCCAGGCAGCGCAGGGGGATGTGCCTGCCTGCATTCCAGCAGCGAGGCTGTGGGAGCAGCAGCCACAGAGCCACCCCACGGGGCACACACTGCCCTCCTGCAGCCACAGCTCCATCCCCAGGGACTCATCCCCGCACCAGACCCTGTGAAACAGGGCTGCAGTTCAGCTGTGGGCTTTTGTTATTGGTGTTACCTGGTGAATTTGAAATTGCTGCTGACAAGAGGTGTCAGAGCTGGTTGTGGAGAAAGACATTTTCTCTTTAAGCAGGAATCTGCCCAGGTTCAGACTTTACTGATACCAGCTCACTGATGAGCCAGGATGGCAGAGGTGGGGGAGGACCAGCAGTCAGGGAATGGGTGCTCAGTCCTTGCAGATTATCTAGGCTGTCTTCCTTGACAAGGCTGATAGCCAGGGAGGTAGGAGGGCTGTGGAAAATGATTAGCAGAAGGGACAAGGGAATTACCATGTTTATTGAAGCCTGAGGTCTACCTTGTCTGGCAGCAGCCCCAGCACAGCAGTTCAGAGGGAAGTGGAGAATGGTGTAGTCAGGCAGATGTGAAACCATCACATACTGTAATTCAGTCTTGTCCTTCTGTGATGTTTCCTGAATCTCATAAACTCTCAAGCTACCATGACCTGTGTTGTATTCAATTTTCTTGCCTAAATTACCAGTCCCAGACTTTTCATTCTTTCCTCTCCTACTGAAGGCAAGATTCTTCTTAGCCCAGTGCTGTAGACATTTGTCCAGCAGAGACTGAAGTCAGACACCAAAGTACCTACAAACAGTCAGAGATGGGAACAACCATAGCAGCTGGCTTGGGAATGTCCCAGGACTCCAATCCCTCCTTTTTCTTAGCAGATCTACAGAACTACCTTTAACTGTTTTCCCTGCATGTCCTTGTTTACAAAGCTGTAACTCTTTGCCATCATCACCATTATCCAGACTTTCCACAGCTCCCAGGGACATGGATAGAGAGTTTAACTGCATGTGGAGAAGAGGCCCAGGGAAACAGGCAGTGTTTTTCACAGTTCTCTAGTCCAAAAAGAGGTCCAGATTGTAATTTTCTGGACATGATGCAATAGATAAATATTTGAGAGAGATTTCGAGAGATCTGCTCCCACAATGATGAAGAGCTTCTGAACTCAGACAGCAAATTTAGTCCCTGAATGAAATATTGCTTAGCACTGGTGGAATGTTACTACACAGCAGTGGGGTGTAAATAGATCTAGATCATCAGACAGGAATTTTTCTAAAGCTATAAAACTTGAAATAAACAGAGAACTGGGGGCAGGCTGGGTCAGTTCCCCAGGGCTGGGGACTAGTAAGGAAGAGCCCCCCTGTTTGGGAAGGGGCTGCTGAGCCTGTCTGCTGGCGATGTGCTCTGAGCACACATGGAGCTGGAGCCAGTCTGCACAGCTGAGGACACCAGCCCTGCAGGTAAGCTGGGCAGCCCCAGTCCTGCACATACTTTACAGACTTGCAGGGGCTCTTCACAAGGAATAAAGGTAGAGATCTCTAGGAGATCTAGGAGATTTGATGTTTTTTGACCGTGTCCCCTGTAGAGAAGTGAGGAGAGGAGCTGTGACCACATTTGTTGCCCGGAGTCCACTTCCATGAGTGCAGCCCTGCATTGCTCCTCCACAAACCCGCTCCTAAAGACACCAGGCCCAACCCTCAGCCAGTGATGATTTATTTCCTGAGAGTCTGTGTTGTCCAGCCTGAGCGCAGAGCCCACTGCTCCCAGCTGGCCGTGGCAGATGGCACTGTGGCACACAGGCTGCAGAGTGCCTGGGGTGAAAGGGTCACACTTGCTCGAATGCCAGTGCAGGTGTTGGGGATGAGAGCCCCAATCCTGCCTGCCCAAAGGACAGAGGGGACCATCACTGCTCATCCAGCACTGAGCACAGGATGTGCACCCACCCTGCTACCAATTCATCATGCTGGTGGTCCAACCCTCTCCCCTTTCCTATTACCACAGCTGCAAAAAAGCACAAGCAGCAGCTTCTCAGCAGGCCTCAGCCAGGCCCCCCAATGGGGGAGTCAGGAACCATCCTGGCCAGCTACCTGTGACCACTGTGGTCCAAGACCTACCATGCTGCAGTTGGGATGTCTGAGACAGGAGGAAGACAGAGCGCAGCTGGGCTGTGCAGGAGCAGACGTTTCCCATCTGGCGGAGCCGGCAGCCCGTAGGCGGGGGGATAACACTGTGGTTACACAGATACGCTACGTCCAATCAGCGGTTCATACATAATTCAGGACATATGTGATGACATGCTTTAAGTCCTGTAGAAGAATCCAAGATATGTGTGAGACTACCAAGCACTTGCTTTGATGAGTTATACCAGCTGGCTGCCTTGGTGGCATCCTCGTGTTCAGCACTAGCCATATCCCCCTGTCCAGCATCACTCCTCTGCCATGGTGATTTTCCATGGCTAGGAACAAGCTGGACGGAACAAGGTAAGGAAATTATAATCATCAATATCCTCTAAAAATGATTTATTTGAGAAGCTGAATAATTTGATCAGATGCTTCTATCTTGTACCAACTGCCCAGGGCCAAGCACACTGCTTTCTTCACCAGCAGGACATTGTCTTGCTAATATTACAGGAGTTACAAAAGGATGAATGAGTGATACCTATAATTTGATTCCATTTCCTGCATGGAAAAAGCATAATTAGATTTATTTAAGAAAATAAGAACAACTGAGATAATATTCATCACAAAGCAGTCCACTGGCAACTCCTACAAAGCAAAAGAGAAGAAGCCAAGCCCCAGAGTCAACTCTCTGAATTAAAGTAATAACATTTCTCCAGGAACATTCATACATCTTTCACTAATGCTAATTCAGCCTCTTCCTCTGTTTATGCAATGATGAATTCCCTGACTGAATAAATCAGCTTCTCCATCATACTTTTCACGAGAAGAGAACTTAAATCAGTTCATTTTGTTGAAGGTAATCAAGAACCACCTTAAGCAAAATCCAAGTGTTTGGAGCAAAATTCTCAAGCTGCTGCTACTTTTCACAGATAAGAAACCTAGTGAACAACAGCATGACTGTTTAGTGAATTAGTTTATTAATTCTCAAAGAGTTCAAATGCCACCACGTAAGTACATGAGAACAGACTGTGAAGCCAAAATATCTGTATATCCCATCCTTCCTTACTCTTGCCATACAGAACCCTCATGCCTGTTTTACAAAGAACTGTTTATGTTCATGGACTTGAAAACATAAACAATCGAGCTAACAAGAAATGGTCTTAGCACATTGCTCTGAGCAGCTCCTCAGAGAAGGACACAATGATGTTATGATCACATTTGCCCTGATCCTGGGCTCTTTCCATCTCCTTGTCTGGGCATTTAGCATTGGTGAGGCTTTTGCTGCTGCCCAGCACGGTGCTGCTGGCATGAATGGCTCCAGCTGCCTGCTCAGCAGAGCATGGGCTGAGCAGCACAAGGGGTGGGGAACAGTGGGGAGAAACTGCAAAGAGAAGAATCACAACCTGCCTTAGCAAAGAGCTAAGGGCTGAAAGGGACTTTTGTCTTTGTACACAAGGTAAATAAGGCTTTCACTTTATTAAAAAGCAGGAAACTGGACCAGTCAGCTGCAGTACTTTAGGAATGACACATGTGGGCTTAATGTAGCTTCTGAAGGATGCATGCAGAGTAGTTATCTGAGAAAAAAAAAAACATTTTAAATGCTTTTTCAGGAGTTTCTCAGCTTGCCTCTCCAGTACATCAGGTAGGTGCAGGTTTACCTCTGCAGAGCAGTGTGCACTGCACCATTAACTTCCAGAAGGAAGTGGGGCTGTCCAGTACAAGATTACAGGGACAAATGTCTGTGCTGCTCACGTGTCAGTGGAGCACCTGCAGAAGTGTTGGCATCACGCAGCCACCCAGGCACGGTGCTGTGGGAAAAGTGCTCCCTCTGTGAGAAGTCCCCAGCTCTGACTTGCGCTGCACCAGACAAGGCGATTAACAGATAGCTGAAACACACAGAGGGTGGAAACTGCTTGGAGTCTGGTTTCACCTCATTATCCTAAAAGATGTTAGAAAAAGGTAACATTGACTTGTCTTTTTTATATCCCTCAACCATACAAATCCCTGCTTTTCTGCCTGTTTTTTTCCCATACCCAAGCTGCCCAGGTTTATCAAGGCCTGATCTGGGGCCTGATCTGGCTGCTTGGCTGCTGAGCCATGTTGTTCTCGCTGACTATCTTTTCTGATTGTAATACAGACTGCAAAGGACACAGTTACCCTTGTGCATGTTGCCCAGCCATTAATAAAGACATTGATAGATGATGTATCAATACCCATTTGAGGCCCTGCTGTCCACTAAAAGTGTCACTAATGATTTGCTGCTTGGGCTTAATGTTGATTAATGATGAATGCACTGAATGTGGATTGCTCTGGTTTAATAGACAATGCTTGGGCCCTAGGACACTGAAAACACCTCTCCAGTGACCCAAGTATTATTGCAACTTCTACATTTATCAGCTGAGCTTGAAAATATGCTTAGTCAACACTATCCATTTTCTACACCATTCCCTATCAGTTTGCACTGTTTAATTAGCCATGATGATATTTTCTTGCTTCTCTTTTAGTGCTTGCCTCATGTCAAATCTTCATTCTGTTGGCACTGAAAGCAAGCCAGTGGGACTGGAATTAGGTCATCCTGTTTCCATGGCTGCTTCCCAGACCCCCAGAGCTTTCCTGAGCAGCAAGGTTTGTTAATACCCCCCACACTATATTAGCAGTTCAGAGGTCTCTCTGTATGGTTAGCTGAAAACTCCCGAGTGCAAATTATCCATTCTTGTTGGTTTGAAGGAACAGGAGCCACAGCTGCTCACTGGCTTTCCAGGGGCAGGGCAGCTCACCTCAGGGTTCTGCCCACCCTGTGCACTGCAGACAAACTGCACTTTCAGCTCTTGGAAAAACAGCAGGTTCCTTCTGATCTGAATTTGACCAAACAGTCTTACTTGCCCTGTACTCTTTTTTTTTTTTCCTCTCCTTAGGATGATTGTTTCCCTCATTGCTCGCCCATATTTCCTCATTTCTAATTATTATTTATTGCAGTGAACATCCCCTTTTCACTGTTTGCTAATTGTAAATACCTATTTTATTATTGCATTTACTGCCCCTGAACCCAAGTTCATTTGCAAACCACCAGTACCCAGCTGTCTCAGTGTGGTATTTAGACTTTCCAGGATAACATCCTAAAACCATTTTTAATCAGGGCTGGGTGGAAGGAAGGCACAGCTACCGAGGCCGCTCCATTATATGCTGCTATCAGCAGTAGTGAAATGGGCTGTTCGCATCCCGATATCACAAGCAAAGATGCCATAACAAGTGGGATTGGTGAGGGAGGGAACAGAATCCTGGGAACTCCCTGCCCCCCCCTTCCCAGTGAATCATTCCTCCACAGGGCAACGTTTTGTGGGTGAGTTACCTGTGGCCAGCAGGGTGAGGGAGGGGATTCTCCCCCTCTACCCTGCTCTGCTCCGGTGAGACCCCACCTGCAGTGCTGCATCCAGCTCTGGGGTTCTGAGCATAAGGACATCAACCTGCAGGAGTGAGTCCAGAGGAGTGCCACAAAGATGATCAGAGGGATGGAGGACCTCTCCTATGAGGAAAGGCTGAAACTCTCAGAGTTGGGGTTGTTCAGTCTGGAGAAGTCTCTGCGGAGACTTTATTGCAGCTTCCCAGAAACTAAAGGGGGATACAGGAAATGTGAAGAGGGACTTTTTACAAGGGTATGTAGTGATAGGACAAGGGGTAATGGCTTTCAACTGAAAGAAGGTAAGTTTGGATTAGATATTACAAAGAAATTCTTTACTGTGAGGGTAGTGATGGAAGTGGAACAGGTTGCCCAGAGAATTTGTGGGTGCCTCATCCCAGGAAATGTTCAAGGCCAGGTTGGATGGGGGTTTGAGCAGCCTGGTCTGGTAGAAGGTGTTCCTGGCCATGGCAGGGTGGTTGGGACGAAATGATCTTTAAAGTCCCTTCCAGCCCATATCATGATGTGATTCTAAGAGCTCCCTCACTAGCCACTGATGACAGAAGGAGTCATAGCACCCCTCTTTGAGCCTGACTACCACCAAACACTCCTGCTGCTCCTTTTGGGGCTTTCTTTGTGAGTCAACAAGCACAAACCTGTCAGCTTTCCATGGGCTGTGGAAGTTGAACTGGTTTGCGTAGGAAGCTGAGCAGTGCAGGACTGCCTGCCTCTGTCCTGGAGGTTTTCCCTCTGCAGCAGTTTCATAGTAGCAGATCTCAGCTGCTTATGCAACCGTCCGCTTCCTTTTTACTCAGAGTTTATAGTTTAAAATATTTGGGGATTTTTTTGTTTGGTTGGTTTGTTTGGATTTTTTCTTTCCCAGCTGTAGACAAATCCTTCCCTTTAGGCAGTATAATTGTATAGTATGATCAGCTGAGTATTTAATTTGGTTTAAACTTCAGAAATGTAATCACCTAAGCAATACACTGACTTTAAGTTCTGAAATAATTTTCATCTGGCAAGAGTTAGATTAGAGTAGGCTTACCCTTGGGCTGGAAACAAACACTGGCTTTGGAGACTATAGCATAAAATTGGAGAAACATCAAAGGTATTTCAGGCCCAGCCATAGGAGATGTCATGATGTGTCACTCAGACTGAGACCTTCCCATGTTTTTGCAGATTTTCAACTTCAGAGCATAGATTAAGGAGCCATTTTTCCTGCTGTCTGCTGCAATTTGTGTGTCTTTAACAAGATGGTCTACTGTCCCAGCATGTTCATTAACTGTTGGGAAGATGGCTCACAAATGATCTGTACCTTTTGCATCTGTGTCATTAGTGGAGGTTATTAGTGGAGGGCAGGAAAACAAAGGGGAGATGAAAGGTGAAGAGCCCTTGTGTTGGATGACACACTGCAAAAGTTTTGACTTTAAAAGTATGTGTAAGTAAATAAAAATCTCCATCTAAGGCTGTAAATTGCCTCAGATAGATTATCGTTCAGCCATTCAGGAATTCAAAACATTGCTACAGACTTTCCCAGGTCAAAAATAAATCTTCCACATCATCAGAAACATGTATGAGCTAAAAAAAACTTATTTATGGAAAGATTAGAGATCTGCCCTGTCAGACAGACTGAAGCACCCTCAGTCCCAGAATTAAAGGAGATGCAGGACTTCTGCTGTTGTCATCCCTGCATACAGATAAGTGCACTGCACTGCAGAATTGGGGTGTGTGTAATACAAACTTTGGGAACAGAGGGCTTATAACCAGCTTTAAACATGTACATCCTTTTATTCCAAGGTAGTTGGAGCTCAGACCATCTTTCCTTTCTCTCCATCCAAAGCTTAGATATGTGGGAAACAGGCTTTGCTTATGCTTTGGAGAAAATTGTATTCAAGGATATAATTCCAAGCCAGGAAATGCCAGTTCTGGCCATAATATACTGGAAGTGTCACTGAAGCAAAGCTATGAAGTTTCATTTTTCCTTTCTAGCTACCCAACACTGGAAGTCTTTCTAGGTTCTAGAGACAAGAAAAATGTACAAGACTCCTGGAGGAGATGTAGAAATCTCTGGAAGGGAAAGAGTAAGTCAGAGGAGGCTCATGTCTTGTACTCCTCTGTTCCTCCTGCAAGAATGCATTTCTTTTCCTCATTTTAATAGGCTGCATAAAGATCACCCTGAAATGTAGCCCCAGACCTTCCCTCCAAGATCCAAAGGCAGACATCAACTAAGGTCCTTAGAGGAAAACACTTTGGGTTTTCTTCAGCACATTGCAGGCAATATGAATCTAAACCAGACAACTGCAGAAAAAACAAGACAGAATCAGCTGGTCAGAGCCTGGGGTAGCCTTGCTGCTGACACGGAGTAGCCACGCTGGCTGCCCATGGAAGAGTGACCTTGACTGGGCAACAATGTGTGGCAGGCCTGCCAAGAGAGCGATGTGAGGCCTGGCTGTGGCTTTTTGGCTTCTTCAGATCAGTGGGTTTGAGCTGTCAAGCTCAAGAGTGAGAAGTCAATTCTTTTAACTTATTGCTGAGGCATTTAGAAGTCACTCTTTGAAGCAGGCAATGAACTTCTATTCAAAATCAAATTGGGTATGAGGGTCTTGTTAGTTTTGTTTTTAAATATATTTCAACTCCTTTCCTATTTCCTGACAGAATTCGGTTCTGAAGCTCATGCTGTTTCCTTTTCTGCCACACAGCCACATTTTAAAGAGTTCAAAATGTATCTCATGAGTACTTAACCTTAAATGCTGAACTAAACTCTTTGAAAATATGCATTAGGCTTTCCTTGAAGCAACTTTTGTTTCAGTCTTTGTTCTGGAAGCAGGATACTGACATGTAAGACCTTCCCAAAGATCATGTGGTTTGACCATTTAGGAATGGCCAGAAGGTGAGCCCTGGAGGTACCTAGGAGCTGTTAATGCTGCTAATAAGAAGCTGTGGTTTGTGAAGTAAAATACAGTCCTGGGACTACATTACACATGGAAACCTGCAACTCCTGTAGCATCCAATTGCAAAAGTACTAGACATAGCCAGAGGCATCATCCGGCTGCGATGGACCTGCTCCCCCTTCAAAAGTTCAAATGCAGGCATTTTTTTGCGTGCTTATAGGAGCATTTTTACTCATTTGCATCACATAGCTCCAAGCAGCCAGAGTGCAAACGGCATCTTCAGCAAAGGCACAACTCCGATCAGCTCTGAAAGCTGCAACAGTGCCAACCTACATCTGCAAAGCAACGCCAGAGCTGCTGCTGAGACCATGCAAGACTAGAACTTAATGGGGAAATATCCCTGAGACAGAGAAGCTGAGCTTGCTTAGCCATATCCCAGAACAAATAGCTCACTGACTTGGCCAGTCAGCTTGGGAGGTAGGTATTATGTGTCTACAACAAAATAATAATATAAAAAAAAAATCATACCCACACCACCCAATTTGGAAAGGACCATTCTCCCACATTCAAGACAATGGTAAGCATACAAAGCTGTGTCAGCATCTCCATCTGCTCTCTGGAACAGAGATCACACAAGGTGGAGAAGGGAGAAAAGGTCCTCCAGCATTTTCTCACCAAACCATAAACCAGCAGGGCTGGGCTCAAGGCTCTGCTCCAGGTATCTGTGAAAGGAACTGTTTCTATTTCCTTTTCCCTTTGCATTTCATACAAAAGATGAACAAACTTCATCCTGAATAATGCAGTAGGCTGATGCTTTGGATGCTCAAATAAAAGGTAGGAGGCCCAAGTTCAAGTCCTTGACTTCAACCAGGCGAAGTAGAAGCATCAAATTCAAATTATTTCCTCTGATCATAGAACACACTGATGTCTAGGATTTCTCTGCTTTTCATCTGCACAACCACTGAAGAAAACTTTGGCAAACTTGGAGCCTCCCATAACCAGTGGGATATTGGTTTGGGTTTTTTTATTGAGGGAGGGGTGGTGGGGGTGTTGTGTTTTTTTTTTTTTTCTCTTTTTTTCCTCCTAGAGAATTGCCATTTTCTCAGATGTTTGAAACAGAATTCTTGTTCATAAGAGTAGAGCACTAGCTGGACTAATTAG
Organism: Vidua macroura; assembly: GCF_024509145.1. NCBI lineage: Eukaryota > Metazoa > Chordata > Aves > Passeriformes > Viduidae > Vidua > Vidua macroura. Next base: position 33,776,922 of record NC_071576.1, read on the forward strand.
TGCATCCTGACACAGCTGCAGGAATGTGCTGATGTGTTTTATAAATTATGTATGTGCTAGGATTAGTTTATTGAAGAATTCCTGAAAAACTATGTGCATGTGCACATAGTAATTCAGCTGTTGCAGCCATTTGCATTTCTCTGGTACTCTCAAGATCCTGCAGCACAGCCCTAGAGTTTCCCAGGTCTGACAAAGACACACAGACAATCTGAGTGGCTTAAAATGAGAGAAAGCATCAGGTGTACAGGGTATCTCTGCCAGTACCAGTGCCTGTAAAACGGAGATGAAAACTCACTAATGCAGAGCATTTTAACTCAATGGGGTAATAACAACAATTTGGTCTTACTCTCTTCCACAAACAGCAAAATAAATTAACTGCAAACAAAAGCAGCCCAAGACTTCCGTAATATCAGGCCACATCAGCTTGTGATGGCCACAGTGAGCAAGAGACCTCTATGTGTTCATAGGAGCATGTGACAATGCAGGCAAGTACAAGACCTCAGAAGTGGACCTAATCACATTTATCTTCTATATATGTTTCAGGAATAGTAATTTCCCAGCTACCAAGTGACATAGGTTATAAGCAGAGATTAGGATCGGGTTTCCGTTATTTATCCTATTATGAAACTTAGCAGGAAAAAATCCACTGCAAATTTTGGAGAAAACATTCTGAAATAAGTTGTCCTTCCCATTTATTACTCCAGCCAAAACAGGCTGGATTTCAGAATTTTCTGCAAGTAATTGGTAAAAACCTATGCTCTTGCCTTCTCGAAGCAGCTATGTCTTTCTGCTCATGCTTAGTCTGTGAGAGCTTCTTCTAAACAGCAAAGTGTCATCTCCATTGAGCCACTCACCTTGGAGAAGACTCACCAGCTTTGGTAAAATGTTCACTGGAGAGCTGGAAAAACTTCAGATCAACTTTGGTTGATAGATCTCATATCCTCCTGCATCTCTACAAGCAAATAATATCGCAGGCCAGACAAGCCTCGCGCTTGCTCTTCAGAGGAAGAGTCAGCTTTGACTCTCTCTTTAAACAGAAAAAGCTGAATAAGCAAATACAGTCCGTGACCTTGTAGAAATATAAGAAAGAACTTCATTTAAAAAATCAGTATTTCTCTGTCTAACATATTCTGGGGAGATGTAAGGGAGGGTTTTTCTTTCCCACTGATAAGGTTCTCTGGACATGAACTGTACAAGGTGGCCTAGCAAATTTCCTGCCATACCAAGCTGCATGGTAAGCAAATAGTGACTAACAGGGTAGTTCAATATTTACACAACCTTTTTGGTTTTAAGTACATGGCAGATTATTAGTAAAGGTAAAATATCTTCCGATAAATTAGTAAGATTTTCCACCAAACAGTTTACTCTTTCACCAGAAGTAGGGAGTGACAGTTCCAAGCACACAGCAAAACTCAGATGGGAACTGTGGGCACACAGCAGGACAAGCAATCCAGTGTAGGGGGGGGGACAGCAAATACACAGGGTCAATGACAGTGAAGCAACCTGCACAGAGCAACTCTTCTCAGTGGTGGCTACCAGAAAGGAACATGCTACTGCCTCCTGGCTTGCTTTTTTGGGGCTCTTTACCACATAATGGAGCTGCCTAATGCTGATAACGTTTTTTTATGTGAGGAGGTTAATGCACTGCTTCAGAAGCTGCAGTTCTTGTGTGCACTGAAATTTCCTGGGAACAAAAGGCTAAGGTTGCAGCTTGCCTTCCTCCTCCTGCCTGACAGAAACTAGAAATAACAAGACTGCAGACAGCACGGGAGCTTGTCTCTGGGGAAACCACAGCAATCCTTTAAGCCCAGAGCCTGTACAGGAGCAGGGAGGTTGGATTAGATGACCTCCAGTGGTCTCTTCCAACCTTACCGATTCTGTAACGCCAAGTCCAGGAGCTTTTATTCTGCTTTTTAAAACAAACAAAAGAAACAAAAAGTGAGACCACCAGGCATTTGGGAAAACACCAGGAAAAGATGACCATGTCAAAGAAGAGTAGAGACGCTCATTCACTAGAAGAGCATGAGATGAGAAAATTTTCCAATGTAAAGAACTTTTAAAACATAATGAAGTTTTGACTTGGCAACTTCAAGATCTTGGCTAAAACCCACAATTTACAATAAGATGTTTATACAACTAATGAAAACACTCCTATAGTGCTTTTTATAGGGATGTACAATATAGTAAGTACAGAACATTTTTTTTCAGTAAGGTAACAATGTATCAGAGCTTGCTCTTATTGCCACTTTTGCCTGTGTTTGCAAACACCCCTTTGCCTTTCTCACCTAGAAAAGCAGACCCTGTGTGGGCAGACAGCTTATGGTAGACTACTCACAGTAGTTGTAAGACAATGTTTCAGGTCATGTCTTCACTCTCCCTCCCACACCTACCTCTCACAGCATCCTTTCTGAAGTGCTCCTTCACTTTTATCCTGTTATAACAGGGCTTTTTCCTACTTTCCTAAGGTATCAGAGAACTGTGGATATGAAGTAATTATTCTGAGGCCACTGCTCTACAGCAATGTACTGCTAGAGTTGTATTGAAAGCAAAAATTTCCAATTCCTTAAAACAAACTAACCCTTCCTCTGTATTGGGCTTGAAATCCTTTGAAAATTAGTGGGGTCCAAAGAAGTCTCTTCCTCTGTTGCACATAGATGTAGATTTTGTGTCCTTTATAGATGGTTTGTTTTCCCTTCACACAGTGACTCCTCTTACCTTGTTGCTAGGGAAGCAAGAGCAATTCCACCAATTCCAGCAAGCCAGAACTGAGATGACTCACCAGATACTCCATTCAGCAGTGCCCTGGCATGAAACAACTCTGTCCAACACAGAGTACTCCAGTTCTTGGCAGCAAGAGCTGTGCTCTTGTGCAAGTTCTGATTGCCAGACTTGAAGACCCAGGCTCCGCACATGTGGGGATAGTTCTCTGAAGCTCTCCCTTACATGCAGAACTCTGCTGAATACATCCACCCATCTGCAATTTCAAGTATTAGCAGCACAGTGGTGGAAAACCAACCCTGATCTGCAATCGCAACCAGTTTTGGGCTGCTAAAACTGCTAAAAAAGCATTTTTCAGACTTTACCAAATGTTGCTGTCAACATGAATCAGTTACATTATCCATACTTCAGCTATTTTCTGTTTGGCCTACTGCTTCCCAAAAGTAAGAACATGGGGGAAGGGTGGGCACAACCAAGATAAATACCAACACCCAGAACCAGAATAATAATAATAACAAAGAATGTCTATGTGTTAAGATCACAGAAAGGCATGTTTCAATGCCTTATTTTTAAAAGCCCTTGGTCAGAATGAGGTCTACAGCATAATACCTGCCTCTTGCCAACAATCATACTTCTATATAGTGATGACACTGTGTTATTCAGCTCTTTTCTTTAAAAAATCCCACAGAATTGAATGTCACCATGGGAACAGTCTAAAGTTGATTTTGGAAAGAGGCTCATTTCCTATAGCTCTTCTGTTGGCATAATGTCACTGAACTGTATCAGAAGTAAGTACTTTATGAAGTATCATCTCTGAAGATACCATCCAGTTCTGAATATATCCTCCCTAATGGTTGCATTTCTTTACTTTCTGAAGCAGAATAAAGGGCCCAGAAACACTTCTTCCCTGTTTTCCTCAATAAGAAACACACCCTAATTGTGTGATCTAATTCCACCATTCTTCAGCCTGCAATATGTAGTGTCAATATGGAAAACTTCCTCTTCAGAAGAACAATTAAACTTTAAAGGAGTTATCCTAGTTGGCTGGCTGAACAAATGACACATGTGCACACAAGAATTATTCAGTCAACCATCTTAATAAGGATTTACTTTGAACAGAACCTTGTATGGGTACACTAGACTCAGTCTCATTAAGGAGCAAGTTGGATTTTTATACAGCATGAACCACTGGCAATCTAAAACAGACCCACTCAAGAATGGAATGGAGAATCAAACGCAATGTTTCAGACCCAAGCTCTATGTGCCTTTAATATTTTCTTTTTCCTTTTCTTTCTGAGAGAGTGCACACTACGACAGACATTTGCATTTATCATGTTTTTAACTTCTTTTCTAAGGATGAACTCTCTGAATCTGCATCTTCCAACTCCGCTCTATGTCTTTTCAGTCCTCCAAGAGACTGAGTGCTCTCACTGCCCACAGGATGCAGGTCAGCAGAATCCTCTCTTGTGCTCACATTGTAGCTGTTGGAGTCCATTTCAGACAGGCAGCAGTCTCTGTGCAAGGTCACACCCACCTGTACAAGGTTGCCATTATCAGCATTTGAGTGCACCTGTAGTCCTTGCGTCACAGACTCCTGCTCTCCAAAACTCTGTCCATTGTTGAAGCATGAAGGGTGAAGATGCAAGTGGCCATTATTGTGGTTAACGCAGGAGGGATCGAAGCTCCTCTCCTCACTGCCATCAGTCTGGTTTCTGGAGCAGTGACCTGACATGCTACAGATGGCAACAGCGGAGAATGGAGGGACCAGTGAGTGATGGCTTGGTGCTGGTTGACAGTTCTGACTATTTTTCTGTTCCACAAGTCCTGTGGTCTGAACGCAAGGTTCTTCGTTACAGCTATTGAGCCCTTTGCAGTTAGCTTTTCCATTGAGCTTTTTAGTCTCAAAAGAATGCTCTACACCTCCACTGCTCGTGTCTTCCAATGTGTTTTCTTGACCCTCCATCCGCCGCTGATTGTCACATTCATGAGCTTGACCATTACTAGAATTTTCTATCCCACCACATTCTTTTAAATTTTCTCCGTTGTGGTTTTCAGCAGAAAGAGCTGAGGAACCCTGAGGAACTACTGAACTTAAGTTCCTAGCATCTTCCTTAGTTAGCGAGCGTGTTACGCTGTGCCTTCCACTGGTTCCTGGTTTCCCTTCATCATTTTCTCCATCTCCTCTGGAGGGTTCACCATCTTTACTAGCTGAATATGATATGTAAGAATAATGGAGCCATTTGTAAGCTTTGTAAATCTTTCTCTCCACTGATTCACTGTCTGAACAAGGGGACGTCCGTTCTTTAAGCACTTCTTTGTTGGCCGAACTCCTTTCTGGTGAAGAAGCTGGAGAGGAAGAAAGATCATCTACTTTGATCTGGGGGTAATCATATATGTCCTCACCTATGTAAGGGGTTACATTCTCTGTGTTAGTGCTAGTCCTTTCCTCCTTTTGCACCTTCTGTCGGCGCCTCAGCGCATTGCGTTGCCTCATCGATGTGCGTCTTTCATTCAGCTCCTCTTCATCTTCTGTACTGCTGCTGCTGCTGGAGCTGCTGGATTCATTCTCCTCAGGACTCGGAGATGGTGGCCGTGGGAAAAGGTCTGTATCTAGTTCTGCCTCACAGGTATTGTCATCAGAGTCAGACTCATTGGAAAGGGCCAGGAGACGTTTGTCCTGATACTTTCTCAGTGCAGAGAGCCTCTGCTGACGGGAAGCCATGTCTTCTCTGGCTGAGGGAGATGCAGTTGATCTTAAGGCCCTTAAGTTATAGGCAGTTTCATCAGACTCTTCAGCCACATGTGGTGGGGAGTGATGCAAAGAGGTGGAGGACTCTGACTCGCTGTAAGCGGAGCGTTCACTAACTCCTGCATGGAGCTGCAGGATTGTGCTCTCACTGAGGTCGCTGTCTGAATCAGAACTCCAGCCCTCGATCTCCCGGCGCACCAGAGAGTCAAAAAAGGCCATCATCCGTGGATCTTCCTGGACTGATTGGTTGGCATAATCATGGGACAAACCACTACCACTGTTCAACACAAGACTGATGTACTCTTCATGAGTGTAGAGGCAACGCGAATCATCCTCAATTCTACCATCCAGGTCCCCTGTGCAGTCAGGCTGCTTGTAGGGACTCCAGATCTGTAACAGAAAATAAAAAAAAACAAGCATATAGCTTTGAATTAATAAACTATTATAAGCATTTGAAATGGAACAGTAGCTCAAATACCCAGAATAGCTGCAGGTTGCAGATTGTTTTTATTATTTTTTACCCCTCAGTACCATACTTACAAGTATTACAGAGCTGTGGGATTTTTTTCTTCCCCTTCACAAATGTGTTTTTTCTGCATTTACTTCACCCATACAGAATGTAAAAGCTCTCACACTGAAAATTATCCATCATTTTGGTAATTCATTGTGTGATAATTTCTCCCAAATTGCAGGGCTCTATTTTTATGTAATAAGGAATGCTTACTCACTAACAGTAAGAATAGTTTGTTGCCTACAATACAGTCTTAGCACTAATGAAGGCACTCGTTTCCCAGGAAACTAGATTTGCTGGTGCTAGTGGTGTAGAGTAGCATTTCATCCAGCTACGCAGTCAATCCCACCTGATCAGCAGGCAGGGAGCTGAATGCATGGAGGTGAAAAGTAGAGCTTCACTACTCCCTTTAGAAAACAGTTACAAAGAAAAGAAATCTTCCAACATCCTCTGAGGACACAGCAGCAGTTTTAATAGGTAAAGTTGAAGAGTTTTACTGAAAGCTACTTTTCAAGTGTATTGATTTCATCACCAGCAACAGTCTTGACTATGCTGTCCATCTGTCCTTCAGTCAATTTTCCTGGTATGGAGAGGAAAAGGGGGAAAAAACAAGCTCTAAAAGAAGACCCACCAATATCCCTAAGAAATTGGTAATCCATAGCAAACATAATAGTTGGATGTCCTCACCCTTCTCAGATTTACTCACAGATTTGAGGGCAATATGATTATGACATTCTGTGGACAACCACTATCACTTTGCATCGGTGGTTAATGGAATGAACAATGCCTTACTGTAAGCAGAGCCAGAATGTATCTTATCTACAACAATGCCTTAATGTTCTGCTTATAAAAGATCTGATCTCAGCCATGCTTTGGTTTTATCATGCTAACAAGCTCAGGGGAAAAAATTCCATGCCAGCTCTCTATACCAGGTTGGACTTTTGGGATAGTATTTGGAAAAAAAAATCTAATAATTTTCCCTACAGAAATTAATTAAGTTTTGTTCCAAACAGACAAAACTGTTAACAAAAAGTGTTTGCATGTATAAATGACATAATCAGCACTCATCTTACAAATGCCTAATTAACACACGCAACATAACCTGATACTACCATGACAAGCAATATTGGAAAAGCCCACAAGAATGCCAATTACTCTGTATGCACTGGAATTTCCAATAGTGTACAAAAACCTTACACCTTTAATAATGGAAGCAAAATGAAATAAATTACCTTGCAACTACTTGTCCAGAACAGCCGGATTTAAGATGAACAAGTAAACTTTATTCTGGAAATCTCCCAAATTTGAAAGCTTTTACTTTGCATTCTCTGTAATTTATGGTTAACAGAGCTTCCACATATGATCTGGCTAGACAGATAAAAGAAACACTATTCAAAAATTAAAGTGTTGCAGATACACTTTCTTCTACAGACAATCATCAAGCTGCCTTTCAGAGCAAAGAGAAAGGAATTTTACATTGTGTTACATCAGATTGTTTCTAGGAAGATCTCAACATCAAGGTGTATTTTCTATTGGTACTTAATTACTTTTTTATCATTTGCAATACTTCACCAAATTGTCTCCCAGTGCAGTTCTTTAATATGACACTTGAATCCAGAATGAACACAGTTCTCTGTTGCTTGGATCCAGCACTGCACTTACCAGACACATAGCCCAAAGGACAAGCATCACATTTGGATGAAGATAACAAAACCCAATCTAAGCCTACTATGTATAGAATTTCAGCAACCAAACTTAACATTTTTGAACTATTCAAGAGAACAGAAAGAATCACTCTTCATCCTCAGTTTCTCAGGTTCCACTTCCTAAAGACAACATAGGAAAGAGCCTTCTCTCAGTGAATCCATGAGAGAGATGGTTGATTTGTGGATACATCACATTTTTTAATAGAAAAATAGAACTCTACTTGTTGAAAAGACTATTCTTGGGTTGCTGCCTTCTTGATGATTTATGTAGCATATGTTCTCTCACAACCTCAGATCTTTTCCCTCTTTGTCCCACTACTGAGCATTTCAGCAAGCAGATCTGATCTTTTTTAGAAGCATGTAACTTCTTGTAAATGCTTCATACTGTGTGCTTAGACAGACAGCCTGGCATGCCTCTTCCTCAAATAATCTTAGCAGCATTAGACTGACCATTAGGTTTCATAAAAGCCTTTTCTTATTTTTTAAGAAAGAGAATTATAAAATGCTTAGATCTGGTATGAACCAATATAATGGAGGAGAGATAGTCTGCTCCAAAGTCCCTGTGAGAAAGGTCTGTTTGTAATGAAATTACTCTAAAAAGGTACGTAAAGTGTGCACAGAGATATTCTACATCCTTGGTAGCACTACCACATCTTTCTGCTCTCACTGCAAGCATCATAAAAAAAACAGAGCAGTATAAAATATTGAAAAAATAGCTACAAAGAGTCCACGGTGAGGCTTTTCCCTCCCCAGAGAGATTTCTTCACAGAGAAGTAAGTAATAAAGAGAAGTCAAGGGAATTCAGGATGAATACCTTGTTTGTATGGGATCAGCTGTCTCTGGAGCATGATATCCCTGCATTTTAGATATTTTGTTATGAGGGAGTGTGAAGGCCTGCCAGAGTCACAGAAAGAAATCAGACTAAGAATCTATCCTTGGCAGAACGGGGAAGTCTTTAAACTGGTATCAACTGATCCAGTGCTCTCTGTGGCATCTGAAATGGGCTTCTTTGTAAATGGAATGCCTTTGCCTGTTTCTCATCCTCTGACTGATATCATGTTGAGGAATAATGCGATCGAACTGGAGAAAATAAGTTGGCAAATCAACCCACTGAAGCAACAATATATCAAGAAGTTCTTTCTCTGTCAGAAGATTAAGGAGATGAATATTACTCACTGATGACCTGAGTACAGATATAAAAATAGGAACAATAACAGAAAATGGGAATAAAAAAACTGGTTCTCTATTTCAGTAGATATCTACTGACAGCATCTTTGAATTGCTTGTATTCCAGGGTGGCAAATTCCCAAATTTTGAAACAAAAAAGTAGTTATGCCTGTAGCGTGAGGATAATTAAAACCACTTAGATTATCTGATTAGGCAGAGGCAGATAGGCACAATGACATTAATCTGTCACCATAGCAACGTGTGCAAATAGACTTTATTATCTCCAACACACTTATGATTTTTAAACAAATGGGACCCACAACAGTTGTGTTCTGTTACACAATATTCCATTTTCAATACAAATACGATTTTTTTTTCTGAAAATTGTTATATATTTCATCTATTTTTGTCTTTCCTGGAACTGTCTCCTAACTGCATAATTCTCCATGGCCCTCCTCTAAGCCCAACACAGCAGAGGTAATGCCACATTTATTTCTTCTGCAATGCAATCTCTTTTCCTGCCAGCACATCCCAATGTCTTGCACACTTAACTGAGGGGAAAGTGGTATTTTTCTGTTTAATATTGCTTCAGCCCTTGTGGTAAATGCTTGATGCAAATGATTATTTTAGTTTGCAGCTGCACTTTTTCATACAATTTTACTGAAGTTCAGTAAATGAAGGGCAGTGAACAATTCATTTGGGTTGATGTGCCCACCACACACTGGAGTCGAGGCTCTGAATGTCTTCTGTTAATGAGATTGTTGGGTCTTATTTTTGGTACTAGCAGAAGTCAAACCCTAAACCAATGAATTACTGAATTATATTCTTGAGGGTGCTTTACAACAAAATAAAACTAAAGCAAAAAAACATAACCACAGACATCAAAATCATTCTTGTGAATACTAGTCTTTTCTGTGGGGCTAGGCCTGAGATGAATTTGTATCTCATTTGCAATCAGCATAAAAATAGCAAATGTGTTGGCAGAAGCTCATGGAATTATTGAATGGCTTGATGGTGGTGCTATCAGTTCCTCCCTTCTTGAAGTACTAAATTTAGGCCAGCTACTCTAAAAATTAAGACCTCAGACAAACAACTACTTGATCCACATTTTTAACACATCGCCATGTCTCTACAATTGTTTCTACAATTGCAACCACAGTGACGTTATCTTCTGTGATTTAATTCCAGAAAGGGTTTCAGAAGACACTTGAGGGATAATAAAAAGGACACTTTTTAAGAAAGTGATTAAAACAAATAAACAAAAAGGAATAAAATAAGAAAATATTAAAAATTTAACTATGATTTTTATTTATGGTTCCTTCTCCTGTCATCTCAATTTCTCTGAGCAAGCACATCAAGCATTTATATAGGGGAAAGACAGCATGCAAAGGAAAGACTTGTGTTCCCAGCTGTTTTTAATGCAATAAATGGCCTCTCAGAACTGCTGGTGCTGTTTTTCCTGTTTTGCTCTTCTGCTAGTGGCAGTTACTAGTCTCCAATCTACCCACAGAAGTAGGTGGAATGAAGAAGAAACCACCTTTGGACAGTCACCTGCAAACTGCTGTGCACTGAAACAGCACCTTTAGAGAGTGAAGTCAGGCAGCTCAGACAAGACACGAGCACTGAAACAACCCGAGCCCCAAACAAGGCACATTACAAACTGAGACAAAAGGACATACAACAAAAGGGTAAGAAGTTCTGGCTGGCCAATAAACTTAATATATTAAACACCTTTCCCTTAATTTGTTTCTAGCTTGAAATGTCTGGGGAATTCAGTTCCTTCAAAGCAGCTGTACAAGTTCCACTGCACACACAGTGACACAACAGGAGTTCTCTTCTAAGGAAGTGCTCAAGCAGAGGTGTCTTTGAAAGAGTTACACAACCTGTGACTGCAACCTTAATCAAACTAACCTTTTAATCACAATCAGGCAAAAAAAAAAAAAAAGCCCTGCCAAAACCCTAGCAGAAGTACACAAAAGCAACACAGGGGATGTTTACACCAATGTTAATCCAACAGTCTAAGCACACTCATGCAGGAAGGATTCATAGGGTGAAGGGTCAGCAGATCTAGAATCCAAAAGGGAAAATTCAGGCTGCAGGAATCAAGTTCCCAAAGCAAAACAAAACAAAACAAAACCAAAAAAAAACCAAAACCAAACAAAACAAAAAAAAAACCAAAAAAAAACCAAAATAAAACCCAAAAAAAACCACCACCAACAAAAAAAACCCAAAAACAACAACAACAAAAAAACCAAAACAAAACAAAAAAAAACCCCAAAAAAACAACCAACCAAACAAAAAACCCCCACAAAACACACCACCAACAAAACCACCAAAAAACCCCCAAACAAAATTCAAACAAAAACAAAAAACCAAACAAGAAAAAGAAACAAACAAACAAACAAAAAAATCACAACTCAAAAAAACCCAAAACCCCACGCCTGTGGCAAAACTGTTGTTAAACAGTGGCAGTTTGACTGCTTGGAAATTGAAAAATCAGTGAGCTACTAAGACTGTTCAATGCACTTTTGTACAAAGCCTGTATTTAATATATTTGTAATCAAACCTGTCAGGCAGGCAGCACAGATGAAGAGAAAAGAACTGAAATACCAGGGGAAGACAGAAGAGAAGGAAAGCTGAACTACAGTCAGAACCCAAATGCTGACAGTAGCTGTAATGCAAGCAATGCAGTGGGGCATTGAGCCATGGTCTCAGGATTTTGGGTCAGCTCTGGTCCATAAGTTGTACATCACTAAAACACTCCTTTGCAGGACAAGTTCATCCTATCAACTTGTACCTGACAAAATAATTCACAATATTCTAACATTATTTATAGCCCATGCAGGTAAGATTTCCATGAAGTACTTCAACAAATAGTTAGGATCAAAAGTAGTTCTTTTTATCTTACTTCAAAATTAAGTAATTATGGCTTTTTTCACACTGTTGATAGACCTAAATTATAGCAAAATATCTATGACAGCAGAATGCAAATCACATTAGTGCAGCATAATCCTTTGCCTTCCCAACCAAATAACAAAACTGGTTTTGCCTTGTTTCCACAATATTGACTGTCTTTCCTTAAGGAAAGAAAATTTCAGAACCTAACGAAGTTTCTTATCTTTTTCAGTTCCACAGAAAAAGGTAAAAAACTTCCTAAAAGTACAGCAAATTGTTAAAGGATTCAGAAAGATATTGTCAAGGTATTAAGAGTTCTTCCTCTGGAAGTCACAGAAAAGGTATGTTGAATTGATGCGATGCACAAATATGTACAAAAATTATAGAAGGCCTTCCGAGGCATTATTCAGCCAGGTCAGTCTAGGCTAAGGTTCAACAATACTTTTTGGAGATACTTTTATTACATTTTAGACCAGAATATCACAAGTTCTAGGAGATCACATTAGAACTGTAACCAAACTCACCCAAGCAAACAAGACAAAACATTTTATAAAACAATAAGAGATGACAGAATGGGTGTGGACCAGAATGATGCTGAGCAAAACAAAGCATTTCTTCCTGAAAGACTGAAAGAACACATTTTCTGATAACTAATCTTACCTTTATAATCTTTTCAACGCCAGAAGAACAGATCATGTAGGTGTGAGGATTAAACCGCACTTGGTTTACAATTGACCGATGACCTTTCAATACCATAAAAGCACCATTGACAACCCTGCCAATGCCACCTAGGGGAAAACAAGCACATGTGGACATGAATAATTAAATCTTCATATTACTTTCAGTCATAGTCATTTAAAGTCCTATTATATTTGACAATGCCTTTAAGCTTTATTTTGCAATATTTAAGGTCTGGGTTGGCTGCAGAATTCCAATTTTATGAGCAATGCCCCTATGAGAAGCCGCAAGTTTGATGAAAAGCATCCTTCCTGCAAATTAGGATTTTGAGGATTGCTTTGATTCATCTAAACAAACAATGAAGGTCTTTGACCTAATATGAGAAATATGTGAATGAGAACAACATACATAATGAAATCACCAGTGAAACCTAAGGCATGACACAGACAGCTTGTAAATCTGAAGCAGAGACAAATTAAGAGGTTGGCTTTTAACAGCAATACTATTTTTCAAATTTATTTTTTTAAATTAGCGATTTATTACTGTCACAATTGACTCTAGTCTGATAAATAGGAAGGACCTGAAATAACACATCTGAACAGTGGGTTATATCATTCTTTGTCACAAGGCAGTGAATTAGCCAAAGTGGAATGCTTTTGTGCTAGTGGTAAAACTCAAAACTGAAGCCAATTAACTTTTCTGCTTGGTCACTGACTTTTACTAGGTCTGTACACCAAAGCAAGAAACTATCACACAGTATTTTTTAATATTCATAGACTCACACAGTTAAAACAACAAATTTGTTAGACAGCACAGCTGTATATTTGAATAACCAAGTGTCCATCAACATGCTATGACTTAACATTTTCAGTGAAAGAAAACAAAACTTTTAAATGCCGGGAACTAAAAACTGACAATCACTTCAGATGAAAATCAACTTGTTATTTAAAACTTAATATGTTGCAAGTACACCTTACAGAAAATTAAAATAATTTCACTAGCTTCTCTGCTACTTACAGTCATCTTTACACTAAACAAACTTTATGTTCGTCCTGTTGAAAATGTTTGCTATTTTCCTTTGATCCCAACAGGAGCTATTTCAGCTGAAACAGTTGCTGGTTTAAGCCCTGTGTTGAACAACTTATGTTCTAACACAGAGTAAGAGTTCTCCTGTAATTCACACTTCCTAAAGAAAAACTTGCTTTACCACTGAAGTGTAGCGAGATAGAAGGGTCAAGGGAAAAAATGAAAAAGAAAAAAAACATTCTCATATCACCTTCCATTTGTTAGGTTACACAAATGATGACAACAACTGCAGTTAATGACCTTGTGTACAGCCCCTCTCCTCTTAGAAAGTGTTCTATCCCTTTCACTCATTATAACTGCACTCTGAAGAACTGACTGATGTTTAACATGGAGAACTAACCATGAGAAGGATTTACAAACAAGGTGTCATCCAAGTCCTAAAAATCCAGAGACAGATTTTTTACTGCTCCTGGAAAGTGTTCTGCTTTGCACAATTTTTGCACACCAAACTGCTGTCTCATGGCAGTTTGGGATATATTTTTCTATACCTTGGGATAGAAAAATAAAGTTCCTGAGAAAGGGAAAAGTGATGGCAAGTAACTCCAGGGACCAAAATGCATGACACACCACACTGAAACTACACTGAGACCGAGTTACCTGCATCAAGTTCTCATATCTGGGTACATTTGTATTTTCTGTAAAGATTCAGAGATTTGTTCAGCCACTGGAGCAAGATTTCACCACTGTCAGCAAATTTGACTGAGAAGTAACTTACTGGAGAGCAAGTTCATTAAATGCCAAAGTAAGCTCTTTTGATTTTCTTTTCCATTTTATGAGCTTCCTCATGTCCTTTCATTCTGCTCATCCTGCTAGACACTTATGGCTGATGGTAAATTGCTGGTAAACTGCCCTACTCCCACAGCATTCCTTCCTGACAAATCAGAGCTGTCAGTCCAATTGTACCTATCAAGCCAACAGTAGATGCTTACATCAAGACCAGATCTCTACACATCCTGACCTAGCAGACAAATATTCCAAGAAAGAGGGCCTTGGGAATGAAGAGAGAGTTCACTTAGTTAATGTTTCCAAGCCTGTAAGTGATGTCTAAAACAAGTTTTAACTATCCATGGACTGTAGCTGCGTGAATTCTGTACAAAACAAGAAATATACCCTACAAGTCACTAACGAAAGAGTCAGAGGGACTATGAGCAAAGAAAGAATTATAATGGAGATGAAACAAATTCCATATACCAGTATCTTGGGCTGCATTTCTAAGTAAATCATTGGCCTTTTGTGGTACTGTCAGCAGTATGAATTAACCCATGGTTATTTTCCTAGTAGAACAGTGAGAAGAGTAATTTAATGCCAGAAGTGTCCTCTTCGGCACAAGAAATACCTGGAGATGTTGAAATGGGTCCAGAGGAGGGCCACAAAAATGATCAAAGTGAAGGAACACCTCTCCTACAAAAACAGCTGAGAGAGCTGGGGTTGTTCAGCTGGGACAAAAGAAGGCTCCAGGGAGAACTTATTGCAGCCTTTCAATAAATGGGACTTATAAGAAAGACAGACAATTTTTACCAAGGCCTGCAGTGACAGAAGAAGGGGCAACAGTTTCAAGCTGAAAGAGTGTAGGGTTATATTGGATATAAGGAAGGCACTTTTTTCAAATGAGGGTGATGAGACACTGGAACAGATTGCCCAGAGAAGTTGTGGTTGCCCCATCCCTGGAAATGTTCAAGGCCAGGTTGGATGAGGCTTTCAGCAAGCTGGTCTCATGGAAGGCCTTTGGACACCTCCATCCCAACCCCATTCTATGATTCTGTGGTTTTATAATTCTATGAAGGAACTCCAAAGATTTAATACTGAAGTTCCCTGAACTCCTTTTAGGCAGCTATCAGTAAATTCAGAGAAAGCATAGTAATATAACATACTTACCTCCTCTTAAAATGAAGGTGAACTTCCCCAATTACACGAAATTGCCCCAGGAGAAGTGCAAATCTTAGCAGTGAGCTTTTACCAGTGTTATGGGAGGCTTTAATAATTTATACCAGAAAGTATTGACTCAAGCAACACTGATAATATTTGTGTCAAATATAATAGACTGCCCCAGAACCTCATTTTTGGACAATCCCTTGCTTGATGCAATTTTAGTCTACCAACTCCTTTGTGTTTAAGTGACACCTTTAAGTAAACTCTTAATGCAAAGTCTTCTACATCCTTATCTTGAAAGCAGTCCCTCTATTTTATAGTAGCCCACCACAGCTGTCATCATATTAATGTGGTAGTTTTGCATGACAGGCGTTCACCAAAACCACTACAATTACTTTAGTATCTGCAGAAATCTGCCTGTGCCAACTTGTCTGGAGTCCCCCTGGTCTCTCAGCAGAGGCTTAGCTGCAGCCATACAGCCTTTAGCCATCTCAGAGAGTGAGTTAACTTTACTCATCTCTGCTGGCAAAAAAAAAAAAAAAAAAAGTGCATCTGTAGATTAAGTGGAGGCTAGCCATAAACTGCTCAAATTCCTGATGCTATCTTCCTATTTTTCCATGTAATAAATTCCATTTCCTTTTGCTGTCTCCTCTTGAAATGGTATTTTTATTTGTATTGTTTCAGCAAAATTAACTTCTGCTATCCTAAAACCACTCAAGTTTTGGTTTTTTTGGTTTTTTGGGTTTTTTTTTTGAGGTTTGAGGTTTTTTTTAGTGGAAGGGGGTGTTATTTGTTTGCTTTTAAATTTAGTAGCATGCATGAGTTCTGCAACTCTTTTAAGCATGGCAGCTTTTATATTATTAGCTAGCTCCAACATGTATAGGCAGTGTTCATAGAGAAGTCATTAGCTTACATATCTGTTATTAATAATATATTTAAAAAAATCCTAAAGTCTTCAGAGGCTGACTACACCAATTTTAGAAGGTTTATAATTTTATAACTTCTGGAGGGAAGAGTTGGATATGTTCTAGCTGATTTTGCAATACTACCCAAAAATTGCCATGGTTTAAGAGAGTCCTGAATAGTGGTTTTGTGTTCTAGCTGTGCTGGTCAATGGGTTTTTTTCGTCCGTTTTTATTTGATACTCAAAGTGAAATGTCAAGAAAATTACTCTTAATTTATACCCTGCAAATAAGTGTTCCAAAGAAGAGTAATACAAAATCTCAAAAAGTCCTTTAAATAATATCCTACTATGATATCTGACCAGCTTAAAGAAGTAACTTATAAAAGGCTAAATCTAATGTGCACAGTTTAAAACAGGTTTCCTGTACATGTTTGACAAGAGTACCTTTGCAACACAAGGCCTCTCTACAGGCTTCCATACAAAGGAAGGAATAATACAATGTTTTGAAGTAGTTGATGTCTCCTAAGTTGCCAAAGTGGTTTCTTCTTGGTTTGCTTTATAAATTTATGTTTTAAATGTTAGGCTAATGAACTACTTCTTAATTATGTGGGTTTGTAAATACTTATGTGAATGATTTGACATTTGACATATTGCAAACATGCTGAATGGTACATCCCAATGCATTTTAAAAACTCTAGTAAATTGTAACAAAGGAGTGTGACAGATTTAGACATCAATCTGACTTCCCCTGCATGAGTTCTACAACAAGAAGCAATGTTTAGAAAAAGGCAGAATAAACTATTTGAAGGATAAAGAAAAAGTGAAAGTGATAGATTACTGAGAAAAGTGTTCTAGGGCAGAAATATTGTAAGAATGTAGAACAGTCTCCAAACTAATGGAAACTGCATTGTTCCAAACATTAAAAATCCTGTCAAAATGCCAGAGAACTTGTTGGGATAAGGAACTATCTTCCACTGGCTCTGTAACAGAGGAGTTAAATGACCTCATTCAGAAGTCTTTTCTATCTAGGACACTGGAAAAGAAATCCCACTGTTTGTTCATATAAGGTAGAAAGACATTCTACAGACTAAAGCATAACTTCATACAAGCCTTGTGAATTACTCAAAGTGCTGAAAACTCCTGAGAAGAAGCAGATATTTGCAGCTGCTACCAGCGTGCCATAGCATACCATTCCACTGCAGTACTTGGCACTACAGTAGTAGCTCATTTAAAGTTAATTTAGTTTTCATTAATAATAATCCAGGGTACATTTAGACCATAGGCCACTACTTTGCATTTGAATCCTATGAGATCATGATGTGCTAACAAAGAGAGATACCATAGTTTGGAAAGCAAATGCACAGCACAATAAAGCAAATATGCATATCATATCGGGCCTCTACCTTCAGTGCAGCAGATTATGTTTAGGTACCTTAAAAGTCTCTCTGGTCACTCACACACCTGTATTTGTTTCATACAATGAATGCCAGTAGATGGCTTTGCTCCTCAGAGACCCATCTGCAGAGAAGCTAGATTTAACACAAGCACCTTCACCCCGAGAGCAGGGGATCCTGCAGCATACCTTCTTCTGGAATCAGGAATTGACTCCAGCTCTGGTAGCAGCCAGACTTACTAAAGGTTTCTCAGCAGCACAAGCAAAACTGGCTTTGGTCCCATCAAATATGGGGTGAGTGCAGGAAAGGGTGGCCAAGATCCCTTCTCCTCCTAGCATGGTAAAAGGAGACATGGAAGTACCAGGTGTCCCCTCATAAGAAAGCAGCTTCAACTCCATTTGCAGGCTGCTTGCTTTGATACCTTTGACTATCCCCTCCACCTTCCAGGTGAGGTGAAAGGATCAGCAGGGCCTTGCAGAGCTTATGTGAAAGCACAGGGAGCAGTCAGCTGGTAGCAGCCTCTGCCTCAGACAACCTGCTCTTCCAGGCAATCAACTCCATTGCCTGGCCTATGCCTAGAACCAGGCCCACAGTGGTCTTGTACCTCTGTGGAGGTTCCAAAAGCCAAAGAGAAAAGTAATATTTAAACATTTAAAGACTATGCATAAAATTGTAGTGGTAGTGGCTATTTTTGGATGTATATTTTCTACCTTCTTTTGTTGCTTCTAAATATCTGCTATACACCTTATCTATCCCAACCCTCCCACTGTTGTTATCACCAGTACAGCTGAACAACAATATGAAAGCTAAGACAAAATTACTATAGAAATAAACTTTAGCACACCCTTCCCACTCTGTTCCCCCTCCTGGTCTGAGAGACATTGCTTTTTTGCTGTACTTAATGGCATAGGTTGCAACAGGTTTCACAATGTTATTGGAACCATGCAAGTTACCACCAAAAACTATCCTTTCTGAACATAACAGATATAAAGTAAGTGAAATTATCTCACAACCAATAGCTGTCTGCTTGAGGGTTTTTTTGTTTGCTTTTTTGTGGTTGGGTTTGGGGTTTTTTAATGGAAGTGCTAACTGGCTGTGCATTTATTTCACACTGCTGACTGAAAACATTTTCAATACAACCAAGAGAAAGGAGCTTTGGTACAATTAGATGGCCAGTTGCTAGGGACTAAAGCTTCTCCAGCTTCTCCCAGTGCTCAGTGTTATCTTCAGCTTTCTATTCCTGAATTAGATATTTAACATACTAAGGCTGGTGAGAGAAACACTCCTGGATGCTGAATCTTCATTCACTTGTCTACAGCACTACAAAGCACCCAACACTGCCTTGTTTTCTGATACATGCCACTTGGCCAGTACATTCCACAGGTCCGTGGTATTATTATGATCCAAATGACACAGAAACCAGTCCCAGTTCCCCTGAATACAAGAACCTTTTCTACAATGACCGAGCACTTACTCACAGTGTTAATCAAACAACTGTTCCATAGCACAATTTGGTCAACACTGACTGACCTGGAGAAAAAGAAAAACTACAGTCCTAAATGTAAAACAGTTTATATTCCAAGACCACATCTCAGAAAAATAATTTCTTTTAAAAAACACAAACCTTCCAGAACATGCTCCCCACTGGGTCAGATAGCTTCTCCCTGCCACAACCAGGTGGTATGCATATATGCATGTGTACCCATATATAAAACATCTCAAAAATAGCTAAAGACATTAAGAAACAGTTAATAATTTTTTTATTCATCTTCATTTTTCAGCCCAGAACTTTGAAAACTTAAACTACAAGCTGTCTCCAACGAGATAGCCCTGTTCAAGTATTCTGAAAAGATCTATTCCTGCATTCTTCAAGCCTGAAGAAGTGCCAGCATTTACAAAGACCGAGGAGGAGGAAAAGGAAGGAAAATTGCATCAGTTCTGCTGAAAATTTGTGCAATTAGTTTAGTAACTGGACCACAATGACCGGCCCTTTCTTGCTTGCAATTACAGTCAAAGGCAGAATTAAAAAGAAGTTTTGAAATGCAGTTTGCTGTTCTGATTTAGTAAAGTTTTCCAGACCCTGGTGACAGCTTGCTCACATGAACTGAAGGATCCTCAGCTGTCTTGTCAATCACAAATAATACCATATCCCTCACACAGCAGCTTTGAGCAATATTTCAAAAGCAAGAGTTGCATAGATGATTCAGAGTAGTGAACGAGGAATGTAAATCCTCCATTTTGAAAACTTTTTGTCTACTAAACCCTCTATTACTCCAGAAGACATGTCAGGTTCTGTCTTGAACAGGGGTTCTTTACCAGCTAATAGACCATGTTTATTGCTGTTAGGTTTAATAATGTCTTAAGTGCTCATAGTTAATAGGCTTGCTAGACAAGTCATATAGGACTGATGTCTCTTCTCATTTCCAGCTTGCACTGGAGTCAAGTAAAAGCTGTGGAAACTCAAGACTGCTTTTCTTCTGCCAAACTTATGTATTAACTTTGCTAGAAGCTACCTCAGAAAAAAACTGTGATACTTCCACAGATTACTTTAAAGAAGAAACTGGCTAACAAATGCATGAAACATTTGGCAATTACTTCTAAAGCACAGTGGAAAGCTGGATAGTACTTGGATGGAGATTAAAGTGGAAAAATGAGCAAACTATTCCATCTTTAAGAAAGCACAAAAGGTGGTAAAAAAGCAACCAACCTTCTGGCATAGAAAATCCCACCCTATTCAGAATAATCTAAGACTATAGAGGGAGACAGTCAGTAAAACTCTTCACCAGAATAGCTTCCTAAACAATTTAGGAAATACCTTTTTTCACATACCTTCCTGCCCCCAAAGGCGGCGAAAATCCTGCCTAATTATTGGACTAAACAAAACCACTTGCAGATTTCAGCTGATTACAGGAATGATTTAATGCAACCTATTAGAAGGACACTTCTAAACTATGACTATCTGAAAAAAAACCCAGCAGAATTTGTCCTTTTCACCTGGCAAAATACCAGTACAGGCAACCACATATCTCCAACTTGAAAAATGTTTGCAACTGTCTGACTGGTGTGTTCCTTCTCTTCATCTTTTGTTCACTAATGTTGCTAACCATTGGGTAACCAGTACTTGGTGCACCTATAACAAAATAATTTCAGAGCTGTTGTTAAGGATGCAGCTGTTTAAAAAGATATAAGCTTAAAAAAGAAAAACAAACCTTCCCTGTTTTCAAATAACTGATACAATTTAAGGGAGTTGTATCATAAATATTTATAGCAACACAATGTCTGAGTTCAACCGGAAGGCAGAAATCAGTTAGAGTGATATTTTTATTTAAAATACCAACCAATAGTACAGGACATTACATCATCCTGTCTAGTTTGCACACTATTTTAAGTGAAAGACCACATTCCACTCTCTCAGATCACAAACCCAAAGGCACTCTTATTTTAGCTAGAACATAAGAACAAGGAGTTTTCCACTGAAGCAAAAGTTTTCCAAAGTCTCTACATCCCTATGGCAAGACTATTTCTCCAAGAAGGAAGCACAGCAACATCTCTCTCTGGCAATTATTCTGAACAGCAGGATAAGATTTAAGAAAGGGCATTTCATCACATTCAAAATGGGCACAACTCTTCAAGAAGAGCTGAATGAAGGAAAGAAAAGCTTCACTAAGCCTTCAATAAGTCACAGGTGATCTGGATGCCCAGTTAGTTATTTGCCACAGAAGCGGACCTCTGGGTCTAACAAAACCAAGCGTGTGAGTTTTGCTGAAATATTTCAAAAAGAGAACTGCTCAAGTTACAAGACATTAAGACATACACATTCCTACTCCTGGATCTTCTGATTCATTAAGCAACCAGTGAGGGCAATTGATATTAAGTAATTAATTTTGTAACTGAGATGTTGCAATGTACTGACACCCTTCCTGAAGTTACAAGAACTAGAGACAAGAAACCTGACCAAAACAGATATGACATTGTTGTGTAGTAAATCACAAATTAAATTGTAAATTTGTTTGATCAAAATGTATCACTTATTTGTAAATAGCAACTATTTTTGCAAGCATATATCTTTTTTACAGAGGAGCATCCTTAACAACTACTCTGAAGCAGATTATTTTGTTTTATAATTATTTTGCTTACAGGTGCAACAAGTACTAGTTACCATCCTTGTGCAAAAATCCCAGATAAAAAGCTTGTCACATGCAGATGTCTGGGAAAAAAGTTTTCAAGAGCATCACAGCCATATAAACAGAAAATCTCAAATCCAGTTTTTACAAAGGAAGTCAGGACAGTATATTGATACATGCAGAAAATGTAATTCTACAGTCCACAATAAAACTTACAAATAAATAACTAATTTTAATGTATGTAATCTTTGTTTTAACTAAGAGAAAAAAATCTGTAAGTAGTAGTAAACCAGTGTCAAATGTACAAGAAAATCACACAAATAAAAAGAAAAGCAGGGAGATATTGCTATAAACTCTGTGCAAAGATAGAAGGCCAAGCTACTGGTATTTAGCAGGACCATCTTCAGGACTTGTGGACTGCAACATGAAATGTTGGTTAACTAAGCAAAAACCCCAAAATTAGAATGTCATTTTCCTCAAAACCCTGCCCTTAACCAAAGGCTATTCATCCTCTCAGCTGTGGATTATACAGCTGCTATTAACAACCTTTGAAAAAGAAACAAAATATTTTCATTTTACCTCTAACATAGCTTATAATTTTCTTTCATTATTGCTAAAGCTTCTGAGACCACAGGATAGCCCTCAGTTGTACTTAATATCACTAAAATGTACAGTTTAAAGAGCCAGAGCCACTAAAAATGAAAACACTAGTACAGTTTTGAAAGTCTTGACTCTTTCAATTAAAATTTAACAACCTTCTAGAAGTGCAGTGCTTTGTTTCAACAGAAGAGAGATGCTGACATTTTATGGCTTAGAGTGTCATATTGCCAAGCCCTACACCTTACTGGACCACATCAAATTAGACACTGGCCAACAGTGGCATTCACAATACGATTGTTACATTGCCCCCACACTGCTGCTTTCCTTTAACATCCCTCTCCTGTACTTCCATACAGAGCTGTGCTACTGCTGTTTGCTTACCATGTCTGCCCCAGCACAGGAATGGGTCAGAAATTAGTCAAAAGTGGCCCTTTCCACCAGCTGATAGTGCTCCTCCACCCAGAAAGTAAAAAAGCATTTAATTCCTCTGCACTGGAAATCAGGGGGAAGATTTTGGTATAAGAGGACTGAGAGGGGAAAAGTGGTCAATGCACTGGAGTTCTAAGGAGCAGCCTGTGAACCCAGCACCATTTTATGCTGCAAGCTTTATTATTACAGGAGGAATGATCATTACATGAGAAGGGGAAAAAATAGAAAATCATTATGCTAAAACATTCAAATGGCATTGACCACTGTTATCCAGACATTGGATCAGGCATTTGTAAACCCTCCCTATCCAGCTTTCCTCTGAGTTGCTCTAGATTCACAGGGTGAGAACCGCAATTTTTTTTGAAATACCAGTCTAGTATTTGTCAGACACCTGCCCCCCTACTGTTCCCTCCCCATCTAAAACAACACTTACCTGCTTCTGGATCTGGAGGAATCCTCCACATATACAAATTGAAGTCATCAGAGCCCGAAAGGATGTACTGTTAAGAATAAAAATAAAAGCAGTTTACAACAAAGTATCACCAGAATTATGCTATTTTACTATTGATCTACTTCCTCCAAACCAAAAATGAGAAAAAAGGATAATCTGCATCATTCTTTGCACCTCACTGATCAGTTTACATTTAAATGGGGATGAAGTACCAGCACAAAAATGTTGCCTGCATAAATGGACCAAAATTGAAAAGCATGCTTCATATATCTAATACCTACTGCCCAAAGTGTACGTTTGCTTTGCTAAGTAAGCCTATGAATTTTGGTTGGCTTTAATATAAGTCTAAGTCTAGATCACACTCTCTATTTCTCAGCCTGCAACTCTGATCTTTTTTTGATGTTGAAGCCTTTCATAGGTTTTTTCTAATCTCCTGACCTACCAAGGAAAACTCCATCAAAGACATACCTAGGAAGAGAGCTGCCATGTCCATTACACAAGAATGCCCATTACACATCAAGCCAGACATGTCTACCAAGACCATCAAAAATCAGTCACTGAGAATAATCTTGAATACCAAACAAATAATAAAGCTAAACATTCACTGTCAGCAAGTCTCAAACAGTGTAAAGCTGTGCCCCCCCCCCCCCCCCCCCCCCCGCCGCTGCCACATTTATCACACTAGTTATTTTTTTCCTGGTCATAGATACTCTGAAGAGATGGAAGGTTGCCCTTTTTCAGCAGTACACAAATGATAAACAATGTCTTTATTGTGCACAGCTTCAGGCAATATGCAATTTAAACTAGCTTAATATACTACAGGCAGGCACTGGAATGACAGGTGACATTTGACATGGCAAAAAGCTTATGCCTCTCAGCTCCAAGAGGGCACAAACTGTGCTTTGCCTTCAAATACTTATTCTCCAGTAAATGACAGGGAGTACAGTTTATTTCTCTCCCAAATTAGAGATTAAATGGCATGTAGCAGAACCAATGGAAGAGTCAAATTTCAGTTATACTGGTGTAGACAGTGTAAATAATTCTCTATCCCTCCACTAATTTTAGGCTGCAGTTTAATCAATACAGCCAAGAAGCTGGGTTTTTCATTTTATTGTTATTATTAGGTAAGGGGAAAGGGAGAAAAATAAAGAAATGGGCCCAGTTTGTCCCTCTTCTAACCTTTGATGAGAGACAAATTCTGTTTTGCTTGGCTCAAATATAACTGGTTTCTGCCTTTCATTCTCCTGGGAAACATAAAATCATCAGGCAAAGTAACACCAAGAGGTAAGGAGACAAATTCTGGAAGAACACAGGACTCAGAAGCAAATAAACAAAAAAATATACAGTATCACAGAAAAAAATGGCTATCAATTTGCATATATTCTGTTTGCAGTGCTAATTACATTAGTGCAGTGTTTGGATGTTTCCTATCAAAAATGCAATTAACGAATCACTAAAATCCCTTCTCTGGTTTCCTGCTATCATAATTCAACCATTCTTTTTTCCCTCATTTTTGAGAATGCAGGATGTGAGTAAGCACTTATGAATGCAATTCTGCTCGTTTTCTGACAGGTAAGAAACACTGATCAAACAAAAGCTCCTTTAAAAGCTTGTGCACACTAGTTCAGAAACTCATAAACCCATACTTTCCAAGCCAGAAAGTTATTTCTACAAGCCAACATGTTCAAGCACTTAGGCAATTTACCTTCCAAACTGATCTGACGGTGCCAGGAATATGTGCTTCCCCTTTCATTTGACTGCTCATAAATGTTAGCCCACAGCAGGCTGAGCCACTGTGCCAAAACTCCAAGGATTAGGGCTTATATAGGAAACATCCCACCAATTAGAAAGAAAGCACCTCTAATATGTTTTGTTAAAGAAATGCCGTGTGGAAAAAAAAGTCTTATTTGTATAGTGATGTTGCCAATTGTTACTATTTTTTACCAAATTGTGTTGAAGCATCAACCAGTTTGCCAAGGACACATGACTAAAAACAGACTTGTAACGAAAACACCTAGAAATCTCAGTATCTTGAATTTATGACCAAACCTTTTTTCTTTTTTTTTTTTTTTCCCACATATCATAAACTAACAATGATAGGGCCCCAAAGTGACAGATTTCAGATAGCCTGCATGAGGCACATAGGACAGAAAAAACATGTTATGTACATGCTGGGAATAGAGTGTCTGTGAGACCCTTCAAACCTGCTTCCAAAATTATTTGCAGAGGAACACTCTGTGTTCTATAAGACTCCATGATCAATTATGCAGGAAATCTCATGTGTCACTGCCCACAGAGCAATATACTATCTGCAAAGACTATTGACCCCAGTATACTCTGGGGGAATACTGTTGGTTTTTTTTTTTTTTTTTTTTTTTGCTTTGGAGATAGCAAAATTTAGAGTGCCCTTGCAGTGATGTGTAGTAACAGCAACTTGATGCACTGTCAAGAGTGTAAACAGGAGGTCAAGGTAAGTGATTTTTCCCCTTATCTGGCATTTTTGAAGCCACACCTGGGGTATTGTGTCTGGCTTGGGTCCCCCAGTAAAAGAGTGATACTATCAAATTGGACAGAGAGTGGACAGGAGGGCTGCTGCAGCTGAAGGCCTGTGACCTGCAGGGAAAACCTAAGAGAACTGGTTTTGTTTAGCCAGGAGAAAAGGAAGGGACAAAGTGGACCTCAACAGTTTCCCACTCTTCAAAGGAATACTGAGCAGCCAGGGACAGACTCCCCTCAGAGGCATGCAGTGGATACCCAGGAAGCAACAGTCACAAGTCACAGCAATGGAAATCCCAGCTGACCACAAAGGAACAGCAAGTTCAGGAGCATAACAAAAAGTGCAACTCAGCCCCAGAAAGATGGTGGAATCTCCACTCTTGCAAATCCAATATTTACCTGAACAATTCCCTGAGCAATCAGATCTGACTTTGAAGATGCCCTACTCTGAGAAGCAACTAAAGTCAGGTGATCTCCAAGGCTCTCTTCCGACTCATTTTTTTCCAAAGATTGCCAAAATAAAAGGGAAATAATTGTCTTGGTGGATTATGGTTGGGCTTTGGGTTACAGGAGGGAGGGGAAGGAGGAGGGGAGAAGTGAACAGTGTCAGAAAAATGCCCACCTGAAACCTTTACGCTCCATCACAGCTTCATGAAAATACTAATGGCAAGACAGGCCACAGCAACAGGATCTGCAGCTCAGCACATGGACTTGCGTAAATTAAAGCAATCACAATTTGAGGAACTTAAAGGAAGAAATTGATGAAGTACCTTAAAATGGTTTACAGAACCATAGAAGGGATGAGGCTGGAAGGGACCTTTGGAGGTCATCTGGTCCAATCCACCTGCTCAAGCAGGGCCACCTAGGAGCTGACTTCCTAGGACTGTGTCCAGTTGGCTCTAGAGTATCTCCAATGACAGAGATATTCAATCCACTCCTACCTACTTAAAAGGACCGTGAAGTCCTTCATTATAATTTTCAAGCCTAATGACATTTGCACTGATCAAAGACACTTGGCTGTTGGAATAGATCAGCCTAGACTCGATTTTCTTCATGCAGAAAGCCAATTCTTTATTCCCAAAGCTCATATTTGTAGGAAATATCAGAAGGCACTGTGTTAAACCTAAATGGTCAGCAATACAGTGAAACTCAGTTCATTGGTCAGTAAGGGCTATTGTATATGTCTATCAAATTTTCTCTCTCTAGACATGTTTACATTTTTCCTTTGTGGGTTCTCATGGGACAAATCTTATTGTTTACAGAGGTGCATTTGTTTTTCACCCTCAGAATAGATTGTTATGTTAAATAAACTTCTCATTCTCAAAACAGTTTCACATTGGAACTTGCAAATTGCTTGTTAGCTGCACTTAGAAGAAATGACAGGCCAGCTTTGGCAATTTTAGCAGAGCAAGGCCTGATTTCATAAGGCCTTTCTTTTACAATTCTTCTACCTGTCTATGACATCTCACCCTCTTCATTAATTTAAAAAAGGTTCATATGTTCTGATGTTAAACCAGCTTGCTCTTGTGAAGATATTATCTCATTAAGGTTATCTATTAGATATGGGATAAGATACATAAAAAATAACATCTTATGAATATGCCTATTATAAAACCAGTAAATTCACATCATATAATCAATATATCAGTGGTAACCATCTTAGGAAGTTGAGATAACACCTTTTTAAACAGTCATGTACCTATGACAGTAAAATAAAACAAAGGAAAACACTAGAACAGCTTACAATCAGTAACAGCCATAATGTAGAATCATCACTGACTCTTCTGTGTTATCTATGTAAGATAAAACAGCAGAGATTGTAATGAGCAATAGAATCTTTGACAAAATCAAGGGTGAACATACTGTATCTTCTTTATCCACAAACAGGTGTTTATCAGTGTTTCATCACAGCTGTTTTAGTCAGAGCCACCTTATCTCTTGAAAGAAAACAACTATATATCTTACAATGTAGAAAAGTAATATTTAACTGTCTTAGATTGCAATGCAAGATGTAACCAGAAGTATATATTTTACCACCATCTGTTAAAATCAGTTGGGGCAATGTTCTTTACCTCTCCCACAACCAATCCTCCCTTCAGGAGGTATCTTCTGTTAATGGGCCATTGAGTCTCACTACATGACTGATAAAATTACATCATCCCACTGTGAGATGCTGCACCCAGGGGGAGCAGCCAAGCATTCCTACCTGGATATAATCTGAGATTTGGAGCACCACAGGCAGCCTTTTCCCACTGGATTCCCAGAGGAAGACCAGACCCTTCTACAACACCACTGGACCTTCAGAAGAAAACTACACCCTTTTAATAGGATCACTGCTTCAACAGAACCACGTCTGTCACTCCAGGAGGATTGCAGCCACCATTTATTCAGACTGCTACCAACACTCTGACCAACAGGGTGTCAGGCTGTATTCTGACTTTGTCTGCTTGAGCAGTAAAATTTTTTTTCATTAGCTAATTATTTCTAAACTTTAAAGAACTGCTGCAGATAAAATTCAAGGTTATAGGACTTAGTTAAGAACTTAAAAGTAATTGCTGCAAATAATCTTGGGAGGAGAGCTGCGGGCTGGGCGCGGGGAAGGCACTGGAAGTGGCTCCATAGCAGCTGGGGTGGGGGAAGTGGCTCGGCTGTCATCATGGCACCTGTGTCCCACTCCTTGCCTGCCGCCAGCTCTGAGCGCCGTGGCTGCTGCTCGCGGTCCCGATCCCGGTCCCATGAGTGCAATGGCCCGAGGTGCCTGAGCCACCGGCAGAGCCGCTGCCAGTCCCAGAGCCCCGGCATGCCGCGCTCCTCTGCACACCATGCGCACCACCACCACGGGAAATGGCCTGAGTAGTATGAGAAGGAGAAGGAGGAGATCCTGTGGCAGAGGAGACTCAAGGAGAGAGAGAGAACTGGGGGCACCTGAAGTCTGGGGGCTGTCACCAAAAGTTCCTGACTCAGATTCCAATAAACACACACCAGTACACGATGGAAGAGGCAAAATCTAATAGTAATTAGTAATTCTTCAGATTCCAGCTCAGAAGAGGAAAAGGAGAAAAGACAAAAGAAAAAACGTAAAACATCCAAAAGAAAGCACAGGAAACATTCCGAGGACCGCGACAGTGACTCAGAGTCTGAACAGAACTCCAGTGATGATGATAAAAAGAAAAGTGAGAAGGGCAGGAAGGAATCCAGTGATTCAAGTAGTGAACATTCCAGTGATAAAATGCTTCAAGGGCATGATCTCTGGATTGAGAGGTCAAAAAATACTGAAGCTGAAAGTTTGATTGGACCAGAGGCTCCCAAAACTCAGGCATCTCAGGATGACAGGCCTTTGAACTATGGACATGCCCTCCTGCCCGGCGAAGGTGCAGCCATAGCAGAGTACATAATAGCAGGGAAACGCATTCCCCACAGAGGTGAAATCAGCTTGAGAAGTGAAGAGATCGCATTGTTTGAGAGCTCTGGTTATGCCATGAGTGGCAGCAGACATCACTGCACAGAAGCTGTGTGTCTGTGTAAAGAGAACCAGATTTACAGCGCAGATATAAAGAGAGCTCTGGCATCCTTCAACCAGGAGGAGAGGAGGAAACGAGAGAATAAGATCCTTGCAAGCTTTCGAGAGATGGTTTACAGAAAGACTAAAGGCAAAGAGGAAAAATAATGCTTCATTTGAGCTGAATAGTGCAATTGCTTGCACTACGTGGCAGCTAACCCAGTCCAGTTGTGAATTGAAAAAAGCTGCAGGTGCTGCAGCACCTTTCACCCAACAGGGCCAAGCCTCAGGAGTGGGTTACTTGTCTTGGATGGTCTGTTTACCATCTACAAGGAATCCCTGTAAAGAGAAAGGCTATAAGGCAGGAACAGGTGGGGAAGATTAGAGGTATCAATGTTCTGCACTTGCTTTGAATCAGACAAGCCAAAGGATCCCACAGGAAGGTTTTGTTACCTAATGCCAATAAGTATGATTTTTTTATTCCATTTATTTTTATTAATCATAGGATCATTTCGCTTGGGGAACACTTTTAACAAGCTACTAGCACCAATAGGACAAATGAAGGAACTCCTGAGTTCCTGTTTTAAGATCTAGGAGTGTCCACTTCATTATTTTTTCACAAGTCTTTTAGACTTAGGTTTTTCCTCTAAACAGTTGAGTTTGGTTTGTGATTCAAACCAGGTGTGTAAATATTTTGTAAAGGAGTTTGTAACTTAATATGGATGGGCTTCAGTTACTTTAGAGCAAGCTGATCACAACTGAGGTATAAAGTAACAGTAATAGGAGGGTCTGATCTTCAGTCCACTGAAACACATGGTGAAGAACTAAGTGGCTTGCTTCTTTTTCTCCTGTGTTATACGTAGGCATCAGTGCAGTGGTGCAGTGATTGGAACCCCTGGATGTACACAAGTGGTAACAAGGATGTATCTTTCATAATATTTGAAATGTTTTTGTTTATGGAAGTGTTCTAGATTAAACCCTTGCTTTAACTCCTGTAGTAGTTTACTTGGGTCTGTTTCAGCAGTATTACATGGCTTGCTTTAACTTCTGTGCAAGGAGGCTTTGCTTATGTGGTGGTTATCTTTGATTCAACTGCATATTTACAGACATATCTTCCAGAACTTCTTTTTCTCAAATGTTTTTGAAAACAAAATGGTTTTGAGAGATGGTGGTTTTTTTGGGGTTTTTTTGGGGTTTTTTTTGTTTGTTTGTTTTTTGGGGTTTTTTTGTTTGTTTTTTGTTCTCCTAATTTTTTTTATTCCTCTAAGTCTAGCAGCAGAGATGTCTTGTATATTTGTATCAAGAAAATAAAAGTCCTAAAGTCCATAAAAAAAAAAAGGGGGCCTTTCTTTTATAATTCTTCTACCTGTCTACAACACTTGGCTAAAGTATTCTGGAGTGAATTAAGAGAAAACAAGTAGGAATGAATTAAACATCTGCAATGCAATTATGTCCAGCCACAGAACAAGCTCAGCTCGGGATCTGAGCTGAAAAACTACTTATGGCTTTAATCTTGACACAAAACAGCCATTAGTAAATGCCAAAAGCATTAACTGATAAAGTCACATACACAAGTTTGATGTTGTAAGCAATGTGCTGTGAGTAGTGAACTTTTATATAAAATTAAATTTAATTTTGATGGTTAGGTCTGCCAATAATCACCAGAAATTGATCATATTCCACAAAATATCCAAGTATTTTTGTATCTCTGCCATTACACTGCCACCACTGTAGCAGCTAGCATGGTTTTCCGCTCTCTTTCCCTGTAAGGATACCTTGGGAGTACATGTTTTCCTGCTGTTCTCACAACATAGGATTGAATTCCCAAATGCATTCCTTTTGTCTTTTTCTGTAAGACTACACGACATGGGTCTGAAAAGTAGAAAGCAGCTTTTCTGGTCAAGACCAAGAGATTGCCAGAAGAACCTCATGACTGCAGCCATTGCAAGAACAATGTGCCACATGAGGCTTCAAGGGTGGATACCCAAGCTGCCAAAGTCCGAATCATGCCTGATATCCCTTGCATGACATTTGGAAAACAATCCTCCATTCCAATTAGTACTCTCTGCACAAGAGAATCAGGACCTAAGGCCTCTAGAGAGCACAGCTGAACTGATGTTACTAGGACATTTACAGGACCATTTGTGAAAATTTTTCTTTGATACATTCATTACTAATATAACAATAAACCAATAGTTCACTGCACTAGTTCATGGTTGCAGAATAAGGATTAAGAAAACTAAGAAGTCAGTCCCTATTAGAAAAAGAAACTAGAAAAAGAAATAATTACTATTCAGTTCACCAAACTGTAGTTAATAAGGCTCAAATCCTGAAAGAATGGAGTAGACTTCTTAAAATGAAGGAACAGAAAGGAAAAAAATAGAAGGGCTTGAGGAAGGGTAGATGAAAGAATGTCATCCTGCATATGGTTAGGCTCCACTTTAATTGTGAACAAGGATTTTTGGTCCTGAGGGGATAGATTCCTAGCAGAGTACCTTCTATTCCCTCACTTTAAGAACAAAAGCCCAGATAATCAAATCACAGAGGCAAGCCAGGGGAAGGCAAAAAAATGTGCATTCACAGAGACAACTAAATAGCTAAGACATCAAGCACTGTCCTCCTTCCACCCTCCCCATCAAAGACAAACTTAAGCTGAACATAACCTCAAGAACCACTGCAGTGCTGAGTTAGGAATCAAACCAGACCCTGCATGAGGAGCTCAGATGTCGGGGGAAGGGGGGAAACAGAGCAATATTAAACCCACCCGTTTCATTGTCTGCCTTTTTGCTGCTGTATCTGACCAGAACTTCAGAAA
Organism: Vidua macroura; assembly: GCF_024509145.1. Lineage (NCBI taxonomy): Eukaryota > Metazoa > Chordata > Aves > Passeriformes > Viduidae > Vidua > Vidua macroura. Next base: position 33,809,013 of record NC_071576.1, read on the forward strand.
TCAACATTTACAATATTCACACAACCACAAGATTAGACAGAAAAAATACTTGCTGTTAATACTGGAATTTTTTGGAAGGACAGAGTCAGCTTCTATGCCTAGCTGTTAGCAACTATGACAGGAAAAGCCTTCCAGATGACTATGAGCTGCTGATTCAGAGGTTTGCCTTAGAAGGAAGAAAACTCTCAGGCATGGTTAGAGTCTGCTCCTGGGAGAAAACACCAATTCAGTCTGAGTTTCAAGTACACATAAAATGCTTAAAATGAACCACCATCAGGAATCTGAAAGAATTACATTGGACTAGCACTCCCCACTCATTCCACTGTAACTCTTCTCATTTTCTCTCTCACTAAGGAAATTACAGCAGTTGATATAAATAAATGAAGATCTAATCTGCTTCTGTAGTCTAGTAACAGTAGCATTAGCATTGCATTTCACAGAGTACTACCACTCTAGGGAATTTATTTTTTTCATAGCACTGCCAGTTTGAAAGCTTTCAAAATCCCACAAGCTACATTTCCTCAGGTGCTACTAAATATGGATTATTTCAATAAAATTTTGTCTAAATTGCACCTTATTTTAGTCTCTAATATCCACATTTCCTGCTCCCATAAAATGCCCTATATCAGAGAGATTTCTGAGCTTTTGGCCACAGATAAAGGACTAGGAGACATGGATCATATTTCCAAAATTATCAGCAAGTCTCTTGAATGGCCCTACTAATACAGGGGAGAACAAGAAGAATATAGGAGCCTGTCTTAAATGCACAAATCAAAAAGCACCATCACCATATAATTATAAATGCATGCACAAACAACAGATAAAGGCACAGAAATTATAACCATTTTAAAAGTAAGTACTGCTACGTTGCTAACAGGAAAATGCTTGTCAGAGTCAAATTTCATTCTGCTGTTTACAGCTTTGAAAGAGACTAAATTTCTTATATCTCAATTCCCACTGACTTGGGCATGTCTGCCCTTTCTTCAGAGGGGCCAATGAAACTTGGTGCAGAAAAGATCAGAGCAGACAGAATTTTTGTCCCTTAGCTTCATCAAGTAGTGCAAAATGCACATGCTGGGGAAGAAGCACAGAGGCATCCAAATTTGAAACAGTTAGGCCGGTGCTTTGCATATGTCCTTTAAGAGACAGGATGTACAGGCCCTCTATTTTACCTGTAACATAACACAATTAATTGGTGGAGTGTAGACTTCTCCTATGATAACAGATAAAGAATCTGGTTTGGGGCAGTCTGCTAGGCTCAAGTCTTAATTCCTCGAGACTCACACATCACTTCTATGGTGGAATACGCACTATAAGCTTTGAGGAAAACACAGGCTGACATGAAGCATCACTGAAGTCTGAAAAATATTGTTTGTCCAAAAGAGACTGGAATTCACAGCAATCAGCTGTGGAAAAGGAATCCATTTACATGAAGAATATAAAAACTGTATTTATGCAAGGAGGAAAGGTTTCCTAAGTAAACAGGACTTATGCTATTTTGTTCTTTGTGACAGCTCTCTGTCTCCAAGAACATCTAAGCCTAACAGCCGATTTAAAATTTAATAGAGAAGCTGAAGATTCCAGAATTATGGGCTGTACAGAAATAATCTTTTACAAAAGGGCAGCTGTCACACAGACGGGAGAGAGATATCCTGTAAGTAGCCACTGAAAACAAAGGAGTACCATAGATACATCCTACTAACTAAACATCAGGAAACCCCAAAGGGTTGAACCCAACAAAATCCCAGGGTGAACATGACAATCTGCTTCTCATGGAGCTATTTCCAGGGAGATAAGCAAGCTATAAACAAAAAGAAGCAAAGCGTAAGAAAGCTGCCCTCATAGACACATGTATATTTGTGTGTGATTTGTATGTATGTATATATAAATGTATGTATATAAAAGCCACAACCATGAACACCAGTCTTGTTATACGTTACATTTTGTATGAAAAGTATTTGACAGAACACAAACAAAAATTTTTTATAGCTGCTTCTAGACCTTTTGTGGTGTCAAGACTGCTCTACACCTCTTATGTAAAAAGCTTCCCCTGCTATTTTTCCATTTTAAAAAATGACTGATAATTTACAATTTGATCATAGTTCCATGTTATTTGCATTTTCTGCAGGTAGAAAACCCACAGATTTACTTTCAATTCACCTTTATTGTTCAAGTATCAACTAACCAGATAAGAAACGAGGTAAGGACACAACTATGGAGGAGGAAAAGACATTCTCCTATTCCAAAAGCACCAAGAAACAAACAAGCAAGGAAACAGCAAGGCAAAACAATTAAGGACAACAGTCAATAAGTAAAGTATTTCCATTTCTTTGCAATTCCTGATCTGTCAGGCTGGTACTTTTACGTTGATGAATTTAGGTGTTGATGAATCTAGGTTTTTAGTATAGAATTCCCACTGAGTAGAGCTTGAAAGACTGCTATAATCATCACAGGCTGACTTCCTTAGCAGGTCTGTTCACACCCCCATGTCTTCTGCTAACATTGGAACCCCTAACAGCAGTGGTCTGAGTCAGTAGCTACAGCAGTAAAACCTCGTACAAATTGCCATGAGTCATTCAATATAGTATTGTCATTTATGTATTTCAGCCAGATCCTATAGGGTCAGACGGGTGCCAGCACAGCCCAAGGGAAGTACAGAATGTCCCCTGAAGAGCACACTGCCTTGTTGGTACCTCAAACTGCAACCCCAGTCAGAGTGGCTGCCTCCTTGTAGCAGCTCTCATTGTCACCAACTAGAGATTCTTCTCTTCACCACAGTTAACCAGGAGATGACAAAATAATGAGCAGTCAGCTGTGCAAGCTCCTAACCTCTCATTCCTGTCTTTCAAAGAAAAAATCTAAAGTAAGAGGAGACATAACTGAGGAAGCTCTCTCTGAGATGTGTTTTGGAAAACTTAAGGCTAAGAAAAGAATTTGCCTACAAGGTATCTACACACACAACCTTTTATCTTCTACTTTATAATAAATTCTGGGGCACAAAATATGGTTTGGTTTTTTTTTTTTAATACTTAAATTCAAAGAGGGCTCATAACACTGTGAAAACAGACATCTTTTTTCACACCAGCCAGGACAGCCTGTACTCTTTACATACTACCCTGTACTCCTTGAGACTGTTTTTCAAGAGGCTGAAACTGGAACAAAAAAGAGCTTTAAAGTTTTCTATCTCAGCCAGAGAATCAAACAGGTGAGTCTAAAAGGTTTTTTAACAACAGAAGCTTTGTTCCTCAGTAAGAAGCATGCCTATCTCATGAACTGGAAAAAGTAAAGCTGTGAGACACAGCAGACTGGAGAAACACAAATTGCTTCTAGTACATAAATTTCAAGGCCAAAAATTTGTATTCCCATTCCCTAAATCCCTAATCTTACAAGCAGCCAACTCTGAGTTTCAAATGCTTACAGAAGCGTCATTGAGAATAATCCATCAACCTGCCTTTTTGTAATGCAGAAAGGCCATAACAGGAATTTTATTAATGAACAAAAGCAACTTAAAAATCCTTACTGAGGATTTCTATGGCAGGGAAAATATTCCTATTACATTACAAAGAAATCAACAAGTTTATCTGAGCATATGAGAGGTGCTACTAACTACAGGTCTCCCATAATGTACTATGAGGAACACAAAGCCTGCAAAATTCAAAGTCTCCTGAATCTGAGTTCCACTCCACCAGAATTTAATTTCGGTATGGGTCATTTTGAGCTTATGTATTGTTGTGCAGATGTCTAAAATCCTCCCCTAAGGGCTTATAGGAACTCAGAAAAGGGAGACAGGAAATGGGGCTGGCAGGATGCACCAGGAATGGGAGAAGAGGCAATCAGAACAAGAATGGTTAAAGAAAACTCATAGGTCCTGCTGTTGAGACCTTGACTCCAAAGAGGCATTTTCAGTATGACCCTCCAATGTCAATTACCATAAATAATGGGGGAAAATTTATAAATCATTTCACTGCTAGATAAATCTCATGCATGGATTTTATATGTATGTATTATGCATATAGCTAGAACTTTAACTGCTATTTAGATAAAGCAAAAACCAAAATACAGTGTCATCAGTAATTCTTGGAAGAAACCAAATTTAAGACAGAGTAAGACATCGATTTTCTTTTTATCCAAGCACAGCAACATACTTGCACACCGAATGCTTTTCATATATTAAGAAATGCTGACTGCAATAAGTTACTATTCATTAGGAAGTCTTCCATGCACAGGAAACTTAGAATGTATTCTCTAAAAGAATAATTCCCTTTCTTCTTACTAGTTCTTAAACCTAGACATTGATAAGCACTACTTCCTGTGATAAATGACCTTCAAATTAGATGACACAAAGAACACCACTGAAGAAAAGTTCTCTTTTTTTACAAAGGCAATACACAACCATACAAGACCCCTGGTACCCATACAGCTAACCTTGTTTTTAGAAGAGTTACATTCATTTAATAATTCTGTCCTGCAAAAAGCTGGCTTGTCCCTAACCATGGCTATTCAGAACATGAATTTCAACATAATGAGGGCTGTAACTTTATAGGGAGTTGGAGCAGCCTTGCAGTACCGTGAGCAGTGCATTCCTGAAACTCTCCTATACCAGTGTAATGTCAACAGAAAAGGCTGAGTGGTGATGTAATGTCTGAGGGCATGCCAGAGTCAAGACACTTTTTGTTTGATTCACAGGGTACAAGTTATTTCTCCCCACCCCCGCCTTTTTAAAACAGGCAATACGCAGTTGATTTTACAACCACAAGCGTTATAGAGCCTCACATTATCTACACAGGGAAAAAACAGGAATGAACCGATAGCATTCATCATTGTGACACAGGCAACAATTCTTGAGCAAGAAAGCCTTTTGGACTATTTTAGTTTGGAGAGTGGTTGTGTTTTGTGGTTTCTTTCTGGGCCTTTTTTTTGCTGTTGCCCATCGCTATAGCCCCTGAGGCTCCTACACTTAAAAACACACTTGGGTACTAAAGTCTTGCAATACTTTCTGTATCCTCAGATATAAGAAGATATTTTCTATACCAGTCTAGCAACTAAAAATCCTTAGTATATAATCAACTTTTCCCAAATTCTAATGCTGACATGAAGAATAGAAACTCGCCCAGCACTGTGACATGACTAGAGAGTCTCACACATTTAATATTTGTATATAATCAAACACTTGTGCATACTACACTGAAGTCAGTGGGACTTGGGTGTATAAATAAACTGTTTTTAAAATTCTGGACCTGGATGCCCAGAAGGATGGATAAATTATGTTGTCACACAAATCTCTATAGCCAACAAAGGCAGTGGGAAGCTGAGAGTCATGCTTGATCCATCCAGCCTACATTACCCTTCCTCTCTTTCACAGCTGTATGACTCAAGTGAGCTCCTGGATAAGGCAAATGCCGTATCATTTTGAACCTGTTTATCAATCAACATCAGAGCTCTTCCTCAAAAAGTAGAAAAATTGGTGTCATGTGAATAGGTCATTACACCAATGACAAGGATGAAAGAAAAAATTCTGAGAGGAGCACACCAAGGTAAGTTTAAATGGGTGCAAATAAAATATCAGCTAAACAATGCCTCTCAAGCTTTGGTAGTTGCAAGAAACAAGAAAAGCATGACCGTGGCATTTCTAGGACAAATGCTCATGTGTGTGCATATATATATGTATATATATACATATATACACACTGCTCATTGACTTCAAAATCAGGCTCATAAGGACTAGGACAATAACACTTTTGGAGGCAAACAATAGTTTGCAAGGCCACAAAGAGAAACAAAGCTGTTCATCCTCTAAGATCCCTGTCACTTAGCTTGTGCTGCAACCCATAATACCTGCAACAACTCAAAATCACATAAGCATTACAGAATGTGTTCTTAAAAAAAACCAACAAAACAAAACAAAAAAAACCATTGTAGTTAACAAGTGTGTCTTCCTGCATTTTGTACCTTAAAGCATTAATGACATATCATTCTTTGCTAACAGGTTTCAATCTACTTGCTTCTCAGATGCTCCAATAAAAGGAGGTGGTAATACAGATCACCAGAACGCAATCCATATAGAACAGGGTGTTATTTACCTTTACTGTAGATTTTCACCAATGTATTAAAACAAATTTCCAAAGGCAACCCAAAACGAACAGTTATGGGGTTTTAAACCCTGGTGGCCATAATTTACAAGAAAACTTCCTGTGAGCAAACCATTTGCTATGTACAAACTTAGAGAAAGATTAGCAAAGGCTATAGTTCTGTGAGGAGCTGAGTCTCACAGAGCTGAAAGGCCATGTCTCCACCTCCCATCTGTCTTCTGATCCCTATGTCACAACCAAATGCTTGTCAGAGTTCTCTGAGTGTCAGTACAAGTCATTAACCCAGGAAAATACGTAAATGCTGCAGCCAAGTTACAAAGTGGTACCAGTGCAATGTCTTACATTACCTCTGCTGGACAAGAAAGGCCTCCCCCTTTCAGCAGTTCACTTTTTTTCCCAATGCAATTGCATTCTAAACAGTGATGAATTAAGGATAATCCTTTCTTATTAGAATTAAAATATAGTATAAAAATGCAACTTTATGAGAGGAACTACCTGTGCAGACAATACATAATAGTTTTTGAACACAGGAGACTCCATTTTTAATTTACTGTGCTCTGTGAGAAAGGTACAGCCTAACTATTTAAGACAGCTTAAAAGAGAAAAAAATATCAAGTTGGCAGTTTAACAAAGATGAAAAGAAGAATTGAAGACAGAGAAAATCAGTCGTTCAATGTGAAAAAACTGCTAAAGAAGTCTTCCTACCACAAGTGCCACTCACAATTTGAAAGCAACTTTCTTATAGATAAGTCCCTTCAAATGAGCCTTCGCCCATATAAAATTTTGATCCTATGAGGAAATACAAGCAAGGTATTCTGTGAAGCATACTTTGTATGAATCTCAAATGATAGACATTCTTTATAAAGACTAAGAACAGCAATATTAAAAGGGAGAGGCAACTGGAGCCAGATTAAATTGGATACAGAATTATTTCTTCTTTTGATGAATTCTGATTTGCAATGGTGAAGACTTGTATACATTATACAAAAAGCCTACTCGTTGTATAGAAGGGCAAAACTCAAAAAAATTGTTAGTTTTTTATTCACCTTGTCTATCTTACAGTAGGTTCCAACTCCAACCTTCTTTCCTAGATACACCTGCAACTAGAATTGGGTTCCCTGAAAAAAGGCAGTCCCTAAGGGCTATCCCTAGTGTTGACAGTCTTAGCCACTGAATTTGAACATTACTGGACAGTTTCAGACTTAGAGTTGGAGCATGTGTGCTCCACACATGCAATGATGAATTCATTATCATTTTTCCTCCCTGTTAGAAGATGGGTATGAACTTGTGTCTAAATGTCAAATTCCACATCTCTCTAACATTCCTTAGAAAAGTTCATCTTCTCTATTAGCTTTGTACAGTTTTATGAGAGACTATGATTGTCTTTTGCTCTGATTTCCAACTCATTAGCAGCATTGTATGCTGCTACTTATCTGAACAGAAAGTCTGTCAAGCCACAAGAATATAAAGTTTTTTTAAAAAATGCAGGTTCCTGAAGTATCACATCAGCCTGATACAGAACAGACATACTCTTCTCCTGTTAAAATAATACCATACCCATAAGAAAATGCCTTAGAAAGCAGAGCAACATATACTAAGACTTTTTTGTACATCTTTAGTAACAAATGAGAAGCTAAATTATGTGTCAGAGCGTACACATAAATTTAAACTCTACGCTGAGTTCCAGAGGAGAAAGGTGTGTTATTGTTAGGCTGACTAAATAATGGACCACAAATTGTCAGTGGTTTTCTTCTTAACCAGCATATGTGTTTTCCCATGCTTTATAGTAAGACACTCAAATGTTTTAAATAAGTTTCATTATCACATTTTTACACTCTTGTCAAAAAATATTCAGAACTAAGGAACACTGCTCAAGTTCAGTGACATCAATGTATTTCCTACTTGCAGTCTGAAAGAAGCTCAACTCTGCCTCCTGCAGCAGCAACAATAGAATTAGTGATGAAATTCTGACTGCAAGAATTTTGCTGATGACAGTTAAGAAATTTTCAGATCATAGTTTGATACTATCATAGCTTGAAAATACATATTTTGTCCTTAAATAGTGCCTGTGGTTATTAAACACAGCTGTCCAAAGACAATATCTGGCTCTAGAATCATATGAACTTCTGTTAGCCACTTTATGTGTGACCTATTTCTTTGTAATCATTAGTAGGGACAGAGCCTGCCTCAGTGAAGTAACAGACTACCCCTTCCTAACCACCTGTCATCACCACTTACAAAACACTGACCTACAAAGACCTATCCTACCTGATCTAATAGTCAAGAATTAAAAGAGAAACATTATAATTTGAAATCAGAATTAATAACTCTATAAATACACAATATTTACATTTTGTAGAATTGCCTCTATGCCACTCTGTAACAAAACTGAAATGCAAGGAAGATGCCTCTTTATGATATGCAGATGAGTAGATAACATTGTATTAATTGGACCTAAAAAGATGGCAAATATTTTCTTCTGAATATAATCTTCCAAGTAAGTATTAGATCACATCAAACAGCAGGTAAAACTTCTCATGTGTTTTGGTATGTGTTTCCCTTCTTTCAGAGCCCACATTGCAAAACAGTTCTGAATAAGCCTGTACGTGTCCTGCTTCCTGTGTCATCTGCTGAATCAGAAAAAAGCCACCCTCACAAAGGTGTTCTCAAACAGTCATGGAAACTCTGGAGACTCAGGGCAGCATTGCTTGCTTATTACCTGATCACGATCACCTGCAAAACAGCAGCTCTTCATAGTACAGGAGTTGAAGTAGCCTTGGTTGTCAAACTGGAAGACAGGCAGGCGGCAGTGGATGTCGTAGAGCACCGGGGGCAGGCGCCGACGCAGGGCCAGCAGTTGGGTGCCGTTACTGTTGAACCGGACGCTCATGGCACTCTGAAGGGAAAGGTTCCCACCATAGCGGAGCAGTGAACTGGGAAAAGACAACGGGGAGTAGGTGACATGGGCTGCACATACCAACTCAACTACTTAAAGACAGAACTCTCTTTAATCTTACTGAGGCTTTTCAAACAAACAAGCCCAGTAAACTGTAAGTTTTTCTTATTTAGTTTCTGCTTTCAATTCCTGAAAAATCTTAATATGAAACCTGGATGACAAGCCATCAAAATGCTACATTTGTAAAGTCTTCAGAAGAGAAAATTTAAAGACTGTGAGTAGTTTTGTTAATAACAAATACATTTCCTGCATAGGAGCAAAGTTGGACAGAGCACTTAGCCTTAAAAAGGCTGTCCTTTTACTTCTGGGATGTCTGCCTTTGAGACTGACCCTACCAGCACTCAGCCCTTTTCGTTAGCTGGTTCTTGAACCAGGCAGTCTTTTACCCTTGCTCTGGCACCAGATGGCATTTTCTCCAAATGTAGACAGGCTGGCCATTCTCTCTCTTCTGCTTCTATTTATATCTCTACAGGGCATCAGAGGATGTTTAAACTCCACAATCAGTTCCAGATGTCTTAAATAAAAGGACATTTTACTAACATGTTATTGCAAGAAATGCTAAAATAAGTCACTTAGCTAATCTTGAACTAGCTTCATCTAAAAATACTGCCAAGTAGGCAAGACAATTATGTTATCACATGACATTATTACCTAAAACTCTCATGCGGCAGGATTAGCTGGTTTCCTTGTCCCATATAAGGCTGTATATTCAGAGCTGGAGTATTTGTATCCATTTTTATTGACATACACGAAAAAAACCCAAAGGTTCACAAGTTTCCAGACACTCTTTAAAAAAGTAACAGAAATTGAATTTGTTCCATAAAGGAACCTAAAGTTAATCAAAGCACACCTTAAATGCAACTCATACAGATTTTCTGTTCTTTTCAAAGGCTTCATTCAATCTGTGCGCTTGAAATGATTGTGTATATGGAAAGCGACACAAAGATGGAAGACATTTTATCCCTTTTTTTGTTCAGTGATCACTGAAACCTTCCTAAACAGTACTAGAGCTCAATTTTTTGTTAACACTTCTGTTTTGAGCAATAACCATCAACTCTTATTGAGAGCTGTGACTTTTATGCCCTTTCTGGACCAGAAAAAGCATGCCAGCTCAGAATTTGTAATTTCTAGTGGGAAGCTTATTCATAGATTTTAATGCATAACACCTTCTGATATAGCCCTTTGCCCCAACAACTGTGAAAAATGAGTCACTCCACATGGATGGGAAGCCACATTCCATGCAGGTTGAAACATGCATCATTGCCTGAGATACCTTAAAGTTAAAAAACCATTGCTCCTAAGCCAGAGTGAAACAAAACCAACACAAAATATAAGACTCTACATAATGAATGCCCTAGAAATATGCTTCTCTCTCTCTCACACACTCTTTGTGAACTGAACAGTCAAAGCCAGGGTGCCACAAAGGTACCAGGAGTCACATTTTCAAAGCCAACTAACTAGTAAGTTCTTAAGGCTGGGCACCAAAACTTCAGAACACTTCTATCAGCGTGAACAGTCCTGGTGTCTCATGTTCTCCTCCTCCAAGGCAAAGTTGCCAAGCTTTTATTAATCATGTTCAAGGTATTTAATTAAAACATGAGGGAATTTAATACTAGAAACTGTAAGCTTAGAGACAAGGATTTAGGATCCCTCTCATCAGCCCTAGTTTCTGTTAATTGAGACCAATAAAGTACTCAGCTCGAAATACTCAGTCAGGCATTAAAAATCAAAACAAAACAAGATAACCAAAACACGTAAGACATTTTTTCCTCACCCTCTTCTGATAAGTCTTAGCAAGCCATTTATTTTTCTGTGGAATTTTCCACTTTCTTCAATAAGGACAAACAAATAAGCTAAAACTTCATAAACCCCCCAAAACCCCAACCCAACCAAGAACTCAACACAAAAAACAGGCAGAAGAAACAATTCCAGATTTTTTTGGCTAAGAAAAGTTATTTTTTAATAAAAATATATGAGTTGTCCAACATGAATAATAAGGTCATAACAAATATGCACCAAACCAGACTTAATGTTTAGGTGCAAACACTGCTGCACCAAGATTAAGTTTCTCTCCTCATTACCAGTTTTCCCCCTTAATCCAAATCACAGCCCAGAATTCTCTCCTGCCTGTGAGCGAGTGAGCCTACCAGATGCCCCATTCTTTCAAGTCTTCAAGCAAAGTTTCCATTGTTACTAATATTATGCCCTGCCTGAGATAATTTCAGATTATATTTTATAGCAATAGGAGTGCAATATTAAACTGGTTTCCATTCTGCTTACAGATGTTTCATTAAGCTCCTACAGCAGTCAAAGGTACCAAAGCAAACACTTAGAATTGAATACCGTATTGTGTTGCAGTAACTTCAGTGTAACAAAGCTCCAAAAGAATGTTTTACTTCAGAGATTAAAGGAAGCAAGAGAGACTAGAACTTCAGAAAAAAATATCCACACATGAAAAGTCTAGAATTAAGAAGCTGCATAGTTAATACTCCTTGAAAGATCCACAGCTTTGCCTGTCTCAGACCCTCACTCCACACAGTTCAGCCACACACGTGATGGAAATACAGTTCCTGCTGCAGTTTTTTTAAACATTTGGCTCAAACAAAAAAAAAAAACCAAAAAAACCCCAAAAAAAACCAAACAAAAAAACAAAACAAAACAAACAAACAAAAAACAAAAACAAAAAACAAAAAACACAAAAAAAAGCAGTGAGCTAGTTTGGCTGATACAGAAAGAAATACTAGAATAGCTGTTTGCCATTCATTTATAGTATAAGAGTAATGACTTTTCCCACTTGCCTTATTCTGACCCCAAAAGTCTGATACTATAGCTCCAAGTGCAGCATGGAGCATTTTGTTGTTCTAATCACAAGACAGCAGTTTTCTGTTTTCCCCACCCTGCTGTGTCCTGATTGCTTCCTCTCTGCCTCTTTGAAAGGACTTGTTAAATTAACTGCACAGTGTTTTTCTTTAACAAACTCTGCAAAGAGGCAGCAAGAAGTCAGGTGGGGATGAGGTGAACAAACTAACACAAGCCCCCACCAAACAGCCACTTCCTGATCCAAACAGAGGAAAAATATTGGCTTGCTCTATCTCTCCTTCTAAGACAGAACATCTCAGAGACATGTTCACAAATAAGAGAGGGGGATGTGTGTGGAGGGAGTGCAGCTCATGGCTCTATCTTGGTGGCAAAGCTGCTCACCTAGTTCACAAACAGAGGACATATAAAGGACTTGAGAAATCTCTCTTTCTCTGCCTCATACTGCAGGCAGTGCACATGGTAGCAGTACTGAGAACTAAGGAACCCTACAACTTCAGTAACTTGCATCATAAAATTTTGGTGATTTCAGAACAACCATGATGATTTTAGGAAAAAAATAATCATTGCCTGAGATGCCTTCTAGAGTATCATCTCCACCAAAATTGCAGGAAAAAACCAGTCATCCCTCTCCAAGAAAGAAGCCAGCAAAAGTTGTTATTTTTTACAGTATTAAGCCACTACTGAATCAAGAAGCTCTAAAGACCTTCAAATTAATCAGAATGAGAGCTTTTGCACTTTCTTTTTTTGGGGGGGTGGGGAGGGGAGAGGAAGAGAAGTGCTGTGTTTAAGCATGTTCAGATGACTATATCCCCTTTCTCAGTTGCACTAGGGTGTTGTGCTGTACTTTTAGTCAGTGTTACTTTTGGATTTCTTCACACAGGATTATGTGGAGCAGTGTAGACATGTTTGGATATGCTGCTCACGTTAGAACTGCCACTTACTGCACGCACTAACAAAGGAGTTTCAGAGGCAACACTTTGTTGCAGTTCTAAAAAGTTTACTGATGCATCACGTCAGAAACAATACTCTCATCTTGAAGACACAGACCAAGACAGTTAGTGAGAAATCTGAAGGCAATACTAAAAGGACACTTCTGAACAAGATGAGTGCTCTTTCTGCCAGAGGCATTATTTTTATGAATCCAAAGCCAGACTACTCAGATTTACTCTGCTTCCAAATTTGGCTCACCCAGACAGCTGTGGAATGCTGATGTTGCCTACCAGCTCTGGAAGCAATATAGAGAGAGACACATGCACTTTTGAGTTTTTTAAAAAGTCATATTGTATGATTAAGAGAAATATTTAGTTCACAGATGGAACATTGCAATCCAAACACACATGCTGGAGCTGGAGGGAGGCTGAGGAGGGAGAGAATGGACGATTCTATGCAATATGGTCATTTCCGCAGGCAAGGGCCAACTAAATACCAGCTCAGCCAAACAATGGAAGGCTTTGAATCCAGGAGCAGCACCACTAATGTAAATAATTCGGTTAACTGGCAGTTAGTGGAGTAAGGGAAGGAGCAGTATCACTGCACGGCAGTACAGATGCTGTCCTTGGGACAGGGGTGTCATTTAAGAAAAGAAATTAATTAAGCAAGGGAAAAGTGTTGGTATCATAAATAGCAGTGAGTGAGACTAAGTTAATGAAAGAATGACCTTAAAAGGAAAGAATGAACTGAATGCTTGTAACTAATACACACCATTGCATACAACTGTGTTTGTCAGCAATTCTGTAACCACAAAATTGAGAAACTTCTAACTGTGCAAAAAAATAACTGGAATGAAACTTGGCAAACAGAATTTTGGCCTGGAAAACTGCAGAAAAGTTTGGGGGTTTATTTGCAAGAAAATTATTGTGTGTTTAAAAGGACACAGTTCATATATAGTCTGAAGCAAACACTTAAGAACCAAAATAACCAATAACAGATAAGTCAGCACAATATCAATAATCATGCAGACTTTATTAAAGTAGATTATGAGTCTCAGAAATCTCAAGATAGTTTCTTTGAAAAGCAGATAAATTGTGTCTAGGTGTACAGCATTTCACTGTAAGTATTACAAGTGTTAACAAATGTGAAGGAAGTCCATCCGTGTCTGGAGATTAGAAGGTATAGAAGCCATACTCAAGATTTTATTATTTTTCTGAAACAAGCTCATTTTTCTAAACTCTATCATCACTACTTCTGATTATCTTACTACCTTCACAAGAACTGTCTCCAAGAATCCTTACCAGGAAGTAAGGGGTATTTGCTTGGACATTAAACAATAACCAAATAAAATAAAGGCTGTGTATTATTAGCAAAACTAGTATCTTTGCTTTTCTTCAAAAAGAGAGTACAATTAAAATCAACTCCATCCACCAAGATAAGAAAAGCACAGAATTCAGGGTGAAGATACAGCATATTCAAGAATGTGACATCTCTTTGCCGTTTGTTGTTAGGGTCAGAAACATATAAACTAGTTCAAAATGGATCACCCCATCATTAATGAACTTTCATATATAGCAAACGCGAAGGTGAATAGAAGCTTTGTTGTTCCCTCCAAACCACGAGGGCAATATTTTAATTTTTTAAATAACTGAGATTCTTATCTGATAAGACTTCAGAAACTGGAGCCTTAAAAGCATCAAACATCACCATTTATGTACCCAGAGCAATCCGACAATGTAACAGCAAAGGCTTGCCTAGTTTGGCCCTTATGACCTAACTGCATCACTGAATGAAAATGTTGCTACATCAGTGATCTCAGGCAGTTCTCCAGAAAGCATTGTTATTTCCTGTATTCTGCATTTATTCACAGGAAAATAGCTCAAGAATCTCAGTATTCCAAGGAAGATATCAAGACCAGAGGCATAAAGTATACTCAATTCTCCCCCTCATCTGTATTACTTTTATTCTTTCAGGATTTAAGGTTAACTCTGCCATTACAAAGATTGAACAGTAGCAAATGACAAAAAGCAAAAAAAAAAAAAAGCTCAAAACCCTGTTTGTTTAAGTGGTTCACATCTTCCTCCAGCTCAAGTCAAGGCTTGTTTTGGTGCTATTACAGACCTGTTCTCAAACATTCTCCTGCCCTAGGCTTGCCCTCACTACAGATCTGTGGGTCACCAGGCACAAGAGTGTCTGATTCTCACTCTCTGCTTGAATCATGTAGGTGTTACTGTAATGTAAGTCATAAATGAGATCTAGTAAGCAGACAATTCATTTTTCAAGGGAAAAAAAAATAAACCAACCAGCAACAAAAAATATCAAAAACCCAAACAACAATAAAATTTAGCCCGATTATAAAAAAAGAAACTTGAGAATATAATGTGGAAAGCAACTGTCCAACAGCCACAAACAAACTAGCTGAAACACCTTATCATTTCCACCATTTTCTAATCCCTAAATTCTCTGATCAGAGTCCATTATGCAGCCTGTTCAGAAATAGCACCTTGTAGGATGGAGTACAGACTGTGACAGGGAACATTGCTCAGCTAAATCCAGCAAAACACAAAGGAGCAGGTTCCATCAGATAACCAGATGGAGAAGATACAAATACAGCCAGACATGGCATGGGAAGATGACCTTTAGGCCAAATAAAGGAGCAGGATGTGTTCCCAAAAGCAAGCATTCACCAAAGTAATTTCAACAAAAAGAACATGGATATCAGAGAATGTTACCTTAGAAAAATAACCTGAGTGTAAAAGTTGGCAATTCCTCCTGAGGAATTAAGCCATTTTCATACCTTATGCAAAATCAGTCACTTGTCAATACTGCAGTCCTATGATACATTTTTCCTACACATTTCCTTGCTGCAATTGTTGTCTTGCATTAGGAAAGCTGAGTAACATCAGCCACAGATTTGTTCTCTTATCCAATTATATATCAATTATATATATATATATATATATATATATATATATATATATATATACATATATACTCACTTCCCTGATTTTCTCAAGTGAAGCTGCAAGAATTTTTAATTACAAAAACTACACAAGTAGATAATAAAGAAAATAGCATCAAGAAGAAAGTTGGCCTTTCTTTTGACAGGAAAATTGGCAAGATCCAAAATGCTCCTGCAGTAGAAGAGTCCAGTCTCGAACTAGTAAAGCTTTTGCCTCTACTAGGTAAAAGATGAATATAAATTTTCACCTAAAGCTAAGTGAGTGCACCTGCAGACATAACTTTGGACTCATCAGGTTGGTTCTATCACAGTTTCCCCTGGACTGATGTTTCAAAGACTAATTCCCTTCTCTTACAATAGGGTTAAACTAATTTTTCAGATATTCTCCTAGTAAATGCACTAAGAGGATCTCTCCTTTGATTTCAGTCACCAATATTTTTTTTTAATTTTTCTTTCTCATTTTTTTTTTTCTTTTTAGACAAAAAAATTTCTCTTTTAAGTCCCTCCATATTAAATGGAGGTATAGATGTGATTAGGGCAAGATTTACAATGATTACTGCCTTAAGAAAGCAGTCTACAAAAACCCATTCAATCTGAGGTGCTTTTGAACAACAGATTATACTTTTAAAATTTGCATTACAAGGACAACACTTTGCCCTTTAAATTCTTGCTTTAGAAAGACCTGGGTGCTAAAGTATTTCAAAGCTAACAAAAAGATTAAGCACCATGAGGCTTTTGAAGTAGGCAGTTTTCCCTTTTCTTGGTACAGGAAAAACCGAGGGCAACCAACAGACCTAATCAACACTCTGAAACAAAATCAGGTTTCCTGACTTCTTGTTTACAGTTACACACTTTGTTGAATATCTAAAACCTGAATAGCACCTGTTTGTAGGAGCAATCTGGATCCCACAGAGCAAAGGGGTAGTATTGAGCTTAAAGTGCCTGCCAGAACCAAGAGTGCTAATTGAGGATGCTGATAGGTGTGCAAAAGTTTCATCTTCAAATCAGAAAATGCCCGTGCTTATGATGGAGAGCAATCAAGACAGGAGAGGCTGAACAGAAGAATGACCATAGCCCTGTCTGAGAACAACAAAGAATTATAAGCTAAGCTACTAATAACACTCTTTTTTATTACACAATTTGAACCTCAGTTCTCCACAATTCAGTTGTGTCTGATCAACAGATCCGGGGATCCTAGAGGAAAGTTAAAAAACTTTCTAAATACACTCCACTCCAGGAAGGATACCAGCCTAAACACAGAGAAAGCTAAGCTAAACCCTCTATCCCAAGAGGGCTGACAAGATCATGCATAAAGCAGGACTGCAAATTAAATATGGAGTGTATATATCTAGAACAGAAGCTAAGTGAGAGGGCCCCTCCTACGGTACCATCCCAGTAAATTCCACAATAAGGACAAAGCATAAGGGTGGGGAAAAAGAAACTACAGTACCTGTTTTACACACTTAAATATCAGGCAGTATTTGGCAGACTTGCACAAGTATTTGCAGATATAGTATCTGCAGATTATCTATTAGGTGATGCTCATGCCATCAACAGAAATTACTCCTTCAGAATAAAAAAGTTATTTAACAATAAATTCACTGATTTACATATTTCACAATTTTAGGCTGCACTCCCATCTTTAAAGAAACAAACAAACAAGAAAAGGCAAAAAAAAATCATCAAAAGCCTTGATGATTGTCACCATCTCTCTTTGCCCAAAGTCAAAAAAGGCTCATTTGCAAGTACTCCCTTTTTTCCTTCTGTGAGAAGAAAGAAGGAAAGACAGAGTAGACTTAGATATTTCTAACTCTAAATAAGTCGTTGATTTTGGCTAAATTTATGGCAAATATTTTGGAGATTTACAATAAGGAAATCAAAGCCAAAAGCCATCTGAAAAGTACTACTCCCCCAGATGCCATTACTATTCAAATATTCCTTCAATGCATCCCAAAGATTCCCAGAAAAATTCAATCCCCGTGAACTTAAGTAATAATCAGTTCAGTTTCTGTCACATTAAAGGGAACTTTTGAGAAACAATGGAAGACAAATAGGAGGAAAAGTATCTACATTTAGGTTCTGTGTAATTTGGGGCAAATATGTCAAGTTGGATCTGGTTAGATCTTCAAATTCTAGGTTGGGAAACTGATCAGTTGAGCTGCCTCAGTAGCACAGAAGTGTAACATATGAGGATGGTACATGTGTGGGATGAGTTCTATTTCCTGAACTGCAAGAGAAGACAAATAGTTATTTGAACTATTTGAGGTGGTATGGGTGACCCATATTAGCGACTTCCGTAACAGCACTTAAAATTTGTTAAACTGTAGCCTAAGTGGATTACTTTAAGCAACATCAAGTCAGACAAAACTCACAACAAATTATTCCACTGGGAAGAGAAAGAAATTATAAACCTGACAATGAACAAGTGGTTGCCAAGATACACACATTTCTCCTGCAGTCCTTAATACAGTGCTCTGCTCAGAGCAGGACTGACAAAGGTCTCCAAACAGAAACATGCAGCACACTTCTATTGCACTGAAATAATTTAAACAGATATTTGCCAATTCAATGATGCAGTGAACTGTTCCACCTGCAGGGGCTTTGTGAATCCCAAAGCATTCACACTGGAAGTGATGACAATCAGAAGCTTCTTTCTTTCACATGAAAAGTCAAAATGTAAAACCTTAAATATCCACATACTATTCCTGCCATCATGTATCATGTACAGATTCTACATGAAGAAAATTCCCAATTCACCAGCACTAGCTTTTAAGGAAAGAGCCCTGAATCTCAGTAAGCTCACTGTCAGAAACAAACCCTGTGTCTGGTCCCTGAATTAATATCCCCAACACAATCACCAACAATACTGGATCCCTCACTTAGACTTGCAGAAGCTCAGTATTTCACCCAATATACCAGACATCTTGGTAACATGCAGATAAAAAAAGGCAACAGTTACTTTGTAGAGTGAGCTCAGGAAGGAAAGCTAGAAAGGATAAAAAATCAGCACATGTGTAAGTATCACTCGTAAAATAACTGCCATCTCTGTTCTTCTTGTGTGATCTTTAAGGATCAAATACCTTGAAGGTATGACCCTAGAAACTAAAATTGGCAACCATTGGAGAGCTCAATCTATGGACTTGTACTCAGTTATGTTGCTGTTTTTATGACCTTAGAATACCTTCAACATCACCACACAGATTCTCTAAAGTCCTCTCTATGCAACACATTACAAATATAACCTGTGGTACAGACAGAGTTGCAAATACTCATCATCTCCCTTTCCTCCCTTTCCCTTGCACATACATTCATCAAAAATAAACCCTAACAGAATTAACCATGCCTTTATTCAGAGGTAATATTCAGTCCTCTCCTGCAGACCTGGTCTATTATACATGTATTTAACTAAACTATGAAGAACTGCTCTCAAATTTCCTGTAGTTCTGACAGCAACCACTCCTATTTTGATACTGAGAGAGGCCTCATAAACCTGAAACCTAGCTTTTCCAGCTGCATGTCAATCTAATACCACTTGCAAGATTTCTATGTCCAACAGTGTTTTCCTCTTGCTATCAGACCACTGCTACAAAACCAAAAAAGGTAATACTCATCAGGCCTTTGAAAGGCTGGGAACTAAATGAAGTAAGAGAAACTACAAGTCAAAGCAATCAGGAGCCAAGAACTGGATTTTCAAAAGTACCTGTGATTTCCAATACACGTGGACCAGAAGTTATGGATGTAATAGATTGCTTTAAGAGTTGGATTGTGTTTACTTGCATTACAATGACTAAGCTGAACACCTAGTAATTAGCACTTGGCAGAAAAGCTCTGCTCAAGACAAAGACTTTAGGAAATACAGTCAATTCAAGTCCAGCAGCAGAGTGCAGCCACATCTTCAAAGTCCTCCACACACTGGCAAGATCCACATACCCGAACATTCATAAACCTGAATCTAATTTGTTTACTACAGAGAAGAAATTTCTATATCTCTATATTTTGCTTACTGTTTAATGAGCTAATCACTAGATGATTCACTAATATCTAACAATATGTGTTCCTTGTCCACAGCTTAGGAGTTTGCTTCTCTAAATTCTCAGAGCAGGAGGCAAATTTAACATTAATTTAGAGTACACTAAGAAAGACTTCTTGATTGGTGTTTTTGATACACAAATATTCATTGAATGTGAGCTAAAAAACTTTGTTGCAGTGGGCTCTGAACTGCAGTTACTTGTCAGCTAAGACAAAGAAAGAAATCAAAGCTGAAATAATGTTCCTTTTGGATTTATCTGTAAAGACTTGATGGAAAACACCAAAATTGACATTCCTTTAACTTGGGTATATTATGATTTGTATGGTTAAAAAAAAATAGCTTTTGATATATGCCATAAGGATTACAATCACCAAGGAATACCAGGCCCTGTTGCTCAAGGATTTTTTTTAAACTCATCATTGGGCTTTTTGAGTACATGGACTTGTAACTATGCAGACAGCACAAGTCTCCTCAACTTTCAGAAGAATCTTTAAAAAGTCTGTTGTGTATAAGCATTTCTACATCACTCAGAGTGGAATCCAGTACTTGAATTAGGAGGACAAATGTGTTTGCAGATCCCAAAACTAAAATCTGGGGCTCTGGAACAGTGTTTTACTCCAGGAGCACAAAAAGTCAAATGACAAAAAGAAAAACTCTCTGCTTGTAGTTTATTCTTATGAAACATGCAGACTCGGAAGGTAAATCATCCCCAGCTTTGGTCAGGTTCCACTTCTACTTTGTAAAAAGCTTGTAAAGAATATGCTGAGGAAGCAAAAAAGGGGAAGGTTAGTGAAGCAAAAGAAACCAAAGCAAGTAAAACAGAATGAGCAGAATGTCACAAACAGCTGAACATATCT
Source organism: Vidua macroura (assembly GCF_024509145.1). Lineage (NCBI taxonomy): Eukaryota > Metazoa > Chordata > Aves > Passeriformes > Viduidae > Vidua > Vidua macroura. Next base: position 33,829,657 of record NC_071576.1, read on the forward strand.
AATAGTTCACTGCTGCTCAAAAGAGGGCATCCTTCTTATGTCTCCTTCTCAGCCTTACAGGCCTCACTCTCTCTTCTCAATGGCTTACAGCTGCCACTGGACCCTCCCTGAACCAAGTTCAACTTGCTAGGGCATAAGAAAGCTACAAAGTCTTTCCAGCTTATTTTTCTAACGTCTAAACATGATGAGTTGGCTCAAAAAACAGGTCAAACACATAAGTATGCAACAGACATAGGAATGAGGGCCTGGTAGTTTTTAGATAAGCCCTCCCAGACTCACCTAAAATACCCCAAGATATGTATTCATGACATAAGACTAAGCATCTGAACCTTTAAACTGGACACACCAATGGATCCCAGTGTGCATAAAGTACTGATTCAATGCTCCCATCACAAGCAGAACACACTTCTGTGAATGGCCTTTTTGCAGCATGAAGATCAGTTTAAAAATGTATGATGGTCATTAACAGGATAAACCCGTATAATTTTGATCTCAAAAACTTCCACATATGTTGATGTTAAGTGGTGGATCAGAGGGAATATAGGAAAAGAAAGCACTGAGGGGACAAGGATAATATTTTCTTAAGAGAAAAAGCAGTCTTTTATTTCAGTAAAAAGAAGGAAATGGTCATGGAGCTGCGTGGAAAGAGAAGGGAGAACATGAATACCTAACAACAGCTGAAGTTGCATAGTCTTTGCTTGAGAGATATAGGTACTCTAACTTGCTGAGTTGTCCCCAGCAATTCTGTAACAATATTTGTAATACATATTTTATTGTAAATAGTTTAAGAGGCACAGATCTCCCTTTTTGAACTTTCTTTTAAAAAGGCACAGCTTCCAGACCCCATCTAGTGGTGTGAATGCCTTACAGCAGCCTCCTCAATCAAAACCACATTTAAAGCTTTTCAATGCACTCTTTTTAAAAAAGAAACAACACAGATGGTTTCAGTTTAACGTCCACCTGAAGGAATAGAAATACTTACACATTCTAAAAATAGAAAAATAAGATTTCCAGACTCAGTAGTCACCTTATAATCGTAGAATTATATTAGTTCTATATTTATAGCACTTCATGTGCTATTTTTGAGGAGCCAACCCACCACATCCAGATCTTATTAGTATACTGGGGTAGAAGAACAGAATCTCAATTGCTGCACTAAATCTGAGACAGCAGAAATATCAAGCTGTGAATGAACTTTGGGAAAAAGCAAAATGAATCTGCCTCTGTATCCTGACTCAGTCAGCAAGACTAATCAAATTATGATTATTTGAAGTGAGCTAAACTTTCCACAATTCAGAGCTGTGCAACTGTCTCTAAATTTCTCCATGCATGCCAAGAAATGCTGGCTTTTCAATCACCTCCTTCACTGTAGCAGCCAAGCATAAAGCACTCCCAGCTTCCTATTAGAAAGTTAACCAATTCCACAGTATATTAATAAAATCTACTCATAATCAGGACTTCTTTCCTAGCCCTAAAAGTATTCAATTTAAAATTTCTAGGGGTGTTGCCTGACTAAAGAAGTGGACAAAATGGACTTTCCTGGCTGGAGGCATACAACAGCAAGCTGAGACAAATTCCCCCATAACTCAGTTGGAGAAGAGCCATGTATTTTGGAGAAAAATACACTGCTGTAAAACTCCTCAGATTTTCTGGATAAATAAGTAGATACAGCTCACTTGTTTCTGCCAAGCAATGGAATCTATATCTGAATTCTTTAACCTACAAGGACATCACTGCTCTATTCAATGTTTTGAAAATGTAGAGGCATTAGTTTAAAACTACACAATCAGCCATATCCCACTGACTGACATACAAGTTTAGAAGTTAACAGCGGATCTCCCCTTTTCTGATAGTTCATTATCAAGCTGAAAAGCATCAAAGAAAAACTGTATTTCCCCTGAGGAGCCTTTGCTGATTAAAACCAGAAATTCAGCATCAAGCCTGATCCCCTTCAAATGAGTAAAGGCCAGCCAATTTCTGTGAAGTTTTGTCAAACCTCACCTATATCTGTAAAAAGTCTCAACACACACAGTGCTGTTTGCTGCAATATGTGTTATGTGAAGGTATTGCTAACTACAGTACTGCTATTGGCCACAAACAGCTAGTCTTTGGAATTCCAAGCTTCTCACTTGCTGGACTTTGCAGACAAGCAGTAAGATTCCCCAAAGCAGCCTCTAGTTATGAAGCAAAAAGTAGTGCCTGCACCATCTAATTCTGCCTCCGTCTGAGAACAGACAGTAGTTGGGGAAATGAGTTTTACAGGAAGTGTTATACCAGCAGCACATTATTAACTACATGTAACCATTTCCCATGTCCCGTAATGGAAGAGTGCTGTGGTCCAGCTTAACCCACTGGAAGTTAAAATTTTAGCAACCCACAGTAAACATTTAAAAGTATCTACACTTCTTCCCCTTCTTTCTACCCATTCAACCTCTCATCAAAACTGCACTACCACACAATGTGACAAAGCAGCTGAAGTTGAACTGATCTACTTTCTATTGGCACCACAGGTGGAATGATAGGAGTGAAAAACTTCCACAGTGGCCTCAGTGTTATGATGGACTACATCAATACTGAAGGAAAGGAGGAATTTCCCTTGATGGCTTAAGGCATAAAAATCCCTCACAGGTGAATGCCATGTGCAGTAATGGAAATAAAAATGTAGACTAGGGAAGAAATAGACAGATCTAGCATTTTTTTTTACTGTTGTAATTAATACATTATGCTATTCAACAATCCCAGCAGATTCAACAATCAAACAAATACTTCTAAATCATGTCCCTCAAGAAACCTCTATTCCTTCACCCTTCCTACAGTTCAGGAAGTAATACATTCTCTTGGATACCAAAGACAGTATAAAAGAGAGCTACAAACACATAGGGAAGCAAGAATTTTTGCCCTTAGCAGACTTTTTTGACAATGAGGAAAGCATCTGATGCAGTAGCCTTCCTTTGCTGTGCTAGTGGCATGCTTACACAGGCAGCTTCCTGTTTATCCCCAGATTATGGAGAATTTCAGGGCTCTTTAACCCATTCTGCCTATAAAACTCACTAACCAAAGTGCTTTTGGCACATCTTACCTGCAACTACAGCATCCTTTATTATTAATAAGAATATGGAAAATATTCAATAACTCCCACACATACCAATTTCAGTTTTATGTAGCCTACCACAAGTACTTACAGCATTATGTAAGAACTATCTTTACCCCCTGATAATTAAGTGTATTTTCCCCAGAAGAGACTGTAACAAACAGAAATACACAGATATATGTGTAAATTCTGGCTTCCACTTCCTCACCAGAGTGAGGATAGTATCTTTACTGATCTAAAATTAATTTTTTCCTCATATGACAAAGTGAATTGCCCACAAATACATTAAAAAAAACAAGTTCCAGCTTTCTAGATTAGCAAATTAGATCTACAGAGACAAGTAGAAGTTTTGTCAAATGCTCTGTTACTTTAAATAGACTAAAAATCCAGCGTAATTTATTTAAATATGAGAGACTCTGACTTTGGCAGCCCACTAGCAGGACACATTTCATTCTGAAGAGTCCTCTTTCTTGAGAGTTCCATGGGGGAAAAATCTGCAGTGGCAGCAGAGTGCTTTAGAGCCATTTTCTTTTCCTAAGCCAAGCATACACCCTTCTCACTGTGTTTTGGACCCACCTCTGATCAAGCAAAGGAGGAGAGCTAATGGCTGTCCCAGAAAAATGGTAGCTGAAAGCAGACCTGCATTCATTTATATTACAGCTGGCATGCAGCCAGACTTAACCCACCCAGATTTTTATGATGGAAAAATGAACATTTGAAATCAGAAAGACTGAAAAAGCTTAATCTCTCATGCATGCCAAAGTCTGGCACCAGACATTGCATACATCCACTTTAGAACCCAGTCTAACCATATTTCAAGCTGCACCTAATTCTCTTAACTTGTTTTTAACTCTATGCAAATCTGGAAGCACATTATACAGCCAAATGATTATACAGATGTCTGTATCACGCAGGAAGCCATGCTAAACTCATAAGCACTGAGTAAAAAGCTGCCTTGACCACACTCTCTAGTCAGCCACTAAAATCTGAGCTGGGCAGGAAAAACAAATTGTAAACTAGGCAGTGCCCACCACAGCTTCTTCCAGTAGTACCAAGACAGTGCTAAATGCAATGATGAGAACTTGACACAGCAATTCAAGTTAATCCGCAGTGGTGAGGCCAGGCAGGCTTTGGAGCCTTAACTTACCCTAAAAATCACTTACCTTAACACTGAAGATCTAACCCCATTTTAAATCAAATTAGATCATAAGTATGAAGAAGAATGTTAATTATGCAAAATAATTTATTAACAACATGGCTATTAATTTTGTTCTGCATCTTTTCTTACTACCATATATACTGACTTAAATTAAAAAAAAAAAAAAAAAAAAAAAAACAACCAGCATGCCATCACCTCCCAAGGGAAAGAAATAACACAGCATAAAACAAGGACAGCCAGATCATACCTCTGAGGTTTACGAATATCCCAGAGTCCCACACCTTCCTTAGAGTTGGCAGTAGCCAGTAATCTGGGTTCTACTGGATTAAACATCACACTGTGAAAGGCTGATGGGTAGTGTGCCAAGCAGAAGGGCTCTGTTGAAAAAGTTGAAATTTCAGACATAAGAACAAACAATGCATTCAACTGTTTGATGCAAGGAGTTTGGCAGCTGAATATGGAAACAGCATAACAAGATCTGAAGATATGGAGACATGTTCAAACCACTTCTCAAGCTGACACATCCAAAGCAATAAAAAACCTGAAGTTTTAAAATCCACCCACGTGTACATTAATTCTGTCTAAATATGGAAAAGGACACATACTGAATTTCAAGACACCATTTTCTTTATGGAAGGTTATCAGAGTTTAAAACTAGCTATTCAAAGATCAAATACTTGAATCTTTTTAAGGTTCATGACCAAATGCTCATCTGATAAGGACTATACATGAAGGGGCTTCTGAAAGCTTCCTAGTAATATACACCTGAGAGCTTCCACAGCCAGTGCTGATTACCCAAACCATAAATGTAGCAGCAATTGCTTCTAAGGGAGAACAATATTACAAGAAGTGAAATAAGTTTGTATGAAACTCAGCTCAAAGCAAGCTGCTAACCTTGGGGAAAAGAAGCCTACCACCTCTTAAGTGCTGTACTAGCAGACAAGAAGGGTGCTCCTCTTGGATAAAAAAAATGTTAACAATTAGCTCTTGCTGTTCACACACAGAGTAGAAAGCAGGCTCATTCAGACTCTCCCTCTCATAAGACTGTGTTTGGACTACTACTCTGCCTTATTTATTCCATCAAAATGCTCTCTCCATGAAGAGCAGTGAAAAGCCTTGACTATGCGACCTTCTCTCTGCTTCTGTGAGCTTTACAGCTTTAGGCACAGTCTAATTCTCTTCCTTGTTTGTATCTTTTGTGGCATGCTGCCACTCTTTCAATCAACTAAGAAACCAGAATCAATCTCTATTTTGAGAAATTCCCAGGGATTTGGCCCGACTTTCCCATTCACTGTTTGCTTTGGTGCAACTCCTCTGTCGCTCACGTGCTAGGGAGAGAGTTATTGTCCCTATCTGAGCCACCGAGTGCAGCACCTGTAGCTCCACAAGCACCTTCAGAACTATGTAATTTTCTTTCCTCACTCCCTCTTTACCACATATAAAACATGGTTAAGCAGGCAACCCTCCCAAATTCCTAATACCTTATGAAACCACTGCCTATCAAGCAAATGAGACAGAATTAACATTTGTCTTGTCTGTACCCGCCTCCCATGCTCTAAGATTACAAGTTTTTTCATCAAGGGTTTTCCTTTTTAGTGTTTCTTTAGTAGCGATCAAAACAAAGGTCTCTGACCACAGATGAAGCTCCATGGTGTATTCATTGTCATAAGAGTCAAAAGTAAAAACAAGAAAAGAAGCCAACTTTTGTTCTGCTAGTCTGCCCAAAGGCTTTAGAAATTGCTGCTTGTCTGCCAGCAGCTCCAAATAAGGTTTAACACCAAAACTGACCTTCTATGTTTGCATCATCAAATCAGAATCCTGCTGGGACATAAAAGCCTGTGTTATTAAGATGGCAGCCCCCACTGAGAAGCAAAGGCCTGCATCAGCTAAGTGGAGAGACAAACAAAGGAGCTGGGTTTTAAAATAAATTTTAAATTTGTGTATATTTCCTTAGTCAAATCATTCACTAATCAGTCATTAATTACTGGTGCTTTCCTTCATACCTTTATTATAAATAGATTGGCACCACACTTTTCTTCTAAGATATCAAAAGATGCCATTCAGCCTGTCAAAGAGAGATTACAGGAGCTAAACTAATGAGGCACTACGTCATTTTAATGAAAAGTAGGGGGATTACTTTTCTATTGTTCCTTATGCTCATCACAACTGGAGCTCTTATACACTGGAGTATGAACATGTTTCTGAAGGGAGCAGCTCAACACCATCTTTAATAAAAATTATGAGTAGTCATTTAAGACGTTAACAGAACTGTAAAGACCAGGGCTCGCTAATCACTGGCCAAAAGAATTATGCCCACTTTCACCCTTCTCCAAGACTCACTGCATCAACTGTCCCAGATAAACATAATTTTTCTCTTCCTTGCCTTGCATGAATTCTTCCTAAATCAATTATATTTTCCTTCTAGAGATCTTACCTCCATGGGAAGACTCTCGGATGTCCCAAATCAGAACCCGGCCATCATCTGATGAACTAGCAAAGATGTTGTCATTTACTGGACTCACTGAAAGGCCATACACTGCATCTTCATGGGCAAACACATCCAAGGTCTCAGTGCTGGAAAAGAGACACAACATTATCATTCTTCCTTCTTTTGCTATTGTTTTATAAAGCAAAGTATTTACTGCTTTATCTACCTAGAAATACTTGGTGACAAAGTTTCTGTAATTTCATAAGAAGACCCTTGTGTTTAATTAGAATAAAAAACAAACAAAATACCCATGTACAGTGACTTCATGCTATGAGGAAAAAAAATATCACAAAATAAAACCCAAGCATTAAAAACTTCAGATAGTGCAAGATGCTACAGAACACATGATGCATTAGATTTAAGTTTGGGAGGATGTAATAGGAAAGGGAAAGAAGCCTTGGGACCTCTGGAGTCAATTTTTACTACTTAATGTAAAAAGGAAAACAAGACAGAAGTTCATTCTTTAATACAGGTTTCTGTTTTATCCAAAAGTTCAATTGAAGCTCACATAAGAGCAATTTACCAGATGGCTTTTTCATTAAGTTTTCTTTGTTTTTCAGGAAAGACCAGACCTATATTTTTCCATGTAGAAAGAACAGCAAAAATCCAACAAAATAAAATAATTCCCCCAAAAGTATATCTGGATTTCAGCTGTTTCACACCTATAAAAAAAGAAAAAGCACATTCTCCATTCTTTTCCCAATGTTTTAGATCATCTAAAAAGCTGGAATAGTGGTATGGAGAGGTAAAAAACTGAAATACTAAATCAGAAGATCCTGGGACTACTTTATTTCTTTTTAAAAGCCCCTTTATTGCTTTTGAAAAGCCCCTTTATTTCTTTAGGGAAAAAACTTTATATATACGATCCATATATCTCATGGAAGCAGCACCAAAGAGATCCCACATAAAATCAGCATTTTGCTCACATGGCAAATGATGGTCTTAGTGGCAGATCTACTAACTCCGTCTCAGGCAGTTAGTAGATTAATAAAAAGGGGGGAAAAAGCAGTAACAGAAAAAGCCATTTAAAGTTACAAAAAAGCAGTTGACAGACCAAGTGTTATCATTAAAAAGAGATTAACTTTCCATAGAAATCAATCAGAATTTGGTCTACTAAGGTTTCTTTTAGAAGATCATACAAAATAGCCTTAGAGGAAGGAATTCTGTATGGATTACAACTTGAATCAGCGTATTTTAAAAAAATAAAAACCTGATAACAAAAGCACATTAAAAATATGCACATATCAAAAAGACTTGTCAAAACATCTGAACAAGACACAGCAGGAAAAAATGTATTATATAGAAAAGTAAAAATTACAAAGATACTGTAGAATCTTAAAAAGTCTGAATGCAATAAACACCAGCTTCTAAAACTGACATTTCCACATTTAATTAAAACAAGAAAAACCTCTCCCAAAACCAAACACACACACCACCCCCTCAAAAAAACCCAAACAAAACACCCCTCCCAAAAGGCCTAAAATGTTAAAAACAACAACAAAAAAACAAAACAAAACAAAAAAACACCCCAAACACTAAACAACACAATATTCCTGAGAAACCATCAAAACAGAAGATAAAGTTACTTTTGCTCAGCTTGCATGCAAGATTTATGCAAGAAGCAGACATAAGGTATGTTGGAAGGCAGATATACACTGAACAATTCAATGCAAAAGGCTTTGGACAAACACATCAAGAAATATGTCCACACTATGTTTTTCAGGAAACTCAAAGAAATGTAAGGTTTTATATTTCTCCATTCTTACATATATATATATCTTCCTGCTTTTTCTTTATTTTCTTGAGTTCATGTTAAATGAATGGTCAGCACTTAAATTTATAGATGTTATTAGTACAGATCAAAATTCTAAAGTTTTTTTTACTTCAAACGCAGTGAGCTCAGTAGACATGATGTCTAGAGAAGACCAATTCAATATATTACCACTACTGCATTAATTATACTTTGACTAACTGCTTAATTTTGATGTAGCACAACAAAGCCCAATTCCCAACTGTTTTGCAGTTTTGGTAAAAAGTAAGTATCAAAAGCAATGTTCTTCATGTTAGTGTGGAGAATCAGGCAGCTGCATCCGAAGTTTGAAAAGCAAGTCAGGTAGGCCAAGCACAAGCCATCTTAAACACACGTCAGGTGAGACTGTTGAAAAACAAGAAGTCTGTATGCACCAACAGTTGTTTATGTGCCAGAATAATCTACTCAGAACCTACTCTGCTGTCTGCAGGACAGCATATATATTTAATAACCATTCTCTTTCCTGAGGTCAAAATAATACAGAACCCAAGTGCTGAAAAAGAAAACGGGGTGATAGGAAATACTTCATTCCAGTTATAAATTTAGATAAATCAAAACCAAATTTCAGTATTAAAACACTGTTCTCCTAAACTATCAATTTAAACCAGAAAATGCCTCCAGTTAGTCGACATTAAAGGAGCTCTTGAAGCAGTGGAAACACAGTGTATTTACCTTTCAACATCATGGAGTATAACCTGCTCATCATTGCCTAAAAAGAGAAATATAAGCAATTAACACCATGTTCTAGTGGTTAAAAATCATTATAGTGAAAAAAAAAACCAAACCAGTTTTTAAGAAAAAAATTTACAATTTCAAAACCAATATTGAAACAGAGAAGACCAGCTCAGTTGCTACGTGGTTAGCCTCTGCTCGGTTATATGAAAGGTTCCATTTGATATCACCAGTCACGACCAAATGCAGCAACTTGTTTCATCTGCTACTGCTCAATAAATAATTCTATTTAAATATGCTACTTATCATTCTTTGCCCAATTTGAGCTTAAGTTTTGGGAGATTTGCAATAAGGACTATTACATCAAGCAGCAGAACACTTTAAACTCTGATGAAAATACATCTTTCTTCCTGCTCAAAGGATGCTCCATAAAAAGATTGTGAAAGGTGAAAAGAGATGTCATAAATGAAATGCACATGGCTCCCCGATCAAATACTGCCATATAACACTGTCAGCACTCAGGGTTTTGCAACCATTGAGAAGGTGTGAACATGGCAGCCAATGTAATTTTTTCTGTATTAACAAAAACCAAACCAAGTAAGCAGACAATCATGTCACTTTTTTTTTTGATCACAGCAATTGAACACAATGCAAACTAACCACATGTGCACAGGCTAAGAGGGTCACAGCCACCAGGTAATTCCAATAGCTCATGCAGAGTTTTTCAAGCTATAACAACAGATTATTTTTTTTATTCTCTGTGCTGAATATTTTATTACCTAAATTTAGCACCTCCTCTTTAGAAATATTTAAGGACACACATACACTTATATTTAATTCAGAAAAAAAAAAACATAACCAGAAAGCCTGCAAAGTCATATTTTTATCTCTGTATAACTTTGTAGCTGTGATGTAGAGTTGTGAAGCTTTCCTAATGCACACTAAAGACAGAGGTTCAGAAGGAGCAAGATTTCATGTTATGAACATTCTTAAATGTTCAATTGACTCAGTTTTCATTTATCCCTCACATATTTCAGTTGTATTCTGCCTCAACAGAGAAATATGATAAGTTTCTCTTTGACTAATGAGGTATGAGATTTTCTACAACCATTTGCTCTTTGCCCAGGCTCTTAGTAAAATCATGCCAGCCTTAGATTACAGCAGTAGCTCATCTTTTCCATGGTAAAATAAACAAGCAATTTAAGTGTAAGTGTCCTTTGGTCATTAATTGTATTTGGAACTGCCCATTATATATTATTACATACTGTTTATACCTAGTAAAACTACTCTAGTGCCTACGTATTTCACCAGTGAAAAACACAGCCCAGTTTCTCCAATGACAAAATTTCCTCCAGCAGACACTCCTGGCTCTTCAGTCTCCATCCAGTATGAACAAAAGAATCATCCCACTTGCCTGGTTTCAGGCATCCAATCATCATGGGATCAAATTCCCTTCCATCACAAGCTCCAAAATGGAAAAGCAAGAATGAAAGGAGTGTGGAATAACCAATGTTTTCCTCTGTTTTGTGTGTGGGAGGAGAAAGTGGTGACAAAAATCTAACCACAAACTGGATGCTTCTGGTAAGGATTCATCCCTGCAGAAAAAACACCACTACTGTTCAGCCCAGAGAGGGATTACCACTTACAGTGTTTTTACTTTAACACTGGAGAGTTCATTCTTCATTGAGACAAACTGGGTCATATTTGTGTACACAGCTGTGTCATTTATAATCTCTCTTCTTTTGATAACTGCAATTACAACAATCAGAAAGACAGGAAGAATCTGCCATTCCCTTCACTTAAACTTATAAGTGTGAAATACCACAGAGTACATACAGAGGAGAACAGTTAAGGTGGCTTAAACCCCTTATCTGTCATATAAATGCTGAAAAACAAATTTAATTTCCTGTAGGTTTATTTCAGCTTTACATTAAGCGCAAAGAAAAAAAAAGTCCATGCAGTTTACTAGGAAGGGATCCTGCATTTCAAATGCTGCTGTACTCTCAGTATGTGTGGACAGAGAAGGGCAAAAATATTCTTCAGAGATGGGAACTTCTTTGGGACAGTTTTTTCCTCCAGAGATTACATGCAAAACACAGTCTACTCAGTTCCTGCCTTCCATTTTTGTAATGGCTACAGGGGGTTCTTGCTCCTTCAAAGCAAAGAGCTCTGAAATTCCTTGGATACAATCCAGTTTGTACTGAAGTGGAAAATCCCTTCTCCTCTATTATCAGGAGTTGCTTTAGAGAAAGGTCATCAGATCCTAAGTCATTAGTCATTGGCAGTCATTTATTTACAGAATAAATTGAGTTCGGTGTGACTTGTGCTAGTTTACATATTGTAATTTTTAGTTTTGGGGGTTTCTAAAGTATTATTTTTAAGTATTCCAACTTCTATGATTTAAATACAACTCTAAACTCAGGTGTGGGTGTGGGTGACTGTATGACAGCCAGTAGATCTTAGAACCCACAATTCTCTCAGACTTTTTAAGAATCTCCCAGAACATCATTGAGTGAATAAATATAGCTAACCCATTTTACCAGCAGAGATAAAACAGATGGTACATCTAGGCCATGCAGCAAAATGACTCTTTACAAGGGATCCAAGAGTCAGACTCATAGCCCTTGCAGATAAGCTTACTGAATCTTGATGAAGGAGCTGAAAGAGTTCCTGACTCCTCTAATGGAAATAATTTCTGGCAGAGGCACAGTGTTTTTATGCAAACTGGAGGAGGAAAAAGATATGAGAACGGCCAGTTTCTCTGTGCATCAGCTGTCACAGCTCATCTAACCCAGCATCTTAGCAAAAATCCACCATAATCAATTATATAAATCTTTAACTGCAGGTGTTAACTTCAGTAACAAGGTACAATCAAGCCACTCTTCTGCCTTTCCTGTGAAAACAGCAGCCTCTGACAGTAAAGCCCAATGGACAGAGGGCTGAGTTGGACATGACAAAATACCACTCCAGCTGGTCAAGCAAGATTTGGCACACTTCACTCCTTGACTATTCATGTAAGGTCCCATTTGTCTGAATTCAAACTAAAGTAAAAGGGACTCTGGCCCAAAATTCCCCAGAATCACTTGTGCAGATATAATCCTTTGAAGACAGCGTTTTTATGCTGCTATTTTTCTCATAATACAAACGGCAGACCCCAGAATAAGAAGATAGGCATCGCTATTTGACAGTCTAGGGATTTATTCCACCCCTAGAGAAGTTTAACTGAATCTTTTCATCCTTGAAATTTGGCACAAAGCTTAAGCTTTGTCATGTCTTTTTTTCTAATGGATATTATAATTTTAACACAACATTGAAGGATGAGAAGCTTCCATCATTCACATGCACTCAGAATCAATCTCTAGTATTGATTTACAGTTCATAAATCTTGGGTCAAAAAGGTAATGAAGGGCTTTGACCCAGGAGTCTCCGTACCCTAAAGTAAGTCTAGCTGTATGTTAATGGACACACTGATTAAAGATACAAATTCTCACCCATTCTGTGACCATGTTAGATAGTGGAAATTAAGTACACTAGAAAATGGCACTTGAGTGCATTGACACCTTTGTGCCTTTTTCTTCTCAATTCAATTTTCCTGCCTACCTCAACACTTTAAAAAACAAGTAGTGAAACAGACCTAAGTTACAGAATCTATTACCCCAGAACAAGTATATGTCCACTTCCCCTACCTTAGTTTTAAGACTGAATTAAACTTTCTATTAAGAAGTAGATTTATATTAAAAAGAAATGAGAGCACAAGGGTTATCAGACCCCAATGTGCCAACAGTTCTAAAAGGCAGAGGCTTACCAGTAAGAACTGAAACAGGGTCTAAGAAAACATCATTCACCAATAGATGGCAATAGTCCTTCATGAGCCATCTGAAGGTGCACTGAAATCAGATAGTAGCAGAAAAGATTTTCAAGCATCAGGCTTGAGTGCCAGAGAGAATGCAGTGTCTGCTCTTAGTACAGTTAAGAGGGAATAACAAAGACAATGTTTTCCACAGTCTTTAGCACAAGTAGAGTCAGACTGGACTCAGGATTCTCACGATGGTTCATGGTACAACGAGCTTACACCAGGGTTTGCAAAAAGGCATGACAAAATTGAAAATGTTGTGCTAGCTAAAGGATTCCCTGTTCCCAAAAAAAATTACAATTGCTGATTAAGAACATCTTTCAGATCTCACGTGGGGCAGGATCTCACTCACTCATGGCATCTACTCCAAGGCATTCACAATACATATTCATGTGAAATCAGGGTGTTCTTCCTTTCTTACCTCCAGAGAACACTTTTGTATTGCCACTGTTGAAAGCTAGGCAGAAGATGTTAGAGTGATGCTCCCCTTTCAGCTGAACTGGTTTAACTCTTGAGTGGATGGCTTCTTCCATATGCCAAAGTAAGACTCGGCGGTCATCCCCTCCTAGAAGAAATAAAGGAAATGTGCATTACTGCCTGAGCCATGTGTAAATTGATTATAGACAAATTATTTAACTCTGCAGCTATTCATAAAAAGCTTTGCTAAAACCTTAATTAGCATTAAAAATGTATGCCTTCTTGGATATATAGACACACATTTACATTAAGATGTCATGCAGTCAGGTATTCAATTAAATGTAATGACAACAGAGCAATCTGCAGGAAAAGTTTGAATTAAACAGTTTCCATTCTGCCAACACATAGTGACAACCTGTAGCAACCTGGAAACTCAGAAATATACTGCTACGTAAAATTCCATGGCAAGTGGTAGATTAATTACATGCCAAATTCACATATGCATGTTAGCAAAATGCTTCTACACCAACTCCTTGTTGCCAGCATTGCTTATGTTACTCATAAAACATGAACTTTTTCCCCCTTTCACTGCAACTATATATCCTCCAGCAGTCTTTGCAAAGCCTTCATAGCATATGTTGGCTCAAGACTGATAAAAGATAAAAAAAATTTACTGAAGCATTCAGAAGTCTTCAGCACACACAGTTATGCCAGGTTTCTAGACCTGTAAAGGTTAAGACAGATATTTCTGCAAGGTGAAGTCCTGACAAAGAGAGTACCTGGAGAAAGGAAGGTCAAATTTCTTGCTTTACATCTTGCTGTATTCCTAATTGCTTGCCTATATGCAGTTCTCAGTTCAGAGCTCTGCCTCCTTCTCTGTATGGCAAACAGTTATATAAAATAAATACTAGACTGTTCGTGCTTCAACTGCATGAAGTTATATTTATTAGGAAAATTAAAAAATCAAGACACTATTGTACTGGTCAGCATTCTCAGCAGCAATTTTAAATATCTGCAAAATGTGAATAAAGTTTCTCCAAGTCAGACTCAAAATATTTTTGGTATCTGTCTTTAATAACAAAGATGGCATGACAAGTGGAAAGTCACATTAGAAACATGCTGATTACAGTTAAAACATTTTATTTATTCTTTGCACAAGCAAAAGCCTAAACTCAGAGCCTTTTTTGAGCTGTTATACAGAGGACAAAGACATCAAAAAGAAAAAAAAAAAGAAACCAAAATTACTTGGCCTGCTGTTTACTTACAAAAAAGGTAAATGCATAAATAGATTTCATTACTACTATTAATCAGATTCCTTAGAATTTTCACATCATATGTTGCTATTAAGAAATTCTCCCATGGAACTGAGTTATGTCAAACATCCTACAAGTAAACAGTCTCTCAGCCTTTAAGTCTCTAACAGATTTTATGACACTTTGATAGACAGTACAGCAGCATGTTATGATTACCCATGCTCCATGAAATTGTGCATTCCTCCTCCTGATTTTGTACTTCATACATCAAACAAGAGTACATGATACAAAGATTTGTGATGCATTTGATAGCTACTGAGAACGAGTCAAATGTGATGGATCCAAAATCTCACAGTAATTTATGGTCAACTAAACTGATGGAAACTTATATTCCTTTCTGTCTAGAAATAGGAGAGAAAGTTGTATTTGCACTCCAGTGATTGCAGATGAGCTTGTAATAAGGAGACATAGAAATACATGAGTGCCGAAACATATGACCACATTATTCAAGTTAAGATTAAGAAGTAACTGTCACACTGAATGTAATTACTTCCCAAAGCTGCCAACCACCATGTCATAATGTTATCACTACCTGAAAAACAATTTAAGCAACATTTAACACAGGTGAATGCCAACATTGCTTCCATCAGACTTCATTTATTGCCTTCTATAAAAGACATTTCAAGGCAAAATATAGTAACATATTGTTGTTACTTGTTACCATAGCAAACCAATTTGCTAAAACCACTGCAAAAAGTCTACACATCCTCCTACCTAACAGCACAGCCATCTAGGTGTCTCACTTTTAACAGTAAACTCATAATCATTTCCACCAACAACTGTCCAGATTAAAAAAAAAAAAAAAAAAAAAAAAAAAAGATATCTATATAAAACAAGCATAACTGTGGTTCCCAGCACACATACAGCATGGCAGTAGGATAATTTGCAACCTGTGCAGAAAAGTGTTTGATAGTGTGAAAAGTTGACAACACCTTCTATTTTATAAGTTCCTATACCTTAGTGCCTGTTTGCCTTGGAAACTACTTTTCCTATTGAATACAAATGTTTTCCTCTTCCCAAACACTTAGATTTCCAAGAAACTTTGGTGGTGGCACATTCCATATCTTAGAAGCTTTTAAATGCTCCCTACACTCATGCAGTGCTGTCCCTCCTCCATCTGTGTATTATCTTTGGGAACTTCTACACCTGTTCACTCCTCAGTTTTATTCCTCTTGTATCTCACTGAGACATAAAAGTTTAACAAAATAATAACATTATTGTGTCAAAAGTGTGTTCTCTTATAATACCAATTTAGCTATTCTAGAAATACTTCTGACTCAAGGCCAGTTCTACCAGAAAGAAAAAGTTACCCAATGTGTTGGGCCACAGAGGACTTGCGGCAAACAAGACACTTCAGCAATCCCTACATCCTCACACAAGAGAACAAGCAGTGTTAAGTTACAGGCAAATAATACCCAAGAAAAGGCAAGTCTGAAGTGACAGAAACCAGCAAATGCAATTTCCATTATCCAAACCTGACTCCTACCATAAGAGGGAAGAAGGGAGGGAGGTGCACATGTATGAGCAGGTATACAAGAAGAAAGCGAAGAAAATGTGAATATATAGTTTTTGTGCTCTGTAGAAAGCAACTGTGATTCCTCAGACACAAACTGCATACACATTATGCAACATAAGTTACAAGTCTGAGAATTATAGGAAACTTCAGATCTGTAGCATTTGTTCTGTACAGTAGATTGGCAAATGCAGATTAATTTAAATGCTCTCAATTTATGGTGAATTCGTTGTGCATGTACATCAATTCTACAAGTGAAGCAGAAGCCACATTCTTAAAATAATATAGAGCATATACCAACAGCAACAGGTTTATCATATCTGGAAAACCTGGGTATATGGCTTAATAGCCAAATACCTTACCAAAGCTCCACATGTGGATTTTCTGGAAATTGAAGATACACAGAGAATTTGCAATTTTTCTGTCCATGGTGTCAGAAACAGTAAGTTCGACATCTACAATGAGGCAATAGCTTCACTTTCATCTTATTTTGCAGATTCTGTTTAGAACTGTATGACTGACAATTTGAAAAGTAAAAGTTTGTGTGACCCAGCTAAGACCTACACAATGCCATTCTACAGTTATTTTTCAGAAAGGAACCACATTTAAAAAGATTTAATTAGTCAAGTACTTCAGTGCTCATTACAGGAGCAGGGTCAAACCTGTAGAAACATTCAAAACCAAAGAGACACAGTAAGAGAAATCTATTAGTTTTAGACCTAAAATAGTTTGAAGGGGGCTAGAACATACCTTTGCCAAAAATAAATCTAGTCCAAACAGTATCTGCATAGCTCACTTGAACTCCTGTGTACTAACAGAAGCACTTCAAAATCATACGAGTCAGTACTGAAAAACTGCAGTTTTAAAGTGCATTAATCTTGCTGGTTGTGGACAAAGCTCAAGACCACAACTTCCCTTTATCTCCCATATACCAGCTCCATTTGCTAAAAGAACCTACATGGCAAGTGGGCAATACTTCTAAATCATAACATGAAAGATTAGTCTTATTGCTGTATCTACTTCAGAAGTTGCATGAATCACAGAAAGCAGAATTGGATGGTATTTCAAGAAGTTGATCACTTAGTTGGCCTTGGCCAAAGGCGAAAGGCCAGGCTCTGTTAGAATTACTCCCAGAAGTTAAGTCTCTAGTTTGCTCTAAAAAAAAAAAAAAAACAAAACTGCTGAGGTAGATTTCATACCCCCCTTAGGCAGTCTATTTCACTTTTTCATTATCCTTGCCGTTAGGCAGATTACCCTATTATATCAAGCCTGAGGGTGCAGTTTGACATTACATATAATCCCACTCCCACTTGCCATGTGCTCCTGCTACTTTCCCCTCCATTGGATTCAGTGGCCATCCATGCACAGGGTAAATTAAAGAAGTTGATCTGACAGAAAGTCAGCTGACAGACAAACAATCTCTCCCTACTTATTCTGTCCCCCTGATCAGATGCTTCCATCATACCAGTTTCAGGCTTTAAATTATGGAAGTGCCACAGTGCAAACAATGAAGAGGAGAAATAAGTGAATGAGTTACAGGATGAAGAGAAAGTGTAAGGTCAAACAGCACCCTAAAATCTTTCTTCCTATAATTTGAGACCATTTCTTCATCCTATTCCCAGTAGACAAAAAAAGAGTTTACAACTTCACATAATAATAATAATTAAAACCACCTTTATGTAGCTCAGGACTTGCATTTCTACTCAGCTGTTCTTTCTGTAGACTAAATGGACCCCTTTCTTTCACTATTTCATTTTTCTAGGCGTCTGATCATTCTTCATACCCTCTTCTGAATTTTCTCAGTTTGGGCACATCTTTCTCAGTGCCCAAAACTGAGCACAGCACTCCATCTGAGGCCCCAACAGCACCACAGCAGGTTTACTTCACATGCTTTGTCATGTCTGATCATACTTATGTTGTGATATTTATGTCTTTGGATCCTTTTCTGCATGACTACAGGCTAGTCGCCATGGTGTATTTGTAGAGTCAACCATTTTTATTCACATGCTTTAGGTTGCACTTG
Organism: Vidua macroura; assembly: GCF_024509145.1. NCBI lineage: Eukaryota > Metazoa > Chordata > Aves > Passeriformes > Viduidae > Vidua > Vidua macroura. The sequence continues at coordinate 33,847,996 of NC_071576.1, forward strand.
TCCCTCTCAAAACACATTACATTTTTTCCCATGTAATGCATCTTAATTAACTTGAACTTCAACTCCTATCCCCTGAAATTATTGCTGCCTGATCCTATCTTTAATTAAAACATGATGTAGTAACTGAACCTAATATCCCTCCTCACACAGAATTCTGCTTCATACAAAGACTAAGATCAGAGCATTCCTCCTTAAAACATACTTGATACACAATCCCCTTATTCAGAAGTAATACTCCACAACTTTTACTAAAGTCACCTCATTCCCTTGTTTTAGGCTCATGTTCCTTCAGATTTATATAAAAACTAAATGACAGATGCATTTCCAATACTTTTTAGCACCCTCAGAAATTTAGGATTTGCGTTATCTGGTAAGAGGGAAGAAAAAAAAAAGCCAAGAGAAAATTACAGTACTTCCCAGAAGTTATCTTGAACATGCAGTTTAAAGTATGAAAAAAAAAAAAAAAAAAAAGTGGGAGGTTCTGATAAACATACTCATGTTTGTAAAAGATAGTAGGCATGAAAAATTACAGATACACAAACAGGAAAACATATCCACCAAACCTAAGGATGGGAGAAAGACTATTACACAGATCAAGTAAAGCTGAGTTTTAAGCAGGAAATGCTTGGCAAATGTGAGGGAAGCAGTTGGTTGCATACCATTCCATGGTGATTTTAATTTCCACGTGTTTCTCAAACTGTTAAAAGAAAGAAACACTATCTAGTACATAAAGTGTTGCAAAGACACATTTTGCCCAACAGAATCTTTCAACTCCATCCAAAAGCAAGTTTTAACCAATTTCAACCCATTTAGACATTTTTTATATGTTAAGCTTTCCTCTTCCCTTGTGTTATTCTATAGGTAGTGTTTTTATGCTTGTCACACTTACATCTTCTCCTGAGTGTCCACCCCCTCCTTCCAATTATTTCAATTTTTAAAAATTCTTGTCCTTATATCAGTCCCTTCTAGCACCCCTGTCCCAAAACATTAATCTCTGCCCGTCTTCCCCTCTATAAAGTGACACTGTTGTGGTACAGAAAGAACCTCCAGACTGGCCCCCAATTCAATCAGTGGACCTCAACTTTTTTACTTTGAAACATGGTTAAGAACAAAAATATAATTAAACATGTACTTTCCAATACAAGATTTCAGGAAGTTAAGATACCAAATAGTTTCAAACATGCTTTCGGAGGGCCCGCTGAGGCTTGTCCACACCAAAGTTCTCTCCAAAATCCTAACAGGAAAATTATCTGTAACTGCAATATAAACCCTGTTTAAGCAGTTTGAATTGTTCACTGAAACAGTAATCATTAGCCTTACAGACTTGCTTCTGTGAGACACATTAAAAAAAAAAAAAAAAAAAAAAAAGTGGGACACATACCCAAGGAAAGCATTCCAGCCAAGTGATGAGAACAGCACTAACTTGGATGCAGGCTAATATTTCAATGGCACTGGTACAACCACTATGAATGCACTGTACCAGCTGTATTTAAAACAGCTCTAACAAGGTTTAAGTTGTTAACAAGTCAATCAGCCAAAGCAGACTTCTCTAGGTTAAGAATATACATATTACTTAAGTCTGAACAACTGAAAAGACTGCTCACACTCCGCCTTTTCATGCACTTCAGTATAGCTGTTGACTCTCTGCTGCTCTCTCTCATCAGATAGCTGTGATGTAGTTAGAAGCACCCAGCATCACATCCTTACTTCTCTATGCTGACTATTTTGAGGGATGAGAGACCCTCATGCCACCAATTCTAAGGCTTTATCTGCATTTGGAAATCTTTTGAAGCAAGTCTTCTACAAAACTTCAGAGTAGAAGCTGCTTCCACTCTACCTTTCCTCATTGCTTTTCTTCCTGCTGTTGCTATTTCTCAGAGCTTCATGATCAAGTATGGCCTTTCAGAGGAGTGCTTTGAGTATAATTTTAATGAAGCTTAGTCTTATAATGGCGTGCAATTTAACCGAGTATCCATAAATATTTGGACTTTGAATTTCTTGTTCTTGACTGAAGCACAAAGCACCTGCCTGCTGCTGCTATGGCCCATAAAGCATTCTAGATATTATGGTCGTGGATAACATGAAACTTTTTAAAAAGAAAGTTAGCATAATTAGAGCTCTTCATTTTCTCAAGGCATCAGTAGAAGGTCAGACTTAAGGTGATCTGTTCTTGGTTGTCCCAAAGTTGTGCACTACTAGCACATGTAATTTTTTTTTTAAGGAGGGTAGAATTTTAGTAGCATGTAAATACTGCATATGGAGGAAAACTTTACCATCTTTGAACATTCTGAAGCTCTATGAAAAGTTAGGAAATTGAAAACTGGACATTGCTTGAAAGCCTTCCCTTTACATATCCACTAGATGTGAACTCTCCCTTCATTCTCCCATTGCACCTACCTTGATTCAGGCAGTTTGGACAAAATTAATTCTTAAAAGTCCATTCCAGCCTTGGACTGTTTATGCTTAGGCCTAAAGAAGGGATGTCATCATAGGTAAGTGCATGATATGGCAAGACCTAAAGTATATCCTGAGGCCTTCTTGAGCAAGAAGAACAGAAAATACTAGTGGTGTCTCCATCACTTATTATGGAAAATAATAATTTAAAAAAGCAGATACACTTGAGCTCTCTGTAGCACTTTATAAGTAAAAATACATAATTCCACTTTCTACTACAGAAGGACCAGTACAAACCAGTATGACAACTGGCACAAATGGGAGCTTTAGAATGGGTGAATCAACATTCCCTTCCAATACACACTCATGTTTATATACATATATATGTGTATATGTATGTATGTATATATACATATATTCACAAGCTAAATGGATGCATATCTCAGAAGCTGCATGTGCATAAAGATAAAAGAATCCCTAACAGTAACACTAAGATCCTTCATGGACACTTACTTCAGAAATCACTGGAAATATGCTTGAAATTTCTTCATGTAAGAATGTTAAATTTAGGAAGGTTTCAGTGTATCAGCTGCCACTCTACGTTTATACAGGGTTTCTGTTCTGCCCTTGCTTAAAAGTAACCAGTCACAAAAACTTTTTATTGAATGATCTTTGAAGTTATTACTGACACCATTGTGTGATATAGTTCACCTCTGCCCAGACACCACGGCAAGGCAATACACTGCTCAGCCATGTCCCCATCACATTCCTCAGTAGCCCCTGTCGCTGCTTACAAGATGAACAGGCAAAACCGAGGCCCTCGGTTAATAACCAGGTCAGCAACCCCTCGGCAAGCGAGACCGCTCTCCACAAAGCTGCCAAGGACCTCTGCGATCTCCCAGAGGGCAGCGGTCCCACACGACAGGGAACGGGCCTTTCCCGCTGCTGCTCGGCTCCTGGGGAGGGACCTGTCGGCAGCCCCAGCCGCGGGAGAGCAATGGAAGGGGGGCCGCTCCCTCCAGCCTGCTTCCCCCGGGGGCGAGGGGCGGCCGGGACACAACGTCCCCCGACTGCGGCCTGCAATGGACACCGCGCTCGGCGGCCCTGCCCTGCCCGGGGCGCCGCGATACGAGCGGTCCCTCCGGGGCCGGCAGCTCCCTCCCCGCCGCTCGGAGGTCTCTGCCCCCTCGAAGAGGAACGCGGGGTCCGAGGGCTTGGCGGGAGAAGAGCGCCGCGACCCCTCAGCGCCCGAGCTCCCGGGGCGCCGCGGGCGGGATCGGCCCGCGATTCCCCGGCCTGTCGCTAAGAGCCGCCCGAGGAGACCGCGGCCTGCAGCGCCCGGCCAGGCCCCGGCCTCAAGTTGCCTCCTTCCCCTGCCGCCTCTCGGAGACCGGAGGCGGGGAAGCAGGAAGAAGCACCTGCGCCAAGCGCTGCTGGGGTGGGGAGAGGCGGCCAGCCGGCCGCCGAGCCCCGCAGCCCCTCCCTGGCTGGGGGTGCAGACCCTTTCCCCGTCGTCCGTGTCGCAGCTGATGTCAAGCCCTCGTCTCCCTCCTACCTGACAGCATCCCCCACCCCTATGGCTCCCTCAGCCCCCGGCAGGCAACAGAGGGGACCTTAAGCCAAAAACCATCAGCACAAATATATCCCCCTCTTTCACAAACGCGCCCTGCAACGGGAGGGAGGAGGAACAAAACAAAACCCGACTCCCCTCCCCCAAAAGAAGATGGGGTGGGGGTGGCCCCAAAGTGACCAAGTCCCTCGATTAAACCGACCCGGTTCCCGCCCGATGCCGAGCGGTACTGCAGCCCCCCCGGCCAAACTCGGGGCCGCCGCCTGCCCCCGGCAGCGATTGCTGACCCCCGGCCCGGGGCACGGCGCTGACAAATGTCACCCGGTGCCCACAATGAGCGCCGCGGGGCTGCTTCTTCTCCGTCGCCGTCCCCCCAAAATAAGAAAATCCTCTTTTAAGAGGAAAGACACGCGAGCCATCAAATAAAAAGGCACCCCTAGCTCCCACCCCCAGCGCCCGGGAAACACTCTCGTAAAAACTTTGACCAGGGCTCCCCCCCTGATAATAGTAGAATTTAAAACCTGTCAACCATTTTAGATCCCTACTTGAGAAAACATCATTCCCGGGCACCGGTGGATTTGGCAAACGGCTCTGAGCAGCGCTGCCGCGGCTCCCCTCCCCCGGGCCGCAGGGGAGGCGGCCGGGGAGGAAGATGCTTCCTGGGGAGGGGGTGGCGGGAGGGGGTGAGGGACGGGAGCGTTCGCTTTACCTGAGACCAGCCACTGGCCTCCATTGTTGGAGAATTCAATGGCATTGACACAGCCGAAGTGGCCCAGGAGGTCCTTCTTGTAGAGGTTCCTGCAGCCCCGCAGGCGTCTTCGCTGGAAGTCTTGGGTGAGCAGGGGGTCCCCCTCCAAGCCCCGCTGGGACAGGAACCCCACCACCGACCGCATGCTGCCCCCCCGGCTGCCTCTCCTCCTCATGCTGCCGCCTGCGCCGCTCCCCGCCGCTCCTTCCCCCGCCGCCCCTTCCCCCGCCGCCGCCTCCCCTCCCCCGCTTCCCCCCTTGTTATGGTTATGATGATTTTTCTTTAGCCAGCCATGGCAGAGAGGTGTTAGACACTCCGCCGCTTCCTGATCCCGCTGGCTCCTCCCCGCTTCCCTCAGCAGCTGATCCTCAGCTGCAGCCCGCGCCGCCCGGCCCGGCTCTAGCGTGGCGCCGCCGCCGGTTAACTCGCTGCTGGAGCGGCGCGGGGGACAGACACACTCGCCCCTGCGGGGGGACGGTAACGTTCTCCACTCCGGGGACGGACGGACACGTTCGCCTCTCCAAGGACCTCCTGGGGCAAGGACACATTCGCCGCCGCTGCGGGAACTTGCAGGGGACCGGCCACACTCGCCGCTGCGGGGACCTTTTGGAGGAAGGACACGTTCGCCGCTGGGAGGACCTGCCGGGGAGCGGGTACACCCGTCACTCGGAGGAGCCGCGGGAGGACGCGTCCCGCCGCCGCTCAGCCGGCCCGGCTGAGTGACCTGTGCCGCCTGCAGCCCCGCGGCCGGCGGGGAGGTGGCGGCGGGCGGGCAGGTGCTCCCGCGGAGCCGTGAATGGGAAGGGAGCGCTCCGGAGCCACGGCCGGCCCGCCCGCCCGCCTGCCTTGAGGCAACGGGCGGGCAACGCACCGGAGGGAAGATGAGGGGGAAAACCGCTCAAGTGCCGGGGCGGTTTGCAATGGGGCTTGTCCTCTGTAAATGCTGAGTGATTTCTACGGGAATTGAAAGCATTATAAAAGCATCTAAAAGGGCTTTAGAATTTGGTTTGGTTTTTTGGTTTTTTTTTTGGTTTTTTTTTTTTGTTATGGTTGTGGTTGTTTTCTCTATGATAGTTATTATGGGTTTCATAGTTTGCTCTCTCCTGCTCCTTCCCGAGCAACACTGAAAACAGGAGGGTCGCCCCATCAGAAGTGAGTCAGTAGATCTTTCTGGAGCCCTTGGAAATCTGCTCGAAGTACAGATGAATATTCTTCTCTTACCCTGCAGTGTCAACTAAACCCCAAAACACAGCTGGCTAACCAGGTAGAAGTGACCTGTGTTGTCCTTCACTGTCTAACAATACCCCAACCTTTACCTTACTGGAATAAGAATATCTTTTTTCTTTCACAGGACCCTGTACTTCTCAGGTAACATTTGATGCCATGTCAAGCAACAGGAGTGTCATTCAAAGAGTGATGTCCATGAGGCGCTGCACAGACCCCCAGTCCCACCTTGCAGCTGACTGCATGCTGCCTGTGCTCAAAATGAGCGGCTTGAAACTTTCAGGTCTGTATTTCCCCATGGCACTAGGGAAGATACAGTTTTCAGAAGGTGAGAGGAATTAGCCTGACCATCCTGGCCATTTTTGTGTAGCACTGCATCTGCTGGGAATTAGGAGTCTTGAAACTTTAAAATAAGCAGGGGGGAAAACCCTCCCTGACATAAACTGTGATGTGGCAAGGTGACTGAGTACTCTTAGACTGCTGCCATATTCCAGTGACAGCTTTTCCATAGAAACAGAAATTACTTCATTATAAAAAGTCAGTTACGTGCTTTGGGTTTCTTCTTGGATAAGATTATAGAAAGAGCATCAAATTCTGCATAGACCAAGCTTTTTATTTGACAACACTATAGCCTTAATTTTAACACATAAGAAAAGTAATTAAAATCTTTCTCTTCTAATTGGGAATAAAAAAAGAATGTAAGAAGTTACATTAACAGTGTTAACATTAACAATTAACAATGCTTCACAACTGCAGTGAAAACAAAGCAGTTAATCTCTTCTAATCTGAACTGTACATAAGGATGTTTTCTAGTTACAGTTGTTGATGGTCAACTACTGCAATGTAACATGTCTAGCCACCCTCAGTATAGAGAGGCAAAGACTATCCATCATGTTTTGTGTTTATTACCTTAGCTTCAGACACAAGTAAGCTTCAGACATTGCTATAAAATCATTTTTTATATCTTTGTTGCTTGCATGCCATGACATTCTGCACCATTACAATTATATCAGAAACTGTTGCTCACTCAGCAAGATTTCACTTTTTCCCCTTTCCTAAAGTATTGTTCAGGTTGAATATCTTTGAGTAACTTTGGTTTCTGTACTGAAATAAACATGCAATATAATAAAATCTCCAGTGCTTTTTCTTCCACGTTCTGGATCCAGTCTCCAGGAAAATTATGTACTTAAATGTTTTTGCATAGAAATAAAACTATTTCCTAAGCCCCCAGTTCCAGGACCTTTAAAAAAGATTTAACTGAGTTTGTTTTTGTTTTGTTGGGGTTTTTAAAATCACATTTCTAAGCAGTCAGAATTTAAAAGAAAAATAATAGCAGACTGTCAATCTGTTCTGCTCAATGACATGACCATATAGGTTAAAAAACTGTATTGTGTTCTTTTCACTCTCTTGATTCCTTTCTTTGATTTAATTTTGAATATAACACCTAAGGAAGTTATCATAGCCTATACAGGTGATATCTTCCTTGGGCAGTTACTGGTGTCTATGTTAATAAAGCCAGAGTGCTGTTATCTCTCCAAAGCACATACACTGTTGTCCTGAGTCATACTGAAGTAACATCAGTGAAGCATCTTTGCTTTAACAGGAACATTCTGCAGCTTGCAATGGAATCGATGTACCAACAGTAGTTAGTCAAACAGATCAAACTTCATCAAGTTGCTGTTCTGGGGGACATGTTAGCATGGGGGTGCTATACTGAGACTAGTTGTCACAAACCAAATTGGACTGAGCCTGGCCAGACTCAAAAGGCACACAGAGCCAGAGTCTGTCTATACACACTGCTTGAGCTGCTTAATTCTGTAGCATGTTCATAGTCTCCTCCATGTCTCAAAAGCAGCATGAAACGAAGCACAAAAATGTTTTGCCTGGAATTTCAACAAGTAGGCAACAGAGTGGAGGATTCAACTGGAAAGGAAATAGGAGATAATGAACAGAGTGGTGACTTGCTGTAGATGGCCTTGGGAATGAAGGTAAGTAAATAATGTTTGATGCAATACAGAAGAGGGAACTAGGAGAATCCTTAAAATAGAGAAGTGATGTGGTTAGAGTAATGATCTATGTAAACAGTCTTGTGTTGCAGTTTCAGAGTTGTTAATTCCAAGGTTGTGCAGAGCTGAGTGTCTCAGCAATACCAAATTGATCTGGATGAGGTATGGCAATAGTGTCACATTACTCTCATATTAGCTTCTGTCTATGCTACAGATTTTTGGTTCTGCCTCTGGAAGGACTCACAATAACTGATCAGGGTTTACTGTCTGCTGGTACAAAGTTACCCCTTCAACATTTTTTCTGAACAAATTTGAATTGGGAGAATCAGTTAAGTTGCATTAGTTGTTTCTATTTGATGGCTGAGGTGTATTGATCATTAATAGGAGGCCTACAGACAGCTTTGCTCTGTTGTCAGACTGTGGCATTTCCAGTGGCTGTTGTGTTAGGAGCTGTATTGGTTAATGTTGGAGGGAGAGGTATTAGGGCAGTCTTTGTATATCAGCAAGAGAACAAGGGTCTTAGCTGCAAGGATGTTTTGGAGGGCTGTTTTGGAGCTGCCACATGGAAGTATATACCCTGGGTGCTAGGATTTACAAAGTCATTTCAGTCAGACCTGACAGTTGACAAACAAGCTTGAGTGGCAGATAAACTGGTGATGCTATCCATGGATACTCACAAAGAAGATAATAAGAGGGCTTTCAGGGAAGAGTTCTAGCTCTGCTGAGCTCTAATTTCCTGCTAGTCATTCACAGAAGAGAGAAGACCCTGTTTTGAGTTCGGACAGGAAGAGGTATCTCATCTGAAATACAAATAAATTAATATCTTTCTGCAGATGATTTATGGATCTGCTCCTTTCCCCAGAGCTAACTCAGAGATAATGTAGGAGGGTAACAGAAGACCAAGGATACAGTTCTCTGAGAGTCTGTCAAACACTAGGAAGTCTTAAATAGGTAAAAAGTATTTAAGTGAAGCATGATTGATTGTGTCAGGTGAGAAAGGATGATATTTAAATATTCTTTTTGGGGTTCTGTTGAACCTTTGATTGGCTTTGGTTAATCCAGAGTGGAAACTGAGAAGTTTGAACAGTGATAGTTGGATGTCTATGGAGTGAGTCAGAGAGAGTGAATGTGTAATTAGGAAAGTAGAGCTGAGTCAAGGCTTTTATTCATTTGCTTATTTATACCATTTTTTTTGAGGGTATATAGAAAGAAAGGGTAAACCAATAAGACTACATCATATTTTAGCCATCTCATTTTAAAAAAAATAATTTTGCTTGTGTAATTTATTCCCTCTAGTGAAAATTTGGTGGCTTCAGGGTTTCTCTCCTTTTGCTGACTTTAATGGACCAGAAAGGTAGGAAAAACAAGGATTTTTTTCTCAAATGTCTCCTCTTGGGGCTTGCTGTTCTGCTATGTAGGTTTAACATGCAGCTAAGCGAATCTAATGATTTCTGGCCACTGAAAAGTGGCTTTATTTTTTTGTGGTTCTGTTCTGTCCCTTTCTTTGTGCTGATGCTGCTACTTATTGGGCCTGCTTGTCTGCCATGTGTTTATTTGGCTCATGGAAGTGTCCCAATGAGTGCCAAAATCAGCACAAGCTAGTCTGGAGTACCCAGCTGGGAGATGAGTTTTGGAGATGGAGGATGTCATGTTCTTAGCAGCCATAAACAGTGAGGCTGACTCAGAGTGCCTTCTGAACTGAACTACTGGGGTAAGCTAAGCAGCTCTTCAAGAAATGGAATTGTGAAATTCATCTCTCTATATAGGCAATGAAAAGAGTTGGCAATTAAGGAAGAAATACATTGATGATGATTGATGTTAATACAACTCATCCTCATGGGATTATCTGGCATTTTACGCCTCTGAGTTTTTTTCAGATTCTTTGCAAAACCTGCAAACTGTCAGATCCCTTTAGTGAGCTACCACTGACTCATCTTTTGGCTTAAGATGTAGTTTCACTGAGATCTGGCTGTATGATGAATTAGTACCAGGAGTTAAAACCAGAAGAAAACACAGGTTTTTGCTGTGCTAGCTTTCTGCTCACTTAATTCCTTGAATCAAGCAGGCACCAGTATTTGCAGAATTGAGACAGGGAGAAGGGGGAAACAGAATTGCCTTTTCAACAGAAGCTAAACCTTCTATCCACCTGGTTGCAGTGTGAGACTCCATCTTTAGGACAGGGCTTCACAGCTGATTGAAACTGCTCTCATTCTGATTTCTTGAGGAAAGAAACTCTACTGCCTTCCTGGTATCAACCCTGTTACAACAAACCCTGCTCAAAGTGGCTTATTTGCATATGTAGTCATGGTGTTACTAGCATCAACAGAAGGAAGATAAATTACATTAAAAGTTGAAATGTGAGTTTGGCTTTTTTCTGTAGCTTGGGATGAGGCCCCAAAGACAATGTTATTAATGAGCTAGTGGGGACTACATGCAGCTCTCTGCTCATTGTCTGCTACCAGCAATTTCAGTGTTCACTTAGGCCTCTCTCCTTTGATATTCCATGATCATTGATTTTCCTTTGAACACTGACTCATTTACCCTAGTCTTCTCCCTCCTAAAGGATGAGCTAATGTCATTATAAAAATAATTATTTTTTCTGTGATCAGCAGAACAAGTGAAGCCTGGTTTCCTATGGACTTGACCTGATGTGGTACTGCTGTGTGGATTCTCATATGTATACTAAGCAGTGTCTGCACATGCTTACCATTTTATCAGTGACAGCTTTATTAGGACCTGTTTCATCCATTTGGCTTTGCATTTCACTTGTTACCTTTGTACAAATTTAGATGGAATTTAGCAATGGTTTAAACATGCTTTTTTGGCAAGGAAAGTGGGGGAAGTAATGGGACCGAGAGGCAGAAACACTAACGTAGAATAATTTCGTAAGCCTTCTTTCCTTAGGAAATCAGCCTAAAAATTAGTCTTTTGACAGAGACCTCTGCAGAGACCTCACATCAGGCTACAGACACAGAAAAGTAAATGTTGCTGTTTACGATGTAAAGGCTTCCAGTTACCTGCTGTAACAGATTTCTTATAAGTAAGGCTAAGCCAGCAGCTGGTGTTTACTCACTTGGTTATCTTCTCATCTTCAGCAATGTCCCAATCAGGTTTTGGGAACTTTTGGTTTGTTTGGTTTTGGTTTGGTTTTTGTTTGGTTGGGTTTTTTTTTTGTTTTGGTTGTGGTTTTTGTTTGTTTGGTTTTTTGTTTTTGGTTTTTTTTGGTGTGGTTTTTTTTTTTTTTTTTTGCCAGAATGCATTCATGCATCAGTTGCTTTCATTTAATATTATTAATATTATTAAATAATTTTACAAATTATTTTTAATTTAATCTTTATACTTGAATAAATGGCTATGTAGGTATAAGACAAGCTGTTAAAGAGACTTGTGGCTTACAGGACTCTGTAATGTCAGTGATGCCATGAAAAATAAAGGCTTTAAATGCAACCAGGGATAGAATCCTCTTACTTGGAGAAAAGCCAGCATCTTCTCTGTGAGACTCTCACTGTGAAATTAATATTAGGGTATTTTATTGCATTTTTCTCTATTGTAACTTTACACTTCTATTATTTCAGAAACTAAAATAAATTATTTGCAGATTTGTTCAGTATTTGTGCTTATCTTGAGCTCTGACAGAGTTCTGTTAAGGATGCCTTGCCTACCCCACAGTAGGGCAGCTGGATCCTGGAGCCCAGCTGCATCATCCTCTTGGTTCTCTGTCCAAACACTTGGGCCTTGAAAGGTCTGTTGTGTCCCCAGGTATTACCTTTTGTCCTTGAACTGGTTTACAGATGGATCAGTTCCATGATTTTCTGACTCTTACATTACAGATATGTACATGCTGGAGCAAGGGAGCAGGGAGTGAGCAGTCAGTCACAGGTACAACAGGAAATGTGGGACTGTACATCCAAGTGGCAATCCAGGTTTATGGTAGATTCCAATGACCATACAAAACAAAGCACTGTACCTTGAGGGATATGTGTGAAGGGAAGAGAGAGGGAGAGAAACAGGCAGAACATGTCCATCTGAATGTGAGAACTCAGGTACTGCCAGACCCCTCCAGCTTTCTTTCCTGAGCATGCACATGATGCATCTTTCTTTTGAGCACAAGTCGTGAGAAACTTCAGAGTAGTGCTGGCTCCTGCTCAGTGACCTGCAATTCAGCTGGTCCAGCTGTGTCTGGTGCATTGGAGCACAGGGGATGGATGGATGGATGGATGGATGGATGGATGGATGGATGGATGGATGGATGGATGGATGGATGGATGGATGGAGAAGCTGGGGCCAGGCTGTGACTGAAAGGAAGATGCAGACCTTCCCTCTAGAGGAGAATGAACCAAAGACAAGGTGTGAGTTACTGCAGTGAGATTGCAATGCTTTGTAACTCAGTGAATTAATATAAAAATGAATAAAAGTCTTGTCACTGTAGAGCAAGACTGAGAGGCTTTGCAGAAACACTTATGATACAGAAGCTGTAACTATAAGGTATAAAGCATTTGTACATTTAAAATACAGATGCAAGTCAATGGAAAACAAAACTCTGATTCTACCCCAGCACCAGTGAGACCTGATATGGCCACACCATGCTGGTATAGATCAGGTCATTAGAACAAGTACCTGCTTAACCATTAATAGCCTTGTCATCTTATTTCTGATAAGGAGATGACCTTATTTGCTTAAAAAAGTGTTCTGGAAATCACCTGTTTTCCTGGTGAGCTATCAAGATGTCTGTACCTCATTCATGAGTTAAGAAAAAAAGAAGGGAGAGAATAAAGATGAGTTGCAGACTAAAAAAAATACTGCCTCTATAGAAGATTTTTGCCATTGCCAGCCATTAGCCTCTTTGATGCACTCTTTGGACAATGTGTCTGCTAAATACCAAATCTCTGCTAGGGAGATCCTCCTACCCTGATGACTCTAAGTGGCAAAGTTAAAACAAAATTTGATGCTGTCAAATTGTTAAATTGATTTAACACAGTATTTTCTGTGAGTTCAGTCTCTACTTCAAATACATGCAGCTAGTTGGAAAGCTAACAGCACAATATCTCGGAGATAGTGGGAAATGCAAAGGAATTTGAAGAAACTGAGTGCTCAGATCCTCTCATTTGCAACGGAGTTTGGGCTGGAAACTCATTTGCTTTTTAGCAGTGATGACCTCAAACCTTGATGATTGTAACTCTGGATACAGCAGCTGCCTGTACACTCACTGTCCGGGTTTTGTGGTGTCACTCTTCTAACGTTCGTATTTCTCCGCACACACGGCGGGAACAATCACTTGTCATGTTTAAGTGACATGTTCCTCTGTTAATTTCTTAACACTCTCCATTTGATTTGCCACTTTGGAGGTGGCTGCGATTTGTATTTATTTTCCTGGCTGCCTTTGTTCTTCACTTCCCATTCTATCTGGTCCCTCCTGCCCCGCGGGTCCCCGGTGCTCTGCGTGTGGGTGACTTCACGCCCGCTGCGGCTCGCTCCTCAAGCCCGCCCTAGCCGGAGACAACAAACCGCACTTTTCTCTCCAAAAATCTCCTTTAAAAAGAGCTGGATTTTCAGTATTCGTGCCAGCATTTTGCCCCGGCTGAAGGCACGTTGGAGCTTGCCCAGCGACACAGCCGCCTCGTCACTAGCTGCCGTACAACATGGCGGCGCCCACGGCCCGCTCGCACCACCGGCACAGAGGAAGCGTCCGCCACTCTAAGGTTCCCGGTGTGTGTGGCGACTGCCCCGCGGGGCGTTCCTGCAGCCGGACGCAGCCGTTCTGCGGGACGCAGGCAACGGGCGGATCCGTGGGCGCCCGGCGGGGCCGCGGGCGGGCGGCGGGGCCGGGCGCGGGGGAGAGGCTCCTGCGCGCATCCCGGGGAGGCCGCGGCTGCAGGTGCGCCGGTGCGCGATCCGGTGCGCCCGCGGCCTCCCGCATGCTCGCTCCCGGCGTTCGGGCCTCTTCCCGGGGTAGATAACCGCGACCGAACCTAAAGCGGGCAGTGCGTTCCCCCTGGTGCCGAGAGGAGCCGCGGACGCCCCCGCCTGCCCCCATCCCACCGGGCCTGGCAGCGGCCCGGAGGAGCGCTCGGCTGGGAGCCCGGGCCCGCCCCCGGGCCTTGGCCCGCCGCTGCCGCCGGGACTGAGCGGGGGCCGGGGTGTCTTATCGGGGCTTCTCCTGCCCCGGCGGGGGATCACAGGCACCCCTCGGTTCTCAGAGGGGTAGTGGCTGTTGAACCGAGGGAGAGGCCGTCGCTGCGGACGGGCTCGTTGCACCCGGTGTTCGCGCTCAGTTTACGGGGTGGCAGTGAACGACCTGTTGCTTTGGGGGTGCTCAGGCAGGTGCTGGGAGCGGCTGTGCAGCGTCGATGCTGGAATAGTGTCGACACCCGAATTCTCCTTGTGAGGAAGTGTGCGCAAGGACAGCCCTTTACAAACAACGTGGTGGGTTGGGATGGAGGAGCAGGATTGATTCCAGTTTATTGACGGGGTACTAAACTTCTGTGTGGTAGAGGGACAGCTAAATAAAATGGTGCTGTTTTAGGGCTTTTCAACGCCGGAAGGCCATTTGGCCCTAGTATGGATGTGAATGTAATGGATAAATAAATGCCTCTTATTTACTAAAGCATGAACAGACATGCTTATTCTGCAGCAATTTCATTTTGCCCTTGTTTAGGTTGATCTAGTTACAAACTGAACTAAAAGGTGTTGATAATAACCGTGACTAGTTTATTTTTGGAATAGCAGAGTCTGTGGAAGCACCGAGTTGCACCAGTTTAATGGATTCTCTTTAAGGTTTTTAGTGGTGTGATCAACAGCAGCATTTGGTCTCCTCTTCCTGTCCAGTCCATCACTGCAGCAGTCTGTCCACAGGCCCCCAGTCTATCAAAGTGGGACCCAGACCTTTTTTCTGTCAAGATTACAAGTTATGGCTAGAACCTTATGATAGCATTGCATGTGTTTAATATCTCTAAACACATTTTAATAAGTTGTCTTTAATTTCTTCCTCTCTTATTTTTCTCTGCAGGCCATGATGAAATCCCACAATGCTGTTTTGAGAGGATGAGGTGAAGGGGGAGAAAGCACAATAAAAAATGGCCAAGCAAACAGCCGTGACAATTACTTTGGCCACCCTGCTGGGTGTTGCGCTGGGGGGCCTGGTTTTGTGGAAAGCGACCCAGCGTCGGAAAGGAAAAACACGCTGTAGTGGTCAGCAAGAGGAAGAAGCAGTAAAGTCAGGAGATGAGAAACTCATTAAGGCAGAGGATAAGAAGGTGCTTTCCTTCTTCAGATCTCCCACCTTTTTCTGGATAGAGAGGACCCTTGGTGCAGACATAGTGATAGTTTCAGAGCAGGAGGAGTGGGATCATGTTGAACCATTGCTGAAGAAGGAGCTAGAGAAGTGGCCGGTTCTTGGAATTGATTGTGAGTGGGTGAGTGATCAAGAAGCGCCTCTCCTTCCTTTAGATTGCAAATTGCATGGGGAAATCATTGAAGGTGGAGCAATTTCTTTGCTTAAACAGATACCACTGGGTTGACTATTGAATCTGTGATTGTCTGTCATGATGGCAGTGAAGCAGCTGCTAGTTTTGATTCTTCTTACATTTAAATAATGCTAAGTTTTTAATTCACCAGATGTATTTGTTTACTGAGTTCCTGTGATAAATTGACTTTACTAAATATAGTAACAATTGTATGGCTAAATATAGCGCTATATGTTTTGTGCAATATCTCTTTAAAGGTGATTTACTAGAATCACTAGGCTTACACTATTTTAAATCCAGCTACATATTTAAGAAACAATATCTTAAGAATGTTAAGTCCAAAAAGGAGGATTATGCTGATACGTAGATAAAACTCACTGGGACAACCAGAAAACAAAGTTCCTCTTCTGCTTGTACATTTACATGTGTGATATCTCAAACAGGCTTAAAGTAATTTATAAAGCCATTGTTTTGACTGGAAATTATTCACCCCACAGTCATATAAGCCACAGCTAAACAACGTGTTTGCCATACACATTTATATAGTGGGTGGCTTTGTGCTGAAATGGATTCAAAAGTATTTCTGATATCTTCCACCAGCTCAGCTGTTCAGGGGAAGGGTGAAAGGGGAAAGATTCTCTTTTGGGAATGTGGCAAAAAGTAGCTTGGGCACAGTAATACTGTGAAAAAGACCACATAACTTGTCATGAATTTTTAGAGACATGTAACAATACTTGACCGTGTAAACTGATAAGTATTTTCTGCTTTCAGTGGCCTTTTTTGCAATTTGCTTCAGCTCCAGTATTACTAATAATACAGTAACCTGGACTCTCATTTTTTACTTCATTACAGGTATCTGTGGAGGGAAAAGCAAATCCTGTATCCCTGTTGCAGATGGCTTCTTCCAGTGGCCTCTGCATTCTTGTTCGGTTGCCCAGGCTTGTTGCCAGTGGCCAGACTCTTCCAAAGACCCTGCTGGACATCATGGCAGATAGTGCTGTGTTGAAAGTTGGGGTAGGGTGCTGGGAAGATGCTTGCAAATTGCTTAATGATTATGGTCTTCCAGTCAAAGGGAGCATGGACCTCCGGTATTTAGCCATGAGACAGCGGTAAGTGCCTGAAGACAGAGGTAGGTCCATTTGAGTTGGAAATATTTCTTAGGTGATTTGCATAAGCTGAATGATATCAGGCTGGTGTCTGGAATTCTTAGGGTGGCTTTGGAGAATGGGCATTGATAGCTGCAGCCCAAGAGCATGTCATGCTTCTATTCTGTGAGCTTAATGGAAATGAAATCTTAATGAGGATTTAATTTGCTAATTGTGTCCATTAGTCTTCTCTCACAGACTGATACCTTTGTGGGCTTCTCTGTGTACTGTGCTTCAGCTTTTAAGAAGTCCAGGCACAGTGATGTAATGCAGTAAGAATGAACACTGTGTCAGCAGATGTTTGAATGCACTGCCGAGAAGTGTGAGTTAAATGTGCCCAGGGCATGTAAGTGGCCTGTTGAATTTCAAGATTTCTTGAAAAATTACTAAATAAACCAGTTCGAATTTTCCCTTTTAATAACAGTTCTTCTATGGAAAAGTTACACTTGTGATGCCATTTTCTTATCTTTCACTCTTCCTGCAACAGATGTTTTACTTGCAAATATTCTTCATGTACAATTATATGTGTGTCTGGGTGTGGTGTTAGTGATCTGGGCCATACTTTGCTGACCTGTTGGTGCCTTTTTAGCACTGAGGATGGACTTCCTGTCTCTAGTGGCCAGGATTCTTCCAAGTCATTCCTGGTTCTTGGGCTTCTCGTGAATCCCTCGGACAAGTGGTCCATCACTGTATGATGGACTTCTTTAGTTCAGAAGGGAGTAGTTCAGAGCCAAACACTTCAGCCTTAAATGTTACTAACTCCCAGCCTTTCCTGCTTTGCATATTGCAGACACGAGATAATTACTAAATCTAGAAAGGACATTTTAGTAGAGAGGAGGGAGAGGGCCTGTAAAGCTGACAGGCAGCTGCGTGCTGTTTGAGTCATGCATCATGTGCATTGTGTTCTCACAGGTTCAGGCTGTATGAGGCCATCTGAATTTGCATGAGTGTATAGTTTCATTTTTAATATATTTGTTTCACTATCTTTGTTGAATTGAAGGAAGGATCTACTTCACAACTGCCTTAGCCTTAAGTCTTTAGCTGAAAAAGTCCTGAACTTCCCGCTTGACAAATCTCCTCATGTGCGTTGCAGCAACTGGGAAGCAGAAGAACTGACACAAGATCAGGTGTGTTCTCCACTTCAACTTACTGTTTTGGGAGGAAAAGTAACCTTCTTAGTTGCAAAAGAGGCTTTACAACAGGGAGATCTGAGCCTTTTCAAATTATACCTCCAAACCTTATGTGTGACAGGGCCTAAAATTAATTTCAGACTCACTGCCTGCATTTCTCTCCTTTTCCATGAAGATAGTTTTCTGCTATTCTCCCTGGATTCTTTAGCCTTGTTTTCCTCTAGTCCTGAAAGATCTATGAGGCAAGATCCCTTGAAGAAATATTGCCAAAACCTCACCTTTTTATTATTTTCTTCAGTCTGTAGCAGTCGGTGCAATATTAGAGAGACACTGGAAATCTTGTTCACCTTCTTTAGAGCACTGAGTTTTCCCCGACTGCCGCGTTTCTTTAGTCAAGCTGCACATGCCTGCAGAAGCAGTGACCGGCAGAGGGCGTGACAAGACAAAAAACCATGCTGAATACTCTTAGCCGGTGTGCTAAAAGGGAACTTTTCATTAAGGAGGGATTGGTGGGGTAGGAGGATATCTGACCTAAATATATTTCCAGTCCCTTGCAATTCTTGGGGGCACTACCCCAAGGTAGTGGGATGTGGTGTTGTTATGAAAATGCCACTCAACTGGCAAAACTTCATGTAAACTTCAAAAGGAAATGAATCCAGCTTCTGGTGTTCTGTACCTTGTGCTAAAGACTGATAATGCTGGGAGTATTTGCTGTTTGTCAATATCTTAATTTCTGTGCTTTTCTGCAGGTTCTCTATGCTGCTAGGGATGCCCAGGTCTCAGTGGCTGTGTTCTTCCATTTGCTGGGATTTACCAGCCTCCCTGCTACACCTGAAGGTGAAAACTCTGTCACTGCTTGGGAGAAAGCACGGGGTAAATGCCAGGGCTTGGTGGATATCCCATTTAGAGCAAGAAAGAGTGGCAGCACAGGAGAGGAGAAGAGTGGAGAGGGATGTTCCCCTCAGAAAACAAAGAGTCGGAAATCTTGGGTGAATGGCCAGCCCTCTGGCAATCAGCAAATGAGAGATCCACGGAGGCAGAAGCGAAAGCCTCTGGGTGTGGGATATTCTGCACGGTGAGTATATTAAACACTGTTTAATGCTCTAGTCATTAAACAAAGTAGATCATATAAGCTAGGAAAGGGAACACAGGATCTAACAGTCATGGGGGTCAGATCCTGTGCCTGTTTTCCTCATTTTCCTCTAGGTGGTATTGAAAGCAGGGGCAGCACTTAGATCTCTACTTAGATCATGAGCAAGTTGAGGTGTTATCTTTAAGTTTTACCCTTCCTTCCATCCTTCCTGCCTTCCTACCATCCTGCCTTTCTGCCTGCCTGCCTGCCTGCCTGCCTGCCTCCCTCCCTCCCCCCCTGCCCCGTGGAAGCATTAGCCAGAGAGCAGAGTCCTAGCAGGCGGCAGTTGGCTTTCCAGGTGTTATTCTTGGGTGTCCAGGGTGTCCTGAGCAGGGCTAGGAGTTGCACTCGATGATCCTGGGGCGTCCCTTCCAACTCTGCATGTTCTATGATTCTGTAATTCTGCTGCCCAAACAGCTGTGCCCTGTCTTCTCCAAGGAGAAGGTGGCAACTGCACAAAGCTTGTCTTTTCATCAGGATCTGCCTCATGGACTGTTGTTTTTCCTTTGCTGTCCCATGTCACCATGGCTACAGAGATGGCAGGACTGAAAGCTGAGGTTAGCAGGGGTAAGACATGCTATGTGAGGTGCCAGAGGGCACAGGCAGGAACAGCCTGTGGTAGCAGCAAAGCAGTGCCCTTCTGGGTTGGCCAGGGGGCGAGAGGAGAGAATAGTGCTGCTTTAGCCTTGCAGAGGCAGCTGTTGCTGGATTCAGGATTTCCATCCTTGCAGGCGATTTTTTGGAGTGAATCCTAAATTCTTATGAGCTTTTGCTAGCAAGAGTTCAGTTGTTTTTAAATTAAAAACAAGTTTGAAAAGTTGCTTTAAGCTCAGTGCAGTGGAAGATGTGGGATATCTGTATGTTTGCTTTTGTTAGGATACAATCTAATAAAATTTATCACTGGACATAACTAAAATTATATGTAAATATCATTGGGAAATAAATACATTTTTGTATTTGTTTTCTTCTTTTTAAGTTTATTGGATTGGCAACGAAGAAATTTTAGTGTAGTCAATAGTATTGATTTCATTAGCAGTGATTAACAGTATTATGTTTTACAGAGCAAGTCCCTCATATTTTTTTTTATATTTTTTTTTGGAGGCTGTGTAATACAAAACAGGAGGACTGCATCTCATGGGAGGATTAAAATTTAAACAAAATTACATTCCAAGACAAATTAAGATCTCCCCATCTATGTTTATTTATTTTTTGTTTTTAACTGTGCCTGACTTCATGAGAGATCTGTAGACTCTCTGCTTTTTACAGTATTTACTGCAATGTGGCTCTGGTCTGTGATAACACTGGATGTGGTTTCAAAAGTCCTTTTTCACTCTTCCTTTCTGTTTAAGTCTGTTTAGTTTTAATGTTTATTCATTTAGAGTTGGGAAGTACTGAAATTATCATGGTGGCTGAGCTGAACTGTTGATGCTCAGTGGAAGGAGATAGTCTATGAATCAACCTTTATAGCTGGTAGAGCTCTGCTGAGAACAAATTTGTACAATCTCGCTGTAGAGAGGAAAGGAAACTTTTCTGCAGTGTGTTGTGACATGTCTGGCCAGTTCCTTCCAGGTCCTCTCTGAACCCAGCCTGCTCCATGCTTCAATTTTGTTTGAAGGAGGTTGGCAGAGTAAGGAAATGTTTTCTGCAAAACAGAGCCCTTCCACACACTGCCACAAACCGCCAGAGACTGCTCACGCAGGACTTCTTGTCACTGCCAAAGGCTGGCAAACTGTGTTTGGCACAGTTGTAGCAAACACACTGCCTGTGTTTGAGGGCATCAGCTCAGCTTTGTTCTCCTTAACTCATGTGTTCAAGTTCCCAGTGCTGCTGGAATGTTTTTGGACCATTTCTCTTGGGTGAATAAAGTAATTGCTATTCACACTAAATTTTAGAAAAGTTTTCATAAAAAACCATTAAAATCCAGGCTTAGGCAGCTGATCCTTGAAACTGCCTTGCCTGTAAGTTGATGCTCTCTTTGAGTTTATTCTTAGCTCATCATCCTTTGTGACTTCAATTCTCTTTTGTTTTCTAATTCAATTTTATTAAAATGCTGTCTTCATTGATGGCATCTCTTGAAAATTGGGATTCAAGTGTTAGAATTATGTTGGCAGCAGGAGAGCAAAGGTATCTTAGAGTCAGTTGGTGAACTCTGGATAAATTTTCAGATGTACTGCTTCTCTGAGCAGCAGACTGTGGAGTCTCAGCAGCCTCAAGTTTGTGTTTAGGGGTACTCCTGTGATTCAGAGGAAGCTGCTTGATCTGCAGTGTGACACACAGGGCTGTAGAAAGCTCTGGGTATTTTTGCATGCTATTATAGCTGCTGTAATACTGCCCTTGTTTCATAGAAAATCTCCGCTGTATGACAACTGCTTCCTGCATGCACCAGATGGACAGCCCCTGTGCACTTGTGATCGCAAGAAGGCTCAGTGGTATTTGGACAAGGGGATTGGAGGTAGGCATACCAGTTTTCCTGTTGGTATTTGAAATGTTCCTCTCTCCTCTCTCTCTCCTCTCTCTCCTCTCTCTCTCCTCTCTCTCTCCTCTCTCTCTCCTCTCTCTCCTCTCTCTCCTCTCTCTCCTCTCTCCTCTCTCTCATCTCTCTCTTCTTCCTAATGAAGCATGGATTTTTTTTGCATCCTTTCTTATTGGAAGTACTGTTGGGGATTCACTAGGATGACTCTTACGTTGTAGCATCATTATTTTAGCTCTCTAATACAATTTGTCTTGAATATTTTCTCTTTGCCTTTATCCTTTTAGAGCTAGTTAGCACAGACCCTTTTGTTGTGAAGCTGCGGTTTGAGCCTTCAGGACGTCCCGAGTCTCAAGTTGATTATTATCTGACAGTCAAAGAAAACCTCTGTGTTGTTTGTGGCAAGCGAGAATCCTATATCCGGTGAGTTGTTTAGTGGGTAGGAGAAAAATGTGTCTTCTAAAACAGGGCTGAGGTCTGCATCAAGTTTGGCATCCAGAAGCTTGGTTAGTGGCCTGAAACATTGTGCTTGTTCGTGTCCTGGGGAACATGAACAGGACACTGTTTGAGTGCTCTGCAGTTGTTTGGCTGTGTGAGACACTGAAGAGACCAGCCTTTCCTCTTACAGAGGCAGGAGATATTGATCCTAGGAGAGATCAAAGCATATGGAACATGTATGTGCTGCAGTTTGAGTAACAGGGGCAGCAGTGTGCTGACACACACTGGATGGGTGGCATACCCTTCCGAAAAGAGCTGTAGTATTCCTTCCACTACTTAATCCTTTATTTTTGAAAGGTTTAGGTGAGCCTGAAGCTCATGAGGTCAAAAAGAAGATTTTTCTCTTTGTCTTTTTGTCTGCTGCTGATTAGTTGAGAAGTATACTTCTCATGGTGCATTACTTGATTTTTTTTTTTAACAGTATGAATCTTTAATTGAAAGTGATGAATTTTTGGAATGGAAAAAAGAGAAATGCAGAAAATCTGGCAAGAGAACTACAAATGAAAAGAATAAAAATAATCACTTTCTGTACTATGTGTCCTGGTAATCTTTGCTTACCTGGACTTTTAGTTTTAGCTAACCCTTTCTGGAGCAGGAAGAGGAGGAACTGGGGAGCAGCAGCTCCAGACAAATACAATGAGCTGTCTGTTATGTCTTCTCTAGGAAGAATGTTGTTCCTCATGAATACCGAAGACACTTCCCCATCCAGATGAAGGACCACAACTCACATGATGTGCTCCTACTCTGCACATCCTGCCATGCCATCTCCAATTACTTTGACAACCACCTCAAGCAGCAGCTGGCCCGGGAGTTTGGGGCTCCCATCGGCTCCGAGGAAGGTGTGCGTCTCCTGGAGGACCCTCTGCGCAGGCAAGTGCGCTCGGGGGCGCGCGCCCTGCTGAATGCAGACAGCCTGCCTGACCCCCGAAGGGCAGAGCTGCTGCAAAGCATCAAGGACTTCTATAACACAGACACAATCACTCCAGAGATGCTCCAGGCAGCAGCTGGTCTGGAAACCAGGTATAGAAAGCCCATGTAGGCTGGATGTAAGGTTTTTAGTTGTTTATATTGCATTTCTTACTGGTTTTGGTTTTGTTTATACCCATCTCCCCTCAACCCACCACTGGTCTCTGAACTGCAGCTCTTGTTTCTTTCCCTCTTTCTCTTCCTCCTCACCAGTTGTCTGTTTTTGTTCTCCATCTTCCGCTCCAACATTTTTATACTTCTTCTGAAGGACAGATCAGGAAAAGAGTCTGATGGACAGTTATATTGGAAGTCTTCTCTTCTTCACTTTCTCAAAGTCTCCCCAAATATCTTTTCTTAACAAGTGTCTATCTCTGCATGAAATGAGTATTTTCTCCTTGTTATGCTTGCTGTTGTTTGTAAAGTGCAGATATTGTAACTCAGAACCCATACAGGCGGGGAATTCAGTGATAGGCTCAGCACTCTGAAGGCTCATGTAATTCTTGCCTTGAGGAATTTGCAGTCTCCTGAGGAGCTTGTAATAGACCTTAAGAGCTTTGTTTAGTGTTGCTGTAAAGAAGAACACTTTCTCTGTTCAGAGAAACCAGGTTTACAGTGTAACTGTGTTCCAGAAAGCAGTCTGGCATTGAAGCAAAGCTTAAAACTCTCCCTCTTGGTTAGCTTACCCTTTGTCTGTAATTAAACTCTGCAGCAGAAAGTATCTTCAGTGTCTTGCTGTTCACTGGAGACAGATCTGGAGTCTGACAGCGGGCTTGTGTGAAAATAAATTGTGCTTGTGTCCTGGCAGGATCTGCAATGAGAGCTACGTGCCACATGGACTGAAGGTGGTGCAGTGTTGTGCTAAAGGAGGCCTGCGCTCCCTTATGCAGCTGGAAAGACGCTGGCGGCAGCATTTCTTGGACAGCATGAAGCCCAAACACCTCCCAGAGCAATGGTCAGTGGACCATAACCATGTGAAGTTGATCCAAAAGTATGGGGAGGATCTTCAGATCAAGCTGTCATGAAACCAACTTCCTGGACGCTGGATAGTGTCTAATGGACATATGTAACTGAAGATGGGAAGACTGTTTTTATTTCTATGTCTCCACTAACACCTGGGGCCTGGGTTTGCAAAAAGGCAGCAGTAGATCTGCCAGATTTGCCAGTTAAAGTTAAATTTGGCAGTTTATAAAGTTAAATCCATTGACTTGAACTTTCAGGTGGTTTGGAAGTTTAATCCTAGTCTGTCACTTACTAGTTCAGGGCAAGAGTGGTATGATAAAGGAACTTGTCTTCTCAAAGTGACTATGAAGAATCATTTTCTGGCTCCCAGGATGCCTGATGCCTCGAGACCATCTCTCATAATAAAGTGAGTTCAGAGAAAGGCAGCAAAAGCACAATAGATGAATGTTTCTAGATTTTTCTGACATATATTTGTTCCCTTGGCTTTACCTTGAGGCCGGTAGGACCAGGGAGGTCATCCTTCCTCTGTACTCGGCACTGGTGAGGCTGCACCTTGAGTGCTGTGTCCAGTTCTGGGTCCCTCAGTTTGGGAAGGACGTTAAGACGCTTGAGTGCATCCAGAGGAGGGCAACGAGGCTGGTGAGGGGCTTGGAACACAAACTCTGTGAGGAACGACTGAGGGAGCTGGGGGTGTTTAGCCTGGAGAAAAGGAGACTCAGAGGTGACCTTATCGCTCTACAGCCTCCTGGAAGGTGGCTGTAGTCAGGTGGGGGTTGGCCTCTTTCTCCAGGCAGCAACTGACAGAACCAGAGGACACAGTCCTAAGCTGCACCAAGGGAAATGTAGGTTGGATATTAGGAAAAAGATTTTTACAGAAAGGATTATTAAGTATTGGAATGGTTTGCCTGGGCTGGTAGTGGAGTCACTATCCCTGGATATGTTTAAAAAAAGACTTGGCACTCATTGCCATGGTCTAGTTGAGGTGTTAGGGCTGGGTTGGACTCGATGATCTTGAAGGTCTCTTCCAACCTAGTGATTCAGTAAGGGTCTTCTTGATAAAAATCTTTATTTGTTTTTAGTGCAGTTGTATTCATAAGAGTGCTTTCTAGAGAAGACCCCCTGCCAGAGAGAGATTCCTTGTATGGAAGAAGCAAAGAAACCTTATTTTTTTGCAGATTCTGAGCTGTCTCAGCATTACAGATCGGCCTTATCAAGTTTCCTGGTGGCAGGTGCCTGATGAGAAGTGACACTCTGGCAGTATGGAAATACCCATGTCAAGTCTTTTGTTAAACAGCTTCCAGTAACACAGAGTTTATAAAAAATGTTTTTCCTAATTCTGCTTGTTTGTCGTGAGCAGCGTGCTCACACATGCAGGGCTGTTACAGAGATGGGGTGGCATAACTCCTATGACTGGAGTGTTGGAATGGAAGGATGCAGGCCCTTTAGGAAGAACAGGCACTGGAGGCAAGGAGGAGGTGTCACCTTCTATGTCAGTGATTGGTTGGAGTGCATGGAGCTCAGTCTAGGGATGGATGAGGAGTCCATCGTGAACTTATGGGTCAGGATTAAAGGGAGGGCAGGGATAGAGGTGAGAGAGGGGATCTGCTACAGGTTGCCCAACCAGGAAGACTGAGTGGATGAAGCCCTCTATAGATAAGAGCAACCTTGTGTTCACAAGGCCTAGTCTTCATGGGGGCCTTCAGCCACCTCATATCTGTTGGAGAGGCAACCCAGCAGGGCATAAGCAATTCAGGAGGTTCCTGGAATGCATTGATTACTTTTCCAGAAAGCCAACTGCATCATGGGCTGCATCAAAAGAGGCATGACCAGCAGGTCAAGGGAGGTGATTCTCCCCCTCTATTCTGCTCTTGTGAGACCACCTGGAGTACTGTGTCCAGCTCTGTGGCCCCCAACATAATAGAGCAAGTCCAGAGGAGGACTAAAAATATTATCAGACAGCTGGAGCAACTCTCCTATGACTTCTTACAAGGATTAATGGCTTTAAACTGGAAGAGGCTAAGTTTAAATTAGGTATTGGGAAGAAACTCTTTACTGTGAGGGTGGTGACGCACTGGAACAGCTTGCCAGAGAAGCTATGAATGCCTCATCCCTGGAAGTGTTCAAAGCCAGGTTGGAGCCATGAGCAACCTGGTCTAGTGGAAGGTGTCCCAGTCCATGGCAGGGATGTTGGAACTGGATGTTCTTTAAATTTCCTTCCAGCCCAAACCATTCAGTGATTCTTTGTATAGCACTTGGTGAGTACCTTTTCATATCACACTGAAATAAGGACAGGTGTCTTAAAAGGGATGAGAGGAAACAATTTAAATTAAAGACCAGAAGCTTTTAAGAGATCTGACCACACATGTGTCTTCTGTACCTGGATTTGACATGTGTGGTGGTGCTCTCTTCATGTCTGTTTCTCTGTCTCTAAAATGGGACTAATAATACTTAACTATCTCACAAGGGTGTTGTGAGGCTTAATTAATTCATGTTTTTGTAAAATGCTTTGAAAATATAAGCTAGTGTGTGTTAATTATTGTTGTTTTTTAAGATGTGCTGCTGTCTAACTTCCTTAAATATTCACGTTTTTTGTCTGGTGCTAGACCTTAGTTAAAGATAACTTTTTAAAAATACACACTCCTTTCTGTACAATCCCTTTTGATGATTTTGATTGCATGAGATGAGTGTGCTTCTACTGAATGATGAAGCTATGCTCAACTTTTATACGCCTCTGTAGAGAAGTTTCAGTAAAACCCTTATCTTCACACTGCTGTGTATAGCGCAGTTGACCCACATTTTTTTATAAAATTTGGGCAGAATCCTGGACCTGCTGTGATTGTGGCTGAAACTGGCCCTTATCAGAGAATTCAAGAAATTTCACAGGTCAGGGGTAAAAACCCTGTTTGTAGCAGAAACTGTTTGAGATAAGTAGGAGCCATGGAGAGAAATGGCACATTAGTGCCATCCCAGAGGAGCTGCAATAGCAGCATGAGGAATCAAAGATTCGTGATAAATACTACTTATCACAGAGCTGCAAATGAGATAATTTTCATTATAAGGGCAATATTTCCCCCTGTACCACTGACAAGTCTTAACAAAAAACTCATCTAGCCAAATGTGGTATGTGTCTGTGCTTATTCACAAAGCTGATTATAATCCCAGCATGACCTTCCTGCCTACAGCAGCAGTTTGGATATAACTTTTTCTCTCCAAAGCATTTTGAGCATGTGTTCAGATAATGCTATATCCTGTCTCCATCTGATCGGGGTGTTGAGAGCTCTCTGCGTGACTCAGAAACTCCTTTTCTGTCATCAGGAGTACAAGGTGTCCATTTCACCTCTTTGTTCTGCTTTGTTTTTTCTCCCTTTGTTCTGATACAGGAACTCCTGATCAAACTCTTTAATGGAACCGAGTGGCTGACCACAGGTCAGGTCTTTTCTGTTTGTGAGACAAGAAAGTAATGTAGAGACAAGAGCTGGACTGCAGATCCTCTATTTTTGAGGAGCCAGTGGTATCATTGAAGAGGGTTTTTTCCAAGTCACTTGTTCAGAAATAGAAACTAGCAAGGAGAACTTCTTTCACAAATATTTTTAAACTAAGATTCTTTGTTGTTTGTAAGATATCCTTAACTTGCATAATTTTAATTCAATCTGAAAGAAGAGGGGAAGCGATATATTTGTTATGCAGAAATAGATTGGCTTTATTTTATTATGATTTTAAATTTTCTATTAGTCTATAGAGAAAAGTTCTTTGTATGTCTCCATTGCTAATTATTACGTTCTATAAAAATTTACTCTTTTACCAGACTTACCACTTTTGAAATTCTCTTGTTCCTTTCTTGCATGCTTGCTTTTTCTCTTCTTTTCCTTGGACTTTACCCAGTCCTTATGGGGGTCCATTGGTCCTTACAGTAACACCTGGACCCCACCCTCCGAATTTCCCTTTCCAGTGCCTTCCCTGATTTGTATGTCAGAGATCAGCTGTGGAAGAGCCCATGCTGGCACCAATACTGTACTTCTAAGAAATGGGATAGTGAGCTTACTCAGGTATGTTTGAATAGTGGATTCAGGTACTTGGCCTGGTCATTTTGGTCAGTCATGGCTGCAGATTTGTTCAAATGAAACCTTAGATTTTTTTCAGCCTGAGCATTCATCTAGATTGCCCCAAGTATTTTATCTTAACTGGGACAGCCCTGTACTTAACCACACACATCCATTTTATCTGTGCAGGGGGAGAATTGGCAATTCTCTCTGTATGGGCTGGCTTTCACAACATGGAGTTTTTCTTTCTGTTGCTTGTCACATCACGTTTTTAAGTTTGTCCAAAGTATGCTGCCAGAGATGGGGGAGAGAAATTTTCCCTTTTACCTGGTGCTTGGTTCCACCTGCCTCAAACTGGTCCTTGCAGGTTAGCGGGGAGCACACCACATCTGCTGAGATCCCCAGACCTGTGTTGGCTTATGAATTCCCTGCAGAACTTGCTTCCATCCTTTTTGTTTCATATGTTTTGCCCATGTGAAACAGATGTTCTTCTGTAAGAATACGGCTGGGTACAAATTTCCAGAGACATGCCTCAGGAGTGGGAGAAGCAATGCCCTTGAAGCCCTTCCTCTGTGGGCTACAAACTGATTTCTGTCTTTCTCAACACTACAGTTTGTGTTTTTTCTTAATTTTTTCAGTAACTTAGACATTATTGCAAGGTGCAGGATTTACCAGCTGGGCAGCATTTCTGTTGGAGGTACAGTAGGTGCTGCACTTTTGAGCAGACCATACATGACGTGTTAATTATGCTGCTGACAGTCTTGGCATTTGGATTGCCTTGGTTTTCCTCCTTTGACAGTCTCTAAAGGTCCCAGCTGTCACATCTGTGATTGACAGGACAGGAGACAACATATCCCTGTGGGCTTGCATTTTTCTCTGGTATTCAGTAATGGCAGGCATGGGAAGCTCTCTTCCTGTTGCATTGCTATTGCTTTGGCTCCTTAGGGAGTATCTGAACTCTGCACTGTTTGTCCCAGGGTTTTGGTTGGAGTTTTTCCATGAAGGCAATGTGGTTGCCTTGAGAAGCACCTCACTGCCTTGGCCCCGTGCCTGAATGTCTTGGAGGAACTAGGTTTTTTCACATGCAAAGGGAGCCTCTGTAACAAGAAGTCACCTGCCTGTCTGCAGTGTTCTGTATGGATTTAGAGCCATCTCTGTTCTGAACCAGAAAGTCAATTCTCATCACTGTTTCTTGATCTCCTTCTTTTGGGCCTCCACAGTTGGCCAGACCTGTAAGATCTTCATTCCCACAGGCTGCCATCCCCTTTGATGTTCTTTGGGAGTAGGGGCCATTACAAAGACTTTTCTCTCTCTTCTACTTAGTACCATACTGTTGGTATAAGGAGTTTTCCTCACCCTGAGGGGTACATTGTTCTGGAGAAAGGCAGAGGCGGTTTGAGCTAAATGCAAAGAAGATACAGCCAGCTTTTCCTGGAACTTATTAAAGGAGCCACAGTGAGCCCTCTTGTATTAGCCCTGCATCAAGGGGGTTTTGTTCAGTGCTTTTACAGGTAAAGAGGGTAATGCACGTAAGCCAACATGGTTAAGCTTAGTAGAGGGGGAAAAAAAACCCAAAAGCCAAAATAAACATGCATGGAACATAATTTCTCTTAATCAAAACATATTCCTCTATCACTGTGAATTCTACCATGAAGAGCAGGCAGCTCTGGCAAGGATTTTCTGTGCCAAGGTTAGTGCTGCATCCTTTCTTGCCACTTAACTGTAATGGAACTTGTTTCTGTCTTGAAATAGCCAGTGTGATGCTACCTGGGGTCTCAGTGGTGTTGGTCGCCAGGAAACAAAGCAAAACCATCTTTCTCTTATTACATTCCTTTGCAAGCTATTGGATAAGTTCAGCTTTGAGATGGGGGGAAGTAAAGAGAACAGGAAAAAAAAAGGATGGAGGCTTTTACTGTGAAATAGAGATGTCATCTTCAGATAACAAGAAGCCATTTCCTTGTACAGGAAAAATTTCGGCTTCATCTATAGATGATAGGAAATATGGCTTCTATCTTTTTTTTTCTTAAGAAAGTGAAAGATTGTGCAAAAAAGAAGGAAAAAAGGAGAAGGCATTTATATATCTCGGCACGAATGTGACAAGCCTGTGAAAAGGGTACTAGGCAGCTGTCAGAAATGCAGGCTTAAAAGAAAAACTGCCTGTCCAAACTCCCTTCACAAAAAACCCTGCTGCTCTAAGAAGCTGCTTCACATTGTATCATGCTCTGTGGGGATCTGAAATGTATCTGTTTCACAGTGATTAACAGCAAGTCCTTTGCAATTGATTGTTCTTTGAAAAATGTCAGACAGTACTTTGCATTAGCTGAGATCTGCCAGTTGCTTTTCCTTTTTCCTCTGTGCCATGACTCTGTCCAGGACTTCTAGCTGTAAATAAAAGCAGGGAGACTGTCTGACTGCTGGGGCGTGTGAAAATATGAGTGGGACTCCCTTTCAGTGCACTATGAATGAAAAAATCATTATCCCTACTTATCTAGCAAGGGCTGTGGAGATTTCAGATCTGAGCTGTAAGCATGTATATATAGTTTCATGTCATATTTTTGCTATTTAGATAATGTTTTCCTTATGTTTTAAAAGCTTTATGCTATCTTCTGTCCCCCTCTGGTTCTCCTGTGATATATGAGTAGCAAGACTAGATGTTGTTCAGCTGCATGTCTCAAAGCATTGTGCTGATGTTTTAAAGACCATCTCCATTTTACAGATACTTTCTCTACACTAGAAGCAGAGTCAGTCCAAGCAGTAAAATTGGAACTTAAGAAATCCTTACGGAGCTCTGGAAACATCAGACTAGACTGTCCGTCTCTTGACAAAGTGCTTATGGAGGAGAAAACTGCCTTCAAGTACATCTTCTATGCACCATAGGTGATGGTGAATGTTAGATCCTCAAGAATACCCCTTTTTTTCCCTGCCTTGCAAATGGGCACTGGGACTCTTAATGTCACTGGGCTCTGGCCCCATTGGCTCCATGCCCCAGTTATGCTCTGCTGCTTTCAAGGTTTCCAGTGTATAGTGAAATAATGGAGTCTGTAAGGCCTGCTCCAATTTTGGACAAAGAAGCCAACAGGTAAAGTAAATACAGGTAGATAAACATAAGAGCTAAAAAATGTGGGTTATCTGTATTTCACTCCATTGCAATAATCGCCAATTAAAACCAGAAGGACTTCCTGCTAGCCACCAACCTTTTGCTGGATGTGTTTCACTGCCAGCTGTGTCCAGTCAGTGAGTTCACAGGAAAAGCTTATTCTCATGGTGGGCTGTATAGGGGACAAGGAAGAGAAATGGCCATAGCTAGTGGGTTGCCACTCAGCTACTAACCGTGATTCTCTCTTGGCCTGCCTTGCCCTAACCTTGAAGGGAAAGGAGCAGAGGGAAGCCTGAATGGGTTCTTGTTCTCATCACTGCCTCTTCTGCTGAAAACTCGTCATTCTGGAAGGTGAGTCCTGTGCTCTGCAGGGAACATCAGTGTGGAAATGTAGCTTATGAGCAAAGTCTAGAAGAACTGAGTTTGTCTTGTTTAGGGGAAACAGTGGAGGGACAAAGAGGTAAGAAAGAAACCTGTGCTGAAGAGGAGGGGGATTTTTGTGATGTGCTTTCTAGTCTAGCTAGGACAGGAGGTTATTGGCTTAAATGTCAACGAAGGAGATTTGTGCTAGTCATGAAGAAAAGCTTCCTTACAGTATGCACTGCTTCACAACACAGGTCACATTGCTCTCTTAGCAGCACACTGACTGTCTCCCCAGCTGCAAACCATCTGTGCTGCCCACTGACAAACCCGGAGGTGATAAAAACTAAAATATTTTAGCTAACTCTGTGCATGGACATCCTGCTCCCCTACGTGCTATGTGCCCTTCAGTCACCCGCTGCCAAGACAGACACGCAGAGCTTCTCTCTGAACTACTTTAATTAATATGTGCCTGCTCTGTATTTTTATAGCTCTTAAAAAGTAGCTGTGAGTGGTATCTTGTATCAGAGGGAGGTTTTATATCACGGCTGAGAAGCTTGGCATGGCTACTGCTGAGGAGGTGACCTTGGCACATGTTCCCTCCCCTTTGCTCCTCACACAACGTGTTAACACCACACTTGGCACTTCCAGTCAAATGCTTCAGAAAAAGACACAGAAGCCAAATGAAGATTTTTTTTTTTTTAATGCAACTTAGTAGCTTTCAAAAAATCCCTGTTTCCTTGAGAAAAAATACAAAAACAGACCTCCAGTCCTAAACGAACTTTCCCTTCCCAAGTATGTGCTCATTTTTTTAAAATCTCAGAACTTCACTTAGGGGAGACAATGGAGTCAGTAACGTCACCAGCCTTATTTTTCTCTAAAATTACTGAGAGTTTGCTAGGGAGATTTCACCACCACCCCATGAAATTAAATGGATCTGCTGTACAAAGAAACAAATTGTGCTGGAATCAAGATGGGAAATACATGCAAGCAAAACCAGCATGATTTTCTCACTTGCATCCTGAACAAAGATGAAAGGGAAAGCCTGAAATACAATCAACTTGAAGGGAGTTCCAAAAGCCATGGGGTGCTGTGTGTTAGGCACACTACATGAAAATGATGTATGATCCATGAAGGCAAGGATGGACATGTAGGAATTGCTGTGATGGACTGAAGCCAAAGTCTAATTAATTCAAGACAGTTTCCCTGAGCTACACTAGTCAGTAGTATGAGCTACTCACTAGTGTAAAACTCCCCAGATAGTTTGTTTTTCACACTTCATGTTTTCAGGGTGAAAACTGACTGATAGTTCCTGTGGTAGTTTGAGGACAGCTAGGCAGATTTTTTTTAACAAGCCTCCTATCACCAAGACATGGGCCAGTGCCTGCTTTGCTGGGGCTGAGCTGTATGGCCAGCAGAATTTAAATTCACCTTCCCCTCTCTAAATACCCTGCTGTGAGTAGACTCTCAATGAGTTGCCTGTCTGAAAAATGTCAGCTAAAGTGACTGCACTGTTTCTGCCAACACGAATTCCCAAACTGCATTTAGGGTTTGATGAGGGAGGAGAAAGTCCCTGATGATACAATCGTGCTTCAGTTTGCTTCAGAAAGTCTCCTGCACAGAGGAACTGTCAGTTAGTTAATAGAGCATTTTACAAGGAAGAACTTCAGTCTTCACACAGAGTGAACTTCGAAGTATTCTGTGCTCTAGCTGACACTTTGTTTCTTTCAAGGATTGGGGCATGCAGAGTGCGATGGTAAACGTAGAGTCTGTAGATGAAATGATGGTGTTCAGGCAGATTTGGTGGTAACAAGCTATTTTGCATGTTTTAACCCCAAAGGTTCAGCGCTCTAGGTGTGCTGATTTGACAAGGAAGAAAGGGGCTTCTCCACTCTCCTTCATGTATTTGTCAGTGAATTGTGGTGATAGTGACATAAAAGGATGGGAACATTGTCAGAAACCTGTAACCAGACTTGCCAATTTCTATGTATGGCAGAGGAGTAGAAACTATGCATGTTAACCTTGCTGCTCTGCTGATTGAACATGAAGGAGACAAAAAAGGCATTAGAGCTGCTTTTGTGGTCTTCATTGCCCCTGCTGAAACTGCCTGCCTATCTACAGCTGCACTGTGTGAACAAGACACTTGCAAGGTAGCTGGATGATGAGCCAGCTGGGGAGAAGGACATTAGTGGCAAGGAGTCAGATGAACAGGTATCATTTGTGCAGGCTTGAGGAACATCATGGCTGTCTTCAGCAGTGAAGTACTTAAATGTCAGTGGTCTTCACTGACTGTGGCCTGTTAATGCCCACTGATATGCATCGAGGGACCTATTTTCTAAGCTAGTACAGACCATCTGGAGAGGACCCTCTGGATGCATCTGTCTCTGTCATGATAGCCAGAAATTCAGACCTCATTTGCATAATGTTAATTATTATTTTGATTGGAGGTGGACTTCTGGATGGTCTTTTTGTTTATCTAACTGAAATGTGATGCTGTCAAGGGGTGTGCAAAGGCCTGTTAGGTGTTTATAGCTCATTTCCCTTGCAACGTTGTGCTATAAACACCTTGAATCCAGCAGCTGGCTCCATCCTGAGGAAGCTGCACTGGTTTAATGCTATCAGTGTACTAAAGCAGTACTACTTTTGTATTGACAAGCTCCTCTCTTAACAGTGAATAGTAGTAGTAAGTAAATTACATTTCTCTGACAAAAGAGAATAAAAGGCATTACATCTGTGTGTCTCCACCTCAGGCTCCGGGCTACGTGCATTTATGCACTGCTGGCAGCCTGGATTCCTGCTGAGACACAGCAGCCCGGTACAAAGGAGCATGCTAGGGAATTGGGCACTGGAGCATCACCGAACTGAGGTGGAAGGTTGTCACATCACCAGGGGCCAGCAGAAGCAGAGGAGTAAGAGTCAGTAGCAGGGAATGGACCTCTTGACTTCAATCACTGCAGACCTCACAATTTCAGCTGTTGCTCCTGTTCCCTGTTAATTTCATATCAAGGAGACCCAAAACACACACAATGAATGTAGGAAATGTATCACTGTTCCTTCAGGCAGCTCCCATGGGTAAGTCTGTTCTTGTTATTTCTAAAACCTCAAGTCCTTGGAAAGGAGTGCTGCCTCAGTAGTGGCTCATACTTCAGCAGGTGGGGTGGTGGTAGGGCATTGTACCTCAAGTGCAGCACAGCTGGAAACAGTGTAACAGGGCTGGAAAAAATTATTCCCAAATGCAGCAGAATATCTGAGGGTTGGGGAAGAGAAATAGAGTGAGATTGGGACATTTTGAAGAGACCAAACTGCTGAACAGAATTTTCAGAGCCACCGCTGATCAGTTTTCAGAAACAGGAGGAAAGTTCTTTCCTTAGGCTGTGCCTCTTGTGTTCCAGTTCTTTATTTCTGACCTCTCTTGCATCCATAAACTGTATTCTGAATCTTGCTCAAAGCTGTGAAATCTTGACTTCAATAAATCCACATCCAAAGCATGATGCATGGGCTAAGATCAAGCAATTACAAATTCGGCAGAGGTATAAAATTAAAAGTACCATCAAACCCTTCTAAATCTCAGTGCACTGGCTATAGCTCATTTATAGACTTCTGCTCAGTCTGGGGGCAAAAAAATGAATATGCACAGTCTGCCTCAGTTCAGTCCATGGAAGACAGTGCAGGTCACTGATTTCAATGTTTTATTAGTGAAAGAACTGCATATGAGCCAAAAATGAATTACAGGTTTTGTTATTTATACTGTAGTGACTGGTGGTCTAACTATGGATGGAAATTTGGGTGAGCCCCAGCTCATGATGAATGGACAATGACCTAATAGTCTGATGTAATGACAAATCATTTCTGTTGCAGATGATTTAAAACAACTTCAGATTTAGATTAATATGGTGCTAGTTGCACACCAGATAGCAGATGGTCTGTCATTATTTTTCTTCTCCCATAGGACCCCAGATTCACCAAGTTTTTGTAAG
Source organism: Vidua macroura (assembly GCF_024509145.1). Taxonomy (NCBI): domain Eukaryota; kingdom Metazoa; phylum Chordata; class Aves; order Passeriformes; family Viduidae; genus Vidua; species Vidua macroura. The sequence goes on from NC_071576.1 coordinate 33,883,176, forward strand.
GCACTTTATTCTGTTTTATCTGCAGTAAGAGCAATCCACTTTCTGTTCTGCCTCTTCTTCCTTACCATACAACTAACATTCATTCACTTTTGTGACTGGACTTCTTCCTCTTTACAGCAGACTTGTTCTGAAGCAGTCAATGTTGTACTGGGTGTGCCTGGGAGAGGAGCAGCCTCCTAGATTTTCCTTGCAATGCATGGGACACCTGACTGAGGAATTCCTAGTTTTCTCCAAAATCACTCCTCTGGTGAGCAATTTCTTTTTGCATCTCCCTCTGAGACTCTGTGAGGCTGGACTTTAATTTCCAGATCCAACTGATATTTTTCATTGTGATTCACATTTAACATTCTTAGCTTTACTGGTTCAGACCTTCATTTCCCACTTCCTTGCATCACAGAGGGCCTTCAACCTGTGATATCTAAGTTTTCTATCTAAGGCTAGTTTTCTGCTAGTAAGCAGAAGACACATCTCTTCTTCACTGTTGACGGTCTCACTTGGATTATTCTAAGCTTTTTTTTTTTTTCTTACAAAGAGCATGAAGAAGGATAAGGCAGGCAGAGGGATTTGGAAAGACATGGAGCATTTGTTTCTCCCTGCTTAGGGAGGTTGCAGAAGTTCCTGAGGGCTGGAAAGGTATCAAAGCAAACTCATACTTCAGAGTTTGTTGGGGGCCAAACATCCCTGTGAGTCACATCGGTCCTGTTGAGCTCCTCCCTACACATGATGATAAAGAGAACCTTGTGCTTCCTTCCCTCTGTGTCTGCTGCACTCAGCTGCCCCTGGGGCTGCCAAGTAGAGAACAGCCCCAGGAGCCTCCCATCTCTGGAGACACAGGTACAGGGACTTATGATGCCCAGCTGAAGCAGGAACATGGCATAAAAGAGCCCATGAAGTGCTGCAATGGTGGAGTCTGAGCTTGTTCTGTGCTGGAGTTCAGACAAAGCCTCCCTGCCTGGCTGAGCTGGCTGCTTGGAGCAGAAACAAAGCCAGGCAATGAAGCAGGAAAGACCAGTATGACACTTATGCATGGTAGCATAACTGTTGGCAGGCTGCAATTGCATGTGCTGTACATGGGGCTTTAAAACTTGGACCTATTAATACGGTTATTTTTGTCTGTATAGATTTTACTACAGTAAAAGAACCTTTAAGTGTACTTCAGTGTGCCATTAAGCAATATGGATATAATTGTTGCACAGAGCCTTTTTCATCCTCTGTCTGTGGGGAAAGGTATGCTGCAGTGGATACATTTGTAAATGAATTAGTTATTTGTTTGCTAGATATGGACATTTATTGGATCTTGCTGTGACCTTCAAACAGAAATGGTTAGGCTTGCAATGGTTCTTAGCTCCTGTGGGAGATATTTTCCTCGTCTTCAGCCAGCACCAGAGAAAGTGGTATCTGCTGCAAACTTGCATTAGACTTGAAACAAATCTAAGGGTGTGGAACACATGTGCACACCTGTACATGCATGTCATGATGTATCACTGCATCTGAAAATGCTGCAGTGATGTGCTGAGAGTTTCTGCAGACATGCAAGTGTTCAAATCAGAGTACCACTTCCATTCACAGTGGCTTAAGCATTTTCTGCCATTTCTCACTCATTTTTTTGGCTGCTGTGCTCCACTGTGACAGCTCTTCATTGCCAAACCATGTGTTCAGGTACTGAAGATAATTACAAGGAAAAATTAGGGGTAATTTTTTAAAGAGTAAAATTTTTTACTTCATAATTCCCATTCCCCCTTCTATGCCAATGTGATGGAGGCCATTTTGTTCAGCACATCTAAAGCATTTACCTTTAGGGGGGGATAAAAATATTTGTCCTAAAATGTGAATATTTAAATAAGTATTTTCTAAAGTCAGGAAAAAGACAGCAGCTTCATTTCTGCATGAACTTCTAAAGAATTTAGCAGCATGCTTGTGGAAGCTTAGCAATACCTGGATTGCTGTTTATAGAGAGGAATGCTGCAAGGCACAAACTGTGTACCTTATTCTTCAACCAGAAGTGGTGTCATACTGAGAGAGTTGTTTGTGTGCTGCCCTGTGAAGCCTTCCAAATTGACATAGCTGCTTGCTGGCCTGATGCAGGTCAGCAGGTCTTAATGGTTGCAATTCCACTGAAGCTGTCATTTCAATAAATTCTGTTGCCATCCTTGATGTCTGCTTCACCCACTCCCCTGGAAGTAAAGATATTCCAACGGAACACAGATGGAAAGGTAGAAACTTATAAATATTTAATATTACATTGCTTTGCCTGGACTGTGCTCCTGACATTACAGGGATGCCTGATGTCCTCCGAACTCCAACCCCTTTCCTGGCTTTTTTACACATTCCAGGTTCAACCTGGAGATGGACTTGGATCCCAGTAGGCAGATTAAGGCATCAGGCTCACTGAAACAGCATTGCAGTGCCTCTGGAGTTGACTGATCCATGGCTCCTATTTCTGGCTTCACTTCAGCCTGGAGTTTCTCATGCTTAGTGCCAGGGCTGGGATGTTTTGGAAACTTTTCCATTAATTATCCAAGCTATTTTCAGTGATAGAGCTTAAAAAATAAATATATTGCTGTGATTTTTAGGAAAGCTAAACATTTCTCATTGCACTCTATTCAAACCCAGTCTGCTGTGCAGGTTGCAAGCTCCTTTTATGGGATGTGTGAGAAACTGGGTTGGATGTTTTTCACAGGTTATTTCCCAGATTGTTGTGTTTTCACATGAAATTCCTCTGTAGTGGAAGACAGGAGTTTCATCATTTTGCCAGATGAGCATTTCAAACTGCTTCTCCTTTGCAGCCAAGAGGACTGTTACAAGCACTAACCTGGTAGCTACACTGAGCTGTAAAAGCTTTGAATTTCTATGAGGGTTAAATTGCAGTTCAAGTCACAGTCAGGGCTGTGATGGGATGCCAGTAAAGGAGAGCAAATTATCCTCAGATTGTAATAAAAAGATTTTTATTGTTAATTAATTCTAAGCACCAGAAAAAGTGCTATGTGCTTTACCATGAAGGTGAGAAATAAATCTATGTCCTAGAAAAGATGCAGCAAGGAAGTGAAGCAAATGACTTGGGGTAAGAAAAGGAGATAAGAAAAGTAGGTAGGAGGGAGAGCAAAAATTCATAAAATGAATCAGGTTGATTCTCTGTGGATCTTCAAGTTAATAAGTTGTATTAATATGTAATTATTACTACTTGAATATGTATTCTGTTTCTACACTTTTAAAAGGTTATAGGAACTTTGAGCATTTTTCTGGGCTGTTGATCACTACTGCCTGATTCTACCATAAATCCACTCCTCACTAAGGCCCACCTTGTCTTGTGGTGATAGACAAGGGGGTTACTGGGCTTAAAGGGGATTAATGGCACCATCTCCCATCCTGAATCCCAGCCAAACACTCTGAAGGCTTTCCTGGCTCTTACACACTGTCAAAGCAGATTCATCTTGCCACTGTTAGCCTTTTAGCAGATATTTTTTCTCTTCATACTTGAAGAGCACAAGTGCAACGAACTGTTAATTACAGCTTATTGTGAAGTCTTTTCTATGCTCTTATTTTCCTTTAAAAAACATGCTTATGAAAGTATGTTAAGATTACAGTGACCTTAACAGGACTTAAGACAGTGTTTAATTGTACAGTTTAAAGCAACTGAAATCCTGGTTTCCAATTAAGTCTGTGCTATTTGTCTTAACTTGGGTCTGAGTTACTTGTTTACATACTGGCTGGAAACAAGGGCCCAGAAGACATTTCTGTCCTGGTCAGCATATATGACACCCTAGACACCTTATCTTCTGTTAAATGCAGAACTAATTGGCATCTACCATCTGTACCTATTCTGATTAGGCATCAGGATAAATTGAGGCACTCCTAGGGGAGTAATTTATCTGACTGGCCTTTTTATGGTGCCTGTGGCAGTAGAGGGCTGGAGACTACTTGAACAGTGTCTAGCTCTAGGCAGGGCATGATCAAGACAAGCTTCTGGACTTTTGGGGCACCTTGTGGTTCCCCAGTGGTGTCTGAGGCCAGGGATGTGGAGGGTGAGATATGATAGCAATACGGATTTTCAGAAGCCCACATGCACACTCATGCCCTCTGACCAGTGTAAGAGAGCTTTTTCAGACAAGGAGAGTACTTCAGGCAGTGTAGAAATTTGGCCAATGTAGTTGAGTCATCAAGATAACATTTTTCTTTTTCTTTTCAACAGCTGTGTGGTGGAGGATGATGGCACACACTGTCATCTTGGCATTGCAGTATGGGTGAACATCTCTCAGAGGTTTTATGGGGTAATATCTGGATCTGGCTGAAGAGCATGGTGAGATGTCATGGTCAGACTGTCAGAGGTGCTTCTCATCCATTATGGGGCAAGAACTTCAGCTCCTTCTGTCCATTGAAACAAATATTTTCCCTTCTCCCTCTTTTTCTTGAATTGAAATCAGAGATGAGCTGTGAGTCCTCTTCCTTCAATTACTTTCACCCACTCCTACCAGCCTCTTCCTGACCTGGAAGCAGACCACTGTCCCTGCTTGGGAAAAGATCAGGAGCTTCACTAGGGAGGGTGAGTGTCCAGCCTAGGGGGGGGGGGGGGGGGGGGGGCAGAGGAAGGAGTCACTGGGTGGCAGCAAGTTCAGAGAAAACCACCCTAAGATGTCACACCTCCTTTACACTTTGCTTTGCCCATGCATGAGGAGCTCTCTGAAGAGTGATCTTTTGTGAAAAATCCCTGAAAAGTCGCTGAACTGGAGGTGCTCTTTCCTAGATGCAAGGTGGAGCTCAGCTGCTGGCTGGCTGGCTGTGGGCAAGCAGAGCTGCCTCTCTCCGAGCAAGTCTTCTCATCCCACCTCATCATCATAACATGCTACTCTTGTTTCTCTCTGGAGCATGACCTGCTTTAGCCCTTGAACTCTAATGCTAATTTTCTTCAAATGTTCTTAGCTAAACCCTGGATGAATTTATTCAAACAGTTTCCAGAGCCCAGACAGACCTTATGTTCATGTTTCAGATGGCACTTCCTTGCCTGGAGGCCACAAATATAGCAGACCTGATTTCTCAGATCAGAGTAGTGCTAAGAAAAAAACCTTTTGGTGTTTTCCAGATGTTTCATAGTTGAAAGCTGAGCCATGTTTTAAGTTAGATGGCTGCAAAAACATGCACTGTGTCTTGCTATAACTATAAAGCAGCCACGCTTTATTTTTCTGAAGACAAATCTGGATGATGCTTGTCTTTTCCCCTGCAATAATGATCATCTCATTTTTATCTGGGCAATTTGAAACACCATGTGTATTCTCCTAGATGATCTGACCTAAGCTATCAGCCAAAGATAAAACTGGCTTCTCAAGAACGCCTTTTTTTTAATATTCATGGCCTTAGGAGATCTCTTTTTATTGAAGGTGATGCTGGTTAGGGCCTTGGTGTTTATAAAAAAAATAAAGTTCTCAAACCCCACACAACATTATCCTTGTAGTTGATTATATTCCTCTTCTTGTTCTGTATCTTTATTATTCACCAAATACTTAGTTTATGCTTATGCTAAAAAACAGCCACCTGGGTTGTCATGAGGTTTCCACTGTACAAAGTTTATCACAAAATAAGAAAAGATTTAACATCTCTATGATGGAACTGAAAAAGAACGAATGTGGTGATAAGATCCCATAATTCTGCTGTGGGGTTTGAATAATCTTGATTTGTTTAGTTTATTATATTATGTTTCTCAGGTCACTTCTCTTAGGACATTTACTGAATTACTTGATGCTTTTGCAATGATCATTACTGAAGTATTTATTATCACTGTTGATGTTCATTGTATGTCTACTTTGCCAGTTGTGTGGTGTAGAGATCTCCATGCCAGACTGCTTTCGGTGTTCTTTTCTCTGATGGGCTCGTGCTAATGTCTGCATGCAGCATTGCAGCTTACGGTATAGCTATATCTGAATGGAACAATTTATATTGTCAGAGATCCCTGTAGAATATAAGGTTAGAAGTGTGCTGTGTTTTAAAAGAAATGTGGGATTCTGGAGCAAAGTTTGGTGGTCAGAGATTAAATCATTGAAGTTCTGGCTGCAGAAAATGGAACTTTCAGTACCAATAGCTTGGGCCTGCAAGCTAGTAATCCTACAGTGAGGTATCTGGGCCCTGGAGATAAAACATTGCTGCATTACTTTCAAAGCATGTGGAAGCTTGGTGCTGTGTAAGTACATGCTTTTTCTGCTGGAGCTGTGCTGAAGGTCCTGTCTCCTTCAGGTCAGCTAGCTCTAGTGCCCCAACCACCTCCTAACACTCTTCAGCTCAAATAGGTCCCAAAAGCTTAGGCAACATAAATAAAGGACCTCTGCAAATCTGGTTTGTCTGTGCTGAACTGGATCTGCTGGCATGGTGAGCTGCTCTGCCACCTGCTCAGAGGGTGGGTAACACAGCTTTTCTGGGCCCTTCACTGTGATTGTGTGTCACGATCTGCTTAGAGGAGCAGGGTGTCATGATGGTTCGTTAACCGATCCCAAAAGTGCAAAAAGGCAAACAGCAGGGGACCATCAGTTTAATCACAACAGATGCACCTTTATTTAGGTACCAACACCAAATGCGACAGAGGGGACAGAAAAAGGAAATAAAGAATAGAGAGAAAGGAGAGAAAGGGGGATATAGCTACCACCGTCGAGATGAGATCCTCAATGGTCCAGCCACATAGATTCGCCATCATCCGTGGGGGTGCACCGAAGTCTTCCCAAAAAGTTACAGTTTATATAGTCTTTAGCCAAAGTGAGTGGCATCTGGCCAGAAGGTGGGCAAGTTTGATGGGCCATTGTGAAAAGTCCCTTGCTCTGTGAAGCAGGTGCAGGCATGCAGGTACAAGCCACCGCTTGTCACAACCTGTTGGAATGCAGTGTTCTGTAGAAGCACAGCGAGTGCACCTACTAACAGTCACTTGGCAACCGTCGGCATCCACCTCGGCCAGGCCAGAACTCCTGTCAGGGGTCTTCAGGGTCCTTTCTACTGCTGATTCCTGCAGGGAGAGGGGAGTAGAAACAACTGCCCCTCAAGAGGAGAAAGACCTCTTGACCTGACGTCTGTCTGGGGCTCTGCTGAGGCTTGCCTACAGAGCACTCTGCCCATTTCTGAGACTTCCCTACATGCCACCCCTTGAGAGGCAATGCATGCTTGCATGGCAGCTTATAGGGTGTGCTAGTGGGGTGAGGAGGCAACACAGGAAGAAAATGAATGGCTGCAGTGGAAAAGGGAAGCAGCATGCTTGGAAAAGCAGGAGAAGGCAGTCTGTTTAGTTCAAGTCTTGGGGCAGAGGATTTTCTCCTGTTTCACACAAAAGTCTCCATTGCTCTTTGTGATTTGCTTTTCTGTAGTGAATCCCACCAAAAGGTGAGAAAAGACTAAGAAGGAATCAAACATAGTCTGGTATGATCTGCACAGTGGTGAAAGAGAAGACATTCCTCTTGGCTCTGCTGTCACATAGATATGAACTTATCTTACTTCCTGTGTTCCTCTTTTCTGATTTCTTGGTACAGCTCCTCTGCTTCTCTTCATGTCCCTCTGCAGCCCAAGCAGCTGCTGGATCCAAACCCACACAGGAGAGCAGATGCTCTTTTTCCAGTAAGACTGTGAAAGAGATTGAAAATAGTGGGAGCCCAGCTTCCACAGGATGTGGACTGGGGAGGTTAGATTAATGTTTTTGTTGATCCCTTGGAAGACTTTGGTTTTTAAATGTCTCAAACTTCCCCTTGCCACTGACTATGACTAGTCAGCCTGGGAAGCTGTGTGGGATTGACAGGCCATTGGGAAAAGTACCTAGGAGGATGTGAGATGCTTTCTAACATTTTCTACATCAGGCATACAGCGTGCTTTGCAGGGAGGTTGATGTGGAGCCGTGCTGCAGCCCTGGGAGGTGGTGGTCCTAGAAACAGCATTCTGCCCACAGAACGAGTCTGACGAATGAATTTTGTACTGTGCTCTACTTAAGGAAACAAGCAGCGTGCAGGTAAATCTCAAAGGGCAATTTAGTGGGGCAGGTTGCAATTACACTTCGAGGCATGTGGTCAGGACCAAAGTAGGGCAAAATGTTATTTAGAAGCCCTGATGACATTTTCCATAGTGTAATGCAAATACTCTGATCCCCTCATCGGGTGCCTTGGAAGCACCCACATTTTCTATCTACCCCCATTATCAGGTGCCTTGGAACCACCTTTGTTTTCTAAACATTTGTTTTTCCTGTAAGTTTCCTGCAGGTACCTCCTCCTGCTCTTGCAAACCTTAAAGCCATAGTTGCTCAGCAGCTGCCCTGTGCCTAAATGTCACTTGGTTTCACAAGCTGCATGCTCTGTTGTTTAAGCTGAGCTTTAGCAGTGCCCTGTAATGTGGAATTCTATCATCTTTGCCTCTCCACTGCCATGCTTGTCCTCCCGCAGGGCTTGAAAGAGCTCGAGGCTGTGGCACCGGCCCAGGTACGTGGTGTCACTGTTGCGTGTGGCAGCGATGGGAGCGGGGGCTTGGGCAGCTCCATTGTCAGCCCAAGAGTCTTGCTCTCGTCAACCACCACAGCTTCAGTGGGAGATGGGCTCATCTCCACGGAGTGGGTGCCTAGATCCCGTGTGCCATGGGCTGCCACATTGTATTCGCTGGCCGCCTGCCTTACGGGCACGACTATGGCAGTAGAGACACGAGTCCCCCCGGGCAGCGGTGCAGGAGGGCAGGCTGCTGCGCTGTCCGCGTCCCAGCAGCCATCCCCTGGGTCTGAGCCCGAGTCACCCGCTCCCCGCCACGGGGGCCCTGCCGCTCCGTCCCCGCTGCAGCTGCGGCGCCGAGCGCATCCCCGTCGGCAGCCGGCCCCGCTCTCCGCGCCGGCCAGGCCGGGAGGAGGAGGAGCAGGAGGAGGTGCGGAGCCCTCCGCCCCCTGCGGCGGAGCGGGCCAGGCGTTAGGACCCGGCGGCGGCGGCTGGGCGGTGCGGGGCCGGGGCCGGAGCCGGAGCCGGAGCGGTGAGGGGCGGGAGAGCCGCGCCGCCGCCGCCGCCGCCTCCTCCTCCTCCTCCTCGTCCTCCTCCTCCTCCTCTTCTTCCTCCCGCAGCCGCCCCTGCCCGTCGAGGCAGCGCTCCCAGGCTCCCCCGGGGCGCTCGGCATGAGGAGAATCAGGGCTAATGCCATCGCCATCCTGACCGTCGCCTGGATCTTGGGCACTTTCTACTACTTATGGCAGGACAACAAGCCCCGCTCGGCGGCTGCCGGCAGGTCCGCCGGAGGCGGTAGCGGCGGCGCCCGGAGCGGGCAGAGGGCGGCCGGCAGGCTGGAGCTGCGCCGGGAGGAGAGGACCATCCCCCTCATCGTGAGTGAGCGGCGGCCGCCAGCATCCCGTCCAGCCGCGGCGGGGAGGATGCTCGGGGAGGGAGCCGCCGCGGCGGGCGCGGGGTACGCCGGCGGAGGGTTGCGCTTTGCTTTCGGGTTGCTTTCTGTTTATTTTAGCATTCGTGCTTGTCACCATGGCAGCCGCTACAATCGGGAAGCAGGGTGGGCACTCTCGGGGGAATAGAGTAATGCCGTGGGTAAAGTGTTGCCGAGTTGTCTCCGCCGCTCTCAGCCCGGGCTCTGCCCTTGGCCGCGGAAAAAGGCGGGTGAAACAGCTGGAAGGTTTTTAGTTCGCGTTCAGAAGGTGTTCACATACAGATATGTGTATGCACACACGCATGTATGTGATCACAGTGCTTTCCCGTCAGGACCAGCTGAGAGCCATGACCTATCACAATCCCTTCCTCCGGCCAGCCGGGCTCCGAGCATCGGGCCGGGGGATGCGAGTGACTGTACAGCTGGTACCAACCTCTGCCTCGGCCCCCTCCGCTTGGCTGCCAAATGGGGGACCTGGGCCACTCGGGACTTTTGTCTCTTTTAAACCAGAGGCAGCAGTCTGAGTCGGGCTCAGGCTAGAGTTTGGGCAGGGAGATGGCGGTAGCCCCCAGGGCTCCGTTCCTAAACCGAGGAGTGATAGCAGTGCCCTGATGTGCTACTTAAGTTTTGTTGAAAGCCCCACATTCTGCCCTCCTTGGGTATCTGTGGGCTCAGTAGGGGGATAAAATTGAGCTCCTGACTTGAGGATGATGAGGACCTTCCTGCTCTGTCTGTGGGGGTGATTTGTCCTCCCTACAGCCTGTTTAATAGCATCAATAAAGCTCTCCCAACTCTAGGCAATAGCTTCATAAAAAATAAATCAGCCCCTGGAGCAAGAAGTGGCCCAGCAATACCATTCCCAGGAGTGATCCAGTTGAAGCTGTTGAAGCTGTTCGGGAACTGCACTGTGTGTCACTCTTTGGTTGCAAATCCATTTGTCAGCTGGTTACGCACACATGGAAGTGAACAAAAGCAGCAGCCCGGTCAGAGTCGAGCAGGGGCCAGGCGCCAGGGCTGCCCGCCTCCCTCCTTGGCTGGCACTGGGATTTTTTGGCCTGTGTCTTGCTTTTTTTCACTTGTAAAGCAAGGATGGGAAATGTGTATATAGGTGTTTGGGAAGCCCTGTGAATGTTTGGAAAATGCAGTCAGAGCAGTCCCAGCCCTCAGGCAGCAGGGTGGAAACTCTTCAGCTGAGCCCTTTGGCCATTGCTTGCAGCTGCTGAAACTCAAAAGTCAAGGCTGAAGCTCTTGGACAGAGCACTTCTGTTATTTGCTGCTCTCTAGGGCTGGGGGCTGCCAGCAGTTCAGGCTGCTCTGCTTTGGACCCTCTGTGGAGCAGGACTGTGGAAATTAGTATGGTGAGGAGCTCTGTGCGAGTGCTGCTATTGCTGTAGCTCTTTGGGTGCACCGGGAAATGCTCTTAGGCTGGCCAGGGCTGAGTTGAACAGAGGATTTGGAGCACTCCTGCTTTTTGGATTCCACCTTAGTGGCAGAAGAAGCTGCCTCTGAGCTTCTGATTTCTTGTGTGAGCTTGAACATGCTGGTTTAGCAGTTTTATTTCTCTGTTCCCCCGCTTATCCTTTCTGGTTTTTAATAGCATTTACTTTACTCCCTCTCAGAGGGCTTTTGAGGTTACATGAATCCATATCGTCTGCCAAGCACCTTAAAATCCTCATGAGGAGGATGCTGTGGTAGTGCCACACGTGATTATACTGCTGCTGTTTGTGGGGGGCAGTATGTGCTCATGGCTAACCACAAAGCCTCTCCTTACAAGATACATCACCATGCAACAGCCACTCCAAATCTGGTCCTGCTCTCAAAACCATGTAAATCATTCCAGCACTGCTTTATGCCTGAAATCCCTTAGCAGAGAAAAATAATCATCCTTTGCATTTAAGTCCCTCTGTAATTCGGGTCCCAGGATGTGCCAGCCCTCCCAGCAGGGCTCTCAGTAGCAGCTGAGATGAAGGAGGACCCTCTCCTTATGCACCTGCTAGTGGGGCATGGTGGAAATTTCACATCCTGACCTGCCATGATATATTTGGATAGAGAAGGAAACAGGAAGGGTTTGTGGTGTTTGGACTTTCCCTCATGCACGCAGGTTTCCCAAGGGTTTGGTGGGTGGCCGTGAGAGCAAGGTGGTAAAATTCAGTGTGTGTACTCATGTAACTATGCAGTGCTATGGCTGTGGGGAGTGTGTGTGATGTGCACAACGAGCTGTTCCAGCCTTGGCCTCTGCCTGCGCTGCTGGGGCAGAAGCAGGGAAGAGACTGCGTGTGGGCACAGGGCAGGAAGGTTGGTGGAGGTCTGGGGACAGCGCTGTCCCTCAGGGTGTGGCATCTAGCAGGGTCTGAGCAGCGGGTTTCGTGGTCTGAGCTGCGTGTGTGAGCCTGAGGGCTGGTCAGGCCAGGGCAGTAGCTGTGCCGATGGTCCACAGCATGTGGCCAGCTTTGGTCCCCAGCACAGCCCACTACCTTCTCCCAGCCAGCACAGGAAATGTGCCAGTTCTATTGCCCACTGGAAAAATAACAAATCTAGAGAAGCAGCTGTCCTTTGGCAGCACAGAGCCCTCAACCCCGAGTTCATTCCCCGCAAAGTCAGATTATTTGACTTAATGTATGATGGCGGTCATGTATAAGGGGAGGCGTGCTAGTGCTCTGTGTGCTTCTCTATCCCTTGGCTTTCTGCAGAGCCATTGAGACAAGCTGCCCATTTTGATCCAGCTTCTGGTTTCCTCTGCTCTGCATGAGTGATGATGTTGGAGTTCAAGTTTGGGCTCATCTGCAAATAAGGGTGACTCGTGACTTATGGGTCTCTGGAAAAATATTTTTTCAATTTTCTAAAATTGGCTGCTTTTCTGTCTGGGAAAAAGAAAAAAATCTTTCCTTTGGATGAGTGAGTCCAAGAGTTCTGCTCTTGCATCTATGCTATGACATTTCAAATCCTGGGCAAGTGAAAGTGTATTGCATGGGTTTAAAAACTGAAGTGCTTTCCGGGCTTGTGTTTTTCTTCTTTATTCTCTCTTAATGTGAAGAATAAAAATCATCTCAGGTAAACACTGTAGTCAAAAGCAAGTCTCACTTGAAACTGTTTTTTATTTGTTGACATCATATTTATTAGTGCACCTTTGAACTTAAACTCTGGATGTCTGATTCCTGGAGTCAGCAGGGAAATCTTTGAATATTTAAGCTGGGGCACAGAGCTATCAGAGATCAGTGTCCCAGAAACAGCTTGTGCATTAATAGTGATCCTACAGATATCTGCTTTATAGATAGAAATCTTGACATGTGGCATCTCTGCAATAGGCTCTTCACAGATGCTCTACAGATGCTTGAAATGAAAATTCAGATATTGGCAAATGGCAGGGCTCACTTGGTGACACGACGAGTTGTGTATGCTGCTCTCATGCATGCTTCTCCTTCCACTTACCACAGAGGGTATAAACACAAGCGAGTACCACACTCCTAGAAATGCATTTTTTCTCTGGAGCACAGCATAGTTTCATATCAATTAGATCAATTAGAAGGAGCCCTAAGACCTCTGACAGTTAGCTTGTGTGTTTTTGGAAGATGAGCTTCCTCCCTGGACTCTTTTCTGTCTCTTCTAGGCAAAAGGTTGTTTCCTGTCTCCAGGAAATTTCCAAAGGCCAGAAGCTGTGCTATGTGTCTTTAGAATGGCTTTGGCATCATTCCTGCACTGTGTACAGGTGGTTAACTTTTCACCATGTGCTGCATATCTGCTTTAGTATGGCACTGATGAGCAGAGCCCAGGGCTCTGTTCTTCCCTGTCTAAGTACTGCAGCATGGGAAGCTTGCCCAGCTCACTTGTGTCCCAGTGAAGAGAGCGAGGCCATTGCTGCAGCGTGGGCAAAGCTTGTTAGTGAGAGAGATAGTTGGTAGGCAGCTTTGAAAGAGACATTTTTCTGTTGGCTGACTGTGAGCTGAGGGTGGGAGTATTTTCTCCTATTCCCTAGTCAAAAGCAGGATGTGAGGCTGCCCACAGGGTTCTCCAGCTTGCTGACTTCTCTGGGGTGGCAGGGAAGCAGCAACATGCTTGGGAGTAGGAGATAAAAGTATCATTTTTTAAATGCTCTGAATTGTGTTAGGCTGATGCCCTGTTGCTCTTTGGAGCAGGTATGATGCCTCTTATCGTTGTCAATTGCTCTTCGGATTTTGGTATGTTGTCTCTTGTCTTCGTCCTGCCAACTTTTGTGACCTGTGTAACTGCTCTGTGAGCCCACTGGAGCCGGTTTGTCCGTGGAGAGGCCCTGCAGTGTAATGCTGGCTCAGGTTGCCTGAGCTCAGCCCTCCTGTCTGCTCCCTACCTCTGTGTTCAGCCATGTAAAATGAGCATTGAGGAGATGAGATCAAGGCATCCTTTTTCCTTGTAGCTAAGAGTTTCTAAACCGAACTGTGTGTCACTTGCCTGTGGTGAGACAGCAAGCAGGAGACTCCACTGGGATGCTTGGCTCAGAACAGGTGGTGTGTGTAGGCAAAGAACAAGTTGGCGAGGAAAGATGTCAATTGTTTAATTCCCACATCTTGTTTAGCCAGAAAATAGGCAGTGGCTGGGCTTTACCTGCTTCTCTGAATTGCCAAACTGGCACATTTAGCCATGCTTGTATTTTCCACCAAGTAAGACCACCTTGATGCATGCTCTTCAGACCCTGTTAGCAGCACGCTCTGCTGCTTTTGTTTTGTGTTGCCTTTGGCTCCTGGGTATCTGAACCCCACAGAGCAGGTGCTGGCTGATGTTCACCACGTGTTCATGAATGATTTTATTCTCATCCCTTCATAATTTCCTCTGTGAGCAGCTTTCAGAGGATGCTGTTTTCCTCAAAACTGGGATAAGGTGCAACTTTCACGATTTGCTAAATGATACCACTTTTCCGGGACCTGTGTCCCATGAGGCTCCTGCATGTGTGCCTCCCTGGAGGCAGGTCTTGTAGCCTCAGGTATGTAACTCCAGAAACTGAGGTGGATCCTAAATAAATAGAGAAACCCAACAAACACAGCAAGAGGAGGATCAGCACTATTTTCTTGCATTGGCATATTGTCAGGCTTATTTTCATGACCTGCTGTGCTATGGAGAGAAAAGGCCTAATTTTTAATGAGGTGCCACCGTTCATCTTAGCAGCTTCCTTACCATTTTACTCATAGCAGGTTGGTCCCTCTTGAGTCTCCTGCCTTTTGGGGCAAGGATCACGCATATGGCTCTGTACGTTTCTTTCTGCTCTTATGCTGAGTGTCTGTGTTTGAGCTTGCACACATGTGGACAGAGCACAGGAGGCTCTGTGGTCTCCCCAGGGCTGTGATGCTGTCTGTAAGCCAGACCACCATGGCTGCAGCAGCAGCACACCTTGAGGCCAGGAAGGTATGGTGAGCAAACCAGCGAAGTTGCCACATTCGACAGCTCACAAAATGCTCTTGTTTTCTTAAAACATCTTCCTTTCAAATTAAAGGAAAAGTGAAGGAAACTTCATTTCTCTGTCCTACCATCCTGCAAAGCAGCTCCGCTCCCTGTGGCTCTGCAGATATCTGGGGTGCTGGGAATGAGATGGAAAAGAAGCTGCCAGTTGCTGGGTTTGTCTCTGTTATTCAGCCTGGCCCATTCCACTGCCAAAATCCAGCACCTGCCGAGCTCTTCCCAGCACCTGTATGGCCTCTGCTCTTCCCAGTTTGTATTAGGGTGGGGACACAGCCCTTAATGCTCTGGGTTTTGTGACAGCCATTCATGCTGCGGCCAGACCCTTGCAGCACTGATTTTTTTTTTTAAATTTATTTTTTTTTAATTTTTTATTTTTTTATCTCTGTGGCATCTCTCTTATGGCACATGGGCCCTATGCCAGCTCCCTGGGAAAGGATGGCTTGGTAACTTTTTCTCTAAGGGTATTACTGCAGGAGGAAGATTCAGTGACAGCTTGACGGTGTAATATTTTATTTACAGTGTTTATGTTTTAAAAATGTGGGAATGGCTGCTGTTTGCCTAAATGGCAGAAAATGATTTTATATTTAATTTGTCCCAGTGGCCCTTATGATGCATTAAAAATAAAATAAAAATGAAAGAAATTATTCACAATAGTAATGTTAATAAAATCCAGTTGACAGCACTGGTCTTAATTGTTAATCAAGATGTTGCTGGAGCTGCAGTGAGGTAGCCGGGGCTTGGGGAACATGGTGGTCTGGGCAGCCTGGGAGAGTGTGTAGAAGTGAGGGGAGGACCAGTGCAGTGCTCCTGAACATGATTTATTTTACTAGAGCCTTTTCATTAAAGCAGTGGGTGAAGCAGCTGCAAGTTTTAGCGAGCTGAAGCATTCTTTAGTATGCAGCTGCTTCCTCAGTATTATCTTTGCATATACAAAACTGTCTTAAGATTTTAAACCTAAAAATTTAGTGGTGTTGCTGGAAACAGAAAGCTTTGCTAGATATCTTAGGTTGCTGTTTGCCATGGTGGAACTTGGTCCAGACACTTCATCCCAAGGCAGGCAGGTTGAGAGTCACTTAAAAGGCAAGGGGAGAAGATGTTTTGTTTCAGTGGCACTGAACTGGGACCACCCATTTTGGAGCACTGAATACTGACTTAATTATTCCTGTTAGAAAAGCGCGCAGAGCACAAAGGCAATGAAACAAACAGGAAAATGTGCTGGGGATGAAGGACATGGGATAGCAGGGGACCCTGGCTCGTGTGCATTGTCTCACTTCTGCAGGGGAAACCCCAGGGCAGAGCCCAGCAAAGTGGGATCTCTTGCTCTTCCTCGGCTCCCCATAGAATGCCAGCTGGTTGTTCCTATTCCATGTCACCTCAGTGCGAGTCCCAGGACCTTACTTTCTCTTTCCTGTTTTGGTTGTGTATGCTGCTCTCATGTGCCACTCCACCCCTATCTGCCAGCTCCTGCAGTAGGCTTGTGGGCTCTTTGGGGTTGTCCTGTCAGCTGGCACTGCTGGCACTGTGGTGCTGAGCACAGAGGTCATGATCCACAACACATCCCATACTGTTGCATTAAGGTAAAGATTGAACCACAGTGGAGACCTGTGGAGTGGGAGTTGAGCTGCCTTCTTGACTGAGGTGAACTCATCTTCCTTACAGGCTCTTCATATGCCTCCGTTTCCCCAAAGTCTAAAATGAAAATTGTATCTAGTTCACAGGGCTTTTGGGCAGCTTAGCTTGCAAGTTTTGTAAAGGGCTGGAGATGAGAGAGGTAACCTTAGCAAAACATGTGTTTGAATTCTCCCTTTGTATACCCTTTGAACAAGGAGCAGGATTAGAAATGTAGCAGGTCATAGCGAATCTGCTGCAAGAGGAAGGTGTTGAAGGCACAGCATGGGCTGCTTCATGCACTGAACAATAGGATTTGTTAATAAAGGCTGTGTATTACCCACTGCTGTCTTTTGCTGTGTCTTTACAAGCACGTATTCTTGCAACTAATAAAAGTGATAAAGGACTGCAGGTGGACTGTTGGCTTCTGATTTCCATGTCCCAGTTGTGTTTGGGGCTGTGGAGACAAGTAAAAAAAGAATATAGTGGTCTCTTGGGCCCTATCTCTGCAGAGAAATTCCCCATGTTGTGATGTGCTTTGAGCACATATGGGTAATTTCTCAGTGTTGGTAGAGACCAGGTTTTTGATAAGCAGCTGCACGGTCCCTTTGGCACTACTTTCTTTCACCTCCTTCAGGGGCATCGTCCCTGCAGAGACCTGCCTCAGCTCCCTCTGCAGTGCCACTGCGGTCTCACAGCGCTGTCGGTGTCCCTGTACATCCCCAGGATGTGAGTGAAGCTGTCACGTGTGGCTGCCCCAGGGCTGGGAAGCTGTTTTGGCTGGTGAGATGATGCCTGGCTGGTTGTCCTGGAGCTGGAGGGTTGACTTTGCAGTCCAGGTTTCAAGGCTGCCATGGTTGGGCTGGGGCAGTGCTGTAACGTCTGACTGTTACGGCATGGTCACTGATGACATTCGGCTAAAGCTGCAGAAGATTATCTGCTTTAACCTCTTGTTTTCAATTCTCCCACTTCACAAATTTTTCATCTTGTAAGCTGTAATATGATCTTTTTTGAGGAGGCTTTGTTTAACAGTAGCAGAGAGAGAAAGCACCTGTGCTGAAATCTCTATCAGACAGTTTGTGGGCCTGTGAGGAAAAAAAAGGACTCTTTTTCTTGCCCTTATTGTTTTGGAAAACTGCCCTGAAACAGCTAGGGCTTGGCTGGAAAAGTGCTTCTAACCAATGAAAGTGTTTTCAGAGGTTCTCTGAAAAAAATCTTTCTGCTGGACAAAATTGGAAAAATTATGCTTGCTTGCATGCTGAGTGCCCTGAACAAAGTATTTGGTGCCAGAGTGTCATGCCCAGTAATGCCATGCTGTAACTTTGTGCCTTTTGGTACTAAGTATGCAGTAAAAAGTGTAATGAATAAGGAAGAGTGTATAAGAGCTGCAAAGGCAGTGCAGCTCCTTGGGTAACTGGTCAGTTAGTCTCTGAGTACAGGAATCTGGATACAGTGGCAGTGCAAATGGGAGCCATCACATCCACACAATGAAATTGAAATAATTGTGTGCTTCCTATGTAGTTCCCTGTAGTTTTATGTAATTGTAAAAAATAATGGTAAAGTACTGGAGTTAAAAACTGTGAATGGTGCAAGCACTCACTGCTAAGTCCTGGTGTGTGTGATCATGCTGTATTTCCCAAGTGCTGTAATATGCATGTCATTTTTGGTGGATTTTTTTTTCTTTGTACCTTTCAGTGAGATTTATTCAGATCTGCTTGTGTAGTAGGAATTATTAGCCACCAGGCTGCTGATGAAGTAGGCTGTATTTGTCTCCCAGCCTTCTGAAATGTCTCCATTTGGCTGAACTACCTGTTTTATGCCTAAAGATAGGGAACAGCCTCTCACAGTGACCTCTGAGGGATTGGCAGGAGCATTAAAAAACAGGTAGGGGCATAACCCCATTTCTGGCCTAGGGATGCTCAGTTGCCACATCTCTGTTGGTGCTTCACTTGCAGAGCTGGCTCCTCTGTCAGGGGCAGGCTGGGGTGAGCACAGGGGTGTTTCTCTCATTGCTCGCATGCAGGGTGGTGTTTATACTGAGCTTGGGTTGGCAGCAGAAGGATGGATGCTCTGCAATGAGGTAACCCTTCCAAAAATTCTCTTGAAACAAATCTGAATGAACTTGGTGTCTGTTTGTATCCTCCCTGTGTTTGGTTGTGCCGTGCCTTGGAATGCCACATTGCTGTGCCATACCTGCTAGCTGAGTGGCCCCATTGGACATTTTGGGGCATTTCCAGTCTGTGCTGGGAAAACTGGACCACACTGGCTGGGCACCCCAAAAGAAATTTTGGGAAGGGCTGGGAAATCAGCATTCCATCAGGACTAGCTGTGAATCTGTCAGGCCAGGAAACAATGAGATGAGGAAGTTAGGTCTGGCCTTGGAGAAGCTGCCCAAGCACCTATCAAAAGCTGCCTTTGGCTGAGTGTGAAAGGATTTTAAGTGAGCAGTTGGACTGCTGGCTCGGGTCCTTGAACAGACATCCATCTCATGCTACATGTTAGGCGAGCCGTGAGGAGGTGGTGAACAGTGAAAGCAAACACTCTCCTTACAGCACAGGATACAGATTGAGTCACATCAGGTAATAGGGAAAATCTGCTGATCTGCCTGCATCCTTACAGCATTATTAAAAATTATGCATTGTAAATTATTTACTCATTAATTTTTTTGGGCCCAAAACCTCACTTTCAGGAAAGACATGTTGGAGTTGAAAGGAAACATGGTGGGGTGATACAAATAATTGTGTGTGGCAGGGCTAATGTGAAATACAGGTTATGGCTACATTCTTCTCTCTGCTGCTGTTCAGCTGTTAATTGCGCATCACTGCCCTGTGTGGTTGGTACCTTTGCTACCCCTTGTATCTGTGACTCAAAAGGGCTACCTGGGTGCTTCTGCCACCCCCACGGGTTTGGATGTATCAGTCATGGCATGGCAATGTCATGGCAGCGCAATATCATGGCAGTAGTGTTCTCTTGCCCACCGCCAGCATCCCTGGGGCAGTGGAAGTCCACTTGCACTGAGGAATTGGAGGGGAAAGTGTTCTGTGAGGACCTTGTAAGAGACATTTGATGTGTGCAAAGCTGAGCCTTTTAAATCTTGATGCCCTAGTTAACAGGGATTTAGTCCTTCCAACCTGTCACAGTCCATTTCATTTTTCCCCCTTTCCTTTTAGTTAGAGGATCAAAATTGTCACATTGAGCTTAAAGGAGATTGGAACGCTCTGTATTCTTCTGCTTTTGCCCAATAGCTCCTAAGAGACATCATAAAGAATGGCCAAGAATGGATAAACAGGTATTAACACCACTGCAAGTGCTGAAGAAAAGGTGAGAAAACCCTCCCTCCCCTGTTGTGCCTGCATTATTGCAGGGTCTGTGCAGGACGCTCATCACCTCCTGAGCTGCGGCAGCTGCCCAACACACCGGCATCAGTCTGTGCCTACAGATTGCCCGGAGACAGGAGCAGGGACTTCGGACACTCAGCTGGGTAGGACCAGCAGCTGCAGGATGTGAAAGTGGTGATGGGAACTGGGTGTATGAAGGGATTCCCTTCTTATTCTTCTGTGTCTCCTGTACCATAGGAGCCATGCAAGGCTCCCCAGTTCACCAGTGTACAAGAGGAACTTGCTCCTGCCAGTGGGCTGCATGTTCAGAAATCCCAGTACGCAGTTCTGTGCAGTTCCTTCATCGTGGCTTCAGAAGATCTAAACTTTAAATTAAGTATCTTGACTTATTTTTGGGTGGGCAGGAGGGAGGGCTGTGGCTGGGTGGTGCTGTTCACCACGGAAGAATACTTAAAAGTGTTACTAAGTAGAAATGCAGGGTGACCATTTGGATTCCCTAGTTCGTGTAGCAGTGAATCTAAGAATTTAGGAAATAATGCTGCACGTGGTATTTATTAAATGTCCAGGAAATTGCTTAACTAAGTCTTGTGACAGATTCATAGAGTCTAGGTAAATTTTGAGCATCCACAGTACATCATCAATTTTCTTGTCCAGCTTTCTGTTAGTGCTTTTATGATTCTGCTAGAAATACACCTCTCACTGCTGCATTTAATTTCTTGGCTCTGGCGGAGCTTGAAGTGTGATCTTCACCATTCTCTGTGGCAAGGACAGCCATGAAGCATGTTGCCAGAAGGTTATTTTGAATCATTTGAGGCAATTTGTATCTTTGTGGTCTTGAGTAGGTGAGTTGAATTTGACTGGAAAAGATTTCCATTGAAGTCAGAATTTGCTTTAAATTTTCTCTTCAATATTTTTCTTCCCAAGGTAAATTCCTGTATCACTGTCCCATATCTGAAAGGGGTGAATTTAGATGCATTTTGATCAGTGCCTGTCAGCTGGGAGCCATATGAGTCAGATGCTGCTTATCCTGGGGCAGGCTCAGCATCTGTGCAATGCAGAGACCCAGATTTGCACTGGGTTGCCATGGGGGTGACTCCAGCCATTACCTGGAACTGCTTGGCAGGAGCTGGTAGAGGGTTGGCTGTGTGCTGAGAGTTCAGGTGCAAAAGGACAGACGTGGAGAGAAGCTGTTCTCTATGAAAACTCCTTTTCCCTGCCCTAGATATAACTCTGTGTACCAGGGGAGTGCACAGCTCACAGCTGTGTGTGTGTCTCTGTAGTAGGTTCTTCCTATATGTGAGGGACATGTTTGGGGCCCTTCTGTGAAGAGAGGGTGAGATAGGGAGACTAGTTGAACAATTAAACCATTAGGGGCTGCCACAAGCCTGCTTGGAGTTACCAGCTACCGTGCCATCCTTTTTCAAGCAATTTGAATGTAAGAGTAGTGTGAGATCTCCCATTTGTCTTGCTGCTATCCCAGACCTCGCGCAAGGCCTGTACTGCTGGGTGCTTCCTGTTTATCTGCAGATCTCTTTGGCTGTCCAGACTGCAGGCTCTTTCGTGCAAAAGTGAACAGAAAAGACAGCTTCTGTCCTGGAGTTTATAA
Source organism: Vidua macroura (assembly GCF_024509145.1). NCBI lineage: Eukaryota > Metazoa > Chordata > Aves > Passeriformes > Viduidae > Vidua > Vidua macroura. The sequence goes on from NC_071576.1 coordinate 33,904,515, forward strand.
CCTCTGTACATGAGTGAGATAAAGAGTTGGGGATAGGAGGCATTCTTTCCCCCATTCCCCTAATGGAAAGCTGAGATTAAGCCTTGAGCTCTGCTGAAAGGAAACAAAGCATTATTCAGAACTGCTAACCTCAGGTTATTAACTCTGATGAAAATACCAGTGAAGACAAGACAAGACAGGTGTTATAAAAGAGTGGATTAGCTGAGAGAGAGTTGGAGTTAGTTGGTGGTGCTGCTGTGAGGAGTAAGGGTTAGGTGGTTGTGCTAGGGACAGGAAAGCGTCAGCCAGCTGGCTGTGTGGAAGGAAGAAGAGTCAGTGCTGTGAGGAGCTGCCCATGAGAACTCACAGAGAGAAGGTATGAACGTCTTACGGTAGTAAGATAAACTGACGGTCAGTCAATTGGTGCCAAGCACTGACACTGACACACATATTCAGTGAATTTGCTGCTGGATTCTGGTTACTACCCCAGAGACAATTAAAATTCTGTCCTGTGGTAGCTCCTTGGTTCTAACTGGCCATGCTTCATTACATTTTGCATTGGTAATACATTTGGACCACCTCCCAACTCTTTGTAACTTCTGTGACCGGTGATGGGTTGGCTACCTAAAACCACTTTAGCACATATTGTATGTAACCTGAGTGGGCTGGGACACCTTGGGGGAAACAAATTTGGCTTGTGGCTGCAGGGAACATCTTGAGACATCCCCTCTCCCAGATTACTTCAATTACCTCAAATGCCAACTTGGGTTTTGATGTACATTTCTTTCTGCATGTTCATTTTGGGGAAAGAAGTAGCATTTGAGACTAAGTTGCTGGGACATGAGACAGGTTAGAAAAAACTTCTAAGTGATGTGAAAACGTTAATCATTAAATCTGTTACCATGTAACAACATGATTTCTCATAATGATTAACTTCCTCACCAGGCTGTACTGGTGTAAATCTCAGGGTGTTTGCTGAGCTCTAGAAGCTGGACTTCAGCTTCTCCCACCACAGTCCAGCTGCTGAATGGTATTGAAACACTCCTTAACTGGCTAGGGTGATGAACAGCAGGGCTCCTTGGGGCTGATGGTGCTTCTTCATTCTCAATTCTGATTTTGAAGACTTACATTCTCAACGTAATCGGGGTAAAGTGAGGTTCCCCATGTTACATTGTTTTCAATGCCAAATGATATATTTAACCACGTGCTTAAACCAGTATTCTGTTTAATTTGCTCTTCTGAGTGGAGAATACACTGTAACACTTTCAATTGTTCTCTCTGCACAAAAAAAGAGTTTTCATCAGGGGATCTGTTCCTGGCATTTGCAGCATGCACTCATTTATTTTCTTGCTACCCTGTTCTTTGTGCAGATAGATGAAAACAGTGCCGGATGCTGAAATGCTCATACGCCTGGTCAGTGGCACGTGGCACAGGTTGTCACGGGCGCTACCGTCTGACTGGGCATGTGGCCTTCCCCGCAAGTTATTAATAGTCAAATGCAAGTACAGCGACATTGTCTACTTTTGTAGGAACAGAATTTTACAAGGGTGAATTTAGCTGGTTGTTCTCATTTTCCTTCAGATAGGAGTCCGAATGTCGGCCATCTGCTGCTGCCACTGCAGACCCAGCTTTGTGCTGAGAAGGGGTGCTTGGCTAGCTCAGGCTCCAGCAGTCTGGACAACATCAACTGCGAGATGAAAAGTTACAAATGGATGGCCAGACCTTTACCACTGTTGTTTTGGCGAGTGATATTGGGTCATATTGCAAATAATTCTGGAACGCAGGCAGGGAAAACTTGGCAGTCCAAGTGTGGGGCCCCAGGGTACAGCCTGTACCTGGGCTGGATAACCCACTCTGTGCAGCATGCTGGAGAGCACCTCTCCTGATCAGAGGGGTGAGGAGTAATGTTTCAAGGTCAGCAATAATATGCCACCTCAAGAAAGCTCCTAACAAGCACAAGCAACTCAACATCCTTCAGTAAATCTGTCTTTTTTGACACAGACTTGCTATTGCTTCTTGAATATCTCCACATGGTTCTGTTGGCGTAGTTGGAGTGGGCCAGAATTGGATCTGCAGAACTGGTTTTTCAGAATGACTCTGCACTGTAAGCAGAAATGGGCTCTTTGGACTTACTTGAGGGGAAAAGATGGCCAAAATAGACCAAAAGTCTGATGATCTAAAAGAAATACCTTTGCTCCTGAAAAGGGCAAGTAAAAAATCCCCACCTGTTTAGTAGTGCCATCCAGGCTCCCTATAGCTGTGCTTCCAGAAGAAATATGTACAATTCTCCTGCCAGTTCAGTACCTCCAGTGTTACCAAAGAGTGTATGAAAAACAACTGATGGGAATACCTTCAATGTTAGAGGGCAGCTCAGCTGTCTGTTCTCAGGACAGACACCAAGTCTGGCAAGGAAGAAGGTATTTACACTGTGCTTTAGTTAAGTGTTGACCTGAAAGAACTTGTCACTGTGCATTTCTCAAAAACATGTTTTAAAAAAACTCCATTAGCTTTAATGAAATTGACTTGGTATATTTCTGAGAGTGCGATGGTGTGAAGGCAATATTCCCCTTGATTTACTGAATTAGCTTATCTGAATTGGAGGAATTTACATGGTGCTTCCTTGGGATGAGAAAGATGTATTAAGAAGTGTGGAGTGCGGGACTTTTTTGTCTTTATTGTGTTCTCCTAGTATAGAGAGAGTGTGTAAGTATTAAAATATATTTAAACAATTTTAATACATTTTAAATATTTGAATGTTCACTGAAATGTAGACTCTTAATAGTGCCTTAAAATAACTGCAGCCTCCCTGCAGATGCTGAGTGCCTCCAGCAGAAATGGTGCCATGGCTCCTGGTGCTTCTGGCTTGCTTTGGGAGGTACAGAAACTGTCTGATAGCTGTTCCTTTCCCCTGTCCCATTCAATAGGTTGCCAATATAAAATGCAGTAAGCACAATGCTATGGTTTTAGTGTATATTGAGCCAGATTGGAACCAGTGTCTGGAACTAGCAGGAAAGATTATCTAAGGATACTGGGGTTACAGAGTTACAATGTGACTGGCCTGGAGCTGGTTGCTCTTTAAAGATATGTGGTTTGGGGGGAGAGGATTGCTGTAGAGGCCTGTCTGCTCCTTCAGAGATAATTTAACAGCCTGTCTTCCATTCAGGCAAGGGAAATGCTATCAGTGGATTTTTTCCTATTGCATTAAATGACCTGTCAGTATGTCATGGCCTAATTGCGTTACCCCAGAGAGCAAGGGATAGAGGATGATTTTCCTTGAAAGTTTTCTTTGCTGCATTGGAAAGGGACTGCTCCCATCTGATTCGGCTGCCAGGCAGCCAGATTTCTCTGTACTGGTCAATAAACAGAAACTGCAGTTTTATGCACCAGAAACTGGGGTACTGGCTGCTATAGCTATGACTTAATTGGTAGTGTCAGATTAGTTAGGACTTGGATATTGCATCAAGATAAGGATCTATCTACTAGAGATGTACACGTTGAAAATGAATCCATATATCTACATTAAACAGATTTGTAGTGGCATCTGTTCTGCCCAATGGTTTTTACAGGGAAAACAGTCCACAGACAATAAGACTGAAACACTTCAGTTGGCACTTTCAGTAATAAACATTTTTTGCATTGACAGGTCATGTGCACTTGACTCTTCAGAAATGTGGTAAGTGTTTAAGCATCTTCTTTTACACATCAAGAGTCTGAAGGAGGCTCAGAAAGGTTAAAGTCTTGATTTACACTGATTGCTCAGGCTCCATTGACTTTCTCTTTGAATGTCTTTCCCGCTGGGCATTTAACTGACATCCCCTTCCTTAGAGCTTCAGTGCATGTTTAAATAGTCATGGCTCTTCTGCAGGGAAGGCAGGGGTAATAGGGAAAACTGAAGTGAATATATCCTGCTGATGTGCAGTGCCAGCATGCTTTGCCTCCTGAGGATGATGCCTCTCCTCACTGGGTATCTTTAGGAGGCAGCACTGAGAGTGCTCAGGTCTCTGTTTGCAAGTGGGACATCTTGCAATGCTGCGAGGTGAAGGCCCTTGTAATAAGTGGCTCAAATGAGGCAGACAGTAACAAATGTCCCGGAATGGTTCATTGGGAACCATGGGAAGAGTGTCACTGTGATTTGTGCTTACCTAGCTATGCAATTGAATTTTATCCTTGAACTTGGTTCCTGGTTCAGACAAATTCCCTCATGTGAAACACATGCCATTTGCACAGGGTTCTTAATTAGAAGAATTCATCATAAGCATGGGCATCTTTCTCTTGTTATTGTGGCAGGGAATAGAGATCAGTCACATCCTCAGAAATGTGTCTGTTATTGTTTACTATTTCTATAGCCTTTCAATCCTTGATGTCTGCTGAAAGACGAGGTTCCTTATGATATTGCTATGCTACCATTATTATGCTTTTACTTAGTTAATGAACTAGTGACTTTTGAGTTGAAAAGTGGGGGGAAACAGGAGAAGCAAAAGCCAGGAGTTGAGGTAGTTCCACAAGGCTTGCTATCTGTTGATCAGCAAATGCTTAAAACTTGCATATTCAAAAATATCTAGCTCAGTAGGGATAAAGGGGGAAAATCACAGCATGCTGAAATTTTTAACAGCTGCCCTCTCCTAAAACATCTAAGTTCTCTTCCCCCATACTGCCACTAGAAAGGAAGGGGTAGAGTGCAAGAAAATAATTTGCTATGATAGTTTAAAAATTAACAGCTTGGCTTGGGCTGCATCTTGCACCCTGCTTTTTCTCTCTGCTCTCCCTCAGGTGGCCAACGCATGCCATTTTGGAAGCGTTCAAAGAAGAGAAAGTCCATTGTCTGTGCAAAGTTCAAGAATTATTAAGTTCTTCTATGTGAAGCCTAGCTTCCAGCACCAGGGATTAATTTCTTACTTTCAGGTTTTGAAGGGTCTGTGTCTTTTGCAGAGAATAAAGCAAGAACATCTTGCAGGCTGCAAAGCACATCAGCTTTATTGAAATGTTTGCCAGGGGTGCAGCAGGGCCCTCCTCCTAAACTAGCAACTATTGGACTACTGCAGAATTTATTTTGGTGTGTTTTTTAGCCAAAACCCCCCATTAAACTCCTTGAGGAATTTTTCTTTTAGCTGTTTAGTCTCCTTTCTTCCTCTCCAGATGGATATCATGGTATTAACAGATGGCTAAGGAGAAACGTTTCCTTCCCTGACTCAAAAGGAAGTGAACGTATGGAAGCTGTCTCAGGCATGTTTTGAGCCCTTTTCTAACTTGGCAAAGATTTTGCCCTCAACCCTGGAGCCTTGAGGACCAGTGTGGCAGGCAGAGGCAGATGGGGAAGCCCACATATGAGGCTCACAGGGGGAATGGAGTAAGTGTGTTTTGGGAGGGCTAGGGTTGTATCAGGTGGGCTCACTTGTACTGTACTGGGCCAAATCCCACTCTGGCTCTCATAGTCAAAGCTGATATTTTCAGCTGCTTCTGTCCTTTAAGCATAATAGCTAGGTCAATGTGTTTAATGAAGACTTGTTCTTCAGTGGCTGCTTTGTGCTGCTGAAAACAGCAGTTAATTAAATAAAACACTGTGGGTTTTAGAGTAGCAAGGTCTTTTGGGTGAAGGACTTGGGTAGATCTGGAAGTAGATGTTTGATGAAGCTGTTTTGTGCTTTGCAGTTTTCCCTTTAAGCTGAGATGGAAAGGAAGTGTTAATCATTTCCCAAGGGTGCTGCAAGATATGACTGCAGTCTTGTGAACATCACTGATTGTGTCCTCCAAAAGATCATTCTGGGATCACACAAATGGCAGAAGTGGTAGACAGCTGTGGTGGCTTGCTGAAAGAAGGGAGAATATTTGATTTGAGAGCCTGCAGGCAAGCTCCTCTTGCTCTGAGAAGGCACTGATCTTATATTTTGCTCTGCAGGTTACGATGAGCAACTATGCCATTCCACCAGATTTTGCCAGGTGCTGGTAGGGACACTGCTTGCAAGGTTGTGAAATGCAGGAGAAACTACTCTTACCAAGACATCCCTCCATCTATCTGCAAATAATGCCTGTATTTCCCTGGGTACTGCCTCCCCTCTGGGCTGTGAGAGAGGCAGAGGCTGAGTCAGTACAGACCCATACCTGTGGGAGATGTGGGCCCTGCTACGTGTAGGGACAGAGGTCATCTTCCAGTAGCAGGACTGAGAAGAGAGTGAGGGATATTAGTTGTATTTGGAAGGAGTGTGGGGGGGAAACAGGAGAAGCAAAAGCCAGGTTATCTCTACCAGAGGCTGGCTGTGGTCCTTGAGGAAAACTATTTTTGCTCTGTTGCCATGATGTTTGTACTCAAGGTTAAAGCACTTGGGTGGAGGTGAAGACACCATTCTGGTAATATTTTGCTTCAGGTGGGTTGACTGCAAAGAAAATTACTGTTGTTAGCGTGCTATTAACAGGGGGTATGAGAGGGATGATGTCTGTTACTTGCCTGGTAACATGAAAGTGTGCAGTGAAGGGTAACATAAAGTCATTATTAACTAAAATAAATTGAGGGAATTCTTCCCCCCCTTGATTAAAAACTTACTGCTTCACACAGGTTAACACAGTGCTCTGGGAAGAGATTGAAGGGATGAATGTGTGCAGGAAAACAGAGGGTGGGGATGGGTGTTCTATATATGCTTTTCCCACTTGCTGCTTCCCTACAAAATTTATCAGTCATTTGGAAATAGGTTCTGGCAATATTGCTCTATATGTTATAAGAGGAGGAGTCTGTTAAGAGCATATCTGATGGGTGAGGGAGTAAGTGTAGGATCTTTGATCTGTTAAGATGTTACCAGGTTAGAGATGGCTGTTTGCTGGGGTAGTTGCTGCACCCTCAGCTCCAGCTGAGCACTGAGTGGAGGACAGGGTGGAAAGCTGCCAGTTGGACTAGCAGCTCTCAGTTCAGCTCCAAGGACAGCTGGAGCAGCCTTGCTGGGAATATCCTTGCAGTCTGAGCCACTGGCCTAAAAGGCTCCATAACTCAGAGAGAATATTAACCTGTAGATAGAAAAGTCTGACAGCCTCTGACTCAGAGCGTCTAAGTGATGTGGGATGGGAAGAGCTTGCAGGGGGCCTGGCAGGATGGATAAAGAAAACTAATTTGGAGGGGAAGTCCATTGCAAGTAGCAAGATAGGACCAACTTTGTTTTCTTTTGCTTTTCCCCCTGGCTCTAGATTGCAGAGTATAGCAGCTATTTAACATCCCTGTAGATCTTCCTCACTTTCAGATGAGGAAAAAAAGGAACAATATTTTTTTTAGGAAGCCAAAGATATGGCTACATTCACAGTTTCTGAACTGAGTTGTATGGGAGATTTGTGCATGTTATTTGTGTCTGTATATATTGAAAGCCTTGAGGTTCTTGTGGCAGAAGATTTTTTCAGTACAGAGCATTTTTATCATCTTTTTACTTATTTCCCTGTTTTGTTCAAAGTACTAATTCAACTACTGTTTCTCCTACTCTTTGAGTGGTGCAAACAAACTACTGGCAAGCAATTTGGATACCTGAGCAAAAGCAGTGGAGATCAGAATGCCTCCCTGTATTTACCAAAAGAATTGACATACCTAAGAAGATGCCAAACCTGATCAATTTGGCTGATGCACTTCCATCCCCATCAAGCAGAGGTTTGTCCTGAATACCTTTCATTTAAAAGCTCCAAGGCATCCTGCAGAAATGGATGGTGGAGCAAACAGCTCTGGGACCCAGCTGCCTTTCTTCCTCTCCAGCTTCTCTTGTCTTGGGCACTCGTGAGCAAGATTTGGGGCTTCCAAGAGCTGGGGACAAGCCAGGTTACCCTCCTGTGTGAGGGTAAGCTTGCTCAAGACGGGATCACTCACAGATTTATCCTTTGATAAAGTCACCAGTGGCTTGCAGTGGGTAGACCCCTCTTTAGCTTGGAGGTGATCTCTAAGCCTTGCAGCAGAGGCCCCACCAGCCAAACCAATGAAATGCTTTCAACTCCATTGATTAAAACCACAATAAATGAGCATTTACTTGTGATTGCTATGAGAGTTGCAGTACCTCTGCCCATGAGATTTTAATGGATTTTTTTTTTTGTGTTCCCAAGTTAATCAGCCTCCTTGAGATAGGTATCTTTTCTCTTGGCACCTATCAGCATGTCTTAGACCTGGCACAGTAGGATTTGAACTTCTGACACTTCTTAATGCAGAGATATAAATTGCTATTGCATTGCCTTCACCACAGTGCATGGTCCGTGTCAATTGTCTCTCTCAAAGGCAGCCATTTCTGAAGCAATCTTTCTCATATTACAATTTTGCCTTCAGTGGGGAAAATCACTTTTCTGCAATGAGAAACATGATTTCTTGCCTAATCTCTGACTAAAGATCAGTGAACTTTTGAAAGATACCTTTCTGATGTCCTCTAATGAAATTATTCATTTTCTTGATCTGCGTGGCTGACAGATATCTGTCAATTCCAGGCCTTTAGTGTTGCAGCACAAACCTGAGCTGCCTGTGTTTAAGGAATGAGTATTCATTTGCAGGAGCTGTATCAGGCAGTTACCCTCTGTGAACAGGCCTACAGACGTGGGTTGTGTGCAGTCCAAGTGCATCAGCAGGATAGGTGTGCAAAAAATTGTTCCATTTTATGATGGACATACCTCACAAAGGTTTGATGGTGGGAGACAATTTTCTATTGTTTAACTTCACTGGTTTCTAATGAAGTGTGCTGCTAAGCTTTTCTGCTCCACTAGCTTGGGGCATTGGTTGCTTAAGTGCCAGCTTTCCAAAATTACCCAAATGTACCAAGTGTTTGACTCTTAAAAAAAATACAAAAGAAATCTTCTGGCAAAAGAATATGTATCTTTCTGCTTCTGGAAGGATTCTCCTGTGGGTAGCCTTGATTCTGAACATGACTACAGTTAGTGCTATTTGAGGAGTAAATAGGTGTCAGTCAACTTTTTTTGTCTTTTTCACATGTTTTGGAATAGCCTGTAAATGGTATGCTGAAAAACAAGCTGTTGTCCAAGCTGTGTGTTGATATGGCAGGCCTGGAAAACAGTCTTAGGGTAGTTGTTTTAAGGCTTCTGAAGATCACTACCAGACCCTGAAGTAAACTCTAGCACTGAAGGAAAAGTTGGCTTTAGGTTATTTGTGCTGGTCTTGTAAGCTCCTTTTGGCTGGGCTGTTTGAGGAAGAAGCTGAAAGTGGATGCTCCTAAGAATCTGATGCATGTTCTGAGAAAAGTTAATCACGAGAGCTCCCCAAGAGGTGAGAAGTGCAGTGATGTGGTGCTGATCAGCGTGGGTAGGAAGCAGCACCATGCTGGGTGCAGGTGTCAGAAACAGCTTTGGTGAATGAGGTGGGCAGAGCCCTGCAATCACAGCGGGGCTGAGGCAGGAGCTGAGCATCTCCTCTCAGCACCCTGCTCCCGGGCAGGAGGCTGTGCCACATCCACAGCACACTGTGAGGTTTCCTTCTCACATAACTGGGAACTGGTTCTGTGTGCACCGGATAAGGACTTAGCTTGTTTTGTTGCTTTTGTTTTTTTTTTTTTTTTTTTTTTTTTTTAAAGCTAAAAAGTACTGTGGTATTGCTATGGTAACAAACATCTAGAAATGCAAGCAGATCTCTGTATTAACTGTAGGTTTGAGCTTTATAGCCTGTGCCCTGGTGGTTGCATATGCAATCAGAGAAAGAAATGTGCTGTAAAGGGAAACTACAGCAGGTTTATGATACTTTGGGGTCTTTCCAAATATGAGACCTACTGCTCCCTCTGCTTGAGACAGGCTAGGAGCAGTTGCAGGCTGTTGGTGTGTGTCTGTCACTGCCTGTTTGCTACCCATCCAGGCAATGAGAGATGAGCAGCCAAATGCACTCTGGAGCACTGGAATATCCTGCAGTTTGAGTTTAAGAATAGCTTGGGTCTTTCATCAGACATTTGGAGGGCTTAGACTAGTTGAAGGAAACTGGTGTCATTTGCTGCTTCCAGCAGCACATTCAATGGCAGGCCTGGGAGAAGGCAAAGGGAGTTCAGCTTCTTCCCTGGTGTGGTGCTTATTTGTGTGTGAAGTGGTTATGGGTTTTGCTGTGTTTTCATTCTTGTTTTCCATTTTTCTACTGTTTTGGGCAGTGTTAAAATCCTACAAGAGGGAAGGTACCAATAGCAGAGCACACTGAGTTTCTGGCAGAGATGGAGCAGGTCCTTCCACAGCATGCCTATGGCATGGGGTTTCTTGGTAGCCTGGATAGCCATTTTCCTTTCCACAAGCATCCACTGGAAAATACTGCAGGACTGGGCAATAGATAAGGAGAAGAAGGGAAGGAACTTCCAGAATGACCATTACAGAGGTGTAGGGGATTCTGCTATAATTATAGAGCTGATGTTAGAAGAGGAAAAGATCTGTCCTGAGAAGGCCTGACTTTGAAGAGGAGAAAAAAACCTCAAAATGACAAAGATGATGAGGGAACTGGACCATCTCTCTTGTGAGGAAACACTGAGAGAGCTGGGCCTGCTTAGCCTCTAGAAGAGATGACTGAGAGGGGACCTTTTCAGTCTTCCACAGAGAGTGTCAGAGGGTGGAGCCAGGCTCTGCTCCACGGTGCTGAGCAATAGGACAAGAGGCAACGGGCAGAAAATGATGCACCTAAACATGAGAAGGAACTTCTGTCCTCTGTGGGTGACTATCCACATGGAACAGATTGCTCAGAGAGGTTGTGGAGTCTTCCTCACTGGAGATATTCAAGAACCATTTGGACACAATCCTGTGCCATGTGCTCTAGGATCACCCTGCTTGAGCAGGGAGGTTGAACCAGATCACAGACTTCACTGTGATCCCTTCCAACTTCACCCATTCTGTGATTCTGTGAAAATGCTGCCTCCTAAAAAAGAAAAGTCTTTTTTCCTGCATCCCTTCCTAAGGGTGATCCTGACAGGATCCTAGCATATGTGAAGGAAGCTGCCTCTTGGAATGCAGAGACTTCTCTGGCTTAGTGCTGCTCTGGCTCCCCTTGGGACCAAGTTGCAGGCCTGACTATGATTTCAGGCTTCAAATTTTTTAAATTTGCGAGATATCAGTGGGGCCTTGATCGGAACACTTTTGGCACGCCACTTGTTTCTGAGGTACTTTGCACATGATTGCAGGGAAGCAGAGGAAGAACTCCAGAGAGTTCAGCCTCCTGCATGAGGGCACATGTTGGAATTATGTGCAGTCATGCCAGTTAAAGCTTTTAGTGGACATGCATGATAGAAGTAGCTTTGTATTGACACTTAAAATTCAGGATTGCCCTTTTTGTTGAGTACCTAACCCTACAACCTTAAATATGCCTTTTTTATTTTGGCTTGGGGAGGAAGGGACAAGAGAGAAAGAGAGCTGTAAGCTGTATGAGTGACAGTTGTATAAAGACCTGTATATATTGACAGATCATGAAGAGTCCTTCATCAGTACATATCTTAATCCTAAATATCTTAATTAGGGAGAAATGTTAAAGACTGCTGTCCTGGCAGTTGGCTGGATTGTGAGCAGTGAGTGCTACTGGGCATGAGAGCTAATGTTCACATGGTGGCTGCAGGGGCCTCACTGGCAGCTGCCTTTGTGCTAATCAAAAATCAGATTTGAACAGTTAAGTCTGTTTTGTTCAGTACAAGGTGCTCTGCTAAAGAGTGTTAATCTTTATTGGCATTTGGGTGTGTTGCTGGTCCGGCTGCCTTCAGCACTGGCAGAGAGAAGCTGTCTGGAATGGGGCATGGAGATGAGTGCGCTGCCTGCATGCCATTGGTCCATGGTCAGACTCATACAGAACACTTTTTACATTCAACCAGCTAAGGTAAGAAGTGCTTATTCTAGACTGTAATGCAGAATTACAAGCTAATTTCTCTTTCTCATTAAACTTTTATGATCTAGGGACAGGCCTCCTGCTTCTGTATCTGTAACAGTCCTTTCAAGTTTTTGTGGGTTTTCAGGGTTTGGAGAGTTTTTAGAGTTTATTTTGTGATATCTTTGATGCTTGCAACCACAGTTCTGCTTTTGGTTTTATGACTTTTTTTTTTAATCTACTTTGAAGAAACCTCTCAGCACATTTCCTTTCCTTCCTTGTTCATATTTGTTCATTGCCCATGTTCCTTTGTGGAGCCAGAAATGCTGAAACCCAACAAGAGCAAGCCAGAAATGTGAAGAATGTCTCAACTTTTTTTTTTTTCCTGTTTGGGAGAAAAAGCTGTTTTACAGACCCCATACATCAAACAAGCTGTTTTGCTTTTAATCTTTACATCACCACCACAATTTCCAGAAAGAAGTTTATACATTATTTGTCTTCTGGGTAATGAAGGCCATTTACAATATAGTTAAAATGGTTTCTGAACAAGAGCCATTTTCCAGAGCAAATAAGGAGTTGTAAGAAAGGGAGCCTTAATGTGCTAAGCAGTTTAATTTTTCTGAAATTCAGACAGATAGCAGGAAATTGGGCCCTCTGTGAGTACTCTGTGTGTGTTTGTTTCTCCCTGTTTGTATTTTTATTGTGGCTGAAATGCTGCTGATGTCACTGACAATTTTACCACTGAATTTAACTAGCAATTTACAATCACTCAGAACTTTACATTGTGTTTTTCTGAAGACAAACAAAGCCTATGTGCTTCATGTAGCTTTGTGTGGAGAGGAGAAAGCAGAACTCACCAAGCAGTGCTCATCCTCATGAGCAACCCTGTGGGTTTCATGGAGCTGTGACAAGACTGGATGTGTCTACATTTATTTTTCATTCCTATTTAGGAAGGCTGCTGAAGGCCTGGGCAAGGTTCTTTGACCAGTGGCTTTTTGGAGTTGTTCTCTCTCTTTGGTGAAAGAGGTCTGTGTGGTGGAAAATGCACCTGCCCAGTGCTCCTTTGGCCATGGGAGGTAGGTGAGGCTGTTGTGTTGCCCAGGGTTGTGAGTGGAGATCACTCAATCCTACTGGTCATACTCAGCTGTCATACTTCAGAAGAGGAGAAATTTTAAAAAGCATCTGATCTTGAGAAGGGAAAGCTGTCTTCTTGACAGTATTGGTTATACTCACACAACATCCTTGAGAAGCCAAAGGTTAGGATCACTGCCCCAGTGAAATTAAACAGACACCCACATTTCTTACTGTGACCCATACATGAACTTTGAAAAGGGAAATCTTGCTCACAGAGTAAGAAACTGCTGAGCTGATGACCAGGTGAGCTGGGTGGCCAGGAGAGGAGTCTGGTGTGTCAGGAGTGCAGTTTTTGGGTGAGAGGGAAGTGGGACTTGGTTATATGACTGGGAGCTTTTTAAAAATGGAATTTGGGCAAAATTTCATTAGTTGAATATGTGGAGAAAAATTCCAGACATACCTTTTCATAAATGAACTCAAAACCAGCAGCTCCCAAAATCTGCTTGATCATATTTATGGTTAAGCCAGGTCAGAAGAAACTATTATAGCCCAAGGTGTCTGTAGTGGTGTTATTGATGACCACAGAACATTCAAATGTTACTTGTTTTGAAAATCAAGTTCTTTACCTTCTGGGTTTTGAATTTCTAGATATCCACCTTTTTCTTTTTTGCAACTTTGACAGCGAAAATTTATCGTATCCATAGAAAAGCCATGAGTTGTCCTAACAACGCAACCCAGGAGTTGTATCTTTACAAGATGTTCTTATGATACAGAACTTTGAGCATTGTGTGTGCAGAATCAGATGATACCCTTTGTATTGGACAGGGATTGATTGAGTAATGGATTTTAAAGATCCTCGCTATCACTGACTTTGTTTTGCTGCAGTTTGCACCTGCAGAATGAGACAAGGGGCTGTGTGAGGGGCTGCAGAACTTTGTGCCTGGGTGGAACGATATTTCTATGAGCAGTGGCTGTGGCAATACCTGTTCTGAGTGTATTTTTGTGATGCTTCCGTGGTTCTGCTCTTCCTATTGTGCCCAGCTCTTTCCTGGTTGACAGTGACTAAATGGCAGAGCTGAGGGGCTGTTGAGGGGGCCTCTGTTATTAGTGTGATTGAAGTCTAGAATGGCAGAGGCCTGCATAGCATAACACAGGTGTTTTTCATATCTGACAGGCATATATGAGCCCATTGCATGATTCTTCATTGGTATGCATGCTTGATTAAATTTGCTGTTGGGGAGGTGAATTTAATGCCTTTGCAAATGGAGACCCAAACAGTAGCAGGGTGCAGCCCTGAGGGTTTTGTCAGTTCACATTGATTGCTAAGTCCTGGAATTGGAGCAATGCAGTAAATGAAAAATTAATCAATTAAAATGGAATATCATTTGGCTCCTAAACAAAATGGCAATGGCCTGATAGTCTCAAATCTTCATGGACGAATAGGAAGTCAGTTTTTCCACTATTAGAAAACAATGTTGCATGCTGCAGGGCTGGATGCCTAGCAGAGATGATGTCTGAGTGAAGAAGGTCTTATACAAAGGGACTCATTTTTGTAATAAATCATGGATGTATATGCACCATTACTGTTGTCACTACAGAAGGAATGCCTGTACAATCTTTGGGAGTAGATCTCATAGCTTCAAGCCTCCAAAATACAAGTTTACATTGTAAGCTGAAGGTCATTCTTGAAATTCTCTAAGAAACCAGGTCATGATTCAGCAGTGACATGAGGAGCTATATTAAGTCACTCTGCTAAATGTCACTTTGGTTGCTGGTTTACAGACAATTTGCATTTTCATATTGGGCCTGTTTGTCTCCCAAACAATATGTCCTGCCTAAAGCCTTTCTCTGTGATGTTCAAAAGCTAATGTGGGGATGAGCTGTGTGGAGCGTTGTGGCAAATTACTTGACTCGTCAAGGTCAGATCCTGTTCAGGTGTTATCTCCTGGGAAGACAAGGTCCGTGCAGGCTCTGGGGCTGCGAGCCAGCCTCCAGAAGCAGCATGGTACTGGGCCCAGCTGGCACAAAGGCAGGAAGGAGTGTGGCTCCTGGGGCCAGGCTGCCACCCGGCTCCATCTGCAGGATGCCTGGTGCAGCTACCTGTGAGAGGTGTGACAGGGTCAGCCCGGTGATTAACATGGGGAGAGGGGAGAGAGTTGGTGCAGAATTGGTTGATATTTAAAATCATGGCTGTTTGAACAAGACCTGCTAACAAAAACACATTAGAGGAAAATCTGTCCTTGTTGGAAGACGGGGAGAAATTCCCACCTCCTGCTGTGGGGCTGGCTTTGTCCCTGGTGGGGGTGTGAAATGTCCTGAGGCATCCCTTTGTCTTCCTGGCTCAGCTGTGCACGTGTACAGTATTTTTGTGGGGTGAGAATGTTGGCTAGTTGCAAAACAGCGCTATTTTATTCTTAATCTTCTAATCTCAATTTAAAGCTCTTGAGGATGAATGATTAAAAAGGTACTTCGGCTTCCTTTCTCTAGCCTTAGCAAAAATCCCTTACAGTGTGATCTTGAAGGCAAAGAAAATGAGCCGCAAGCTTAACATAATTAAATACTTTAATACTTGGAGTGAGTGGTGCCCGCTTCTCAGTGCCAGCTGACTTCTGCTCATCTCTTAGGTAACCAGTTCACCACTTACTATGTTAGCAGCTTATGAGGCTTAAAGTTGCCATCTCTTTTTCTGTGAAAATATCTGTGGCAGCATCTGTCACTCCAGACAGTTGTGATTCACTGGGAGGAAGGACTGAATGTAGGTCACTCAAGTTCAAAGGAAATAGATTAGTACATCAGCAGGCAGGCACATACACATGTTGTCCCTGTGCAGACAGCGTAGGTGGGGGAGTGGGCAGAGAAAGATGCACTTTATGTGACTGATGATTTATGAAGACATGGACCACCCTCATTTGAACTGTCTTGTCAGCTTTTTGGCTGTTACCAGGTGGCCATGGGGTGTCATCTTGATACAGAATGCCATATGTCAGTCTGTCTTGATACGGGTGCTATAAATCAGGGTTCAGGTAACACCCAAGTGGCCACAGAGTATCTAACACAAATTAGCACACAAATAACAGAATATTGTTGCTTCTTCATTGTTTTCCTAGTTCTAAATCACCGGGAAACCAGAGGTATTCATTGCATATTTAAATGTCTATGAAGACAGGGCTATTTTTTTAAAAGAAAAAATGCTTCTTCACATAGTACCTTTATTACTCTGAAGGATCTCAAAACACACTTTTAAAGATTGTGTAGGCATGACCTTTAACAGAGCAGTATTCCTACATACAGTAAGTAACCTGGATGGCTTTTGCTGAGTAGATTTCCTGTGTGATACTAAACAGATGTCTGAATGCAGACAGCTTCATGTGACCATCTTCTCTGTGCAAAACCTTCATACCCAGAGGCACTGTGTCCCCAGCTACCTGCTGGAATCTCTTTCTGACGGTGGTGCTGCTTTGGTGAGGGTGCCAACATGAACAGCCTAGTCCCTTAGGTATTCAAAAAATGTGCTGTCCTGTCTGTCTTCTCCCTAGCACCAGATGTTGTCATGGATATTTATGGATACAGGGAAATGTGCTTAGAAAACAAGTGCTGTTTCAAGGAGCAGCAACCCTACAGACCTCACACTCCCTGCTTGTGCTGGTAGTCAGCAATTTTGAAAACCATCCACTCACTATTTCTCATGGGGTTTTCCACATTGTTTTTCTCCTGGAGTGGAATACAACAGCATAAATGTTCCTATGAGCAAAAGTGGCAGTGTTCATGTCATAACAAAGTTTGCTGAATAGGAAACAAATGGCATTATTCCGGGGTATGAGATAAAAAATGAACAAACATGGAAGCCAGATATATGTGAGTCTGGACATGTGGGTGTTTTTTATACAAAATCAGTGTATGTAAATATCATAAATATATTAAACCAAAAATTATACTGTACATTTTCATAATAGACATTTGTGTGCATTAGACATCAAACTGAGGGAAGAAATGCACCTTGGCAACTGTGTTACCTCATCCGGGGTCTGAATTTCTGTGGTTCTGAGCAGCCTCATTTCCTCCAAGCTTGGAAAAGAGTGCCCTTAGGCATGTATCTTTGAAGCCCTTTTTTGCTTCCATTGCTTTGCTTTATTCAACACTTCTGGAAAGTGTCAAAAGTGCAGAAGGATACCTTAGGGCATAATATCCCCTCCCTCCAGCTATGGGCAATGTCTTCCTGCCTCTGGGCAACTGTGCCAGAACACTGTTTAGAGTCTAATCCTTGTTAACTGCTGAAAGTCTCTTCAGGATTGAACAGCTGGGTCAAAGATGGACATACTTGATAGAAGTCATCTCCTTGTGCTATATGTTATATAGATATATACTATATAAATTCCAGCTTCTCAGGTTATTATTCTACAAAGAATATATATCATTACTGTATTGAGAGGGGAATCCAAATTAGCAGGATTTATGCATTGATTGTTAATCTAGGTGAGCATGGAGAGAGGTTAGTTGGTGTGGAAGCCAGTCACTGCATGTGGAAGTAACTTCTTTGTACACAGTGTGGTGCTGAGCTCACATAACCAGCACAGCAGCAAGTATCCCATGCTCTTTGGGTTGCTGTTTGCAAAATGAGTGACACTGATGTGTGCTGTAGTGCTGGCACTTGTGCACTCTGTGTTACTTTTGGCCGTCCTCCAGTTGTCAACCCATGCTGCATTGCATGTCCTTGAGATCTGGGCAAAATGATTCAGCCATGCTTCCTGGAAGCATCTCTTCCCTCCTGTAGACAAGGACATGCAGGATCTGGATGAAATATTGCACAAAGGATGCCTCTCCACAGAGACACTAAAGCAATGGCTAAGTAGGATCATTAGGCGGAGGCCACGTGGCTGCCTCAGAAGCAAGACTGTGAGTACTTACACATGAAAGCAAGGAGCTGGGAGTGTGGTGAGACAGATGCCACCCTTCTGTGTGCTGAGGATTTGGATGAGGGTATCAGAGAACCACTGCTCATGATAGAGGCAGTAATTTAATTACTCAAGGGTTTTTTTTTTTTGCTGCTCCCCCGGTAAACTTCCCACACAGTTTTGCTCTCTTGCGTTGCTTTCTTCCCTTAAACTGCCCAAAAGACCAGCTGACAAACCATGGCAAGTCTCCTTGAAGGTTGGTGACCAGACCTTGTCCATCAACACACTGTTGTGACCTCTAAGTCAGCAATATCCTTTTTCCAAGTTCTGCACACTAACAGCCCATGTCTGCTTGTGGCAGACATCATAGTAGCCTCTGATGTTCACCTAATCCATGCTGTAGGCAATAACATGGAATACATTGTGTGATCTTCTGTATCTCTTAGAGGAGGGTCTGAATGTGGCATCCAAAAATTGCTGGTTGTGGGGAGAATGTTGCTATTGGAAACCAAACACAGAAATGTAGTTGTTTCTCCTTTCTTATCTTGTACAGAATTTCCACCTTTTTGGATCAGATTCTTGAGGACACTTTCCTTGTCAACAACTCAGTGTCTGGCAAAACTGCGAGAGAAGAAAAGAAGAACAAAATAGAAAATATTTGGTGGAATGGCATGACTTTCTAGTCATGAGGCAGGCATAGAGAGAAAGGACTTCTCAGGACAAAACCAGAAGAGAGTTGAGATGCAAGTCTTGCAGAGCTGACAGAGAATTGCCTCTGCATGCACAGAAGGCAATAAATGCCCAAAAAAGAATAGGGAGGTGGAGCGGCACTTTGGGCAAGCATCAGTACTGGAAAGCAAACCGCAGCAGACAACCTCTATTTCTCACTTTCACCATCCCATGGCAGCTACAGCTCGGTCGCAGGGCCTGGAGAAGCCCTGTGAGCTGGTGACCATGGGCTCTTCCCAGAGGGCATTGGAAATATCCCCTGCTGGGCATCCACTGCTGGTCTCCAGCTTGGGACTGGCAGCACGCCTCAAGATTGCCCAGTGTTAATGGCAGTAGAAATTTTTTTGTGACCAGCTAGGTGCCATGGGAGCTGATCAAGTTGCTTTACTCTTTCCATTGTGTTACTCCAGTTTGTGCAAGCTACAAATGAAACATTCAAATTGGTCTCTGGGCTCTGCTGTCAGCACTTGCACTTCTCAAAGAACAGTGATGGTTCTATTTAACTGTGGTAATTTTTATTAAAATTTCATAGTAGAAGTTCCATAAGTGCATGGTTCCCAAACCACATTTAAAATGCTTTACACAGTTTAACAATGCATGAATAGAATAGGCCTTGTGCTGTCAGGCACAGGCTTTTGTCTCTGAGGACTAGGAACAGTTTTTTGGAGAAGTGTACAGATTTTTCATGAGACATAACAAAAGCCATGTGCACACTGGGATTCCTAGTGTGAACTGGAAATACAACACCCCCTCTAAAGCAAATGCTTTTGGCAACAAGCATTTAGCTCACATGATCTTGCAGATTCAGTCCATAGAGAGTAGCTTGCTCGCTTGGAATTTTTTGGGAGTTGCTGCAGCTCTCAGTCCTGCCCTCTGATGTGTGCCAGTAATAGCCCATCCATGTGCAGTAGGGTAACAGAGCTGAGTAGCACCTGTCTCTGTAGCATTCCAGGCACTGCTCTGCTTCCCAGCATCTCGCTGCTGGTGGTTGTGCTGTGCTGGCTTGTTCTCTCTGGGACTTTTCTTCAGGTCACTGGGACAGTGTGTGGAGCACATAGAGTGAGCCTACAGAGAAATGTCACACCATGCAAGCCCCAACAACACCAGTGGGGTTTGCAGAGGTGAACTGGCTTTTACCTTTGTTCTGAGCGATGAGGATTTGCACAGCCAGCAAGTTAGTATCTCAATATGATGGGTTGAAATTGGCATTAAACCAGTTCAAAGGAGAGAAATCTGCTGGGGAGGGAGTTGGACATGCAGAGCTTGTTGGGAGGGAGGTGCTGGCAGGGTTGGGAGTCATAGCAGTGAAAGTGTGTGAGGCTGTGGCAGTGGGGTAAATTGAAGGGGGACCTCAAGAGGGAAGAAGGTTTGGTGAAGTTGTTACTTCCTGGCTTGCTTTGTGTCCATATTGGTCAATTAGACCTTCCTGGTCAGTTAGGTCTTCCATGGAAAGACACTTAGTGGGGATGGCTTGGACTTGCTGCTTTTCAGTTCTGAGGTTTGACAGAACAGAGGCAATTGTGAAAATGAGCTTAAAACAAAGGAGAAACATGGCACCCCCTGCTCCATTTGTTGTACTGGCACTAAACACTTGTAAGAAGTGCAAGAGCTGCAAAGTGTATGTTCTGTCACATAAAACTGCTGCTGGACTAATTTCACAGTGACTGTAAAATGGTTAATTGCACTTACCTTTGAGAGTTTTACATACCTTACTGTAATTAAGTAGTGATTCCTCATGACCCCTGGAGTATGGTTATTCTTTTTGAATTTGGCCAATCCTGCTGTTAAAAAGATACATCTTGGGACCCTGAATTCCCTAGCTCTGCTTTTAGTGGCTGGTGTGCCTGTGTCTCATGGCAGGCTATGGCAATGCACAGAGATGAATGGCACTGTCTCTATTATAGTCTAGCTATTTCACAAGGAATCAGGCCTAGAGGAATATCCCTGTGTTAGTCGAGAAATGAGGCTCTCAAGTTTTCATAGACACGCACAGCATTAATTCCTTTACCAAAATCCCTCCCTAATAATGTAAATTTTGCGATTTATATAGTTTCTGGTCTCTTGAACCATGTCAAAACACAAATCAGAACATGCTTTTGACAGCAGAAGAGCATCTGAGTCCATTCTGTCACTGAAAGGGAAAAGCATATGTGAAAATGTGAGAAATAGTGAAATAAGATTAGAAGGTCTACAGTACTTCCTGAAATTTTCATATGTGTTTTTTTTTTTTTTTTTTTGAGGTCTCAGGAATGTTTGGGACAAAACTTAATTTGTGCAAACTGTTAGCTAATCCCTAGTCTAGACACTCACATTTCCAGTGCCTATTCATCTTTTTCATCTTTATTTCTGCTTTAATGTAGTTTTTTTTGTTTGTTTTTTTTTTTGTTTGTTTGTTTTGTTTCTTTCTTTTTTTTTTTTTTTGTTTGTTTGTTTGTTTGTTTGTTTCTTTTTTTTTTAAAATGTATTAGAGAGCGGCAGTCATAAGGAGCTGGGCTCTTCTGCTCCCCTAACTCATACTTCCAGCCCCAAGCATGGAGATACAGCATGTGTAACTACATCAAGGACCTAGGGGTAGGAACTGTCCTGTTGGTATGGTAAAAGTCTGGACTCTGCACTCAGCTGTACATAATGTGCCTTTAACATACTAAAGCTAATATCTGCTTATATTGACTTCTTCCTGAAGTGAGAGGTGTTAAGGTGAAGAGACAGGAAAGAGGAGGGTAGACATTAGTCTGCCCTTCTGACAGGGTTTGGCAGGGTTTCATAGAGAACCTGTACTGTTCCTGTCAAGTATCATTTGACTTCACAGCAATAAACGTCCTGTAGTGCAACATCTATGTTCTAGGAATATAATCTGATAAAGCAAGTCAGTCCTTAAAGATAAGCTTTATATTCACTTTGTCAGGCTAGTTCATAGCTCTCTAGGCTCCACTCAGGATTGTGTTTGCTCTGCCTTTTTAATCTGACTTTTCTGTTGTGTCGTTTGTAATGAGCTGTAATGTCTAGGGCTTTTCTGAGGAGTTGCTACCATGCTGTCTCTGCTATGTTTTGTGTCAGCACATACCTGGTGAACTGAAAAGGTCTGCAGCACCCTTATTGAATTGCTTTAACTGTTTTCAGACATATTTTCTATGTGTTGAGATAACTTTGAATCTTGTTACCCAATGTGTCTGGCATTTTTTCTGGATTTCCTACGGATTTGACAAACTTACTGTGTCTGAATCCAAGGTATTTATGAAAGTACTGAATAGAGCTGGATCCGGAACAAACCCCTAAACCTGCTCTTACCCCTCTGCTCTGACTGTGAACAGCTAATAATTATGCTCCACCGGTAGCTTTCCAACTAGTTTCACCCATTCTGCAGTAGTTTCACCCAGACTATTACTTTTCTAGCTTGCTAATGGCAACATCTTAACAACTCCTACCAAAAACATTATCAAAGTCATGATGTGTCCGTCTCCTGCTTCTCCATACCCTTGAGCCTGATTACTCCATCACAGAAGAAAATTAGATTGGTCTGACATGACTAGGTCTTGACAAATCTCAGCTCCTATTTATTACCTTGTTATCTTCTTGGTGCTCATAGATGGATGTTTGGTTACTTGTTGATTATTTATCGATTAGCTGCCTTTCTGGAAGCTGAAGCCAGGCCCTCCTAGCTGTCATCCTCTGAATCCTCCCTTTTCCCCTATTTGAGGAGAGCACAAAGAGACACTGTCTGAGATAAAACTGCAAGTGAGACTTAACTCTTAACTGACAATCATTTCCTAGTGCTTGTTTACCATTTTTTGATGTATAAGTAATGTGAGAACCATAGTATCTAGAAGAATTACCCCTGAGAGCTCAGGTTTAAATATGTCATGGCTTTTAGGGGAAATAAAGGGCCTTCCTGTCCCTGGCCACTCCCTGGGACTCTCCCCTCCGTGCCTGTGGCCAGGATCCCAGGGTCTCACAGCCTCTGCCCCAGTGATGCTGCAGCAGGGCTGGTCTCCAACTCCCAATGGCCTCACCCTGCCCAGCCATAGGCCCTGCCAAGGTGGGCCCTCATCCTGTCCTTCCCCAGAGAGGTGCCTGATTCCCAGGGGTGGGGCTGTCCTGGTGCCCCTGCCCTGGTGCCCACTTCTGCCTGGGGCATAGGATTGTCCCCAGCTGGCAGACCCTGCTCCCCACTATAGGGACCACCAGCCCTTGCACTGTCCTGGGAAAAATGTCTCCTGAAGATATGTTGTCATTTCCAACATTTTCTAGTATATGTTCCTGACAACATAAAACAAAAACAGCTGTTGCTTTTACGAGACTTGGAAGGGCAAGAGATAAGTATCGAAGGGCAAGCCAGTGATTGCAAAGTATTTAAAGTGTGTGATAAACTGGGCTTTTGCTTCAAATCAGCATTGTTTTCTAGAGCAAAAAGAAAAAGTGGGAGCTGAGTTAGACAAAACTCCTTGTATGATTTAAGGAAAGAAAAATTTCTGTTTTTAGAGGTATGAAATGAATTATTTTCTCATCATACTGAAAATACAAATTCAAGGAAGATTCTAGGCAGCAGGCTGTGCAACCAGCCATAAAAGTAGCCAAGATGTTCCTGTAATGCAGCACCATGTCCAGGTGATGTGGTGGTGGCTGCAAGGGGCAGAGGACATGGCAGCAGCATCTCTGGAGCAGGGGTGGCAGAGCAGGACACTCTCTGCCTGGAGAAGCAGAGCAGAGGCACACTCACCCACTGGAGTGTGCCTATGTGTGTCCTACACAAGGGCAGATCCATAAAACATTGGCTTGGTTGTGCAGTGGCTGAAGGAATTTCTCAGTGCTGAAAATAATAGTTCTCTTTCTTTCCCCCATGAAAAGATATTTGCCTCACTCTTGCATGGTGATAAAGGGAAATCTGAGCATCAGGCTAGCTTTGGCTGTATTAGGCATAATTTTATGGGCCGCTTTAATTTTTTTTTCTGACTTAATTCATCTTTTCTCCAAATGGAATAGTCCTAACCTCTAATTTCTCTTCATCCTCCAGTAGCTTCCTTCCAGATACAGGCTTGACAAAGCTTGTGCTCTGGCCATGGCTACTGGGCTGTCACTGATTTCATATAACTGCTCACGATGGTTTCAGTTTTCTCTATCCCATTTGCAGTGCACTCAATCTGCTACATTTCCCATCTCAGCAGACCGAGTGCAGGTTTCATTTGAGCTGTCCACAGGGATGCTCAGATCTGTAGCCTGAGTGGCCACGGTTCATTTGAAATCCGTCAATGTACATGAGTAGTTCAATTTATTTTTTCTAATGTTCATTGTCTTGCACTTCTTTATGCTGAATTTCGTTTGCCATCATCTTATCTGACTGTCTGGTTCTTCTAGGGCTGTCTGTACTGAAGGATAGCCCTTGTCAGAGAAAGTTGCTGAGATGAATGTTCTTCTAAGCACTATCCTGCTTAAGGAATTTGCTGTGGTGTCGGGTCTCCTGAATTCTTTCCCAACCCGCTAGGATTGCTCAACCAACATGCTGTGTGATACTGGGAAGCATTCTCTGGTCTCTTGCCCTCTGTAACTCCTAGAAGGAGACCTTTAGCAGAGGGAGAAATGTGATCAAGCCTAGTATTAGAGAGCATCCAACCTGTTTTACATAAAAGGATCTCAAGATCTGGGGATTGTCTAGTGCTTTGAATGAGATGTGTAGGTGCCAGTATCTGCCTCTTGCAGGAGTTTTAGGGAGCTCTAGCACTCCATTGCAAGGCTGGGAGTATTTTGTCTTCATGATTTGGTCTATCAAACAGCTACCACAGGCAATTTGTTAAACTACTTTTATTGTATAAACAGTCTTGGTTGCTTTATGAGCAACTATTTTAGAGTCTGTAGGTTGTTTTCAAATAGAATCACATACCCAAGAGAGGGCCAAAGCTGTACCTGTCCTCCCTCCTTATGACCCTAGTGAATGGTTTTCATATTGTACTGACTCTGTGGCCTAGGAAAGTTAGATGAAAATGAGGAGAGGAGGTAGATGGCCCTGGTCTTTTAACTCTTGTGGGGTACTGGGGACAGTCATGGGCAGCTTTCAACTGTATCAAGGACATCTGTGAGACTGGGCAAGTCTGAGCAAGGCACAGCAGGGTACCTATTAAATCAGCTTCTTTCTGTTTGTATGTGGTAGTGACTGTTGAAAGGCTGAAACTGCTTTTCCTCAAAATACAGTGTCTCAGCCATCTTGGCTGAGAGTGCTCTCAGACATTCATTGCCTGGAAGGGTTTCCAAATGCCTGCAGTCTCACACATTCACTGTAACAGGTGCTAAAGGGAATTTGGCTCTGCCTGTGCTATCAGGAATAGCAGCTTTCATCCCAAGCTCAGTCAGTAAGGATAGCAAAGGCTGCAATTTTCCTCAAAGATGGCAGTTTTAACATCGTATCTGTGGGGACTCCTGCTTTCCTTTCCAAGCTCTTGCCTGTCCTGCCTTCCTCCATGCCTGAGCAACTTCCAGATGTGTGGCAATGTCTGAACTTATTACCTCTGTCTAAACGTGGGCCAGCTGCTCTCCCTGATGCTCTGATGCTTGTCTCTGCTCTAGATGACGAGGGCTCCCCCAGGAGAGAAGAACAGCCAGCGGGCTTTTGATGAGAAGGCTTACTTGTCCTCCAAGGTGCTGAAGGCTGGAGAAGACCCCTACCGCCAGCACGCTTTTAACCAGCTGGAGAGTGACAAAATCAGCAGCGACCGACCCATCCGGGACACCAGGCACTACAGGTACCCTGCAGCCCTGCTCCAAGCTGTGGCTGCTGCCTGGTGCAGGGAGCCCACTGCTCTCTGCTGTTGGTCTGTAACGTTGACAAAGCATGTTTTGGTTTTTTTTTTTTTTTTTTTGCCAGCTATGGTCCACTGTTTCACTGATTTTTCCTGGTTCATCTGGAAAGGTCTCAAATGCTTGGAGAACCTTGACAAATTCAGTCCCAGCTTGAGGCTTTTTCCAGGTCCAAGCATCATCTTGTTTTAGCACAGCCCCTCCACTGCAGCTCAGATTGCTCATTGGATAGTTGTGTTTTGCCCAGCTGCCTGCACACTCATGGCTTGCCTCGGCATCCTTCTGTTCTGGCTGCAAAGTACACCTTTGTTGCAGCCGTGCTTTACTCTAGTGTTCCTCACCTGCTGTGCCCTGGCTGTCTGAAGCTGGTTTGGTGCTTCTTTCCATCCTGAACATCACTGGGTGAGGGCTGCTGGGGTAGGGATGAAACTAACATGCAAATACAGTGTTCCATGGCTTGTAAAGTGCTTGTCATTCTGCCCTTGTTTCACTGAGGGTTTATTTGTTCTGCTGAAAAAAATTGTCCTTAAATTGCTAATAGTGATTGGGTAACTATTTTGTAGTTTCTGGAGGACAAAAAGGTAATGCTTTAGTACAAAAAGATTCTTGAAAACTGAGGTTTAATAGTAATAGGATAGTGTACAACAGTCTACTTCTGGTTCTAGACTCTACCTACAACCATGTATGGTTCTAGGTATGGCATGGTTGCAAAGCAACATTTCACAGCAGCTGGGAACAGTAAACCAGGCATCTAACTTGATTGAAATTGTGAAAGGGATGCCAGGAGACATGGAGCTTTGTGAACCTGCCAGCACTGACAGCCCTCAGAGTGCTTTTTGAAGGCAAGCAGTCAGGACCATGGTTGTGGGATCCAAGTCCTGTGCTGCTGTTCTCCAGCATAGTATTTGGGACTGGCTTCCTAGTGACCCAGAGGCAATACTGCCATGTTCTGTGTTGCTGACAAGTCTCCCTGCCATGCAAAATTGCTGTTTTCTGTTAATCTGTTGTCATGTTCTGGCCTCAAACCAACTCACTTCAAAGGTGAAGTATTGTTTATTTTGATCTGTGATAGCAAGCAGAGCATGCTTTTTGTGAAGAGCCTCATCTGTGCACTTCAGTCAGAAGAGCACAATATATGTGATTCCCTGTAAATGTATAACCATTTCAGACCCAGCTTTTAAAGGATTCCCTTGAGTAATGGAGAATCCAAAGTAGTATATAATCAGAACAAATAAACCTATTTCCATGTTTCTCCCCTTTACAGGGAGCAATTTGGGAAGGAGCAATCTGAGTTTGACTATCTTATGTTATAACATATTGGAATAGTTGCTGGGATGGCAACTCAGGATGAGGACTTATTTCAGCTGATACAAGTTAGATTGTGTACCTGGCTCTTTGTTTAAGGAATGGGAGTAGTCTGTAGGTCACTAACATATCAATTTTTCTTCAGGCACCCAAGCCAGAGCATGGACATACTTGACTTCACATCCTACAAGCTCCTTCTGACTTAGCACATATTTGTTTCTTTGATCCAAAGCAAAGAGAGGGTCAACTTTCAAGCACAAACCTTGTCCATGTTCTCGGTGCTGTTGTAGTAATGCTGAAACATTGGGAAAACTTCCCCAAATAACACATACATCAGCCTCTTCTGCTTTTCCACTTCCTGATTCCTTAATACATTTTGTATGCACTACATCATGGAATTATTTTGAAACAATAATAAATATGGTCTGTCTCAGGTCTGTTCTCACATTGTCCACATAAGTCTTTACCAGGTTTCTCTATATGTTTGAAAATTTCTGTATGAAGCTGCTGTCCCCTTAATAAAACACTGCAATGAAAAAGTCATAAACCAGGAGGATTGAAAGTGATGATAAAACCAGTCACAGTTTAGCAGTAGTCATAAAAGAATAGTAAGTAAATGTGGGAGTATGAGTAGTGGGTCTAAGAAGTGAATTGTATTCCGTCTCCTGATGGAGATTCAGTCTATGCAAAGCCTTGAGTTGTTAGAAGTAGGAGTGGTTTCTTCATCAGACAGGAAATTAGAGCACACTGACTGCAGTTTGACACTGTCTGGAAGTTAAGTCAGACGCTTTGGAGGAGCAGGTCAGCCCAAATCAGCCGTGCTTAGCATCTGCAGAATTGGATTCAGGATTCACGTCTGTGAGTTGTTCCCCTCACAGAAACTTTGTTCTCTACAGGGAGAAACAGCCTGGTGCAAGTTAATATTTGTTTCTGAGTGTGAGAATGTGTGTATGCACCTAACATTATGAAGTCAGGTGAGAAGATAGAAAGAATTGCTCTTCATTGCCAGCAGGTCCATTAGTGTTGAGCCTCAGCAACTCCCCAACACAGATCACAGAACTAGCTGGTGTTTTCCTTTCTGTGAAGTTTGTGTCCAAAGAATTTGAAGTGCTTTATACAGCAATGCCTGGGTCTACCAGCTCATTGCATCCTTAGCGTGTCCATGTCCTGTGCATGAAGAAACAAGAAGTTATGTGAGTCACAGGTAAATCCAGGGACTATGACTGAAACCCAGGGAATCCATGACTGAAACTTAGTTCACTGTAGAACCCACGTGGCCTCTTTAGCATGCAGTTTTGTGAGTTTAGGTATCACAGCCTCCAAATGTTGCTTTTCAATAGGCACAGTTCTTTTTAAGCTCTGCCAGCCTTGGTGCAGCTCAGCTGTGCTGGTTGAGCATATTACTCTCTTTTTAGAAATTCCAGGTACACTGTTGCAGTAGCTACTGCTTGGTAATGTTTGGCTTGCACTTCTGCTGTCCTGTGCTGCAGGTGCACTTCTGTACACTATGACACTGACTTGCCAGCCACCAGTCTCATCATCACCTTCCACAACGAGGCGCGATCTACCCTGCTCCGCACGGTGAAGAGGTGAGTTCAGCTGGGGTGCTGGGCCTAGGTGGTAGAGTCTGGGAGTGCTCTGGGGGGAAATTAGGCATTTTGCAGCAGCTAGACAAGCAGGGTGGCTGTGGTTCCCCAGGTGATAGTGTTCTGCTCTCAAGACGGCCCACTAGGACAGGCCAGAGGCTTGGATTGGCATTGTGGGTGTATCTTCAAATGCAGAGCATATCTGCATTGAGCCATTGTATGGCTGCAATCAGGGGAATCATGAGCAGCAAGAAAGGGTAGCTGAGCCTGCATCCACAGGTGAAAACAGTCTCAAGTCTCAACCAAATGTGAGTTTGGTTTGGAAGAGTGAGGGGGGACCAAAGAGTATGCTGTGTTGCTCGGTGCAGTGACCGAGCCCTTGCTCACGGTCCCTTGCTGGTAAACAGTTGCTGAACCTGATGGCCCACCAGGTGTACCCTGGGGCTTTGCACACAGCTCCTGCTGAGCCTGCAGGACGCTTGCTATCTTGTACCAGTGTCTCCTCATATCTGAGTAACAGCAGTGGCCAAATCTAGCCAAATAAATAGGTGGCATAGGGCCTGTCAGCAACCCCAAATAGATGGAGGCTTGCAGTCATCTGTACCACAAAGTGATGTTCCAGCTGCTCCTTCAGTGCCCTCTTCCATCACTCCCACAGAACCCAGGGAGGCTCTTTTACTTATAGTTTCCACAGAAAAAAATGCCCTCTGACTTCTCTGACTTAGTAAGTAATTTCTCAAAGGTTCTCTGAAGCCTGCAAGCAAGCCCAGGAACAGCCTTTGAGGCTGAAGGGAGAGTGAATTGTCTGTGTAGCAGTTTGAGCTGATGGTATCACTAACAGGAATGCATTATTCATCATTGCCACTTCTTCCTTTGACAGGTCCTGTGGATATAAAAAAATGTGCTATGTGAATAAAGAACAGGCTTTTTCAACTTGGCCTCATGTCTAGAAGGCTGGGTTTCTGCCACCAAGTTTGGTGCTATTGTGTTTCCAGAGACCTGTATATATTGCATTGGCATGATTTGTCTTTTTATTGCTATCATTTTCTTTTCATTTGAACCATACAATGAGTTCTGCGGAGTCACTGTCCAGAAAATGGGCAGACTTGTTTGAAATTATGGTGCTGCTAGGGCATCTGGAGGAGATTTCTGCTTTTTCAGTCATAGGTCAGAAAGTAAATAGATGCTGAGAAACCATGGTAGTATGTCCTACTTTTTCTTGTCCTGGAAAGCCCAGAACTGGACACAGCACTTAAGATGTGATATTACCAGTCTCTCGGATATGGTCTCCTGCAACCCGAGCCCCCAACAAAGACCTTGAAAAATGGGTGACCCATCTATTCAGATTGGTCCCTGCAATGCTGCTGCCACTGGAGGACTGCTGTTGTGAGGAACTGGCTGCACTCTGCTGTGAATGGTGTATGGAACGTGGATGGAATTTCCTCCCAGACTTCTGGCTATAGCTGGGGTCTTCATTGCCAAATGGTTTACAGCCAGTGCTTGTGATGGATTTACTCCTTCCTTAAATCACATCAGAAGTGTCAATAATTTATCCCTGTCTCATGAGAGATCCTGAAGGCTGAGTTCTTCTTGGGCTCTACAGTATTTGGAGTTCCACACAACCAAGCATTGGCTAGTAGCTTTGTCTTTGAGCACTAAAAGTTTGACAGCCATACACAGATGTAAAGGTTTACATCATGGCTGCACTGCTAGAAGAGGCATAGGAATAAGTCTGACTTACAGGTTGACACTGATGTTATAGAGGGATTTGACAGAGCTCTTCAGGGCCTCTTCTGTAACCTGAGAGTCCTGTCTTTCAGCAAAACTCATATGAATGTGCCAGGCTGAATTACTGCTGTGAGAGTAATTGTTGTTCAAGTCACACACACAGTCAGGGCAGCAGTACTGTATAATTACTTTGCACCCCTGGCACTTTGGGATAAGTCAGGTATCAAAGGGACAGGACTGTTCTGTTCTGTTGGGTTCATGACCTGGCTGTGAGTCTGCTGAGGACCACAGTAATATTAAACAGCAGGAAGCATAAAATTGCACTGCCTGCTTACCTGCTGACTAGTCAGGCTTGCAGCTTGTTGTTATCTCTATATCTGCAAGAGCTTTCTTAGACCAGATAGAGCATGATTATTTGGATAATTAAAATGAACCATTTGAGATGCATCTGGTGAAAGTTAAATATGATTCCACTGTTATTATGGGCCTTTTCCCAAGTTCAGTTATCATGGTTACACTGTGGGGATGCTGTAAGAGAAATGGGTGTGAAGGAAGAAAACTGATGAAAATGAGTGGCACTAAAAGCCAAATTTTCTTTGTCTGAAAACATTTTTAGAGCCCTAATCTTTTGAGGTGAGTAGAAAATGTATTACCAGTTGAAATTTTCATACGTGAGGTCTTTGCGAGTGTGACTTTTGAGTATCTGTATTTGGGCGCTCAAAAAAACAGCCATAAGACTTTGGGAAGTTCTAGAATGAAATACATGAAAAGGGTACTGGGATTGAACTGATCTTAACCCAGAGGGAGCTCAAATGCACTCCCCTGAGCCAGACACTGGCTTATTGCAAGGTAATTTAACAAAGTGGCAATGCTGCTACCAAAAGATCTTGGGAAGTGACCCAAGGATGATACTCCTGCATCACAGGCTTATTTCAGGATGATCTAAACCTGGCAGCTCTAGGAGCCAGATCCTGATCTGCATACCCTTCTTGCTAACCTCACATGCACTGTGAACACATGGACTTAAACGCCTCTGGCAGCTCAGCAGTTGCCTGCTTCTCCTTCCTGTCTCTGGGATCTCTGCTGCTGGGTGGAAGCAACAGTAATGATGTGCTGTTGTTGCTCCTTGAGGATGGGAGAAATGTTTGTGTATGAGGGAAAGGGGGAAATAGAGGAGTGACCTTGAAGAGCAATAACTTATTCCTTCAAGTACCCTGATGCTTGTCCCTCCTGGTCTTCAGAGGTAGAATGGGCTGCATAGCTGCATTCTAGTGTGGGCTCCAGCCATATGTTTTCAGTGTAGAGGGAGACAACTGGTTAAAAATATCCAGCAAGAGTCTAAAGAAGGGAAATAGGGGGGAAAAAATGGAAAATGGGCTATCAGACAAAACCTGTGAACATGCCAGTTCAAATGGCTTGTTGCTGGCATCCTCAGTCCTGCAGGAGATATGTGTCAGTCAAGAGCTGCTTGCCTGCTTTGATCTCTTTTCTATGCTGGGACATAGCTGTCACTCTCAAATCAGTCACTTGCTTGGCATCCTGCTCTCCTTCAGAAACAATTGTCACTCAAAAGGCATTTTATGTGATTGATGTCTATGCATGATTAATTGTTAAGCCATACCTTCACTTCTGCTGCCATGACCATTCTTGCAGAAGAAAAAGTCAAGTACTTTGTTGTTTGGTCCCTTTCTTTTTGATTTCAGAAAGTCATGATTGCAGGGAGTTTTTGGTTTTGGTGCAAATGTAAAGGTGAATTGTGAAGCTGTAAGTCAATGGATCTGAACAGCTGTCAGCGGTTCAGTGCTTACGCAGAGGGCCTGTAAAAATTCTGATTAAGAGGATGCTGTTGAAATGCTAAAGCATTTGGTGTAGCATCTCATTACAATGACAATTTAAATAATGGCAAAGAAGAATATTATGTTAGAGCAAAGGGGAAAAATATACTCTTCTACTAACATCCAGAATAAACAAGATTATCTGGGAATTCAGGGGAGGATGGACAGAGGAGAGAAACTCATTGGCAGCTGATGTCATGCCCATGCAAGAGAGTAAGGACTCTGATACTGAAAGAAGGAAGCTGTGAGAAAGGCAAAGGAGATAGGGAATCCATGAGATATGGGGGGAACAGTCCATGTTTCTGCTGTAAAAGGCAATTGTCACTTGGATTTTGGAATTGTAATAATACATCTTGGTGCCTGAAAGTGTTTGTCATGGCAGTGTTTGTCATGGCAGTCTCTGCACCTCAGTGAGGGGAAATACTAGGATTACTGTTCTCCTTGTTAAAAAGACAGGGATGACAAAGAGCAAAGAAGATTAAGTACCTTTCCCAAGGATCTAGAGCAAGTTATTGCAGAGCTGAGAGAAGAACAGGGCACTGTACAATGAGCTGTGAACTCCTCAAGGGGTGTGTTCTCTCTACTGGGGAATCAGTGGACAGGTAAAGAACAGAGAACCAAATGGGGCTTTTTTCCCAGTTATGTTGAGTTGAAAGACCTGAAACTTGTGGAGAAATTGTGAGCATTGCCAATAGTCAAGCTAATGGAAGAAGGTGTAGAATACCATTTTGCAGCCATTATACTGCAGTCTGTCTGGGTTGTTTTGCATTGTCTTTACACAGTCAAAAATTTCAGTGCAGGGCAACCTTGTCTGTAAAATATTCATATGGTGGTTGTTCTGGGAGAAGCTGCAAGTAGAATGGTAAATAGCACAGGAACATCCCCCCACCTCCCACCCCACCATACTAGAAAATCCAGAAAGACATGAGCTAAGAGAAGCAAATGAGATTCAGCTTCGGAAAATGCAAGCTCAGTCATCTAGGGACATGTCAGCTCAAAATACAAATACTATCAGAGGTGTATAAAGCAATGTGAATCTGAAATAGAGTGGGATGTGATATTGAGCAGCAGAACAGTCAGAACTCAGCTTTTTTGCAGAAAGCAGAAAACTCTTCCAAACTGAGGGAACTTTGGCTCTGTGTGCAAAGCCATCAGTGGTGTTACTTAACGAGATGGCAATTTACTTCTCTACATCTTCATTCCTGGGAGTATGGGACTATTCTTGTTGTCTATTTCTATATCAAGCAACAACAACAACAACAACAACAACAAAAAAGCCAGATTTTTTTCTCCAGTATTCTCCTGCTCAAAAGAGCATCTGCCACTGAAATGAGACAGGTTGCTAGAACTAGGAGGACAGTGTTTGCCTCTCTATTTTTAGTATTAAAATTTGCATAACTGCCCTCTTCATTGGACTGCCTAAGCATCGCTGAGCAACCTTGTTGAAGGTAATGAGGACCTGCCTGTGCACAGAGGCATTGAAGGAGGCTTGGAGGGGGAGTATGCTATGTGATGGTAGTAAAGCCAAGAGAAAGATTTGAAGAAGTTTATGAAAAAAGAGTTCAAGCATTTTAAATGAATGATACTGGTAAAGAAGTCAGAACCAAACTGCTCAGACTCCAAAGTACCAGAATGCTTTGATGTCTGAGGAGGCAGAAGATTTTCTCTGCTTTCCTCATGTGCATCCTGCAGATGCAAACTCATTGCAGACCTGAGGGTATTACATGGTATGGTGTAACCAACCTGAGGAAAAGGTGTCCTTTCAGCAAGTGTGGTGCTGGTTTGAAAGACAGGTAACAAGCAAAAGAGGGGGAAAAGAATTCCAAATCCAGAATATTGACAATGCTTCCTTCCAAAGAAGGGAATTGGTGAGAAAGCCTAAGCAGGTGGCATCTGTTGCATTGAGGTGGAGCTCCTTGCTGGGGAAAGGAGCAGCTCTTTATGCCCTCCAGCAGTGATGACTTTCACCCAGAGGCTGGCAGATGGGAATGGCCATTGGGCTGCCTCGGGGCAGGTGGTTCTCTCCATTTCACCTCTGCTTAGGGGCAGAGCATGCTGCAACACCCTTTGCTAGGCGAGACCCAGGCGAGTCTCACAGTCGGCTCCTAGCTGTGGGTCCCTGTAAGGTCTGGCTGAGTGCCACAGCTCTCTGGGATATTCTCACTTGTAGTTTGGTCCTGCCAGTGAACACTGTTACAAGGGCAAGGTCACTGCTTCCACTTTATTGGAGTTTGGTATTCCTGCTGTAATGCATAGCACAGCAGATTTCTATCAGTCCTAACATTGTCGTTGTTATGGCAGCTCACAAAGTGGCTTTTTCTTTCCTGGGTCCCTGCAGTGTTCTGAACCGCACCCCTCCCAGTCTCATCCAGGAGATCATTTTGGTAGATGACTTCAGCTCAGATCGTAAGTTTGGACCTATTTCCTTTACACTTACTTCTTCCCTTCTGTTTTCCCTTTTTTTGTTTGCTCTGTTGAGTTCCCCTCACAGATTCCTCTTGTCTGTATGCAGGAGAAAAAGAGAAGAAAGTAAGTCTGTGTTTAATGTCCATGCATGCAGAGGCCAGAGATTGTTCCTCTCTTTTTCTTTCCATTGGGTCTTCCTTTTCTGTCAGTGTGGTAGTTTTTGATAGGTTGCCAGAGATCTCTGTCAGGTTTCATTATGCACCATTTGGTGAGCCAGATGTTTAGCACAGATGTATAAGTAGCAATGCTGTACGTGAGCAGAGCAAGAGGCAAGAAGAGGATGCAGCGGAGTGTACAGAAGATTGCTGCCTGGGCCTTGCAGGCAGGCCAAGGTGAGACTGGCTGTCTGCCCCATGTGCCTGGGATCCCAGGTGTCCCTGTGGGAAGCTGTGGCAGAGTTACTGCTTTGGACAGCACCATACTTTCTTCTGCAGCTTGGCACAGGGATGGAGTCTCTACTGCATCAGGTCCACCAGAGCTGCAGACTGGAGGCTCTGGAGTCTTTCCCTTTGTACTGTTGCTCTTGCTCCTGGCTGTTGTGTAGTAGTTGTGAGGTGCTGGGCATAGAAGACTTCCTGCTTCTCCCATGATGTGTTCTAGATTCAAGGACAATCTAATTATGTACCATTTATAATGATCCCTAATTACTCCTTCAGAGCACTTTACAGATAGCTGCGAATGCCCACCTTGGCCTGCTGAGGTAAGGAAGCAATGCTATTTTGATTTTGCAGCTAAATGCTTATGTAGATTTGGCCATAAAAAAAAACATTTTAAAGGTGGATGCTGACATGAGGGATTTGAGTTTCTGAGGGTCTTACAGTGTGTTTTTTATAAGTACTGGGTTGTGCTCAGCTGTTTAATTTCAGTGTTTCTGAGCACTTCCAACAAACAATTATAAGTGTTCCACATTCTGCACCTAAAAATTAATTTCTTAAGCAACAAAGTGTTCCAGATCAACAGTGATGGATTCTGCACAGAGTTCAACCATAAACTCCCATTTAGGCTCCTCAGTAAATAGAAAGATTTTTAAATCTTTTTTTTTTAAATCTTTTTAAATCTGTCACAGTTCTTATTTTTTCACTGGCAGCTGGATATTTGTGGATATAGCCATTTCTCTGAGACATGTTCATGGAGGCACTTCAGCGCATGTTTGAGGTCTGACACTTTGCTTTAATGCTTGCCTCAGTTTCTCCAAATATACTGAGTCTGTCATCTCTGGCAAGTATCTACAGGCAGAGTGATGTGCTCCACTCCTGCAGAGTGAAAGACTGCATAAGGATTCTCATACCTGAACTTGTGACTTGGCCAAGATAAGAGCATTGCCTTCCCTTGTAGCAGAGTTCCAGCAAAATCTTGATGCTCTATAATTCAGAGCACCTGCCTCTTCCCTTGGATGATGCAGCATCTGCCAAAGTGCCAATGTAAGAGCAGTATTTCAGATTGCACACATCCTTGAGAATGGAAATGCTTGTACAGGAATGTGCTAAGAGGTGCACTTTGGCTAAGGGCCTTTGCATTCTCCCTGGAGTGCTCAGTCTGCAGGACGATGACAGCAGGAAAGTGGGGGTATGAGACATGTAAAGGAATATGGAATAAACATGGAAACTGGGGCGAATTTAATGGAGAAAGAAAAAAGAGGAAGTTAGAAATCGCTGTTCCTATGACATCTGCTAGGGCAGGAATAGAGAGAATGACAGAGAACTAAAGACTCAGTGCTCATTGGTATCTGGCTGGAGCAGGTAACTGTTCCTCTCCCTCATCTTCCCTAGGTAATGGAAATGAGGGATGCTATGAGTTTCTGGCAAGCTGCCAGCAAAGCCCTTGGTCCGGCATCCATGTGTCAATGTGCTGGTGTCTCCAAGGAAGCAGATTGCGTCCCAGTGGCCTTTATTAAATAAAATCAAGCGGAAACTGCCCTGAGAACAAATGACAGGAGAATGCCCAGATGAGGTGCTGAAGGCAAAGAGAGTAGATAAGATCACTTTGTTACAAAACTCTTTTCCTTGGCACTTTGGTGATTTGCAGTCCCGCTTCCCTGTGTTCCCTCCTTTTCATTAGTGCCCAGTGCCACGCTGCCAGCACATGCCCCATTGTTCTCGTGAAATGCTGAGCAGGGGAGATGAAGGCCTGGCTGCTCAGAGGATTGGGAAGCATGGGCCCAGCTGCTGAGGAGGACAGCAAGCAGGCAGTGCTCTTCTGTGTACTCTATAGACAACAGGATTGAGGCCATCAGGCTGATTAATGTGATGTTAAGTGAAAGCAGAATTTCCCCTCCCATGGAGAAGCAGGAGGACAATTAATTGGGGCTCTCTGTTGAAGCCAAATAATTCATGCATGTGTACTTTTTTTCCCTCCCCAAGCTGAGGACTGCCAGCTCCTTACCAAGATCCCAAAGGTCAAGTGTCTACGAAACACCCATCGAGAAGGTGAGTGTGGAAAGCTTTCTAAGTACAAAGATTTTGCCAAATTTTCCACATGACCCTGGTTGCCTCCTAGCTGCTTACAGCTGTTGTTTATTACAGTTAGTTTGTTTTTTCAGTATAAGCATTTGGAAGATCTGTGGAGGGAGAACACAGTTTATCAACTCTCAGGCTTCAGGGGCCTCCTGTAATACTTAAATAATGAGAAATGGTGTCCAGAGGCCTTGACTGGTACAAAGATCACATTTTAAGATCTTTATGAATAAAGATCCAGATGTAAGTCCTGCCCTTTTAAACACAAGCTAACTCTTGCACTTTCAAGTGCAAGATAACAAGCTGTGTAGGAAACATGGGAGAAGGAAAAACAATCCAAAAGTCCAACATGTATCTATCATAAAGAGATACAATTAAGGAAAGTTTTTTCTTATATATCTGCTACATGCATAAATGACTTTCCCAGTTGCTCTTTAGTTTAACAAACATGTGCTTACTTATTTCTAAAGC
The DNA here is from genome assembly GCF_024509145.1 of Vidua macroura. Classification (NCBI taxonomy): domain Eukaryota; kingdom Metazoa; phylum Chordata; class Aves; order Passeriformes; family Viduidae; genus Vidua; species Vidua macroura. Next base: position 33,941,586 of record NC_071576.1, read on the forward strand.
TGTCAGTGCACAGCAGGTTTGGAGCGTGGATCTAGAAGGAGAGCCAAAAATCACTGTTTAGCTCACAAAAGAGCATCCCACAAAGTGGGATGGTCTGTAAGAAAGCAAGGAGTCATCTGAGAGCCAGGCTGATATCTCTACAGGGCAGAATAAAGGACAATTGGGAATAAAGCAGATAAGCAGTAAGGAAGGCAAAAAGCAGAGAGTAGAATTTGGCCATGGGGAGTTGGTGATGGAGGCAGCTCAATGGGAGAGTGAGTGAGCAGGCAGGAGCCAGCTGTCTGTGGGGAGTGTTGGAAGGGAAGAGCAAGGAGCCAGGTGGAAGTTCTGTGTCATGGACAGAAGTGACAGGAGAGGTCATTCATTGTGTGCTATGAGGGTTCATCTGACTGTCCCCAGGGCATGCCCTGCTCTAAAGCTGCTCTCTGCTCCTGATGGAGATGTGATATAGGAGAATCACCTGCTCTTCCCCTGCAATGGCCGCACAAAGTATTTTTTCTGAAGGAGGCTCAAATGTTTCCTTTCCCAACCTTCCTGCTCCTTTGCTGTCCTTTTCTCCTCGTAGGGCTGATTCGCTCTCGGGTGCGAGGAGCTGAAGTGGCAACTGCTGACATCCTCACCTTCTTGGACAGTCACTGTGAAGTCAACAGCGAGTGGCTGCAGCCAATGCTTCAGAGAGTGAAAGAGGTGAGCACCATGTCCTGCTCTGGGATGGATGGAGCTGGCCTGTCCTGTGCTGTTGGATCCTCTGCCCTCGCATGCATCATCAGAACTGGTGAGAACAAGGCCTGCCAAGGTACTCCTCAGGCAGGCTGTTCCAGAGGAAGGTACAGCCTGAGCTAGATGGGCAGGAGATTCCTGATGGGATTCTGTTCTGCCAGTGTGACAAGGCAGGAGGTGCAGAGTGATGGGATGCAATGCTGAATGTTGGAACCACCAGCTTGTACCTCTTGTCTCTTGCAGGCATTGTGCTTCCTCGTCCTGTTCACCTGTATGTAGGGCAGCCCCTTGGGCAGCATACATTGTGCAATTTTTCCATGGTTTCCATCTCCCCTGCTGCTGGACCCTCCCCTCTGCCTTTCACTGCCAAGATTTTCCTTCCATTAATGTTCCCACTAAGCTGCCACCACACATCACCTGCATGCAGGCAGATTCCTGTCACAGAGAAGCTGCCTGTGAGTGCAGGGATGTCCCCTTTGATGGTTCACTTGGCAAAGGATTGACGGAAGGCTGGAAGAATGAAAATGAGGCAGAAATATTAGCAGCTGTCACCTTGACTGCACTGTAGAGTTGGAGGGAGAGATCATACAGCTCTGCTGTAAGATAAGGCAGGGGAGAGGTGATGGGACAACTCCTGCTTGCAAGTGGCTGTGATTGTTCCCCTCTGAAAGGAGGGTCCCATGAAGTAAAGGGCCTTAGGAGAAGGGGTGGAGGCTTTAATGATGCTTTGTAAGCATGTCTGATTAGCTGAATATAAGGGAGCAGAAGAAGGTGAAACTTCAGAATTGATGAAATAAAAACTTCTGCTTTTTATTCTTGTTCAATAAAGCCCATAAATGTTTACTTTACTTATTGGTCTTTAAGTCAAGCTGTAGCACCAGCACAGGGGTTCTTAAGCAGAAAGAACCTCAGTCATTTCTTTAGGGAAGGATTTAAAATGCAAAAAGCCTGTGTGCTAACTCTAGTATACAAATTTTTTAGTGAGCAGATTTCAAGTCAATTTCTTTCTGACCTACTTTCTACATTTCTGATGTACATCCTATTATAGATTTCAGTCTTGCCCTAGCCAGTCCTGGCACTGATTGTTTGGAGTAGTGGCTGGCACACCAGGCTGCCAGGTGGGTGCTGGAGTCTCAAGCTGGGCAGACACGCTCTGGCTGGGCCACCATCACAGCTCAGAGGGGAAAAAACATGAATCCTCTTACCAAGGATGTCCCATCCTAGCCAAGGGTGGTACATCATGAGGAACTATTGCAAGGCACAAAATGAACATTTGATAAGAAAAGCACAGATGCTGGCAGCTGTCCAATAACAAGGTGCCGTTTCTGGCATTGCCAGCTCAGTTTCATCTTACATGTCAGCTGTCACAACAGCTGTCTTTTAATGCTCTGTCTCATGATGTTGAAAAATTGTTCAACTTCTATGTACTAAAAGGATTGCAAAAGAAAACTGTAAATGTCTATATGCCTTAATGGCAATAAAATACTCACAATATCTTGATATTATAATGTATACAATGTGTCATATGTATTATAAAGTTTGCACTATGAATATTAAATATGGGGTCTTGATTCACAGTACTTCTTGGGAAAATGCTTTAATTAGGAGTTTGATCATTTCTAGGCTGATGATAATGAGTTAATTCAAGAATGGTTGATCAGAAGGTGTGCTGTCAATAGATAGCAAAAGCAAGCACAAAACCCTGGGGACGGTGATTGATGCCCTGTGACTTGGGCAGGAAATAAAGAGCTGTATCTTATCAGCATTCCTAGGTGTTGGAGTCTGACTCCATTCCCCACATCCATGGAGTGCAGCTGGCTAGTACCCACCATCTCCATGTTTGGATTTAGTGGCCACAGATCCCTTGCACAGTTAACAGAACCATATTGGAGAAACCAGACAAAGATTTACATGGGCAACTTTCCTGATCTCTGGCAGCTTTGCTGGACATTCAAGAAAACCTGACTCCTTTTTTTCTCCCCTTTCTCTCTCTCCCTCAGGATTATACCCGAGTGGTAAGTCCAATCATTGATGTTATCAGCCTGGATAATTTTGCCTACCTGGCAGCATCAGCAGATTTGAGGGGAGGTGGGTACAATGAATGGCTTATGTAAGGTAGACTTGAGGGATGGTGCATGATAAATAAGTTGTGTTCTCTTCAGCTTTCCAAGAAAATAGAGTGATGATCTTTCTGATGGGTTATCTGTCCCTTTTTCTCTGCAACTTGCAAAGTCAGATCTTTTGAAGAGTTAGAACAAAACTCAACTAGTATTTTCCTCTTGACCTTGAATCACTGTCATAACACTGAGTAGTTTCAGGACTTAGTTAATTGATTAAATATCTCACCATGTCCTCACTATGCTGCATGTACACTGGAGTCTGATAGGCACTTCCAATTGCTGCTTTGATATGCCAGGCTATCTTGTGGCATCTCCTGAAAAGCATTTACACCTCTCGACCTGAAACCCCTGCAGCTGTTCCTGTGTTCGCACCACTTCCTCGTGCCCTTCTATATGGGTACACTTTTATGGCTGGGGCTCACTTCTGCACTGGTTGCCAGCCAAGGGCTACCTGTTCTTTGGCTACCCTTAGCAATGGTATAAAGTTAGTGACTGTGCTGTGTTCTACTATCCACCACAGGCCATCTATAAGTACATGGTAGTCTTGAAAGACATGGTGGGTACAGTGATCTGCAGGCCTTTGTTCCCAGAATACATCACATCCTACAAAGTTCTTTATTAAAGCCTCATAACTGTGGCTGACAGAGTTTGTCTTTGGTAAAACAAACTGGCCAGGATAGAATTACATCTCAGCCTGACAACCCTCTCCTGAAGCTGTGGAGTGAAATTGAGGAGAGATCTGTAATGCTGAGGAATGATGGTGCCACAACAGAAGCTGATGAGGTCTACGTTAGGATAGACTATTGCCATTTTGGGAAGACTGTGAGGGAGGTCAGGGAAGGAACTTAGGGACAGCCTGTGATATAAAGGTGCAGACTATCACTGAAAGCTGACAGTACTGTTTTTACAATAAGAAAACCAATTTGCATGTCTTCTTCCTTTTCAGGGTTTGACTGGAGCCTCCACTTTAAGTGGGAACAGATTCCTATAGAGCAGAAGATGTCCAGAACAGACCCAACTCAGTCTATAAGGTATACTCTGACAGGGTACTCTTCTCCAAATAGCTTTACTAAGCCTTCACCAGCGTGGCAAGGAGAGTACAGGGACTGCCTTGCTGAGGACAAAATGCCACCGTTCACTTGATGATGACAAACTCTTCATGCTGTTTTCTGAATGCATTGAGGTCTATACCCTAAGTGTGAGAGTACTGCTCTCTCAATATCATATGAATAGTGATTTTTTACTATCATGTACACCACCTCGACAAGCCACCTCTTCTTCTGTATGTTTGTTCTTGTGTTCTCCCTAACTCAACACTCCGAATGCCTCAGAAATCTCTTTAGGGTTTTTTAATTACCTCCATCTTTCAGATGAAACCTTAAAGAATGAAGCAGATGAACAGTCATCCTGCATGGGTAAAGCAGATCAGAAAACTGAATCTTACCTACTACTGTGGGCATAGAATTACTCCCACCTATTAAATCTGCATGTCCACGGACAAAAGAGATTCTGTTAGCCGGAACAGTTGTTGCCAGCCTCACTGCAGGGTACATGGCTCTGAGACGTGTAGAACATAACAAATCCTGATATGAAGAGTTAGGGGGCTTGTCTGTATAGGCAGATAGCTCCCTATTTGTAGTATAAAAGTACCATTTAATCCTTCTGTGTAATTTGTGAGCCTCTGTTTTGCACTCCAGAGGCAACCAGCTTGCTAACAGCAGAGCAGTACATGCAGCAGCCTGTCACACCATGTCTAATTGGTGAACACAGTCATCAAACAGTGCCCATCATTCCTTCACGCTGTGCATATTTGTATAAATGCAAAAGACACAACATTACTCTTGTAGTGCTTGCAAGACCATCTAACCAAAGGCATGAGGATGATCTAGTGAGGGGCATCTCAGAAACCTGCAGCAGGCTCATGTTGCAGCTCTATTATTTTTCTCTTTTAAATGAGGTATGATTTGTGATGCCTGGACAAATTGTCTGCCCTTTAAAATTAGGTTTGTGGTGCTATATATGTGTGTGATTATTTTTTCTGGATTTCTGTTTTCTCTTCCAGAACCCCTGTCATAGCAGGAGGCATCTTTGTGATTGACAAGTCCTGGTTTAACCACCTGGGAAAATATGATACTCAAATGGACATCTGGGGAGGAGAAAATTTTGGTAAGTTCAGGATGTTTCAAGGGAATGACACACTAATCCAGAACTGCTTCCCAGCCTTCATTGCTTACCAGAGCTTTTTTTTTGTGAGAGATCTGATCAGCATGTCAATGTAAGGTTAGGGATGTGGTCAGGTAATCCCTAAGGCGGTCAGAGCTGTATTGCTGTCAGCACAAAGTGTGTGTGGTCAGGGCTACACTCTCCTACAGGCATATGGGCTATTATACAGGAGCTAGCATAGAACAAAAAAGAAAGAGGAGCCTCCTGGTATTTAAATTGTTGCTTGTTTTTGGAGAATATTCCTCCAGTTCTTCACATGACAGTCCGTGTTGCCCCAGCACTGAAGTGGGCAGCCACTCCTGCAGCCTCTTCTTATATCTGTTCCTCTCTTGCAGATAAGTCTGAATTGCTCTTTCAGCTTGACAGGTCAGAGATATATTTTTCCTAATTAAACAAGCCTCTTTGTAAATGGAATTTGGTTACAAATAGACTCAGAATGCAAGCATTTAGAGGCAGGCTAGGGCATCACAAACATCTGAGGAATTCAGAGGCCCAGTGTAGTCTGTCCACTCACATGCTGGTTTAGGGCATGGTGCTTAAACCCATCTCCTTGCACTTAATAGTGGCAGAGATGTGCCAGGCATCTCTCTTTGCCCCGTGTTGAAGGGATGCTGCAATGTCACCAGGTGTTAATGACAAAAGCAAGATGAGTGTTAAAGAGAGGTTCATGGAGACCTCAAGTATTCAGGGCATTAATTTAGAAATGGTGCAGATGGAGCTGAGAAGATAAAAGCCTTACTTTTTGTTGTCAATTTAAGTATATTTCTCTGTTGCTAACACTGAAAAAAAAATCTCTTTCTATAAGTTCCATAAATATCATAGATATGTAAATAAAACTTTTCAAAGGATTTGTATGGTGTTTCCTAGTATCTGGAGAACAAATTAGAAAGAATGAAATAGTCAGGAAGAGGAAACCTTTGTTTCTCTGAACACAGCTGGGAGAGCTGCCTATTTTGGAGATGCTTTCTAAAACCATAAAATAATATTTTGGGCTGATAATGGACTCTCAAGGTACCACACTTTAAAAACAAAATATCTAATAATAAGTGTTCTCTGTTTTCCCAGATCTTGATTCATTTTTATGGTATTTGTTATATTAAAAAGAGATATTAAATGGTGCTCGCATTGGAATCTCAGCAGTCTTAGTAGCATCAGCTAAGCACTGTGGCAGAAGTCACAGGAAGCCTTTACCCAGGCATGAAGATCCCCTCCCTTATGTCCCTCAGGAGCAGAGACAAACTGAGCTCCTTGCCATCACTAGCTCTGCTCCAGCTGCAAAGCCAGCCACTTGGCCATTCTGCCAGCCTCTGAGCTGTGACTGTGTAGAAGCTGTAAACCCTAAAGACGGAGAAGGAATATTTCTTAAGGCTTTTCTCTGTCTGCTTCTGCCCACCTGGGAGGCCAGTGTTGTAATTTGGTCCATATGTCAGTAGCATGATGCTAAGTAGAGCTCTCTGCCATAAGTAGCAGTAAATTATTGGCATGCTCACAGCCATTCTTCCATATAGAGGTGATCAAAACCACAGAATTGCTCCACAGAATTTGCTTCATTCTCCTTGAAACAGTTCTTGTAAAGCCTGGCAGTGGCTGGGCCAGGCTGTATGCGACTCAGCCACATATACAGGGCTTGCCAGTTCTGCCTTGTTAAGAGGTTTTTCTGTAAATTCAGTGTCTCCTGTCACTTGTCCCTCATCCTCCATCAAGTCTGTTGCTGCTGAAAGCAGAGGGATAGAAACCAACCTGGATTTGACAACAAAATGTATTAATTTTCCGGAAGAATTCAGAATGGCTAATTTAACCTCTTAAAAGACAGTTTACAATATTTAATTTAAAACTGGGTTTTCTGATCAAAGAAAAATATTAATAAAGTTCTGAAACAGTATTTATACTAAATACTACAATTTTGAGTGGGAAAGGACTGTTTGAATTAGGTCCTCATTTGCAGATGAGGTGAGTGGTTCTGTCTAAGATGGTGTGAGAAATGCTGTCTTTGGAAATTGATATCACTTTCAAGTTACATATGCCAGACTGAGAGTTCTGGTTTTGTTGTAGGCCAAAGTGAGTCAGAAGCTCATTCCAGAAGAGCAAATCTCAGCTGGACACATCACCAGACAAAAACTTATGTCTTGGGGTTTTTGGGTTTTTTTTTGGTTTGTTCCTAAAACCCTTCCTCTCTTCAAATCTGGAACTCACTGTTAAAAAGAATCTGAAAATAATTAGGTCTGGATAAGAGTCAGGAGAGAAGAGCACTAGTAAGAAATACTACAAAATGCAGTCTAATCAAATGAGATTTTTTACTGAGAAGCCACATTAAATACACCATCTCCCCCCCACTGTGCAACTCACTGTTTGAACTACCTCTCAGTATGCAGAGAGGAAAGCTATGGAGAAAGATGAAGGTTGGGAATATGTCGGTGTGTGTACATGGTTTCAAACATCCATTAGATCTGGATACATAATTTCTTTTCAATTTCTAAGCATCAGAGCTGCATAAATCAAGCATTACTGGAGGGAGATCCCAGCTGAGTAAAGTGTTTGAAGTAATCAGTCTATACAATATGAAGTCCTTTTGGTAAAGACTACCAAACCACCCAGCTAATTTTCATTTTTCTCCTTCCTTCTCTTTTCATCACCACATTAATTGAAAGTGGAAAACCCCTCTGGTGTGGCAGCAATTAAAACAGTGAGGACAGACCCATAAGCTTGAGCAAGGTCACGTACCTTCTGTGATGGAAATAAGTGCCTGCACATCAAAGCTCCATGCTCTTCTAATCCTTTAACAAAATGTTGAATCTAGCTTCAGGATAGGGTGTATTTCTTCAAGTAGCAGGATTCTCTCTGTATTTTCATAATCATTCTATATGAGACTGGTATCTGCTCTGAGCAGTTCCCCCAGCAGCAACTGCAACACAGTCAGTTGCTCTAGTTCATTAGTAATAGAGCCAACCAAAATGAGAAGAAGGAACTATTGCAGAGTGGATAATATAGAGGTATGAGGCAGAGGACATAGCTCTAGACATTCACTCCTTATACCCTCATTCTTTTCCCTTGTCTTCTAAACTCCCTTTCTTCCTCACATGATTTGTTTTACACAGTAAATTCTTTCTTTTTAATTCCGTCTATGTGCAGGGATGAGAGTAACAGAAGTCTGAAACAGGGTGTGTGTGTGTGGGAGTGGGCTCAGTCTGCTGCCAAATGCCATCCTGAGGGCCTGACATCCTGAGCAACCTTGAAGACCTGGTTGAATGCAAAGGTGTCTCACTGAAATGAGACCAAAGAGGAGCAGGACTGGAGAAGGCTTGGAAGTCCCTGAGCTGCAATGGTTGCCTCCATTTTAACAAAGGGAGGACAGTTTCTCTGCTCTCACCATGGCATTGCTTTCCCTGATTTTGCTGTTGCAGGCAATACACCTAGAGCAAATTGCCCTTCTTGGAACTGTTGCAGCTGTATGACTCTTGGGGTCTCTTCCAGAGCTCTCTTTCCGAGTTTGGATGTGTGGTGGCAGCTTGGAGATTGTTCCCTGCAGTCGAGTGGGACACGTGTTCAGGAAGCGCCATCCCTATGACTTTCCTGAGGGCAACGCGCTGACTTACATCAAGTAGGTGTTGGGTAGTTCCTGGTAGCAGCCAGGCCACCTTTGTGTTGGGCATGTCTAAATAAGTCTGGATTCTTTGTTGTGCTTTTCCCTGGTAATGGAGAACAGCTTGTGGCTGAGCATCTGTTCTCAGGGAAGGATGAGTTGCTGTTTGCTGTGAACAAAACCTGTTCCCTTCTCTGCTGTTGGTATTAGAGTCTCTCATTGCTTCTCAGTCTCTGGTGAGGGGCGTGGGGAGCAGTATGCTGGCTATTCACAGATGCTGCCCTGTGACATGTGTGGGGGTATCAGTGGCCCTTGGACATCTCTGTTGTCTCTGAGCTGTACGTGCTCTAAGATAAACCCTGAGGACAACTTCTACTGCAGGGCAGATGGGAAGAGGAAGAGATGAGATGAAGTGCTTGACAATGAAAGTGGTCAAGCACTGCTTCAGGGCCCCAGAGAGTTGGTGAAATCTCCATCATTAGAGATTTCAAAACTCAGCCAGTCAAGACCCTGAACAACATGACCTAATATGAAGCTAGTCTGATTTGGGTGGGAGGTTAGAGGTTAGAGCTGCTTTCCAAGCTGAATTATCCCATAATGTTATTCAAATCTGGGAAAAGGGATACTGTAAATGGGTGTGATGGTGACAATCAGGCCTGGTGTCTCTGCAGAGGAAGTATGTGTGAAAAAGTCATGGTAAACTATGACTAATAAATTTTTAATTTCTGAAGTGTTCTTGCAAGGCTTTGTAGACTTAACACAATCAATCTCTATGCATCCATACTGCCTACTCAGTTTCGTGTTTGGGACTGTCCCCCACTACCTCCTAGCAGACAGGCCTTGGGTCTGCCCACGCAGTGCCTGCTCACTGGGAGGGCAGGTTCTGCAGCAAAGCTTCTCCTCACACAGCATCTGCTCACCCCCGTGCAGGAACACCAAGCGCACAGCAGAGGTGTGGATGGATGAATACAAGCAGTACTACTATGAGGCCCGGCCATCGGCTATTGGCAAGTCGTTTGGAAGGTAAGCTGCCCCAGACCTTGGTAGGAGGGCTCTGGTAAACCCCTTAGTAGCAAGCAATAGTTTTTAGGTCTTCTCTGGGGCAAAGTGTGAGAAATAGAGGTGCTCTGAATGCCTGGCTTGCCAGGGAGGTTGTAGCTTGAGTGTCTGGCTAATGAGGTTTGCTTCTAATTCACTTAATTTTTTCCCTGGTAACGCTGCATAAATCATTTGTTAGCGGAAGGCCAAAGGGATCTGTAATGAAATTAAAAGACCAGACATTTGAAGAGGCTAGACAGGAATATTTCTCTATCACAGCATGCAGCTGCTGTGGAAATGTGAGCTGTATCTTGAGCTTGAGCTCAAGTTCCTGTGCAGATGCAGAATCGCAGGTCAAGCATGGGCTGGCTGGCACATGGGGCATGTTGCACTTGGTGCGCTCCCCACTTTCCTGCTGGATGGAGGGTGGTTTGCCTGGTTTGTAGGGCAGGAGAGAGAGCATGGTTGATGGTAAGATTTAGAAACACAATCTGCAGAATTGTGCTTCTTATAGCACCTTTGCTAAAGCTGTTTTCAGGCCATGTGGGATTCACTGTTATCAGCTTAACAGTTCTCTGTGACCCAGAAATCAGTGATGGATACCAAACCTGGGATGAGAGGAGAGCTTGCTGTCTGCGCTTCAAGGTCCTATGACTTCCAAATAAATGTAAAAAAACCAAGAGAGCTTGCTCATTTCTGTGGGTTTTATCTGCCTCTGAACAAAAGGCTATTGTTGTATCAGTGTAAGGACTTGGCAAATGTGGTTGTATCTCAAATGTATAGCTGCTTGCACAGGATAATGATGCATCTCCTACTTATTTATGACAACCAGATCACTTTTCTTGCTGTACACTTTGCTTTATTATCATGATGCATTACATATCTTCATAAAAATTGCTTTGCCTACCTAATTTATCAGTCCTTGAGCTGACTGCAGCAGCTGGACTGGGACCACATAGTAAGTAACCCTGCTGCTTGTGAAGGAAACCAGACTATTGTATATTGTGTGTGGATATACTGCTCATTTGTTTTAGTGGCAAAATCTTCAGTTCTTTTTTAGACAGACTACCTAGTGACTTTACTGGCAGCATTGGCTGAATAAAAGCTGGAGCAAAGCATAAGACTTTGAGGCAAATTTTCAGGCAATTTCCTGTAGTAACAGCTCTGTGAACCTGCATTAAATCTAGATTTTAGGGTGCAAATGCCTTTGACACCATCACTGACAGTTGGCCCTAAAATGGATCCTCCTTCCCCTCAATTTTGGTGTGAATATAAAATCTCAGAACATTCCCCTGCAGTATGTGGCCTCATGTATATGTACAATGGCCTATGTGGGCTGAGGATGGAGTGGTACACGGGTACCATTGAAATTCCTTCCCAACACACAAATGTAGTGTTATAGCCTAAAGACGAGAATTCCTGGTTTCGCTGCTCGGTAGGACTGCTGCAGGGAAATCCTCTTCTTCAGCCAGCTAAAGCCAAACAAAACAGCAGTGGGAGGACTGCCACAGCAGGCACCTACCAAGATGTTAAGTTAATCTCCCCTTTTACTCCTACCCTTTCCCCAAACTTCTTAAGAACAAATAATTAAGTTCTTCAGGTCTCAGTTCTCCAACCTGAGCCTAGGCCTGCTGCCATGGCTAGAGACAGGCTTTAGCACACACAGAAGAATCATCTGTATGTACCTGAGCACAAACACTTTCTAGGCCTTTTCAGTAGCTGATGGTTGTGCAGGTTTCATGGTATGCCTCTACAGGGGCACTCAGAGGCACAAACACTTTCCTGATCATACAGCAGTTTTACTGCAATATGTTATTGAACAAGGTAGGACCTGGGCCCTGCCATTGCTCTGAGCCAAAGGAAGTTCAAGAGCAGCTCTCTGAAGGTGTTTGTTTTCCATTCCTATTTCCTGCCACTTGCCTCTCTCCTTGTCTTCACCTCAGGTCACTGCTAGTGCTCTGAACCCTGCAACAATTACATGGGAGAATGAGTAATGGCAAAAAGTAATGTAATTTCCCTCAAACCTCCTGGCCAGTCTTCATTGTTCCCCTCCCTCCTGTTCACTGCCTTATTCTCAGCAAACTCCCTGTGTTTCCAGTGTTGCAGACCGGGTGGAGTTGCGACACAAACTGAACTGTAAATCCTTCCAGTGGTATCTGGAGAATGTCTACCCTGAGCTCAAGTGAGTCAGTTCTTCGCTTGAAGAAATCTCTGAGGGATTTGGGAGGTGGGTCACAATGAGAAGATGAGCCTTGACAGTAGTGGGCTTGGAAAAGGTTTTCTCTGTTCTTTTTGCTGAGAAACCTCCTGTGTTTCCTGGCTTGTATTATCACAGCTTTGCAAAAGGTCTGCCTTCTGTTCTGCCCCACACAGCTGTCCCTTGGAGATGTGCAAGAGTGGTGTTTTCAAAGATGTGGGGTGGAGACAAGTGCCAGTGCACTACACCGCTCCCAGTTTTCACTTGGTCTCTGCCCACTGGATGCTCTGTCTGGAGGGAGTTGAGCCAAGTAGGACTGGACAGCCTCAGTGCAGAGGTTTGGGTGGTTCAGAGAAGGCTCTAAGGAATGCCAGAACCAGTTGTCCCTGTGGCTTCCCCTGCCCTGGGTCAGGGCACAGTAGTGTTGTGTCCTTGCTTAGCTGGGAGACAGCCTGGGTAGAGCTGTGTTGTTGACCTGTGCAAACCAGCACACATCTTTACACCTCAGTAAAGGCAACACATCTTTACATCTCAGTCTGTGTCTGTGAGTGGAGGCTGAAACATCCAGCTGTAGTCTGGCCTTGACAGATCTTTCCTGCATTCCTACCAATGAGGCAAGAATATGTGTTATCTGGGGAGAAGACTGAAAAAGGAGGAGGAAGAAGCAGAACAAATCAGTATGGATATGGCTTTTTGCTGGAAACAGCCTCTTTCAGAATTTCAGAATAATCACATTAAACTGCTTAGGGTACCCCTGAAGATCCTGGTATGCCTTCTGAAACAAATCAGTCCTCTGACCAAGTTCTCACTTGATTTTTGCCTCCTCCAGATATTTCCAGTGGGCAGCATGATATTGTTAATTTTCTGTCAAATATAGGGAACTGTGTTTCAGTTGGGGCCAATTAGGCCCTTATAAATGTGGAAATACTTTGGTAATTTCTGTGTATCAAGTACCATGCAACTGTCATTTTACTTCAAGGATTCCTGAAAAAGAGTTGATTCCAGGAATAATTAGACAAGGAGGAAACTGTCTGGAGTCTCAGGCACAGGATATCACAGGGAATGTGTTGGCTGGCATGGGAAACTGTAAAGGGACCGTGAACAATCCACCTCTCACTCAGGTAAGGCAGGCTTCAGTTTGGTGCTTTGCTCCTGCTCCTACTCTTCATTTCCTGAATGAAGAGGTATCTCTGGCCTTGGTGGGTTGATATGAAGGAAGAATTTGACCCTGTAATGATTTTAGTAGTAAGCAGAAAAAGAAGCCCATCTCTCAGAGCTCTGTTGGCTCAACAGACTCAGCAGTCAGGCATAGAATATGAAGGTTTTCATCACTTAGAGACAGTGTTTAGATGCTCAGGGAGTGACATACTCATTGAGAATCATTTTGGGCCTGTGTGTGGCTCGTACCCTGGCGTGTAGCTATGAGATTTTTTTGGGGGGATTAGAAACATTCCTTGCTCTGCCAGTTCAGCTGTAGCTGCAGATGACTTGAATTGTGCTGTATTGCAGATGTTTTCCAGTATAAAGCACAAATGGAGTTTAAATAGCTGACCCCAGTGGCAGTAATGTGGAGCAGCTCTCCTAAGTGCAGTGGAGCTGTGATGGTATATACAAGCTGAAGATCTGCACTCAGACTCTCTGTTGGTGACTGAAAGCAGGAGGGAAGCAGCTTGAGAAAGTGAAGGGTCACAGTAGGGTATTTTAAGCCAGAAATACACATCTGTTCACATATTCACATCTGTTAACTGTTGTAAACTAGTTTGCAGCCAGCATTCAGTGTGCCATTTAACCTGACTCATTGCTCTTTGTTATTAGCATTTGAAATCTCTGAAACTTACTGCATTTTGTATTTCTTCCTTGGGGAAAGTATACTAGTAACATTTGATTGGAACAGGTATCCATCTAGTCAGAGGAAGGAAAAAATTAATCAACTTGTCCCTTATGCATGCTGGTGATATATGGATATGCTTGCATGTGTTTTGCTTTGCTTAACAATCTATAGGTCCCAGATACCTGTTAGAGAACATGTCTGCTGTGCAAAATATACAGAGGCAGTTGCACGTCATGTATGTCAGGGCTTGGGATCTTCCTTGCTTTGTAGGCCTGAATCTATAAAGCTGCAGAGCCAAGAATTGTGTGGGTTCCAGGGTTAATCAGACACCTCAGATAGTGAGGGGAGCCAGCTGCAGGCTTTGAAATGGTCATGATGCACCAAGGCTGAGCATAAACTTCTGATCAGGTGGCATCTGCTGTGGTAGTCTTCCCAGGGAACCTTTTGTAGGAAGAGAACAAAAGATGAAGGTTTTTTAAATATCTGATAGAAAAAGCTCCCTCTCCCTCATCTGATCACTGTTGGGATCCTAATGGAACCTTTCTTTTTCTTATTCTAAAGGAGTGGATATTCAGTGACCCTTCAATTAGACAGCAGAACAAGTGTCTTTCCATTGCCTCCTTCTCTACTGGTTCTCAAATCACATTGGAAGCTTGCAATCAAAAAGATGGCAGACAGGTGGGTAACTGTGCACCTCTTTCTAATGCCTTCATTGCCACATGCCAGTGTACTTGCATCAGCGCAGCCAGCAGGGGCAAACCCAGTACTATCACAGCACATTAAAGTCCTTTCCATCATCTGCATCTCCCTCTCTGGTGTGTTTCCTAAGCTTGGATGTATGAGAGAGTGTGTGACCAAGCAGGAAGTGCAGGATGTGGGTGTCTCCTCTGCCTGGGCCCTTGGCAGCATGGTTGGCTCCAGCTCAGCAGTGCCCCAACTTTGCTTCTTATTGCTGACAGAGGGACTATGTACAAATCACAAACAGGACGGGACTGCTGGGGAATGCACTTCGAGCTGTTTGTTTTCCAGCATCAGTCTCATTACATCGTTATGACAATGGGAAGATGCCAGCAGCTCACATCCCTGGCAGCAGACAAAGAACTTAACGTTACAACTCACTTTAAAAGTTTTTTGACCAATCACACAAAGCAAAAGCATATTGACAGTAGATTTATCCAACCACTACAAGTACACGTACCTTTTGTTAAAAAATGCTTGCTTATTTTGAATACAATGCCTGCTTGTAAGCCTTAAGATGCAATGCACAGAGCTCCATTATTAAGCTTAGAACTTCCTAATATCTCACTAGATATACTTTTCTGTATCTTAGGGAGTTATTCTATCCAAGCGTTAATACCCAGACTATTGTTCTATTTGTCCTTACTTTTCTACTCCTTTTATAACTTTTCTGCTGACAAATCTTATGGCTACTGCTTAGCTCTAATCGCAGTTCTGCCGTCTCTGAGGTCTGCCTTTTGTAACTTGCCCAAAACCCTCTGATTCCCACACTTCTTGGATGAGTTTATGTGAAGCCAGATTGGTGCATGAATGAAACATAGCACCAAAGAGAGGTAGGTGAGGCAACTGCTTTGAGATACCTAAAGGAAAGGTGGATGTGTGCTATCATTTGTTTATTTAATTTGAAGTGAGATACCTGTGTTCTTCTTTGTGCTGTCTTTGGACATGTGAGCAGACCATTAAAACTGAGTGCATGCAACTCATTTAAGAGATACTGACTGGCAAAAAGCACTGTATGTTCCACCTGAACCGCTCCCTAGAGGAAAAATACACAGCAGCAATGTTCCTAATAAAATGCAGCTCCCTGGCTTATGCTGTTTCCAAGATGTGCATCCCTAATCTGTCAGGGCAAATCAATCCTTTTGCCTTACAACACTAGGTAAGGGATGGCCTCTGCAATGGTGAGGGTGCCCTCAACAGAGATGTGATGTGCCTTTTTATCAGAACTGGGCAAAGCATAAAAGGGAACACCACAACACTGGCAGACAGCAGATTGGACTTGTTTCATTCCTAGTTCCCATGCTTCCCTCTACACCAAGAGAGAGCAATTTTTCTGTCATCTAAGGCTGTGCTGACTCTTTGCTTTCTGACATGTCTGTTGTTTTGATAGCCCAAAGGTAGAAAATGGCTCAGCTTCAACCAGTTCTCAGCAGTATTTTCTTTTTTCAGTACTTTCTAATGCAATATGAATCCTTGAAATTAGTTCTTCCCAAAAGCAAGCACTGAAATCCAATCCTGCCATTTATGGAAAACCTGTGTAGACTTTCCTCTGGAGAGTTGGTTAATGCAGAAATGCCTTGAAGAATTGTCACCATGAATACACTGGGAAAACTCTGAGTTTGGATTAATCTGCAAGGGTATCCCAGGTGGGCTGTGCTTGCCTGCTCCTTTTTCTTGTTGGCAATCACTCATCCCATTGCTGTGTAATTAGGTCACTTAGTTTCTCCTTATGTGTCTCACATTATTTTCCTCCCTGGCAGCAGAGAGGACTTTAGCAGCTGCCAAAATCAGCTGTCTTTCCCTGCTTCCTCTGTCATGGAAGGATAAGGGTCCCTCAAGGAGGGTGGAGTCCAAGCTGCATCAGAAGCCAGAAGAGAGATTAATCCACAGTAACACAAGCAGGTTTATTCTGCTGCTGGAACTGGATTTATTGAGTCTTGATGTGTTGATTATATACAGGCTCATTATAAAGACATACACACAATTAAGTGTGTGAGCTGTTGTTTTCCATTACCTTATGTGAGCAAACTGCACTTACACTAAGGACTCGACCTAGCAGATGATTTAACCAGCTGACTCTAAGCAAGGATTTTGTTTAAGCATTTCAAATAATTAGAGACTGATTTGAATTGCAGCTGCCATTCCAAACTGCCTTGCAGCTGAATGGATAAGGTGGGGTGAAGTGGGAGAAATGCATTTGAATTTTTAATGTAATTTGGGTTTAAATGCTCTTAAACATTGGGGCCTTTTTTGTAGTCCCAAATTCCCATTTCAGATTTCTGCTTATAAAGCCAATTCTACTTGCAATGCTCAAGTTTGTTGTGTTCCTAGGGAATGTTGTTATGGTTCTTTCCTTCCATAAACACAACAGTAATTGTTGTTAACAGCGACATTAGATTTTAATTAGCTAGAAGTCAGTCATCTTGTAAACTATTCCATTCTCTCTCTTCCTGAAATTTAAGAGGTTGATTTCCAAGAAAGAGCAAAGCTGGAAGGAACAAATTCCCTCAGCTGCCTTACAGCTTGCCTTGTCTCCCCATGAACACTCACAGCCCAAAGTGCAGGTGCTGGAGGAGAGCAGTGCTTCCAAACTGTGCTTGAGTGTACCCACTTCTCAGTTCAAGTGGGCTTCTCAGAAAGTCAGAGGAGCTGCAGCTGAGCTACTTTGCAAGTCTGGAAATGACAAGTAAGAGCCCTGAGTATGTGATGTGGTCTGAGTGGAGGAAGGTGGGCGTGGGCAACTTGCATCACACACATCACACAGTATTCTAAGTAATGGAAGTCCAGCTTTGAACATGTTTCCTGTCACTGTCATCAGAGATCTGTGGTGAAAGATGTTTGGATTTTTCTGGATGTAGATTTCATGTCTGTGTCTGAGTCATGAAAAAGCAATGTTTCTGACAAAAAATGGTATATGTGGTAGCTTTGGTTTTTAGTGTCCTGGGAGTAGATTGGTTAGATCATTATGACAGCACCATATAGCTCCTAAAGCTGATTTCTGCTTTCAAACATACTGAAGCTGTGCCCATGCTACACAGCTGTTCTGCATTAAGCATGTCCCCAGGACAGATAAC
This sequence comes from Vidua macroura, assembly GCF_024509145.1. Lineage (NCBI taxonomy): Eukaryota > Metazoa > Chordata > Aves > Passeriformes > Viduidae > Vidua > Vidua macroura. The sequence continues at coordinate 33,959,107 of NC_071576.1, forward strand.
TTTTTGTTTATTTTGAGTGCTAAAACCAGTCCATCTGACATATAGGTAATATTCTAGCAGAGGCTTTAAAGTATTGTGATTTGTGTTTAGAGTATTACCTCAAAATAAGTCTAGAATTTTGCAAGCAGGACGATATGAGACAATAGTCACACTTCAGATGATTTTTGATGCTGTCAGGCTCCCTTGGGTTGAAAGAAACCAAAAATGAAATCTATTTGGCAACATGATCGTGTTGATCATTCAACAGCAACAGCTGGCACTGCTAGCAGAAGACCAGCCAAAAGCTATTCTGCATAATCAGAACTAGATTTCAAACCAGATGGATGTTATCCATAATGATATTTGGAGAATAGCATTTTTAGTTGAGTGCACAATAAATTATTGCCTTCAGCTTTGTTTTTTGGCTCTGACTGACAGTAGGAGTGGTGTTTTAATTTGTGTTATAGTGAGGACAAATAGAAGGCAAAGTGAGAGTCAGACCCTAAAACAAGAGAATGAAAATGAGAAACATTGGCACAATATTCCCCAACAGAACAAGAAATGCTGAGAAATCCTATTAAACAGCTATATTTCATTAAAATGTTCTGAAGGAATGCGACCTCAGCCTGAAAATGAGGACACTGAGTGTTCTTGTGAGACAAACATTATTTGAAATCCTGTGTCCCTTTGTATGTCATTGGGAAATTTTTCCCACTTTACTTCTCAGTGAATATTACCTGAAGATGAATGCAACTTTATATAGAATATCCAAAAAGAAAAGCAGAGAAAGCCTGTCTATTTTGAAAGCACCTGACTCAGCACCTTCATGACAATAAGTAGGTAAAACAATACTGGCAATATGCCATACCTTGAAAGTAGTTTTCAGGAGACAAGAGTTTCTATTAGTTGTGATTTAGTTTTACAAATTTAAGTGCTCAAAGGAAGACAGTACTTGCTGGATGCTGATGTGAGCTTTTCCATCTTCTGTCTCTGCTCATATATTTAAAATTTAGTGCTCAAGACCAGCTTCAGGCTGCCCATGGCTCTGCAAACACACTCAATTACAACTTACAACATCCTTGGCTACTCCAGTTATCAGCTCTCCATACATTTCTGTTTGAAGCGTCTCATGAACAAAATTTGCCTTTCTCAGCTGTGCTTCTTTGAACTTGGCCAATTCCGTTGTTTCACAGTTAGGATTTTGAGAGAAACCCTCCACTGCCTGGATTACTGGGGGTTAAAAGAAAACTTTTGGTTACCCTGAAAAATTAGACGATTGTAAACAATTTCAGTTCTTGTATATATTGGATAGAAGAATACTGGCTATTTCTCACTTCCCTCTTAGTTATTGCATGTGGAATGCTTCTATCTAGCCACCTAAAACTAATTTGAAATGATAGATAAAAAAGTGGGAGAGAGAGATTTGCAAAAAACTGGGAGGAATTTTGAGTTGACACTGGGGAAGAAGATCAAGACACAATATTTCAAAGAAAAAATGGATTCTTTTTTTTTTTTGTCTCCATCTTCACTCCAAACATACTCTGACCAGTAAACTGTATTATCTCCATCTGCACAAGAAAGGGAGAACAAAGAGGATTTTCAAGCCAAAATTTCTCAGATTGTGCAATGTCTGTGTCTTCCAAAAGCTCTCCTTTCATATACAGTTGAGTCATAATGTCTGGGTGTAGAAGAGAGGACTCCCTGTAACGTGTATGCAGGAGGTTTCTACTCCTTATTTTTTTTTTCTGAAGATGGTCATTACTGCTATCATTTAACACTTACCAGTCCAGGCTTCCCTTGTGGTCTGTGGAGAAAGCTGGGTCCTCCCAGAATGGGCCTTTACCTTGCACCCCTCCATAACTATGTCACCAGGCAACTAGTTTAGACTAAATTGCCCATTTCTGAGTTGGCTGACAGTGGGAGATGAGTGTCCTATCTCCTGTTTCCATCCCTTTCTACCGCCTACCCTCCTGAGAGCTCTGAGATATGATGTGTTCCTGCAGGGCAGACTCTTGGGCTGTCTTTGGTAATCCTGAGGTCTGCAGTCAGGCCTTTTGAAAGGTTCCGGTGAAGTCAGGGGAGTTGCTCTGGTATCTCATGAAGGGCAGAAAGGCAGTGTGTCTGATCCAAATAAAATTTGTCATTCTGAAAATATCCCATACATTTGAGATGAGAAGCCCTACTTTGGCTTTTACTGTTAGTGTGTTTTATAACATCTACATACTTGGCACCTTCCTGCAGCCCAGATGAGCCTCACCTTCTCTCCTCCTCCCCCTTCCCTATCCTTGCCCCACTTTATTTTGAACAAAAGGATCTGGGTGACTTGATATTCTAGGCTTTCCAGTGGTGTGACTCACTGGGAAGCTGATTGATTTTGTTAATAGCAGTAGGTGTGCTCTGGGGAGTATTTGCTGGTGTCCTGCTGAGCCTGTTGCTGCAGACTCTCTGTACAGACATCACAGTGGGTACCTGCTCAGCATGGATGGGTGCCACAGGTCCATGGATGGGTGAGCAGGTCTCTCATCTGAAGGAATAGCATGAGCAAGCCTCCAGTGGTGCTAGTTTTCTGCTGAACAGCAAGGGGAAAGAAAAAACCTGTATCTCTTGGTAATTGGCCTTGTTCTCCATCTCAAATCTCAGCGTATTCGTTTACAGCAGGGTCTTTGGTGAGCTGTGGGGTGTGTGGGAGAGGCAGCTGGCAAGCTTCCTCTTGCACGTGCACAGCAGAACGTGGAGAGTGAGAATTCACAAATACAGAGAGGCAGTGGGAAAGTGCAGGGCAAGGAAGTAGGTGTGCTTTGGAGAAGGTCAAAAAGCTCTTCCCTGGGGTGTCTGTAACGCTGGGAGACGCTGGTGGGGAGGCTGTTGTGCAGCAATGGCACCAGCCAGGCACAGAGCTCAGCTTGCCAGGGGAAGAGACCCCCTCCTTTTACACTCCATCATTACAGCTGCTGCTTTATGATATTAGCTCTTCCTCAGCTCTTTGTGGGGAGCCTTCTGCCAGATGGGAACCAGATGGCTCTGGGACCTGTGTAGGCAGTGGGTTGTAGCAGCTGGTGAGGGCATTGTAGTGCAAAGACTGCATTGTATCTTCCTGTCCATCATCACTGCATTCCTCTGCCCCCTTCTCCATTAAAATCAGCTTCTTCCTGCTGCACAAACAGCTCTCCTTTAGTGTTGTCCTGTCAGACATGGCTAGCAATACTGCAAATTGATGCTGCCTCTGGTATTTATACTTGATGAAATACCTGATACAGGAGCAACAGATTACTCTGGGCTTTGCAACTGCCCTGCCCTCCAAGACACATAACAGCTGCCAGCAATATGTGAACATAACTGAATATCTTAAACCACAGAGCATGTGGCAGTCCTTTTGCTCTGCTACCCAATAATTAAAATGTTGGTAGGTTTTGATGTTGTTCAGATATTGCAGGAAATTTTAAAATTCCTTTTGCATATCTTTTCTGCAATACTCTTGAGGTCCATCAGTATTGTCAAACTGTTTCTTTATCAGTCTATCGGGTTAGTCAAAACATCCTCATAATATTCCTAAGCTCTTTACTGACTGAGCACCCAGACCACAATTCTAACTGGGTCATCTGTGGCTGAAAAGAATAAAGGGAAAATCCCTGGAGCCTGGACCCCTCAGTCTTCTCAACCTGTTGAGCTCAGCTGTGCCCCATTGGAGATGAATGACACTGCCTCATCTGGGAGATCCCAAATCCACAGACTCATTTCTACATTTCTCTTCTTTATCAGCCACAGTGTTCCCAGGTTTAGGTTTTTTTTTCCAGCAAGGATGGAAGGTACAGCCCTTTCCCAGCAGAATTTTGAATTCAAGGTTAGGACATATTTTTGTTTTCTGGTAAGTAGCACGACCAAAAGTGGATCTTCAGGAAAGGGTTATATATGAGACCTTTTGAATTTGATGAAAAAAGAGATGAAGGAACAATGGATAAGAGAGAGATCCAGTCAAACAGTAGGAAGTGTGATTCTTGCTTTTTATGGACAGGTTGCTTTCAGTGTTGGGAGACATGTCAGTGCTTTGCTCTCCATGGATTGGAAAGCAACCATAGGAGGGGTTCAAGTTTTGGTGGGTATCTGGGTGCCCAGGATAGAGAATGGCCTGGAAACTGTGACTATAATATGCTTTGAAAATGCCATTACTTGCTGATTTTTTGTGTGGATTACATGGCACAATCATAGAGTACGCTGGGTTGGAAGAGACCCATCTGGATCACTAAGTCCAATTCCTGGCCCGTCACACGACACCCCAAGAGTCATAACATGTGCCTGAGAGCATTGTCCAGGTGCCTCTTGAATTCAGCCAAGGCTTGGTGCTGTTTGTTTGCTTTCTAGATGCTTCTGAGTATCCAGCCCTGTAACTCAGCTAAACCCTAACCCTACCTAACTGCAGGTGTCATTAGTACAGGAACACAGTGATTTAGAGATGCCCATACCCAGATTTTCTTTTTCCCCAGCTGATGGAATTTACTTGATATTACCCTCAACTTGAAGTCACAGTTCTGCAGGGGAATGGAAGTAACATCATGTTTTTTCTGTGTCTTCTCACAGAAGTGGAAGATGAAAGGCAGTTTCATTCAACACTTTGTCAGCGGTCTCTGCCTGGAAAACCAGACTGGAAGAGTGGTGACCAGCCCCTGTCAAGCAGGTGTACCTGGCCAACAGTGGGAGCTGCTACAAGCAACATGATGGTAGCACAGAGATCTCCTTGTTTCTTTGTGCATGAGACTGGGAGCAGAGGGGGATCAGGAAGGGAGGAATGGTTTTGTATGTATGACCCTAAATGTTTTCATTGTGCTCATCAGTAAGCCACCACTTCAGCTGAGCACTTGATGTTTTTGAGCTTTTCAGAGAAGAAGCTGGGGTGAGAGGAATCAGGACAGTTGTCAAAATCTTCCCATCTATTGTCTTAAGTTCTCCTTTGTAGCTGATGCCTGTGCACAGCTGCACCTAGGGATGGAGGAGGACCCAGCCCAACTTGCAGCTCTTCCCATTCTTTCCTTTTTCTGCATCCAGGGTCCAAAACCTTCAGTCCAGCAGCTTAGGCTATGCTTGTACAAACTGTGGTAGCTCTTTGGCTTCCCTGGCTTTTTGCTCTAACATCACACATCATTTATGCATATGTCTCTCAGTGAGGACTGGCCAGAAGAGTCATCATGATCAGTGGAGAGGCGGGGAAGGAGCTAGCAAATCCTGGGGGCAGGTTTGTCACCTCTCTTTGGTGGGTCCATTCCTTCCTCTGACCACAGAAGCTGCCTTACAGCCAAATGTGCTGAGGTTAGGCAGAGAGAGATTGAAAAGGGACAATCTATTTTACCAGCCTAACCAGGGATTGTTTCAGGGACTATTCCCTGAAAGTCTCCTTTCCAACTTATATGTGGAAGGCCAGCCCTGCCTCCAAGAGTGGCCCAATCCTGCAGGTTCAGGGTACCATGTTCTGCTGGAGCCAGTCAGAGACAGGTGCCAACACTTGGGGATGTTAGGGCAGCTGGGACTGTTCTCTGGCTGCTCTTCCTGGTGCTACCAGCCACTGCCCACTGCAGCCCACACCAAAAGTGGTGCACAGAGCTGTGTGGGCAGCACACACAGACAGAGGTGCTCCACATGGCTCAGGCTGTGGCAGGAGCCCACCCTGATCCCCACTGTGAGAAACAGAAGGGGACAGCCCCTAGGTCATAGCAGACTTCTTGCTGCTGGCTGGGCAGGGCCACAGTTCTCACGCTTGTCTCTCCAGCTCTGCATAGACCCTGTGAACTGAGCCTGGCATGACAAACCACCCACTCCCTTGTCTAGTTGCTTTTCCTTCTCTCTTTGAGAAAGACATGGCAAAAGGGTTGGGGCTGCTCTACTTTTGACACTCCTCTCACTTCCCAGTCAGTAACTTGGGGAGAGGTTAGCTGGTGAAGCTGAAACTGCCCCCTTCACAAATGCTGCCACAATGTAGGCCTGCCCTGAGAGAGGCTCCCTTGTTCTGGAAATACCAAAGACACTGGTGGTCTCTAGCTAGCATCCCAATCCTGATCCCAGTTACCAGTCAGCTCTAGCTGCATGTGGGTTTTCAAACCTGCTAAGGGATGCTTACCTATTCAAATAAAGTCCCCACAACCTTATCTTCTCCTAACTTGACCTGTTAAATTTTCCTCTTGAGATAGATTTTGTAAAACAACCCTCTTTTCCAAGAACCTGACAGGGGAACCAGATGGTGGGACCATCTTCATTAGGCAATTGCTTGCCTAGATCATTTCTGATCTGTGTAGAAGAAACAAGTTGTTCATTTGGATTCTGAACAGCTGTTTGCTTTTGATCATGTTTGTACCTCTTTTTAATTCTTTCTCTTAGCTTGGTATTAGCCCAAACACTTGACAAAAGAACAGATAATGTTCTTCATACATTGCATGTGCTTAGTGTGAAAACTGGACAATATTTTTTGTTCTTGGTTTAAAAAAATTAAATCTATCATGTGGCAGAACCTCTTATCCTGTCTCCCCCTTCACTTTGATATCCCCATCTGAGCACTGATTAGCCAGAAGAATGACCTGCCTGCACTGTGAAAACTCACAAGGGAGTTTCTTTTGATCTTTACAGAATAGTGCAGCTGCTCTTCTCTGTGGAAATGAGGGCAATGACTCTGCAGTAATTTCTCTTTCCCTATATAGAGATGGTTTGGGCCAGAACCACTGAGGTCAGGAGAGGGTAGAGATGGAAGGAAAATAGCCTAGGAATGGAATGAGAGCAGGCCAGACAGACCCATTGAGGACAGATATGCCATCCTATTAGCTACTGCATTTTTAAACAAGAATATACAGAAGATGATCCTTTCAGAATAGCATCATTATGCAGTAAGAGACAGGAACACTCAAGTTCTTATCTACCTGGCTTGAAAAATATTGATGCAAAGACAGATGAAGGGCCACTAAGCAGGTACTGTTTGTAAGCTCCATATACAATGAAGTGTGAAAGGATTACGTGTTTTCGTTAAAACACAGCCTAAGTGGACCATCTGACCTCCCCCCATTTCACTCTCCAGCAGCTTATGTGTTGCATCTAACAGCATGTTCACTCCTCTACCAGGTACTGCCTCCTTCCTCCCTGCTCCCACTGTGTGTGTGCAGCTTTCTTGCAGTTCCTTCTTCATAACCACTCTGGGACCAGGACCCAGCTCCTCTGCAAACAATGCTCCTGACTGCTGCAGACCACAGAAGCTCTGCTTATTTACAGTCTCCAGGTTCTGGGCCAGCCCTAATTCAAAGGGCTCTGGTCAGCATGATGACTGCTGCCCTTGACTGTGTGTTTAGCTCCCATGCTGGAGGTTGCTGACTGCTCCTGGAGCAGACATACCTGGACTGGCTGTGTTGATTTGTGCCTCTCTTCCTACTGCCCTCCTGGCAGAGTGTGAACTGGCATCCTTCTTGGGCTGTAAGCTGGGGCTGCTGAAGATGGGACACTCTCCTTCTTCAGGTGTCGTGGCCTGGGGGAGGAAAGGGCAAAGGTGGACATACGCTAGATGTCAATAACTCAAATTGCTTGTGGAGTTTGGAGTTTCATTTTTTAATTCTACCTGGTTTTGGACACGTTCACTTGAGGTCACCTCCCAACTACTCACTCTTCTGTCAGCTAAAGCATTGCTTTAGCTCAACACAGACCTCTCCAGACATCATCTTTTGGAAGCTGTTGGTTTCCAATGTATTTTAACAGTTGCTGAAAAGGAGGTACATTACAAACGGCTGCTGTCAAGTGTGGGCAAACTGAACTTCTTCTTGGAATAAACAAAGTCTTGTTCAAACTCAGTATTAACATACTCTACATTTCCTTTGCACTGAAGGGAAGGAAGAACAATATTATCTCTACTTTTTTCCTCAAGTTCCACACAGTGCCATGTTTTGTAACAGGTGTCTGTTAGGATTTCTTCAAGCAAACTGACTATTTTTAACAGTCAGAACAAGCAGCTGCTCACCCTTGTTTTCCTGTTTACTTTAAACAGCCCCCTAGACTGTCAAGACAGAGAATTTGCATTGGTAATACCCCTTAAAGAAAGCTGTTACTGTATCAGAGCATCCAATGTAATTTCCTGTGCTGTGAACCAATGGGAGTTTATTTAAGAGGAGCTGAATCTACTGTTGTACAGAAATCGGATTCAAAAGGTTTATTTTTCCCACTCAGTTGTAAGTTGCACTTTGCCAGATGTAATTTATGTGGAACCCAGATTAATGTTCCTTTTTCTTCAAAAAAAGCATGTGCCAGAATCTGTTTAATGCCTGGAATAAAATCAATTTTGAAATAAGTGTTTCAGCCTGTTCTTATTCCCCTTTGCTTCCTCTACTGGAAAAGAGTGTTCTTTTTTGCCTGGTCCCCTCCTCTGTCTCTCACTGGGTTTGTTCCTAGATACACATACTCCAGTTCTCTGCATTGGTTTGTGGGTTGCCTCAGGAGGGATACTGCTGGAGCAGGCAGAGATGCTTCTAGGATACAATGGGGGTACCAGTTGAAAAGGACTGGAATAGTCCTTCTCATCTGGATAGGGAGACAAGTATCCTTCCTGGCAATTAATGTGCTGACTTACATGCTGGAAGAAATAGCTGGGGTTGTGGGGAATTAATTCTTCCTGTTACTCCCTCCTTGATATTTTCCTTAAGCTAGCAGCCTGCCTGTTTTTTACATAAGCCTCCCAAAGACCTTTCTTCTGCTTCTGGCTTGAGGGCAAAGAGGCATCACCACCCACAGATGTTTCCTAGCATGTGCATTGCTGAGCTTCAAATATTGTGACTCCTCAAGGAGGCTTGTAAGCTTTTCTAAGCTCATATTATTTAAAACAAAAAGAGAAGGCAAAAAGAAAAAGAGAAATAGAAGAAAAAAAAAAAAAAAAAAAAAAAAAAAAAAGACAGGAAAAAAAAGAGAGAAAAAAGAAAGCCCAGCCAGCAGTGCCAATTTGGAGACTTTGAGTTTAAAATCAGGGCTTAACAGCCTGCCAGTTCACCTGGCAGAGGCTTTTTCAAGCTAGGATCAGCTGGATCTGGATCTGACTATACAGAAAACAGCTGTGCCAGAGCATCTGTCTAAGGAAGGAGGGTGAAGGTACGCTGGAAATCAGCTGGTGTGGGGGGATACCCTGCTTATCCATGGTGCCTGATGCTTGAGTGCTGTGGGAACTCAATAAAAAGGAGAAGAGTTGAGGCTTTCTCTCCTGGTGCTGCTCTTGTAGCAGGACATATTTGGGCTGTGTCCCTGGAGCTCTGCTGTGCACCCCCTGAGTGATGACCACCAAAGGGCCCTAGAAACCAGGAGGTTCTCAGGCTGTAATGATGGCTGGGAAGACTTTTTTTAGTCCTACCTAGGAAAATGATAGAGTTTTGATCTTCTGAAGAGCCAGACTAGTGGGGTTGGGAGGGAAGGAGAAATGGGTGAGGGATGGGTTACCCTCTGAAGAGGATAGGGTTAGACATGCAGTGGTCTGACACATACATAAAGTAGAGAAGAGTTTGGAGTAGAAATATGTACCTCAAAAGAGACTAGAAGATCATGTTCATGTGGGAAGAATTATAGGGGAGTAATTTCTCTGCTGGAGGCTGAAAACCTAGAAACACCATGTCCACAGCAGTCATACAGCTGGGTCAAATTCAGTAGATGCTTTACCTAAAAAGGAAAATCAAGTGTTGTTTGGATTTGTTGCTTTTTTTTTGTTAGTTTTTTCTAAATACTCACTTTATTTGAGAACTCACAAAGCAGATTATTTTCTTAGAAACAGAGGTATTCTCCAGGCTACATTCAGTAACAAATCTAGGTGCTAAGGGAGTATCTTTTTCTGCAGTTTGTTAAAAGGTATTTGCTTGATACAGACCTTATGGGAATGCCTCTTAATTCCCAAGACCCTCTGCTATTGGGCTGCAGGGTGTATGGAAGGGGCTATCTCTAGCCCTCTAACTGGACTTCTTCAGCATTTTAGAAGTACATTCTAAGTTCAGAAGCATCTGGAAACCTGACTGCTGCTGTTCCCTTGGGCAAGCATCCTAACATATTCCCTGCATCCTTTCTCTTTTGGTCTCTACTGCTTGGTGAATGTTCAGACAGGAGCTGAAGAGCTCCTGTATCCCTCCCTTTTAGGGGGCCTAAGATTCATTCCTTCATCATGACTTGTGAGAACTTTAGACAGAAGCAGAGAAGCCCTGGAGAACAGCAAATATTGAAATTAGATGTTTAGATCTACCTGAAACAAAACTTGTTTTCAGTGTGTTTCTTTTGCTGCTATAGTAGCAAAAAAAAATCAGCAGTGCAGTGCCCTATGAAAATAAACAGGATATTTGCAGCATGCTGGGCTTCTGGCTCTGCTTCTCCAGTGGAGAACTCTGTGCCCATGTGTAGACAGGAGGCATTGCCTTTCCATCATTCTTGCAGCTGGGATGCAAGGTAGCAGCCATCCGCATTTCTAGGGCTTTGATTCTGTAAGGTGTTTTGCAAACAGCTGTGATAGAGTCTAGAGCTGTTTTAAAAAAACTGTTTCTTTGCTGCAGCATGTTGCAAGGGAAGCCTGGGGACATGAGGGAAGTGAACAACCTTTTGCTCTTTTGACTGCTTAAATCTCACCAGTGACTGACCAGTAATTAAAACCAGGCCAGAACAAGGTAGTATTTCTGTGTTGAAACGACACTGGTAAGTGTTCAGACTTGCCTTTGTTTGAAACATCCCATCTGAATGGAAATAGCAACTTCTGCTTAACCTATTGATGAAACTTGTGTTTTACAAATCCGAGTCATTAAAATAAATTCAGTTTCATCTGTACTGCTTGGTGGAAAAAAACAAGAATGAGAGCAAAGATAACAAAATAATCCACTTGGGACAAAATTGTGTTTTGAATGTGATTTTGGTGGAAACCAGCTTCTCTCTCTTTGATATCCATGGAAACCAATACAGCTTACCATTGCCTGCAGCAGAGCTGAGCTTGGCAGTAACAGCAGCAGTGTGCTGGGTGATGAGCTGGCCAGTGCCTGGAGGAGGCATAAATTCATGAGCATGAAGTGAACAAAATGGGTTCACTGACCCAAAAGGCCATCCATTAATCCCTCTGCACTTCCAGGCCTGTCTTTCCCCAATGGCTCTTTTCCCTGAATTTTTTGTTCAGGAGCACAGGGCTGCTTTGCCTTTCCCCATCCCAGTCTCAACTGACGGGTGAATTTCAGTGTGCCCTTCTCAAGCAGCCTGAGCTCCTTGTAAGCATGGTGGCTGTTACCTGCCAGGGTGATTATGAGCGTTCCCAGGCTTCATCCCAGCTCTTGAGGTCCCTTTTCACCTCCTGCCTTGGCATTTCTTGTCACTGCGCCTTGGGGCTGCCACGGGGTCTCCTGGTGGTTGTTTAGTTCTGACCTGTGGACCTGCTGCTCTCTGCTATTGGCTTCCCTTCAGCAGCTGGGTACCAGAACTGGCCCTGCAGCCAAGCTGCATTTTGGAAGTGCCCACAGCAGTTTCAAATAAGAGGGACACCTGCATACAAAGTACAGAGAACAATTTATTTGAAGAGACGACATATTTTATAGTTCATCAAAGTTTGTGTGAATATTTTACCCACCAAAACACCTTGTTTCCCAGCCCTCCCAACGTATAATGAGGGCAAACCAGAAATCATGTCAATGCTGGTATGTTTTGAAGGTGATGCAGTGTTGTTCCCAGTGCTGTGGCAAGCAGAAAAGCAGTGGACAGGGAAGTGCTGAAGTAGGTGTGAGGACACTTAAATGTGGCCATAGTTTCCACTGTAGGAAAAATGGAAAGAAGTTTGATGGGTGTCTTTCAGCCCAATCCGTAATAGAGCAACAGGGTGAAGAAAAGAGATGGGAACGGAGTAGGAGTCCTCCTGTAATGACTGGGGGTGTTTCTAGGACAAGACTGTTGGGTCAGGCTCTGAGGAGCACATAGACCTGTCTCTTGTTTTTAGTGCCAGCTACCCCCAGCCTTCTGCAAGCTGTCCCATTTCCATTTCAGGAGACAGCTTGGCCTGTGCCAGCCAGTCAGAAGAACATGCTCAGACTGTGACTTTCAAACCTGGCTCCCATGGAAGGGTTGTTATGCTACTGCAGCGGGGTGCACTGGTGTGAGGGTGTCTGTATCTCAGGCTGCAGCAGAAAGTGGGGCACTGGGGTGAGCTGAGGCTGATGTCCCTTGGAACTACCTGCTTCTCTCCTTGCTGTCTCTGAATATTGTTTCTTGAGCCTTGTTGCTCTAGATCTCAGTGAGGATCAGACAGTCCAAGGCTGACCAGGACTGAACTAGATCTTTTCCACCCCTCACCCCAGTGATTCCTTCCCTTTTAAAATAAACACAAAACCCATCGGTACTACAGCTGGAAGTTCAGTGGTGAGAATATAAATAGGGACACTTAATTCTCAGTTTTGCCTCATCTTACCAAGGGTTAGACCAAAAAGAATGTGTTCTGCTGTCAGGTATGATCCTCAGAGACTGCAAACCAGTCACATCATCCCAATATGGCAACATGAAGTGAACTTGAATTCAGCCACCTTGGAAAAGCAAATAGGAGCCATTTTTGTTGGTGGTGTTTCCTAATAAATCTCCTGTGAGGCATTTAGTTCTTTGTTGACTTTTTTCCTTGCTTGATTGGTGTCCGAGTTCCCTGTGCTCATGGTGCAGCATGAGAAAGGGAAGCCCTCCCTCAGGCACCAGGCTCAGTACTTACTTGCACCATGGCTGGCACTGCCTGGAGCTCTGGCTGGGCAGTACAAGCTGCTGGGGCCACCCTGCTGGTGCTGCAGCAGTTTGCCTGCCTTGATCCCCTTGCTGTGCTAATTACAGCAGTGTCCACCCTGCAGCTGGTGTGCACATCTACACCTATGGCCTTGCCTGCCCAAGGATGAAATTCTGCTCTATTTAGTCCTTGTGTGTTCTGCTATCACCTTTACCTACATCTGCATTTCTCCTTTCTGATCTTGAAATATATTTTATGGGTGAGGACAGAGAAACATTTTTTTGTAGCAGAAATTGACATTGGACTTTCTCCTCACTGCTGCATTTTTCTTTCTCTTTTTGCAGGGTTGTGTGGCTGTTATTCATTAGTGCATACACTTGTCAGATTTGGGAAACAGACTCGGTCTGAATTGATCCTGCTTGGTCTAAATTTCTATTTGTGAATTTTGACATTACTGGCTTTAAGAAACGTGAGTGGCTGGGAGAATGCTGCTTGGCAGTCACCAGCTTTGTGGCAGAAGCAGCAATAAAGAGCTGGACAAAGGCAGGTGTGAGATTGAGGGCTAGAGCGCAGCTTGGTTCTTATCCTGCTTGCTATTTCTTCAGCAACAGACACAGGGAAACTGGAAATACAAATCTTAAGGGGGCTGCTAGGAAGGAGAGAAATACAGCTAATGCTTGAATAGGGTCTGCATTCTGTACCAGCAGTGTTCAGGGGATGCTCTGTACAGATCCTCCCTCAGTGTCCAGCATCAGTTCCCTCCCTATCTCAAGTTGTTACTCTGAAATACTGCTTAATACACTGATACTTCTGCCCATTAAGAACATCTTAGTACAGCTGTGGATGAAGGCTTGATATGTTGGCTTATCAGTTGGATTACCTTTGCTGCTCAACGTGCTGCAGGGCAGAGGCCATGCCAGTGTTGTTTCAGCAGCTCAGGTGTGGAGGGATCTATTTGTGGCAGAAGTCATTTTCTTCAGGTAATTTCTCAGATTTTTGAGGAAAAGTGACAAATTGTAGCGGAACTATTTCCAAGTTTCCAAGTTTGCTCAGCCTGGTATGTTGGGCTTGCAGGCTGCTTTGTCCTTTTGGCTTGAGTAGTTTTAATTCATGCCCTGGACCAGGCTTACCGGCACAGGGGCACGATGCAGCCTGACTGTGTGTGGAGATATTCAGCTGCCAGAGGGGAATCGGGTTCCTTGCTCTTAACCTCCTGCTGGATCTGGGATTTTCATGGAGTGTGCTCCTGTACGTCCAGGAGATTTGTTTAGGCTAGATCACTCGGCGTGTGAGAGCTGATGATGTGGCAGCCTGTTGATGAAAATGGGGAATTAACAGTGCAGCAGGTGTAGCGAAATTTAAAAGCGTACCAAAGGGTCTTCTGCTGGGGGTGGAAATACGGAGTGCAATGTTCAAGCTAGTACTTTCACAGCTCTCTCAGAGCGTCAGTGCAGATTGTTCAATCTGTCAATTTTATCTTCTTAAACGGTTCTTTAACTGGAGGCTGCGTATTATAACGCTGTTTGCAAGGACAATGATGTCAAAGTCCCTCTAATTACCCCGAGATGAAGTGTCTCCTCTGCTTTCTTTCTGAGGAGATGAAAGCAGTGTTCAAAGAGACCCACTTGGTACCGGAGCATTTTTCAAGGCAATCAACTTTTCCAAGCTCTTTTCCCCCCAGGCAATTTAAATGCTAAATAGATCTTTAAAATAATTACCCTATCTAAGACGAAGAGCCATTTTTCCCTGCAAACACCTGATGATCATTAGCAACATTTAACACGTCACACATCACCTCTGTTTACTCTGAACTTTCATGGCAGGAGTTTGTCAGATATCTGCAAGTACTGAGCTTATGCCGAAGAATCTGAGAAAGCTCTAGGGCACAAATGCTCTGTCCTGAGAGGGACGAGGTCTGTATTTCTTCAGAACTCTTCCATTTCTCCCCTCCCATTTTCATGTTGATCTTGTTAAAAATAAATAGTGCCAGTGAACTACACCAGCCTGGCAGCAGTCTAAGCCAGGTACCCAAATCAGAGATGAGTTTAGCCTGGAGCAGCAGGACTGTAGAAAACTTGGCTTCTGTCTTTGCAGCTTCTCTTTCCCAGGTTAGAACAGGATACAGCTGGGTCACTGGTGGGTACTTGCAGCATCCCAGAGCCCTTGGCAGGACCAGCAGCTGCCAGCACAGCTGGAGCCTCTTTGCCCAGGGACATCTGTAGCACTTGCTGAACTATGAATCCCCCAGGGCTGCCACAAGGCTCGTGCAGTGGCTTTCCCACCATGAGCAGAGTCCTGCTGGGGAAATCCATAGGAGGGGGCTGCTCACTGTACCTCATATGGCTGTCAGGAATCACCCCACCCTTGTACCAATGCAGTATATCAGAACAGAAACAGACTCTTTGGAAAACTGGGGTTTCTCAAGGTAGAGCTGTTCTTGGCTCTGCCTGCTAAAGCTCTTCTCCTTTGGACTTCACATGGTAATAAAGCTTGGTTTGAATAAAGGGTGTATGGTCCTAACCTAGTGATTGAAGAGCTTTCAGTCTCTGGAGCAAGACCTGGAGTCCAAGATTACTTCAGGAATTACTTTGCATTTTTATTCAGCAACTATTTAATTTCAAGCTCATAAACAGCCTTTGGAACAGTGCCTGGAATGAAAGACCTTCCTGTAAATACCCCAGCTGCTATGAGAAAACTATAATTACTTTCCCTCTGGTGCAGGTCATCCTCAGATTTTCCATACCAAGACCCTCATCATAAGACATTCAATATTTTGTCCTCTAATCCCTCTTGCCAGCCCCAGACAAGCCTATGCAGCTTGGTGAAATAAAGAAAGCTTTGGCTCTTGTCTATTTATTTGCAATGGCTGTGTTTGGAGGAGGCTTATCAAATCAAGCAAAATGGAGGAACACATTGTTTATGAGTTCCCTTAGCACTCACACAGGTGGTCTGAATGCAGCTGAGACTGGAGTGCTTCTGTGTGGGTGTTGAAGCAGATCCTGAATTGTGAAGACAGTAATGTACATATCTGATGTGTATCCAGCTTTGGATGACAACTGAACAGAGACTTTTATAATTCCAAAAATCTGATGATCCAAAATGATTCAAATCCCACCTACACCCTTTGGATA
Source organism: Vidua macroura (assembly GCF_024509145.1). Classification (NCBI taxonomy): domain Eukaryota; kingdom Metazoa; phylum Chordata; class Aves; order Passeriformes; family Viduidae; genus Vidua; species Vidua macroura. Next base: position 33,974,926 of record NC_071576.1, read on the forward strand.
TGGGCTTCTGGACACCATACATCATCGGAGGTGCAGACTGGAAGAGTCTGAAATCATCTGACTTTGAGTGTTGTTTTGGCTAGGATGCCACAAATCCCCTTTAATGCATACTTCTTAAACTTCTTATTCAAATACCTTATTTGAATAATGTGTGCTTCATTACCACAGGGGTTCTTATCTGTAATATACTGCAAACAAGGCTGAAGGTGTTGAGTGAGGGGAGTTCACAGGACCCTTTCAGGGGTGTGCTTTGCATTGTAATGCTGTCAGCTGTGACCTCTGTGAGCTCAAGAGCCTCCAGACATCATGTTCATTAGTAAAAAGCATAATAAAATCTCAGATGGTTTTTTATTGGTGTTGCTCAGAGGAAAAGCAGGCACTGCTGTACAAATTCCCTCTGAAGTAGCAGTAAAATCTGACCCAGAGGACTGTGAGCATGTGTGAGAAGGGTTATCTGGGAGCTCTCCCTCAAACCCCAGAGTTCCCACCAGCTGATCTGTTCAATCACATCTTAATCTGACCATAATCCTAGCAAGTGAGTGAAAGGGAACCAGCAGGAAAGGGCCAGTGCCTGTTGCAGTGATAAGTGACAAGGCAGATCTTGAAAGCTGTAAAAGGTTTTAAGGAGATCAATATTCCCTGTGCACTCGTTTCTAATTGGGCTTTATTGCAGGTCTCTGATTCATGTAGTTCATTAAATGGACTCAGATGGAGTTTCTATAACTAAGTTTAAACTCCTAAGGCATAGGATAAAAATAGCAGCAGCAAGCAATTGCCAAGGCCCCTAGAACTCATCTGGAGAAGTAATTGCAAGAGTGCTGAAACATTAGACTTCAAAGAAATGCGGATGTGGCTAAATCAGTATTATTAATTACATTTAAATTTACAAAAAAAAGTTATCTTCCATGTTAAGGGTCACTTTAAAAACTACCCAGTGCTATGAAGTATGTATTTCAACTAATTTATTGCACCACTTGCATTCTGGGGCAAGTATTTTCTGAGTTTTCATGAAGCCCATGAATAAACAGCTCCTATACAGTAACTATATCAGCTAGAGTTACATCACTACCAGTTCTCTCATTCACAGGACATCATGCCCAAAAAATCAAACTAGCGGAAAGAATGAGGAAAATATGTGGGAAACCTTTCTACCTTAGGTCTGCACAAACCCTTTCACCTTCCCTGCAAAATATCTGTGGGAGATGTTTGCCAAGTGAACAAAAAAATCCAGCAAAACCCCCCAACAGTAGAGTTCCTCTGTATATCTGATAGGATACAAGTGCCACAGAGGCCATTAACCTGTTCCTGTCAATGACCTACACCAGGTGTCTGGGGAAAAAACCTAAGAACAGGGCAATTGCATGGTAGTCCCTCTCCCAAAACACTCTCAGGGCCCTCAGTTACTTCTGATGCACTGACACCCTGAGCCAGGGCTGTCATCCTTGCATTTAACAGCCATAATGAATTTCTCTTAATAAATAGGTTTATCTAAATAAATAGGAAGAAGGTGTGTTTCCATTCTCTGAGGATCCTCTGCATTAACTAATTAGCACTATTTGTTGGTGGTTAGGGTGAGTATCAGATTTTTGACAAAGGTAGAACAGGAGATTATCAGTTAGGTCAATGCATGTGTGAGGAGGGAAAAGGAGGAAGTGCACCAAAGTGCCCATCATTAAACTTCACAGCTGGCATGGGGCTGAGGCCTGCATTTTACATTCCCCCAGAAGCCAAAGGAGAATCTGGGCAATACACACAGGTAACTTTTTCCATCATAATTATGTGTCAAATACATTGAGGCTGGATCTCTATTTTCCCTGCAAGTAGGGTGAAGTGATGTCTAACTTCTAAAGACAGTGTGCCTGGAGGTAGTCATGAATTTTCTATAGAAATAGTTTAAACAGAGAAGTCAGATTTATGGAGCTTAAGATGTGTTATTTGAGGTGTCCTTGGGGGCAGGGGGAAGCTGATAAAAGCCCTACTGGCTGCTGTTCCCTCATAAGAGGGATGTGAGGCTATAAGTGAGCTGCAGAGGTGTCCTGTACCCAAGGAGAAGGGGGTCTGAGGAGTGAGACAGACAGTGAAGCCAGCACACTGAGCAGAGAGCTGCTAGTTATGCAACATGCTATCAAAATGTTTAGTCCATTAATTGTAAGATGGAGGGAGGTGCCTGTTTTTCCTTGGACTTTTCAGAAGGGAAATACCTCCTGGAGCTATGGCTGACCTGATTTGGGTGCCTTTCTGTCAAGAAAAAGAGCAACACAGTTAAATGTAGCTCCTACTCTGTGTATTTCAGCCAAGCTTTGAGTTCCCTGGAATATCTGGGGTGAGTGTCCTCATTAAGATCAAATACTTGGTTATTCTCATGTGTTTCTTTCTCAAGCTTTCTAGTTGAAGTTATTTAATTTTGCATGAATAATGAGTGCTTTTACTTGGACATGATAGAGGCAAGGAATAGAGGGTGCACTGAACAATTGTATTGTAAACACAAAAACAAAACATGCAATTTTAGGGGGCATTGAATGATTAATTCCTGGTTAAGATGAAAGCAATATCATTACCACAGTATGAAAGACTGGTAATCTTCATTTAGAGCTGCAGGTGCAGCTGGTGCCATGGTTATTTCATTGAAGTAGGTTCAAAGACAGGAAAACCCAGAGAAAACTGCTAACATTAGCAGGAGACAAACATAAATTAAATATAAAATGAAATTAAACTCACTTGGCCCAGAATTTAGAAGGATACTAATGAGCTGAAAAATAGGAGTGTGCTTCCTGCACATTTAATGAAGTGATGCAGAAGCAGCAATGAAATACACTAGATAGAAGCACCACTGCATTAGAGATCAGGACAACACAAGTGTTGGATCTAGGCAGTGGTAGAGCCCAGACACTACAGCCTCCAAGTACACTGCCGAATTTTTCAGCTCTGTGGGTCTTGTTGACTTACCTGGCACAAACACGGGCAGGCAGCAGCTACAGAGTTCTAGAGGATGTGTGTGTGTCACTAATGCACACAACAGCCCACAGGCACAGTCTTGGTTGGGGACTGTGGAGACACTGCAGGGGACGAAGCAGCAGATGACTCAAGTGTGTATAAAATAGGTAACAAAACCCTTGCTAATGCTCACCAGGAATGGTGCTGAGAAGGCATATGCAGCATGCAATGCTTTTACTTGTGTGTCACTGCAAACTCAGCACAAAGAGTTTGAATAAAACCTATGAATTGGAGCTATGCCCAAACTTCATCCAGATAAAGTGTTCCTACAGGCATAGTTCAGATTACAGTAATGAGAAAACTAATTCCTACAATCTAATGTTTTCCTATGACAAATCAAGACCGGTTTTGCCTTAATCCTTTTCAGATGTAGTGAGGAAGAAGCATATATTAGTGGGTGATAATAGAGAGCTGCCTTGTACTAAGCAAAGCTGATCATCTCCATTCAGTGAGTTTCAGTGGCAAATTCATTCCCCTGCTTTTCCCATGAATGGTACCTTGTATTTGGGCAACACTGAGTAACATTATAGCAGACAATACACTCAGTGTAGAAAACTTGAGGGAATTGACTAGTGTGACAGAGGTGCAAAATTAATTTTCTATTTTAACAGATGTACTCTTGCTAATTATCTATAGCTAGTACAAATTATTTTTCATTTTACCTTGAAGTCAACACTTTTAGACTTCAAAGGCCAGTGGGTATCTAACATGAGTGGCTCAGATGCTCACTGAGACTGAGACTCTTTAGCCTCACCCACAGCCCATCTCCTGCCGGACAATTGCTAACTGAAACTCCCTGCCCCCTCAACCTATGATAATGGTAAACCAATTTGTTTCAATGCTCACCAGGGTCTAGAAACACCAGGTTTCACAGCAATTGAAAAAACAGGAGGTTTTAATTATTTTGCACTTGTAACCCAGCTACCCTTGATTTTTCTGTTTATTAGCTTTTTTGATGGATTGTGTTTTCAGTGTAGCTGAGTTCCAGTACAATCAGACCCTTACTCAGAGGGGATTGCAAATGTACTTAACTGTTTAAATACTCCACAGTCAAGCAGCTGGAGCTTTCCCCTCTTCCCTCTGAGAGTAAGTCATCCTAAGAAGCATCCTTGCTTTCAGTGGATCACAAACCAGCACAAATTGCTTGGCATATGGTAATGAGAACCCAACCAGCAACTTTACAACTTACCCTTTTCTAATGCAAGTCAAAAATTCTGGTAGTTCTTTCAACCTTAAAAATATTGTGGGTAGTCAAGTCTCCTCTTGCTGTAAACAGGTTTATTAGTTACTAAGGAAGATAACAAGGTGGTCTTGACTACTACTTTTTTCCTCCTGTACATTGACAATGGCGATAAGCACAAGAACAGACTGATCTAGCAATGATGCTACTTTCCTGCTGTGCTTATAATGCATTGTGATGGAATGATGATGGAAGCAATAGTAGACAAGTATTTTAACTACCTACCTTATTTCACCCTCGGAGCAGGAAAGCAAACTCAATTCTGCTTTTCACAATTCTCCTTCAGCATACTGAAGGAGGCTGCACAGAGGGATTCTTGTAAGAATGATCCTGGTATTATTGTGGTGTCAAACACAACTTAAATTCTAATCTTAGTGGGATTACTCCCTGACCCAGTGCATTACTGACTGGCAGGAGCTTGCAATGGTAGATAAATGGGTGCTTTATATATACACCAATTTATCTACCGTGCTTGTCCTTGTTCTCAAAATATCAGGTTTTGGGTTTTTTTAAGTGACCAGCAGCTGTGCTTGTTGGTGCTGACTAGCAGTCCTGTTCTCCCCTTCCCCACAACACCCAGTATCCCTTTTGTACAATAGCGTGAAGTAGCATTATGCTTTTCAACAGCAGGGAACTGCTACTTCAGCTCAGCCACCTCATGTAACTTCACCCTACTATTTGCTTAGTGATTAGCCCTGCCAAGAAGTGAGTTGTGTCAGTGTGGTCATGCCTTAACCTGAAGTCCATGGCAGGCAGTCCAGAAGCTGTGGGAGGACTTCCTGAGTCCATGATTACAAAGAAGCAGCATGGCTCATGGCTCCACAAGGTAAGCAGAAGTCAGGCAAGCACCTCAATTCCTCTGCAATCCTGGCAAATAGCTCATACAGCTCCTTGGTCTGAGGCTGTGCTTCCTTAATGGACTTGCTTTTTAGAAAATTAAGTATTTCTACACACTTTGAAATACTAGGTCTCTGGATTCCATTCTTAATCCCTGTTTTAAAATACTGTACCACTCTCCTGCAGAAGCAGCCAATATAATTTCCTTTGTCATTTACCCCCACACTGTAGCAGGCATGACCAGCACATTTACCTGTATCTATCCATACCTAAGAAGCATCAGATAATTTGCTGCAGGCAAAGTATGCATGGGATGACAAATTCTTTTTGACACACTTTCTGTAATCATGCCAATGTTTTTATGGCTTTACTTGCAAAATGCTGCTACTGAACCTCACTTTTATAGTACCTGAACTTGGGTAATTATCAGTATCTTGCTATCAAAGTGCTGATGCCTCTGAGGACAAGTGCAACTGCAGGAGGTACTACATACCCTGCTGCCATCCATTACTCTGTAGGAACAAAGAAGCAAAGTGAAGTCACTTTTCATGGTCTGCTAGAACAGCCTACATACTGAGTGGCAGTTTACTAGCATGTAACAAGTTTCCAAGTGCTCATAACCCTCTCCACTAAATTTCTGAAGGCACTACAGGGTTAGTGGGAGACAACTTTCCAGATTCTTCTTTCTAGCTTGTCGCACATCAGATAGATACTGTAGCATTCTTTCTCCCTTTCAGTGTATTTGGTCAGCTACTCAGCTAAGCAGCAAATCTATTGTTTCATAAATAGTTAATCAAGTAAAATGCACTGAAGGACTATGGAAAACAGCAGCTCAAGAACTATGCGCTATAGTTTTAACTAGTAGCTTATTTCAGAAAAAGAAAAAAAATACTTATAGCAGGGTGGAAAGGGGAAAAGAGATGATGCCCAAGTCCCTTCTAAAGTGGCCTACAGACCACACTTTTCTGTCTGCAGAAGGCCAAATCTGGCTCTAGAGGTATGAAAGGATCACTTACTTGCATTTTCCAGTTCTGTAAAAACTTCCATTACTGAAATGACTACAGTGGTTTTTATGTTTTTTTAAAAAAGTGAACTAACCTTTAAGTTAAAGATTGCAAACATTCTACTTTTACACTAAAAATCGTATCTTCACAAAGTCCCTTTCAAAAAGCAGAAAGGTTAATTACCACCTCCTTTAAAGTACCTTCTACCTGTTTTCTGCTCTAATGTAAGAAATTTTTATCTTATGCTTGTTCACTGGTCTGAGTTTGCACAGTTAACATAGCAGAGCCAAAATCAAGGAAGAGGAAGATTTTTTAAAATCAGACCAAATGTAAGGTACCTTTGAAGGAGCTGTGCTGTGTTTCAATGCCTGATTACAAGAGATTCAGCATACTCCTTTGTGCTTTTCACAGTAAGGAAAGAGACCACATTGCTGGTTTTCCTTAAATTGAAAGCAAGCCCACAGAATGAGGTAAATGCTTATTTGGCTTAATTTAAAATACTGCAAAATTGCATCCATGAGAATATTGGAATTAAAAAAAAAATTTAAATTAACCTCAAACATGTTAGGAGAGACCATGTTATTTTATTGTGTGCTAGTCAGGAGGATAAACTATAAAAGCTGTTTAAATAACATTGCCTGTATTTAATATGAATGTTATTATATGGGCAATAGTAAATTTTCTAAGTATTACTGTATTCGAGCTGGATATAAAACTTACATGCCAAAGTATTTTCAGATTTAATAATCTTAAGTGTACTAATTTATTTCTGACCTACAGTGTTTTGAAAATTACTATTCATTATAAAAGAAGCATGTTCTGATGTTAGCAGATTGAATTTATTCCTGGTCACTATAAATTCTAGAGTTAGTAGGTCTAATCTCCAACCTGTATTTGTGCTGAGAAGCTTAACACCCTCACCCAGTTTCTTTCTAAGAATTTATATCCCTTCAGTAATTTGATTCCCAGCCTTCAGCAGCTATTACTTACCGCTTAAGTAAAGCTATTTTCATTAAAGCATTACTATAGACAGTCACTTTGCCTCAGATTCTTTTCAGCCAGTGCATTTGCTATGAGATCCATCAGAGACTATTGATGTATATTAGGAAGTGCATTGGAGAGAATTGCATTCCTCTGTCAATCCCATAACCGCTCTTGGTTGAGTGAAATCTGTAACAGTCTGTTCCTACAGCAGGCAAACCCTAAAGGCATGGAGTACCAAACCAGCCTTTCTTTTCTACCTGCTCTATTTTTTGGTCTGATGTGTCCTCCAATCCAAATCTTTTCAGTACAGCAAAATTAAAAAAAAATCAGCATTTAAGATAGATGGAGGCAGATATACCTTACAGTGTGGGCAAACAGTTAAGTCTTTATCTTCTGTAAAGAGAAAATTAAGTTTGGGGCAGATTTTCATGGGAGCAATCTGCTTTGCCTATTCCTTTCTTGGAGGAAAATTGCAAGCAGACTAATTCAAGGGGCCTGTGGTGTGATACATTCAGCCTGCTCTTATCCATCACCAATTCCAGAGCAGACACACCTATATACAAATGTCTCGTAGAGAGATCAGCTGCACAGTGCAAGAGGGTTGCAGTGTTTCCCAAAGATGCCCAAGGAAAACAGTACCAAGACTAAGCCAGAATTTGAGCTGTTCTGTAATACAGGAAACAACTGCTGGTTCAGTCCACGTGACCTTTCAAGCCGTATCCCTTGGATAACAGAGAAAAAAAGATTTGTGTTTTTTGGCAGGAACCCCAAAATTGAGGACTCAAGTTTAACTAAAGGGTAGATTTTTATTTCCCATTAAGACATCTCAAGGACATAACTGAATGTAAAAAACCCACAGAGGGGCACATACAGCAAATGTGGTGAAGTACAATGTGAACAGCCCCAGGGGTTCAAATAAGGTAGGACCATTAGCAAACTGGAGGAAAAAAACCCAAAACTCTGCTGAAGATGTTGTACTTTCTTCTCCATTTACACTGAAAAAAAATTGAAATCCAACAAAATCCTTGTATCTCTAAAAATACAATCAGTCCTGGCTAACAAGTTTATCAAGATGGCAACAGGATGACTATAATACAAAACGTTCACTACTACACTCTGTACACACCTGTTGTCCAAACCCTCCCCAAACCCGTGTAGCAATGGTGCCCCCATTATTTGCTTGCTTGCTGGGCCTGCCTGCGGAGGAGAACGTAGATCTTCTCCTTTATCCAGTCTTTGTTGTACGGTTGGTATGTCTGAGTATCAGCACGGTAACTGCAGAGGAAACAAGAAAGAAATGTTAGTCTGCTCTGTAGTACATCTACCAGAAGGACTTCACAAACAATTAATTGTCCTCAAGTGTATGAGGTAGAATGTGGTGTACAGAAGGTAATATCAGAAGTAGATGGGAATTGCCACTTATCAAATGGATTTATCCTATTCTCTAAATAACAGTTGTCCAAGAGATCAGACTGAACCCGAAACAAAACTAGATGCTCCAAGCACTACTGAGTGACTGGACCACTGTGTTCACATTTTAATTCATGCATTTAATTACTTAAGGGAGACAACAAGTAGAGAATCTTAGTATTCTAGAGCTCAGCCTGCAGAAGAATAGTTCCACCAGGAAACAATCTAATTTGTCTTAATGAGTCAAACACTTCTTCAACATTACTTCAAAGAGTTATTTAAGTTTTCAAGTTTCAACTTCTGTGTGGAATTTTTTTTTAAATTATTAAGATCAAATTTTTCCAGGAGTAAAGGCGGACTCACAGATGGATGACAAAGGATTCTTGCCAGTTGGTACTGAGGACAAGCTTACATCTAACAAGGATACTTCATAAAAAGCAAACTGAAAACAAGAACCCACAGATGCATTTCTTTGCTACTCAAGGATAGTTGATAAAAGCAGTCCATTTGCAAGGGCCAGAGAATTCAGTTACTCAGGGCATGTTGAATTAAAACAGAATGAGACTAAAAACCAAAAGCAGTCTGAGAGAAGTTCTGTGTAGGCTCCTGCCCTCCTTTCTCTCTCAGTCATTAAAGCTGAATATTTTGTTCATGAAGATGGTACTTTCACTGAATGACTCAAGAACTACTAAAGTCCTGGTCAGTCTTTAAATCTTGATATACTTTTATTTCTGATAAGAAGGGTGAGATGGACAGTGGTAAGAAGGTAAGTAAAAATCCCAATTTAACTAATTCCAGAACATTTTATAGTTCTAACCTAAGGAAAAAACCCTAAGCATGCTGTTTCTAAGGAAATCTTACTATGCAAACCCCAGCATGATTGGATCAAGGCCAAACAAACAGCTTCAGTGTATGTTCACACAGCAGTGGTTCTAGTGCAATGTAAGAAATGCTTGTTCAGGAAAAGTTACTTATTTCTACCCTCTATCCCCAAATCCTTTCACAATGCTACACAGCAAGAGCAGACATCAAGTACTTCAGGAAATTTCCGTGAACACAAAACATGTCTATTACACCTTGTGCTGTGTGTGCCATCTGGTGGAAAGCTATAAGCTGAAGTAGAATTTGGCACGACACTGATTTTAGAAGCCTAATTAAGAAAGGCACAAGACTATCCTAGAAAACAGTTGCTACCTCCTAAATCAAGAGGCTAGTTTCAGTCTGTTAGATAAACTTTCATGTTGCTGTGTCTTGATCAAAACAAACTTTTGGCTGCAATGCACTTCTGTAGCCTTCTACCCTACCGCAAGTACTGCCTTCAGCTGAAAAGAATTCTGTAACCATTCTGCCTCCTGAGGAACTGGACCAACAGCACAAAGGGAAATTTAAATAGATTCTAGTAGTAATAGAACAGTCAGCTGTATTTAACTGCAGGATTTCAGTCAGTTTCAATATGAGTAAAATCCAAGAGGAACCATTAGTTTCTAAGCCTTCTTTAGAGGTACCTTGTATCTATACACTTAATTGGACTGGGCAACTTGCTAGCTGCAATACAGTTACTGCTAAAAACCACACAGAACAGCATTATGTTAAACTCACATAGAAGAGTTTAGAGGGAAGACTTCTGACTTTCCTAAGTCACTGAAATGGACTTGTACAACTGAACTTACACAAGACAGCTGAGGTCTGCCAAGTCATCAATGAAGTCAAACAACTGGCTGATATCATATGTAATGGATGGACTGTTGGGATTCATTCTCTTCAGATGCTCTTCATACATTTTACAGACTCCTACAGAGAAACAAGATTAACCATGCAATATTAAAAGACTGTATGAACTGAAACTGTTTCAGCTCTTGATCCACAAATAAAAGTTTAGAGACTACCACCGTAAAAACAATCTAATTTTCTAGAGCTGAAATACTTTTGTTCCTAGCAATTCGCATTGAAACATAATACTATAAAATCAGGTAAGATGCATGGAAAGAGAAGTTTTCCTCATCTAGGGGAAAAAAGTTTTAGTTCTGTCAAATATGTAACTTTTCATGCAGTAAGCTCCAATGGACATCTGGAACTCCTTCTAATAATTTTAAGACAGCAATTAGAACATATATTCCTACTGCACAAACACCTCAGAAACAGAAGAATTCTTAAGAATGATCATTCTTGATCCAAGAGTCAAACAAGGTATTGAGGTAAGAGTGACAGCACAAACCTGTATATACATTTAAAGCGCTTTCATTTATTTAAACTAGTCCACTAATAATTCAGATACATTTGAGAAGAATGTAATATTAAAATGAGCACAGAGACTTTACATGGTCTTTGTTATACTTTTGTTTGCCTCACAAAACCTCCTGCAAGATTAATGTTAAGTGAACTACAGCTCTAATATGTCAATCTTTTTTCCATGTTCATTATGTGTATCAAAGTTTTGCAGGATCTTTACTCTGGCACATGTGCCACGAGACTGCAAGTTATGCATCAATTGCACACAATCCTTTAGTTAATATATTATTTCCAGCAGCAATCTTTGCCTTACAGTGCTAAGAAAAGAATAGTGAGAATTAAGTGCTGATCCTGCAATGAAGTAAGTCTGCTGCATGAGTCCAGAAAGAATATTGTCTACTCTCCCAAACTGGATGTGGTTTCATCTAGTTAAATCAAAACCAGACATTTAATAGAAAAAGGAAGTTTTAGAAACAAATAATAACTAGTTTTTAATTTGCTAGAACATTAGTAAGCTAAAAGCATGAGGGTTTCTGTGAATTACCTTTTAAAAACATGAAGACAACTTATTTTCTTATTAAGTTTGTGAATATGTCAAAAAGAGGATTTTAACAATAGTTTTTAACTCCCGTGTCTGCATCCACCCACCTTCCATGCATTCATTCACGGATTCATAATCAGCATATGTTCTGCCTTCTGGCCTCTTGGTAGGCTGGACAAGTAGAATTGTGTGAGACTGGAAAACAAAACAAACACAAAAATACAGGTTACTTGCACACTTTGAATGTTTTTAGTTTGAATTAAGTTATTTATATGAAAGAAGGAGTAAAATGAAACGTAATAGTAAAATATTAGACTAGCAATCAAGGACACAGACATTTTCCACATAGCATTTACTATTTATATTAGCTGTGTTAATCAGTTTTGTTTTCAACAAGTCCCGTCAATCCTTATGGAACTTTAAAATGTGTAAAATCACCAGTAAAGCAGCTATTGTGTTGAAAAAAAATACCACAGAAACAGTTTCTATTTAGACAGACAATCAAAGCAATAAACTCAATGTATAAGAGCTGTGGCATTACTGCATTTACTTATTTAATTCCAAATGCAAGCTGTTAGTAAAATTTTCAATGCCCCAATTAAAGAGAAAAGAGGGGATCTAACTTAACCACACTGTCAGGTTCACCTGAAAGATTTTAACAGAATTAGCTATTTTGAGTTATCGATTTAACTTCAAGGGAAGTGATACAATAAATCTGCACTTAGCACTCAAGATTATTTCTTGCAAAACAGATGTACTGGTTTTTCCCACTTCAATGAGTTTACTTAAACAGTAATTATGGCACAGAAAACTGTTCCAAATGTTGGAGTCCATAAGCTCGTTTTTCTGCAGGGAAGGCTTAGATGATTGTACACTCTGTGGCTTCCATTATTTCCATAACATTTTTCACTTGGCTACAGCAAGTAATTTGAGCAAAGAAGCAAGATTTTTAAAGTGTACACAATCTGTGATCTCATTAACAGGTTGCATACCACAGAAAGTTTGCAAGCATGCTGCAAATGGCCGTTTCCAGTGCTGCTAATTGGATCCAACGTTTTCAGTGCTGATATATGAGGTGAGTGCACAACACAGAGGCAGGGTAAGATATCATTTGTCTTAGATTAATCAGCAGCTGACAGAAAAATCCTGACCCATACTTTGGAAATCAGTGAAGATACAAATTCAGTGCTCATGAAAAGCAGTGACAGAAAAGAGAAATGACAAATGTTAGAATTTACAGGAAAAAACCCAAACAACAGGACCAATTCTTATCCCGTAACTGACAGTGTTCCCATCCTTGGAATACAGTTTTCAGTTCTTTGTCTCAACACAGCAGTAGCAGATTCTGAGAAGTTCAGGAAAATGTTACACAGAGAAGAAGATGGAGCAAGACTTTATCTAATCAGAAATTGAAAAAAGGGGAATTCTGAGCTGCACACTGTAACAACAAAAATCATACAAAGGAGAGTAGATCATTTAAATCCACTTTCATGTATGCCACAGGATGACTGACTTGAAGGGAATTCCCCAAGGGGGGCTGGTATCTGGCTGTTCCTAAGTGCACTGTACTTGGAACAGGCATGTCTTAGCAGGGAGTCCAAATGACTGGCAAAAATTACCATAAAATAATTTTTCCAGCACTATCATTTTAATTATATGGTCACTGAGGAGTGCTAAATGAATGTATAAATTCTGAAATTACCCAAATAATCAGATTATAGAAACATCAGTAAGCCAGACATGTAAGCCAGTTCCTTCAGAACTTCACAGCAGAAATCATTTGGGCTTCTGACTTTAAGCCATTTATCACTTCAGACACTATACAATATCCATTATCAGATACTGGCCCAGAAAAAAATGTAAATTAATACCACTGGATCACGTGTATTGTAGAATTAATGCTTTTCAAACATTTCTTTGGGAATTTGACATTATTTTACTATAAAGGGAAAAAAAAATTGTTGGATTTGATAAAATTGCTGGTCCTGTCCTGCCTTACCATGTAGGTACAAAAAATGACAAGCTCAGCAGCTTGAAGGAAGTCTCTTCCAACTATTACCTGCCCCGTGAGCCTAGGTGACAGAACCAAAACAAGGGAAGATCCACAAACCTTTCTGCATTAGCACCAGGTTGTCTGGAGAAGCCCAATATGGACTGTTATTGTGATGATACATATGTTGAATTTCTTTGCATTTTCCTTAAAAGCACAGTTGTACTGGCTGCTTTTAAGCAGGACATGGAATGAGACACCACATGGTTTATATTATACCAGTTTCGAACTTCTAGGAAGCGCTTTAGAAATTGCTCCTGCTACTGAAGGCAGAACCCTGTAAAACTGGTTAAGGCAGTGCCAAGAGCCAAACCAGCAGGACTTAAAAGGCTACGCAGCATCTGCCCAGAGGCCTCCACCAATTGTAGTGTATTTGACAATAAAGTGAAAAAAAAAAAGAAAAAAAAAAAAGCCCTGAAACAATAAAAGTGGAAGATAAACGCATATTGTACGGGCAAGATGTGCAGTGATGCAAATACCAACCAGTAGCATACTGCACACACCTAAATGCCAAGCAGAAAAAGTGGTCTAAGGACCACCTTTCATTTTGGCCAACAGGGACAGGGCTTGTAGTTGCTCATCATGGCCGAAGTCAACTGCATTGGAGGAAGTACCAGGTAGATGTGGAACTTCGCTGCAAACCGACAAGCAGCTGTCCTCCCGCTGCACAGCAATAACTTGCTTCAGCACATCTCAATTTATTCGATGAACGCAACAAACCACGTTGGGAGGCTTTGAGCTTCAGCCTGCCATTCCCAGCGCCCACAAACGCAAGCTCCCGCCTTTCCCTCCTCCGAGCCGAGGGGAGGAGCAGGGAAAGCAGCATGGAAAGCGCAAATCAGCCATTTAAGGCCGGCTCGTCCGACGGGCGACTCGCGGGAAAGCGCTGGGTTTCCAGGGGCGCCCTGAGAGGGGGCCGAAGCTGCCGGGGGACAGGGGCGGGAGCCTCCAGCGCACCGCTCCCCGAGCGCCGCCGCCGCCTTTGTGCCCCCGCCCCGTCCGGCCCTGCCCCGCCAAAACGTGCAGCCGCCCGCCCGGGCCCGCACCACCGGCCGCGGCCTTCCCGCCCGCAGTGACCCGGGGAACAGGGAGAGGAGGGGAAGGGAAGGCTGCCCTGGCGGGCGCGGTGCACAGGGAACCCGGCGGTCCCGTCCCGTTCTCACCATGGCGGCTCCGCTCCTTCAGCACCGCCGGGCAGAAGTGGCGCGCGGCGATCCCCCACAGGCCCCCGCGCCCGCCGGAAGCGCCGCCGCGCCAACGGCCGCCACCATAGAGCCGCTCGCGCCAGAGCGCCGCGCGCGCACGCGCCCGCAGCGCCGGCGGCCAGGCTGGCGGGGGCGGGGCGCGGCCGCCGCCATCTTTGGTGAGGGAGCCGCTCGCGGCCCATCGCGGGCCGAGGCGCCGCCCGCCATCTTTGAGTCGGTCAGCGCGCGGGGCGGGGCGGGGCGGCCGCGGCCCGTCCCGGAAGGGGAAGCGCCGCGCTGCCACTTGGCCACCGGGGCAGCGGACCTGGGAACGGGGTGGCAGCGCTCGTCCCGCACGGTCCCCTCGGCCCTGCCTCAGGCTGCCCCGCTGTGAGGAGCCGCCTGCGTGCTCGCTGTCCCCCGGCCCTCTCTCCCGCCTCCCCTGGGAGCAGCACGGTGCGGGTGAAAGTTCCCCCGCCTCAGGTGAGGGCCGGGCCCGCCGGCTGGTGGCCGAGCCGCTCCCGCCCCCTGGCCGCGCACCCCCGGCTGGGGGCCGAGCCGGCCGCTGCCGCCGGGCGAGAGAGACATGGCTGAAAGCCTCTCCTGGGAGCTCCGTGTCTGCACGGGTTAAAGGCGTGCGGTGGGGAGAGGTGGAAAAGTTGCTGTTGGATTTCACTTCAGAGGACCGGACAGAAAGCGGCGAAATGGATGACTTCCCCTCCATCTGCCTGCTGTCCCTGGCCATGCTGGTCGCCTGCTATGTGGCAGGAATTATACCCTTGGCAGTTAATTTTTCCGAGGTAAGACAACTCCGCCAAACTGCTCCTTCGTTGCTAAAGGAGAAACCAGAGAGATCTCCCAGTAGGAGTTGGTGCCGTCCCCTTGCAATACGGCAGCGCTGTTAAGGATAAAGCTTTATCTTTAAAATTTATGAGTGCAATATTCACTTTCATTCAAAACTGCTGTGTAAAATTATGCTTGTTTCACAGTGGCCATTTAAACTTGTTAGTTTTGAGTCGAGTCTCTGCTACAGGTGAAGTCTCAGCATGTAGTGTAAGGACATGAATAAGCATGGCTATTCTTAGAAGCTTGTGTAAGAAATGGCTGAAGTCAGTGATTATCTCTTATGTGCCTCTGGGCTACTGAAATTAAGGCTTCTAAAACTATTCCAAGAATATTCTCAGAAAAACTTTGATTCACAATTTTTCTCACAGTTTGCACTGTTGAAAATTAAACTTTAGCTCTTTGATTACTACAGAACTTCAATTTACTGCCCCGTGTAACTCAAGCTATTATTTCAGAAAAATATCTTGGATAAATAAAGTAGTGTTAAAGGAGAAGGAGGTTTTCAGAGATTGGGTAAGTTGCCAAACAGTACAGGAGTTCCTGATTAAACATCTTTGTGTGCTTCTAAGAAATAGTTGTTGAGGTGATGACTGTTGTCACAGTCTCTGTAGGTTTCCTAATATCCTCTGATACCCGAGGGGTTTTTCACTTTCTAAATGATGGTTATTTTATAGAGGCATGGCGTAGTGAGAGTTTAGGCTACTTTGGGGAAGCAAGGTGCTGGAGTAGAAATGTGCCTTTGTCTTCCATCAAGTCAGAGAGCTGCTTGCACCTGTCCTTTGGTCCCATTGTTACTCGGAGGCTTTGGGAGCAGTAGACACTGAGCAGCTTGGAAGGAAAGGCTGTTCGTTTTAGGATAAGTACAGCTCAGCTAAATGAGTTGAAACCTAGCAGTCTGTTCAGGTATCTTCACATGAACATCAGCAGAGTTCTGTTTTGCCAGTGCTTCATCTGATGCTTTGGTGGACCTGCCCTTATGTGTCTTCAGTGTTGTTGCTTCCACTGTCTTGCTCTTTAAAACTCACTTCTGCCCTGAAGCCCACGAAAGGTTTTCTTGCAGATTTGCTGAGAGCACTGCCTCGTGTGCTAATATTGTCTCTTTTTAAATTTAATTTTACATTTTGCCATGTATGTGCTTGATAGTCACCTGTTAACTCTTAACTTATATTCAGTGTTGTTTGAAGTTAAGGTTCTTGACGTGTCTGGGTGTTTTCTTTGTGTCGTTGATTCAGTGGTCTCCTAAACCTTTCAAGGCTTCCAGCAGTTGCAGGAATACAGATCTGTTGTGGATCCAAAACTGCCTAAGCAGTAATCACATACTTAATTAGCCTTTTGTGTGTGTGGTGTTTTACCACCACACAAAATATGCAATGTGCAGTCAAGTTTATTGCTATCTTAAGCTCTCAGAAATTCTAGACTTGGTTTTACACTTGATTTAAATCTGAGATATTTTAAAGGTTTGCATGCAGTGCTGGTTTAAAAAGAGCAAAATATCTCTGCTCATGATGTCCAAATCCTAGCTAATCCTGGAAGTGTCTAATTAGAAGTTATAATTGTTTTGTTTAAAATTATTATTGCTTAGGATTCTGCAACAAAGACAATTTCAAACTGAAATGACTGTTTGGACGGTCCATTCTATAGTTTGCAAAAAGTTTTGCAGATAGCCAAAGTGAGTAAAAATGCCTCTTCCCACTGGCCATTTGTAATGATTGAGTTGAAAACAAAAGTGAGTGCTGTGCATAGTATACCCCAGATACTAGAGAACAATAAAATTATTCATTAGTGTTAATACATTCCTTCAGATTATCTTTTTGCCATGGAATTTATTATTTGTGTTCTATTATTTCAATTAGATTAAGATATTGGTGAAAGTATAAAACTCTGAGCAAACACGAATGGTGAAAGGTGCCAACTGAACAGAGCTGTGCCTTAGTTCTGTGTGCAGAGGTACCCTTTCACTTTAATCCTAATTTACAGGACTCTGTTGGTCTAATTTAGGACTGGAAACAGCACTCTCCCAGTTCTGAGGCTATTACCGAAACTGTAATCTAAATTAAGAAAAAAAAATTTAAAATGAAGTTGTAGCAGTTTGAATGTTTTGGTGGTATAACAGAGGCAGGAACTGTCCTCCTGAAAGTAGGTGTGAGTTTTTGATAGGTCCAAGTAAGAGTTTCAATGCCCTACAGACTTTAAAAAATATTGAACAGTGAAACAGGTTGCTAATTTGAGGGTTTTTTCCCATGGAGTTTTAGCACTGCTTACTATGTTGCTCTTGTCTTTTAACATGCAAATGTATTTAACAGAAATGGTTTGATTTCTTGTATAAAGGTATATTCCTTCTGCCTATATATGTAGGCTGTTCTTATTAAATTTCTGTATTCAGTACACGTAACTATTTTGTACTGAAAAGGAGATGGAGACTTACCTTGAAATGATAACTTGTTAGTCTGTATTATTTTAATGGATCTTTAAAATTCACAGGTGCCCAAGTGAAGGCAAGCTATACCATGTATTTGCAGTTGTAATAAATCAGTATTACTTCTGACACTTTTCTCTGTGTTTATGTGTGTATGCAAAAAATACTATAGTGTTGCAGATAAAAATAATGGGTTTTCCTTGTATGTTACTATATTTTTGCATAATAACTTTATGAAGAGCAGATATTGAAAATTTATCTTCTCGTGTAGATTGCCACAGTATGACAATTTACCAAGTGTAATTATTGTATGTGCAAGTATACAGTGCATATTTGTGGGAACTTTACACTTGTTTTCATCTCTTGCATATTACTGTTGGAGTTTCCCCAGTAATGCTGCAGCTGTTCCCTTGTGGTCACATTTGGCTTGCTTTCAGGAAGCTGGTTGTGCATCTCCTAGTGCCTCCTGCTTCTTCCGTGCAAGTGACATTTCAGTGAGACTGAACTATTTGTGTGGTTACAGTGCAGGAAGGAGAATGGATGGCATAATAATGATATGCAACAAGTGGTTTCCTGCTATTCAAATGCTGCCCTCTGTCTCTAGGTCCTCAGTAGTTAACATTAGTGTTTTGGTGGTGCTCAGACTTCTCATTGAACATGGAAGATGATGGTGATTCTGCCACTGAACATGTGCTGCACAGTTCTTAGGAGGATCTAAACTTCCATGGTTGCTATATGTTATATAATAGGGGTTCTTACAGAAATTATGAGTAATGGCCTCTGCTAATTGTCATATTTTAGACCCTATTATATGATTATGGAATGGGATTTTAGTATGTGTCTTTGACTTTAGCCTGTCAGCGTAGTCACAAGGAAGTGAATTGGTGAATTTCTTGGTGAAACAGAATGTAATTCGTTTGGGAGGAGGATATATCTCAGCTTTTTGTCCCAAACTAGAATATAACTAGGAAGATAACTCTAACAGTAGCAAGTACTGAAAAATTATGTGTGGTTTTTGTTTTTGTTATAGAAATTATTCCAAAAATATGAATCAAACTATTATTCTTTACTATAAAAACATTAGGTTTATATATTGTTGTTAAGGTTTAGTTGCAAATTCTCAATATTTATGTAACAAGTAACCCCTTTCCCCAACATCTGTTAATAAGGGGGAGTAAAGAAAGTTTTTTCATTCTTAAAGGTGATACCTGTTTTGTACTTAATTGCAGGAGAGATTGAAGTTGGTGACTGTTCTGGGTGCTGGGCTCCTGTGTGGAACTGCCTTGGCTGTCATTGTGCCAGAAGGAGTACATGCACTTTATGAAGATATTTTGGAGGGTAAGAACCAAACCCAGATGGCATCATTCAAGATAACTTAGATCGTGGTGTGTTACGATATACTGAGGCTTCTTTTTAGAGTTTTTAGATGAGATTGATAGAAGAGCTTCAAAGCAGGCATAGAAATGCAAAACTACTCTAGGCATGATATTACACATTGAGGGATATGATCAGTCTGCAGATTGATGGCTCTTGCTGAGTTATCCAATCATTTGTGAGTCTGGATACTGTACTGTTCATGGAATAACAGCCTTTTATGACAGGTCATGTGTAGTGTTTCTTATTCTGGGGAGAGGTTAACTTCCCCTGGAACTTCAAAGGAGGTGTAAGGGTGCCTTTGGCAGAGAATGAAATTATGGCGTATTCGCGCTTCTCTTTGTAGTTTAGGCTGCTTCTCATTAAAGCAATTGCAGGAGGTGTTTTACAAATGTATGTCCCTGCCCTAATAAGAATTTCCTCTGAAGCTGAAAAGCATCTTGAAATTAATATACTTAGCTGAAAATTATAGTTATATAGGGCTAATTTACAGAGTAGCAAGCATTTCTTCTTGGGTAGTGGTATACATTACACATCTAAATCTCTGTGTTCAATCATCCAGTTTTAGTCTGCTGTCACTGTTGTAACCACCTCATTATCTCTAATGAAGAGCTCAAAGTGACCAGAGATTTTTTTGCAGGGATGTTTGTGTGGAGTGTGTCTTACAGCCAAAAGCCTTAACAGACCTCAGTTTGAGGTCATGACATTGTTTCAATTAGCCAGGGCTCATCACCTCTATTTGGAGTGCACTTGAAATTTTGCTTTTGCTTGGAGACTTGTGCTATTAGATGACTATTGCATGTATGAGATTTTTCCAGTATGCTCAGAATCAAAACTTTGAAGGTAAAAGGCAATGGCTTACTGATTGCAGGGGAAAGCACTATAAAGTTGATGCTGTAGAGAACCTTGCAAACATCTGGTGTACTGATGTTGCTAATCTGGGATTGAGAGGTAACTGTAGTCCTTTGCTTTTCCTGTAGTACTGGATTTTGTGTTTCTATACTTCTGAATTTCATTTTAGTAATATGCTTTAATGTATATTGTTTTAGCTTCCACTAAATTTATGTTGTTCTGCTTAGATTTAGAATAAATAGAAGATAATACATAAAATCATCCGTTATCAAGAAGTGAAAGAAGCTCTGATTATGCCTTTATACTGTACTATAATTTGTGCACTCTGATGTCGATGTCTCTAATGAGCTGTAGTTGTGGGTTTACTCTCCATTCAGTTTTAATTCTGAGTAGACTGATTTTTCTCTTGTAATGGTACAGCTAGCAGTAAATACAATTGCTGTGAACATTTGCAGGTTTTAATGCTTTTTCATGAAATGGGGCATATTGTTCATGTATGGCTCGACAGCTTGCTGTGTAGAGCTGTATGGACTGTAACTTTGTTTAGTATATGGCAAAAAAAGACACTTCACAGTACTGCAGTAGTAACAGCAGAAGTATTTATCTAGGAAAAAAAGAGTTTGTGAATGGCTACAGACTCAATATCTAATTCGCAGTATTGTGTTTAACAACAATCTGATTTTTTTTTTATACTGCAAAGGGACAGAATTAATGGGTATTACAGATTTAACTACAAAAAATTATTTATAATATTTTTCTTAGAAGAGTAGGATATTCAAAATTAAACTTAAGACTATGAGAACAGCTTTCTCTTTTATTTTCAAGTTCACCTATTTACATAATTAAATGTAGAAATGTGCAGCTAAGGGAAACATTGAGGAATATTCATATATGCGGAAAAACAAAAAGAGAAATCTTTGTTTTCCCTCTTTCAGGTGTAGCTTAACTCTGACTGGTTGCTTGCTAGCAAGCATTTTAGTGTTTTCCATTGATATGGAAGTAATTTACTATTACTTCTGTATTTACCTGTGGGTAAACAGGCCATGGAATAAATAATTTCTAATTTTCAACCTTCTAGGCTGAGAGCAAATAGCATATCATGACTTGGTTTATTCTTTGATTATAAACCTGTGTATCTGTGTAGTGAAATCTTGGTTTGGGTGCTACCAGCAAATAAAATACCTTTGCTGACTTCAGTCCTTTGTTTTAACTGCTGAAACTGTATAATCCCTGTCAGAAAGATTGCTCAAAGTTATACAGTTTTATGGCTTGAAATGATCTGAAGCAAAGTCAAGTTCATAATATAGATGGCAAAAATCTTGTGTGATCCAAAGTAATTTTATTGATCAATCTTGTTCAGCAAAGATATGTTTGAGGTCTTTGCTACCAAGCTTATTCTGATGTGCTTTGACTGTTGTAATGGCATTGTGGGATGAACATACACTTGTTTCATCCAAGAGGATGTATGAATATTCCAGCAAGACAATTACTTTCTAGAGTAAGTCAAGTTCTTGGTATAAGTTTTTAAGGCTTCTGAAGAGTAGTTGCCATCCAAAAGACCTAAAAGTGAAAAAAAACATGGACAAGCTTTAATGGCTTGTGTAGGGAAAGGAAACTATGCATCATTCATCCCTAGGGCTTGGACTTTGGGTTTCTGGAAGGTACTGACATTTGTAATGTGCTTGACTTGACTTAACTATTGTATCAATGGAGTGTATCAATACTAGCTTGTTTATATCTCAGCAGCAGTTAATCTTCTTAAAGATGGTATTAAATCTTTTAGTGGAGGGAACCTATTTTATCTCCTCCTCCTGTATTTTCTTACTTAAATGAAGATAATGAAATAACTGCTTGATGGTATCTCTGAATATTGACAAAATGGGCAACTTCAGTTAAAAAAGGAATTTTACAGCAATTTTTGTGAATTAATTCGTATTTAAAATGCAACCTGGCTTATAACATATTAATGCTTCCTTTGTTTTCCATGCTGAAGATGTATGAGGAGAAACCAACCAGACTTTGCTAAGAATGTTGTCTAAAAAAGACCATAACTAAAAACTTTTGTGTATTGTCCAGGAATGTGAAGAAGGCTTTTGGCAGAGGAGGAAAGAAGTGGCCGTGTCATGTTTAGTCTCCTGATCTGT
This sequence comes from Vidua macroura, assembly GCF_024509145.1. Lineage (NCBI taxonomy): Eukaryota > Metazoa > Chordata > Aves > Passeriformes > Viduidae > Vidua > Vidua macroura. Next base: position 33,997,031 of record NC_071576.1, read on the forward strand.
TTGCTTGCCTGTCACAGGAAAGCATCACCCAGCGAGCGAGATGCAGCACGTGATGGAATCTGAGAAGGTAGTGAAAATCCCAGCGGTACATGAGCATGGCCACGACCATTCCCGGTTGCACGCCTACATTGGTGTGTCCCTTGTTCTCGGCTTTGTCTTCATGCTGTTGGTGGATCAGATAGGCAGCTCTCATGTGCACTCTACAGATGGTAAGTAAAGATTCACTTCAATTAGGCTTGCTAATTAGTCTTAATTAACAAGTTGTATTTTTTTTTTTAATGCTACCAGGGTGTAATTTGTCCACTCATGTTCAGAGTTTCAGTAGGTATTTTAAAAACATAAGCCTTATGGTCCATGTAAACTGTTTATGCTGGAAATCTATCTCAAAATTCACCATAATTTGAGAGCTTTCCTCAGTAACATGTATGAGCACATGTGGAGTGGGTGTGGAGGGTGACTTGACACTTGAGTTACTGTTTGTTTTACAGTATCACCCATAGGGGATTTCTTTGGCTTTTCAAAAAATTTCAGGTTAGTCTTATATTCGTTTGTTTATCCTACTTAATTGTCATATATGTATGTAAAATTTGCACAGAACAGCAAGTTATCTTAAGCAAGATGGCAGGAATGATTAGATGTAAACTCTGGTACTTTAACTGCATAGCTGGACCTCTCACATTAGTCTAAAGCCTCGCATACTTCAAAATATTTCTTGCTTTATGTAAAGATTTGTCAGCTTCGTGCAAGACTCTAAAAACGCCTACAGTTGCCTTCGTTTCTTGCCTGTGACTTCATGTTCAGAGTGTAGCTTGAAATGCACCAAAGGTGTTCTGTTTGAAAAGGTATTTTATTGCCTTTGGCTGCTCATTTTCTCCCACACAAGGTCCTCTGATGCTGGAATTTGGCCCTCAAAAAAATAAGGAATTGATCTTAAAGGAAAACACATACAAAGGCAGGGGGATGTATTTTGGCTGGATTCTTGTCAATTCACAGTGCAACTTGTTTGTATGGGGTTACTGTGGTGGGACAGGTGAAAGGCCAGTGCAGAGGCTATGTCACATGTGTACTCCTGAAGAAGTGTGAATGGAGCCACAGCCATGGGTAGCTGATTTTCAGAGCTGTTCTAAAGAAACACTGGCAATGAGGATATCAGGGAGATGCAGTTGAGCAACTTCCAGAAGAATCCTTGGTTTGTACAGGTTATGACCCTTTTCTGTGTCTCTGATCCTAGCAAATACCAGAAGAAGACTGTGATCTGTGTTAGAGATACACATTACAAAATAGAACATTAAGTCAAGTTTTATCTATCCTCTACCTGTCACAGGAGATGTAGCAGTGTTTTTGTAATGTTTTTTAAAGCTACTGAAGAAAAGCACTTTTCTCTTGAACCAGTCAATGTCTTGTAGTTTATTATCTACCAAGTGACTAGATCTTCCTTTGCCTAAACTAGAAAAATTCAGTAGGCCTGAATGAAGGTATGAAGTCAAATGTGATTCTTTGTGTTTAGTAATCAAAAAAAAAATCCAATCAATCCAAAATAATTGTAAAGGAAATGTTTTTTTGTGAATATCTCCTCCTGTTTGACATGAATATACCATTGCTGTCACGCAAGTGCAGCTTATGCAATTAATTACTCACATGGTTTCCCCTTCATTCAGAAGATAAAGCTGACCACAGAGGATGCATTAGTTTAGATCTGACTCACTGGGAAACTACATGTGTGCCTGGGAATGAAGAGAGACTTAGTGGGTAAGGGGCAAGGCAGGAGGAAAGAAAAGGACTGGAATTTCTGTTTCAGCATCACTGCAGAGTTAGTGTAGGTGTGCTTACAGTTGTTTTACAGACCACTGGGATAATTCGGTCATGGCTGTTCAAACTATCTGAAATTAAACAGTTGACTAATCAGATGTTTCTGCACTTTGTAGGGCTTACCCACCCTGCAGTAATTCTTTGTAAAAGTTTCACCACTGATTGTGTAGTGATGGATATTGATGTTGCCCTATTGTGCTGTCAGGCAAATGTCATTTGCCTGCAAATGTTAGGCAATTCTGGTCAAAACACTGGATCTCAAACAGCCCTGGCTGCATTTCTCCTTTGTGCTGTATAACATCAAAGGGAAATCTTTGCAACTGGTGCTGTGACAGGTAGACTTTATTGTTTACTAGGAATTGCCAGGGAATCACTGCAACAAAAACTGACCAAGACTGTCACCTGAAGGAAACTACGAACCTTGAGCTGTGTAGGGAAAAATCATCCTGACTCTCTAAGCACCTCTGAATTCTTTGGATCCAAAAATAGCTTTTCTTTTTCTTGGTGGCACAGACCTTTAACATTTTTCATTTTAGGGGGTTAAGAAAAACATCTGCTTCTACCTATGAGAGAGATCCTGCAAATTTCAAAGAATTGTCCATGAGTCTGTCACTTGTTTTTTGGCAGAACTTCAGGTGATTTGAAGTGTTTAGTGTCAAACCATTTTGCAGTAAATCTAATGCAGAAATACAGAACTGGTGGTCTTAAATACAACTGCCTAAACATATGGGGGAGATATGTACAGTGAAACTTACAATATTTTTTCTAGCATAATTTATTCATTTGATCTCTTTATCATAACTGTTCTCATGACTGTTTCAGATCCAGAAGCTGCAAGATCAGGCAACTCCAAAATCACCACAACACTGGGACTAGTAGTCCATGCTGCAGGTAATGTGGGACCTGTTATTAATGTGTGACAAGTATAGGTGTTGCTGTGTGGGTCACCTTCAGGTGCGATGGAGACATTTGGGTTGTGCTTTTGGAGGTGGCTTTTTATAAAAGAAAGAAAAAAAAACAAAAGGCAGGGAGAACTAAAGTTCTTTCCCAGAATTAACTAGGAGCTCAGATGATTCATGGAGTTTTATTTGGGTACAGAATTTTCTCTTTTACTCTTTACTCTTTTGTTTTTCCATTCTGAAAGGTTGTGTGATGCTCACTCTCTGCCTCTTCAATTCCTATGCCAACTCCTTTAGCTGCTAAATTTCAATACATACTAACAGATTTGATAAGTTGTATGAAACACCTTTGGGTTTGCTTGTTGGTTGATGGGTTTAAAAAATACTAATTAAAAAAATAGTACCTTGTAGGAAAAAAAAAGGACATTATAAGGTGGAGAACAAAAACTTCACTGAAACACGTTTAGGCTGACTTGTAAGGACTGACTGTTAGGTGTGTGTTGCAGTCAAGCCATGTTCATATTGTGATTTTTCATATATATGTATAGTATAAATATGGTGCTTTTTCATGTCCTGCTGAAGGTTGTTGTCTAGATAAGTCAGAAGATGTTGATCAAAAAGATACTTCTTCACCAAACAAAATGTGCATATATTAAGGAGTAGTATAGTATCCATTTTTTATTTCATTTAGACAGTGTATTTATTGTAAGTGATAAAAGTATTTACAATAGTATTTATATTTTAAAAATCATTTAAAGGGTAATAATTAAAATTCTTGCAATGCTTAGTATCTAAAAGAGATTTTTTTTACTAGAGAGGAAGTGTCTTCTAGTACAGAAGACTAAAACAACTAAACTTGTTCTAATTTGAAGGAATGTGTCAATATGGAGTAGATTCCCATTATGGTTTTTGTGGTCTTGGGAAATATGAGACAGCTCTTTTTGAGGGTTTTCTGATATTCTGAAATGTTATGGCTTAACAAACAAAGGCAAGTGAATCCTCTTTTGGGCTGCTATTGTTAATGGCAATTTTCAGTAACAGAGCTTCTTGAATCAACATGTTATCTACTGTCAGCCTTTGAGGGGGTGGGGAAGCTCATGTAGAAGAATAATCCATGAACTTGCACTCCTTTTTCAGCTGATGGCGTTGCATTGGGTGCAGCAGCTTCTACTTCTCAGACTAGTGTCCAATTGATAGTGTTTGTTGCGATTATGTTGCACAAGGTGAGTTACCATTAAAAAAATCTTACTTGTTCTTCAAAAGACTATTAACACTCACAGGAATTGCTAAAGATCTACAGTTTCATTAGTGATGTAATACAGAGGTGTTTAATGCCATTGAAATTAAGAGGTTAGTACAATGTCAAGGACCAAAAAGCATGGGTATGAAGTATGACAGAAGAGCACATGATTGATGCTAAGTCTGAGTGGGGTACAAGTGAGAGACAATTCTGACTGCCTACTGCCTACCTTGCTTTCAGAGGTTGGGAAAAATCTCCCAAAAGTAGAGAGGGAAGAGTAGCTCATGAAGAAATGTATCAGCTTCACACCAACTTGTGAAGCTGGTATGGTAGAGTTTATTTAACAAACAAAAAAACCCTAGTTATTATTGCTGTAAGAGACATATTCTGAGAAGTTCTAAGGGGTGAGGCACAGAAGTATATGCTAGTGCATCAGGAAGAAAAGCAATTCATGCTGATTACAACAGTCTTGGTTCTGCGATGTTCATCAGAAAATGAGGAGGATATTTGTTGTGAAGGGTTTTAGTGTTTGAAGGGTTAGTCTTTTGAAACCATTGAATATCAGAGTACTAAATCAGAACAATTGACTTCTGGTTACCTCTGTTGTAGTAGCTTCAACACCACTCATATACCATTTATGTAGGAAAACAAATGTTTTGCTGATGGTAACAAGCAAACTGGCTCTTGGAGAGATCTTTGCTGAATACTTGTGTGAATGTGAACGTAGTGTCTATGTAGGCTCTAAACATACCTGTGCAGATGAAATTTGCCTTAAGGTAGCATATGCATGGATTACAGTGATTAGTCATAAATTCATCAGAAATCATACATAATTACATGTTCAGAATGTTAGGAAATGCATATCTAGTATGTCTTTTCTTTGATGTTCCTACAAGTAATTGTGGTTTACATAACTTTGAGGGTGGCAATGTCACTGTCTCATCTTGGAGCTTAATTTATAGCTACTGCCAGGTGAAACTTGCTTTTGCTATTCTTAATGTTCTTAACTGACTTCTGGAATGGAACAATTTTAGAGGAGGAAAATTTCTCCTATGAATATTTGGTAATAGAAGAGAAACTTACTTCTTCTCTGGTGTCTTTTTTTTATTCTGATTCTGTCTGATTCTTTTGTCTTTCTCATATTTTTTCACTCATGATTTCTTTCTATGTTTAAAAAAAAGATTGTGTGTATAAAAACGCTTAAGGTATTTTAGTTTTATGTCTTGCCTCAGAAATGTCTGGGTGGATTCCTATTGTCTTTATACAAACAGAAGTATAGTAAATGCTGTGAGCAGTGGGACATCTGTGCCTTTTGGATAAGAAACTGGATGCCACCAGAGGGAGAAGGAAGTGTTTGTTTGCTTCCTGATGAGAACAGGAATGAACTAATCAAAAGAACTCAAGTCTTTGTTAACATGCAGGCTGACTCTTACCTGTCTTTTGGCAATTGTTTCCCTCCCCATGTTAATTGTAGAATTTTCCTACTGCAGATGAAAAAACTGTCTAAGGATGTGTGATAGTAACAGGATGAAAAAGGAAATTACCTAAGTTGATGAAGTCTTAGGAATTATAGCAATGACTGTAGTCAGAATGAATATTTTAGTATTTATAATGACTACACATGTTTCTGATAGCCAGAACATGAGGTTCTGTTAGGTTTGGTTATTAAGGTGGGGCAGTCTGCAGAATGCCGTTGATTTGGGTTAGCTGCAGCATGCTAGTGCTCACCCTGAATGTCTTCCAATTCAGTCCATTTCAATGTAGTAAGTCGTATTTCAACCTTTTCTCATTTTTCAGGGTGTTTTAGAAAGTATTGTATTAGCAGTGAATATTGTTTTTTGCAGGCACCAGCTGCCTTTGGCCTGGTTTCCTTCCTGATGCACGCTGGGCTAGAACGGAATCGTATCAGAAAACACTTGCTGGTCTTTGCATTAGCAGCACCTGTTATGTCGATGGTGACATACTTAGGGCTAAGCAAGGTAGGTTCATGGTTTTGTTCTGCCCAAAATCTAGCTTAGTGGTGAAGTTTGGGGAAAGGACTGTGATATGGGTTTCATATTACATAATTCCAAACTGCCTGAGAAATTAAGCAGAATGAAGATATAAAAAAAGTTGATGAAAAGGTAGGAATATGAATGCGCAAAACAAATAATAATCCATGTATTTCACATCAGAATCAGTGACATAACTCCTTTGTAGAGTTTGGTATAGTTTTTTTTTAAGTCTAATTACTGTTTTTTATCCTTTCTGCTGCTCCCCACTGAGAAAAATTTATTCATATAGCAGGTTTTATGTGATGCCTATTTAAATAAGTAATTTTCAGCATTGTTGCATGCATTCTTCTTTTAATATATAGGTAGGAAATTATCTCCTCTAGCTTCCCCCACCATCCCAGAAGTGGTCTTCTATATTCAAAGTCTGTGTCAGAAGTTGAGTCCTCAGCTAGAACAGTCTTTGTGCCTTGCTCCATAAAGTATTGTTGTGTCTTGGGTCTGTACAACAAATGGCCTGTGAAATGGAACACTGCACATGAGTTTATCATCTCTGTCCAAATTAAATGTTTCTGCTTCTCATAGCATATCTTGGGATGCTCCTGTATTTCTCAGCTGTGGTGTGTCCTGCTGGTGACGTGCTATGGTGGTGTGTTGTAAGGGATATAACATGATCTCATGAAACTCAAGGCATGAGAGGAAAGATTAAATCATCTGGGCTAATCCTTTACTTGCTGGATAGGATTAATATTTGACATCACAGTACAAAAGACAGCAGAAAAAAGGTTGGGTCTGTAAATAGAAAAAAGAATTATCTTTGAGCACTGTTTTGAAGTGTCCTCATCAAGGGCTGAGTTTACATTTTGCCCTCCAGAAAATTGATAAGGCATCAAGGCTGTCACAATGGTTTTGTAGTTCCAGATGATGTATCTTTCTGTTTGGAAAAATGATCTGAGAGTAAACACAAGAGCTAAGATTACACCTGAGTTGGAAAGCATTGAAGAAACGTTTGAATCTGATATGTGTGGGTTTGCATTTCATTGCCTTTACTGATCTGTAGCATATCTTAACCCCATTATGAAGGTGAAGAGGTATGCAGTTTTGATGCAAAAGATGCATTTCTTCATGAAGTTTGCATGGAAATGCTGGAAAAGTTTTGGGTGTTTAATTCTACATACAAAGGAAGAATTTAATGAGTGATGTTCTGGGACTTGGTTCCCAAGAGCAGTGGAGAAGATATTTAAAGGCTAACATCTTATTTGAACCCCTTGCTTAGAAAAAGGGAGGAAAAAAGTCAACCTTGAGCATCCTCCCTAAAATTCGTGGCTTTGCAATATGAATTTTTTTTTTTTTTTTCAAAACTTGTTTGGTATATTATCTGTGAGCTGATCAAACAAGATGCTTCAGCAGACTGTGACTTTCTTCCTTTTCTGAGGGTTCTTTTGTAAGGGTTTTTTCTTTTTTAAGTCCAAAGTGAAGTAACTAGCAGGAGGGGTGTCCTTCTGCCCCTACAGCTTCAGGGTACCAGTTACTACATGTAAGTTACTACATGTAAGGACACAAAAAATCACACTAAACCATTGTCATTGTGAGAAAGAGATATTGTGAGATGAGACTTGATAGAAATCCTACTGTTCCAGGATACTGAAAGATTTTTTTTTTTTAATTACTGATTGAAGAACTTCTGCTTATTCTCACTTTTTTTGCTCTTTGTGTTTCAGAGCAGCAAAGAAGCCCTTTCAGAAGTCAATGCCACTGGAGTTGCTATGCTGTTTTCTGCTGGGACTTTCCTTTATGTTGCCACAGTTCATGTTCTCCCAGAAGTAGGAGGAATTGCTCATAGCCACAAACCTGAATCAACTGGAGGAAAAGGACTCAGTCGTCTGGAGGTGGCAGCCCTAGTATTAGGATGCCTTATTCCTCTAGTTTTGTCCATTGGACACCATCACTAAACGCTGAAATTTCAATGTTCTCCTCCTTGATAAGACATGAGCAGTAAATGTCTGCTGCTCCCTTTATCATTCTTTTACCCATCATTCATCCCATCCACTTTATGGAGTTCAGAGGGAATCTTGATTGCAAAATGAGGAATCCTGGGAAGGTTTTTAGTGTAGCAAAATGTACTCTGGCAGCCGGACGCAAATTCTATGTAACTTTCTTTTCTGAAGACATTTGCTGTTTTAATTGTTACTTCTGGCCCTATTCTCAGGGAAGATGGAACTTGAAGTTTAAGAAAGGTGAGCAGGGAAGAACATAGCGACTCCTAACGAAATTGCAATCACCAAAGTATCCTGCAGTTCAGCTTTCACAGCTGAGAGCAAAACCCAAGGATGGCTTTGTTGTGAGAGGTTGAAGTCTCACTAATGAAGAAGGGGGCTCTCCCCCATCGGTTCTACATTGTCCTGGCAATGCGACTGGCCCTTATGATGCTTGTCACTAATTGTATTGCAGAAATGGGCTACACTGGGAACTCTACACTGCTATTGTCACAGAAGTGTCACTTAACAGGAAAGAAATTATGTAGATAGTGTGTAGGATTAGAGGAAAAAATCAGCTGTTTAAAGAAAGTGCAAATGAGTTTTGCAGTGTATTCCATTATTTAAGACAAAGGATAGAAGCAAGGAGAATAGTGTTTTGATTGTTTATTCAATTGTTAATAAATTCTAAAAGGCCCTATTTCTTGGGAGATAGTCTTCTGCCCAGTAAGTCAAATGTTAAGCACCAAAAATGTCAGCAGAAATTATGTATTGGCTACTGGGATACACTAATGCTTCTGTTGAGAGAGATACCCATATTGCCCTTTGAAACAGAGCTGTTCTGGGCTCTGAGGAGTAGAAATCTGATGGAAACAGCTGTTGAGGGACCAGAGAAATTTATTAGCTTATTTTCAAAAATCTGAAAATTTGCTGAAATCCGTGGAGGGCTGTGTGGGTTTTTCACTAAATAAAGGTATTACGGCTAACAAAACAAGATGTTTAGTTAAATATTTATGCTGCAGATAGAATGCAAAGTGTTTCTAAAGGAGTTCTGAACAACAAAAACTCAAACCCACCAAAAACCAATCTGGTGGGTTCCCAGTGGACCTTTTAGACATTTTGCTTTTCCTTTGGGAATTGTTCATTTGCCTCTTACTGATAAGTATTAGTTTTGGTGAATCTACTGGAGGACTTTCTGCCAATTGTTGATGTCTCTCACTACAGAGGAGTGATAAAAGATCCCTCCATTTTCAAGGCACAGCTTTGTCTTACCAGGTGCCATTTCCCTTATGCAAAACATGTTATACTCTAATGTGCATTGAAAAGCCAGGAATGCTTGACATGTAAAGAATCAGCATAAGATTCATTCTTTAGGGGAAGACTTTTTAATGCTGGTCCCCTTTTAAGCTGTACCTTTTCTGCACTTTTTGAAGATAACATTGCCAAATCTATTTTTCTTCTTTTTGTCGTTTTTTTTAAACAGAGTCTTGAAGAAATATCTTAACTGAAGTGCTTCTTGTTTCCATATGAATGACTACGACTGTTTGTCATGGCATTTATTACTTAAACTGCAGAGCCCGTTGTGCCTCATAACTTCTTTACATTTTTGTTATTGTCCTGTTTGTTTGTTAGTTTAGAGAGTAATGGGTATGGCCTGGTTCTTGGACTAGTGATGGCTTTGTCTGTTGGCTCTGTAACAATACTGATGTATCCCAGGATTTAACCTAGTATTGATTCCCAGGAGTGCTTGTTCATTTGTGTGTTTTACTATGTAAGATCAATGCAAAATTATTAGAAGTCATATTTTCCCATAAGACAGTATTTTGAGGTAGAATTAGTGCTTCAGGCCTAAACAAGCATTTCTTTTGTATTAGACCTTCAATATTGTGTTCTGAAAAGCCACTGCAAAATTAGTGATGTGGACGGGATCCTCTTCTGTGTGCTTTTCAAATTTTTTTTGTCTGCTTCGGTTTTGGGATTTTTACAATGTGCATAATGCAGCTGGTAAGTTACTGGTTTAAAAAGTTCAGCGGGACAGGTTCCTAACACATGCAAATGATACACAGGAATGTTTACTCCAGAGTTCTGTTCTTCCTGATTCCCCCCTAATTACCTTCTTCCTTGATAATCTCACTATTTTACCAGGTTTAATGTTTCCACATAACAATTTCCAAAAGCTGAAGGGTTTGCAAGAGCAGGAGATAGCTTAGTGCAGCACTAGGTGCTTGCATTTCATAAAGCAGTAAGTTTTTATTCTTTAACCTCTGTCCTGTCACTTGCATGTGCACCCCACCCTGGGCGTTGACACCCTGCCCGAATTCCCCTTCAGCCTCACTTTGTGTATAACAATAGCAGTGGTTGACAGAGGCTTCCCATTCCATACCTTTTGTTCCTGGCTGAAGCATGTGGATAGTACCTTTTTACATGGATCAGTGTGTATTGGTGAGGGTGTGGCAGCCGGACTTTTCACTGCTGACATAACCTGGCATATTAATCACGGGTGCCACTGCTGAGAGGTCTTGTCATTCCTGTCCTTCACATCATGTTCCCAGTTTCTGGGGCAGCCATCAGAAATAGTAGTAGTCCGTTTAATTATTCATGAAGTATAGAGGCCAAGTTACAGCAGCAGGTGAAGGAATTTGAATGAAAACATTGGCAACTCAAAATTGGCACAAAAATTCCAAAAACGTACATTTTGGCATTTGGTTACAGAAGACTTCAGTGATTTTTATTTTTTCTTCTGCCCATTTAGAATTAGCAAGAGCATGTTGTTTTGGCTGCCTGTTATCACTGAATGATTATTTTTAATTGTGTAACTGAAAGTGCAGTGACTGTAGAAGCTTTTGGTTATGTTGATATGGAAAATGTAAAATTTTATATTATCAAACATTTCCAAATTTTTAGTACCAAATGGAGGATTATTTTCTCGATGCAGAGTATTTTAATGAGTTAAATTAAATGGTCCATTTTATTATAGCCCTTTCTTTCTACCTATCTCCCCATCTGTCACAGTAAATCCAAGCATTGCATGTAGTCAGGGCCATCTGGTATCATTTTCTACTCCTCTGGAGACCTTGGTGCAAACAAATTCCTCTTACTCTCTCTGCCTGTTTTTTCTTCTGTGAGGTAAGTGGCAGTAGGTCTAGCAGGTAAATGCTTAAACCAAGTGCCAGCCATGTCCCACTTTCCTTCTGTAAGTCCCCCTAGGAAATCCATAATCTTCTCATCACCTGTTTCTTTTCAGTTAATGATTTCCTAATTGGCAATAGGAATTGGACTAAAGCTGTTACTGTTGATCCTCTTGTCTTCAGGTACTTCCCCTACTGTTCTAATGCTTTTATTGTTCCTTATATAAAGAAGGGAAATATTTCTTTTTCAGCACTCAGTGACAGAGGCAGAAGCTGCATTGACATTAACTTAAGTAAAGATGGCAGAGCTGTCACACCAAGACAGGATTTTTTTATTGTTTTGGCTTGTCAGATGGCTGGGTGTTAAACACAGAAACCCACTGTTAACTCCAAAGAGCTGTTTCCAGGTGGATTATATAAAAGGCTAATCTTACCCAAGAAGCCCAGGAAAACCACTGTGTTTATTCAGGAACTAGTTCACAGCCTTCAAGGAGCTTTTGATAGCAGCAGGTGTGTCCATGTGGTATCAGCTGATTGCAAAAAGAGAGAGATGTTATGGAATAAATGCTCCTGCTGCTCCCTTTCTGTTCTGTGCTGGCCCTTGGGAAAAGAGAAGGAAAGTGTACTTGGATTCTACTGAGGGTGGAAGGAGTTGACGTGATTGCAGTATGGTGGGGGAGTTTATGATGAATATTGGATTCTTTACCACAAGTTTCAGATTCCTGTTCACATCAAACTTATTTTAAAAATATTTTTTTTTTCCTTACTGTTATATCTCTTAGCAGCCTTGGCTTTCCAGGGAAAAACATTGTGTGGTCATTGCTGTTTACCGTACATGTTTCTCCATGTATGGAACTGTAATTTTAATGTCTTTTTTCCAAATCATTTGTACACAAAATCATTCCATGAATGGCTGCCTTATAATTTTTCCACTTTAATTGTGAATGGTTAAAATAATATTGCCGTTTTCAATTTGTTTTATTATATTAAATTTTTACTAGGTGCAGTGTTTCGGAGTTGGCTTGTCATTTACTGCATGGGATTTTGTGACAGCTCTAAGGGAAAGAAATGACAGTTTTAAATGGGATGCAAGCATTGTAGACAGTTTTATTTTTGTGGGAATTTGCTGCTTTTCTTCATGATGTCTGAGCACCTCTTGCAAACCTGGAATGTGACACTGCATGTTGGGAGTCAGTGTAGCCGCTGGATTTGGATATGGCTCTGAATGTGTTCAGAGGTATTAATGCAGAGATGATGTGACAGCTCTGCTTGAGTTGGGCATTTGGCAACTTGTGTCTCTTGCAGAGTGTTTAGGGGCTGCCATTGCCCTGGAGCTATCTCCTCCTGCACCCCCAGGGAAATCTTTGGAGCTTACAAGGCTGAGACTTCTTTGGAGGGTAACAAAGAGATGATGGGCTTAAGGTTGCTCCAGACCACTGTTAAAAGGCTTGAGGACCCTTTGGAGGTAAAGGAAATAATCTTTTTTCCATCCTGTGCTCTCAATCTCGTCAGTCCCAAACCAAAAAGGCAAACACTAAGTCTGGCTCCATCCCCTTTGCACCCTTCTCTCAAGTATTTGTATACATTGATGAGATTCCTCTTAGAGGTGCTGAGTTGACATATTGTATAGATGTTCTTCATACTTTCCAGGTTCCCTCTAAGCAGGACTGGGGTTTAGACTTGCATTTTTAGAAAAATGAAAGGGGAATGGTACTGTTATAGGATGAGTGATGTATGCATTTACAAACTTCGTGCATCCATTGAAGAGATAGCATTTGATGGAGATGATTTATAAGCAATTCATTAAAAAATGGATTTATGTTGTTCTGCTGGGCTTGCTGTCTACAGACTTATCTAAGATCCTGTCACACTGTGTTTTAGCTCTTTCACTCAAGCAATAAGCAATCCTCTCAGCTGGTTGCTTGCTTTTGATTTTCCAGGTAGTTCATAGAACTTGTGTCTTTAAGAAAGTGTAATCTCTTTATACTAGCTTAAGCACAAGAGAATATGATTCATGTAAAGTCAGTAGGAGAACTGAAGCAAATGACAGAGGTGCTGTTAAAGCTGGTACAAGCAAATGTAAAGCAGTAAGAAGGGGAAGCCAGTATTTTTCCCAGGCAGACTCTTGTTTTTTTGGCAAGTAAAACTCAGTTTAAATGGTAAAGCATTATGCAGTACATTAACATTCTTTTAGCGTATTTAGTAAATATGTCACCTCAGTAACTGGAGATTTAATCACTGTAGTCTATGGTAAATCCTTTCAGAGATGTGAGGAAGTGCTTTGGGTGCATTTATGTTACAAACTTAAAATTTAGGAGCTGTGGTGTTGCAGGCTTCCTGGTGATTGCTGTAGTGTTCCTTCATTTGTTAAGGAAATAAAAATGTACATCAGCATTTTTATGAGCAACTCATTAGGGATGAGCACAGCACCAAGATGATGAGCTGTCATCTATTGTTCCAGCTGACAAATTAAGCCATTCTTCTACTGATATGTGCAAGCCTTATCCAAGTATCCCTGCAGGCAGAATAGCACAACATTCCACCCTCCTTATCACAGCACTTCTCCCTCTTGTCTGTGATGCTGAGAGATTAACAAACTGTTATTGTGAATGGGGGTTAAAGAAAATGCCTTGTTCAGAAAAACTTATAGACCTGACCTAATAAAAATTAAGCTGTCTCATGCTGGCTGACACCAAATCTACATAGTAATTGGAAAATCTAAAAGCAGAATGAAATTATTAGGGGGAAAATGCTTATTCTCTATCTGTGTGCCCAGCCAGTATCTGAAATGGTAATTAACTTATGATCTATGATTATAGTTATGTTGGAGTCTGTGGAGTTTAATGGGCTTCTGCTGTCTGAAGGAACACTTTCAGTGAGGTTCTCCTGGTTACACAGGGTTGAAGAGGCCTGCTAGAAGCCCTGCTTAAAAGCTTTACTAGTACTCCAGGTGTGTCTTTCTATTGCACCTCTTACTCAAGCTTTTCGTGCCCTCAGAGGGTGATGCTATTGGTAGAATGAGTCGAGTTTTAAGACTGCAGTGGATTTCCCATGTTCTGCTGTCTCTTTTTGACAGAGAAACTGAGAGGTGACTGATTTTGAACAAAACTTTGTACCCCTGATATCTCCTCTGTGCAGATGCTTCATATGAAGGTGACTGAGTATAAGTGGATGATTAGGCAGTGGATCTGGGAGCTTTTCCATGTTTATCCCTACAATCTGAACTTCAGCATAATGAAAGAAGTCTCATCTACAAAAGCTGTGTGGCAGCATGGCTCACAGGAGAATAAAAGGAGATGGCACTCTTAGTCTGCTGTATGTTGTAGAGAGCAACGTCTTTGATGCCCTTCCCTGCCAGACATTTTGTCTTTCATTTGGCTGCTGGCTCTCCTCATTGCAGGGTTTGTAATACAGCTGTCATGGTCTGCTGCTATGATATATGGCAGCAGTAGATCCTTGTGCCTCTCTACTTAGATAAACACTTGAGAATGTGGATGGGGGAGAGGCAAGAGGTGTCTTGTGCCTGCCCTGTATGTATGCAGCAGGAATCCTGACCTTGCTGTGACTGACTGGATGAGCAGGACCGGGAAGAAGGAACTTTCAGTGGTGGCTGCTGCAACTAGAGCTGAGGGATACTGCACAATGTATAGGGGAAGGGTGTGAAGAACACTGGTGGTGTGGTCCCTGCAGTTTCCACTCCTGAATGAAGTCCTAATTATAGTGTCTGTACTTTTTAAGGCCTTGCCTTCAGTGATCATGGCAATGGTAGGTGTAAAGAAGCACTGAAAGTGTATGCAAGAGCAATTGTGGTCTCTGTGTGCACGTGTGAGGCGTTTTACGAACTTAAGATTAAATAAAAACAGGTTGGCCGGTTCTGTTTTCCTGGATATGTATTTATTGTTTAAAAGTTAAATTTCCTGTGAATTGCCTTCTTTTGATCAAAGGGATCAAAGTGGGTAGAAATTGGTGGACTGCAACCAGTAATGAAACCTTTGCAGTTGAGAAACACCTCGTGGATCGAAATCCGGCAGCTAACCTGTTTTTAGAAACTTGGAGAATTCAGACGTACTAACTGGTGTTGAAATAGCTAAAGAGTGTGTTTCTCCAGAATGGGAAGCCCTGGATTTCATTTGCTCCTTGCTGGACTGTTTTGTCAGATCTGTAATGTGTTGGTGGTTCTCTGGTTGTTGGCCTGTCTTAATACGTAGGGGTATTATATTTCTCTCTCCATTATTTTGCCAAGGATTCTTGCTTCAGTAAACTGGTATCTTATTTTCTGTCTTCTTCTAAGTCTCTCGAAGTGGTGCTATATCCACAGCAAATAGTTGGATTAGTTATGACTCCTGGGCCATCCAGCATGGATCTGAGCGTGTTTGAAGGGCTGGGACTGGTAAAGAGCTTTGGCTGGAACAGGTCACTAAGACTATGTAATTCTTACCAAGGGTTGATGTTAAATCCCTTGGGGTTACACATCTCTAAGGGTGATGTCTGATGGGGTTGCAAATCTACAGAGGCACATGACTTCAATGCCATTTGCTGAGTAACTTTTCTTTGAGTTCTGCAGAACAGCTCAGACTTTCCATCTGACACTGAAAATTTAATTATTGTGCAAAAGAAACATGCTGTGTTAGTGTATCTCAGTAGAGGTGAATTGATGGTAGCTGCTTTTCTACTTAAAATAGCCTCTGCACACAGCTATGCACCTAGGAAGCTGCAGCATCACTTCGGGGAGTACATATGACATTTTGTCTTTGCAAGAATGATGTATCATAAATGAAACTGGAGCTGGACTTTACTTCTCCACATTGTTTGGGTACCTGCTAATAACTCCCATAATTAATTGCTAATGTTTCTCAGTGTTAAAAATGGCTATGGAACCTATCAGAAGCTGTAAAAGCAAAAGGAATCTGCCTTACTGGAAGGTAAGATCTGAATCTCTCCAACTCTGCAGCGGCTCTATCTGTCTCAACTTACTGGCCCCGGCCCAAGAAGCAGTTTGTTCTTTTCTGCATGAGACAGTATTGTCAGGCTATTGTCAGCACATGAAGGTGTAACTTTTCACTTAAAAAAAAAAAAACAAAAAAAACCAAGCTTCCTCAGCAGCTGAAGTTCGCCAGTATGTGTCTCCTTAAACTAAAAGGGAGCTGGAGGGTGGCCTGTGATGAAGGCACATGGGGTAATTATTGGGCAGTTCCTGTGCAGGGCCAAGAGTTGGACTTGATGCTCCTTGTAGGTCCCTTCTGACTCAGGATATTCTGTTAAAAAGTGTTACTTCTGTATAGCTTGCACTGCTGTCTGCTTCAAATGTTTATTTTTAGCAAAATTTTATTGGCTTGATGTGTAGGAAAAATAAAGACAACATATTAGTAAAATAATTGCTGTACCAGTGCAGCCTGTTGCTCCAAAGAAAGGTTTTCTGAATAGAGGTCCAGTGCTGTCCCTCAAGGATGTACAGAAGTGTTTCCCCTTCATTAGATTAGTACACACTTAAAGGAAATGTTAAAAGAGCCATGATTACTACAAATTACTGTGTCTAGACACCAGTAGTTAAAAATTCACCTTGCTGCTATCTACTGCCCTATCCACTGCTGGTCTGTCACATGTCAAAAGCGAGTTGCTCTTTCTCTCCCCTGGCCTGTTGACTTTAAAGAACTTGCTGTAACTACTCAGTGCCTTGCTTGTCTTACAGACCTCCAGAGGAAAAAAAAAATCTCACTTTTTGATGTTCAAGCTAGAAACCTCTTTACTCTCTTAGTCTGTATAAGTTAAAAATAAGAAAGAATGAAAAATAAGTAAAGGGTGAAAATCTGTCTCCTCATGGCAGGTCACTGCTGTCAGATCTTTGCACTGTTGGTGCAGTACAATGGCAGGGGCACTGGATCATCTTTACATGGGAGCTCTTTGGCTTTTCACTGGACATTTATACAGTTAACTGAGGCCGAAGGGCCCAGAATTATTTTTTCCCTTTGTGCAATATAATTTGAGGGAAAATTTTCCTTCTCCTGGTTATGAGTAGTATTTCCTTCTTGGTGCTGTGTATGGAATGTCATCTATGGCATTAATGTTTCTCTTCTGCAATGCAGTATTATATTCAAGAGTTAGAGCTCAGGTGAGATGGAGGCAGTATCTGCTGCTCTCTTCTGACCCTCTGCCTTAATGTCACTCTGTAATGGGACCTGTCCTGCTGCTCGGGGCATGTCCTGTCTGGGACCAAAAGGTTGGTCAAAGCCAGGGTGAGAGGAAGTAACAAATTGTGGCGTTTGCTGGCTCTCTCATCTATTGATCAACTGTGACTTTTATCAGGGACCTGCATCTCTAATTTCTCTAATACTGAATGCAGCCTGTGAGCCTGGCGTGGGCTGTCTGCATCTCCTCTCTTTAAGATGCTCTGCAAGTGCCTCTGACTGTACAAAGCTAAGTGAGCCCATGTCCTGTGGTGTGACCTAGCCTGAAGCACATCCCAGGTTTCTGATCGGGGATGAGGAAGGATTATGTATCTGCACTGTGTTTCTTCTGAACAACTGCATTGGGAATGGCTGACTGCAATTACAGCATCAAAATCTATTCACGGGGATGGCACAGGTTTAATCAGGAGCAGATACCTCAGCATATATGGCCTACATGCCATACAACATGTACATGTCTGTATTAGTTATAGGATATCCCAAAACTTCAAATGCTTTATCAGCTGGGATTCTTCCCTAAATTCTAATCCTGGAGGGGAGGCAGGATGCAGTAAAGAACATTATGAGGCTAAATTGCTTTCCTGTGGGCATTGCAAAAGACAGGTTCTTTTGGAAAACTGTGTATCTGTACAGGGAGAAGGGGTTTCAAGAAAGAAACAAGGACATAGAGAACCAGATTAAAAAGCTTGCTGTGGGAGTACTAAGCAGGAGATGAACATGGCCTGAGCTGTGTGATACATTCCTATGTGTCTATGTTGGGGCCAAGAAGGAGCTGGTACCTAAGAGGCAGGGCAGAGGCTGTTCTTGCCACCTCTCCAAGATGTAGCAAAGCATGAAGGCAGGCAGAATTTTATGCTCTAACTTTGATCAGCAGTGGCCCTTTAAGGCAGAGCAAGGCGTACAGTATGGACACTGCCCAGTCCAAACCCAGCAGCCACGTGAACTCTCCCCAGGTGGGCAGTGCCAGGTTGGCACAGCAAGGCTCCCTCACCCTCCCTGATGACAGAGGGAGTCTGATTGAACTTGCTGGCTCCCACTCACTCTGCCCCAATTTTCCTCAGGACAAATGAGAAGAACCTGTCTCCAAGTGCAAGATTTTGGGAATATGTGTCAGAGATGCCTGTCAGTAAAACATCCATCTTGCCCTAATTTCTGCATGGAGTGCTGCAATGTCGAGTGAAATAACCTTCCAAGCTGGCTCTGGTGCAGAGGTATTTTGGCTTATGTTATTGCTGAGAGCTTTCTTTCTGACGAGCTCTTTCTGCCTCTCTGTGTTTCTGATGTCTGACTCTCTTCACTCTTCTTTTTCCCTTGGGCTGGGATGTGTGCTGTTTGCAATGCATCAGGAAGTAATACGCAATGAGAAAACTCTCATCATCTGTGCATCAGGGAGAGAATTACTGACTGAGTGCTGAGCAGTCAAGTTATTGATTCAAACCAAAGCCCAGTCTCTCTGTCTGCTGGGCTGGTTACATCCTGCTGGTTCATTGCATTTAATCGGATTCCCTGAGCTGCCACGCAGAGTTAGAACCAGATCCATCTATAATGTTCGCTTCAAAATCCAGCTCTGTATCCCCTTCTCCGTCCATGGAACAGGCAGATTCCGATGCTCTGGACATCAGCACCAAAGTGCAGCTGTACGGTGTGCTCTGGAAGAGACCCTTTGGGAGGCAGTCAGCCAAATGGTCCAGGAGGTAAGCCGCGGTTGCTGAAGGATGCTCGGGTGAAACACAAAGCCTAAGGGTTCTGGGGTAAGTTAAGAGACTGAGTGCTTGACTCTTCAAGTGCAGCCAGCCAGGCAGAGGCTAGGGGTAAAACTTGGGACATAGCTTCCCTGCTGTTCTGAGTCTGCTTTACACACGTGGCTCCCCTTTGTGCTCTCTTCTTTATCTGTCCAGACCTTGTGCTATGTGCACTTCAGGGTGGTAATAGAGACTAGCTGCCTCCTCTGAAATAATTATGATCCTTTCATGAAAGGGGAAGAGTCTGTTCATGTATTTTGCCTCTAAACTGCCCAACCTTTTTTTTTTTTTTTTTGGGACTCAAAGCTCTTTGAGTCCTTTGGGTGGGAGATGGCAAGGCTGAGCTGACTGCATGTGGCTCTGTAGTGTGTGTGTGTGGTCTGCAGGGGTCTGTGCACAGCTCCAGTACTGCTGTGCTGCATGACAGTGACAGCATGCTGGGAACAGCACATGCAGACTCTTCCCTGGGGAGAAGGTGGCTCTGAATTCTCTCCCATCTGGTGTTAGGGAGCTGTAAGCTGCTGTATGTTGTCTATCAGCAGCCAGGAAGTTTGGTGCTGGAAAACATTTGCTATAGCCTTTAACCAAGGACAGAAATATGTTCTGTAATACTGAAGTGGTGGGTCAGTTTTAAGTTTAGAGTTAGTGTAGTTTCTTAATGCAAATCACTGAATCTCTGGCACTTACCTTTTGTGGGTAAGTACCTTTGCTGCAGTCTGCAGTGTAGATACAAGCAATCTAAAGCCAGCCTTCCCAGCTTTGCTCTCTGTAGTAACCATAGTGCTGCCCAGTCTGTGAAGATGGCATAGCCTGAAAAAAAAAAGTTATTTGGAAAGCAGTTAGTTTTCCAAACTAACTTATGTAGCAGTCTTTGACCTGTGTGTATGTTTTATTCCCTCCTGTGCCAGGAACAGCCTATTTTCACCCAGAAAAGAATTTGTGCTGATGCTCCCTATTCAGCTCCCAAATATTGATAAATAAATGAATTATGTCTGGAAACGAATGTGATTGTGTTACAGAAAAGTGGACAGAATAACAGAGGGGAAGGCAATTTGCCATGGATGAGGCATTCTTAAAAGGCTCTCCCTAATAAAAATTTCTTGCAGGCAAATGGCCCATCTCTGTTCCCTCTGTCATTATTTATTTAGTGCTGTTCTATTCCTAGAAGTCACCCCCATCTTCGGCAAGTGGTAAATGTTTTAGTGATAGCAGCTGGGAACAGAAGGGGAGGTGACTGTGGGGCAGGGATGATGTGGAAGATTAGTTGCAAGCACAGCAGCTGAGGGTCCTGGGGGACCAGACACAGGTCAGTTAGAGTTGAACATGGAATCTGTAGGGTTTGGAAGGAAGTGAGTACTGGGGTAAAAAGATTTGAACAAGAGGAAAAATGTGTTGTTGGTTTGTTTGTTTTATCATGGGAGAGACTTGCATTAAAGTAAAATAACCTTGCATGGTATTATAACAAATCATTATGGGGAGATAAGGAGCAATTCATCTATTTCCCCCTCTTTCTCCCCATGCCCAGCAACACATAGCTGGTCAAGTACATTTTTTTATGAAAAGGAGAAGAGATGTTTCCCAGTCCAGTTAAATAAAAAAGATTGACTATATCTGGATGTCATTGATGAACAGGTCTCTGATAAATGCAGATTTTTGTCCTGAAATCTTGGACAACAGTACTACTCCCACTCCCAAGGAAAGTCTTTCCAACATATGGAAGATAAAACTGTGTGTAAGGTTTGATCTCATCATGCCATCAGCCCACATAGACCCATCAGAGGATGGGTCTATGTGGGAGATACATGCTATTAACTGGCTTGATCCCATTCATTTGGCTGTAGCAGCAATGCTTCCGGAGAAACTGAGAAGAAAAGCAACTGTTTCAGGGAAGGATCAATCTGACTAGATAGCAGATCAAGGAAAACGTGTCCAGTCAGTATAGGTGTCCAGTACTTTGGTGATGGAAATCCCAGGTTTTGGAATTTCACAGCAGTAGAGGTTATGCAGGGAGGAGGGAGGGATAGCCGAGCCTTGTTTTAGTCAGGGCCAAATCTGATGGCACCTGTGGAGGCAGCTGAACTTGACCTGGGGCAACTGTCAGGAGCATTTTCAGTCCTTTCTTTTGGCCATACAATGGTCTGCTCTGAAGCCCAAATACAATATTTGCATGCTGCCTCAGGTAGTGTCCGAGAGTGGGATGGATGCTTCTGGACCAGTGTGGCTGTGTTTATCTGCCAGGGCTGACATCTGAGCATGGTGCCTTTCAGAGCTTGATTTTTAAAGTGCCATTAGCAGCATCCTAATGCCTATCCCTTAAAGAAATGGAGGTCTATTCCTAATGTGAATTTTGTTTCCTTGTAAAATAATATCCTTCCAACAGAGAAGCACCTGTCTTCTGAGTTTAATGGTGCTTTTGACCAATCTAAGCTTGGATCACTGCTGAAGTGGCTTTGGAAAATCATATTCTCAGTCCCCGATTAATGGTCCTCCTCTTCCAAAGAACTGCACCCCATTCTTCCTTCCAATGCCTGACAAGCAATTTAGTAGCTCCTACTACAAAAGTTTTACTGGTAATGGCACCAGCCTGGCACAGAGGCTGGAGTGAAATACATGATGTGTGTACCCACCCTGGATATGGCATGAATAGGGTGCTGTAGCTTTCCAGGACAGAAGTGGCATATCCTTCTTTACCATGAATAATCCCAGTCCCATATAGAAATGTCAGGCTCTAAACTGTCACCATCCATGTCTGAGACTTTGGAGTTCAATGGGACAGTGCCAGGAAGGGGCATCTCTTTGGTGGACAATTAAACATCAGAAAAGCAAGGTGAAGCACAAGAAGAGAGAGAGCAAAACACAACATATGCCTATATCTCTCCAGAAATCCATCAGAGATGACAGGTTGGAAGGGGGGAAACACAGCACTGTTAAGAGAGAATTTTTTGTCTTTTCTTGAACCATTCCTGTCCGTGGCATTGCAAAGCAGGCACATAACCTTGTTTTCCACAGTGGCTACTAAAAGTCACTGAGTGTGGTCACAGGACAGATGGAAAAGCTAATTGTTTAGGGCTTCTTTCTGCTCAGAACCCCCCGGGAATCACACAGCTGCAGAGCAGCGTGTGTGTGCAGCACAGGGCAGCAGGAGCTGCCGAGACAGCGGGGCTGCGAGAGCGTGTGCTTCCCTCTGGTCCCTGTAACCTTCCCATTTTGCTGCTTGCTGTCAGGAAGCATCCTGAACCTCTTCCCGCCCCCTGCCAGGCTGGGCGTGCTCCGGCTGCCAGGGCAGGAGGCAGGCGGGGAAACCTGGAGCTGTCTGGAGAGGAAGAGTGAGGGGCAGGTACTACGAACTCTGATCTTCATGCTGATAAAGATCATTTGCCCATCGGTTTCCTGAGCTGTCCCCGGGGATACTGGGCTGATCTAGTAAATGGGACTTTTGCCCCCTATGCTCCTGGCCCAGAGAAACACCATCAGAATAAAGGACCAGGGAGCTGCTGCAGTTTTATAGTGTAACTACTTCATCTGGGCCATTGTCATGTCAAAAAACTTGTACAAAGATTAGCTAATTAATTTCATTAGCCCTCTGTGATACAAAGAGCACATATTCCACAGAGATGGGGTATCTCAATTTGTCCAGTACAGAGCTGTTGTTTCTGCTTTACATCGGAGTCACTCAAATTGTCATGATTCCTCTGCTATTCTGGTTTAATTACACTGAGGTTTCAGTGGTTCCTTACTGCAGGATCCAGCAGCAGGGATGGGTTTGGACCTGAGCAGCTGACCACATGTACTTGTATTACCTGTGCTGCCTGTGGAGTGTGGCTGTGCCAGCCTGTCTCACCTCTCACACCTTTGCTGCTGTTCTGAAGGTTTTGAACTCTGCTGTGGTTTTAAATTGCTTCTTTTTTGGATTCTTGTTTGTATTAAAAATCTTCCCCTGCTTTTACAGCACTCCCTTTTCTCCTGCTGCCACATCTATGCCTAATTCAGACACATGTTCAGTGTCTCCAGCCCTCCAATCACAGTCCTAATGGGGTGTCTCTCCCCATTCTCCCTTGACCATCTTTTCCCTTTCTGCTCTTACTCATCTGGCTGCTGCTTAAGTTTTCAGCCTGCTCTTGAGTCTTGTAACTCTCTCCTCTATTATTTTACTTCATCCCTATTTTCATCATGCTGCATCAATTGCCCCTGGATTCTTGCATAGAGACTTTGTCCTGAAGGTCATTTAAAGTGATGGTCTTGGTTGCTCTGGTGTTGCTTTCCAGGTAAGGATAGATGAGGGAATATGATCTGAGCATACATACCTATGTGCACAAGCTAACCAGATTTTCAATGTTTTT
This sequence comes from Vidua macroura, assembly GCF_024509145.1. Classification (NCBI taxonomy): domain Eukaryota; kingdom Metazoa; phylum Chordata; class Aves; order Passeriformes; family Viduidae; genus Vidua; species Vidua macroura. Next base: position 34,020,341 of record NC_071576.1, read on the forward strand.
CCTTCATTACTCGCAATGGGATTTTGTTCTTATTATTTTTTAAACTCTTATTTTGTATATTTTCATTCCAAATCCCCATATTTTCTCTCCACATCTGTGAGGTCTGGGGTCTAAAAGTTCATTTATCTGTGAGAGACACATTGATTTTCAGAGATTTGTGCTATGATTTGTTCTTACTTTTGCTTTGATTTTGGTTTCCATTGAAGCATAAGCTATAATATGAGGATTGTCAGCACTGAGCAATAAAAAGTATGTAACAAACTAAACCCTGGCTTTAACTGGGGATTAACATTTAGATTAAAAAATCACACAGAGTTAAAGATCAATATCTTTACCTGTCTGGCAAATTTTCTTGAGATTAGTCAGACTGAAAAGAGTGTTGGAAGTCATGATTTCACTTTCATGTGGTGTGTTGACTTTTGGCATCTCTAGATTCATACTTGTGCCCACAGTATCTGGCTCCCTCTGACTCACTGGACCAAGCACAGGCCATTGGGCAGGCAGGTTTGTTCTTTTAAGATGTTATTTCTGTATTTATTGTGCAGATAAGGCAATTCTCTTTCCATTCTCTCTAAAAAATGAAGTCCTCCTTGAACTAAGCATAGAGTTGGAGAAAAAAACAAAGATGCAGCTACTCAAAGGAAAACTTTCTTATAGAGGTAATGACCAGAGATGCCAGGAAAAATTAATCAGGAAGGCACAAGGCTGCTGTTTACAGAAGTGATGTGGACAGGAGGAACCAGGAACAAGCCTTGTGTGCTCTCTGGAGGTCTCTGATATCTGCCTTGGCAAAGTGCTTGCTTCTCCCCAACTCTGAAGTCAACATGAACAGATGAGAGGGCAAGGAGAGGAAAAAAAGTTGGGCAACAATAACTGCTGCTGGTGTTTGTACGTTCTGAAGATTTCTGGATGTAAATATGCACCTGTTCAATGACTGGCACTTGCAAACATTTTGGAGAAGGTACAAAGTGGTCCAGAGCTTGAGTTTCCTGCAGACTTGGAGAAGTTTAGCTTTGTTCTGCATTTATTTATTGCCCCAAGAGCCCATGGTCTCTGTTCCCATGGCATTTGGCAATTTCATCTGGGTTGCCAGAGCCATAGCAGAAGAGCAAGAGACAGAAGCTGATGGAAGCAGTAAAGTTTTCATCCAAGTAAAATAATGATAATAATAATTATTAATAATTATATATATTATTTTATTATGATTATGATAATTCTCTGCCAGCTTCAACATCTTTCTTTAGTTTTTGAAACTAAACTGGTACCAGATTGCTGAACTCATCTGTACTAGAGGCAGGAGTTGGCTCCATCTGACAACCCATCCACTTCAGGAGAGGAATGGGGGCACATGAAGGCATTGGAATTGTCCTTGTGGATCAGCCCCTTGGCCTGAAGCCCATTACTAATGGTGGCTTCAAGGAAAGGTGCAGCAATGCCCAGTCTGCACAAATTCTCTTATTCCCTCCCAGAAACAGGAGGGTTTCTTGGGAATGTTCTTATTATTCACATAAATGCTTTATCCTTTCCAGTTTCCTCATGATCTCTTGTCCTCAGGACCACATGAAAGTGACTAACACAGCTGTGTTTTGTGAAGTGTAAAAAGGCATTTTAAAATAATTTTCACCTTCTTGCCTTTCAGTTTCTTCCCAAATCCCTCTTTCTTGTGTCAGAAAATATGTACAGAACAGAACAATACATTTTCTTTGGCATTTACTCTTTTGAAACCTCCCTACTACACTTGTCCCCATTTTTTTTTCAGCTGCTCTTCTTCTTTGAGTGCTGTAGAGATTTAGACCAACTTGAAACTAAGTCAGGTATCTCTCCCCTGTACCACTGCCTGCAGAGTACGTGCAACCTCAATTTTTGAAGAGAGAAGGGACCCTCCCAGGGGCATTTCAAAAATCCAAATAAGTTAAAGGTGGCACTCCTTTAATCATAATTTTGAGGACACATTCCAGTAAGTTAGAGGCTTGGCTTGCAGAAGCTGTGATATTTTGTGGTTACTATACAATGATCACCGGAGCATACTTAAGGCTAAGAGAGCAGAACAAGGCCTATTTTAATGTTACACATATGAGAAAAAAAAAAAAATCAATTTCCTCTGTAGTTGTGAAGGTCAGTGACAGGAGAGTTTGCCAGGTGCTCGGCTTAAAAATACCTTTCAAATTTATTTCTGCTCCTCAGTGCTTTGGTGGCCAATTTTTGCCTCAAGAGTTGCTTGGGGATGCTAGGCTTGATTCTCTGTTAGACTGGAAACACTTCCCTCTGGCTTATGCTGAGATGGGAGGGAAGAGGGTAGCAGGCAGCATATTGCAAAATAAGCATTTAGTTGGTCTCAGCCCATGCAAGAGACCCTTAAATAAAAGAGCAGCTCTCTCCAATAGGTTGAATTCAACACATGAGCTAGAGAGGGCACACACGTAGAGGTGGCAAAAGTCTGTGGTCCCATCTGGGGCAGAGTGCTGTCCCAGTGCCCTGAGAGCATGTGGTTTGCCCTCAGCTCTGGTGGGTGCCTGCTGGGGTGAACTGCAAGCACAAAGTACCTGAACTTGGCACTCGCTGTTAAGCCCAAGCTCTTGGCTGCGAGCAGAAGTGAGGCACCTCACCTTAGCCTCAGGTGGGAGTGGTAAACTCTCCTGCTCAGAAAGCAGCTTTAGTTAGGTGGGGATTGTCTTGTGCTGTGAACCACAACCTCCATTTCACCAGACTGTATTTCCCTTCTCTGTCTTAAAGGTTCTTCATCATTAAGGAAAGCTTCCTGTTGTACTATGCTGAGAGTGAGAAGAAGAGTTTTGAAAGCAATAAATACTTCAATATCCATCCCAAGGTGAGCAGTGTTTGCACAAGGAGGGGGTTATACTGTTTCTAGCATTCCCCTCCCTTTCTCCATGGGCCCTGCAGGTGATGAAGAGCTAAGTCCCAGTAAGCCCCGAACATCTGACAGGTCCAGGGAAGCCTCAAATGAGAAGGAATCATGTTGATACCTTTTCAGGATATTCAGTGATTCATCAGGCATATGACTTCTATTTTTTTTACCTGATAGTAGATATATTCCCTTATTTTCATGATCTAATCAACTAATCTTGTGGCTATAAAAATAATATTGGTAAAGCCAGTGGTGAGGCTAGGAGCTCCATTTGGCTCTTGTTCCTAACCTGTACTTGCACTTGGCAGCAGCTGATGCCCCCCCTGCCCTCAGTACCTGAATGGCCACTGGAGCTCTGCTGCCTGGAGCTCCACAGGGGACCCTGTGCTCTGATCTGCTTTTGTCCTCACTGGAGGCTGATGTAGCATGTGAGCTTCCAAAGGTGCTGATTTCACCCATCCTTGTTGTCACAGCCAGCTGCCTGCCTGCCCCACACAGCACGTGTGGGTTTTTTTTTACAGTGCCTGTAATGAATGCACAGCCTCTCTCATGATTCCACACTGAATCTGCAACGTTTGCCCCTATTTGGAGATCACTTCCTCCTTGATGAAACAGTTTCTGCTTCCATGTTGTAGCTAACAGCTTTCCCTTCATGCTGAGGGCAGGACTACCATCTTTACCCCCTTCCAGATACTGGCTGAGGGTTTCCTGGTGGTAATGAGAGTCCCTCTGCTTTGCAGGAACTGTGTGTATTGCCCCTCCCGGGGTAGCCAAGGCAGGGCATGGGCCAACAAAGTGACTGAAAGTTCAGCTCCTAGTTAGTTGATAGTTATACTTGGATTTTTCTGACTGATTAGAGTGCTCTGGTTTATCTCCAGGGTGTCATACCCCTGGGAGGCTGCATTGTGGAGCCCAAAGAAGAGGCCAACATGCCTTATGCCATAAAGATCTCTCATGAAGACTTCCACGTAAGTACATTTCTTTTCTTCTAAAAAGCTCCAAACACCACAGAACAGGTTAATGCTGATGAGCAGAGCTGGGCTGGCAGACTTTTCCCTCCCCACCAAGGTATGCCTACCCTCTCTGGACAGACTATCCTGAGAGCAAGGGTGACTTAGCATCCCAAGTCCCCTCAAGACTTTGCTGCTGCTGCTTTGACAACCAACAAGGAAACTTGCACTTTCTGGCACCAGGTTTTATGATACTAGCAGACCAGTGGACAGATTCTCAGGAGCCCTAGAGCCCATGTTGCCCTATCAGTATTATTCCTGCTGTGACTCTGTGCACACTTCCAAATGTGTGGTAGGCCTAGGTTGTATTTGCTCCCGTGTGATGCTTCTTGTGGAGGTGGAAAGCTGTGGTGGGCTCTCCTCCCATCACAGCCGTATCCAGTTCATGCCAGGAGTGCACAGAGCTGCATAAGGCACCAGCCTCTCTAATCTGGGTTTTTTTCCCCTCCCCTCCCCTCTTCCAGGGTAACATTGTTCTAGCAGCCGAATCAGAGTTTGAGCAGGCTCAGTGGCTGGAGATGCTACAGGAGTCTGGAAAAGTGTAAGCTTCTTTCTATTCCTTATTTGCTTTGATCTGCTCTGTAGGTGTATAAAGCATAAAAAGAGAGAAGCCTGACTAGAAGGGCTATGGGGAGTCAGACAAGCTCCTGAAAACCAGTGATAGCTTTACTTGCCTCTTGGACCCATCCTTACTCTAAAGGGGAGTCCTCTAAAACTGATGCAAAGCTCCCCACCTTGTTGTGCAGTGTGTGTGCAGTGTGTCTCTCTGCTCAGCACCCCAGGCTGTCATCTACCAAGTGCTGATACACTGAGTTCCATCTGCTGTCCCTCTCTTGTGCCTCAGAGAAGCGGGACCTGGGTCTGAATGGGAGCCCTCCTGGTCCATTTTGTGTGGGAAGCAAGGTTTGCAGGCTTGATGGAAGTGGGGGTGAGACAACTTCTCCATATGAATTTGGGATAAAGTAAGAGCAGAACAGGCAAGACATGAAGCTAGTGAGCAGCTGCCCATGTGGCTTTATGTCCTGCTATGAGCAGGGACCTCACCAGCACAGCTTTGATCAATAACAGTAATTGTGTTGTTCTGTGTGCATGGGGTGTGCATTCCTTCTGCCCGGATCTGCGGGTGCTCAGGCCATGCAGCAGCAGGATTTGGCCTCTCAAAACAATTTAATTGTGAAATGCAGAGGCAGCCTAAATCCCAGGAGAGGCAGTGTTAGCAAAGCATTTCCAGCCCACCTGCAGGGGTGAGAGAGTTTGATTGCTGTATGCATTCAGTACTGGTTCACACTCTGCTGAGAATGCTGGACAGAGATTTGCAGTTTGTTGGCCTCCAGCTCTGCACTCCCCCAGCACCCAGGAGCCTGACAGTCCAATGAGCAGCTGTCCTGCAAAGCCAGAGCAGGCTTCTTCTAAATCTCAGCAGATGCAGGAAGAGATAACATTAAAACAGGGATTTGACTTTCCCAAATGAGATATAGAAACTTCCTGGGTTTGTAGGGCAGAGCCTACCATTCAGCTCTGAGGCTTAAAGCAATGAGCATTTTGCTCTGACCTTCTTGGCTGCATTACAATGTGTGTGGTCTCTTATCACTGTGGGGACAGAAGCTGTTTAACTTGTAATACCAGTGTGTGCACGTATGTGTACATGCTAAGGCAATATCTCAGTTAATTTCATTGTTGTGAGGCTCAAAATGCAGATTTGTAATTAATGGGGAGCCTAATTTTTGGTGGCTCAGCCCAAGCCAAGCTCTGTGCTGCAAGCTCTGTGTTTGGCTGTGGTTCTGGGGTAAGCTGTTACCTCTGTGGTAGTGTATGAACTGCACAAAGCTGTCCATTGAAGTTTCATGGGAGCAGGAATCCTGTGGGACACAAGACCCAAGGCAGAGGTCTGTCACCCCCTTGGCACGAGCAGCCTTGGCCACTGCAGAGGAGAAGTGACAGACACAGAGTCAGCCCTTGAGCAATTTGGAGATTTTTATTGAATAGCACAGGTCCGCACTTGACTTTGCCAATGTTAAAATCAACTATTGCCAAGGACAATAATTTGGGACCAAGTTCATCTTTCAGGTGTGTATGGGAGGGAAGGAGGAAGGCAGCACAACTCAGGATGGGTACACACAAGTAAGCCCTGCACTGCTGCGTTTGTCACAGAGCCAGCCTTTTCTCTAGCCCGTGCTTTAATATTCCAGCAGTAGCATTTAAAACAGAAGCTAGAAGTAGCTGCTATCATACAGGAGACCACCTGCACCTCGTTGGAAAGCTGCCTGAGACACCTTTTCTCCCCTCTGTGCTTCTGTTCCTGCATCAGAGAATGGTGCAGCTCCAGTGCCAGTCTCATCAGTGCTGATGGTAGCCTGCATGTGAGGAAAACCACAGATGGTGTGATTTAACAGGGTCAGGTTGGGAGCTCAACAGCAGTCAGAAAGGCCAGCATGGGCCAATAAATTGATCTGCAGTGACTAGAAAAGCTGGAAGAATACAGTTGAATTATTCTAGGCAATCTGTTATAATGTTATTTTGTTCCTAGATGGAGATTGTACTGCCAGTGGCACCACAGCACTTCCTTGGGATCATTCTGTTGTTTTCATAGTTATTTAAAGTTGACAAAAAAAAAAAAAAAAACCAAAAAAACCCCAAAAACCTACAAACAAACAACTTTAAAAGAAAAAAAAAAAGCCCAATCCCAAAACAAACTCCATAGATTGAGATACGAACATAGGCAAAGGAGGAAAAACAAATCCAGGCTGGGAAGTATCCTCTGTCCATTGTTTCGATTTTGTCCACAGCCTCTTTCCATCTGGGTCATGTGTATGTGCCTGCACAACTGGTTATTGCCTCCACCATCACAGTCTGCTTGGTGATCCCTTCAGTTCTTCACTCCTTTCCAAACCTCCTGCCCTGGTAGGGAAATGGCTTATACAATGCAGAGGGGAACTGATGGTATCCCCACGCTTCCAAAGTGCTGTGGCTTGGACTTACCACACTTGCCAGATTGTGAAAGCTTTTTGGAAATGCACAAAGTCCTGACTCCCAGATTGCCAGGCTCTCTTTCCACCCATAGAGGCTTTGCTGCTGCTGGTGGGGGAGAGGGGCACACATAACCTCTCTGTCCACAGCAGCATTCCCTGAACTGGTAGAAAATAAACTAGGTGGGCAATACAGGAGAAAAACAGTAACATAGTACTTACATCCTGTAGACTATAAAGTGCTGAATGTCTCCAAAAATTGGCTGGGGGTGCTACCAAGTAAGGTAAAATGCAGCGAAAGCTAAGGAGATATTCCCAGTGCTGCAGAAGGACTGGAACAGACAGTGATTGAGGTGTATATGTGATGGAGATTCTCTAGAGCTTTGGGGTCATTGGTTTTTTTCAGGCAGAGGTTTCTATTTGCCCCATGAGTCTTCCTGGCCCTTGTGCTTTCCAATACTTTAAGCAATGTAGCTTTTTTCTGATGAAAACTCACTTGGCAAGAAATACAAAATAAAAGAAGCTCTTGCTTGCCCCTCAGCTGAAGGTACCTCATAGCCTGGTACCTCCCTGTAGCTGTGGTTACACCAGCACTGGTTCCAGCAGATGTAGGAGTAAGAGCTGAAATGCTACATGGTGATCCAAGTGCATTTTCAAAGTCACACAGCAGTGGGTGCAGTAACCTTTGAGTAATAGGGAAATGTCTTGCTAGTCTGGGGAAGGGAGGGAGCACTGAAAAGGTGAATCTGTAAACAGACACCTTAAGGGCAACAGATGTTTTGAAACCCTCCATGTAATCATATGAGAAACTCTGTCATTCCCCCCACTCCCATCTTGACCTGTTTGCTTCCCTGGGATCAGATTTGCCCTGTAACAGGGAATGTTAGTGAGAAAACACATTCACACCCACGTGTTCTCACTCAAGACGAAGATGTCTACCTGTGGGCAAAACAGCACCTTTTAAATTAGCGTTCTAATTTCCTCTCTACTTTAGAAATAGCCTCATTAGCTGACAAGAAACACATATATCTGCAAAGAGCTTGGGCTGCTGGAGCTGGGAGCTGCCTGGTCCCTGGGGTGGTGTGTGTTGAATTTATTCATCTGGCTTTTATAAGAGGCAAAGTACAGCTTGCCTTGAAATAAGAGATTGCCAAATTAACAGTTTCCAAAAAGCTACAATTTCAAATTGTTCACAAAGAGGCCCAGTACAGGAAGCTTTGCAGATATTTAATATTTATAAGATCCCTTAGGATTTAACAAAGATGGCAGAATTTCTTGGCAACAATTGCTGTTCCTGTATGCACATCTATATAAGCATATTGGAATCAATTTTATGTATGTTTTAATGTTATGCATTTTATATGTTATTCTACATGTATTTTAGATTTTTTTCTAATGAAACATGAATAGAAGTGAGCAGCAAACACCATTTCTGTTTCTATTTTTGTTTTTGGTGTGCTTGTCCTTGATGTTTAATATCTGTATTAAAGCCTAGCCTGTCTGTGAGCTCAATCAGTAATGGGTATATGCTACACAGGCCCTTTTTTTAAGCTTTGCTTCATAAAGTGTTTAAGAGACCTTGAGATCCTCTGGCCAGTGGTCCTACAATAACACAAGGTGCTCTTTGAATATGCCTGCTTCCTTTAATATTCCCTACTTGCCAGCATCTTGTCTGGCTTTTATCTCTGGTTCTTCATTGTCAGGAAAAAGCACTTGACTCACAGTGCAGGGCCAGACACCAAGTCTTAGTGGCTTACAGCTTTAGCAGAGGAGGGGTTGATTGGTTCTAGGATGAATGATGGATACTAGAAAGACAAAAGGTAAAAGTCCATAGGAAGGATTCAGTAAGTGGTTGAAGTCTGAAGGGGAAGAGTGATGGCAGCAAAATATTGGAAAGGCTGCAAAAGACAATGTTGCTGGCAGTGGGAAGTTACTAGAGTTAAAAGCTAAAATCTGGTTCTAAAGTCTGTCATTTAAAGGGTTCCAGGTACATCCTGTTGCAATTGGAGGCTGTGAATGTCCTGGATTGGTTTGGAGAGCCCTCAAAATTAAGCTCATTATAAGAATCTCCAAAACACTGGAAAAAACATTTGAATAGCTGTGAGGTGTTGACATACAGCCCATGTATTTAAAAAAACAATACTGGAAATTTCTCCAATTCATTTGTGGAGAAAACTTTTAGAGAATCGTGGTCCCAGCTGATGACAGTCTGCAGGTTTGAATTCCTTGGTAGTTTGCTAGGCAGAGTCCCCTGTCCTTATCTGTGGGACCCTTAGCTCTCTTACATTGCCTGCTTTGTGTCTGCTCTCCCTAGAACCTGGAAGAATGCCCAGCTGGGAGAAGCTATGATCGAGAGCCTGGAAGCTCAAGGACTACAGCTGGCCAAGGAGAAACAGGAATATTTAGGTAGGCTTTTCTTACTTTGAAAAGCCATATAGGCCAAAATAGTAATTTTGCTTTTCCTGGAGTTGTCATTGTGGTCAAGCAAAGCAACTACAAGTTTTCTTTGGATGAAGCTTTTGAGTGGTCAGCAGCTGAAATTCAGGTCTGAAGGGAGTCAAAACATGCAAAAGTTAAGGTGAGATCTGGACATCTGTGTGGAGTGTGAAGGAGAAACATGCTTTGCCCAACATGCTGCAGTCCCCCATGGCTCATCTGTACAAACATTTGCCACCCCTGAGAGGTTTGGATGTGCTGGTTTCAGCTGCTCACAGGCAAACAGACAATACCTTTGTCTCCCTCAATCAGACAGGACTGATACTTCTGAGGTTGCTCACAGCTTTTCATACATGAGTTTTCTTCACCTAGCTGGTGTTTTTTTGGTCTTACTCTACTTGATCTTTGTGTCTGCTCACACTGTTCATATTGGAAGTGGGAGCATTTACATGGGCCTGTTTGAGGTCTCTAATGGCAGTGGCTAATTTGTCAGTGCTCTCTCTATAGACTGAGGAGAAAGAACAGATGAACATGAAATAATCTAGGTATGTAATCCAATGCCCTATTTAGGAGCCAGCCTCTGCATGGCCTGATACCTTGGATGCTCTGACTGCCTTGGAAGGTCCAGTTATCTCTTCCCTGCATTGCCTATAGGAAGAGCCAAGAGAGAGCAGCCCTTTTAACCTGGATGCCCTCTAAGTTACAGCATTCCCCAGGTCTAAGAGACCTTCTGACCTGGAGGCTGCAGGTCACAAGTGTGGGCCCACTGACTTGTCTGGAGAGTTATCTGCTTTAAATAGCAGAAATTTGGTTGCTTCAGGTTGGTGATGCCTTGAGCAGTGGCTCATGCTATCTACTCCTAATTGTCAAGCCACTGGAGGAATCTTAAGGAGCTTTTTTGCATTTTTGCATCCATATGGATCAGGGCTGATCTCAGCATATGGTCTCACATGTAACAGTGATCATAGCTCAAGTACCAAGGCATGTTTACTCTGTCCATCTGAACACCATGTGAGGTGATGGATGGGCTCATACGTGAGGCAGGCAGGGAAAAGTGGTTCCACACTTGACAAAGGAATGGCATAAAGGATGCTGAAAGGAATAACATAAAGGATGCTGAGAGGAGGACCTGAAGAGACAGAAACAGGAAAGTTTCATCAAAACATTATTTTGCAATCACCAGAGCAAATGAAAGGGCTTTAAAGACTAAAGAGCTCTTTAGTATGATAAAAGAAAAGGTGGTGGAGAAATAGAGGAATACACATTCTGTGGCAAACAGGAGATGTTTGGAATATAAAATATATATTTCACTGGGTTCTTTGGTCCATGACAAGAACATTCAGAGCTGGTCAATTGTCACAGTTGGTTACTCTCTTTTGACATGAACTGTCTATTTCTATATAAGTGCTAAGGCTAATGAGGCAGAAGCCTTACCTTCAATGATCTGTGTCCATCCTCTAGTCAAGCTTTGAGGTCAGGCACTGTTCCTAGAAGCAGATCAAGGCTCTCTGGAGGAATACTGCTCTGAGGAATTTCTTGAATCCACACTGAGTTATTTTCCACCCAGCTGGGATCCAGGTTGCACTGTCAGACGTGGACATTATAGAAGACCATCAGGTCCAGGGCTTGGGCCCCCCAGGAGGGGCAGAAAAGGGAAGGTGGGAGAGCCTCTGTAATTACAGTGCATCTGTGCTGGGTTCTGGCCAGGAGGAAGAAGGAGAGAGTGGGAAAGGCAGGCAGCAGTGGTATTCAGTAGAGCTTTGGTAATTAACACTATCTCTCTGGCACCAGGAGCCCTGCTCTGGGCAGGAAGTAGAGGTCTGCATTCCTCCTAGAAGTAGTAATCCTGCCAGCAGCAGTAACCTTGTCAGGTCCTCAGTACCAGGGAAATCAGTAGCACCTCACTCAACTGGCAAGAGGAAGATAGAAGTGCTGCAGTCAATCTGCCCCAGCTCCCATGGCAGCCAGGTAGCAGAGCTGAGAGCTAAACCCGAGGCTTGACCACGAGAAGCGTTTCTGTCTGGGTTCCTGTAAGCGTGGCTAAGAGCTGCCCAAGGCAGAGCCCCTGAGCTTGGAGCTGGCACAGCAAAGGTGCATCAGGCTGCAGGGTGAGGACCAGAGCATGGCCTCTGCTGGGCATGTGTGTCTTCAGTGGACGAGGGCAACTGATGTTGAGGGGAACTGCTCTGTACAGCAGAAGTTTGGTGGCTAAGTTAGGGATTGTTTTCTGGGCTTGGCTGGGACATCCCAAGATGACAATAGGGAATTGGCAGTGCTGCCCAGAGGATTAAGGAGAGGATGACCGGCTAGGCAGGTGAGGATGGGGCACTGAGCTGCAGGAAAACTGACTGCTGCTACATGTTGTGTGACCCTCTGCACTCACTTGACCTTTCTGTGCCTTGTTCCTTATCTGTGAAGCAGAGATAAGAATATTTTCCTGACTCAATAGAGGATGGTGAAGGTTGGTTCATTAATGCTCTTTAAGAACATTAAGAAACCTTAGAAGGAGTGCAAAGCAATATGCTTGTTTAGTTTATTAAGTTATTTGGCAGGAAGAAAATTATAGAACATCCCATTAGTGTCATCTCAGCCTTTGGAGCCTCCTAGACAGATACACACAAAGGAATAGGGAATGCTGCATTTTCAAGCTTAACAAGGCCAGTATTTCTTGTTTGTAAATATCCCAAGGATTTAAAATGCTTTTCTGTGTGCTTGGAATTTTTTGTGTGCTTGCAGATAAACTAATGGAAGAAACAGAAGAGCTATGTCTGCAGAGGGAGCAAAAAGAGGTGAGTTCATCACAAGCCAATGTCCTTCAACTGCCATGTGGCAGAGGTGGGAGGTTGGGACTTGTTGGTTTGAAGGCAAGTCAGTGTTCAGGGAGAGAGGCTTGTGGAGGCACAAGAGTCTCCAGCCAACCTCTGGGTCCTGTGGATGAAGAGAGGAATAATGAGATGAGCTGGGTCATGGAGGTGTATCCCTGCTCCCTTTCCCTGTTACTTTCCATGCAGCAGGTTTGTCATTATGACTCCAGGAGGACCAGGGAGGAAGATCAAATGAAAATCATACTCACTGGATTGAATTACACAATTGTTATTTGGCAGATTCAAGAAGATTGTGGCAATTAAGACCCATCTCCACAGTTAGAAAGCAAGTAAACAAGCATTGTTCTAGCACAGAGATACTGTTGTGAGAAACAAGGAGCACAAAAAACAATGTGGTTTGTTCTTTGGACACAACAGAGATGGGGAGAATAAAAAATGTTGCACTAGGGAAAAATCAAGACAGGACTTCCTTAGATGTGACCATTATACCTTAATTTACCTTAGAATAGAATGGTTTGGGTTGGAAAGGACCTTAAAGATCATCTTGTTCCAAAACCCCTGCCATGGGCAGGGAGGGACATCCACTAGGCCAGGGTGCTTTATTAAGTTTATAATTGCTTTTCAAACTATTCCTAGCTTATAATTGCTTAATATAATAAAAGTAGCTGATCCAAATCTATACTGATTTTTATAGCACCATCATAAAGTCATGGCAGGATAGCTGTGCAAATGGATTGTCCTATTACACTGTTGGAAAGCCTGCATGGATATAGACCACCATATTAACAATGTTGCAAAGTGCCTCATGCTCTTTTCCAGTTAATCCAAAATGACTGTTGCCTCTCCTTAGGAAAAGATGGCAATGCTGACCTAGGCTTCTCAGGCCTATCTTTTTCTTGCATACATTTCTGGAGAGCTAAAATCCAAAAGTGGCTTGGACACTTGCTTAGGGCTAAGCTCCTTTTGTCTTTGCAGAGGGACATCCCCCTCTGGTGAGGTAGGCTGCTGCACAGCCCACAGCCACAGGGAGGGAAATGACCTTGTCTGAATATCTTGGAACAAATCTCTGCTCTTCCAAAGCCATGCACAGTAACTCCATTGCCTACAAAGAGCAGATGGGACTGGGTTATTTTGAAGGAGTTTGGTGCTGTGAAGGACTGATTGCAGAGCTCACTGAACTGTGGTTTGACCCTTTGGGATCCTGAAGGCTTCAGAGTAGTATGCTGGGAAAGCAGTTCGAAATGTGTACCTGCACCATGCAGCAAGAGTCTTATCCAGTGCCAGCACTATTTTGTGACTGGCATGGGCCTGTAGCAGGAGTTCTGCACAGCAACTATGGCTACAAGGGGACCTGACCAGGAGAGGGACCCTTGCTGAATTTTGATTTTATCAGCACAAAGATAATGACAGGATGATTAAGCTGTGCAAAGCTGTAACTGAATGGTTTGTGTTTTCCTGCCCCAGTGGGGGTGAGAAGAAAGGCTGAGCTGGTAGAAGTATCACACTTCAGGCACAGAGATTCTGTGGCTGCTGCATTCTGAGGCTGTCTGGCTTTTCTGTATCTGTACAGGTGGGTACCTGAAAATAGTACATACAAATAAGCCCAGCATTCCCAGGGAGTTTTGGACCTTCTGTACATATGTGGCTGAGCTGACCTCTGCAGGGAGTATGTCTGAGATTTCCAGGTGCTTGGTAACCTGGCTGGGACTTATGGATGTCTGAAAATCCTCAGGCAACCTCAAATCCTTCTAATTGCCCTTAGAGAAAAGCATGGTGGAGTCAGACATCCTATAGCTCTACACAGCTTGGGTTAAATGCCATATTACAAGTCCCAGGTGTTGTTAACAGGGAAGCCTCTCCTAACTGTTGGCAGAGTACATTCCTGTCTTCTCTTTCGGAGCAGGAACTCGAGCGTCTGAACCAGATCCTGGAAGCAGAGAAGCAGCGTTTTGAAGAGGTGGTGCGGGAGCTGCGGCTGGAGCAGGAGGAGATCAGACGGTAAGGCAGCAGGGCAGGGAAAGGACACAGCTCCCACACCAGGCAAAAGTACCACTGTGGTGGTGAATCCAAACAGTCTGTGAAATCCACCTGGTTTGTGCATGTATAAAGAGATGCTGCATTGACCAAAACGGGAATGGCTGTGGACTCTACCTGCATTTGCTATTGCTTGTGGCCAGTAGAATACAGCTTAGCTTCATTTTGCACTCAGGTGTCCAGCAATTTAATTTCAAAGTGCTAGGACACAAGCAACCCCCAGATTAGTTGGGGTAGCGTGGTAATGGACAGGTGCAAGAGGAGATTTCAGAGAGGCAATTAGTTCAGCTGACCGAGCAGCTATCCAGACACCCGGATCTGGTTTTGCTGAATGACAATGGATGTATGATGATGTTGCCTCACCAAGATTAGTTTTGTCATTTTTAAAGTTAACTATGCAAAATATTAGCAGCAAATGTACTTAGAAATAGAAGGACCAAAGTGCTTTGCCCCACATGTTGAAAGGGCATTTTTTACTATTGCTCTTTTTTCTTCTTCTTTTTTTCCTCCCTAAGTAACATCTCAGAAAAGACAGTGTGATTTTGCAAACCATTTTTGTTCTCATAGGCTCTGCTTAGACGTGACTGCCCTGTCTGAGCTCTTTCAGTTGCAACCATGGCTCTGCCCTTGCTGGAGAAGTGCAGTAACTGTTGGGTTGGGTTTGATGATCAGGAGGCACAGTGAAGTTCCTGGACACCTGTAGTATGTCCAAGGCAGGATGTGATGCTTCCTGGCAAACTCCTGGCTCTCCAGGACTGGCTATACCTACTGATGGTTGCAGGTCCTACACCAGGAGACCCACAGCCCGCACAGCCTGGGTGCAGTCTGTGGGGCTATCGTTCCCCTGCAATAGCTGTCACCTTTTTTGCTTCTTTAGGGAGCTGGAGCTCACAGCCCGCTCCCTTAAAGGAGTGGAGGAAGAGAAGAAAGAGTTGCGAAGCCTGACAGAGTCCTTACAGAACACCCTAGAGGTGAGTGACTGCTCCTCCCCTCTGAGTGACAGCATTTTGGCCTGAAAGCAATGCTGTCACACGGAATGAATCCAACACCTGCTAATGCCAGAGTTGAGGTGCTGTACAGATGAACAGGTTCATTTGGTAGCTGATATGAACACCAAAATCCCCTGCAGAAAAGGATGAGAAATGACACAGAGCACAACTGAACCAAGATTTTCTCAGCAGTACCAGGTGGTATGGTGGTAGGACAATAACCAGGATAAGCTGTCGTTTAGGAAGCTTAGGTGGAATGGTAGGGAGAGAATTTTCACCAGATGGGCAGGCAGGCAGTCAGAGAGGCTGAGGAACCTTCATTGTGGGCTGTTTTCAGCCTGTAAACAGCCACAGCTGACCATATCCTGCTGTGCTGACAGACTGGCTCTGAACAGCAAGCTGGGCAGGAGCCTACTGGAAGGTCCCTTCCAGCCAACATAACTGTAAGTCTGTGATGAGCTTTTTTTTAACTGCACCTCCCTACCTTCTGGTGGAATTTGAAGCAGCAGAGGGGCATTCTTTGTTCACAGAAGGGAGCATGATTCCCTAGGAAATCATGTACCACATGGGAATCTAGGAAACAGAGTCTTGATCTATTAAAATCTTTCCTTACTGGTGGATTTGTGGAAAGTGTCTTTTCTAAATGTATATTTTTTGTGAAATTTCCACACAGTTGGCATTCTGAAGCTGCAAGGTCATCTTTAATGTTTGTGTCAGATCCTGCAAGTTTGTCCAAAAATCTGTTCCTTTGAGCTCTTCTCCTTGCACTCAGTTATAAAAAAAGAACTGGAAAGCTATGGAAGTACCATTCCTGCCCTAACTGCACATTGAACACTTCAGAGGCAAACAGTGTGATTGACGTGTCCCATTGCCCACAGTTAGAAGTACCAGAGAGGGAGTGCCTCCAGCTCCCACTAAGGAGCAAGCGGAGCAGGGAAGGCAGGGAAGCTGCCTGCATCTGTGATGCACCAGGGAAGCACAAGGTTCCAGTCCCCGAGTTGTGTCCTTACTAGCATATCACATCAAATGAGCCTGCTGGTTCACCCCTTCGTAGTGAAGGCTGTGTTGGAGGCTTGCTCCCCGTGAAGCAGGTATGAAATGAAACCCAAATTTTGTTGTTCCTGTATTTACCTGAATGAGGCATGTGGGTGTAAGGATGGAGGCACTCAGTAAGGAAGAACCAGGCAGGAACAGGAGCAGAAATGCTAGATTTGGCTGATACTCACAATCTCTTGTCCTTCTTCAAGGAGCTCTCCCTGGAAAAACAACAAATGCTGGAGATGCTGGAAGAAAATGAGAGCCAGGTCCCACCTCCAACCAGCCCCAGCAAGGAGCAAAGCCCCATCTGGGGGTTGCACTGCAGCCTGCGACAGATTGAAGAGAAGATGCAGCAACTTCTGCAGGAGAAACTCCTGGCAGAGAAAAGGTGAAGTGGGGAAAGAGGACACTTCTGCTCAGGCTTAGTGGTGCCAAATGATGTGACTGTCTGCTGACTTGCTTTTTGGTTGCCAGCACCAGACAAGTCTGGAAGCTTGTCTGGATCCAATGGCAGGAGTTCAGGTTGCAAATCCTTCAAAGGAGACAGAGTAAGGCAAGGCAACTGAACTTGGTCCCAGTTGGGCCTGCTCCTTTCAAACCAGGACTTGGGCATGTGAAGGTGTTCATGGCCTGTCCATAAGGAGCATTTGGTGCTCCTGGGCCTCATCTGGGAGTTGGAAATGTTCCATTCAAGAACTGTCCAGCTGGCTTTCTCCAGCAATGCCTGTGTTACTGGAATGGAGCACATAGTGCTCCTGTTAGTATCTCTTTGCTTTGGGCAGTCAGGTAGTTGAGCATGCCCCATTGTGACACTGAGCTCCTTTCCTTCCTGTGAGTTGTGTTGGGGTGGGAATGGTCATCTTTGTTTGCTGTGCCATGCACCAGGATGAAGGAGAATGAGGAGCGGTCTCGAGCACTGGAGGAGGAGCGGGAGTTTTACTCTTCCCAGTCGCAAGCGCTGCAGAACTCGCTCTCGGAGCTGACTGCAGAGAAACAGCAGGCAGAGAGAGACCTCAAGGTATCCCCTGCATACGTCACATATTGCCGTCCCTGGCCTCAGAGTTCTTCCATTTTCTCTTTCAGTTCATTCCCTATCAAGCCAAACTTTTGGTTTTATTTAGTTTTCACAGTTTGGTCATAAATCTTCATTAGCTGTGGTTCATATTGCCAACTGTATCCTGGTCTGCATCCAAAGCAGAGTAGCAGGCAGGGTGAGGGAGGTGATTCTGTCCCTCTGCTCCCCTCTGGTGAGACCCCACCTGCAGTGCTGCATCCAGCTCTGGAAAGACATCGACCTGTAGGAGTGAGCCCAGAGGAGGACCACCAAGGTGCTTGGAGGGCTGGAGCACCTCTCCTGTGAAGACAGGCTGAGAGAGTTGGGGCTGTTTGGCCTAGGGAAGAGAAGGCTCTGAGAAGGAAACTTTTATAGGAACTTCTACAAGGACATGTAGTGATAGGACAAGTGAGATTGGCTTCAATCTGACAGAGGAGAGGTTTAGATTAGAAAGAAATTCTTTACTGTGAGGGTGGTAAGGCATTGAAACAAATTGCTTAGAGAAGTTGTGGATATTCCATCCTGGAAGTGTTCAGGAGTGGGTTGGATGGTGCTTTGAGAAACCTGGTCTAGTGAAAATTATCCCTCCCCGTAGCTGAGGGGTCGGAATGAGATGATCTTTAAGGTCTCTTCCTACCCAAAGCACTATGATATCATGGTAACACATGAAATTGCTATCTTATATCTATGTAGTACTACTGTTTATTTTCATATCCTGAAGCCTAATTAATCCATTCAGTACAAGTCTTTTAATTTGCTACTGTGAAAGCATAATCTGTAGATGGAGGGAAGGAAAAAAAGTAAAAGAGGAAAGTAGACACAATCAAGAATAAAGGTAATTTCAAAGAAATGCTAATATGGATGTTGCAGAACTGAGCAGACATCTTCCCTCTCACTTGTGCTCAGAAAACCAACCTTAAGACTTTTAAATCTTCAGTAACCTCTGCAGGAACTTGGGTTCAAAAGCAGAGGAATTCAGCTGAGGGACCAGACCTCCTTCATAACAGAAAATACATTAACCTATGCAAAGGTAACTGGACAAAGTATGGTATTTTATTTAAACCTAAATAATGTAAAGGTTATGTAAATAATTGGCAGTTTGGCACTCAAACTCCTTTTACAAATATTTTGTCAAAAAAAAAACCCCCGAGTTATTTTTTCCTGCACCTCCAATATTTTCTTATCTTGTAACTTTCTACTTGGCCAGACTAAAGCTAAGTTGACCTAAGCTGTGTAGTCTTTCTCATTTGCTAAACTAGTACAGTATTTCTAACTTCTCTTGTGTTTTGTTTCTGAAACTAAGCACTGTACATCCCTTTGTGGGAATTGACTGCCTTTATCTCAAGTCTGTCTCAGCTGGATTGATGTCCTTCTGGTCCTGCTAAGCTGCAAGTACTTGCATTAGCACAAATTCATGTATTGAAATACCATCTCTGATTCTATGTGGTTTATGCAATGGGAGGAAAAATGTGAAAAATGAAGTCAGAGTAAAGGAAAATTGCTACAATAGTCTGGACTTCAGATTCTGTCTGAAGACATGAGAAACAACTTTATATTGCCTTGCAATATTTCTAAGGATTTCCATCACTGTTGTCTTTTCATTTTCATCCATGGCAAGTCCCTCACAGACCTTGCGAGTTATCAGGATGTTTACTGAGAAACAAGCTGTTTTCCAGCAATTCTTATTTTCTTCCTCAGGCTGAAGTGAAGGTACGCATGGATCTGGAGAAGAGACTGAGAGAGGCTGAGGAAGCGTTGCAGAGCTTGGAGCAAGGCTTAAATTCTCTGAATTGCAACAAGGAGAAAGAGAAGAAGATGAAAGCAGATGTCAGTAACTTGAGAAGTAAGTTAGTCATCCATGCTCTCTACTGATGAGCAAACTCAAGAGAGGAAATATTTCTACCTATCTTGCCAGACGTACAAAGAAGATTCCAAATTAGCAAAGCTGCACATAAATGTGGTCTCCCAACTTCTTGTACCTCCACCACACATCCCCTTTGAGGAGCCATAAGGTGCTATGCAGGTAGTTGGTGTTTTGCCCTCAAAGGAAGTTGAAAGTATTGCAGACTTCTCTGTTGGGTGGAGGCAAACCTAGAGATGAGCAAATACTTTCCAAAATGTTAAACATGGAAGCTGTGGCAGAACTATAAAAACTGACTACTGACTAGGTCTGAGTTATAAGGAGTCCTCTGGTTCCCCTCAAGGCTTTATTTCTCAGCCTTGGTTAAAAGAATATCAGTTTAAGGAGGCCTGTGGTTGCTGTAGCAACGTGCTGGTAGGTGACCCAGAAAGTCAAGTTTGGATCTTTACTCAGAGCTGAATCACAGCATCTGCTCAGCACTGCAGTGCACGGGTCAGGTGTAAGACTGATGCTTCTCACAAGGTGTCCCTGTATCTTTGCCTGTTTTTTGGTTTGTTTGTGTTGGGTCTTTTTGGGTTCTCTTGAGAGGCATTACCCTGGCATTTGGCTTGAGTCAGGCTTGGGAACTGACATAAGCAGTCAAATTGAGTCAAATCTTGCTTGTTTTTCATGCTCAAGTTATAGTGCAGGGAGAAGTGTTTATGAAGGTGCTGTGTCTGTACAGTTAAGGCTTCATTTCAGTGAAGGGTGGATGTACTGGGCCAATACAGAAAAGTCAAAAAGTCCTGTGGTGTTCTGAGCATTGTTAGGTAATAGGGGAAAATAAATGTATAAATAGTTTTATATCTATTCACATACTTATAATTTATATATATTTAAATAAAACAGGTATTATTCAGTAGTTTCTAAGTGAGATTTCTAAATGGAGAAAACCAGTCATGATTCTGAACTTCATCCCACTGGCTCAGAGCCATGGTAAGAAAACAGAGTGAAAGTGGATGTGTTGAGCTCAGCATTCAAGTAGGGCTTCACAGGGCATAAATGAGTAACTGGTACTGAATGTCTCCTGATATTTTCAACCTTAGATTTTGGGGATGTCCTTTTCAAAAGAGTAAAAATATACTGATGACCAGAGCACTAGAGAAAATAAGGGACCAGCAATATTTCCTGTAACATTAGTCCCAGCACAAATTGCCTCAGTCCTTCCAAGTGGTTCCTGCAGCTCTGCCCTGCCCTTTATAGAAGAGTTTGGGCACATTAGCACATCATGCCTTTGAACAGCAAGGGACAGCAACAGACAGGAGGACAGCAAGACTGGAATAGCAAAATAGACACTGGTCAGACCATAAGAAGGGAAATGGGTCAGGAAAAGCAGTTTGTGCAGCAGATCAGGGCAGAATAAAGTCAGAGTTTGGACATGGGGCTTTTCTTGGAGCCCATAGTATATGTAACTATGTGCTAGTATTTGCTATGCCATTAAGAAATCCCTTACCCTGTGTGCCTGTGCTGGTGTTGCCAACACCTTCCTTTTCTAGTTAGACCTGACTGGTTTTAGAAGTCCTTCAAAGAAAGTATGATGAGCAAGGCTTCAGAGTTGAGAAGTTTTATCACAGTATCAAAGGCTTTTCTTGGTTGAGTCATGAGCAGTGAGAATTACTGATGTGGAATGGATGGCTGCACTTCTTTCTAAATTTGAGTATGCATTTCTTAGGAACTGGAGGTCTTTGTCACTTTAAAAACGTTTTTTCTGATGATATTCTGGAGCTTTACGAACTGTTGTTCATGAAGGTCATCATTACCTGGCTCAGCCCATCAACGAGTGCAGTCCCTTGTGACTGGTTCATTGCTTGGAGTGTCTGTCCCATCACTTTAGCAGTGGTGTTCTCTTCCCAGAGTTCTTTGAAGAGTGCATCCGCAATGCTGAGCTGGAGGCCAAGATGCCTGTGATCATGAAGAACTCTGTGTACATCCACAAGGCTGCCACTCGCCGCATAAAGAGCTGCCGCTTCCGCTGCCGGAGAACCAGCGCTTCCTGGAATGACAGTAGGTATCGGGCAGCCTTCTACTTTATATCCGGCAGGAGAAGATACATGCCCATGGGGCTGGCAGAGCAGTAAAGTCTGCAAATGTTGTTTGTATTTCATGTTCCTTAGCAGTAGAATGGAGCCACAGTGCTACTTGGAGCTTCCCTTCCCTGAGAGCAAGTACTGAGCCCATGTACTTGTTGCCCATTTTTTTATATATGTTGAAAGCTAAACTTCTGTGATGGTCCTGGGCCCCTAAAAAGCCATACTAAAATATGACTTCATCAGAATGCCTAATCACAGACTGAGTTAGGCTCAGTCATGTTGGTCGTGTGGCTCATGAACTCTAGTGAAGCTTTACCTTCAGTTTGTGTCCCTGATGGAGAGTGCTTACCTTTCTGTGCTGTTCTTGTTTCAGTGAAACAGTCACAGTCCTTCATCTTCTCACATGCAGAAGCTGAAAACATTGAAGAGCTGAAAGAAGCAGCCAAAAGACTGAGCCGGGACCAGCGCTTTAGGAAAACTATCTATCAAATCATGAGGTCACAAAAGGATTCTGCTTCAGGGGACAAAAAGTGACTCTTCTTGGGAGGGGGCTTCTGAGATCAACCTGCCATTCAGCTCCGCAAAAGTTACAGCCTTGGGCACTAGGCTCAGAAGGGAGATCTGGCATTTGGTGGGGAAGGTGGGGGAGAGTTGTGTGTAGGCAATCCCTTCAGTTACTGGCTTTGCTTTAGTTTGAGTGCTCCCTGCAGCCTGGCAGACCTTCTCTGCTGATCACTACAGACCTGTTTGCTTCAGCTGCTTACATTAAGCCATGTTTTGCCAAGATGCCACAGTCAGTGTTAAAGTGAACCAGAGACCGTAGCTTAGGAAGTGCCTCTCCTTTCCTTCCCTGTCTAGTCTGTCTGCCAAACACAAGTGCTTCTGAGGAAACCTGTAGCAGCCTATGTTCCAGCAGTGTAATCTCCTCAGCTGAGCACAGCTCACCCTGTTCTGCCTGATCCCCTCTAGGAGTTGGCTCGCTGCACACCCTCAGTCAATCAGCACTTCGGTGGGGCACATTTCCTGAAGACTGCAGCAGTCCCAGTCTCCCAAGCACAGCCAAAAGTATCAAACATGGGGCCAAACTTTTTTTCTTGATGCTACATCATTTCAAGCAAACATCAACAACACAAAGTCAAGACAACAGGAGGATGCTGTGGTTTTGGGTCCAAGGAGGATCATGTACAGAGAAAAGCTTATAGGTAACTCAATGGCATCGATGCAAGCTGAAGGGAATGTTGATGGTGGGCAGAACATTCCAGGGCCACCTTTGCACATTTTTTGCACTGGGACATCTAGCTGTGTCAGAACTAGGGAAGGTGTTAGCTATTGGCTATCTGTCCTCATAGTGAAGAAGCCTTTGACTCAGTTTTGATGGCTTCCTCAACACCTCTGTAAAACAAGCTGGAGGGCAGAAGGGTGAAGACTGTCCAGCAACAAAGTGTCCACTACCATTTCAGGCAAGCTGTAAGGGCTGTGGAAGAGGAGTACAGGAGAGGAGTCACTTTGTTGTGGAACCCCTTGCAGCCTCCCCCACCTATTTTAATCAAGCAGTTGGTTAATAATTACCCATGCTGTAGAAGCAGCACTGCCTGGTGCTTACAGAGCACAGGATAAGCACGCTCGGAGTGATGCCCTGTTTTCTCCTGCATATTAATTGGGAAATAAAGAAATTGACAATACAAAGGTAAATAAAGTAAGCAGCAGAAGTACAGTTAGAGGTTAGGGTAAAGTGCAGATTTAATGTACCTTTCATGGCATCAGGAACCCTGGGTATTATGTATGTCCAGTGACACACAGGTATTTGCTTGCCACGGTCCCAGTCAGACTGTGACAGTGTCCACTCACAGCCTTTGGCTTCTGGCCACCTACATAATTCCCTACCAATTTTGTGTTATTCCTAGGGATAAGTCAAGGATGAGTCTGGGAAGCAAGCCTTGGCTTACCATCCAGCGGAGAGGGGTTAATGCTGGGTGGAGGATCATCCTGTGACAGTGTGGTGCTCCTGGGTGGAATCACTCTAGTGTGACCAGAGGAAAAGCTTTGAAAGCACAGCCTGTACTTCCCATTTTAGTCAGTTACTGACTAGTATCCTTCTGCCAGGCATTGGGAGGTTTCATCCAATCAGAGGATCCAGCTCTGAAGGAGGATGTTTTTGTGATAATAGGTGATATGGTAGAAGATTGTTCCCATCCTTCCTTAGCCTACCTGATCCTTCTGTGGTTTATCTGCTTGTGTTTATATGCTAGAAAGTCACAAATGAATTCTTGCCCTACAAGGCTGAAGGGCTGTGATAAAGCAATACAGAAATAGTTTTTTCCTTTATGCTGTTCCCAAATCATCTCTGGCTATTTTCCAGTTACAAGGTCTATATTAGGTGATGCTGGAAGGAAGAGAATAAAGGATAGCTAGGGAATGCATCTGTAATTCAGGCAGTTAGGAAAACTGTGGCCTATGAATACAGAATTTTTGTTCTATTACCATCAAAGCCACAATATGTGACTCTTCAGAAATATTGTATGCAGGAGGTAGCCACATCAGGTCTTCCTTTACTGTGCATATTGACAGCAATAAGTAAATAAAAGTTATGCTGACACTAGAATGAATTCCTGTGTGTTCTTGATACATTGTCACCAAAATGATGTTAAATTGTCTCTGCAGGAGTTCAAACAAATCATTGTGACACTCTCATTTACTGCCAGCGCAGTTCTTCTGCTTCATTGAGTTGTTGTGTAACGTGCTTAACATCACCTCTCAGAAGCATTGTGTATGTAAAAAGCTTTCACCCTTGCTACCCACTTCCACTTTTATATTGTGTATAAAGTTAAAGCAGAATGTACCACATCTGAAGTAGAAAGCTCCCGCTTGCTTAGCTGAAGTCAGTGAACAACTCTTTGTTTAACCAGCAAGATGTGCCCTGAGCCACCTGTGAGGAGGTGCTTTCCATCAGTCATTCCCTGCTGCACAGCAATCTACTACCCTGTGATATCCCTGGCAGAGCCAGCATGGAGCTGCGTCTGTGCACCACAGCATCTAAATTAAGTGACTGTCTCCTTTCAAAGGACACAGAAATTACTGATTTCAATGTTCTCTGCATATTTTTAACGCAATGCAGTAACAGGAAGATGACTTAGGAAGCTCACGTCTGTTCAAATAACCTCCATTAGTAATCCTAGATTGCTTTCTTCTGCTGGGAAAACTGGGAATGAGCTAATAACTTCCTCCAATGAGAAGAGTTCTCTAACTTGTTCTCTTGTGTCTGAGGATAGAAGAAAATACAGGATGGTTTGCACCTTTAAGATTTCACTTCAGGAGTTGCAGAACACCTAGACTGGCTCTGAAAAGCCTGTGGCCATTCTTCACCACCTCCACCTTCTAGGTAACACCTAGTAACTTCTTTTCTCTCTGAAGATGCTCCCTGTTGTTCCTGTCAGAGACACTGCCAAATGTGAAGACTGCTGATTTCCTCTGCATTGTCTTGGCTACTTTTCACAGTGTGAAGGATGGACACTGTCAAAGGTTCAATTAACTGATTTAAGGGTTAACATCATCCTCCTTGTAAGATGCACAGGCTGTTTCAGTCCCTAGTGAAGAAGAGTGGTTCCTGCTGGAGTGCCCACCACCCCAAGGCTTTGCTCTTGCACAAAGTTAATGTCAGAGAAAGAAAGGCAGCCCTAGCCCTGCTGCCCCCAGTCTGTGCTGCTTCTAAAGCAGAAAAGTGGATAAGAAATGGAAATTGCCCTTGGGGCCAGAAGTAGATAATAAAGGATAAATGGTTGCTGGTGCGTGTTGTGCATTGCTGTGCCTGGCACACAACTGACATAACGTGGAAGCGGTTTTCAGTGACAAAGTATGGCTTCTTTTTAGCTCCAGATAGTAGGCAGGCTTTCTGCTTGGGACTTAGTGTAATATTAGTGTATCTCTATGGAAATAAGATGATAGATTTCCATAGGAATAGTCTGTTTTGAATTGTCTCAATGCAGTCACTTTTTGTGGTTGTTAGAGGGACAGAACCTGGCTCATGTTGTATCCAGTAAGGAGAGGTTTGCTCCCAGGAAAGTGGCCCATGCTCTGAAAGTCTTGCCCAAGGCAGGGGCTTGCCTGGACACTCAGTGCTCCTTGGTGCTGGCGTGCCTGTGAAGGATGCATTAATACTGGCATCTTCTTCCTCATGCACAAGGCACACTCTGCAGTTTTTCGCCTAGCCTGTGTACAGTTTTTTACCCACCTAGTCTGAGCATGGATTTGAATGGGTGAAATGACCAAGCAAGAGGAATTGTTGTAGTGAGTCACCTGAGAGCTGGCCTGTTGAACAAACCAGTGCAGTGTGTTTCTGTGTACTGAGACAACATCCCTTTTCCTATATTAAGTAACACTTTTACTGCAAGCTTATCTCCACAGCCAAAATGCAGAAAGATCCAAATGAGTACTCAGGACTGTGAGTCCTTCCTGCTCTTTGCAGGACACACTGTAGTGCTTGAACCAACATACAGATTTTGAGTTTTATTCTAGTATTGGCAGATCTGGCACTTCAAAGGAAGAAAAATTATAAAGACCATTTTGTGGGGTTAACAAAGGCACCTTTTGCTAACTCAGAGGTGTTGCAATAAATAACTTAGCAGGGTCATATGCTCTTATTTTGCTGTATCCTGAAAAGTGCAAACCTTGCATTGCTTAAATTACTAAGTGAACTCTGCTTACCCTTGAGTTCTTCTTGACTGCACCCCTGCCTCAGACCTCTCTGTGGAAACCACCCAAGAGTGGCAGGATATGTCCTCTCCTAGAGCTGCTCTTCTTGTTGGTTTCTTCATCATTAATTCTGGGGTAGGAGAGAGCTCCCTGTTCCTCCACACATCAGTGGCTGCCGACAGGAGGTACAGCCTCTGCCTCTCTGACATGAGGAAAATAGGTTCTGTTTTTTGTTGTGGGTTTTTGTACCTAAGTTCTGCAAAACAGAAATTAATATTTTTGACATCTCCAATTTAATAAGGGGGTTTGGAAACAAGCTGTTTGTGGTGGGTGTGAGCAAACTGACTCCCTGCAATGGAATTAGGCCCTGTTCAAAAGAGGTTCTGGCTCTCAGCCTTGATGGAGTAAGACTGGAGGCTTGTGTCAGTCACTGCTGAAAGCACAGCCGTGACCACGGCGATAGCATGCTTGGCAGAGCTCTGTCTTTGGGACACCTCACAGAGCATTCAAGGTCCCTGGGTGGCAGAGATGGGCTGTGCTTTTAGGCTGTGCACTAATCTTACCAGCAACAAAAATGACATAGCAAGAAGGTGAGAATACTGTGACTTTTGTAGCAAAGTAGAGGAGCAGGCTTTTAATGGAAAAATTGACAGAGATTGATTGGATTGTAACTTGCTTGGGAGTAGCCAAGCAAGTAGCCAACCATTTTAATTTCTGCTTTCCTTTCCTGATTCTGCCAAAGGCACACCACATGCTTGTTGCAGGCAGCTCAGGGGGGCTGGAAAGGTTTTGGGTATCTAAACATGTACTGGAAGACATTGAAAATTCCTGTAACTCTTGAGGGGTTTGGATGTTCAGAAACTCCTCAGGCCTGGAGCAGCAGCCCTCTAGATCTCTCTCTGATCAAGTGTGTGGTACTTCAGAGGGATGCTGCAACCCATGAAGGGATGTGGGAAATGGCAGTGAAGGCTGCTTTTCTTTCTGCTTCTTCTCCTTCTCCTAAATTTCTCTTGCAGTGGTTTCCTCCCTTACACAAATACAGATCAAGCGTGGTTTAATGCGAGACTTATTTTAGATTAAGAGAAAGAATGTGCAGGCAGAGCTATATTTCCTGCCTGTGTAGGGGGATCGTGGGCTCCAAAATGAGGACAGAAAATTCTCAGCCATTCAAGGGTATCACAGATGGGTAAAATCATTGTGCTTATCACATATATCAAGCCTGGATAAGGGAGAGTAGTGGGATACACTGTATTTGAAGCTTGAAGCCTTGCAGTAAGGGAAAATGAATTTGTTTGGTGAAGGAAATGTTTTAGTCCCTTGCCCTGGTTGATGCTGAAGGAACTAGAAGAGAATGTGCACACTTAGTCCACTTGAGCATGTGGCTGGCTCCTGGTGCTGGCATGGAATTAGTTTTGATGGCTGATAGCTACACAGAAAATCCCTCCAGCTGTGACCAGCTGCTGCTGAGTTGTAGCCTTGCTCAGAAACAGTGGTGGTGGTTGTGGATCCAGAGAGCACCCTCAGACCTGGATGCCCCAAAAGATGATACCTCTCCTGACACACTCACAGCATCTCCACATCATGGGAGCCTTTTGCTTCCCCTTGCAAGTGGGCATGAGCTCAGCTTGCAGCTCTGCTGCCATCCAGGAGCAGAGAGCCCCATGCCCACATCTTGAGCTGCTCCTGCCTGCTGGATTCCAGCATGCTGAGGCAGACCTTGCCACCAAGATTTCAGCAGCAGAATGGAAGGAAGCAATTTAGTGAGCCAGCCTTAGGAAAGGCTACTGGGAACGGGGGTGGGAGCTATTCTAGTCCCTTCCTGAAGAGAAAAGAGCATCTCCTGGTCCTGGCCCCCATGCTCTGTTGTGAGTACCTGGTTCAGCTCCCAAGTGCAGCCTGGCTGTCAGGGGAGCTGTGTGTGGGCTCTGCTTCATTCCCAGACCAGGGAAACAGAAAAGGGCAAGAAAGAACTGTTGCTTTCTGGGTAAATAGGAAAGAAAGATCTGTCCTACCAGGGAAGCAAAGAATAGCTGTTGTGGGTAGAACTCTGCAAAGGAATGAAGTATCCTGAAGACGGGAGGGAACAGACCTGAAAAATGCTTCTGGGCTTGGTTCTGGTGCACTGCCCATAGCCAGAGTTTCCATCCTGTCTGTGCTTGAAGAGGATCACAGAGCTAGCAAACAAATACTGCTTTACACGATGAGTATACACCCTGCTCTGTCTATCCAGCTCTCCCTAGCTTTGAGCTGGATTGCAAGCTGCCTGTTCCTCACCTTCCCCTCCAGGCTGCTCCCTCAGCTTTCTGTTTATTCTGCTTTGCTTAACTGGAGCTGTTTCCCCAAGGTGGAAATTAGCCTCACCCTGGTGGGGTTTGCAGAACCTAGGAACAGTGGGAGGACAGTTCTGCCACAGTGGAGATGGGGGGGCTGCTCTCTTTGGAGTGCAAAGGAGGTGAGACACACCCTCATAGCTGCTCATGCTTTTTTCATAACACTGGCTTCCTGTCTAGAAATATTATTCATCCTGATCCAAAGTCTTTCCGACTTGAGCATTTCATGTAGAAAATGCACAGCGATGGGCAGTGAACACCCTGGGCTCTTAACCTGCCCTCCCTGCTTCACGGCCCAGGGGGCCACGTGTGGGTACAGGGCTGGGCAGGGTGGTGCTGGGTGTCCCCTCACCTCGGACATGCAGCGTGAGCCATTTTGGAGTCTTTGTGCTAGGTCCTGTCCCAGTGTGTTTCACATGGGTGAGGGGCAGGCAGAGGAACCAGTCCCCTCCACTGGACCTGTACTCAGGAGTTTTTCATCTATTCAAACAAATATTTCATAAGTAGTTTTTTTATTTTTATTTTTATTGTTTTCCCTGAAAATAATTTGTCAAAAAAATAATTTCTGTTTTTTCCTCAGAGGCAGAGAGCAGACAAGAAAGTTTTATCTTCAGATGAAGCTTCGTGGGCTTTGTAACTGAAGGTGGCTCTGTCTCTGCTGTAGCTGCACTGCCAGACCCACAGAGAAGGCCATGTGTGGGCAAGCAGCCCTGGCAAGGACAGCAGCCTGTTAATCCTGCATTAGAGACATGTCTGTGCCTCCACCCCGCAGCCGCCAGGTCAGCTGTGGCTTCAGCTTTTCCAAGTCTTTCAGCAACCTGCTAAAGACAGGCAGCTGAGCACCTTCCCAGCTGCTCTGGATGAGGGTCAGTGGGAGCAGCTCTCTGTGATCAGGGCTGGGCATGCAGCTCCCATGCTGGGGAAGGGGGCAGGCAGCCTGTCCCAGAGCAGGGGCTGGGGCATGAGGCTCGGGGATAATGTGGTTTCTGAAGCTAAGCACATAGAAAGCCTGATGTACCCTTTTCCTTGCTGCTGCTTTTCCCTAGAAAAGCAGTCTCAAATCACAAGGGCTATAAAACTAGTGCATTTCCTAACTCTAGCATCATGTAAATAAGTCAGGTCAGACAGGTGGTGTCCCAGAAATTTCCTCAACATTTTCCTATCTGCATGATTTAACAGACTGCAGCTATATCCTAAGAGCCATGGAAAGGCATCCCTCTTACATGCACCAGGGATGTTTTAAGTATCTCTGAATGTCACTGAAAAAAACCAAGAAACTGTTTCCTTGGAGGAGATGGTGTGTGTGTCTCAGACAATGGGCTCATGGGGAAAATGGAGGGCTGGAGCTGCTGACTTCTTGTAGCTGCAGTGCAGTAAGGGAGAGGTGGTGTTATAAAGAAAGACTTCCTGGTTTAAGGCTCTGAATTAATTTGAATTGTTTTGCAGAATAATGGGCTTGCACTTACTACTGCTGTAATGGGATAGCCAGAGAATCAGAAGCTGTGGCTGCCTCTGCAGCAGGAGACATCAATTATGGAAGAAGGAAGCTGTGCTGTATAAGGTCAGAAGACAGTAGGACAGACAGGACTATATTCAGCTTTTTCTCTGCCTGTCCGTGTGATGTTTGCCATGGTAGGGTGTGAGTTCCCAAGGTAACGTGAAATGAATCCTGTCTCCTTTCTAAGCAGAAATGGGTGAATATTTGCCATCCCCACAGCCTGCCATGTTATGAATGCTAGTTACAGTAGTAAAGCCATGACTTCAGCTCACTTTCTGGAGGCTGTGTGTGGAGAAATGTGAATTGTACAGAGGTGGGATGTGGGTACTCATCTTTAGATAGACAGCTGTGCCAAAGACAAATCAGATTTTACTTTATGGAATCTCCTTTCTCCTTAATCTTCAGAGATTTATTGAAAACTGCCTCTAATCTCTTCTGCTTGCCAAGACAAGTATGTTTCACCTACTTATCACAGGGTGAATTTTAGTGCCATTCTTAATCTATGGTAAAAAAGGCCTGGGAACGGGATCTGCAGGATGTTGTCTCTGGCATACACCGGAGATTTCCCCACCTGCATTAACTGCTGCCTGGACCAACACATTCCTACACACACCCAGCACAGACCCTCCAGGAGGTATTCAGGAGCAGCAGCTCGCTGGGGAGCATGTGGGCTAGCAGGCTTGGCTGTGCACTGAGAGCCGGAAGGCAGAGGAGTTCCCAAGGGAAACCTGGCAAACCCAGCTGGCAGTGCCTGAGCAAGGGGAAGGAGAGGAACCAGGGTGCTTGGTGGGAGGGAGCCCATCTCACACAGCAGGCAGGATCTGGTACCACTATGGGGAGAAGGGAAAGGAGTTGCTGTCCCAGGCCCTTAGACTTACTACTGGAAAGGCTATATTTAATTAGATACATTTTCCAATAACTATTTGTATCTAAACATATATGGTCCATTTTTGGGGGAAGATTGTTATCCAGGCTAGATGCTGTAATCTTTGGAGGCTGAAGGTTGGTGAATCCTCTGGAAGACCAGAATCCTCTGGTCCTGTTTTTGGTGGCCATGCTGTCATGGAGCATGGTAGAAATGTAGAGAAGTCATGATTAAAGTCTGCTTGTAGGGAGGATGTAAAACTTAATGAAATGGAAAAACTGGTAAGTAGAGGTGCCAGGCTGGAGCTCCATGGGAGGAGAAAGCAGCTCATGCCATTCCCCAGCTGACCTGGTGAACCTGTGCAGCCATTTCCCTTTCTGGGGAGCACCTTGTAGCTTGGTCAGAACAAGCTCTGGGTTGCATACCCAGCTGCATCCCTATAGAGAGAAGCTCACACAAGACAGCTAGAGCAGTGCTTGATTTCCACGTGGTTAAAAGAGGCCTTTTCCTTCACATGCTCTAGAAGAGAGATGTGGTTTTCTGAAGACCAGGTTTTTCTGGTGCAGCTTTCTGTTATGGACAAAGTGATATTGAGGCTTGGATTGTGCTTTCTGCAGATCCTGGGGCTGCAGGGACAGTGGCAATGGGAGAGACACTGAGGAGAGGGTCCCTGGCAGACTGTAAGGTAGATGGTTCTCAGTGCATGTCCCCCTCTCTCTGCTCTTGAGAGTCACTTAATGGAAGGATATTTTTTCCCTAATTAAGAACAATATAGAAAATACATAACGTCCATTTCCCCAAAGGCACAGAGAAATGCAGTTGGGAAAGTGATGGGAGCCAAGGAGCAGCAGCTGAGTGGAAAATCTAAAGCTTTATTAATGCTCTGTTTTCCACCTAGTGCTGTGGGGTGCTGTCTCCTTTGCCTGAGATGAGAGATGGGGAAAAGGACCTTTATTTGCAGCTAGCTCATCCAGGCCCCTTGCACGGCAGGCAGGTTATTTATTCTGTCTGCCAGTCCTGCCTGTGTCTCTGCTGTGCCTTGGCTGTTAGGTTGGAGGTGGGTGTATGGAAAGGGTTATGATATCTGTGCTCTGTCCCAGGAGGATGAACAGCATGCACATAACCTCAGTGAGCTCTTTGGAGGATCCACCAAGCTTAATAGAGACAGACATCTCAGAGACAATCAGACCCTTCATGTTCTCAGCTAAAGTAATAAAAAACGTTTTTATTTTTGATTTATAGCTGAAGAACAGTGAAATTTTCCTAAGATGTGTTAATCCTGTTTTAAGGTGGGAGCTGCTTCTCTCACATTCCACACCAGTGCTGCAGGAAGCATCTCCTGGTGGGAAGATGGAGAAGAGCAGTGCCCCTGGCTGTAGTGTGGCCCTTGCTGTTCACAGGTAAGGCACACAGACTTGGCAGGGTGTGAATGTTTCAAAGAAAAAACCAGGGCCTTTAGGGAGCAGCTGGACTGCAAAAGGCAAGATGTGCTGAGGGAGGTGAGAAGATGTCATTTGACTGCTTAGCTGCTTTTGAAAGACACAGAAAGGAAGATTTAGCACACCTGTAATTTCAACCAGAGTCTTCAGGACCTAGACTCATGTAGACATGAGGATTCCTTCTCTGGAGTTCCTGTCATGTATGTGACCACGAGGAAGTCACCTGGAGAGCTGCAAGCTATTTGTATTACTCAGCTTCGGGTAGAGAGCCTCATCCACTCAGCCTGTTTCTGTAATCTCAGTTTACACCTTCCCCTTCTATGAAAGGCACTGCTCTTGGCAGCTGCCAGGCAGGAGACTGTGGCTTATCCCGCCTGGCTGTGAGCAGAGGGTCCTGAGGCACTCACAGCAATGCTGTGGGAGCTGATGCCCTGTGCTAGTGCCGAGTAAGAGCCTCACTTTGTAGCTCTCTGTGTCAGGAGTTTTCCTCACTCTCCTATGCTGACAGCAGACCTGGGCTCTCTGTATTTAAGTCTCCAATGAAGAACTTTTCCCCCCACAGGCGTGAGTTGCCCTCTCGCAGCCCAGCACAGCAGTGGGCTGTGGGGCTGGCAGGCCCTGCAGCTCTGCCCTTACAGGCCAGTTTACATGGGAATAGGACTTCCCTCCTTCTGCTGAAACTGATGTGTAGAATCTATATCCTCTGAAACTGTATTTCTAGATATGTATGTTTCCCCCAAGGTCACTTCTCTTTTGGCCCAGTCTTAGTGCTCAGTTAGTTCTTCAGTCTCTTTAGTACACACTGCCAAAAACATCTAAACAGTGCCATCAAAACCTCTTGCTCTCAGAGGGACAAGCTTGGAATAAGGGGTGTTTAAAAGAGGGGGATGTATGTACCCAAAAATGAAAACCATTTTTGCTGCGTTTCTCTTCCCCCGACACCAAAAGACATCTTGGGGCAGAGAGAAGAGTCACTCTGCACTTCCATAGCATCTTAGCAGCACCACTTCCCCAGAAACAGCAATAAAACTGTGGCCTGTGGGCTTGCAATGACAGTTCAGCTCCTCATTTTGTTCCAAGCCCTGGCTGTGTTATCTGTCAGGAAGATAATTCCTTGACCTTGTGGTCAGGGGATGAGTGCTTTGCTTAGTGATTAAGCCACTGCAGTAGATAACATGCTGTGTTTAATCCCTTTGGTAGCTGGTCCTGGAGGGGGGCAGGAGGGGCTGCAAAAATACAGTGGCTTGCAATAGGTCTGGAGACGTCAGAAACGGTGGCAACAATGCAGAAACTGTGGCTGTATGTGCCCACCCTCCTAAGTTAATTTGGTGGCAGGCTGGAAAACAACCAACCAGCCTATCTAGGGCACTATTTTGTCAAGTGATAGAGCCATATGGTGCAAAAACCCCACAGTCGTCTGAGGGCTTAGACATGTCAGAAATCAGGGAGTCCCTCTGCGTACTGATCCTGTCTGCTAGCTGGCATATATAAAAAGAAGGTTTATAATTATTTTCCCTGCCAATGGGGGAAGGGACTCTGAATAAACAACTAATCCTGCTGATTTGAACTGGGAAAGAATGAGATACAACCTTTCCCACTGCTTCAAAGCTGTGGCTGGGATATGGCTGTGAAGCATGCAGCTGGCATGCTGGAATGCCCCACAAGCCTGCCTTATTCCAAGCAAGTGCAGCAAATGCATCAGAGCATGGGTGCAAGACCAGGTTTCAGGTTGTACAAACTGAGGATTGAAGCCCACTCTTCCAGTGGTATTCAGGGCTCTGTCTGCAAGTGAAATCAGGGAGAGCTTTGACAGACAGGGTCTCACCTAGGTGGTTTCATCCCCACAGCTAGACTTCTGTCCCCTGCTTTTTGTTGTAATTCTGTTTCTTGCCCTTGCCAGAGAAGGAGGAGACATGAGCCACATCCAGCTTGTCAGCAGTGAGGCACTGTCATTCTTGAGGGCAGACCCTTGGCTTTTTTGAGCAAACCTCTCTACCCAGGCTGTCACTGCATAGTTAAGGATTATGATTCTCCTTTAATCTGGCTTTTCCCTTTCACGAGGTCCCTGCTCTCTTTGGAAACAGCCCCAGCCTGAGATTACCTCTGGCTGTGGTGCCTCCTCTGTCGGGCACAG
This sequence comes from Vidua macroura, assembly GCF_024509145.1. NCBI lineage: Eukaryota > Metazoa > Chordata > Aves > Passeriformes > Viduidae > Vidua > Vidua macroura. The sequence continues at coordinate 34,054,444 of NC_071576.1, forward strand.
GAATGTGCTAGCTGTCACCGTGTGCTTGCCCTTGGGCAATTGACCTTAGCAGGCAGGAACCAATCCCGGGTCTGGTGGCTGAATCAAAATGGTTGATTACAAATAAAGGCGGGTATGGATCTGGTCTTTGCAAAACACAGTCAGCCAGCAATGCACTTCCCTAATGAGAACAGGACTATGGACATGCTGTGGGTCTCTACCAAACCCTGGTAGCTTGATATTAAATTTGGTCTTTGAGGAAGAAAAAAACAAAGTAAAAAGAAAAACAAAACTAAATGAAACATAAAAACCAAAACCAAACAAAATACCCCCCCAAAACCTAAACAAACAAACAAATTCCCCCCAAAAAACCAACCAAAAAGCCCCCAACACCTCCCTCCACTGCAAAAAAAAAAAAAAAAAAAAAAAAAGCAGCGCAGAACTAAAACAGTCTTTAGTAGAAAGTGATTTTTTTATCCCGTGGTCTTGAGATACATACCTCTTGTTAGCTCATCCTCCAGATCGTAGCACTGACACACAGTAAAATCTTTTCTCTGCAAGCCCAGATTCAAATACTAAAAGAGGTGTTCCTCATCACCTTCTGCTTTACAGGAGAATCCTGGGCACTCTTGGCTGCTGCCTTAGAGTGGGAGCAGGGAGACGGTTTAGCTCAGGCTCCTTCCTAACATTGTGGGATGCTGCCTGACAGATGCCTGGAGCAGCACCCATGCAGGCCTGGGGTAGAGGAAGCCACTGGGCTGGGGTGCTCCAGGAGGCATTTCTCTGCTGCTGTAAGGGAGGAGCCTTCAACAGGATGGAGTTCTAAAAAAATTCACAATTCATCATGACTTTCATGTAGGGTCCCAGTCTTATTTTCATTATTTTATACATTTGTTTAAGTCATGTATGTGCTTATCCCAGGCTTCTCTTTTCCATCTTTACTCCCACCATTCATTCAGGATATGTTTCTTTGCTGTAGTGGTATGAGAGCCATCATAGCTGGAGATGTCTAGAACAGTTTTCCTACAGTTTTCCACTCTGGCCAACCCTGACTTCTGTTGGGAAACATCATTCCTTTCTCACCTGAGGTCCTAAGTACTTTCCACCATTCTTCATTCCCTGAGGGTACCTAAAATGTGTGAAGCTACTTGGCCATGTACATCTGTTGCATGAGACACAAAACCATGTCTCCTATGATTTTAGGGATATTTAGATAACTCATTTTGTTATTTCTTCCTTCAGACATTCTTTCATTTCCTCTGGGGAGTAATTTTGTGCCTCCAATTTCCCCATGGAAAAACTTATGCTAAAATTACTCTCTATACATCTGATACACCGACTCCCTGGCCATCCTTGCCTGCTTGCAGGATGCCTCCCTGTACCTGAGGACACTGCAGTGCGTTGCCATGGAGAGGACTCAGCCAGCATTACTGGGTCAGCAGGTACTGTACAGGCACTTTATACAGCACTGGCATCAGGACGCATGGCAAGGGCCCTGCGGCTTCCAGGAGACTCTGCAGAAATTCCCCTGGTAGCTTACAGCAAGTTTTCTGTGCATTTGGGGACTGGCAGGCTGTGACTGAATCATGTGGCTGCTGTGTTATGGTACAGTGTCTTTGCAGGGAGGGATCTGCAGCTTCCCAGAGAGAGCAGGAGCTGCAAGAAGTCTCTGCAGTAGCACAGTGCAGTCTGATCAGAGACAGAGAAGACAGCAGCTCTGGGTGTAAACATCATTGCCTTCAGGAATCTCTACTTGTACAATTTTTTTGCTGGAACCATAAGTAAACTGCATTGAAATACCTGATTCTGCAAACAGATTGCACAGACTTTTTTTTTTTTTTTTTTTTTTTTTTTTTTTAATTGCAGGAATCACAGAAAACGTCTGTTACAAGACAGAGTGCCTTCTGCTTGGAAAATATTAGGACTCACAGCATCCAAGAGATGTAAGTTGGAGTGGCAGCTACCATGAAAAGGGATATGGAGTATGTCTACAGCTAACCTAAGATGTCAGGTGTTCTAGTGTTGCATAAAGCCCTGAAGCTCTCAGCCTGCCTACCTGCCTACCATTTTCTGAGAGCAGGCAGGTCAACTCTGGTTTACTGAAACAATCCTCCCTGACTTTACTTTCTCCTGAGCAGCAGTAGGTGAAACTGATAACAGAAAAAGCAACATCATGACGTATAGCTGTTACAATATACCTAAAATCCCTGTCATGACAGGTCATGCAGACTTTTATGAGCTGGGTACAATTTTATTGGCAGAGTCCAGGTCATAAGGAGAAGCTGGTGATAGGATGGATGTACCTTAGGATGCCAGCCTGCCCCAGAGCACCTGTGTATGATGCGATGATGATCGCAGAAAGGAAAGCTTCCCTCTCAGGCAAGAAGGGACACTGTTTCCCATGCCAAGCATTGGTCTAAGTGGGGAGGGCAACAGCTAAGCACTTCCACTGGGGCTGTTAATGCTTGCCCCATTCATGGTACTGTCTGGGAAAGCAATGCAGGGGAAGTAAATTAGCAGAGGTGTTTGATAATTAAAACAGTAGCATCCCTTTGCTGTGCCACAACACCCCAGTTCTTCTGTAGGTTTTCAATCTACTCCACCTAAAGCCCAGATTCAGACAGTTCTTGTAGTTGCTTGTGCACAGACATGCCCCAGTTTAAGGAAGAACAGGGCAATTTAGTTTCCTTGAAGCCTTTGCAGACAAGTGGAGATTTGGCTGCACCCTATGGTCAGCTCCCCAGCTACCTAGCTGCAGGCAACAGGAGCAGGAGCCTCAAGATCCAACTGGGACACAAGGACATCTTGACAGCTTCAGGTGGAAGCTGAAAATGGTGCAGAGGCTCCTAGATTGTCTGGATCAGGGCTGCTGAAACTCCCTGATGAGAACAAAGTACCATTCTTCCATCAGGGTTCATGTCAGATGTGGACCGAGTCCACCCAGGATGGCTGTGTAGCGGTCCCTCTATAGTGAAAATGGTGCCTGTTCATGGATCTCACCTTTCCCTTTAAATCTGAAGAAATAGCTGTTGCTGGGAGGTAAACATGAAGCCTGTCTTGTCAGCATGTACAGGAGACAGGTGTATAAGTAGCAAAGCTTGTGAACAGAGTGGTCTCCTCCTAGGGTCTAAGAAATTGCACACAATGCGGCACTTAACAAAATCTTCACCTGCAGGGATAATATGGCTTTTTTCAAGAGGGAAAGAAAAATGGCTTTCAGCTTTACCTACACATCTGTGTTTTGTGCTCCCCATCTCATTTATTTTCCTGTCTCTTATAAATCATTAAATAATTGTCAAAAATAGCACAGCTTACTTTGGAGGTGATTAAAAAAAGATTAAATTATCACATCACCCTCCTACAAACCAAAACATTCCCAGTAGCACCCAACAGACAAAAAGCCAAATCTCTTGCTCCCAACTATTTAACTTATTGTCTGACAAGGTACTTCTATGCCAGCTGCTCTTCCCCTCAGCTGCACTGAGCTGCTTAAGCAGATGCTGCTTTGTAAACACCCAGGAACACAGTGTCCAGCACCAGGGTATTGACAGATTTGTCAATCTAAAAATACCAGCTGATATGTGACCCTCCCATCCCATTGCCTGGGTACTGCTCCGGCAGGAGGAAATTTCCACCGAGCTTTTGAAAGCATAAGCTCTGCCAAGCCACTGTGATTTACATAAATAATGAAAAGTTTAATATATCTAGACTGTATTCACTCCTGGAATAACTCTGCTGGCCCTAGAGAGGTAACTAATGGGATGAACTGGGCCCTGTAAGTTTAATGTGCTGAAAGAAAGTGTTACTGTATGCTGTCACATAGAGATCTAAGTGATTCTAGGCAGCCAGGATGGTATAAGGATACTCAGTCCATGTTTACTCATTCATTTAACATTTCCAGCTGTAGCTCCTGCCCATTTCTGCTAATGCACCTTCCTCTTACCCTGCCCCTGTCCTGGCCTCCCAGTGCAGTGTTATCAAACCTTCAGGCCCCCCATTTCAAAGTGTTTCAGGGTTTGGAGACAATGCCCAGAAGTGGTGGTGGGTGGTTTAAAACCTTCATCCTCTATAAAGCACCAGCTGCAGATCAGGAGTCAGTGAAGCTGCCACAGCAGGGGCACAGGAATATCCCTCCACTGCAACCAGGAGAGGTTAATTAGAGGACTGCATGGGGATTAGGGAGGACGTGAGTGAGAGCTCCAGCTAGATCAAGGAGGCCAACATGGCCCAGGGCAAATCACATCAGTTCTTTCTGCTTCAGTTTGATTGTACTTAGGCTGGGGGCAATAACTAGTTTACCTCACAGCCAGGTCCTGAGATTAGATGCAGCGAGCTGCGTAAAGCACATAAGAACAAAATAGGACTGGCAGTTTGGTTTTGTAATACAGGATGATTCTTACTGTCAGAGTGGTTTTGCAATGCAGAGGATTCCTTGCTGAATGGTAGGGATGTAGGAGATGAGTGCAAAGTTACCAGAGAAAGACTTTCAGACTAAAATCTTACAATAACAAGGCAATGTTTCACAGTAAAGATGCATGCTCAAAGAATGGGCTAAGGATAAAGAAGTCAGACCTAGAACCGATTTTTTTTCATGTCCTAGTGTTAAGAGGTATGTGGGATGTGGGGCATATTCCATTATAAAGGCTCTGAAGACTGGCCTCTCCAAAGTGCTGGATGGTCTCCATGAATGGAGAATCTCTTTCCAGGTATATTGTGTTGGAAGAGTTTTGCATTTTTTTTTTTCTTGTTCCTAGTGTTTTCTCTTCAAACCATCACCTAATAATATCTCACCAAAAAGGAGGGCAGAGCTGCTGCCTGCCTAGAAACCACAGAAGCATTATGATTTTCTTATCATCCCTCTGTACTGGCTCTTCAGAGTGGGTGCTACTTGCTTGCCAAGGACTTGTGAGGCTGCACTCCCCCAAGCAGTTGTATTAGAGCTCCGTCAGCTGCCACCGCAACGTTCCTGTACTGCACTGCTAAGTAGGTGTCTCGGGGCTGATTTCCAGAAGGACTGGGCTGAGCAGCGTCTTCCTCTTCTTTGCCTATGATAGCCTTCTTTTACAACTACGCAGCCTAAGTCCAGTCCTAACAAACTATATTCCCTTGGAGCTTGACTCAGCAAAGCATTAGAGCTTACACTGGATTGTTTGAAGGGAGCCTGTGTGATCTGAGAACAGATTACAGAGCACCTCCCGGAGCACCTGATGTAGTGGCTGCTCTACTAAACAACAGCACAGTCTCAGGTCCACAGAGCAGAACTATGTGTGAAGACACCAGTTACCATCTGTAATGTGCTGCATCTAACTAGCTTTGTATCTCATCCTTACATCTCCCTGTATCTTCTTAAAAAAAAACCCCAACAAGACCAATAAAAGCCCAAACCAAAAAAAAAAAACCTATGTTTGAAATGGCATTTCAACTACTACATTTTTGTCTTTACCAGCAGAAGAATGCCCACAACTGAAAGCAAGTCTGTCTTTGATGCAACAACTGCAGCAATGAGAAGCCATCCTCAGGTAGGATATGATAAACCAGGCTATGTATTGCAAATTCTGTTTCCCACGCCTCCCTGTCCAGCCTTGGCTTAATAAAGACATGTAGATGTCTTTAACTAAGTCCCCTCTCAAACCTGTGAGCACTGCATATTCAGCATTTGTTTAGCAAATAGAATTCCCCTGTCATCAGGAGAAATTTTAGCTCTTTATTCATATGGAGAAAGAACTTAGTATAAGTTGGCTTAAAATTTACCTTGTAAAATATTAACTAGTGGTGATGCAGCTGCTCCTCCTAACAGCTTTTAGACATATCTGCCAAATTTAACCTTGACAGAGAGAATGAGTTTCAGTGACGAATTTTGCGTGAAGAGGAGGCACACAGATAAGATTGTTGGCACTCTCTCTGGCACTGAAGGGCCCTAGTTTCAACCCAGATGCCATTAAAGACTAGACAATCTACATAAACAAGAATTTCTAAACATACCAAATGTGTTCCATTGTGTTCCAAAATTCCTCCAGAGCTCAGCCAAAAGAAACTGCTCCTTACTCAGCGCTTCTCCTCCATGTTGATTGCTTTTTTAGTTCTCCCTAACCTGCAGCTCAATTGCAAAAATACCAAATAAGCCCCATCTAAAAGGGCCATACTTTTTACATGTGACCCAGGGTTTAACTTCTGTTCCTACAGAAATCCAGCAGTAGAATTCCTTCTCAAATAAACAGAAGCATAAGCAGACCCAAGAAATACTTCTCATGCCTCCTCCATGCTGACTTAAATTTTCCATGCTGCAATTTTAAACTCATAAAATTCACTGAATTTCATGGACTTTTAACTTAAACCACTACAGAAACAAAAAATATCCATACACAGATTAGTGTCTTTTGAAAAAAAAAATATTTTTTCTTAGATTACACATTCAAAACTTGAGCTGTACACTGCACAGTATAGGAACACTAGTTTGCCAATCCAATTACCTTCATGTAGGTTTGTGTTGATTAGTTCAGCTGTAGCCCCAAGGTGTCAAACTCAGTCAGCAGCAAGAGATGGACCCCAGGTGTAATTACACCAGTCAGTGGCCAAGACACGTCTCCTGGGCTGCAGAATGTTCTCTGTCTGGAAATGCCCTTGTCAGAGGGAGGTTTGGACAGTTTTCAGGTAGGTTGCAGTAGAGCTTTAGGGAAAACATGCTACTCCAGTTAGAGGCTGCCTGCTCATTCACCCATCACCATTTGCCTTCTTCCCACTGTTTCCCAGCTCTCCCCCTTTTCCCTCTGTTAAATGGACCAAGCAGTGAATTTCAACCGCAGTGTAACGACACAGGAAGCAAAACCCCTCATATACCTGCTGGCAGGCTTGCTCTGCAGCCCCAAAGGCTACAAACTAGATGAAACGTTGGCTATGCTGGACTCACTGCAGGTTTTAACCCAACTCTAGTGCTGTCAGGGAGCAAGGGCAGTTTTGCAGTGGCTGGATTTGGGCCACTGGCCATCTCTTTTCTAGGTCTTTGCAGCTACAAGGACACACTTAAATCACTGTTGCAAGGACAACATGTGGAGAATCTGTGTTTTTTCAAGGACCTTGTCCAGTGTTAGAGCAGGATTCGTTTCACTGTTCTAATTGCTGCTTTGAGGATGAGGGGACAGCCTCCCTGCTGTCTAATGCAGCTGTCTTTTCCACAGTTACCAGATTTGGGTGTTAATGCTTATCACCAAGGGATGTTTTACTTTAATAATCACTCAAATAAATAAATAAATAAATAAATAAATACATAAATAAATATTACTTTGTACTTTATAAGCAACATTTGTCCAAAGTCTTTGAAGTGCTTTGCCAATCAGAGTCTTAGTATTTCCTGTGAGTCCCAAGAGCCCAACTCCGCTTCCCTTTATATCAATAGGAGCAGATCCAGCCTCTGAGGACTTGCCTGGCATTACACAGTGAGCCAATGACTGACAGAGCAAACATTGCTCAGGTGCCCTAATTCCTACTTTCATGCTGCCTGCCCTTAACACCACCAATCGTACTTTGATTCAAAGATCAAGTCCTATAAAAATAAAAATAAAATTCCTACTTCTTAATTTTCAACACTGTTTGTGTAATGTATCTAGCCTTGCAGGGCACCAAGGTGTATTTGGTCTATTGTTACTGCTCATTTAACAACTTCTTTAAAGCCTTTTAGGAGGGCTCTGACCTGCTGTTACCTCCTGGGAAATTCTGGTAAGCAATCTATGCATGCTAGACTGCACGTCTGTGCCATATGTCAACCCTCTCCTGGTTGTCTCTTCTACTGTGTTGTATGTCAGAGACATCCGCAAAGAAATTAGATCCTGTCTTTTCTTGCTGCTTCTCCTCCATGCTCCAGGTCTGACTGCTATCACCAGAGCAATCCAATACGGCGTCACGGATGGTGAAACACAGAGCTGATGCTGCCCGGAGCCAGAAAAAAAACCAAACCACAGTGCCTGCTTTGGATGTGTGCTTGCAACTCCAACTCAACAAAAAGTAAATGTGGAAACCTGGAGCAGAGTACTGTTGTACTTGAATGCTGTGCACAGGGCACAGGTAGGCTTTTCACATTTCTAGAGTATTTAATTGCAGAAGGACTCAGTTGCCCCTAAATAGTATTGAGTTATCTCTTATAAAAAAGACACGATCCTCTTCTAAGAGAATCTGTAAAGTACCTCATTTTGTGCATCTACTCTTTCTTGTGCTCTATATAAGAATACAACTCTTAGCACCAGTGACAGAGAAATGCTGCCCTGCTCAGTAGACAATGATAAGAGCTGGGCGAATGTCTCATTGTATGCAGCTCATGAGAACTATAAGGTTGGAACCCAGAAGAACATCTGGTCCAACCTCCTGCTCAAGACAGGGCAAATTGGATAAGGTGGCTGAAGGTCTTCTTGAGTTTTGAGAATTCCTGAGGGTGGTGATTTCCATTTACAAGTGACCTCTGTATTTCCCCCGAAGTCCAGATTCCACAGGTTCATTCATTTTTATATCTTAATGAACAAATGGCTTGTGTGGGTGCTCATCAGTTTGTGGACTGTCCATAAATTTGTCTCCTTTTCTCCCTCCTCCAAAAGAAAAGAAGGGATTCTACAGATGTTAGCAAGAGAAACTTGTAAAGGAGGAGGAGAGGTGAGGATACCTTGGGAGGGGTAACAGTTACAGACAGCAAAAACAAAATTGTGTTTGTGAGCACTTTCAGATAGCTTCGGCCCAGCTCTGATCATGATGTCTACTTACATGGCCTTGATCTGTGCTTTCCCTAGCTTGCTACTAGTAGCAGCCAAGGGGCACCCAGGGTATATGGCATTCTGTACTCCAGCCTTCCTCACCTTCAGCATGGGATTGAAGCAGCTTTGAAAATGCAGTCCTGTAACTTAAACCGAACTGCCCATCACTCCAGGCAGAATCAGCTAGGGTGGTTTTGGTTCTTATTTAGCAGGCTCTAGTAGTCAGCAACCTCTGCATTTCCAGCTGGAGAGTGCACCTGTAGTCATTTCTGGTGTAAACAATCAATCAGTAACTCAGAGGCTTCAAGCAGATTTTGCAGCCCTCTCTGACAAAAATGCATGTGCTTATGGGGTGGAGGACAGAAAAACTTGCTTCCTCTCTGTAAAGATGACTGAGGTCAGTTTTTAAAACACACCCAGAACGAAAAATGTATTTAAAACAGTATGTGAAATAGCTGCCACATTTTTGTGCGGTACCCTGCTCCCCCAAAATACGAAATTAGGGTGGATGTTGGTTTTCGTTGTTTTTTAAATGCTCACGCCGAGGAGCTTTCTGTTACATTACGATGGACAACCAGTGGTGCATCCTCACTCCTCCATGAAAAGATCTTTCATTTCTTACTAAGCTGAGCATGCAGTTCTGCTTCAAAGGCCATCTTGTCAAAGGTGCGCATGTTCGTCTCCTCCCGCACCTTTTCCCGGACGTGGAAGGATGCTCGAGCAACAGATCTGGCATTTTCTAAGACAGTCTTCTTCTCCTTGAAGATCTGCTCACTTCTCTCCAGCTTCCTCTCTATAGAGAGGAGAATTTCCCTGCGCCGTAAGTCCTCATACTGTTCCACCTTTTGCTTGTTCATCTTCTGCACTTTTTCCTTTTCCAGACGGCTCAAGACCACTTTGCGGGCTTTTTCTTGGACAGCCTCTTCAGCCACCTGGGCAGCATGCTGGAGCTTTCTCTCTGTCTCTCTAGCCAGTGCTTCCAAGTGCTCCTTCTGCTCTCTTTCCTTCTTCTCTGCTGCCAGTTTAGCTCTCTGGATCTGCATGTCCTCACGCCTAGCCTTCTCCCTCAGCTCCTGGTTCCTCTTCTCCACAAGCTGCTCATAGTTCTCCTGAGCCTTTGTCAAACTCATCTTCAGGGATGCCTTCAGCATTTCCTTCTCTTCTGCCTCCTGCTTGGCCAGTTCCTTGAGCAAGGCCTCATGCTTCAGCTTCTCTGCTTGGTTGAACAGTCTCTTTTCCTTCTGCAGCTGCACCTCCTTTTTCAGCCTCTTCTGTGCAGCTGTGGACAGCTTCTCTTGCAAGAGCTGCTCCTCTCGCTCCTGGTGCTCCTTCTTGACTTCTTCCTTTGCCTTCAGGTTGAGCTCTTGATGGAGCTTTTTCTGCTTGTCCTCCTTGATGGCCCTCTCCAGCCTCTCCCTCCGTAGCCGCTCCTGCTTCTCCGCTTGCTCCCGCCACCTCTCCTCACATACCAGGAGCTGCTTCTGCTTCATCAGGGCAGCTTCCTCCTGCTCCTGGTTCAGTCTCCCTCGACGCTTCTCCACCTGGCTCTCCCACATCCGCTGACCCTGCAGGAGGGCCCTTTGCTTCTCCTTTTCCTCCTGCTCCTTCCGCTGTTCAGCCAGGCGCCGCTGGCTGTCCCACTGCAGGTGAGCTGCCTGCCGCTGCTCCCGCAGGAGGTTGGCCTCCTGGTGCTTGGCGATCATCAGCGCCGCGATCTTCTTGTCTCTCTCTGGCACCTCTGAGAGACCCTTCTTCCTCTTCACCTCTCTAACGATCCTCTCGACTCTCTGGGCAGTCTGCGGTGAGTGGCTGAGGTCGCCCAGGCTGAAGCTGCGCCCCAGCAGAGTCCCATTGGCGGCGGCTACCCCCCGACCCCGGCCGCACACCTTGCCCCCGCGCTCCCGCAGGCTCTCCCCGCTGTAGGACGACGAAGCGCCCGACTCAGAGGAGGTCTTGCCCCAGCTACCCTCGCGGCGCTTCTGCAACGAGTCCAGGGAGTGACTCTTGCCCTTGGCACCCCTCGATGCCCTGGCCTTCCCCCCGCCATGGGTTCGGGGCCCGCCGGCAGCTGCGACCGCAGCCCGGGAGGAGACGCGGGCGGCGGGCGAAGGCGGCAGGCTGCCGAGGGGCGCGAGGATCCGCCTCTTCTCCTCCCGGATAATCCTCTCCCGCTCCTCCCGGCACTGCTGCAGCTTGCGGCGGCGCTCCCGCTCGTAGGCCTCGTAGAGGCCGGCGGCCACCCGCATGGAGCGCCCGGGCGCCTCTCTCAGCAGGTCCCCAAGCGCCCGCGGCAGCAGCTCCACGGGCCGCACGGCGCAGCGGGCACAGGCCTCCAGCGACCGCGGGCTGGTCAGCACGTACCGGCTGCCCTCCGCCGCCGCGCAGTCGAAGTTGTACAGGTCCAGGTGCAGCAGCGGCGACTGCTCTCCAGGACGGGCCGGCTCTCCCCCCGCTGCCCCCCCGGGCGCCGGGCAGGGCTGCGGGGGAGGCTCGGCCGGCGGCTCCACCATGGCTCGGCCTGCGGGGCAGAGAGCGGCGGCGGGTGAGCGGGCGGGCAGCGGGCGCACAGACCCCTTTGTGTTCCCGGGGCAGGGGCGAGGAGCGACTCGGAGGGGGCGGCGAGGTGTACACCGGGGATGCCTGGGCTGGGCTGTGTTTGTGCAGGAAGGGGGCAGGTTGCGGCAGGTGTTGGGCGCGGAGGGGCAGTGTCCGGGGGCGGGGGTGCCCGGGGCGGGGAGCCGTGTTTGGGCGGTCGGGCACAGGGGCGTGGTGCGGGAGTCTTTAGCAGGCGCGGGTTGTGCCCCGTGGTGCGCGGGGGCGTTTGGGGTGACGGGGTGTGCGGGGTGACGTGGGGGCGTTCAGGGTCCTCCGGCAGGCTCGGGCAGTGGGCGCTGAATCGTTCGGCAAGAAACGGGTCTGCTGGGGGTGCACGGCGTGCGTCTGGGCCGGGAGGGCAGTCTGGGCTGAGGGTAGCCGGGCTATGAACGAGGATGCTTTAGGTGCTGGGCTTGGCGGAGTGGCGGACGAGGTTGTCCGCGCGTGAATGGGTGAGCGGAGAAAGGGGTGCCCGGGGGTGTCAGGCAGGGCTGGCAGCGCGACCGAGACCTACTCTAGGGCCGCGGCGCAAGACGGAGCCCCCCGCCCGTCCCGGTCCCTCGCGGCACTCACCGGGCGGGCGCGGCCGCAGCCCCGCTCTTTGTCTCGGTGCCGGCGGCCTCGGGGATCAGGCGGGCGGCGGCGGCGGCTCCTCCATGGCACCCCGGGCCCCGCGCGGCACCCCCACCTGCGGGGCGGCGGCGGCGGGCACGGCGGCCGCCCGCAGGCTGCGGCGCCCCGCGCTGCCCGCTGCAGCCCCGCGCGGGGGGCGGGCGGAGGCGGGCGCGGGGGGAGCCCGCCCCGCAGCCCCGCCGCGGCGCCGGGCCGGGGGCAGCGCTGCGGCCGGACGCGGGACCCGCCCCCGCTTCCCCGCAGCGAGGGGCCGGGCCCGGCGCTGCTGCGGCGAGCGCGGCGCGGGGCTGGCCCGGGTGGCGGGTAAGCGCCCGGCCCGCCAGGAGAGTGTCCTTCCCTGCAGGCATCCCTACTCCTTGTGTGCGCATCCCTTAATCCGTGCGTCCTGCCCTGCACCTGCCCCTCCGAGCTCGCGTCTTTCCCTGCAGACCATCCCTAAATGAGCAGCACTTTCACGGTCGTGCCCCCTGTTTTGCACTGTACCTGCACACAAACAAGCCCATCTGTATTTACCGTTAATATAGACAAGGATAAAAAGGGTATAAGAGGGAACAGGAGATGCTAACCCAGTTTTACAGATGGCAAACTGAGCCCCAGGGAGATGAAGTCGACTGCCTTGGGCCACCTAGGGAATTCACGCCAGAGCTGGAAAAGAATGGTAAAGCTCTCGGATTTCATTTCAAAGCAGTTTCCAACCATGAAACCTTATTCCCTTTTGTGCAAGTGTAAACTATTGCTTGATGCAAAGATGAGACAGGCAATACAGTACACCTTTTTGAGTACCCGCTCTGAATATGGTGCTTGCAGTTACTTTGAAATATCCCTGGTTTCTACAGGAATCCTGGGCTCAACACCCTCAGTGGAGTTGAGAAATGCTTTGCTCTGGAAATACCATTCAGCCAAAAGAGGATCACTGCTGTTAGTGGAGCTGCAGAGCATCTGTGCCACTTAGTGGAGCAACTCTGATTTTTTTCAGGCAGAGGAGAGAAGTAGTAAATGCACCATTGGTCACTGTGTTATGAAGTCAATGTTTTTCAGCAATTTCTCATTTTACTTCTACAGGTACACCTTAACATGCTTTGCTTTAATAAGGAAGGATATAGTACTCACCAAATGACTTTCCAGGATGGCCCAGGACAAGGACACAGAGCAAAAGAAGGGCTGAAAAAGGCTTGGGAGTTCTTAGCAGAAAGCTGAGGAACTGAAGGTTGGTTGTCATTTCATATTGTACAGGCAAAGACTGTGATGCATCCACAGCAAGTGAGCAAACTCCACCGATAAGCCATATTGACTAATCTGATCTCATTCATTCATCATCATGATAGTCTGCAGGGGACAGTTGTAAAGTTTTGTTATTAGTCACATGAAAAATCCTCAGGCCAGGGAGCAGCTCTGCCATATGAAGAGCCCAGCCTTCTGGCTGATGAGGCTAACCATTAATACTTGCTGTAGCACTGTGGCTGTCAAGCCATAGCTGTGTTCCCTCCTCATGTGAAGTATTAAGCTGGTAAGTGCATATGCCAGGTAAGATGTAGGCTGCTCCAAGCTTTTGGCATGTTGCTATTTCAGCCTTCATCAGGACTGTATTTGGGCCTTGATCTTTTCAGGTTTCCATGTGGATCTTTGGGAGCTCTGTAAGTGGTCTCCCAAATGCAATTAAAAGGGGATTTACCAGGGGATTTTTAGAAGCATCTGGATGTTACTTTAGGAGACATTAACACACACTATCCAAACACGGAGTCATATCCCTATCTCATCAAGACTGAAGGAGTTTTGGGATGGGGAAGGAGGAGATCATTGGAGGAGTTTAAGTGGATCGCTGCTAGTGAGTCATTTTCCCAGACACAATTATAAAGCCTAATTCTCTGTTGGCTAGATATGTCTAGAAATCTGTGTGCTCAGGTGGAGCAGTACTATAACTTTATGCTTTAATAAACATTTCCAATTTTGCATCACTACTAATGATAGCAAGAGATGTGGGGCAGTGGAAAACTACAGATTGAGTGGGTAGAAATTTTTGTATCACTTCAACAAATTCTTCTGTATGCCTTCCATTGCTCATCTATTATTTCCTTTCTTCCCATCTAACTTTAAAACTGCCCATACCTGGGTTCTTCTCTGCTCTCTTCATGAGAGCTGTTTCACAACCTGCTACAACTCATTGGTAAAAGCTTTTGAGTTACTTTCAGCTTCGGTTTTCCATCTTTTTGTTTTGTCTTCTCTAAGTAATTTGCACTCCGTCCTGCTTGGGTCTATGCCTTACAAATGTTTGTAAACTGTTTCCATGTCTCCTCAGAGACAAGGAACACATAATGTCATCACAAATCAATCCCCCACAGTTACACAGGGAGCTATCACATTCTGTCTCCTCCCAGTGTGTCAGACTCTCATGGTAGCCATAGCCCTGAACTGAGCAGTGGGTTCCTGCCCAGCACTCAGCTCTGTGTTGCCTGGCAGGGTAGCTGTGTGCACATTCCTGGTGCTGGTGTGTTGCCTTCCTCCTCTCTAGCTAATTTCTTTGTGTCCCCTTCTCTAATTTTCTAGCTCTCCTCTGCCAAGAGAAATGTTAGTTGATGAATTATTTCCTGCTTGCCAAATAGCCTTTGTTTTCCAGGTTGAATCCTATCTTCATCTACTTTGCAATTTCTACTCTCTGTCTCAGGCTTTTGATACTGCTGTTGTGAGACCCTGACCTATTGTGCAGCTACTCAACTCTCAGCCTATTCCCTCTTCCTTAGGCTCTTCCTGGTTTTGCACCAGAATATTCCTGCACCTTCCTGAGCCCTGTGCATAAGGGGAAAGTGACAGCCTTGGGGACAGGAGAGTAAGGAGGCCTCTGACACAATTTTTGCTGGTATCTCCCAGGCGTATTGCCCTTCTCTTCCTACCTGCTTCTGGGACACAGGCACCAAGCATCTGCCCAAGTATGTCCCTTCCTGTTGCAGTGTGATGCCTTGGAGGTATTTGGGCTTAGCCCAGGTGTGTCAATCACTTCTCCGTTCCCCACCCTGACCCCTGCCAGCACTGTCTGTCCTGGAATTCCAGAAAGGGCATTGAGTGATTGGGCAGATTCAAAATATGCCCTCCACCCCCAGGGGGCATTGGGCCATCCAGGTGTCCTTTGTCCCTTGACACCTCCTCTCCCATACCTGGTTGGTGGGCTCCCTACCCGTCCCCTCTTCCTGTCCCCCAGGTAAAAGGGCGAGCAGCCCCGTGGTCCGGGAGTTCTGGTGGAGCTGTTGCTACATTCAGAGGCCTGCAAGCCAGAATAAAAGCTCTGGATTAAAACCCTTCATCAGAAGAGACTCCTTTCCTTCACCACAGCCTTGAAGGCTTCTCTGACAGCGGGAAACCTGAGGAGTGGACCCTCTACAAGAGGAAGCTCCATCCCACTGCCACCTGAGCTCTGGCATGCTTGGGCTTGTCTCCATGCACCCAGCTGCAACATCCAGCTAGCCAAAGGTGTCTCTGGGGTGAAACACCACAGTTGCTGCTATTTGGTCCAGCAGCAGGGCCAGACCAGCCATTCTCAATATTGGTAACACCAATACCTTCCCTGCCCAGATGCAGCCCCTGCCCCTCTCCCAGGACATACCAGTGCCTCTCCAGCACAACCTTCTTCTGTCAGCTGGATGGTTTAAGCACTAATGTAAAACTTTAATGAGGCACTCAGTCTAATGTTTTACTGATCCCCATAGTACCCCTGGTTCTTTCCCTCTGAACAGCCACTTGTCACATGCCATAATCTCTTGTTTACAGTCCTGCAGCCCATCCACCTGAGTGATTTTACAGCCTGCTATGTAATAATGCTGAACATAAAATGCCATTTGACTTTATACATTGGGCTTTCCTGATAGCCAAGGTCCAAAGCTCAGCATGCCACAATGTCAGTGTAACAACCTGACAAAAGCAAAGTCCTGTGTGAGATTTCAGTGTTGGTTCCTTTTTTACATTTCCTATGCTTTGCCTTTGGTTTTTGTCACTCTGTGCTTCTGCTCTGCCTGCAGTCCTGGCACAACTTGCCTTTCCCTTCCTCCATGGGTGGCAGGATGGCCATTTGCTTTCCTCTTGCCACCACAGACTGCCTGTGGGGAGACATAGCAAGGCCTCCCTTCTCTGTTGCCCCGTCTGGTGTGGTGAATGCACAGCATCCTGAGAGACTTCAAAGTAACTGCCCAAAGCTGAGGCACCCCCCCCCCCACCCCCCCCCCCCCCCCCCCCCCCGCTCACAGCCCAGAGGCTTTGCCTAATGTTGTCAACTCTGGCTGACCCTCATTGGAGTCTCTAGGGAAATGGAGCTTCTGGCTGGGGCAGATGCCCAGAGCAGGCAAGCAGAGAAGAGATGGGGTGTGAGGAGGTAGCTGGGAATGGTGACATATGGTGGGGGCAATGCAGAGGGCTAATGCCAGAAGCAAACTGTTTGGCAGCCGCTGGGGACAGACTTGCATTGCAAATACTGCATCTTTCACTCTAAAGCTGGAGTCTAAGGCCAGTGTGCTGATGGTAAGTTGTTATTTGTGTGCATCTTGCTGGGAAACACCATGGTGCGAGCTGTTTGCTGTCTCACTGAAACCAGTTAGTCCTCAGTAATGAAAATATTTTGTTGGTCCCTGGCTGAAGGATCTGTAGAGAGTTGTCTGTCCTCTTTTAAGGGCTGGCAGTAGTCATGCTGCATGGATGCTTTCTTGGGGTCATGCTGACCAGCTCTCTATTTGACTTTGTGCAAGTTTGGCACATTTGCAGTAATTTTGTATTTGGGTAAACCTAGTTTTTAGTTACCAGGGCTGTTTGAACAAAAATATGGTAGGCTGGCTAGAGAAAATGAGGGGAAAAAACCTTGTCACTGCATATTTCCATGGAAACAAGTATAGATATGAGGGTAGATTTTGCTGCCATGACTTTGGCCAAAGCCCCTTATGAATAATTCTGCTTAATTATGGGTGAATGTCTCCAGCTGAAACCTACTACCCATAATGATAGGATTACATTATTTGGTTTTCAAGATATTCTGTTGTCAGTGGTTATTTCTGGAGCAATTAGAATTTTGGCATATATTGGCAGAAACCAAACCTCAGATGTGTCTGTTGAACCTAATGCATGCAGTTCTTCTGGTCAGGCTTGGCTTCTTTAGAGAACTCATGGGTCGTGAGGGAGTTATGGAGCCGTTGCACACAGTGAATCATGGAGGATTTGGCCCCAAGGTCATAGAGCAAACTTCAGATGAGGTAAACAAATACCTGAAATGAATACAAGGATGTCTTTGTTATGAGAGGTCAGAATACACCACTGGAGTGATCCATGCAGGACTACAAACTATATGTGCATGAGCTACTATCCATATACAAATAGTGCAGTGACCCACAATAGTCTCTAATAAGCAAGTGCCATTGAGTGTAAACTCAACAGGAAGGCTACATCCTAATGCTACACGGTTACATTTTCAAGCTGAAGTTGAAATGCAATTACATCTCATTCATTTACTTGAAAACTGTTGGTTTTGAGCAAATGATCAGTCTTGCATGCTGCTTCAGTTTCCAAGCTGAGCTATTTATTCTAGCACAGCCTGGAAATCACAACATGAAGCTCTTGAAGAACAGTGGGAAATGTGACATTGCTGGTGATGCTCTTCCAGGGAAGCAAAATGCAAAGTGTAATCAAACAGAACAAACCATCAGATTAAGACTGGAGATTTAAAATTATTTTTGTTTAAACTAATTTGAAGTGTTTATTAGCTGAACAGTAAGATTATTTCTCTTTTTGTATGATTTTTACCTTCACCACTCTTTGGATTTTATCGGTTAGGTATTTTTAGAACTGCAAAAATCTCACATCACTCTTTCTTGGCCTATCAGAAGCCACATCAGAATATAGTATTCTAGGATATAGTATTTAATGTTCCAATTTAAATATGAGCTGCTTTTCCATTCCTAGATTGTACTTGGTCTTGCCTGATGGTGCTGTGCCAAGGAGCTGGCAGCCAGAAGGAAGAGATTTGCAGTTTGCTTCTGCTCTCATCTGGGAGTGATGCACATGAGAGGGGTCAGGAGTTAGAAGTTGGACCTTTCCTTTTTTTATCTGTACACCCATGCTTATGGAGTGTAAAAGATGCATATGGGGCCAATGCACTCAGCCTGCACTGGTGTCTGTTATGGCCTGAAGAGAAAGGCAGAGAAGTGTTAAACCCATGATGCCTGCTCTTGAATTCAGGAGAACTGGAAGACAATTATCTCGCTCATGCAGGCAAAGTGAACACACATGGGCAGGGTTGCATCACTCTCCCACATTAGGTCCACAGGAGGTAGCCCAGGCCTGAGTTGCCCCTGCTGTTTTAACACTGTTTAACAATGACCTGAGCTACCAATGCTGCCATGACTTTGGCCAAAGCCCCTTATGAATAATTCTGCTTAATTATGGGTGAATGTCTCCAGCTGAAACCTACTACCCATAATGATAGGATTACATTTAAATTCCTCAAGTTATACCTATAGTTATATGCTTAGATTTTGGAGGGGATAACCTCTATTATTCTTTTACATCATGAGCAGGGATTCTGAATTCCTGAGGCATCAGAAAGCATCTGTCTAGAACCCCAGAGGCCATACCAGTTCCAGTGCAGTTCAGAACTCATCATGTGAATTGCATGTCAGCAAAACCTCCCCAAGGGGGAAACTGTTCTACCTGAAGAATGAGTAATTGCAACTGGAGACAGTGCCAAATAGATTTTTCTTTTCCATTGGGCTGATTTCTGGGAATAACGCCAACTGGAAAACTGCTAGAAGAAAATCTTCCTAACTGATCATATTTGCAATCAATTTTTTATGCCAGATGTTGCCTCAGAATATATGAAAGTCAGCAGACAGTAGTTCTAGTAAGCAGCTTGAAAAGGGCTGATTTTTATATAAAGAAAAGAAAATGAAGATTTGCTGCTTTCTTGAGGTTTACAGAGTCTGTATGTAGCCAAACAATGCAAAATCATGTGGAAAGAACAGGTGAGAATCCAAGAAGTTAACAAATCTCCTGTAACAAAAACCTACTGTGTAATAGAAAGACTTCTACAGCTACCCTTAATTTTGAAGAATTAGTCAAGAGATGCCTGTCTTTCTTAATTTAATTTTCAGAGCTGACAGAGGAGAAGCTGAGAGTAAATTGGGCTGCTTTTTTGGAAATTGTGGAACATGAAGTTGGAAAGAACGAAGGGTTGAGAACAATGGATGTTAGACAGGAACAGGTTCAGTTCTTTGCTTGTCACTTTTTTACTAAGCAAATGGTATGAGTTGGTATCTATGGGATCTGTACCACCCTCTTCCATCTGTGAAGAGGAATAATAGCACCTTCCCTAAGCAGTGCATAGTCAATGTGATAATGATGCTGTATGATAAATACATTAGATAAACCTGGCAGTGGGAGGATTTTAAGATGGTTGGAAGGTAACTTAAATTGCTTACAGGATTTTATGGTGAAGGAGGTTTTGTCCTTCATCATCTTTGATCCCCTTTATCTCTTTACTGTAACACATAAGCAGTGATGCAGCTACTGTATCATTAAACATACTAAAGGGGATGGGATGATAGATAGTTTGCCATAACAGTTTTGTAGAACTGGTGCTTCCTATACATGTGTATATAGGTCACATCCTGCACTTTCTCTCATTGAACTAACAGGCTCACTGTACTCAGTCATTTGGGTTTTGTTGTACAATTTTTTTCTTCCAACTTTCATGCTTTTTAGCACAGTGTAGGGATGAGATTCATGAGATGGTGATAGTACAGGTCCATGGCACTAAGGAACACCACAGTGAGATACCTGTGCAGGATGGCTGCTGTACAGTGGCACTGTGTCCAGGCAAATTGTTCTGCTGGGTTTTGAGTGTCATTCTCTGGGACATGGGGTGGGTGCTGATTGTACCCAAAGGAAGCAAATGCTAAGAAGGCGAATGTCACCTTCTGGTTTATTGGGCAAAATGTCTCTGATAGAAAGGGAATACACCACTGGTTTGCAAGGTACTGAGGAGACCCTGTGCAGAACACTGTGTGCTATTCCAGTATTGGGAAATCCTGCAGGCAAGACTCTGGTGTTAAAAAAGATTAAATTAAGTTTGAGACAGCAGGGCTAGTTAGGATGATCAGTGAACCAGTAAGCTAGCCTTAGGACAGATCACTAAAGTGCCTCTATCTTTGAGCCTGTAAAATTAAATTTGAGGCGGGATGTGGCAGACCTTTAAAAATATGCAAAGGACCAGGCAATTTGCTCAGCCAGTGCCTTTCATGTATCCTGCATTTTGCTGTGCTAGCCCAGGGACGTCACAGTCACCCTCAGAAATGCAGACTCTGAAGAAACCGCTCCTGCAAAAACCAGGGTGGTTTGGTTGTTGACTTCAACCATAGCAAGACCTACAGGAAACTCCCTTTTCCTTGCTCTGAACATTTAGCCCTTAAGTGAAGTGGAATTAATACCATTGTGCTGTGTGGCTTGAAACTAGCACAACTGGAGCAGAAGTCAATTTGCTGTATTTGAAAGAAAATTAATTAAGGCCTCATTTGTTTCCCTCAGAGAGAAAAGCTCTGGGTAGTTTCCAGGAGATGATTTTTTTTGAGCTTCTCTGGTACAGGCCTATATGTACAGAACAAATGTAGTGCAGCTTCAAGACCCAAATCCCTATAAACTCCAGGTTGTGAGCTGAGTCTTCTGGTTCCCATGACAGCATGACAGCCCTGGTGACTGCTCCACAACTATATGCTGCATTTCAAGTCACAGAAAGAAACAAAATCTCTTAATGCAGTGCATGTTTGTGGTACTCCAAGAAAGGAAATGTCATGGCAAGGATGATGCTCATAGCCAGGTTTAGCCTTACCTGTTCTTCATCAGCAGACTGTGAACTCAAGTGCACTAACAAGGCAAAAGGGTGAATGGTATGCCAGGATTTCTCTTTTATTCTTGTTTTTCCCATGTTGCTTTAATAGTCTTTTGGAAATGAGCTGCTCTATTTACATCTACTCTGAATATTAATAATGAATAATGCCCTGCTGAACACAAAAAATGTGCATGGGTTCCAGTGTATGATACTGGAAGTGTAACTGAGGGCTAGCAGGCCAGAAGATGTGTGCAGAAGGAAGTGGAGAAAAAATGAAAGCAAAACAAGAGAGGTATAGTCTACAGGAGGCTAATGGGCTGTGAGGATTTCAAAAGCACTTAAAAATTACTTACTCCTGCACAAATCCCATGTCATACAAGTTGCCAATAAATAGGTCACAGAGGTGTTACCAGCAAGAAGGCAAAGAAGGAACAAGAGTGTGTGTGGCTGTCATATATGCCCAAGTGGGAGATGCTGTTTGCTAGAATGAGGCCAGGCATGCTGGCAGCTCCAAGATGCCAAAAGGCATCTCTGCTGTGATGCCAGCTACCTGCTTTCCCACTGGAATCTGGATGTGGGGGATTGATGGAAACAGAAAAATGTGAGTAGCTCTCCTGCATCTTAGCAGTAGGAGCTCTCTCTGAGAAAAAAGGGTTTGTGAGAGAGTCCTCTGAAACCAAAAAGTCTTTGATGATGAGCTGGGAGCTCAGGGCATCTGTAGCAGCCTGTTCTTAGAGTGAAGCTTAGTCTTTTGGTTTGATGGTTGGGCAGCAATGTGGAGGAGAGAACAAATGGCATGGAGCATGTACAGCACTCCCTCTTTGTCTGCAGGGGCACACAGCGCTGGGAAGAAGGAGGTCAGGTAGGATGGTAACATTACCAAGGCTCATGGCCAAGGATATATTGTGTGACAGCCTGAAGTAACATTATCTCTTAGATTATGTTTTTCCTTCTCTGATAGTGCTTAGACTGTCATGAGACCTTTTCTAGCTGAGCACTACCATCAGAAATCATATTTTATCAGTGGCTTCTCTCAGAAGTGAAGTTACCTTGGAGTCATGTTAGGTATGTGTCACCTGAACAGAGTTCAGTAACTTTTGAAGTTGTATTGGGTTTGCATGGCCAAGCTTTGGTAGCTGTGGGAGGGGTACAGGGGTGGCTGCTTTGAGAAGCTGCTAGAAGCTTCCTTCATGTTCAGCAGAGCCAATTCCTGGTGGCTCCACAGATGGATGTGCCTCTGATCAAGGCTAACCACCAGTTAGAAATGGTGGTAATGCCTGTCCTTGAAGGACTGCACCGTGTGGAAGAGTGACCCACACTGCAGCAGTTTGAGCAGGACCGTCGTCTGTGGGATGGACTCAGGTTGTGGCAGTTCGCAGAGAGCTGTTGCTTGTGAGAGGGACTCAGGCTGGAGAAGTTAATGGAGAATTGTCTTCTGTGGGAGGGACCCACAGTGGAACAGGGGAAGGACTCCTCTCCCTGAGCAGCGTGAGAAGCCATGGCTGATGAACTGACCATAGCCCTCATTCCCTGTCTTCCTGTGCTGCTGGGTGGGAAGTAGAGCTCAGGAAGGAGGAAAGGGTGGAAGGGAAGGTGTTTCAAAGGTTTTATTTTACTTCTTATTATCCTGCTCTAATTTTTTTAGTAATCAATTTAATTAATATCTCTAATTCTATCCTGTTTTTGTCCATGCTGGTATTTGATGAGTGATCTCTCCTGGTCCTTATTGCAACTCATGAACCCTTTGTTATACTTTTTCTCTCCTGTCCAGCTGCAGAGGGGAGTGAAAGAAAGGCTTTGGTGGGTGCCTGGAATCCAGCCAGAATCAACCTACTACAGAAGTCCACCATGGGAGGCAAGGAATGGGCAGATGTGTGCAGGAGGGTAAGAAATATGGTTTGTTTTCACAAGGTTTTGAAAGGCTTTTGGCAGTTTGAATGGCAGGATACAAATTTCAAGTCTGGGATTAAAAATATGTTTGTTTTATCTGATTAATCCAGTGGCAGCAACTGTCCCTATGGGGTCTAACAAAGCATGCAGAACAGTATCCATTTGCATCCCTATGAGAGATGTTTTATACTGTTGTAAAACATGTCCTCTCTAGCCCAGCTTCCACTGCCATCCCACTGCTGCAGGCTTGCCAAAAGAACCAGGGCAAAATGTGGTGTGGGGTGTCTCACTTGCCCCCATGTATGGGCTGCCCTTTTCCCCAGCCCTGGGCTAGTGAGTCTGACCAAATCCCATCCATGTCTCTGCTAGAAAGGAGTGTATTGATGAACTAAGACTTATGTGACAGTAAAACTCCTGTGGAGTAAAAGCAAGACCCATAACCACTGGATAAGAAATTAATTATTTAATCAGATGGGGTCACACAAACTAAGCATGCTTTGACCTTCTGGTGGAGTTTGGCAGCTTTTATGCTTTAAAATTTCTATTACTGAAAATGAAATGTTTCAATGAATTATTTATTTTCATCTCCATTCAAGCAACCTGAAAATGAACATTAGGAAAATTGTGCCAAAATACCTGGGTTGAGACCATAAGCTTTGTGCCTTGGGGAGAGGTGCTCTGATGGTGGTAGCTCCCGACCTTCCTTTTTTGACATATGTAATAAAGAGAAAATGTTTCACCTCTTTCTTCAGAACCTGGAGGCTGAAAAGATTGGAACCAGTTGGTCACAGGCATTTGCCTGGAAGAGGGCTGTAACTCTTTTGGGGGCAGTTAGTGGCATTTCCCTCCTCTGAAGCATTGGCAGTTGGCTATTGCTGGTAACAGGATGTTGGGTTAGAGTGGCTGGTGGTCTGATGCAGTGTGGCAAATCCAATGTAAAAAGCATTAGTTAATGTCTGTGTGATAATTTGGACATTTAAGATGGTCTGTGAATGCTGATTTCTGTGATTCTACGATAAACAAAAAAATAAGCACAGCCAAATTAGTGTATCTGACGCATCAAAGGAAGAATATAGTGTTTTTATTATGGCCTGATACAATTACAAAGAGAAATATGTATGAATGAAAATTATGGAAACAAAGTATAGCATAGAAATAAAAGGATCTCTAAATGTTAAAAAAAAAGTTGAACTGGTTGAAGCCAAAAATGTGATGAATCAGCCCCTAGTGAGAGGTCATTTTATTGATAATTTGCCAGGAATTGCATCTTTCTCTGTGCATTAATGCCATGAGCAGATGGAGTACTGTGGCAGCTTCCTCACAGTTCTTTTATTTCAGAGGTACAAAGGTTTCTGAACTTTTCCTTCAGGACAGCAGCACTAATTGATCAAAGCACAGCAAAACAAAGGCCAATATTTTCACTCCATGCCTTCCACCTTTGCATCTGAGATGTCACAAAAAGAACAGCTGTGTGAATCAGCGGGTTTGTGTGCAGCTCTAGCTCCCTCTCTTCCTTCCTGCCTTTAGGCATGTCTTCCAGATGATGATGTAGTTTTCCCCTGCTTTTTGGTGTTGAAGTGCTTACAAGGGGAATAATTATGGGGAATGTTTTGCGATGTATCATATTCATTTCCTACATCTGATGCAATGATGGTAAGCCATTGGTAAGCTATAATCTGTTATGGGCTTTTATTATGAATGATCACTGTACTATTGCAGAAAAATAGGTAAACTTCCCTTCACCTTTTCAGTGGAATTACATATGGTTCCTTCCCCATAGAAGAGGGAGAACAGCTCACTCTCCACAGCAAAATATGAATAATGTAGCAGAGCTATAGAAGGTAGGTGTTAATTGAAGCAATAGAAAGGAAAGCAAAGCAAGGAATCCTTCCTTGATTCGCTGAAGGCACTTTTGGGTACAGGAGTGTTGTCTTGGGAGCAGCCGTACAAAGCAGATGAAGAGACAGGAGGTGGTAAGGTGTAAGCATCCCCTACATCTGTATGCACTAAACCCCTGTGAGCATGAGTGTGACCTCCTGCAACAGCCCAGCCTTGGCCCTTTCAGCCAGCAGTCTGGCTCTGCTGGTGCTGCACAGCAGGGCGGACCCAGCTGTGGCTTGTGCTACCGCAGACTGTCACCAGGGGAGTGACGAAGGGTGTGCCAGGGGGAGCTGGTGGGATAGGGCAGGGAACGGGCTAGCAGGATGTGCCTGCTGCAAGAGCATCGACATGGCTTCTGTGCCGCTGCGGCAAGCTCGCAATAGCGTGCCGTGCCCACGGCTGAGTCTCCGCACAGCCCGAGCTCTGGGGTGGCTCCGCAGCCGCGACAAAGGCGAGGGGCACCCTCACCGCGCGCTGCCCCCGCGGCCCGGCGAGAAGGGGCTGGCAGCGCAAGGAAACGGCCGGGGCTGTGCAACACCGCTCTCCGCTGCTGCTGCGCGGCCGCTTCTGCTCCGGCGGAGAGGGCTCCAGCTCCGCTCACGGCCCTTGTTCCCCGGTGTCGTGCGAGAGCGAGCGCCACGTGTCCGTGCAGCCGCGCGCCGCCCCGCGGAGAGGCGAGGAGGCTCGCAGCGTTCCCGCCGGCTCCCAACAGCGGCCGTGGCTGGATGCGGCGAGGGACGGCGCAGCGCAGCTCCGCTCCATCCCGCCCCGCCCCGCCCCGTCCCTCAGCGGCGGTGCCGGCTGGCGGTCCCCGGGCCGCGCTCCGCCCCCCGTGGGCCGCGCCGCAGCGCCCCCCTCCGGCCGCGGCCCTTCGCGCGGCTCCTTTAACGGCTCCTTTAAGGGCGGCCCCGCCCCGCCACGCCCCGCCCCGCGCGCCGCCGGGCCGGGCTGGCGGGGCGGGGCGGGGCCTGGCGCGCGGCGGCGGCCGGGGCGTAGGGCGGGCGAGACGCCGGGGCGGCCGGGGCGCGCGGCTGCCGACCTGCAGCGCCAGCGGCACCGCCGCCCCAGCCCGCCCGCCGAGCCCGCCCGGTGAGCACCCCCGGTGAGCACCCCCGGTGAGCACCCGCCGCCGCCGCGGGGGGAGGGCGCGCAACCGAGGGGCCGCCGGGGCGCGGGGCGGGGGCAGCGGGCTGGTTGCGGCGGGGCGCCGAGCCGGGCCCGCTGCCGGGGAGCGTGTGCTGGGCGGGGGCCGGGAGCCGGAAGGTGTCGCGGCGCTCCCCCGGCTGGCCCGCGAGGGGAGCCCTGCCCGGGTGCGGCCCCGCACGGAGCTCGCGGTGCTCGGGGCTGCGGCGGGAGACCTTCCCCGCCCGGCTGCCCGGCCGCCTCCCTTACATAATGTCACCTGTGGTACCTGCGGCTCCCTCGTGTCACAGCGGCGGGTGGTCGGTGGTGACGGCAGAGCTGGGCTTTCTCTGAGGTCAGCGATCTTAAAGTGTGTGTGTTCGGGCGTGAGGATTCGCTCGGTGCGGGATGAACCTCTAGGATTTAAAACCCCTGAGTAACAGCGGATGAGCGTTCACCGCGGTCCTCTCTTTTTCCTTTCGTAGAGCTTTTGGGTGCGTACGGAGACATAGGGAAAGTGGTGCCTGAGAAGTAGGTGGTAGTGGAGGCATTGCTGCGGACAATTCAACGTGAGAAACTTTGTTAGGTTTTCATCTTTGCTTTTTCTTCTTTATGGTGCCTTAACATTGCCCACAGGTCAGAGCTTCCCTAGCAGCTGCCTTTACACGTGTGCAGTGCTTAGGCTGAGCCTCTACATGTGCGTCTAACAAATCTATGGTAAATCCCCTGTGGGAGACCTGGAACTCAAAAATAGCCGTGCTAGGCTTCTCAGAACCGACAAGCAATAATTGTTCTAAGTATCCCTAAAATTGGGTAAATAATGAAAAAATACCATAATAAATTGTTCTTATTTCTAATATACTAATGGAAATAGTGATACAGTTTTTCAGCTTTGTAGTGTTCTTTTAAGCAGATTAATGCAAATACAGTAGTTTCAAGTGGGCGTATTCTCGAGGGGGTTACGTTATTGTGAGGAATAGACAGGATCTCAGTGTAGTTACAGTAACACAGATTTTGTTGAGTGGAAGGACATGAGAGGAAGTAAATATATAAATTAAAAATATTCTGAAGTAGTCAAGAGCTAAACTGAGCCGATGGGCAGAGAGGATCTTGCACTTGTCTGTTTGCGCTTCCTAGTGGCTTTTTGTGCGTGTTCCCATAAAAGCTATTATGTAATGGTGCTTCTCTTGGCAGGAATCTATTGTCACCGTAATTCCTGAGGTTTCTGGAGCAATGCAGCTTGTTCAGAAGTGTCATGGTCAGAACAATCGGAAGAAAAGTTCCTAAGAGGAGGTGTTTAACCTCTTTAATTTTCCATGCAGAAGGACTAAGCTCAAGACATCTGGACCTTTTCCAGAGTATCTTTACCGTCCTCTGTTGTTCAGCTTGTCTTTCTCCTAGGCTGCATTATAGGTGTCAGGCACCGGCTAGCTGCTTACATCTGCATCAGAGCTGGGAAAACATTGACTCTCTCCCTTAATAATATTTATTATGCTTATCTTTTTAGCGTTTTTTTTTTCCTTTTCCCCTCTGAAAAGATGCAAAACTGATATAGTTAGAGCACTTAATTGTTGCTTAGACAAGAAAGAAACTTGAGATAATGGAGAAAGGGAACTCTCCCAGTTCTCATCTCTAGTTTGAACTTGTCTGTATACATCAAAGGGAGGCAAAACGCCTAAGCAGAGAAGGAATTTACATATTAAATGCCAGTGCTCTAAGGATCGGTGCTGTCTCTGGTGTCTGTAGTTTATCGTTGATTTCATTCACCTCCTCTTCAGGTGTCTGCCATAAATCTCTTTGCAAGTCTGCCTCCTTTTCTTCTTTTCATGACATGCTTTTTTGGGGGTATATTTTGATAAAGAGAGAATAATTCTTTCTAGTGGTGTAATCTGGTGGGCAGTTGTGGCACTGGCAGCTTTACAGATCATACTTTTGTCTTTGTAACTTTCATGTTGTTTCTGGTAGTAATTCTCTAAGCAAAACTTTGAAAAAGAACTACTTTTCTTGTTTGCAGTTTCATCTTCCCTATTACATTGGCTTGTCCTGTTACTTGAGTGTTTTATGGATCACTAGAAAAGACAGTACCATCTGAAAGTAGGAAAGTATGTGTCTTTAAGGGCCACTGGGTGAAGGATGTGCTTGAAAGACCTGCAACTTAATTTAACTAGATTTTAAAATTGAAGGTCGCTGTAGAGCAAAGTAGTACATGATAAGGGAGTCATAACCTCCTCTTAGACAAGTTATTGTCAAAACCCGGGTGCCCCCATATACTCTTTAAAGGCAGATTAGTCTCTGAAGTGTGGGTCTGGGAAAGTACTAATCTCGAGGCAGAAATTTCCCAACCACAAGTGTAGCAGAGACTTTGTCTCTGTCCCCTTCTCTCTCTGCTTGTCATGCAATTTGACCACCTGTAGATTTTGAGGACCCAATGTCCTTGAGTTGTGCAGTGCTCCATGTCTCTGCTGAAACAGTTTGCACAGAGTTATCAGCAGTTTATATTTAGTGCAGCATGTGAAGGTGGACTGAAATGGCTGCTTGAGCACAGCTGCCTGGGTAGTCAGCAAGTAATGCTAACTGGAGTCACTAAATGTGTGTCCTGCCTGCAGTGTAGTGGTTTTGGTAGAATTGGTTCTGTCTTGGGGTCAGGGTTGTTTTCTGCTGCTCCTGCCTCGAGAATTGTTACAACTCTCAGTAAGAGCAGTCTGCCATTGTTTTAACCTCAGCTGCGCAGCAGCATCCTAACCGTAGATTTGGGTTTCTGCGACTGTTCCTGTTGTGTCACTTCTGCTTTTTATTGATGCACATGCTAACGCCACAGCCGCCTACTGCTGTACTGCTTAAATACGCCTCTTGCTTGTTCTGCTTTTGTGAGCAAACAGATGTAAGTTGCTGGCCTGTGTCAGTCCAGGAGGGTTGGGTGTTGCACTCGGGGTCTGTGTCAGGCCGCTGCTGTTGTATTTTTTTTTCCCTTTTGAAAGTTGCATCTCTTTTTGCTTGCCTGAGATACTTCCAGACAAGCCTATTATCTATGAACAACTGCACGAAAGGACAGTAGCTTGGAAGCCTTTCTCCAAAGTTTCCTGGATTGTGTCCTTTTTTGCACTCTGCTTGACACAGGGACTGACTCCTTGCAGCTCCTCTCCACTCTGAGCCACTTGTTGGCTGCTGTAACCAGCTGATCCCAGCTGATCAGGCTTAGCTGGGAGAGGCATCTTTCACTGGCAGGGTTGGTCCCACAACGTGTTTGCCTGAAAGACTGGGGAGGGGGGAGGAGCGGCAGAAGGGTTTGAATTCTGCTTTAGGAATATGTAAATAGAAACATGAAGGCATTTCCTAGAACAGGGAATGGGAAAAATTAACCCATATATTGCAAAGGTATTGTGGTATTACTTACAGTAGATTTCTTTTGCCAATATACAGTAGTCTGTAATTGTATCTAATTGTCATGACAAGTGTCATGTCCTTAGAAATCCCATCATACGTGTTTAATCTCTTGACATTAAGTTACTCTGGGTACAAATAGAATGATTTCAGATGTAACAATTTGACCTCCAACACAGAGTGTTGTAGTTGGGAACAGATAGATTACTCCAGTGAAGCATTCTGTGTCTTTTTAAGCCCATCTGTGTAATTCATCTGGCTTTGCTGGTCTGTAGTTAATATAGATGGTGTTTTCCCTGACTCTGCTAGAAGTCTTGTTTATGCAGCTGCAAAAATTGATTTTAACTTTAATCAGTAGAAATACGTCCTATAAATGTCCGGAAGTGAGCTTTTGTGGGTACCAGAAAAAGTTTTCATCTGCCATTTGTATGCTGGCTATTTTGTTACTGAGCAGTGGCAGCTACTACTCTCACAGGAAACTCGGTGCTCCCACGTGGCTTACTACATGATGCACTCTGCAAAGGATGCTAATAAGAGACCATTGAAAGCTGGCCTGTTGTTTGCTTGCTTATTTATTTATTTTAAATATTTGTGTGGTAATTCAAGACAGTTTTTTGAGGAAGCTCACATTGAAGAGCTGCAGGACCACGAGTTAGAGGTGTAAAACCCCTACTTCTTTCCCACTGTCTCAGTTGTTCCCCAGCTTCTGTCTTTCCCTGTGTGCTGAACAGTGGGCAGGCTCCAAAAGTGGAGTGTACATGGAGAACTTTCTCTGCATCACAAGGGATCTATGCATCTCATGTAACTCTGGTGATTCCCTGAGGGGAACTGCTAGCGTGGCAACCAGCCAACCACCAGTAAATTGGCTTCCTAGTATAAGTGAGTGTTGAGTGGAATGGGTTGGTCGTCACTGCTGTGGTAACCTTGTAACAAGGCAAAGTACAGCTTTTGGAGCTGGTTGGGCAGAATCAAGGGAAATTGGCCACTGGGATCACTTTCATGTGGTAAATAAAACACCAGGTCATATTTGTGCTACAGAATAGAATGGCCTTCATTCTTACAGTGTACACTTGCCATAGGAGTAACTTCCTTGTAGGCAATTGAACTTTACAGGGCTGAGATGTGCACCATTTTAACCTCATGATCAGAAGTGAACCAGCTTCAATACTGTCTCTCTGTTCATAGCTCCCTTAGCTTACACTTCAAAAGTGCCAGGACCATTTGGAAAACTTCAAAGCCATTTACATTTTCCCTCAACTAATTTTCCTCATAGTTTATAATATTGCTGTGCTTCACTGCTGTTCCTGTTTTTTCCTTGCATTGATTTAATGGGATTGTGTAATAAAGTGAGTGGGAATTGCAAGAATTTCTGATCAAAACCAAATTTGCAGCTGGTTTGGTGATAAAGATAGAAAAGAAGTTATATTAGTATATTAGATCTCTTTCTGCTGGACCTTCAGGGGTACATAAATTTTAAAAGGGAAACTGTGCTGATAAATCGGTCTTTAAAAAATGAGCAAGCAAACGAAAACCAAACAACACCCTTCCCAACCCCTCAATTCCTGTAAGTGAGCTTGAGAATTATGTTCTTATTTTATATTAAAATGCAGATCTTTCAATAGCTAGACTTGCAATGTGATTTCTAACAGTAGCTGTTAAAGGCTGCTTGCTTTGAAAGAAGCTGTAGTTTGTATGTGGAGTGTTAAACCCATAGATTAGTGAAATGCTTGAATGTCTTCAACCTATTTATGCTCTCTGGGTTTTCTTTTCTCTGTAAATAACCTCTTAAAAGTCTTCAAGGACAATATATTAGAGCTCCCACTAATACAGTTTTATTGGGGGTTGTGTCAGAATCCCCTTTGGGTATTGGAGCCCATTTGTGCTGACCACTCTCAAAAGGCATTTTATTTGTTAGACCCAGTAAGGTGCTCTAATGTTAATTAAAACCTCCCCCCACCCCTCCTTTAAAGGAAAGTGCATACTGGATATGTGTTGCTCTCTAATGAGCCGAAAGCCAGCTGATGTTCAGTGAGGACAATAGTAAGTTATCATTCTCTGCTGTGTATGGGTTCATTATGTTTGAAAGCTAAGACAGAAACTGCCTCTAAAATACCCTATATAGATTGTCCT
The DNA here is from genome assembly GCF_024509145.1 of Vidua macroura. Lineage (NCBI taxonomy): Eukaryota > Metazoa > Chordata > Aves > Passeriformes > Viduidae > Vidua > Vidua macroura. Next base: position 34,085,641 of record NC_071576.1, read on the forward strand.
TTGGTGTTGATACTCAGACTGAGGAGAATCTCTTCTGTGCCAAAACACCAGCCTGGGAGGGTGATTGACATATCTGCTTTTCAAGAGGAGTGTCAAAATTGCAGAGCACTGCTCAGAGGGTATGAAAGCTTCACTTCTCCATCTGCTGCCACATATGCCACTGGCGAGCCAGTGGCCATATGTGCGATCATCCTGAAAGCTTTAAAGCCAGCTTCTCTCTGAGGGCCCCTCACTCCTTTTCAAAGTCCAAAAAGGGCATGCTGCTTGCTTCAGCAAAGGGAGGGTCCTGTTTTCCCCTAAGGAAAATCGAGTAGTATGTCTTTATAAGCTACAGCGCTGTTGCAAAGAGCTGCGTGATCCTGAAATGCTGCGGACTCATTCTGCGATGTGCAACAAAAGCGTGCTGGAGACTCACTGCAAGCTTTGCCCTGGTATATAAGTAGACTACACAACCATACAAACTTATTAACAGAGATTAATTAAAAATAATTTCGTGGGTACAGGGAGCAAGGTTGTAAGGTCAGGGTTTGTGTCTTTTCATAAGCATATCGGAGATGTGAAAAGCAGTTTGCTACGTTTACTTTTCATTTCATTAGCTGTGAGAACTTTCATCTCAAGTCTGTTTGTGGTTTCCTGTTTTGCAGGACTTGCACACTTCTGCGACTTAAAAAGCTGACATTTAAATGTGACAATGAAATGTTTAGCAACAAAGGAGATCTTTAAGCAGGCTAGACAAAAATTCCTTTCAGCTGCATAGCTTTTGCTCTCACTTGGATGACCAGTTTTCCCAGTTCTCTGTTGTTGTGCTTCCCAAAGTGGAGAAGGTTGTCTTATTAATAACCATCTTTTTAAGCATTGGAATTTTTTGTAGTAATGCTGAATAAAAAGGCTGTATACAGTGATGAGACAATGAAACATACCTGTGAATTTTGGCACTGTAGAAATTAATTTCTGTTATGCTTATCTGGGAAGTATGCAGTATCTGCAATCACTGAAAGCGCATGTGTGTATCTGATGGCTGGACTTGATGCAGTTTTAATATGTGTATTTTGGGTAACTTTTGGGAAGTTTCTGTCCCGCTGAAAAAAAACCCATCAAGCAAGTATGAGTGCTGCTGAAAAATGGTTTTGGTAACATTCTGCTATACTTGAAACTCTTCTCTTCTTATCCTTGAGATTTTTAAATGGAATGTGTGAGGATAGTTTGCATATTCTTTGATTTTGAGTAACTTGTGCAGTATATCTCAGATCCAGATCTGAATTTTGTGAGTAACATCTGTACTTGAAACATATCTGTGTGCCTGTGTCCTAAAAACATAATAAAACTACTTCTACCCCTCAAGCCTCCTGCTCTTTTATGTGACAGACTGCCATTCTTAGTGCTTACAGGGCTAATACCTACTTTTTTTTGTGCGGTTCCAGGTGTGTGAATCAACCTATCATCACTGAATCATCAGTTTAATCTTGCTAACTTGACAACCCGTTGTATGCCAGCCTGTGTCAATACCAGGTAAGAGAAAGCTGATGCTATTACTTTGTTTTTCCTGAGTTTTTGCTTTTAAAACCCGCATTTTGTCTAAATGCCATGACTCTTCTGTAAACTGAAGGCAGAATGTGCTGCTTTCCATGTTCTCATCCTGCAGTGAGACAGCCACTTGTGTTAGCATCTCGAGCTTTTGAAACAGGAAGTATTCTAAAATGTTCTTAGGTTCTGACTCATTTATAGCCACGCCTTAGCATTTTTCTTGACTCCTGTTAACCTGGTTTTTGTGGTGTTCAGATACCACAAGCTCTGTTTCTTTTAACTTGTATTTTTCACTCCCTTACCGCTCCCTGGTTTTGCTGAAGAAACTACTGAAGTCCTTCCTGCCTTCCAGAGTTAAGCATGCATGATAAGTCACCTGTACTATCTGACCTTTTCTCTTGAACAAAAAATAGGTTTGGTTTTGATTTGATTTTTCCCCTACCTGCTCCCAGATAAAACTTATCACAGAAGGAAACTTAGCACAAAAGGATCTTACTTGTGTATTGTATATTTGATGTTTTAGTTGTGAAAAGCTACCCAGATATGACTTTCAGAGAATTAAACATAAAGCTGTTATTTGGATCTCATCCTTTTATCCCACTTTAGACAAGGGGTGTAGATTGCAGGGGGTGAAGTGGGGAGGAAATCCCTTTAATGCTTTCAAGAAGGTTATTATCCAGGCTCTAGGGGAGTCCTACTGCAGACAAACTAACGTGAGCCTTTGTTCTGATGCTAATCAAGATAGGGATAATTCTTCTGACTACTCCCTCTTCCCCTCAGAACCCTCTAGCTTTGGTAAGGCATTAAGCTCCTTTGCTACCTCTCTTTTTTCTGTGCCTGCCTGATGTCCTTGTTTTCTGTAACTTCTACCTTGAGTGCAAAGTTTCAAGTTTTAGGAAGGCCTCATTAGGAATGTTTACTTAAATATTACGAGATGTTTTGGATGCTCCTGGGTGGTACTTGTACACTTCAGTTTAATAGATATCTTGGTGGCTATGTGTGTGTTTATTTTTTGAATCATTAAGTAAGAAAACCCAACTCTGTTGATGCAAGACACATTGGATTGAATGCAGTGGCATCTTTTGCTACATGTTGGGACATATAACTGAAATTCAGAAGGTATTTTTCATTCTGTCTCTTCTTGGCCAAAGTAAACAAGTGTTGTTTCTCAAATGCTTTTAAGGATTCCTTAAGAGACTAACTTCTGATCCCTAGTCCAAAGAGCTCTTTAAGTTTTCTAGAGTGAATGTGTGTGCAGCCTAGGTAATGTTTTGGTTTATGCCAGTAATCTCCTCTCAGCCTAAACATAATCTGCACAGTGTCAGAGATAAGTTTGAAACCTAAGTATATAGTGAAATATGACTCTGCCCATGATGTAACACAGACTATAGTGCCTCTTCACCACATCTTATTTGTGACAATGGGGAAAGGATGGTGGTGAAAATATGGTTATGTCTCATGTGGAATGCTTGCATCAGACAGAGCAGTTAAAAAATGTCATGCAATTCAAGAAGAAGAGGGAAGAAGTGTTCAGAGTTAGCCTCTTTAGCCTTTCCTTGGCAGTAAGAAGCTGATGAGAAGCTCATCCTTGTGCTTCTAAAAGCACGTCTGCTAATATAGCAGTGCTGTTAGTGAGAGTGGGCTCTCTGAGGATTGATGGTGGCAATCCTCCATGGATAATCTGTCCTGGGTCTGGCTGGGCTGGCCTTCTGGTGGATTTGTGAGGGAGTCTGCAGTCTTTCGCTAGAGGCTGTTCCCTCCACAGGGTGGTTTGAGGCCCTTTTTGGTATCAGTACAGAACAGAGGGATGAGAAGGATTTAGACAAGTTAAAGATCTCCTCTACAAGACAGGGACTGTGTATGTGTGCACAGCTAGCGTGAGCTATATTGGTACACTGCTCTCATGTTTCATTTTGGTGGAGTGATTTTCCTTAAGGCAGAATTGGAGAAGTCCTGCAGTGATGATATAAAAATCTGATTTCTTAGCAAACTGCGCAATTTTTGCCTGTGTAGACATGGAATATCTGATAAGCTGAGCCCAAAAACGTGTGTGAAAAGGTAATGGGTCAGAAGGAGAAAGGCTCCATCAGAAGATGCTTAAATGAGGTGACTGACTTGCTGCCAGTGACTATGCACAGATGCAGGGTGTACATTTCAAAGTAATCCAGCCTGGCTCCTTGATGGAAGCCTGCATGGAAACATTAGCTGTGGGGAGGGGTTTATCAGCACTTCTAAACAGTGTTGTTTTTAAGGTTGATTCTGCTGACAATATCCTGAAAAGACATCACTACCAGATGAGGTACGTTTTATGTGGGCTAGGTGTAACTGCCTTTGCCTAGTGCTATTAACCCAACAACTGTTAAATCCCAGGAAATGCTAATTTGCAGAGTGATAGCTTTTACAACCTGAAAATAAAACCTGGAAGATGTACGTGGTGTTGGTTTTATTTTTTCTTTACCCTTGATTTGCATATGCAGGGCATTTCCTGCAAATGAGTTCCCTGTACTTAGTTATTTGTATTCTGTCACTTTTCAACATCCTGCTCATCTTTTGTGATTTGAAACAAAGTAAGTTGATCTTTGTTATCTTGGCTGACATGGGTACCTGTGCCCAGTGTTTTCCACCACCTCCAGCTGGGCATCTTACAGAGTGATGTGCATGCTGCAGGCTTTCCAGGCATTGTTCCAGACAAGCCTTTCTGAATTTGAGATATGTGATAAGATTTATTTTTATTGTCTTGTACTTGGTGTCAAGCAACCATACTTGCTAAAGTAAGCTGGTGTTTTATAGCCCTCTTGTGTTGTGCATTTAATTGCTGCATAACTGTTTCCTTCTGTGTCAAGCATACATTGATTTTCGGGTTTTATGCCAACATTGATTTTGGAGGTTTTTATACCATTTGTTTAACAGGCTCTCAGTACATAGGGAAATTTTGCACCCTCTTTCTCCTTAAAGTAGTACTGTTGAGGGAAAACACAGTGCTGTGTCTTAACAAGGGCTTGTCTATATCCTAAACTCTGTGAAGATACGGCTAGGCACTGTCAAGGTGCTCAGAGAAGGTAAAGGCAACACTTTCTTCCCTTTCAGCATCTCACATGGACTGTTCCATTTGTTTAATCGCCATAAGTGGTGAATTTTATAGGATGGATACACTAACAGAGGGTTTTTTTTTTTTGTCTTTCATGCCACAAAGATCAGTATTAAATGTAAAATCAGTACATTTTATCTACATGTTTTTTCCTCTAGGACTCACCATTACTTTAGTCTTTTTTATCATTGACTTCTTCTTGTTCTTGGCTATGGAGCCAAAAATGTTATATATGATGATGGTAGAATTGCCTCTAAGTGTAGAAGGCAGTCTGTTCTTCAAATTGAAAAAAAAAAATTGAGCGTAGGTGAGGTTCAGGAGAACAATGAGATATTTGAAGGAGGCATTTTGAAGCTGGTTTAATACTTTAGTATACTGAGATTATCCCATGAGTTTAGTAGAGTTAATTCAGAGTTGCACCATGAAGGTGATTGTTGTTATACCCTCACCTGATGTTGGAAAGACTATTGCAGAGATCCTCTCCCCTTTTGGCCAAGGGAAGTAAAACAAGAATGTTGCACTCAGAGTGTGTGGAATGCCTTGAGGAGTGTGATGCTGTGCCTGCTAGCCAGGAATTGGATACTGAGAAAGGTATTTGACTTGCACTGCTTGTGAGAACAGAGACTGATAGCTCTGGGCTAAGGTTCTATTAGTGTCTCAGGAAAAATACCCATGAGGTTAGGAGAGTTGATTAGTATAGGCAGTATTAACACAAGCTTTGTATAGTGCCATGAATGTTGTGTAGCTGCTGTCTGGCTTCTCTGTGAGCTTCCTGCCTTTCAAAGCATCTGCAGGAAATGGCACAGATAATTAGATGAGCTTGTTTTGATCACTTGTGGATTTTTGCACACCTCTATGTGTGCAATTTTTGAGGGTAGATCAGTTTCCTCAGTATATATCTGTTTGTGATCAAGGTGTAATCTACAGTGTGCTAAGCAGTGCTCCCAAGTGAGAGCACAAACCCCAGTCAAAGGCCAGTAACATGCGATGGAGGAAGGTAAGGGAGAAAAAAAGGCGTGTAAAAATGTAACTAAATAAAACTGAAATAGCCTGTTTCTTTTATGTTGCCTTACTCTTAAGATGTTGGTGATATGAGTACATTTGCGAAGACAAACCTTGCAACAATCTACCAGTCTCCTTGTGTCCAGGAGCTAGTTCTTGGAATGCAATGATGTTCATTAGCTTCCTGTGAGGAAGAATTATCATTTGAATGTAGATTTTTGCCTTTAGGCTATGTTTGGCAAAATAAGTTTTAGGTAAATTTAATCCAGTTTGCTTTTTATTGGTATTAAAAGCTTAAGTCCCATTCATTCTCCGTGGCCTTCCAATGATGAAGACATTGCTGTGGTGAGTCTTGCACTTGGGTAACTTGTCTGTGTTCTATAGGTAACTCTGTAGTAAAGGATGGGCTTATTTGATGTCTTCTGGAAGAAGAGCTAAAATAGCTGAAGTACATAAGCAAAAGCTCATTGAGTAAAAATTATATGTTTCCACACTTAATGGCTGTTTCCAGTGTAATAGGGTGTAACATGTGGCTGCTGCATGCCTTGTACTGCTGCATGCCTGTGTGTGACTTCATTATGTTGTGGTTTTCCCAGTGTGTAAGACTGTAAGGTTGCCAGGCTTTCAGCTGCTGGTGTAGGGTTGTGCCAGCCACACCTGGCACATGGGAAGGAGGTGACCTTGTAGGCGTGCAGGGCACGGGCAGCCGCAGGGAGGAAAAGTGTTTAGGTGCTGCTTCTGATTTCTTTCTGCAGTAGCTCTGAGCTAGACCTTACCTCCTTTTGCATCAAACAGGAGTGCTTCCTCACCAGACTTCACTGGGCAGGAAAGCTGAAATACTTGGTGTTCCAAAAATAAAAATCCCGTTGCTCTGGGGTTTCTTAATGCCTCATGATCAGACTATGTAAAGGGACTTGGTCAACTGGAAATTGCTATCTTTGCAGAAATTTCTCTGTATTTGTTCATGTAAGATTATGAAAAAGTTTGGAAGGTGAAATTTTACTTTACTTTTCAGATCATAGTGTGCTCATTGACAAAGGTGTGGTTATTTTGATATCCCACAGAAAACATCTGGTCTTTCGAAATTTGAAGGCTTGGTTATGCTGTTGCTTTTCTTCTCTGTGCAATGAGGTAATAAGCAACCAAGCTGTCCTGTATCTAAAGTTCAGACCTTGGCAGAGCAGCTGGGTGGCATTGCTTATACCTGAAGCTTCTTTTAATTTGCAGGGGAAAAAAAATCCTTTAATTATTGGGTAGGTGACAAATACACAGATCAAAGTGAGACTTTTGAGGCAAAGCTTGGCTTATAAGGTAGAAGTAATCATGGCTCTTGTAAAGAAGTTTAATGTTGGCATTACAGAACTGAGGGCAGACTTGGGAAAAGACAGTGTAAAAGTCTTTTGTCTCTCCTGTGATATATTGGCCTTGTCACCTTGACCTCCTTATCCTTGGCAGAGGGCAGATGCCACATGCAGAGTAACTCCAGCCACTGTCATTTTCTGCAGTACTGTGTGCTTCTGCTGAGGTGACACACACAACTGCTGCTCTGCTCTGACCTTTTCTTCTTAGGCTTCCACATGCAAAGGGATCACTGTCCAGCTCTGGTTTCAGATGATCCTAAATAGACAAGCTATCCCAAGATTCACACACGAAAACAATGGATTTTAGTTATCTCCACCAAATATGCCTTTTCTGGGAACTCTAGCAAGTCTGCTATGGTTTGACTGCTGTTAGCCACAAGCAGAGTGAATGATACTAGACAAAAAAAAAAAGCCTAGGAGTATTTGTTATGGAAGTCCATATTTAATCTCTCCCTGTAGCCTTTGGCTTGCTACAGCCTTTCTGATTTGCTAAAACTGTGCTACAACATTTCTGATTTCCCAGACTATGGATTGCCCTGTGTCTGAAAATGCATTTGAGATGCTTTTATAGGCAGTAGGTCTTCCTTCTCACATGGAAGAAATGGAGACTAGAGGTCTTGCGACTAATCGATTATGAGTTACTTCTGGTGACATAGAAAAACTTACATAACAATAACATAAACCATGTGCAGAAGCCTGAGATGCAGAAGGCTTTAGATTCAGAAGCCTGCATCCACTTTTCAGCTTCCATAGGTTTCTACACCACACGAGTGCACTGTTTTTGCTGCACTTTGGTGTGAAATGTATCCTTTTATAGTAGGATCATCAGTAAATGATGAAGGCAAAACATGTAAGAAAATGACACTTTGTTCTACAAATTCATCATCAAAAGTTGGCTTTCATAAGCTTAAAAGATAAAACTCCTGGTCCTAAGATGAGACTTCTAGACAACTGTCTCAGGAAGTACTTAGCCTAGCAGTAGCTAAAATTCTGATATGTCATCTCTTTTTGCCTCTAGCACTTTCTGCCTGTGGGGCTGTTAAGCCAGACACTTGCTTGTCTGGGTCTCTTCTGTGCTGCATTGCTTTTTCCACCTACTGCTTGGGAGGAGGCTGAAGAAGCCTTGCTGCCTCAGCAGTGGACTTGAACCCCACATAAGAGCTGTACACCAGGTACCTGGGACACTGCCTTTTTGTCTTCCTGTAAACAAATGCTTGGCTCTGCTGGAGACACTTATGGATTACTCTGCATATAAGAATGTTCATCTCTGGCTTCCTTCCTGAATTCCCTTCCATAGGCAGAGAGCAAATACAAAGTGAGATGTATGGGTCATGGCAATAATATACCCCAGAGTTTTTTAAAGAGGTGGAGAGGGGAGGCTGGGACATGTGACATGAATGGATCTGGAAAGTAATGCTGGCACTAGTTAATCTGGCCTGTCATTTTTTCATTTTATTTACTCCTGGCACTTGATTGTCAGACTAGACTTTTATACTGTGTTCTCTTTGTGGCTTAGACTGCTCAGCACTGTGGCAAAGTCCTTCTAATCCTTTTTGCTATCTGTCTCTGGTAACAGAAACTCAATTGACAGAATGAACACTTGAATTCCAGAGAGCGAGTGTGGATTCAGGCTTGGGAAGAATGAAGAACCAGCAAATATGGCAAGATCTTGTTGGGAAGGAGGGATTCTTACAAAGGTGAATTAACTTGTGTGCTCTATCTTGGTAGCTGTTGAGGGCCTTTGCTAGTGTCAGGAGTCTTATCTGCTTCCACAGATAAATGGTACCCACTAAAGTGGGGTTCAAATAGAAAAAGACCTTATTGATCTGGTTTGGGTTTTTTGATGAGACAATGAGAATGCATTAAGATTGTCCCTCTTGCCTTGTAACTTTGCTGCATGGCAGATCCCTGTGTGTGTAGCACTGCAGAAATAGAAGCTTTCTCAGCTGGCAGGCAAGTGTTCTGCAAGATGTTAGAAATACTGCTGCCATGCTCCTGCCTTCACGTTGTTTGAAGAAAGACATGTTTCTGGGTGCTCTGATTGGAACCAACTGTGTTGGTTGCAATTCTGAGCAGTTCTTTCAGGAACTGAAGATTGCTTTGCCATAGTGGTTGAGATGTACTGTGCTAACCAGGCTTACTGCTGCCAGATGCTGCAGAGCCTCCAGAGTGTTAACTGTAATCTGCTGATGACAAAACTGGTCTTTCAGTGTTGCAGCTCTGACTTGGCTGTGGATAAACCAGATTTATGTTAGGACTAAGCAAAACTCTTACATGAACATTCTTATCCTCCTCTTTTTGACATCTTGACGTAGAAAGCCCTGAGCTTGACTGTCTGGGCCAGAATACTGACAGTACCAGTTCCTTGGAAGGCCATATCTGGACTGGGAATGCTGTGTCTGTAACAGGGAAAAGGGAGCAGGCATTTTTCCTCTTAACTTGGAAGGAATGACCTATTACTTTTGCTTTTAAATATCAATGAACTCATTCTCCTTACCTCAGATATTGGCCATATGGTATTCCTGGTAAAAGTAGCAGATGTTCTTCTTCTGCTGTGTTTTGCTTTGGTACACAAATTCTCTTTGTTTTCTATCTGTCCTGTCTGCAGTGGGCTGTGATAATGCTCATCTTGAGTGTATCAGGTTATTGCCCTGATTTTCTAAATGTTCATTTAGAGATAAGACGGGGTGAATGAAATGTTGCTTGGGTAGCGAATCTGATGTGTGTATGTGTATAAGTAGTAAAAACCATGGTTCACTATGCTCAACTCAATAGTCCTCCTTCTGTTTTACTGTTACTTACAACCTTTGCACTTCATTCTTCAACTTAAGAGCATGTTCCACCCCACCATGGCATTTGGCAGCCTGGATGCAGGAGCTTGACAACTGCACCCCTAAAGAGATGTTCTTTGTAGTGTCTTTTGTTTGCATGGGGTATGTAGTACTATACACAACATTCACTTGTGACCAGTGTGTTGATATTTTATCTCTTGCTTTACTTTGGAAGGCCTGTGGTAATGACATGGGGTGATTCCCCTTTGGGGAAAACATGAGTCTCTAGAGGACAGATTCTGTCTTTCTGATGAAAGAAACAGAAGTGGGGAAGTGCTTACCTCAGGGCCCAAGGGGTTTGCCTCAGATCATGCACTGAAGAAACGTGGTAAGGAACTGCTCATCCTGTCTGTGTTCAGAAACCAATATCCCTTCTGGAAAACTTGTGTCTGGGTGCTTTTGGGCCCGTTGTTTTCTATTTGGTGCTGTAAGTTACCTGTGATGGTTTATGCATTCTGCTTAGCATGTGAGAGCTTGTAGTTTTCACATTCAGTGAGACAAGGTGGTCTTGTAGGAAGCTTTAACTGCAAAATACTGTCACTTGCAGGTAGTTCCAAACCTGGTGTGGCCCCTTAGCAGAGCCAGTCAACAGACTGAACTCTTTTAAGCATCTGCTTGTGAAGGAGACTGAAACCTAGTAAGGGAGAGTCTGTTTGATGATGGTGGGATTAATGACAAAGTTGTTCAGTTATGATAGATGGCTCTAAAATTTTAATACTGCTCTTACTACAAGACAAAACCACAAGAGTGAAACCTCCTGATTGCTGTGTTTGGGAGCAGGCTCATGTTCCCTGAGAATCCCACTAGGCCCAGTTACAAGGATGCCATGAAGCAGTGTTTTCATCTTTGTCCATAATCAAAAGAGGAACAGCTGCTCTGGGGGATAAAATGCAAGGAAAGGCTAGATAAATTCTAAGACATTGAGAAGAGACAGATTTCTTTGTAATAATCTCATTTGTATTTACAGAGTTACTACAGTCCTTGAAGTGCTGCCACAATGTCCACAGTTTAAGCAAAAACAACAACAAAAAAAAAGTTGTTTAAACTCTGATGGACAAGATCGGTGTTCAAAATGGCTGGAGATCTTCTGTAGCAAATCTGTGTTTCTCTGCCCCATTGCTCTCAGTAATTTACCCCGCACTGCCATAGTAGCACCTCATGTTCCGTGCTGCAGGAATGCTTTGGCCTAATATCAATCTCTGAAAGCTATGTTCAGTAGCAGCTCATGATCTCAGCCAAGGAGGGGGTGTATGCTTTATGCTTGTATAGGTTCTGCCTCTTAAGGAGGCATGGCTAAACTGGGAACAGTTAAAAAAAGATAACAAAATAAAACCCCTACACCCCATTCCCATCTCTCCTCCACTCCTGCCCCCCAACAGCTCTCCCCACCACAAAACCTGCAAACTTTCTGAAAGCTCATCTGGCATGGGAGAGGAGAGTTTGCTCTTTTTCCTGGAGCAGGAGATTCCTTTGTTCCCATTTGTGGTCGTTTAGGGAAGCCTTTTGCAGGTATCTACAGGGTGGTGATAATCCCTTGCACGAAGGAACACGGCCTCCAGTGTGTGTGCGCTGAGCTCTGCGGGGTGCGGGCCTGCTCAGGGCTGGTGTGCCCGCACAGGCCTCCCTGCATTGCTCCTACTGCTGCAGCCGCACAGGACCTTGGCGAAATGCACAAAGTAACTGCCCTCAAAACCTTGCAAACTCATTCCTGTCTGCCCGAGGGCGATTTTTTTTTTCAATCATGGGAAGTCCTGGAGACATTGTTAATGAGTTCAGCTGAGGAAACCACACAAGGAACTGTGGGAGAGGGAAGGCTCTTTCTGGCGTGCCAAGCGTGAGCTCGAATGTGTGCCAAGAGGGTAAGGAGGTGTGGTAAAAATCTTACAAAGGAAGGAAAGAAATGAAACAGAGGCGAGGCAGTGTTAAGACTTGAAAATGAAGGAAAAGAGCTGGAAATTGAAGAGGGTAGCCATTGGCAAAGAAAGTTTTAGTGTTTAGTGCTTTTATAAATGTAATTTTATAAATCAATAAATATCAAGCTCATGTCAGTGACTGTAGCTACAAAAATATAAAGGCGTTTAAATATTTACAGACAAGAACTTGAGGGAAATCATGTTTTCAAGAAGTTTTGCTCTTTGATTCTTGCTACTGAGTCAAATTATTGGCATATTTGGGACAGAAATAGCTCATGTATCTGAGTGACCTTTTAATTTCCTTTTCAATCTTCTGAACTGTACTGAGTAATGAACTGTAGTGAACAAAGAAAGCATTAAGAACAGGCGTGGTGCAGATTTTATTGCATGTTTGCAGTAGACCAAAGAGCTCTGTATTTCTTTGGGTGTGATATAGCAAGAACCTGCTGTGAAAGTAAGATCTCTGGGACCAGTGATCGCTCAGATTAAAGAGGTGGTTTCTCTCCACGTGATATCCAGTGGTTTTGGTTTGGTTTTTCTTTTTTTTTTTTTTTTTTTTTTTCTCTCAGTGTTTATACAGCACCTAGCACAGCATGGTCTGATTTGTAGGCTCCGATTTCTGCTTTTCTTTGACCTGCAAGTGTTAATGAGGCAAGAAGTGCTTTTGTAGAGTTTTTTTTGCCTAGTCACATACCTGTCTGAAAGCAGAAGTTTATCCTTTGGCATGTGCCCCAGGCTTCCTGTCTGCAGCTCTTCCTTTGCAGGGTCTTCTGCAGCGAGTCACAACAGCTAGCTGTTTTGTAGGAAAAAGGATGTTAAAAAGCATGTGCTAAAGGGAAGGGATGGGAAATGACGTTTCAGCCAAGAGGCTTTCATTGTATGAGGGGGAGGAGCATGCAGCAGAGGGGGAAGCAGCATGAGATCAGTGGGCTTTTTATTGCACAGCATGAAAAGTTCCCACAACTAAAATCTGATCTAACCTTTGCTTCCTGTGTGTCTTACAAGAAATGTTTTCCATGTAAGGCAAGGAGAGCCTGCTGTAAGGAAGCATGTGGCTGTCATTTATTTCAGAAAATGTGTCTCAGCATTCAACTGTATAAAAACAGACCAAAGGGACCTGTGGTAGCTGCAGCCTTTATTGCCCACGTTTATGCTATTTAAAGACTAGTCTTCTCCAGCTTCATTCTGGTGAAATAGCAGGCTTGCCTAAAGTCTACTGACTACTGTAGGTGAGGGGATTTAGCCAGGCATTGCTGGGGATAGGCCTGACATTTCTCAAGTCAACATAATTGGATTATTCAGCTGATGGTAAGCCAGCACCTTTCCAGAAGGTTTCCAGAGCTCTGATTTGACTTGGTAAATGATTTCTTACACAAGTCACCTATGCAAAGCCACCTACACTTCAGGCGTGGTTTTAAAAAGAAGTGTTGATTATGTTAATCACCTCTCTGAAGTTCTTTAAGACTTTCATTTCTGATACCCTTTCCCCCCTCATACTTTTTCTTGACTTACAGTAGTGCAGGAAAAAAAATTCTGTCTCATAAATGGGGAGTTAATAATTTTCTTGACTGAAGAAGCCAAGGATTCCTTTTTTCATCTTGAAATGAAGATGTTTGCAGACCTTTGGTTAATGTTAATATCTAAAAAATAGTTTCAACTCTGAACTTCAGCTAATGTCGTGAACCAGACCTTCCCAGGATTGATGACATTAAGCCAGTAATGTGCATGTCCTCTGTTTCAATCTCCTCCTCAACTTTTTTTTTTTAGTCATCTGTGAGCTCAGAGTCTCACTATAGATTGTTCGTCTTTCTTTTGTTGCAATGTCTTTCACATTACTATCATTCGTCTTAACTCAAACCCTTTGCATTTTGGGTGAACGCTTGTAGAAGGGAACTGGGATCCCTCTGCATGTTCTCATCTCTTGACTGGTTTGCAGGTGAGCTCTATAGCCCATTCTCAGGAATGTGCAGTGGGTGTTGAGCATTACTATGCTCTGAGATGACATAGCTCTAACAAGGCCAATTCTTTCTTAATTTCTTCATTCCCATCAGATCAGGAGTCCTTCCTGCACTTAGGAAGTAAAGATTATTTCCCCAGAAAAAAAAAAACAAGCAAAAATTTTGGGTCGGGCATCTTGGAACTACTGATGTTGCAGACAATCACCTGCTCTGCATTTCTCCTTGCTGGTGGGAGTACTTTCAGTGTTTTCAAGGAATAGTGTTCCCTTGATGATGGTAGTGTTGAGGTTGTACCTGTAAATTCTACAAGGCCTCCCTCCTGAGAGCCTTTGCCTTTGGGGAAGAGTAACCATTTATGTCACAACTTCTGAGAGTGAAACTTGCTGTTGGTGACAAAACTCAACAGTTTTCCTTGGTCAGAAATAAAAATTTATCAGTAGGACTGCTTCTTCAAAGAACTTAAACTCCTGCCCAATTTCACTTATTTTGTAGCAAATGTAGCCTAAATATAATAAACTTTTTCAGATTTGATTTGTCTGCAAGGAGCTTGTAAAGACTATTGATGCCTTTGATGTAAATAAAGCATGGCTGTTCTTGGCAGAGATGGTGAAACTTAACCTTGGTCCCTCAGAAGTACATTGTTGAGTTCTGTCCTTACCAGCATATGTTCTTACCTTTCAAAAGGGCTCACAGTAGTGTTTCATTGGGATTTCTTTTCATTTTCAAGGGTGGTATGAAGCAGTCTCTGCAGTGATTTCCAGCAGCTACACTCAAGTACTTCTGAGGAGCAGGACTTGCAGGTGGAGGCTGTGGCAGTGTTGCTAGAGACCAGGAAAGGGCATGTGAGTGTTGGAGAAAAGGCTTCTGGTAACTATTGTGCTCTGTAGTATGCTGTAAGAAGGGTGGTTTCCTCAAAATGTGCCTTGTAGTGTCCTGTGGAGCCTTAGTGGAGCTATTTATTTTCCACAATGCAGGCTTGTCTTTGTCCTCCCCCCACTTCCCTCTGTATGTGAAAGGGTGATTCTGCTTTATGAGGAGAGCAGAGCCTGATGTGCAAAAGGAGACAATGGAGATCCTTTGTTATCCAGAGCCAACTCTTACACCTGTTAAATGCAATGTTTGGCTTACCTAGAAAAGCAGCTCTAGGTGAGTTAGAATGTGTATAAAACATGCAGAGACTAGTCTTTTCACAAAATGAAGCTTGCAAGTGGCTTTTTGTAAGATGCCAGTGGAAATCCAGATAGTTGCAAGTGACAGACCACCAACTCCTCTGGATATAGCTGCTGTGACATTCACACAATGCAGTCTCTCTCTGAAGCTTATAGGTGGAGCTACAGATGACATTTCGTGTTTTGTTGTCTTTTTTTAACAGCTGTTACTCAGCATTTAGTGAAGAGAAATGAGGTAATTAAAAAACCACCAACCCTCCCATCCATTTTTGGTCAATTCCGATGCAGGGACCCTTTCTGAAAACTCTGCATAATGTATTTTTTTCTTATGGATAAGAACAAGAAGCTCAGTTAACCTGTGCATTTGAGACCATTGCCAGTCTGATGTTGATGTTTAGCACTTTCTGCAAGATTCAGTGTTTTTTATTTGTAAAGCCTGCCTTAATTTAAATGGTTGCTTGTTTCTTTTAAACTGTTGCACCAGTGTCCTGTTACTTCCTCTTGTGCGTTCAAGAGATGCCAGAGAATTTTTGAGCAAGTTTCTGATCCTGATGTCAAGCTGTTTGCATTCCTCTAAATACATGTAGCATTTGTAGAAACTAACACTTATCTCTGTATGGGTTTTATTTAGAATGTTTGGCTTTAGAGGAAAAGGAAATTTGTAACACTAAAAGATGGTGTTAATGGATTTAACCAGTTGTTTTGCAGCAAATCCTTAAACTGCGGAGGCAAAGGGAAAACAGCTTTGGTTATGACAACTGCTGACTCTCAAAAGACTAAATTGCATATTAGATTTTCAAAATGTGGAAAACAAATCCAGCCTTAAGAGTACAGTATATAAAGGTGCATACCCTTCAAGGAACTCATATCCAAATAGATTAAATGAACATGAAAATCTTCTGCTGTTAAAAGTAATTTTAAGTCACCTTCTCACTCTTTGGTGGGTCTTGCATATTAATTTTGTTATGCTGTAAGCTCTTGCAGCTGATCTCTTTGTCTTGCTGCTTGGAGCACTGTGTTACAGGTAAAAACATGAAGAGCAGGACTTTTAAACAAGCTTGCTTTATACTAATTCTAATAACCTTTATTTAATCAATTCAGTCTGAGGGAACTTTGTTTCCAGAGACAGGAAATTGCTTGAGGATTACTGACTGTGACAGGACCTTCATATTTATTTGCAAAATGTCTGGAAAAAAATAATAATAGAATCAGTCTTCCTTTAAAGGCAGTTGAAACTGGAGTTGCTGAGCTTTTCCCATGAGGCTGGGTAGAGGTCACTGGTCACATTCACTAGAATGTTTTTTCTTGGCAAATAGTTTCATGGCTTCAGTGTACTCATGCAGGGCACTTGGAGACACCTCAAAACCCCAAGCAAAGCAGGGAGTGACCTGTTTCCCAAGTGGATGTACTGTTCACTTAGCTGCTAGTGGCTTGACATACTTACCTTCAGGTAGTAGAGAGTGAAATATGCCTGCTCTAAAATGCACTTTTTAGAGGGAATGGGGAAGGATCTTCCACTTTGCAGCTCTGTGTCTGCAAGAGGAGCAAGGCATGGAGGGGACTGGGACAGCATGTGTGGTACTGTTCATGTGCCCAGCCTGTTGACACTTGAATGCTACAAGTATGCTGGACAAATTAAAAAAAAGGAGAAATCCAAAAGACTCCATAATCTGTCTTCTTGCTTGTGTTTCATGGATGGTTGCCTGGTAGCTGGCCCATTCAGGTGCAGAGGACTATGACTGGAACCAGGAGGTGGGCAGCACCTGAGAGCGTTGTGCTTGGCTGAAGGGGAAAGGCAGGGAAGCAAGTGCTCAGGTCAGTAGCAGGATGCTTTACCTCTACGTTCTGGTCTCTGGTGAAAAGGTGTTGCCTGTGGCTTTATCCAGAGTTTGTCTTTGCACATTTTGAGTATTGGGAGGGAATATGATCTTTGGAAGGGTTTTCCCTAGAGTTTTGAGGTAGACTGGACAAAGCCTAGCTGTGCTTTTGGAGTCCTAGGTGGTCTAGCCAAACTGTGATGTAGAAGATAAAATAACCTGTATGCTCTGACTTCTGGGTGAATCTCCTGACCTACCACGGGCATGTGTGTGATTCTTGTTTGTGTGCAGCACCACTTCATAGCCCTGCACAAAACTGTAAGATTTACTGCTGAGTGTTTTGCTGACTCTTGCTGTTCTGCCTTGTTTAACTTTCCCCTTTCTTTTGACTTTGATTTCATTTGCCTGCCTCTAACAAGCCTGTGTTACCTTTGGCTATTTTGGAGCACTCTCACCCAGCTTTCTGGCTTTTAATCTGCATTGAAACCATGATACTGGAGCCATGATTTAGGGGAATGATTTCAATATGAGTTCTTCTTACTGATTCCTGGAAGTTCACAGCCTGCCCAGAGCTAACTTCAGTCCAGTTCCATAAACAGCCATGCAATGCAATAGAAAATTCAATACCTTACCAATTAGTAAACTACATCTGGATAAATTTATTAAGGGTCCAAGAGATGTGACATGAAATTAGCTTATTTCTTATGTCTGTGGATTGGACCTTTATGTTCTTAAAAGCCATCTGGAGAGCAGTCATTTTCAACCGGCAGTGGGTCTGTGTGCAGGCAGTGTGCTAATTGTCCTGTGGTCTTAATTGTGAGGGGATTGAATGCGGATGCAAATTTTTTTGCTTTTTTCATTGTACACTGGCAAGAGTGCTGCGGCACTGTGGAATAAAATCTGCCTAGTGCCACTGGGATGGATGTCTGCCACAGTGAGGGGTTTGTGGCAATACATGTGCATCTGTGCTGTTAGCACAGTGCATCCCAAGGAGGAAAAGCAGTAAGAAACATCTAGCAACATTGCAGCTGCTAAAAAACAAAAGTAAAGGGGAATAGTTGTCTAATGGATGCAAAACCGAGCCATAGTCCTGAGACCTTTTGAAGGCCTGCCTTATTCAGATCTATTGAAGTCATTCTCTTCTGTGTTAGAATCCCAAATGCAGTCTTAAGGGCAAAACCAGAATTTAAAACTTTCTTGGTTTGGTCAGTGATCTGTCTTGTTGGAAGATTAAGTTTTCAGAGGACTTAAGGGACAGTCTTATTTTTCAGAGTTTTTATGTGTGTGTGTTTATCTCTGAAAAGATCTATGTGCTGACAGACATTGAAACATTAAGGATTTGTTAGTCTGGAATGTTCTGATACAACAACATGTCTCTTGCTGAGAGCCTTCTTTATAAGGTGGAATAAAATAACGAGCACTGTACAATATTTGTCACCATTCCTTGAAAGTTGGTGATACTTCTCTATAGTGGATGTTTTTATATCTGGGAAATGTAATCATTTTAAACTTGAGTTGTGTCTCACATCTGTGCTTTTAGGAATAAATGTAAGAATTCCTTCATCCCCTAGTATAGTTCCTTACTTAAATGTCAGACTGCTTCACTGAAGTTTATATTTAGAGGACTTTGATAGGAAAAATACTTCCAAATGGATGTCCTCTCAAGTGGCTGTGCAACCTGGTGGTATTGCAGCTGCATGTATAGCTTTTAGCCACATTAGTTGAAATGAAAACACAAGAAATGGTAAGGACAGAGAGAGGCATGTTCTAGTAATGAGGGATTATAAAATAAGCCTTTACGGTACATGGTCTTTCATTCTCTGAAACAAATTAAGATAGCTGCATAAATGAGAATAGCATCCTGGTTATACAAGTGACTTTACCAATCCAGTGCTTCTTTGTCAACCCTGTTACTGAAAGTAACATTTAAAGCTTGGATGTGGTTACAAGAAGTTCTGCCTTTGCACGGCTTTTCTTTATTCTCCTTCCCTGAAGCCATTCCAGTTTACTGTGAGTTTTCTTTTTTAGGACTTATTATTTTTGGAAGGCATTCTGGAACATTTTGTGCATATGGTCCTCTGTAAATGTGCTGTTTTACTGATTAAAGCTGAAAGTATGAAACCTAGCTTTTCTGATGCAGTGCGGCAGGGGAAAAATGCTGAAACAATAGTTTCTAAAGGGAATACTTTTCCAAATAAAGACATTTTCAAAAAATCCACAAACAACAAAAAATCACCCAAAACCAGAACCCCGACAGATTGTGAGAGATTTGTTTTCCAAAATCCCCCAGTCTCTAGTTCCTTCCATAGATTGCATAGATGACAGTATGTTTAAAAAAAAAAATCCTTTAAAGCAGAACCAGCACTTTTTAAAAAAAATAACTGTTTTCTTTTCATTCACTGTTGACATGATCCCACTGCAATAAGCATTTTTGTAATAGTGCAGAAATCTGCAGTGCATTGGAGTTGTGTGCATTAACCTAATTCTTCCGCTGCTCCTCTGCAGCTCTGTTTTTCTTCTTACTGGTTCCTGGAAGTTCACAGCCTGCCCATAACTAACTTCTTCCTTACTTGGAAGGACAATGGATTTTGATCTCTTATCTTCCTCTTCCCAAGTAAAACAGAAAAATTTTCCAGTGAAATTTTGTGACTTTAAAAAAAAGTCTTAAAATTGGGGAACTAATGATATTTAGGGCTTTCTCTTGGGCTTACCAAAGCAAGGAAAATTGGATTTTTTTTTTTTTAAGTAATACAGTTTGAATCTTCTGTGAATGTGTCATGACAGCCATGGTATGTGGGGAAAGATCACACAATCCTGAGACTGTTCCTAATAGTTTGTCTCTGATTCTGTTTCTAAAAGTATGAGTACTATTTGTAAGAACAAAAACCGAGCCCTGCTTGGCAGTTGTTAATCCGCACTGACTTGAGCATTTCCGTCATGGAGTGGACAGTGAAAGGTACTGAATACCACCCCTTTTCCCCTTGGCAACCTTGCACCTCTTTGCACACCCCTTGGAAAGTCTATTCCTTGTTACTTACCTTTAAAAGGAGTGTTGGAGTGGAAGCTTGTTTGGTCCCCTCAGGAATATCTTTGAACCTGCTGTCCGTTTCTCTGGGCTGCAGCAGAGAAGAAGTTGGTATACAAAGGCTTGCACCCAGCATGGAAGGGGAGTAGCTGGAAGAAGTGCTCCCTGCAATCAGCCCACAGGAAAATATGCTTGGCTAACCTCAAGATGGTTAGAGGAGCATCAAGTGAGATAAGGAGGCAAACAAGAGAGGGGTACAAAAGCACAATCTCCATGCCAAAAAGACTTCAGCCTGTGTTAGGAAGGGTAGAGAGAAGGAAGCTGGGGAGTAAGCTGTGCAAATTGGTGAATCTTGCAGATTTATTCACTTGAGGTAAGAATATTGGTGTGACTTTATCAGTTATAAGGTACTAATTATCCAGTAGTGAAAAATCCAGTTCCCTGGCTTAAAGCTTGGGTGTGCCTTAGTGAGCCTGTGAAGAGTTAGGTACATGCCATTTATCAGAGATTAAAATGGAATTTCAGGGTTTAACCTGTCCAGTAGGCTTCTTTCTGTGCAAACTCTAATGCTCCCTCTTGAAAATAGAAGTTGAGCATTATCAATTGTTGGTTTAGTTTGTTGGGATTTTTTTTTTTTATTTAACATTTTAAAATTTAAAAGAAGTGTTCTAGAAACCTTTGTGGAAGAGAGCAGGTAAAAGCTAAATCAAAACAATTCTATGAAAGAAACAGCCAAATTGGAAGGTCATAGGCCACCCTCAGCACAGTTGGGGAATGAGGAAGGAAATTCAGCTATTCGAATTTCACTTCAACAATTGGTTTGTTTGCAGTAGGGTGTATGCTGATTCCAATGTCCAGAATAAGCAGCTTGGTCTTTCCTACTGATTCTTCTTTGTAGCAGGGAATATGTGCAATGTGCCTGCTTTGTGCTTTGACTGTGTTATGCAGAAACCTGCCTTTTTATAATTTAAATATGAAGGTGTAAAATGAAGCTACCAAACACATCATCTGGTTACTGGACAGGAGGAGTGTTACATGTTGTTTGGCTTTTCATATTTCCTTCTTTCCTCTTTCACCTTTTCTCATTATCCTGAATAATTGAGAGTTGGCTGTGCTGAAAAGTCAGATTATTAAGATTTTTCTGAACTGCCTGCAGGTAATGTCAAAGGCTTTGGTTTTTTCCTTTGTTCCTAACTTAAACTGAGCAGTGTAATTGAATTGTGATGCTATTCCTAAATGTTAAAAACACAATTATGTTTTTAAAAGCTTTCAACTAAACTGGTTTAACCACAGAAAGTAAGTGGAATGAAGGATTTCTTTCCTCTGCTGTCACTTGGACTTGATTTTTCTGTATTTTTTTTTTATTTAGCAGCCAAGAGGATGACTTTTTTGCTTTAAAGCTTAACTGCTTTTTGAAAGCAGGCAAAATAAGCATACAACAAAACCAGCAACTAAGGGTGAAGGTTAAATAGTCTAAACCACACTGCTTGCATTAGATTCCACTTGCAGCGTGACCATGAGGCAAGAACAGCACTTGTGCTTAGCTTTTCAAAAGCTATGCTGTGCACACCCATCACTCCTGCCACTGCTAAGATCTTTGCTGTGTGCATTCTAGAGTTAGCAAACAATGTCTGCGTATTATTCTGTGAGGGGGAAATCATGTGGATAAAATAGAGATTTCTTATGTGCATGAGGATAGCTAATTTTCTTTTGCTAAGTTTCAAGTATGGTATTTAAAAGCAATCCAGTAGCATTCCAAACATTCTGAACATTTCCCTAAATAAACTTTGAAGAATTCAGGTTTTAAAAGACCTGTTCTCCAACAACAGTGACACAGGCCGTAACTGTGCCAGGCATTTTGAGCAGCTAGAGAGCTTCAGACTGTCCAGTCTCTGGTTGTCCAGAGCATGTCTTGAGCATATGACCTTCCAAAGAATGCTTTTCCATGTGGACCTAGGAGTCCTTCTGTGACAAAATAAGAAAAATAAGAAAATAAAGTCATAATCCTGTGAAAATTTACACATGCTTACAAAGGGATCTTGGATCAAGGGATATGAGGTGGCAGCTTCTGAAGGTCTGGAAGATAAATGGCAAAGGTCCCCAAAGAGCTTATCTTAAAGAGAGCTCCTGCCATATGTAAGTTTGACATCTTTGGAAAGGGCTGCTGGTGGTGTAAGAGCAAGCAGGGAGTCTGGCTTGCATGGTTTCAGTGGGAGTTGATGTCTGCTTGAGGACTTTATGTAGAAGGAAGCTACTTGTCCCTGTGCAAGCAGGGCTAGCCATGCAGCAAGAGGGACTCTTGCTGAAGCATCAGACTTGAAGAGCTGGAGATGTCCCTAAGTTGGGAGCAATGGGTACTTCTTCACTGGTTCATAGCATTGCCTAAGAGGGTGTGTGGCTATTGACTTTATGGATATAGAGGATGGCTTATTGTCTTATCCATATTTAGTAGGTGTTTTTCAAGGTTCACATTATAAAGAAAGCAAAAAACCCTCCACCTTTATTGACTGGTAGACTTTTAACAGAGAAAAATCTCTTCCACTCCTTACTGTATTTATGGGCACTGCTGGCTGTACTACATATTATCTTTGTAAACATCTTTGTTTAAACTTAATCCTTACATAACCCTTCAGCCTAGGCTGTAGCATGTGAAATGAGTCTGAAATGTCCTTGCTCTTCATAGTTGTGCTAGTGTCAGCTTCTACCTTATTGTTCTTGGCATCCATTAAAGAAAGCAGCCTGTTCCTTAGTGCTTTGTGTACACTTTGATTCTCCCAAACCCCTGAATTGTTAAGCTACACTCCTGGGAGTATGTCTGACAAACGTGTGTGATCTACACTGCACTCCAGCTAACTTCAGGCGGTGGAGGCCTGAGGAGTTGTTATGCAAGTTGCTTCCCCCTAAGCTGTAGGTATAAAGAGTGTGCTAAAACAGTCAATTTTCAGAGAATTGAATGTCTGTCTAAATAGCCTCAAAATCAGCTCTCCTCTGGGAAACAGGGATAGTTTCTTATCTAGTCAGAATCTCTTCTTCTAATTTTGCCAGGGAACAGTCAAGGCTGGGAACAAGTTTTGTAACTTGCTGAAGACCAAAGGGAGGATCCTTGCAAGCAGTACCTGTAGCCCATGTCTCCTAACAATCCTGAGGGGTTTGTCTATGCTGTCACCCACTGAATGGGCTGGCCACCCTTGTGTCTCCTTCAAATCTACACCAAACTAAATCAGCTTAGTGGGATGTTTCTGTAGGCATAGCAGCATCAATTTACAGCATTCCTGGACTGACAGCCCCAGGCCTGTGATAGACAGGATACGTGGTAACCTGGGATTGGAGTGACTTCGTAGCTAAAAAGAGGTGTGGAAAACATGTCTGATTTTAAAAGAAAGGAGAGAAACAGTGCTGTGCTTTGGAGCAATCTGTTAGGGAATCAAGAATAAGCAGTAAATGATTCCCCCTGAAGATATTCTTGTTTTAGGTATTTCTAGCTTGTTTGGTGTTCAGAGACCAGAACTGGACTGCTGACTTCTAGGTGCAGTCTTTGGGGGAGGAAAACGCCTCTGGTAGAAAGGTAGCATACCTCAGGTGGCTCAGCAAATTTTGTGATAATTGCATGTCCTCTTCCTACCTCTCCTGGCTGCTGCTATGTCACCTGACATGTATTGTTCCAAGGGCAGGGAGGGCCACCTTTAAAAAATACTTCAGCAATACTTTTAGAAGTTCTTATACCAATGAGGCTTCCTTAAATTGGAATAGGGAGGACAGAGCTTTCTTGGTCTAATCAGAAGGGCGTTTGTTGAAGATGGTGCACTCCTTTTTCAGAGCTGTAATTCTGTATAGAGCAGTGACTCTTCGAGGAGAGCAGCCGACTGTTGGCCTGGAGTATTGAATATGAACTTCGATGCCATGCAAGAGGTCTGACTTTAGAGGATGGGGCAGATGTACAGATTAACTGGCTTGGCTTTCTTCACATAGAGTATTTTTTTCATTCCATGGTCTAATTGTTGCTGAAGGTATTCTAGCAGGTAAGTGGAAGTATCCTTATTCCGTTCTGCATGGTGGAAGTTTGCTGAACAAAGCATTGGCTCCAATTTGTGGAATACATGAGAAATCTATAGGCTGTGCTACAGGCATAGTGGAATAGATTCACTCCTCTCCCTCCCCCTCTAAATGAAGCAAGAAACAAAAGGGTAGACACAGAGTTTATTGTAGCAGCAGCTCCAATACACATGACATTTTGTCATCTTGAAATGACATTTCAAGGCAGGATGTATGCAGACAAAGAATTTTTCTCTGAGAGAGATCCAAAAAGAAAGATCCAAATTTTAAAGATAGCCCTTTTGTGAAGTATAAGCATAGCAGTGACATGGATCTAAGGGAAAACCCTTTTTTTACTAGAATGGCTACCAGGTTTATTGACAGATCTACATATTCCCTCCCATAATGCATCTACTGTTTTGCCTGAGTAATTGGAAATGTGAGTTGAGGCTGAGTTGTGTGTTTCTCTAGTCAGTGCAGGTGTATTGCTTTAATCTCGGAGTACTTAAGGATCTGAAGGTTCTGCCTTCCCCAGTAGTAGGAGTGCTAACCCAGATGTCCTGTTTGTCCTTACAAGGTACAAAAGAGTACGATACCTGCCTCTGCACTTCTCAGCTCTCTTTGAGATTATCAGAGATTAGCAGTTTTGAATTTCCTTGGGAAACTTGGAAATAAAATAAAAAACTAATAAAAAACCGAATCCTCCTTCAGTCTGCAGATTCATTTAACTGAAGCTGTGGCTGAATGGGGTTTTCCTCAGAATTAAAACTATTCTTGTTGTCAGGTGTAAAAACCATTAATTTTGGCAAATTTGTTTTCACCTGAGAGCTTCAGGTGTGTAATGAATAGCAGGATACAAGTATTGAAATGTGTTTCCATGTGGGTTTTTTGGGTTGTTTTTATTTTATTGGTTGATTTGTTTTTCTAGGGTGTTTTTTGGTGGGTTGCTTGGTTGTTGATGTGTTTACCATTGGAGGCCTTGCGGGTTAAAACTATAACAGCTTGGTGAAATTTGTTCTGCTGGGTCTTCATTAAAAGTATGGGTTCAGCTTTGTGCTTTCTCCGTTTCCCAGCTGTGCTTTGTGTGTTTGTGTACAAGGCTGTTTTTGCTGTGACAGTGCCTCATAGGCTGTGGGTGAATCCCTCAGTCCTCAGGTATGAGCAGTGTCACATCCTGCAATTTTAATTGCTGTGTCCTGTCAGATCATTATACCTGAGGTTTGCAAGTTGTTTTACATTCCTCCTATAAGCGTGTGTTTGCCTGCCGGCTGGCTGTCAGCATTGCTGTGCCTCTCCAGGTGGCTGAGGAAGCATTTGATTGATTTATCCTACAGTCTGCTGTGTCTTGGAGATCCTCTGAAAAGTGGTGGGAGTGGAGAAAGACTGGGTCTCTTGAAGAATTTTTGAAACAAATCTTCCAGATGCTATGTCCTCTGGGGCTGTCTCGAAGGGAAAAGCTAAAATTAATTATAAGCTAGGCATTCTTCACATTTGAAACATCAGTGAGTGAAAAGTTATGGTCTCTCTCTAATACAGGTCCTTTTTGTCTTTCCTTTGTAGAAGATTGCTTTTTCTGCTCCTGTTACCTCGAGAACTGTGAATACTTAGTAAGATTCCTAAGTGCTAGAACATGTAAAAGGTTTCTCTTTGTTTCTAACTTTCCCTTTTCCCTCTCCAGATGTTGTAGGTGTTTGGCTCAACATTTTTTCTTGCTTTGTCTGTTTTTTTTTTTTTTTAGACCAAGGTGCTCCTGATCAACCAGATCTTTCACAAATTTTTTAAAAAGAAACCTTGGTGGGTGAAAGATGTGCCATGGAATGGTAGCATCAAAGAGCAACACAGGATCATCTCTTGCCTTGACTGGCCATGGGTTATTTCGTCTGCTAGTTTTCTTTGGCTCCTTTATCTTGGAAGCACAGTCCACCGGTAAGTGAAATCTTTATATATGCTACAGGAGGGGGAGGTATATAAGTTTGGAAGTGGCTGTATATTTTTAGGTGAAAACTGGTGGTGGTTGATGTATTTGTACACAGGAAAAATTCCATCACTACTTGTTGAGCAGAGTGGGAAGTTCCTGAACTGAATGAGTCCTGCGTAGTAGTGAATAAGTTCTTATCCTTCATCCTGTAGTTTTGGTTCCCCTGGGTTTTTTTCCTCTCCATTCTCATCCCTTCACTGCAACTGGGAACACTTGGGGCATCTGAAGAGCGTGGGCCCTGGTTTTGTTAAGTGAGATTCTCATATAAACAGTGTTATTTGTGTGCCTTGAAGCAACTGCTCATGTGGAAGGCTAGAAGCAGAGATTGTGTCCAGCTCTTTTGCACAGCTGATGGATCTGTTCAGTGTTTCCTTGTATGCTATCTTCTGACACCTTAACACCTGCTACCTGTGCCTCTCTATTGGACCCTCTTTCCAGCTTAAGTTTTCCTTCTCCCCTCATCTCTTACTGTTTCTTGGATGGATGAGTGTCGTGAATAGTATAAAAAGCAGTGGAATGGGATGATATGAAAAATGTCATCAGAGATGGGAGATCTGCCTTTTAAAAATGAGTGGAGGAAAGAAATGTACTGGATACTCAGAAGGTAGTATTTGATGTGAAGTACGTGCTTGGTTACCCAGGATACCCTGAAATATGTCTTTTTCTCAGACCAGCCATGATCTAGTTTTTGTCTGTAGAGAAATGTCTGGTCATCGGAGGCATGAGATGGAAGGAGGATCTTTGATTTTGCAAGAACTTTGAAGGAGTTAATCCCAAAAGGAAAGATTTGACTTGAGCAGCTGTTGTAATGTAGAGCATTAGCTTGCCTATGTAAAGAAAACCCCTGTTCTTGACATAACTCTAAAAAGTCCTATTTATTTGACATATCATGGCACCTGAGAATGTCATGTGACCAACATTCCTCAGCATCAGTGTGGTACAGCAGAATAAACATTAGCTGCCAGATGCAGTCAAAGTTGAGGTGATTGTGTATGGAAAAGTCTGCTGGTGCTGAAGACTTCTGGAGGAGGAGTTTTGGAGTGATTTCCGTTTGCTATTCCTGGCTCTTTGAGTTGGAAGGGAGAGACTGCTGAAATAAGATATCTCAGGCTTATATGTCTTCCTCACCTGATTTTAGCCTTGTAGGTAATGAGGGGGTGGGGAAGACACCCTTAAGAGCATGACAAATTGTCATGAATAGTTAGTGACAGTGGGAAAGGGACAAGATTTTTTTGGATCTGGGCTATCCATGTTTTTTTTCCAACTTTGCTGTTGTTTGTGATAGTGTCACTGCCTCATTTCAGATGTAGGTCTGTAAGATACGCCAGCCTGAGGCACCATCACCATCTGAAAGCCCCATTAGGCACTGCAGCATCTTCAGCTGAGACTGCAATAAGTATGCAAATGCCTTGTGGTGCACGGAGGACTGCTGGATGGGGAAAAGCTGCCACAATACTGACAATCCTTTTTAATATCATTTTTGAAACATCCAATCACATTACAAAAGCACTAGCTAGGCATACCAGAAGATCCAAGAGTCTGCATTGTATTTCCCTTTCTGTGTTCTTTTTTGCTTCAGGATCTGAAACCAGTTGTGGTGAACTGATCAAGGCAGATCATCAGCTAAACAGGATTATAATGGCTAGGCAGGAACCATTTCCTGCAGGGGAAGTGAGAAAACAGAGGGGAGCCAGGATCATAGCAGAGGGCAAGACATGGAGGGGAAGGAGTCCTGGGGAAGGGCTCGCTGAGGAGCACTTCCATGTACAGTTTCTCCAAGACTGGGATGTAGCAACCCAAAATGCAATTGCTGGGAGGGATGGGGGGTGCTTAGTGATGTGTCATGGGCCCAGGGAGTTGCACCTGCAGCAGCATGCCAGCCATGAGTGACATTAATGAGCAAGTCAGCTGAGGAGCAGAGAGCCAGATGGAGAAACAAAGAGTACTAGCGAGGCACTGGGAAAATCAGCTTTCCCTCATCTTGGTCCCCCCACCACCTTGCCATCCTCACTTTATTACTTTGCATAGCAAAGTTATTCAGAGCAAGCAGAGCAAAACAGTGTTAACATGAAGCAGGAGACTGTATTAAATCTTGTGGTGGTAGTGCTTATCTTGAATGTGGAGCCAGTGTGACGAGCTCAAAATTGCTTTAAAAGCTGAAGAATGTTCTCATAAAAAGACAAGCATGGAGACAATGTCTGGCTCAACCGTGAGTAAGAAAGCAGAGCTTGTGATTCGTATGTATAAAACCATCTGAGGTATATGTATTGCAATCATTTTGCTGCTTAAAAATTCTATTGCTTAAGTTCCAGGAAGCTTAGAGACATATTCATGGTCTGGGCAGGAAGATGTTCTCTTTGCCATGTGGTTAATGCAGAGAGTAGACTCATTTTCAGTCAGCAAGCATCTGCTCTGTCCTCTGGTAATAAATTGGTTTTATTTATGCATGGATTTTTAAGAAAAATACTCAGCACTTTGTCTCAAGCAATCTATCCAAATATCCTCAAGTGCCATGAGATTAATATAAGTTGCTTAGTCACTAACATATTGCAGAATTTGGGGAAACTGTCCCCTTTTCATTAGAAGATCTCCATGAATATGAAAATAACCATATATTTTAACACAAAACAAATGCAGCGTTTGGTAATAGGCAAGCAGTGAAGCTGTGTCAGAAGAGGAGGATTTATGGAAACTTGAGTGTTGCTCAGGAATATTTTTTGAGCTTTATCACTGTTGCAGCGTTTTTCCTTGTCTGGCAAGTTCTCCAAGATTAATTGCGGGAAATAATGAAGGAATGAGCAAGCAAGGAGACTTGGAAAGCTCCTCAGTAATACTGAGGCTTAGTTCTTCATCTGTCTTTCTGTTTCTTTCGGGGTTCAACTGGAACGTAGCTAAGAGCCAGGATGCTTAGGAGATAGAGATGGGGAATTTTTGAAGCATTGGAGAGGAGCAATGATAACCTTTTTTATCTGCATTTCCACAGCTAATGCTTCTCCATTTTTTCTTTGTTGCTGTGACTTTTGTAATTTTACCCCCTCTCCTTCCCATCTTTGTCCCTTAAGGCCTTGTATTTATATCTCATTCACAGTGGTCCTCCTGCCTGGCCAGGCTATTTTTCGAAGAATGACAGTAGATCAGATTAAGTTGTTCATTAAATTTTAACATGTAGCCTGTAAAATACTCTGAAAGCTTCCTATGATTTATGTTCCAAATGTGTAATCTCTCTTAGATTCTTGACTGGCTCTGTCAGAAACCTATCAAAACAGGTTGGGCCTTTCATGATTGATTGCATCTCCTGATCCTGGGAAATGCAAGTAAATGTGTTGGTAAAAGTATTAAACATCCCGAATTAAGCAAATATCAATACCCATAAATGAGCGAGTGTAAATATTAACCTTTAAAAATTAATAGTAATGCAGGCTCAGGAATCTAAGTCCATTTAGATTTAGACACATTCTGATTTTTGTTGACTGCACGTGCAAAATGCTATAAAGTTAGCTCTTTAATTTTTAGGATTGCCATTAAAGTGATAAATTGAGCTTGAATAAACTGAAACCACTTAATTCCTGTGTGTTGTCTGTGACGCAAATGCAGCCAATCTGCTGCTTGCTGTTCTAAGGTCTTTTCAGTGCCAAGGTTATTCTGCACAGAGCTCTTGGAGCTCTTGTTTGCATTGCAGAGAGCAGCATGTCAGAGCGCACTCTGCTCATTGAGCAGATTCAGACTTGTTCCTATTCTTTGGGAATCTCTGCGAAGCAGAGGTTTCCTTTGTCTCTGATTATGCAGCTGAAAGGAAGGCGTTTATACAGCTAGGGATGGATTCAGTGGCCCTGAAAACAAGGATACTGTAGCACTGGATGGCCAGACCGAAATGTGGAAAGTGTCATGCATGAACAGATGATCTTGATTCTGACCTGTATGCTTCATGTACGTGTGGGTTTGGAGAAATTACAGTGTCAACCCAAAGCAGTGTGGCCTTCTTCATGGAGAGAAGGGGGAGCATTTTCAGGGGCAATTCCTCTTTCCAGTCCCTTTGTAGAGCTTAATAAGAGCAGAGTGGTATGGAAGAGCATGGTGAGGCGCTGCAGAATAATGGCCAGGCTGCAAAGATGGCTAGGAAGCAGACGCAGGTAGGCTCAGAATTAGACTATTCATATAATGATAATAATATTCACACTGCTACACACACTGACCCAGGCAGTGTTACTTAAGTAAATGCCTTGAAGGGAGTAATAAGGATCTCAAGAAGCCACATAACTTTTTAAATTTTAATGCATTCTTGTGGCTGAAGAATGAATTAAAGCTTTGTGATGTTTAGCCAACTGCTGGCTTAAACCATGATAGCATAATAATAATCCTGAATTTTCTTTTTGTCTGTCCTAGGTTGGCCAAGCAAATCCAAAGGACCTGCATGTGAGTAGACTTACATTCACTGTTGTACTATGAGAAATGAGTGTGATATTTTACTGGTTAATATAAGTGTCTGTGAGCTAGGATTCCCATTATACGTTTTGTTGTGTTGGATAGGCTTGCGATTCATCTCTATGTCCCATTTTTGGTTTTGACCCTTGGATTTGGGAATAACGGCTGCCCTCAGTTTGAGAGAGGGACATCAGCTTCCCACCTTTCACTGTGCTTGGAAGGGATCCTTGTGC
Organism: Vidua macroura; assembly: GCF_024509145.1. Classification (NCBI taxonomy): domain Eukaryota; kingdom Metazoa; phylum Chordata; class Aves; order Passeriformes; family Viduidae; genus Vidua; species Vidua macroura. Next base: position 34,115,994 of record NC_071576.1, read on the forward strand.
CTTCTACAGCATTTAACTTCAAATGTCTCAAGAAAACAACAGATCAGAATAAATAGTTCATTAAATGCAGAGACATGCTGCTTCTGAGAGTTTTGAGAGGCTGACAGAGTATTGAGAGGACAGGCTGAGGTAAAAAAATCTTTCATTTCCTTTAATCAAGAAAAGTGAACATCTCAGCATGATTCTTGATATATTCCATTGGATACTCCTGCTTTTTATTTCATGTGCTCAGAAAAAGTTTAAAGTCTTTCCAGTGGCCGTGTCATGGATGCATGCAACTTCAGAAGCAGTTGGTTTCCTTATCTCTTCTAAATATATAAAATAAAATTTTCTATATGGTTTTGTTAAACTCTGAAATAGGATTTGTTTAGTCTGAACTTTCCTCCTACTCTGAAAAAAAAAAATAAAACCAAAACTAACAAACAACAAAAAAACACAAAAAAAAAAAAACCACCAGAGGAACAAAATATGAAGGGAATGGATTAATGAAGAAAAATTTAAAGATGTGGGAGGGTAATTTTTACCACCTACCAAATTTTGGTCTTCAGAAAGTGGGGGTTAACAGAAGTGCTGATGGGATCATCTGAATCCTCTATTTTTATTCAATGCTTGAATATTACTCCTGGCAAGAAAAGCAGTATTACATGCACATAGTATTAAGGGGCTTTCATTTCTTGGCTGTGGTTGCTAGCAGGAAAATCAGCTGTTTTAGGAAAAACCTCAAGAGTTGTCTGGTCCAATTCATCGTAGCTCCTTGGGTTAGAATGCAAAAGATGGAAACTAGTATGAGTTTCATTGCAGAGGGAAGCAGGAGGGGTGCTAAATGGCATTTGTTCTTCAGGAGAAACTAGTTGTGAACTACAGTCCAGGTTTTGACTCATCACCATCCTGGTGTTCCTTGAGGACTGCTGCCCGCTAGGCTGAAGATACAGATTTCTCTGTCTCTTCCTATTTTCACTCAGTCCTTTCCTTTTTATTTGCTAGAGGCAATCATTTGGGAAGAGTCTGAGTTTTTCCCTAGTATTACAGGAAAAGTCCTGACAGTGGGATAGAAGAAAGTTTATCGCCTTGTCCCAATTCCTTTCCTGCTTTCTGTCCCTTTTGAATCCTACACTGGTTCCCAGAGCAGCTGAGGAACTATTTTTTTAGAATATGTGGAATGTTTTTCATCTGTGCGACCCATGTCTGCCATTGCTTCTCCAGCCCTTATGTTTAACTGAAGTACCACAAGTAGTTCATGCTGCCTGTTCATGCTGCCAGCTAATAATGATTCTGCAGTGGGGATGGCAGAGCAAGAAGTACATTTGCTGTGGAACTGTAGCAAACTTCAGCCTGAGCTGTTAACTGCAAATACTGCTGGAATAGCTGGTGTGTGGTGTGTAAAGCTGTGGGTATGCTGACATGGATGGTAAGGAATAAACAAGTGGTGGGGCAAGGTAGGAAACTGTAGATTGTTTAGTCTTCAGCTTTTGTGGTCAAATCTGTCAAGGCTCTTCTAAACCTGGGAATCTGTGTCTAGATGAGGACTGCTGAAACACTGCTGGTAACAAACTGCCAATAGTCAGGAGTGAATATGGTACTAAAGGCACTTGAGCAGCAAGCTCAGAAATGTTTGTACCTTTGTGAAAGTAATTGGAAGAGGATTATGGCATTGTCACAAGAGGTTGTATACCTGCTTATCTGTGTGTGCTCGTCTGCATATAAAAACACATTTTTCTTTTAATGAACTGAAACCTCTGGGGAGCGTTCATCTTCCCTTGCAAACAGGAATTCCTGAGGCTCTGCTTCTGCTAAGTGTTGCATTGGAGTTGGAGGACTGCTTCCAGATGTTGTTAAAGGGATTTGAAGGTAACCCCTTAGGTGTGGGGCTGCATGACTTACAGGATGTGCTAGGTGGATTGGGCTGGAGCAGGCTTGTTGCTAAACTGTTGAAGAATAAAATAAGCTTTTGGCCCAGCCTACTACAGTGATCCTTTTGTTATGGAATGGGGAGGGGAATTTCTGGATTTCTTGTACTGAGAACACTGCCTAATCTCAAGAGGTTGTTGGGATGCTCCCTCATTGCTTGTGTACTTTGGCACGGCTGGTGCTGGATGGAGATACCTCCTGTGTTTCTTCTCTATAGGTCCAATGCTGTGAATGCAAAAATAAGTGTGCTTATCCACCTGCTACAGTAAGAAGCGTTTCAGTGGGAGCAGAAGCCAAAGAATTGAACAGTAGGGTAGCAAAAGAGCAACTTGAAATCCTGTGGACTCAGCATTTTAGGTCTAGCCAGTCATCTTAATTCAATTGGAAAAATATTTATTGTTCAAAAGTAAAAAAATACCATTGCTGCTGCTTTTGAGATACATCTTTTACTTTGTCAGTAAAGGGAAATATATGTCTTACTTGAAAAATGTTGCCTTGCTGTAGAGTGAGATAAGCACCTCTGGTGGATGTTGTCTTGAGTTTTCAGCCCACAGACAGGGAAGAAACATAGTGAGCTTTGACACATGCAGAGTCATAATTAGAAAGTCGAATGCTGCTGCTGCATTAATGGCTAGAAAGAATGTTTTCTATGTCCTGAGAAAAAGACCAACGTGGTGTGTAAAGAATTTTGTGTCTGACATATCCTTAGACACTGATAAAACTGTCCAGAAAGAAAATATAAATTTTTCTGTGCTCTTACCAATGCTGTAAGGCAAATGGAGATTTGTAGGAAGGTGGTAGAAGAGATTGAACATGAATGAGGATCAGTAGAGAATAAGATTCTAGGAAGGAGAGGAGGGGAATGGGAGTGCAGCAAAACAGGATGGTGACTGCTTCCAGAGATGGAGTTGTGAAAAAGATCCTAGTGGTTTATAAAGCAAATTAGTGGCTTGGTGGTTAAGTAGTGCAAATCCTAAAAGAAGGTAGTGTTTTATTTATGCAAGTAGATTAGAACAGTTGAGAATAGTATGACCTTGGGAGGGAGAACTCTAGTAGTAAAATATATGTGTGTTTACTTTTTAAGGGTTAGGTAAATATCTTAATGCAGGAGGATGCCTCTGCAACATCAGGGTTTTGAAGCTTTTCTGTAGGCAACAAGACTGACTTGTGAGACACTGATGAAGAGTTTAAGAATTAAAGGTTACGAAGTGTGTGTGCCCTCCAGGGACTGAAGTGCAGAAATCTGAGCCAGAAGCAGATCAAGGTGAAGACACCAGTTACTGGAGCACCAGCTATGCCTATCTATAAAAGCTCGAACATCATTAATGGTGATCTGGGGTTGAGAAATTGTGAAAGATCATATAGCAGTTTTCTGTGAAAGATGATGTAGGGAGGATTTTCAAGTAGAAGTTGCTGCCATATTTTGAGTAGTATCTGACTTTCTCAAAGTTATGCTTTTCTTAGTTTGTGTTCACTTTAATATTTAAAAGCTGCTTTGCTCTTCCCCCTATCCTGCATTTGTTTGGCTGCTTCACCCCTATAGAGGAACCCTTTTTGTAAAGAAGATAAACCTATTAAAGCTGCCCAACTCTAAATCCTTGTCAACACTCCTTGCTGATGATGATCCCTTCCAGGTGGTATCTGTATGTCACTGTAAGTGTGGAATGAAATTATGTTAGAGTGGATAAGTGACTTCTAGTGCTGCCTTTATTCTGGACCACCAGCATGCTGGAGATTTAACATCCAGGAGACTTAGCTGATGCTGCAGAGGCCTTTAGGAATGTGCTTTCTGGTCTGTCAAACAAAACTCAGAGCTGTTGATACATCTCTGTCATGGCAGGAGAGAAATGTGGGTTTCTAACAGTTTACTTGTGCCCATTCCTCTTGTAACTTCAGAGCAGCTATCTTTGAAACTCAGAGCCCTGGGGATGCCCTGCTCTGTAACCAGTCTCCAGTAGTTCAAGTTTTGGGCCTGCTGGTGTGCTTTTGAAAAGGAGCCGTACTGTACGAGTTGTGCTGAGCCATGCTTTGTGCTGCAGCACATCTTCTCTTTTGCACAGACAAAGTGTGTAAAGTATCTGTAATGTTCTGTATTATCCTGAAGCTAGTACTTCCCTTCTGTCCCTGGTTTTGCTTTCCCTAGCAGAAGTAACAGTTGAATGCGCCTGAAGGACAACCTTCAGGTTTCATTTTAAACACTTTCTTTGCTGTAAATGACTTGGGTTGTAAGATACTAAGAAAAGGTAAAAGGTTTATAATTTGCCTGTTTAGGTTCAGCTGTCACCTTTTCTCAAAGGAGGAAATTGCTAATTTTTCATATGTAAGCTGAGAAATTTGAATATAATCACAAGCTGCAATGAGTATACCTTTAAGAGCAAGTCTTAGTGAAGTCCACGAAGGTGGCAAGTTTGTTTTTTCACATTTTATTCTTTTAGTCCTCCAGTTCTTTGCCTTTCCCAGCAAACTAGTCTTGCTGCAAATGTTAATGCCATTAGCCCAAAGCAGGGTTGACCTTCGAGCCTTCTCACTTTGAATCTCTTTATTTGCATTTACTTCTCAAATATTTAAATGTTATCTTCAAGTTGACAGTTAATGCTTTGATGGTGACTGTTTCCTCCATGGCATTTAGTAAGCTGAACTCCACTTTTGGAACAGTTGAGGGGAGATGTACAATGCTGGGAGAGCTGAGTTCTCTGTTGGAACAGGACCCTCGTAAATTTTTGTCGCTGGAGCGTAATGAAACACATAGAGGCAGATGACAAGACTGGCAATGCAGGCCCTGTTAGTGCACTTATGCTGTGTGGGAGAGGAGTGTGCAGTGGTGCCCAGATCGCTGTCTGCTGGCGTAAGGCCATGCCTCTGCTGGGCAACCACACTGGAACTGCAGTGTGAGTGCTGTGCTGGAAGAGATTAGCTCCTGTGAGAAGTTCTGCCTCCTTGCCTCCTCTTAGCATCCTGGAGAAATGACTGCCTCTTGGCACATGGCTCCAGCTGTAGAGGCTCCTCAGGGCTGGAGCACCTTTACAGAGAACTGGATTTTTTTTTTGTTGTTGGTTTTTTGGGTTTGTTTGTTTGTTGTTGTATATTTTTCCTGTCAGTATTGCCTTGGTCATGTCTGGTCCCACTTTAACCAGATCTTTCCAGTCATGAGTTGGTCCTATGTATGAGTTGAGTCCTTGGGCAGGCAGTGGTATGACTGCATGGGGAAAAGGAACATTGCAGACTGTTATCTGGGACACAGGTAGGGCTGCTTTTAGCATCCTTGATTCTTGCTGGTAGTAAAACAAAGAGGAATTGGTATAAGCTGCTAACTAGGGGTGTTGTGAAGAGATTCATTCTCTGACTACAGTCAAGGTGAGTGAATTCATAGCTATTTTACTGCATACCTCTGGCCAGTTGTCTGAGGCAGGTCAGAAGTATTTCATGCTTGGCTGCATTGGCTGCCATGGAGGGATTTGAGAGGATGAAAATTAATGTCTGTTCTACATCCTCTGACAGCAGGAAAGCATCTTATCATTAAGTCTGTTTCCATCCTCTCAACTCTTGACTTAATTAGTTACTTCAGATGGAGGAAATTTTTCTCCTGACTTTTGTTAATAGCACCAAGGGAGGATGCCTGCAGAATCTGAGCTTTTGTGGTTTTATTTCTAAAAAGCTGACACTGAACCCAGGGTTTCAAAGCTACTTGCCAGCATGCACTGTGCACAAATTAAACCAAACACATCTCTCTTTCCAGAGGGTCTGTCACCTTTCTTCTTTCTGTGGTAGTAGAGGCTGGCTTCCTCATTAAATGCAGATATTTCTCTCTAGGTAAGAGTTAAAACACCTAAGCAGGAGTGGGATGAGGGGCTCTTACATATTATTTCATAGACTCATGGGATATGCTGAGTTGGAAGGCATTCCTCAGGAGCATTAAGTCCAACTCCTGGCCCTGCTCAGAACACCGCAAGAATCACACAATGCGCCTGAGAGCACTGTCCAAATGCTTCTTGTATTCTCTCAGGCTTAGTACTGTGACCACTTCACTGAGGAGCCTGTTCCAGTGACCAAACACCCTCTTGAAAAACTTTTTCCTGATATCCAATCTAAACCTCCCCTGACACAACTTCATGTCATTTTCTCAAGTCCTGTCACTGGTGACAAGAGTGCAGAGATTGGTGCCTGCACCTCCATTTCCCCTCGTGAGGATGCTGAAGACCGCAATGAGGTCTCCCCTCAGTCTCCTCCAGGCTGAACAGACCAAGTGACCTCAGCTGCTCCTCACGTGGCTTCCCCTCCAGACCCTTCAGCATCCTCGTGGCCCCTCTTTGGACACTCTCTAATAGCTTAATACCTTTTTTAAATTGTGGTGCCCAAAACTGCATACAGGACTGGAGGTGAGGCCACAGCAGTGCAGAGCAGGACAATTGCCTGCTTTGACTGTGGGGTTAGGGTAGCTTCACCCACTGTCATGGTGAAGTGGGAGTTGCTGTAAATGCAGCAGTGTTTGTGAATGGCAAATGTTTCAGTCTGTAGTTTGCTTTTCCAGTTAACCTGTATTCCACTTGGTGTGCAGCTTGGCTTGATTTACTTCTCAGGCATTGTGGTGATGATCTCTTTTTTCATATAGTGTGAGATGGTAGGAAATGGCAAGTTACAGGAAACACTTTTGCAGTAAATCCTGTAGTATTTACAACAGAATCATCGCTTGAAGTTGGTTTTCCCTGACTGGTATCAGATGTAATGAAAACTGAATTGAAAACAAAACTAGAAAGCCCTCTGGTAACCATCTGTCAATTGTTAAATATCATGTGATGGCAAGATGAAACTTGTGGTGCCTGGTGTGGTCTCCAATCTCATCACAGCAAATAGTTCCAGTTGCTTTTGCCAGGGAAGTTGACTGTTCCCTGTCCGTTTGGAGTAGCTTTCTCCGTGGGAAGGATTTCTTCCCAAGACTGAGCTGGTTCCCCAGGTGGAAGGATAGATGTGTTTATGCTGATTAGTTTCTTTGAGCCGTGCTCTCCTACACTGGTATGCGCTGTGCCCATTTTAATGACCAGCTGTAATGATTTTTACTGTTGTGCAGTTGTTTAGCAGTAGCAAGACAGCAGTCGGGGACCTTTTGCTTTGTATTGTTTCAAGTGTTCCCCGAGCCCATCTTTGTCCTGGCATCAGAGAGCACAAGGCTGCAGCACACGGCTGCTGCGCCCCCGGCCCGCACGCATCAATTCATCAGCTTGATCTTTGCACCCCTGCTCCTCGGGAGGGTCGGATGGCAGCTGCAGCTCCTGTCAAGCATGATGCCGGGCAGGGAGCTTTGGGGAGGAGAGTTACAAAAGGCTCAGTTTAAATCATCTGTGTAAGGCCGCAGCAGAAGCTCTGTCACTCGGGCCCCACGCTTGTCTTCTGGGGCTACGCTTGTAATGACATTAGCATCTCAAAAAGGGGATTACCACAACTCATGGGTTCTGAGGGGAGAGTATTTTTGCTGTTGCTTGAAAAGCTGCTTTCTGGCTACCTCGGTCAATTTTCCCCCCTCTCTCCCCCGTAGATCCTGAATAGTTTATGAAGGTATACATGCCATGTTAAAAGTGGGTTGTTGTTGTTGCAAGGAAGCTGGTTGTTTATTGGCCTAAATGTGGGCTGGCAGATATGAGGTTGTTTCTGATAGCATTCTTTCTTACTGATTTGGAGTGACTGCCTGATTTCCTGATGGAAAAGGTAAAGGGTCTGTGTTGTGATCATAGCTGTATGCTAGAGAATTATCCTGTAGTCATGCTTACAGAAAGAAGTTACATTATATTAGTTTGTTGTGTGTATTTCAACCAAAGAAAATGGGCAGCACATGCATCCTATTCATTGTCTGCCTTCCACTCATCTTCTGTCACAAAAAACCCTTCCTTGCACCCAGGCACAGGATTTCAGGGTGGTTCCTTGGGAAATGACTGTATTTTTATAAGGTCTTGTTTAGCAACAAAAAATATTTTGTGAAACTTAACCCCTGACTCTTGCAATTTGGTTGCATTACCCTCACCTCTGATCAATATTCAGCTGATTGTTTTTCACTAAGTTCACTTACCCTTTGTGATGTTACATGTGCTGGAAACTTGCATTAAGGCTCTCAAAATGCTGGACTCTGGTGGAAAATCCATGTGGTTGCTACTTCCTCTCCAATTCCATTAGCTATAGAAATGACAGGTCGGGCCAGACAGATTGGTTGACTGGTCCCTGGGGAAGAGAACAAAGAATTGCCTTCTTTGCCTGCCAGAGTGAGGCAGGACTGCTTTGTACAACCTCTCCAAACTCTCCCTAAAATTATTAGCTGGCCCACAGTGTCCAAAACAGAAACCCCTTACCTTGACTGAGCTGGCTTGGAGGGCGTGCAGCAGGAAATGCTGGTGGTTGCCTGGAGCTTTGTCTGGAGCAGTAGTGCTAGTGCTGTGTGTCTTGTACTGTTGAATAGGCAGGGAAAGGTGTGTATTGAAAGAGACATTGTTATATTTGTAAGCTGAAGTGTTCACAGGCCTTAATCTTTGTGTGTGCCCATAAGGACTTGTCTTGCATGTTCACATAGGATGTAGCTCAGCAAGTGGCTCTGCAAGGCAGAGCTGGTGTGTCGTGGGTGTCCCTTGCTCTGGGTGCCGCTGGGAGGGGAGCCTTCTCCAATGACTCATGGCTCCTGCACAGCTGTGGCTCTTCTGAGGGAGATGGCAGGCCTGAGCCTGAGATAAGCTGTCCTTCTGGGAACCAGGGAGGAGCAGAAGTTGTTTCCTCTGTAAACACAGTACAGGGTATTTGGTGTGCTGAGAAAATGAGGCATTTAACTTATCTGTGTGAAAACAGGAACTGTGGAAGGCCTTGCAGTAGCGTGGTGGCTGCTGACAATGTGTGTGTGCTTATTCAGTGTATTTCGAGCTCTGCCCATCTCCAGGCATGTTCTAATCTGCATATTTCCATGGAGGGCACTTCTGTCTATAAACTTCAACAAGGATGGAGTTTCTTAAACATTAGGTGTTCATTTGAACGCGCACAGAGGAAAGGTGGAGCTTCTGGGTGCCGTGTGCTGGACAGAAAGCTGTGATCGTTCTGTCTCGTCCTCTCCTTTTTCCTGTTTCTGCAGATGCAGCAGCACACACAGCTATGCAAAGCGACCGGCTGTCTCCTTGGGAAGTTAGTCACTGAGTTGCTGTACTACCAGCTCTAGTTGTACAGGCTTTTGAATTTACAGTTCAGCTTAGCTCCTGTGCACCTATGTGTGTCTGGTTTTGGGATGTGTGAGTTTCTGCATCCTCTTTTCAAAACTCCTTTTCTGGTAATGATGGTAGAAATTAAATATTCTGTATCGTGGTGGAAGCAGGCTGCAGAAAAAGGAAAACTGTAAATCTGAATACTGTGAACTAAAAACCTAAGAACTAAAGAATGCAAGAAGCAACAAACAGCCTTGTTTCTGAGAGTCTGATGAAGTTTGAGGTTTACTGTGGGGAAAACCCTTTTATTCTTTCTGATTTCAGGGCAATTACTGTTTTAAGGTTTGCAAAAGAAAGATAAGGACAGCAAAAACCCGAATGAATAGGCACTGGTCATAATATTTTGTGAGTTAAGAGCATTTATAATTATTATGGAGTAAGAGGAGGGGGAAAAGCATGAAGGAGAAAGTAGTTTTATTTCCCTCGCTCCCTGTTTGGATTAATGAATTTAATTACTTGGAAATAGCTAGTAGCAAACTTGTGGCTTTTTTCAAACATACTTCTTACAAGACTGCAAATTTTAATAGAAGAAGCAATTCAGTAAAAATAATTGAAGACATGAGACCTTAACCACTATATCCCTCATTGCAAGTGCTTTGTGTCAGATGTTGAGAACTGGATTAATTTGCCTCTGATGTATTGAGAGGGAGAAACCAGGGCAATATATGATGCAATTCTAAATGCAGGGAAGCAAGTGAGATACTGATTTTCAAATAGATCCTTGTAATAATAAAGTTGTTCTTTCTTTTGTTCCTGTCAGCAAAAAAATAGAGACAAATATGGAGAGGAAATGGCTATATGAAGTAATGGGATTCTGTGTAACAAGCAGCAAGAGTGCATGAGGTAGGAGAAAGGAGATGGGGCAGATTGCCAGGAAAGGGTCTCAGTATAATAATTAAAACATGTGTCATAAATTTCTCACTTCTTAATGGTATAGTTTAGATTCCACTAAATTGTTTGTTCTTTTGTCAGCTTGAACAGGTCTTTATAAAGAGATATAGCAACTAAGCAAGTAAATAGCAAAGAAAAACAGTAGTGCATCTTCTTTAAATTAGGAAGATACCTAGTGGGATGTCTCTGAGGCTCTGATGTCAGGTACATTACCATCAAATGAAATTTTCCAAAGTGCTTGTGTCCCACTGGTAGTCAGTTGGGAGAGGATGTCTCAAATCATGCAAACACTGCTGAAAATTTTGCTCAGTGTGTTTAACAATCTGAAAGAGTGATTTGGTATTCTGTTGCTTAAATTTGTAGGCAGTACATTACTGAAGGAGAGCTGCAAAATTCCCATTACAACTGAGTAACATGAGATTAACAGAGCAACTAAGTAACATTTGGAAATCCATGAACAGACACTGAAGCTGGCTTTCTCCAAAGGTTGCTTGACCATAAGCAGACTGAGGAAGCATCTGAAAGAAGGCTTAAATCCATCTCCTTAAACAATTTGCAGTGATGGCAGTCTGTTTTGAGTTGTTTCAGGAAGGCAGTGTAGTACTGTATGCCTTTTCCTCTTGGTGTCTATGTATCCCCAGACAATACCATCTGCACCTATTGCAAAACCATCCTTGTTGTTCCTCTTGTTCCTCTCAGCCACTGCAGCCCTGGAGATCTCCTTTACTGCAGTATGGCCCTGCCTGTGCAGGCATTTTGCACCTCTAGGCAGAAACTCGCTATGGTCTTGTTGCTCAAGAGGCTTGTCATGTTATGTTCCCATTGCCATGAGCCTTGCTTTTGACCACTTTTACTGAGGAGAGCAAGTCACTTGTTATGTCCAAATTTTCTATCTGCAGCCACATAACCTCCTGTCAGAATGGACTGTTATGGAAAAAACTACTTTTCTGGGAGCTTTTTCCGGAGTCTAGACTGGAAATCTGTTGCCAGTACATGTGCTAGACTGGGATTAGAAGTTTCCAAGCAGTGGTCTTTGGAACACATAACATTAGCCCATGTAGTTTTGCCTGCTGCATGATGACAGCTTCTTACTTTTCAAGCTGCTCTAATTGTGTTAAAATAAAGCCTTGAATGTTACTTTGCTTTTCAGTGCAAGCAATTTCTGTACTTGGCAGAGGTATGTGCCCTTGAATAAGAAAGTATGTGGTCACAAACTGCCTCTGGAACAGAGAAATGCTCTTGTTGGAGTGTGTTCTACACACTACTGCAGTAACTTTCATTGTGATGAGGAGTTTTAAAAGACCAGTAAGAGATAACTTCAGAAAGCACAGCTATTAAGAGGAAAACACAGGTGCAGTTGGAGTCTAGGCCTGGTAGGGTAGTTGTTCCAGGGTAGTGTGGGATCAATGCCTTACCAGAGCAGCAGAAGAGATATTGTGATTTGGTTTCTGTTTACGCTGTGAGCTAAAGAGTGAATGTCAGCTGTCTGGTTGTGTCTTCTCCCCTGAGAATGAGTGACGGTGACAGCTTTGATGTGCAATAACTAGGTTGCTGTGATTTGTGTTTACGGTTTTAAGTTTGGGTGCTTGTGGGGGCAGGGCTATGAAAGTAGAACATGGCATTTGATATAAGCAGACATCTCTACCCTACTTTCTGATAAAGCCATATAGACTGGGAGGAAAAATGGGGGAGAAAAAGGTCCAGTGTCATAATCCAGGACTTCTCCCAGTGCTTGGGAGACTTCTGCTTTCTTTGTCCTCAGACAAGATACCAAAAAAAAAAGCATTGAAAAGAGAAGTCAGTCTATCTTTTGAGGAACATACTAGTTTTCTAGACATTAAATACTCTTTCTGTTTTTTGGGAAATCATTTTGACTTCTGGTGGGAGTTCACACAGTAAAATAGTGTTTAGCCACAAAATAGCTTTTGCACAATTGCAGCATTATGTTAAGAACTGAGAATCTGTTTTGAGGTTTGTTGCTGGGTGACTATGAGAGACTGAAAATATATATCTTGCCAGTGCTAATTCTTGAACATGTATTTTAGAAATAGTGATTTGGAAATGCCTGGATCCTAGGTAAAAAGATCTACGTAATCCAGAGGTTTTGGAAAAGGCTTTTCCTACATTGGTACTAATATATCCCTTGTGAGATTTTAGAAGGCTCTTGTGTGCATGCAAGTGGTATTAGCTGGAGGATGTGTTGTCAAACTCCAGTTGAGTGCTCCAATCAGTAAGCAGTGATTTGGGAGGACACAAGAATTCTTAAGATTAGATGGGACTATTAAATATTTCATTAACACCCTCATGAATGAAAGATACAGATGATTTATAAGGAAGTCCATTTGGGAAGTAGGTACTTTTAACACTTCTCCCTTCTTTCCCAAACTTGAACTATGTTCAACAGAGGCTAAGGCATCTCTTAGGAACATTGTCATCTGCTCTCCATGTCAGCTGCCAGAATGTAGCTGTTTTTGTGAGTAGCACCCTCAATACTAAGTGTGGCTAAAGTAGCCTTTTCTAAGAAGTTAACAGAAAAGGCAGGGGTGGACAAGGGGCAGAATAAAGGATGGTGCTGCAGACTGTCTAACACGATATGAGCGCTGTGAAATTGAGCACAACAGTCTTTGGACAGTCTTTGACTATAATTGGCAAGAGGAAGAAGGTTCTGACAGTGTCTGTGGGATCTGTCTGGTAAGAAAGAGTAATTCCTGTGTGCTGAGCAAATCTTATGGAGGTGGAGGAGGTTGGAAGAATAGAAAATTACCAGAAGTTTGAAAGAAGTGGCTGTGGCATCTTTGTATTGCCTTTTGTCCTGGTAGCTCCCTGCTGCCTGCTGAACATGGTTCTGCAATGCCTGTTACCCTACTACTAAAACAGTGGGTTTTGTCTTGTTTCCTTCCCCTAATAATTTCAAATATCATTTTCCCCAATCATATGGAGGAGATGGGGAAACAAATGAACAAACCCAGGAAAGGTCTGGGTAAAGGAGTTCTGTCTTTAGTATCAGAATGACCTTGTAATACCTGCTGCTGGTGTGTTAGGCTTCCTAGACGGTATGTGTTCAAGACCCCATGTGTTCAGTAAACTTAGCCCAAGTGCTCAGGTTTGGGTTTGGAGCTCTCAGATTGCTCTATACATTGTTTCCCTGTAATACTTATTCTTCCTGATTAAATGCATGTGCTGTTCTGTGAAATTTTCTATATTGGTATGAAAAAGAAATCAGTTACAGAACAGTAACTGATTTAGAAAATGGACTCCTGTTTTTTCTCTGCAACTGTATTTTATACTCTGGATGTTCATTTATCAGCTTCAAATAACTTCCCTCCATGCTGTTTTTCCCACTAGTTCCCAGGCATGTTATTTAAGCATTCTCAAGGAGTCTGCATACACAGCCAGGAGAGTTCCCAAGTCTGTCTCTGTCTGGGGGGCAGCAGTTTTGCTATTTTTAGCACAATTTCTTCAAATCTTCCATTTCCTTTGTGTGAGAAACTTTTACTAATTGTAAAGAGGTTGAACCGTATAGTAAATGGATCTCAAATTTGCATGGGAATCTTCCACTTCATTACCAAGAAACCTGTCAGCATTGTCTGGGCATTTTTGCCAAACCCTGTGCTAGACTGAGCTACTCCGAGCAGCTGCAGGGACATTAGAGTGTAGCCTGACACAGACGTTCTACAGCTCAGAAAGAGTTGTTGTAGGGACACACTGCCTGTGCACTCTTTATTTTCACTGTCTGGGGTCTTCATTTTTGTCTGCTGGTGAACTTCACCTGGCCAAAACTCTTGGTGGTTTATTGCCTCTCTACTGAATTACAGTCCAGAAGATGTAATGAGAGAAATTACATCATCTGCTGCAGGGAGAAAGAAAAACTGCATTAACTAGTGAATATTTAAATGAGGAAGAAAGACTCCTTAGTTCAGGAACTGAATTAACATGGGAACTGTTCAGATATAGACCTAGTGACTGAGAGTGGTCTGAAGTCAGTGGCCTGGCTTAAACCTCAGCTTCCGTTCTGGAAAGGTGCAGGGCTCCTGAAGACCCCGTGCCTTGTCTGCCAGCCTTGTGTGGGTGGCTGGTGCCTCAGAACTAACTGAGCCCCAATTAAGCCCTCTCTTTAGGGAGTCCTGTGTAGGAAGCGCTTTCTTCAGCTCCCTGGAAAAGTGACCTGGGAAAATGCATGAGGATATGGGTTGCCTTATATGTGGAGAGATCTTGTGTTCTTCTTGAAAATGTGAGATGATCTGCTTGTGAGGTGCATCCTCACAGAAGTGGGGCTTGCTGAGTCAGTGCCCAGGGCCTGGATGTGGCTGATGTCAACACTGATTGGCAGAAACCTGGTGAGGACTGGGAAGGTGTAAGGCAGGTTCAGCAACTGGTTCTGTAGAGAGAGCGAGCATAACCTCTGCCCTCCCCTCTTGTGGGCTGGGGATTGTTTTGCTAGGTTCAGGGAGTATTAGATGGGAGCACTGATACTGGGGAAGAGCTGGGATTTGGATACTTGCTTCCTACCATGTATGTTCATGTGATGATGTGGGAGGCAGATCTGGGTCTAGCTGTGTGAGGGTGAGGACTCTCCAGGGTGTTCTCAGCATTCCTCTGAGCTCAGGCCTCAGCTCTGAGGAAGCTGAGAGTGCTCATGAATTTTTCTCTTTTGTGCTCAGCAGAGCACTTCCTGTGGCACTCAGGCATGCTGCAACAGCTTCCTCTACTGCATTCTTCCCTGGAGAGCATCTGAAATACGCTTTTCTTTTCTGTGTAAGAACTTGAAACTGCTTTGTTCTTGCATGATTTGGGAAAGATTATGTTGTTTTTAGCTGACAGGCTATAACTTCTCCCACTGTCTTGGTTGCTCTTGCTTACTGTTTCCCTTCCAAAGCCCGAGTTAGGTGGTGGTTGTGAAAGCTGTCTGCTAGATCAGTGTCTGTACATATATATGCTGTGTTAACCTAGGTAGTGGAACAGATTTTATGCTCTAGGGAATCATGAACCTATAAATAAATAAATCCTTTAAGTAATTATTTTGTGGGGTTTTTTTGAGTAATCTGGCTTTCCCACCTCATCCTCTTTTTCAGAGGATCACAGAACTAAGCTATTATAATGATGTCTTGCAGCATAAAATCAGCTTTTCATTCTCATAGGTCTCTCTGTGATAAGATGGTTTTGCAGCTCTTGAAATCAAGTTTGAAATGTTGTCCTGTTGGATTTGACAATTTAGACAAAAAGGAACAAGTAGCAATGTAGTGGATACTATTATTATCTATTAACCTTGCAGATGTAATAATAACATTAAACATTGCTGAAACCTGCAAAAACTCTCCTCACAATTAAATGCATAAAAAAAAACCCCAAATCCTACACCCAACCCAAAGAAAAACAAAACACACCTTGCAAACCCCATCTGACCACACTGTCTCTTTTATGGAGCTAGGTAGTTGAAACAGGAGTTAAAACTATTGTCTGATGTGAGGGAATGCTGAGAGCTGAGCAGGAATTTACTCATGCATGTTTGGTGGAAGATAGCTGTGATGAGGAGCAGTAAGATTTGAGATAGGAGGAGAAAAATCTGTAAGAAGCTCAGGAGGGACTTGAAATATCTCCAACTTGATGCTGTAAATGCTGTGTGGAAGACAACAAACAAAATGGTCCCATGCTGTTTTGGTTTTTGTGGTAGTCAAGGAAACAGGGTTTGGAACAGCATCTGAAAATGAGCTGAATTGTCTGGAAGAAACTGGCCTGCCATAATCTCTCCTTTTCAACAAGGTACTGTCCTAGACCTCAAGTTCTGGCTGGTAGGAAATTTTAACAGTATCTATCAGACTTGGCCTGTTGAAGTCAAGAATGGTCCAGGTAAAATGCAGTCACAAAGGTGTGATTCTTGGTGCTTTATGGAATCAAAATTAAATTAAGCATTTTCTCGCTGTTGTTATCCTGTTAAATGTACATTGCCCTGAGAAATACTGCTGGTTTAGCAAGAACTGCTCTGACAGGACTAATGATGCTGTATAGATAAGATGTAGCTGAAGGAAGCCACTTGAGAATGCTGTGCAAATAAGTGCCTCAGAACAATAAATGAAACTTAATGAAATGTCACAAACAATATTAAAAAAAAAAACAGCTGGCATGCAAGAAGCAGAAGAAGAGAGGGTAGCACTGCAAGATCGAGTGGGAAGTGTCCCAGCCCATTGCAGGGGGTTTGGAACTAGGTGATCTTCAGGGTCCCTTTCAACCCAAACCTTCCTATGAAAAGCAACCCCATAATAAAGCATTAGGAGAATCTTTGTTTTGTTTTGTGGCTTTAACTTGGCTTTTTAATTGTTACAGAACAAAGAACCTCTCTAGGTTGCCAGGGAATATAAACAAGAAGCAAAGAATATGTAGTCTTGTATTTCTTATTGCTTAAAAGCAGTGAATTGCAGAGCAACAAAATTGAAGTTTAGTCCTTGAGGAGACCTGATTTATTTCCTAAAGATTTTGTTTTTGAAAATGGTAACACTATAGGGTTTGGGGTTGTATGTTTTATAATTTCTTCTTATGTCAAATGGACAGATGGTATTTCATCTTTTCCTACATTTTTATCAGCCATCAAGGGCTACAAATGAGTTCTATCTTGGCAGTTGCTACTTCTGACCTTTTTTTTTTAATTATTATTACATGCATTTTCAGCTGGATATTTTGCCATGCCTGTGCTTTGATTCCAGTGGCTATAGTGAAAGTGTCAAAGGACAAGTAATTTCAAAGGGTGAGAACTCCTTTTACACATCATCTCTGAACACTTCTTTTGCCAGCTGTGGAAGGAGCTTGTTTTTTGAACAGTTTCCCAATCCTGGCTTGTTTCAGTTCAGCTGTGTTTACCCTGTGAGTATTTGGGATGAGAAGCTACAAAGAAAGGAAGAATTCACGTTTGCTGCTAGGAATGCTTTTGACAGTTGCTATTTCATATCCATTGATTTGCATAGAGCTGTTGGTAGGGACTGGGAAAATGGACATGAAAAAACAAACACTTTGAAATAAGTACATCTGTATAGCAAGACAGTCTTCTCAAAGAAGGTGGCTGATAATCTGAATTTTCTATACAGTGCATTTGTATGCATAATACCAAGTTACTATTTTCTTTCCATGTACCATTTGATCCCCAGCAGACTCTGAGTTGGTGGAATGTGTGGGACTTTGCCTGTTCTGTCAGAGCTGATCATGTCTTCTGTGACTGGTAAATCAAAGTAGCAGCAGCATCCCACCAGACCTTGATGCCTCTTGCTAGTGATGCTCCAGTCACAAAGTAAGCTTACTGGTAGCTTCACTGGATTTCCTCCCTTCTTGCCAAAAAATACTCTTTAATTATTTGTATTGCCAATAAATAGAGATTACTTACTGAGTGGGTGTTAAATTTCAGTGCAGGTTATACAGGGTCTGACACCACCTTTCCTACCATCATCTCCCTAGCTCTTAAATTGCCGTGACACTGTTCAAGTGTTAGGCAATTTGGAGAGGTGTGTCACAGCTAACTTGTCTCAGTAGAAGAAACTTCTTACTTTTCTTTGAAGATGAGTTCTTCAGCTTCACTCTATCTTATCTTGAATTGTTAGAGTTTGGATTGAGTCTGTATCAGCTGTCCATTCAAGAAAGTGAAGCTCAGACTGACTGAACTTGCATAAGTGGGAGTCTGCAGGACTGGGGTGTCTGGGAAAGGTATGTTTGCCATGTGCAGTACTTCTGTTATTGTGCAGTCTGACTTCGAACAGGATGACTTGAGGAGTGTTCAGGTGGGTCTGGGGTTTTTCTTTTTTCTGTCATGCTGGACTCTGTAGAGAAGTTGTTTGTGATGCTGAGCTTCTCTAAAGCTGCTAGAAAAGATGACTTAATACTCACAGCTAAACTAACCACATCTAGACTGAAAATATGACTGTGCTCAAGAGAGGCTTTCCAGCGAGACAGGGATAATAAGTCTTTGCAGTTCTGCTCAGTCAGTAGTAAATTATCTGAGTGCTTGTTTTGACAAGTCCCGTGATACAGATGAGTCATTCTTAAAGGCTAAACAGATCTGCCCAGATATTGGATTCTGTTATGTTCAGTGGTCCTGAGCAGAGCCAAAAGCCAGAAGAGAAATAGCATGGCAGAATGAAAAAGTACTTTCCTGTGTGTGTTGGTGTATCAGATTGGAATTTCAGGATCACTGTCCTTAACCACCTTTCCCAGCAAATCTGTCAGTAGATGAACTGCATAGAAAAACTTCAGTAACCCAGGGCTCTGAGCTTTCCAGTTTGATTTCCACACAGATGAAGGTGGAACAACATTTAGTGCACAGCGCTCTCCTGTGCACAAGCCATTACTAGATCAGCCTTGGCCAAACTTCCAAATGAGTGCATTTTGGATAGGCTGAGTCAGAGGCGACAGCTGCTGCTGCTGAAAGGATGAGAAATGAATCAGTTGCAAAAGATTCATTAGTGAATGAAGGAGGCCTACCAGGGCAGAGCTTTAAAGTTGACTTGTCTAGTGTATCTAAACTCAAAAATTATTACTTCAGAGATTCCAATGTCCCCTTGGACTTTAGGACTGCCTCATGAACAGACTTATGACTGTGCATTGATCTTTGTCAACTGTCAGAGTAACCCGTAACAGAACTGGGATTAGGACGTGGGCATGAACTGGCCTCTAGGGTAAGGGGAAGCCAGTTGTTCTGGTGGTTGATGGTGTCTGCCTGAGTTTCACCTCATGGTGGACAGGGAGAAATGGATTCTTACTGCTGTTGGTGTTATCATGTGTCTTCCTGAGCTGGAGTGGCCATGCTAGAGTCTTCAACAGGGACATATTTTGGAAAACTCTCATAGCAAGAACTTCTAAGGCCTTATTGGGAAAAGGAACCTGATTGCTGTACTAGGCTGAAGTTTCAGGAGTGGAAGTTTTGTAGCCATATGGAAATTTATAAGCAAGTTAAGTTTCCTGAAGCACTGCTAAATTGAAGGCCTTATGCCACTTGCTAGTAGAGACAGGTTTTGCTCTGCTGTGTCTTTAGGGTATGTTTCCCTGGTGTGCTCACCTAGTGTCAATAGAGGGACTGTATTCATTTCAGTCAGGTCTTTACAGACCAGTCACCTGCATCCTAGCAAAACCTGGTGTGCTAAATCAGTATGAATATCATGTTATGCTGAAGAGCATAGTTCTGTTTTTCCCTATACTGTCTCATTGTTCTTACTGAACCGTGAGATGTTTTTCATTACACCAGAGCCCCATAGTGTGTGTCAGGCTTTTATCCTAAAAAAAAAAAATCCACCTTAGGGTATTACTATATACAAGCTGAAAACCCACTTAGGAACAGACAAGGAAACAGTGGGGGTATATGTGCAGGTTGCCCCTGAACTGAGAGGTTACCCCTGAACCCAAAAGCTACTGGCTTTTGGGTTCAAAAGCAGAATCTGGAACCTTTTGATTATACAAAGTGTTGTTACAGCACTTGCTTAATTTCCTTCTTGGAACATGTGAAAATAATTATAGGGTGGTTGGAAGAAGGTACAGGGAGGCTGGCAGCAGCCTTAGAAAACAAAAGCAAATGAAATGTGGCCACTTGGAAAGCTGCACTGTGCCCATGCACCCATGAACAAGTTTCTGTATTAAATTGGCTTTTTTGCAGCCACTGTACTGCTGACTCCAACTGCAGCCCAGATGCAAATTGTTTATGCTGTCCTGGCAGTATGGGATGTTGTAAAGTACTGGTCAGCTGCTCTTCATCTTTATGGGACATAAGTAAGCTTCATGAGCTTCCACACACATCACCAATAACTTTAATTTATTTTTGTGTGTGTGTGCAGCAGTAAGATTACCGTATCAGAACATCTTAAAAGCACTTCTGCAGTTGTTCCCGGTTTGCTTCCTCCTCCTTTAATGTTTCCGGAATTCATTTATCATCCTGGCTTTGTTTAGAAGCACCAGGTTTTTGTCTTATGATTTGGTGTTATCCTGATGTCCAGAATGCCTGGCACGGATGAGAGCCCTGCTGCGGCCAGCCCTGTGCAAACATAACACAGAAAAACTGAAAGTTTTTCAGAAAGTCTGAAAAACTTGGCAATGTTAGTCTCGGAGCCTGTCAGGCTGACTCACTCAGGAATGTATCTGAGGGGACCATATTACAGGTGGGCTTCATACAGGGGAAATAATACAGTTGTCACAGTGAGTAGCACTCTTCTAGGGAGGCAGATGTGCTGCTGGAGTGCAGTTGTGTTTGGTTGCTGCTTTCCATCGCAGAAATCTTCCTTTCACAGATGTGGTTTTTATTAGACCTGGAATTTGCATCTTGGTTTTCCAACTGCCTAGCATACAGCAAAGTCTGTCCTGTTTTGAAGGGGGAAAGGAACTTGAAAGATACAACATTTAGTTTTCTGCCAAAATATCAGTGACACTGGGAGTTCTTTAACTGAAGCAAGGCTTTCTAAGGGGCAGAGATAAGTATGTTTTATATCCAGACAATCTGTAGCACTGTAGAAGCACCAGTGGCAGCTTCATATAGCCTAAACATTTTGACTCTTGTAGAACATAAATATAATTTGCATTTTATAGTAAGCTTTGATGCTAATGGTTTTCTTTTTAGGAGATAGATAAACTACTGGGGGTTTAAAAAAAAAATCATATTTCTAATAGAAAGACAGACAAGACCCATAATTAATGTTACACTAGCAGGCTTCCTCCGTGGTTGGCTAATCACAGCTGAGTGTTAATAAGCATAGATTTTTTTTAAAATACTGTTGTAACATGTTAATTAAGATAATTCGTCTCCATGTGTCTCTTGAGTTACCAGATGGCGACTGCATTGGTGGAAGGCTGCAATTAGAGTCTTTTCTTTCTTGCTTTTTCTTCCCCTGCCCTAAGGGGGGAAAAATAAAGAAGGAGAAAGAAAAAAAAATGCAGCTTTACTGTGTATGGGATGGCTGTGAGGGGTGCCTGTTACTGTACACATTTTAAGTGCTTGTGTCTAATTATATAGATGCACAGCTATATGATTATATATACAAATCTCTTTGCTTTGGTTCTTCTCATTTACCCTCATTATGACATTAAAAAAAATAAGCCTCCTCTTCAGAGTATGCCCTTTCTGGGGAAACTGTTAATTTCCCTGTGAAGACTCCAGTCCTGCTCAGTTTGGTCTTCTGTCTGTGACTTCAGAATAAGCAGCATCTGGAGCCAGTAAAGACAGAGAGCTTATTTTTCAGTGGACTTTGGCCCCTGCTTAATACACATAACCCAAAAGAGGGTTATGTTTTGCAGTGTGTTTTAGGAAGGCTTAAAATGTTTTAGGGGCAGGGTCAGTGAGAAGTGTGTGCACTCACAATGGAGGCCTTTTATTGACTTCTGCCTCCTGTAAGTTAAATATAAAGAGGTCCTTTAGCCTCAGCTGTTGTGACTAGGCCTCAGCAGCAGCTGCTGTATCAGGTTTGCCCCTTTGGGAAATGACCCATCTGCTCATGTGCTAGAGAAAACCAGAGTGTTGAAAAGGAGAACATTCAAAATCTGTTCTCCTGCTTCCAATCCCCATCTCATCCCCAGAAATTACAGACCAGTGGAAAACCTGGTCATCTGGCAATCTGTGTTCTACGGAGTGAATCCTGTCTGGCTAGAAACACACCAAGTTGTCAGCTCTTGCCAGCTGGCAGAGGATGGCTTCAGTCTGGGTCCCTTTTCACATGTTCTATCTGCGGCTACTGTGTTTGTATAATTAAAACACACAGGTTAGTACACTGGTGGGCAGTAAACCAAAAAACCCCACTAATACCTCAAGCTGCTTGAAAGGAGAGCAAAGCATGCTTCACCTCCACCAGGAGAGACCGTCTTGTCCTCTAGGGAGAAGGCTTTCTAATGACTGCAGCACACATTTGTGTTGGAATTCCATTGTGTGGGCTAAAAAATGCTCTGAAGATGCTGGAAGAGGATAAAATCTCAAATATTATTCTCAGATCTGGTCATTGTGCTTCTTGGAGCCAGCCTGCCAAGAGAAACCCCAGTGTAAAGTATGTGGCTCTTTGTGTTCAGCACAAACCTGCTGTTACAAGCAGTGACGTTTGTCCGTGAAATACTTGATGAGCAATTTCCTAGCCTAATATTAATCCAGGCTCTCTGCCTGGGAAGGACAATGCAGGAGCAGAGGGTGCATAGCGGGAAGCTGCTGTGCTGAAAGCTTTTGATTGCATCCAGGCAAGCATGGTTAGTTGGAAACCTGAAGGTATTTAGCATTCAGAAATGGAACTGGCACTCTTGTTGGAAAACGTGGGTGGGGGTGACTGCTTTTCTAACTACCACTAAAGCACATCCCCTTGTTATTGCTTTCTCAACAGGAAGGAAGGTGTGGGTGGGGAGCGGCAGTGCTGTTGATCAAAGCTTATCAAGGTGCTTTTTCTCTCCAGACCAACTGCCTAGGAAGTGTTTCTTTCTTTGGTAAAAGATGGTGTTCAGTTGACAAAGCTAGTCTAAAAAGGGTATGAAATTGTAACAGACTTGCTTCTTACTAAAACTGAAGAGCTGCTGAGGGAGGGGCTGCCAAAAGTGGCTTCTGCTGGTTATACGCTGGTCTGTGTGTGCAGGGGAGGAGAGGAAAAAACAAGGATATTGCCTCTCTGGATTTCACACTGAAAGCAAAGCTGGCTAGTCATCTTCCTCCATCATCTCCCTCTCTACAGAAGGCTCCTGGAGCCAAACACCAGTCCTGTCTCAGGCAGAAGGAAGTCTTCTGTGACTGAAGGCCCTGGTTTAAGAAGAAAAATTCCTTACTGAAAAGAAGCTTGTGGAATATTTTTGTTCTTCATTCAGCCTGTTTTCCCCTGTTCCCCCAGAGAATGACACAGCAGGGGTTTTGGGTTAGAAGGACATGATAAGTAGCTGTATGTTCTTTGAATAAAATAGGTGTATATATATATATATTTTTTTTTTTTTAAAATATTTTTTTCTTCTCAAGGCAGGAAACCACTTTTAGCCTAGACTCTGCAGAGCATAGGGGATAAAGAAGCAACTAACTTGGACAGTGAATTTCCTGTCCAATAGTTCCAACGGGCTTATAAAATAAGTGTTTGTTGTTGAAAATGGCATGTATGCCAGTTGCATGTGTGCCTTTAGTTTTGGTGCTACTTTTCGTGGTTTTTTCTCTCAGTAGGTGCATAGTGGGGTTTGAGTTCATCATAAGCTAGGTAAGGATCTGTCCTACCACAGCAAATGTTGGCAGTGTTTGAGACCATGTGTTCCCTGAGAGGAAAAGTTACACTGAAAAGCAAGAAAAACCCCCAGACCCCAACAAACACACCAAAACAAAACCAAAGAAGACCCAAGCCAAACAAATTTTAATAAAGTTACTTGCAGTGGTTCTGTTAGGTGTAACCTGAGGCACTGGAGTCTGCAGCACTGTGCGGCTGATGCGATCCTCTGTTGTTGCTCAAGAAGCTGCTAAGTCAGCTTGGTACTGTGGCTGACTATCCTGCTGTGTGGCTAAGCACAGCACTGATGCTATTATCTGGTTGGATCACATTCATGCTTCTCTGAGTACTGGTGACAGAAGTTAGGAGTATATCCAAGAAATGGGCAAAGGGAGGAGTAAATTATTTCCTTATTGGCTTACTAAACAACCAGGAGATTAGCGGAGAGGTCAGGTAGCGCCCTGCTGGCAAGAACTGAAACTCTGCAAGGAGAGAAAAAAGTGTCTCTTCTCTTAGCAAATATGGCCAGAGCTCTTGTTAGGAAGCAACTGAATGCATTTGCTGAAGCTAAACCAATGTTCAGTGTCACCCCTGAGTGGGATCCGTGGGCAGCACGCCGCTAGAATTGCCAGACCCTGTAGAAGCTGAAGTGAGCATTCTTGCTGCTCCCTGGCTTGCACTTCTAGCCTGCTGACTGCATCAGGCTTTCATGGTTTTTTTTGTGAAAAAGCATGGTGTAAAAAAAAAAAGATGAAGCCCTGTGTATCTGCATGCAAATAGCAATTGATAAAAACCCCAGTATTAGTGCAAGCCTGTTTGGGGCACTAACTGGAAAAGAACTGTGAATCTGGCTCAGTTGTTTTCAGCATGGTGTTAAACCTGAACCTCAATTCTGAGATGCTGAAAATGCACAGCCTCTGCAGAAGGCTTCAGATGGAATTCGTATTTCAGACCAGCCATTTAGCTGTGGCAAGACCCAGATTGAAGGTGGGAGTAGAGAGGGAGGCTTACTCCCTTAGAGTTTGGGGCTGTTTGGAAGGTCCTTGCCAGAAATTAGTAATAGCTTTTGCAGTTCCCTCAGCTATACTGAGGTGATGCACACACAAATTATCCAAGTTGGAAATTGAAGTTCTCTGTAGCAGGGACAAGTAAGTGGAAGATGGGGATATCTTGTGTTTATTTTGGGTGCTTTTCTAGATATGCTGTTTTTAAGGCTGGTGGCAAGTCTGAAAGAATAAAGGTGACAATGTTTGGGAGAACTGAGACTTGGACAGAGAAGTTCTCCTGGCTATTGTGGAATGTGCTGAAGCATAACTTGTAAGAGAGTGAACAGGAAATGACTGTGACCAGGAGGAAACGTTCCTATGTGACAGGAGAAACAAGAGAAACAAGAAGAGACAAAAAAGTGCCAGGCCTTGAGGCAAGACAATGTTTTCTGAGCTATTCCACAGAAATCCTACTGTAGGGCAATCAAAGTAGTACAAGAAAGTTAGCATCAGGCTTCAGGGGAAACAGCATGAAAGAAATAGCATGGCCTCTAGCACTGGGACAATTTAATTGGGTGTTAAATTGTGTTCTGCTTCACAGAGATGTTGGCTCACCAGGTAAGACCTGCTGACATGAGACATCATGACAAGTTTAACCAGACTAGCCAGGGGAATATTTATCTTGATTAGAGGGTGGGTTTTGATTGTAGGATGTTTTTCTTCTGTAAGTCTTGATAGTATCTGTTAAATCGAGTAAATATTGTAGATGAAGAAAGAGAAGTACTGAGCTTAGCATCTTCCATTTCTAGTTTCCACATCACACAAAAATTGTGGTATGTCTAAAAGGCCAGGAGGTGTTAACAGTACCCAAGTAGGGCCCATGCTCAGGGCATCCAGCAGATGTGTGTAAGCACAAATGGCTTCCAAAGTACTTCAGTGTAGACCTGTAAGGCTCCTCGGCCACTGCTCTGAGGATAGTCAAACCTGCTGGAGCGCTTGTGTAGTCAGTGAGGCATTCACCTGAGGCTGTGTCCAGCTTCCTCTTGAAGTTGCCAGGATTTGGGCCTGAGTCATGTAAAGAGCAACTTTATTTTGTCAAAACTGTTCCTGTCCTAGTTTTACTGACCTTTGTGCCTTGCTGTGGAGAAGAACAACTATTACTGGATGTTCAGTGTGAAACATCCTATCGTTAAGCAATGCTATACACAAATAGATCATGATTAGAAGGGTTTATTTGTTTGCTTGCTTGGTTTATTGGTTGGTTGGGGTTTTTTTTGTTTAGTTGCTTGTTTGGATTTTGGTTTTTTCCTTCTCATAAGAATGCATTTTTTTAAGGAGGATTGGGTTTTCATCTTTGTATAGTCAGACTGCCCAGTAAAACAGGTTAGTGACTGAAAAAGTTCAAGTGCTTGGTGCAGAAAAGAGGGGTGTAAGACCCCTAGTAGAGTCCATGAATCTTATTGATTGAAAAAAATAAGAGACAGTGCCAAGGAAATTAGACTGTAGAGAGCTCTTAGACTTCTGTGTGGTGTTGTGCCTGTGCAAAGAAGGTTAATACTGGGGAGCTTTTTTAATTCTGTGACAATTACCCAGTCATATTGAAGTATGATTTAATCTTTCTTTGTATGTGTGAGTGAAGTGTATTGTTCTTCGTCCTTGCCACAACAGGCTCATCCTGCTTGAGCTTTGTAAATCTTCTGCTTATCTGTGAATTTCACTCTCAGTGATCAAGGCTTAACTGTGCTTCTGTGGTTTATGTTCTGAGCACTTAAATCCCTCACTTTTGTGTCAGCACACAACAGACCATATGCTTCCATCTGTGGCATTATATATGACCGTAGCTCGGGTTTGTGTCTTTGTGACATTATGCTGGAAATGCTTTTAGTTCTGCATCAGGTTGGCATTCAGGACCACTGCTCAGCTTCAGCTCAGCCAGGACATGAAAGAACCATTTCATTGTTTGATGATTAGATTAATCAATTTGGCCAACTGACATCTCTTACTGTCTCTAAAAGAAGCTGGATTCCAGCTCCTCACAGCAGTCTGTGAATCTGGTGGAAGAGGAAGCAAGTGAGGATGGCTACTTGAAGGAGAGCCATGGGGAAGGGAACTGGTGAAGGTACAATGTGATGTTGCTCTTACTGCAACGAAAAAGAGGTTCCTTAGTGTTGTGGTGGTTATTGTCAAGCTGGTAACAGCTATTCAAAGAACATCAGAGCAGCTAACCCTCCTTGAAGGAGGACAGTATTTTTTCATATGACCAAAACAAAAAAATATGGTGCTTATAGGTGATTTGGTGGGACACTGGGTGGAGGTACATACTGACTTAGTATTTTTTTTCATTTGCATATTAAAAAATGGTATATTAAATACTTAGTTGTTTGGAATGGCATTTGCAGACGCTCCAGTGCATAACTTAATTTCTGCCTGTCAGTCTGGAAATGACAATTCTTTGCCTCTGAACAGAGTTCAATGATATTCTAAGTCTTTGGACTTCTATTTCCTTCCTGTTTTCCAGCAGTGTATGCTGGCAGAGAACTAGTTCTCTCAGGAGATGTCATAAACTTCAGTACCTCCTACAAACTGGGCCTTTGGGAGTATTTGCTCCCTTTGCACAAAGTGGAGAAATTCTTAAAGCCTATTTCTGTGCATCCTGAAAGCTTGATGAATCAAGATCCTGGCAATAGCGTTGCAAGCCTAGAATGTCAGTAACCCCCTAGGAAGTTGGTGACTTCTGTAACTTGGCTCTCTAACTTTTCCCTCCTCTACATGAACATTTGTCTTAAGATATCTCACAAGCCCTGGGATACTTCCAAAAATATGTGTTTCAGGGAGGGAGTTGATGAAATTCCTGCATGTATCTTTCTGTTCCCAGTACTGAAGCATCCCAACAGCCGTGCTCCAGAGCTGTAATAAACAGTTGACACAGGCAGCCCCAGGCGCCTGCACCTTCTGGCCGCTAACCATAGCCAGGAGCAGGCTGCTCTGGGTGTGCGTTCTGGCAGCAGTTGGTACCCAGCTTCTTTCACCCCTGAAGTGTCAGTGTTTATTCTGTGGACAGCAGTAAATGGGATGCTCTGCCTCTGCATTGCTGTGAACATACTGGTGCTGCACTCTTGGGGTATAAGCTTTGTTGCTGGAGATGTAAAGGGTTGTGCAGAATCAAACTTGTACTTTTTCTTCTATTAGCCCCAGTTTACAGTGCACATATGGAGGAAGTTGAAGAAACCTATTACGGAGAGTGTGAAAGGTGAGGGCAGTGAAAGCTTAGGAAACAGATTGCTGCATTGTCTGTCCCAGGCATTCTGGATGCCTCTGTTATGCTGGACTGGGCCCTGGTTTGCAGAGGTGTATTCTGTCAGAGATGCCAGGGGGAGAGAGAGCTAGTCCAGTAGGGAGCAGAGGTATTTGACTTTCTCAGTTTTTCAGGTACCACCATTTCATCCTCTTACCCACCCAAGCCTTACCTTCAGCAATTTTCAGTGCCATCAACACTGTCTAGTAGACCTCCCCAAAGCTGCAGGCTCTGAGAAGCTTTGTCCCCCTGAGGCTGCCTTGCAAAGGACAGTCCAGGATCAGCAGCTCAATCATGTTGAGGGTGGAAGGTGTTGATGTTCTGGCTGCCTAACCCAGACCTTTTTTATCTATTTTCCAGCACACAGGCAGTGTTCTTCCATCACAGTGAAGGTGACATTTTAAAATACTTGTGCACTCCTGGATACTGTGATGACAAATGAAGGTTGGGGGTAGAGGGGAGGTGGCTAATTCTGCAATCCCTTCCCTGTGAATAGGACAAGTCAGGCATAACTGCCTGAACACACCTAGCAGCTGCTGCTCTTCTTTCCTGACCAAGTGGTCTGTGGAGGTGAAGGGGAATCCAGTTTGCAGTTGAATAGCTGTGCATTTCCTGAAGACCTTACCTGAGAAGAGCAAATGAGGACTCTGCAGTTGCCTGATGGTGGTGGTGCTTCCAAGCCTTTGAGAGTTCTATTGCAATGTAAATGAGTGCCTGTTTCTTGTTGGCTGGCTGATTTTTGTACATAACTGAGAAATCTCATCAGTGTAGGTGGCACTTTATTATAGAAGGGGAACCAACAGTGAGCTGCTTCTGTGTGCAAAAGGGCTCCTAGTGCAGTGGGCAGGCTTACGCATGGCACAGCTCAGAAGAAAAGGGAACCACGGGACTGAGCTCTTTGCTGCAGTCAGTGGAAAGATGCTGTGCATGACTCCCAAGCAATTCCAGGTACCTGCTGTGGTATAAAAATGTGTAGGAAAGTTGTCCTGTCTGCTCTTGAGTTTTGGCAGCTGCTGTGGTGACACTGGCTTTTACCCACAGCTCTTCACCAGTGCCAGGAGAGGCACCTGTTAAACTGCTAAAAATATCTCTGGTGTTCAAATGATTTTGCAATGTAGAAAAAAAAAAAAAAAACCTCTCCTGGACTGCAGATGAACCAGGGCATTTGTCTGTGTGCTTGAATGTGAAATGTGCCAGTAATCTGTTGCTTTGGCTGATACCAATTGCCCTGCGATGTTTTACAGGCTCACAGTGAAAGGAAGTTTAGCCTCAGAAGGTTCAGGATTAAAACATTGGTTAGAAAATTATTGCAGAAAGAAAAGTTGAAAAGCACAGAAGAGGTAACAGTTAAAACTCATGAGGCACAGGACAGTGGCTTCTCTGAAGCTTATTTAAGAATAAATCCTCAAGAACAAAGTCCTCTTGAAAAGCTGCTGCTTAGACCCCTGTTAACCTTTTCTGAAGAAGTAAATTGAATTGCAGTTATAAAGCTGGCAGAACTCATAGCAGAGCATTTTTGGCTTCAGTCAGCACTTCATCTCAGGGTTTATTGGCATTTACAAGCACTACCTGTGCTGCATTCTCACAGGTGTTTAGGTTCAAGAGTCATTTGCACTAAGACAATGTGGCAAATTTTTCCACAGTGAATGAATCTCAAGTTTTCTTTTCCTTCTTAAATCTTACTCAAAATCCAATTACTTGAACTTTGCCCAGCTGTTTGTTGCTGTTTGTCTCACAGTAAGTGGGTCACTTAAAGGTAGAGCATGAGAGAATGTGTGCTCTGGGGTTTAAGGACAGGCCTGGGTCACCATGCTCTGACTGAGCACTCTGGATGGGTTGACTGATTTTTCTATGCCCCAAAATGTCTCAAGAGGAATCTATGATGTATTTCTTTTATGAAGTCTGGGAGGCTGATGTGAATTTTAAGGGAAAAATCTGGATTTCTCCATCTTTCAACCAGGCAGATATGTGTTGTCAGGGGAAGTTATTGGGGCTGTTCTGAAGGGTCATTGTGACCTGTCAGAAGAGAGGAAGTTCTGATCAAGACAAATATCCTGTTTTCAGTGCAGTTTCCTCAATTTCGGTTTGTTGTTTTTATTTGAATGCTATTGAAAATTCTGCAAGAAAAGTTCTGTTATGTGCCAGATACCATATGTGCCTATACCCACTAGTCAGGATAATGAAGGTGCAAGAAGGAATGTGAAGCACTTTTAACACCCTAGAGTTCATACAGGTAAACAGAGAGGTTTTTTAATAAATGTTTTCATAATACACTGAATTCCTTTTTAAAAGTAGACTAGAACATTTGGTCCTAGAAGTCCTCTTGAAATGATCAAGTCCAACCTTTGATGGAACAGCACCATGTAACTAAACCATAGCACTAAGTGCCATGTCCAGTTGTTTCTTGAACTCTTCCAGGGATGGTGTCTTCACCATCCTGTGTGCAGCCTTTTTCAACTCCTGACCACCCTTTCAGTGAAGAAGTTCATCTTACTGCAACAAAGCTCTGTTGCCAATCTTGTTGATGGCATATCTGTGTAAAATAGTTAAAATCTGTGTGCTTTTACAGGCTTCTAGGGTGCCTTATGATGGGGCAGGTCTGCACCTTGACACTCTGTACCCATAGTACAGAGGGGTTTTTGCATTCCTCTTTCCTTTGAATAGGTCTCATGCTCTTCCCCTGCCACACTAATAGGAAAGCCTGGTTGTTAGGTTCACCCCAGTCTCTGGTGAAACAGCTGTGGGGAAAAGATAGCAGTAAGGATTTTCTGGGCCTCTGACATGCAGAATCTATGTTGTGTCACTATTCAAAAATATCACCAGTTTGGTGCCTGCCAGTTGGACTGTACTACTGGGATAACAAGCAGTATTTAACAATCACAGAAACTTTATCAGAGGCGTTCTCTGCCATTGTGTAACAGCCTTTCTTCTCGGTTTTAGTAGTTTCCTAATTTAGTGGGTGTTTGTAGGTGGAAGTCTGCCTATGTTTCATATATACTGTGTAATAGGTGTCTTCCTCAAAGATGTCCTTCATGGTACTTTCTTTTTTACCAGATTGTCCCCAGCCACCACAACCTGAGAATGGAGGCTACAAATGCCACCCTAGCCCCTGCAACAACCCTCTGACTTCAGGCAGTGTCATAGAGTATCTGTGTGTTGAAGGCTACATGCTGAAAGGAGATTATAAATACTTGACATGCAAGAATGGAGAGTGGAACCCAGCCATGGAAGTCAGCTGCAGACTCAGCCCAGGTGAGTGTTCCCTGACTCTAGAATTGCCCTTGCATTGACTTTTCAGATTATCCTTAAGCACTTTGTGTGGTGCTCAGGAAGTCCATATGGCTGACTCTCATTGCTCCAGCAATCTCATAAATGCAGCTCACAATCACGACTCTTTCTTAAAAATGTCTCTTCAGTAGCAGCCAGTCAGATGCAGACTTAAGAGTTCCGAACACAAGGAGAAAAGCTATGGACAGAAGTATGAAGTAGGCAACTTGTTACTTATGTGGAGCCTCTTATCTTGAGGCTCTCATCCCAGAAATGCTGGAAGCCCTAACAGTAGCATTTTCCATGCTGTCTGGTTTTCCTTGATGGGTTTGAAAGTACCTCTCCCTCAGTGAGGCTGTGTGTGTGTATAGAGTCAATATTCCTTGCAAACAGGTTAAGTAACTGTTGGTTTCCTGTGTCAAAAAGATTGATGGTGCTGCTTTTCACTGTACTGGCAGGAAAGGACATTGCTGACAAATGATTTCTGCTTCTCTCCAAATAGAAATGGACAGCTTTTGTTTTGTGTCTCTCCCAGCTGAATAGGAATTCCTCCATCAAAGCAGCAAAGTAAAAAGATTTGCAGGAAAATGTTCATCATACAGCTCTTAATTTGTCTACTACTCTTGTGGTTTTAACAGTGGGTATATTGGATAAAGGGAGATCTCTCTCCCCTCTTCTAGGTTGGCTTGTTGATAGAACCTTACTACTCAGTCATGCAGAACCAGCAGGATGTACACTTTGGAATTAAGTCTCATAATACATAAAGCAAAATGTGTCAGCTTAATTGGAAAGAAGCAGAAAAAACAAAAGTACCTTGACCAAACTCTATGGAGTTCACTGCATCCCTGTGATCTCTGGAACATCCTGTCCTGTCCCAAAGACACTGTCTTTTCAGTGTCTCTTCCACTCCAATAGCCCCTTCCTATGATTTATAAGGAAAGATCTGGAAGTTTACCTGGCAGCAAATAGATCCTGAAGAGGTTTTTCAAATTCAGGTTAAGCTTCCTTCCAAAGTGATCTGCCTTTCCCTTGCTGCACCCAGGCTGGAGAGCAAAGTTGTTTTATTGCACATAGTGTTCCCTGGGTGGCATTCCTGCATGGTGGCACTTGGTCTAGCTGAAGGATTGTGTTGTGATGAACAGAAATCCCTCATATTTCTTTAGCATCTTGAAGGATCAGTGGCATTATCAAAAATATGGTGCCCCAATGAAAAAGTCATTGCTTTCACAACACAAGCTCTGAATCAAGTGTTCAGGGTCAGAGATAGCTGGCTCTTAACTGGGTCTCCTTCAAAAGGCTCAAAGAAGGGGAAGGGGGTGCGAGACTCTAGAAAGGCAGTAAGTCTTAAAATACCAGGTAAGGGTAAGATCCTACCTGCTCCGTACAGGATCAAGTAAGTCCCTCACAGTTATCACATGTTTTGTGCAGCTCTGAGCCTGTCAGCCCCATAGCCTTTTGGCAGTTTATTGTATGAGGT
The DNA here is from genome assembly GCF_024509145.1 of Vidua macroura. Lineage (NCBI taxonomy): Eukaryota > Metazoa > Chordata > Aves > Passeriformes > Viduidae > Vidua > Vidua macroura. The sequence continues at coordinate 34,148,210 of NC_071576.1, forward strand.
AATGACATTTTTTGGCATATGAGATGGTAAATGTTCTGGAGTGCACCCTGGATAGTGAGCAGTTTGACAGCATCATGTACTGACGCTGAAAATGGGACATCTCTATTTGCCTTCCCTTTTTCCTGTTAGTGCTCTGAGAAATGCTGGAAGTTAAAATCCTTACTCAACCCTGTTTGCCATAGGGAAAAATGTGCTAGTCACTGTGGTTTTTTGGTTTTTTTTCCTGGGGCGGGGTCAAGGTACTTCTATAAAATTTCAAAGAAACAAGTTCAAAATAACTAAACCAAGTAGGTTTGACCCCAAAGAGATGATGCAAAAAATTGCAAACTAGGTTTCCATCTTAAATGCCTGTTTTGGGCATAGATTTCAGGCTGTAGGCTTAAAAATAATGATCTTCCAGCTCTTTTTTTTTTTTTTTTCTGTTTACCTATTGCTCTTCTCATCCCTCATTGCATGTGTCCTGAATTCCCTCTGTAATTTGTGCTCCTGAAGAATGTGTTTGATATAGAAAGAGGAACTGAGGAATTGCATAAACCAAATGTGCAATTCACAGTAGTATTAGCTTATGGGTAGCAAAAAAAATTTGCTTATGGGTTGAGGCTTTTTGGATCTCTACCAAAGACACAAATTAGGGACAGAAACAACACATAGAGACAATTATTTCCTCTAGAGAGGTGAAAGGACTAGTGTAGCCTTCTAGGCATGGTATGCAGTGCTCAGCAATACCACCTCCAAGCCATTCTCTCTTCACTCCCACTTTATACCTGCACAGGTCCTTTAAAAGCCAAATTGGTTTCCGTGCAGTCACACAGCACGGTGGCAGAAGGGCAGGAAAGGGTAATGTGAACAGGGCACATGTATCTAACACTGAAAACTCAGCTCCCTGAAAAAACATCTGCCTTCCTTCTCTATCCTCTGGCATATGTTTGTGTGAGAGAGAAACTTAATTTTTTCTGTGTCTTAATTGTAATAAGTGCATGATAATACCCAGGCAGTTGACTTCCACCCCTCTTTGCAAGGCTGTTACATTAGTTGAGAAAAAATGGTTTTTGGAACTTTTTCTGTTGTTTGGCCTAAAATATGCTGCTTCTTGTGCTAGACAATTATTGGCCTTGCTGGTGACATCATGACATTCTCCAGCTTTTGCTCAGGCAGATCTATATATAACATGACCCTTACACCATCTGTCAGTTCCCATGGCCTGCTTGTATTGCTCTTCTGTTTGCTCTGTGTTTTTCCAAAGGACCCTTGTATGTGCCTGTTTTGTTTTGGGTTCCCTTTGCAGCTGATGGAGAGGTGTCATCTTGAGTTGCAAACTGAGATAGGTGGTGTGTCTTGTATGGGAAACTTGGGTTCCTTACACACACACCCAGGACTAAGTCCTGAGGAGCAGTGTGAATGTTTTTCCTTCTATATAGCAGTTACACATTTTACCTTGTGTTCCCCTTGGTTTTGTAGAGAAGGACTCTCCTCCCACAATTGGAGTGCCCACACTGTCCATAGTAGCCTCCACAGCGAGCTCTGTCGCCCTGATTCTGCTCTTAGTTGTGCTGTTTGTTTTGCTGCAGCCAAAGCTGAAGTCATTCCATCACAGCAGGTAAGTGTAGCTGGGGTTTGGAGGGGCTCAGAGGTACCCTGTTTCTTTGCAATAGAAACCCATTCAAGTAGTTGGTTTAGACCTTTGTTTTGGAGCAGCTTGGCTCCTTGCTTCTCTGCTCCTCTCTTTGTCACTTCAGGGACATCTCTGCCCCATTCTACTGATCCAGCACTTTTCTGAAATGGTGGTCTGTGATGCCTACCTGCAGTCCCCATTCTTATGTGCCACCCAACAAGTGACTTCCTTATGCTGTTGCCTTGGCTTTGAATGGAAAAAGTTATGATACTACCCTGGCTGTAGATCAATTTCCTGCCTCTTCTAGCCTCGGATAGCTACTGAAGTCTGTGTCTGGGTGTACATATGTGCATCTTTCCCAGATTGCTTGAGGTCCTGTGGACTCGAAATTAAGCAGTACTCTCCAGATACATGTACAAGTCTGCCATCCTTTCTCTGCTGCAGGAGGAGAACCCTCCTGGCCTAGGTTTGTGGATGAGAGGAGGGACCCAGCCATAACACTGCTGCCAGCTAAGGCAGACACTCCAGCAGTGGGAAGGTTGAGAGGTAGGGCCCTGCAGCCTGCCCTCTTCTGAAAAGGCCCAAACTACTAGAAAAGAAAAATTTTCTCTCAGGTTTTATGAGGCCAGGTGATTCATGCTGTGCCAGAGCTGTCTTCCCCATCCTGCTAGAGGTTATCTGGCCGGCAGCAGAGGCAGTGGAACAGAAAGTGCTGGGTGTTGTGGAATGTAGCAGTGCACCAGGCTGGCATCAATGCTCTTTGCCAAAAGCATGGAGCTGAGTCATGACCTATGTCAAATTTAGCTGTGGAGGTAAGTGAGGGAGGGAGGTGGGGAAGCACTGTAACCTTTTCAGCTCTTGCTGCTACATCTATCCAGTGCTGTGAATTACAGCCCTGGCTCGTGTTTAGTGGCAATTCGCAGTAGGGCTGGGAGACTGTGCTTGCTTGACCTTGTTAAATTACCATTTGAGTTTCTGTCCTCCCCTAAATGGTGAGACTTAAGAGTTCTGCTATGGGAGGTTACTGGAGTTCTTACTAAGAAATATATAGTACCATAAATACTCAACTTGATTTATTTTTTCTCCTCTCCCTTCTTTGTTCCTTTCTTTTTGAGGCGGGACCAAGGTGTGTCTGGAGATCAGGTCTCTATTATGGTGGATGGTGTCCAAGTGGCCTTGCCATCCTATGAAGAAGCAGTATATGGCAGCACAGGGAATTGCATTCCACCCTCGGACTCCCGAGTGCAGATCGTGCTCTCAGAGGGAGCTGGACAGAATGGACCCAGAGAGATGCAGCAGCCGGACCAAGGGGCTCACAGTACCTTTGAAAGAGAAGATGAAGCCCCTGGACATTCTGGACTGTGTGAAGCCGGTGGCTCTCAACGCTCTGAAACTGTTCTTGTTCATCAGGCTGCTACCTCTTCCTGGGTAGCTGGCATGGCTAGCAGTAGACCTGTACACAAAGAGGTCCAAGATTCAGAAAGCAGTGACATACAGAGCCTTTTATCACTCACTTCCTCTGAGGAATACACAGACGGTAAGTGACTTGTGCAAGGAGCACTAAATGAGACCCTTTTAAGAGTAGGTTCTGCAGTTGACTATCTAGGGTTAAAAATGGCAAGGGATGCCCCTATGTGTGTCTGCCACTAGAGCAGCTTTTGAAAAGATTCAGTCTCTATAGCATGTTTCACCTCTTAAACATGTAAGCAGTATTTAATACCTTCTGAAGAATTCGGTGTTCTCAGACTGGGAGCCTAGGGCAGTCTGAGCAAGTTTGTCTACTGTTTGCTCTTGTTTTAACAAAGGATTTTCAGAGAAATACAGCCTCCGGCATCATAGTGCAAAAGCAGTAAAATAACTGTGTTTGTGGAAACTAAAGTTGGTGGGAGTGGGAGGACATGCTTGGAATACAAACCCTTTGTGATGTTTGGGCTGCTTAATTTTTAGACTATTTTAGTAAGCAGCTTTCTGCCACAAAGCATTTCAGTCCTGCAGCCTTAGCCTGCAAGACCTGAGAGGGATGTGCTTGAACTTACTGTAGAGGGCAGAGGGGCAAGTCTGTTGAACAGTCAAAATACCTTTTATTCCTCACTTCTGTGCTGTCCTGAAGGAGTGGCTTTGCAATGCCAGAGCTGATATGAAAGTGAGCTTAAAGTTGCTTCTGCAGGGACTGCTGTGTCTTTGGCAATAAATGTAACTGGCTTGTAGATAGCTCAGGACAGAACTTTCCCTTTCCATGGTATTAAGAAGTACTTTGTGCTGGGAGGGTAATGCAGGACCAGATATACACCCAGAGTGGTAATGGAATCTGTCCTTGGAGTTTTTCGAGGCTGAAGCTGATGATGGTCCCACTCTCAGGGGCACGTTGGAATAGAGTCCTCCAGAGTTCCTTTGTGCTGTGATGTGATGAGAGGGAGACCACTGCATTGTCATGTTATGAAAGTGGGAGCCTGTCTTGCTTTCAATAGTACTTTTTCTGGTGTTTGTTGAATTACAGAAGTTTGACTCCTTTTTCTGTTTTTTCTCTCCCCACCATTCAGATATTCCCTTATTGAAGGAAGCATGAGGTCTGCTGTGTATGTCTAGTTTTCTCCATCTTGGATTTTTTCCTCCTCTTCTCTCCCTGCCTTTGGGACAGAAGCACTCTGTGCAGTCTTCCCCATCCTTGCAAGCTGTACCCTGGATACCTCCAAGAAGAGATGCCCTCAGCTGAAGATCCAAAGGATGTCGCCAGGTTGCCTCCTGGATGCACCAGTGGAATTGGTGCAGCACTGGCTTCCCCATTCCATCAGCATCAGGGGCTCAAGGAACAGAGTGGATTTGAGCTCTCCTCTCCTCTTCCCCAGCCAGATGTTTGACAGCAGTCTCTGAAGAGCTGCTCTTTTCTTGTGCCTTTCTCCTCCTCACACCGGCTTGTTGCAGCTTATCAGCCTTTCTAGCCCTTCTGCTGCCCAGAGAGCAGGGGCTAAACCCGCTTGCTCACTGGGTGCAGACACAGTTTAAATATACATATATATGTTATATAGGCTCTTCTTCCAGCATCCTCTTTGTGATAGGGCAGGACAAAATGCCTCACTGGGACTGACATTGGGCTTGGGAGGCTCGCAGTTAAGGAGCAGCTTGTGATGTCTAGAAGCACCTCAGATGAGATGGGCTGTGTGACAGCTTAGCCCTGCAGGAACAGTTCACTGCGAATTGCTTAAGCACCGAAGGCTGAGAAGTCCAACATATAGGAATGCCCTCTGTCCCATCTCTGCAGAAGTCCATTCCTGAAAATCACTTTGTCTCCTCCTTCTTCCTCTACCAGTGCAGCCCACTGGAAGAGGTTCAGGTGTTTGAAAATACCAAGACAAAAATGCCTGTAGGTAGTGAGTTCCTAGTGCCATTGGTGCAACCCCAAATTCCTTTTCCAGCCATAGTAGGTACTTGAATCCTGGGTAGCTGCCATCTCATATGCTGGTGTGTCTTCCTAGCTTCATACAGCAAAGGGTCTGCTGTTTTAACCTGGTGGGCTCCAGTGGGCCCATAGAGAAGGGCTCCTCCCTTGTGGCTGGGGGTAAGCAGCTTTTGTAAAGCTTCTCCTAAACACAGGGCCAGCCTGTTGTGGTCAGGGAAAGTCAAGTACACTGACAGCAGTGCTAGAAGACACCATAGCTCAGTGCTGAAGTTTTGAGGATTGTTTCAAGTTCTGGTAGTAGGGAAGAGAAAATTCAGAAATATGTGTACCTCTGCTCACCACAGTTATCTACAGCAGGTCAGATTGTCTGTGTTGGAACTCTAACTGCAGGAAGCCACATTTGTCTGGGGTAGACAGTCCAAGTGCTGTGGTGGTTGTTAGGTTCCTCACTGATGTCTGGACACTGTTCCATGGGATTGGTTTCAGCAAGAAGAGTTGGATTCTTAGATGCATGTACCTTGTCATAACTGTCTTGAAGTAACCAGGGAAGTGTTTGCCCTGTGAGAAGCTGCTACATTTTTGAGTTGAAGGAGCAAAATGTCATGGCCTTACACATCATGTGGTAATGTACAGGTAAACAGGGATGCTGTATTTGCTGCTTTGCTTTTGGTTTGTGATCCTCACCGTCCTCATCCTCGTTGCTACAGTTAAAAACCATTACAGCACTTGAAAAAAATTATACCACATCTTTATGTATAAAATCACTGTGGCTTAGCTCCAGTTCTTTGAAATGGGGATTGGTCATAGTGTCCAGCTGTGTATTTGCTATTCCTTTTCCTGAATAGCTCTTTAAGTCCCAGGACAGATGGAACAGTGTGTGCCTGTGGATGGAAAAATCCTTTTTTCCCTATCCTTGTTATAGAGGGATGTTAATTTAAAATTAAAGTGTTTTAAACATCCTTCCCTGTTGTTCATGTTACCTTGCATTAACACAAGAATTTGATAAATCCTATTTGGGTGGTTTAGGTATTTTTTGTTCAGTTTGGATGGTGAAAATCCTGTGTCATTTTACAGTGGGCTGTGGTGTCTCAGCTTCAAGAGCTGTAGAGGACAAATGTTGTTTACACATCTGCCATTGGAATTTAAAAAAAACAATCATGGGAACGATTGTATTTAGCTTTTTGACTGTTGGAAATAGTCTAAGCTTGAGTAAATTCTCCTTCATTGGTTTATTGGAGGGGTTGAGAAAGTGTAGTGGTAATAGAGTGTGGAGGAAAGTCTGTGTGATTTTCCTGCTGCCTAAACAGCTCAGAGCAGGAGTTGTTTTTTATGCATTTAAGGTTCTGTCTGCTCAAACTGACCCTCTGCAATTCAAGGTATAGAAGTTGGGAATGTGTTGCCTTCCTGAAAGGGGTAGTGCTAGTTCTAGGTTGGTGGGAGAAGCTGGAAGCTGATCCCAAGGCAAGGCCTAACCTTGCTCTAGACGAGCACCTGCACCACCAGCAGAAAACACATCCTCTGTGGCCTGGCCTCTCTGCTGTTGTAAAACAAGCAACTGCTGGCTTGGGAGAGAAAATTCAGTTTGAGTGAGGAAGAAATGGAAGCAAGCTCTACAAAGAGGGAGTGTTTTAATTTCACAGAATCACACAGAATTAACTAGGTTGGAAAAGACCTTTAAGACCATAATGTCCAACCTATGACGGAACACCACTTTGTCAACTAGACCATGGCACTGAGTGCCACCTCCAGGGATGGTGACTCCACCACCTCCCTGGACAGCCCATTCCAATGCCCAATCACCCTTCATGTGAAGAATTTCTTCCTAATGTCCAGCCTAAATGTCCCCTGCCACAGCTTTAAACTGTGTTGCTGGTTACCTGGGAGCAGAAACTGACCCCCACCTGGCTACACCCTCCTTTCAGGGAGTTGTGGAGAGTGATAGGGTTTCTCCAGGCTGCACAACCCCAGCTCCCTCAGCCTCCTCATGGGATTTGTGCTCCAGACCCTTCACCAGCCTTGTTGCCCTTGTCTGGATGCATTTGAGCATCTCAATGTCCTTCCTTAACTGGGGGGCCCAGAACAGGACACAGCACTCAAGGTGGGGGCTCACCAGTGCTGAGTACAGGGGGACAATCACTGCCTCGGTCCTGCTGGCCACACTGTTCCTGATACAGGCCAGGATGCCATTGGCCTTCTTGGCCACATGGGCACACTGCTGGCTACATGTTCAGTCTGACATCAGTCAATGAACCCAGGTCCTTTTCTGCCTGGCAGCTGTCCAGCAGCTCTTCCCCCAGCTGCAGGGGGTTGTTGTGGCCAAAGTGCAGAACATGGCACTTGGTCTTGTTAAACATTGTATCATTGGATTCTATAAAAATTGTTGGAAATGGCTTTGCTAACGAGTTGAGGAAATGTGGAGGTGGAGGAGGGAAATATGTATGTGTAGCTATTGTGATCAAGCATAAACAGGCAGCTTCTGTTGGCTTGTTGAGGGTGAGCCAGCAGCTTCCAGGCCAGTCTCTGTGCTGGCTGCTAATCCATCTGATTATTCCAGATCCTGCAGAAGGGCTCTATTCCCTGCAGCAAATCTTGTGGGAACAGGCCCCAAGGATCTGTGTGAGCCAAAATATGGACACAGTTTGGAGGCATCACGCTGCTCGTCTACATCTTCAGCTTTAGAGTTAATTTTCTTATAAAATGAGGTGAAACAGCAGGAGAGGAACCCAGAAGACGTCTGACAACTTTTTCAAGGGGGAGGGAGAGCAAGGCCTCACTTTACTCATAATTATTATTCATTCGTGTTTGTTTTAATTCTGCAGAGGCTGAAGAACTGAGAAGTCTTTGGGTAGAGATACAGGAAAGCGTACTTTGCCGAGTCCTATTTTTATTTATGGGAGCAAGGCCTGAAGCCTAAAGATCGCTGAGATGTGAGCTGCACTCTGCCTCAGAAGTGTTTGTTATCTCTGAGCTGAGTATGTTCTCTCTGGATTTTGCCATAAGTAGATGCAGCCTGGATCTTATCTGTGGTGGATAAGAAGCACAGAGGCTCAGCCTTGCAAGATGTAGTACAGTAAATGGGTTTTCTCCCCTGATGGGGCCACAGTCTCCATACCTTTTCTTCCACCACCTATGTCTGGCAAAATATTTCAAAGGTAGGCATTTTTTCTTATTTAACACTCCCAACATAATCATCTTGTGCTTTTTCATATGTGCTGCATCCTGTGATACTCAAGAACATTAAAATTATTTAATTATATTGAGAAAAATAAAAATAGCACTTATTTTAAAACTTCCCATTATTTTTGGAGTCTGATAGTTGGGGGGGAAAGGGCATTTCAGAAATTCAGGATATTATGTGCAATAGAAAAACTTCCTTGCTCCTTCCCAGTTGCATAGTTTTTTTTTTTAATTAAAGCAACTCATTGCAGTGTTTACAGCCCAAGCATTGTAGAACTGGACCAGCCTGAGAGAACCATGATGTGAAGTTGGCAGTGACCCATGGGGAAGTGGGCCAGTCTCTTATCAGGGTCTGCATCATGAAGCTCACCTTAAATGATGAGCCAGCTTGGACTGTGTCAGAAGGGTGTCAGCAGCAGTGGTGAGAGAGGGGTTTGTGTGTTCTGGTTTTAAATAGCTTGTGCCTCCCCATCATTAACTGCAGAAGATGTAAAAAATAAGTTGGGAGATATGCACTGAAGCATGTGAACCTTTGGAGCTGAGTTAGAATGTCATGAGTTTGGGAGGGAGAAGAGCTTAATGCATTTTTATCCTTAACCACCAGGGGAGTTGCTGGGTAGCAGAACGTGTACTCAGCAAGCAGAGTGCTTTTCGCCCCTTAGACATCTCTGCTGAGGTTTCTCCTTAGCCTTTCAGCTCCGGTGTGGTGCATTTTTTACTGCATCTGGAGTCTTAATTTGACCTTTCAGTGTGTGGAGAACTCAGGTGTGTTAGGAAGAAATCTGTTCCACATGCTTTGGGAAGAAACATCCTGAGATGCTCTGAGAGGTGGATGACTTGGGTCAGTACTGAGGAAGTGGGACTAAGATGGCAACTGGCTCAGCCATTGGAAATAATCTGGGATGGTTAAGTCATTTGCAGCACAGAAAAGGGAACACAACAAGTTGTCTAAGGAAGAGCAGAAAACAGAGGTTTACTACAGGCTAATGAGCTAATGCAATCGTGACCAGGCTGTAAGGAAGCTTGTGCTTTGTTAAATGATTTAGCATACACCAGCAGGCTTGCTGTATTAAAAAAAAAAAAAAAAAAAAAATGTACAACTGGTTGGACACACTGAGCTGTCCTTGCTGACCTTTTTAGAACATACTTGCAAAAAATGTGGTTTTACTGTTCTGATAGCAGTTTAAACAAAAAATCTGCCTTGTTAATCTATTCAGATATCTATTTAAATAATTTCACTTTGTTTTTTTTGTATATAAATGCAATAAATCCCATTCAGTTTGCACATCCTGCCTCACCCTTCAGTCCTTACCAGGGAACAGCAGATTGAATTTGCTCTATGTGAAAACCTTTGCTTGCAGAAGAACTTCATTAGAAAACAGTTTTTCTCTACTATAGGCTTTGAAAGTGCAAAGAGGTTTCCTAGAGCAGGCTTCATTTTAAGGTGTATTTTTATACAAGAAGTAAGCCTTTTTTCCAGTTCTAGCACACCAGGACAGAACACAACACTTCCCACACTTCAGGGCCCTGTGTTCAGCACTGCTTTCAAACTCAACCCTCTGCAGGTGATGTTCAGATCTGTGTACCCACCAGAACATGTTGTATTGATGCTCTGCATATGCTTTCCGTAAGCTGTGCTTTTACTTCTGTCCTTGAGTGAGAACAGACAGAGGCAACTGAGTCGTGCTGGAAAATGTTTTCGTTCAGATTCTCAAAGTTGCTTCCTTCCAAAAGAAAACAAAGTGAAGTTGTCTGTGAAGCAGAAGTCCAATGATGTGGTGGGTAGACTGCTGGTAGTTGCTGATGCAAGTGCAAGGGGAGCTTGATTGCCTTTCTGCATTAATCTTTTCTTTCCTATATGTGTTTTCTTTTTATCTGAATTGCACCGCTATGGAATTATTTGCAGAATGGTACTCCATATATATGTGGGATTTAAAACCATAACTGATGCTGTGCAGGATGTCACTCAATCAGTTTTATTTTGCTTTATTTTATATGTATTTTCTGGTATCCTGTACATTGCAGTGGGTGTGAAAATAGTATTTTAATATTTGTACAAAGTTTAATTTAATTGTTCTATGTATATAACTGCATTTCTAAATTAAAAAATTCTTTTGAAGTGAAGCTATAATTTCTTGTGTTTGTTTGCTTGGTGGGTTTTTTTTCTGTTTTGTTTTAAATGCTTAGGCCTTGTGGCCTGGAAATCTAGCAGATATAAGTAATATGTTGCCGTTGTGAAGACCAGGATGAAGCTAAACCTAGGGAAGCTCACGTGGCTTGGGGAAAAGAGGTTCAGAGTTGGTGCAGCCTTAGAAGGATCGTGTTTCCAAGTTCAGAAGCAAAGGCTGCCCTTGGTGTGCTTGCATGGAATTCCTTGAGGAATGAGGCCAGGCTGGCCGGGGGGAAAGGTTTAAAGAGATCATGTATGGTATGAGTGGATTTCAGAGAGGAAGACAGGGTAAACAAATGGCTAATTAATCTTTGAGTCGGTGTAAGATCAGTATATATAGGAAGAGAGTGCTATTTTTAGAGGGGAGATAGCTTTCATTGGTGAAATAATTCCAAGTGGGTAGCAGGTCAGTATAGGAGACATCAGAGAGATCTACAGATAGGTGGGTTAGTGCATCTGTGAGTGCAGAGGGGAGGCTGGGGCAGGCTCTGTTCTTCCCTCTGTGATTGTGCTGCATTGGGAGGGTGGGACAAGCAGAGGAGTAGACACCCATTGTTCTTTCTGTGTGATATACAGTTCATTACTATTTTTATTAATGTTTGTTTTGCTTCAAAAACTAAGGTAACTGCCTTTTCAGCCAAGTGTACTAATGAGTGTTCCTTTCTTTTAACAGAATCTATCAGTAATGCAATATGGAAGGGGAGAGGAGATCCTTTTGTCCAGCTTGTTCAAAGCAGTCTTCAAAGATGTTAAGATTTTTTTTTAATTATAGACATTACTTTTATTCTTTGGGAAGGAACAGCCAGGTTAAAGAGAAGGAAAGGGGTGACATCTACCTTCCTCCTATTTCCATTTGTTCCAAAAATTATTCCCAAACAGCAAGCAAATCTTACTGTAATTTTACTACTGCAAAACTGGAGCTCCCTGGTCTTTGCATACCTTCCTGTACCAGACAGTTGACACATGGGAGTAATTGGCCTCCAGGAATTGTTTTTAATTATTGTTTTTCACTGGATGATGATCTCCTGCCACAGCAGTTCTGGCAGCCAGGAATGTGCCCTTCTTGACACATTGGAAATTATTTGTCACCTCTGGTTTGTACTGGCAATGAGAAAAAACTGTGGGAGACAAGCCTGAAGGAAGCCAGCCTGAGGTGGGTGGTCTGGGCAATCTTCCTTGACAGCTGTCCCTTTGGCGGAAGGGCAAAAAGGCCAGGGCACACAGGAACATCTCTGCTCCAGAAAAGGAGCCCCGTCACAAAGACTGACCCCGCCATAAAGCCTCTTCGAGAAACTCGCTCAGGAAAGGGCATAGATGGGCTACTGCCCACACCAGGCGTCCTGCCAGCCGGCGCACTGCACTGCTTGGCTGGCAGGCAGGCTGTTCGGTACACGCGGATTGGCCGGGGGCGCAGAGCCGCGAGCACCGCGGCCCCGGAGCAGCCCCGCGCTTCCACCCAGCGCCAGGACGGAGCGGCTCGGTCCCTGCTCAGGGCCGCGTGCGCAGCGCCACCATCGGAAAGCTTTGCCCTTCCGGTACTGCAGCTCTGCCCCTGCCGGGACCCTCCCCTGCACTAAGAGCTCCCCCAGCCGCTGACTTGTTTTTAAGGGTGAAAATGCAGATTCCCCCTCCCGAAAGCAGAATGCCAGCAGGCTACGTGCCAACCAGCCCCGTGCTTCACAAAGCGTTAGCACACTCCTCACTTGCCAAGGCCGAGCAGAGAGCTCCTTACGGTGCTGTCGCTGGAGAGTCTGGCCAGGGCACACTGCCAGCCCCCATTCCTCATCTGTTGTGGTACTTGGCAAAACTGAACGGTCTCTCTTGGCACCAAGCTGGGGTGCAGGAGAAGGGATGGGAAAGCACACGCAATGGACTTCCCAAATCTCTCTGTTCCTTTTTGCAGGGCAATGACGTTTACCAGCAAACTCCTCACCTTAACCTTCTGTGAGACACAGGAAGAGCTGAGCATCCCTGAGGGTACCTTGGCATAAGGTGTTCTTTGACAGCTCTTCGTCATGTGGTCCATGCTGAGCCCATGGTGCATCTGTGGGACATAGCTCAGGCTTTTCATGTTACACCAGTGAGGAAAAAAACAGAATTTGGGGCAAGAGGGCACAGACTGGTTCTCGTATTCAAGGCACAAACACCCTTGACTCCTTGTCCAGATGTGCCCCTCTGATCTGGCAGCTCTTCTGGTGGTTGGTGTTTGAGATCACACTGAGTTTAGCAGCTCTGTGTGGCATGCACGGTTTATCTTCCAGACTCGTGTGTCCCAATGAGGCTGGGAGACCCACTTCATGGGACAGACATGCTCTCCCTTATCCCCACATGTGTCAAACCACAGCACCCAGCGGCTCGAGCAGCCAAGCATCACTGGGCACAGAGCTGAGGCCCTCAGGGAAGGAAGGGGCAGCTGTTGTGGGCTGGAACATCCTCTGAATACCTGAGAGCACCAGGGAGACCTGTCTTATTCATCAGGTTCAGTGGCAGTTGGGGGTGAGAGGGCAGGTGGGACAGCTGGCAGTGGCAGTGCATGACTTTCCTGACAGGTCCGTGGCAGCTGTTGGCTGGACTGGGCAGAGCTGCTGGCTGCTTTGCTGGATTTGCTTCTGTCCCGGCTCTGCCCATCGCAGATCCTCCACTAAGAAGGGCTAACATGTTACCTATAATTAGAAGGTATGTAATGTTCATCTTTAAACCCACATTTAAAGTCTCCTCATGTTGAGAAGAGCAGGGGCCAGATTTGGGAGTAGCAGAGTTTTCCTAGGGAGCCAGCTCCTGGATGGGAGCCAGAAGTGGAAGCAGGGTACCCAAGGGTGTGGATATGCTGGGTTTCCCATTTCTCGCTCTTCTCCCTGGATGCTGCAGGGCAGTATAGGGCTTCCTGTGAGTGACAGGACTCCAAACTTGCACAACTTTCCTCCATCTCCATGAGCTGCCTGCACAGAATGGCAGAAATGTCCCTGTAATGGCTGTTTCCTGGAGATTTATTATCCTAGGTTCAGCTCTGCAAGATAGAGTTTTTGCCATCCTACAGTCTGCTTCCCCTCATAAATGTAACCTGGCTCCAAATAATTGCTTCCTCCAGGAAGCTTTAAAATAGTTGATTTGTTAGTGAAACTCTTCAGTATTTCTCTTATTGCCTCCCTGTGCTTTTTTCAACAGTTTTACAAACAACTGGGGATTTTATCTTTGTGGCATCTCTGTGGGTGGGAAGGCCCACACTGCCCTTGTTGATGGAGAGGGGGAAAAAACAAAAGCACAGAAAACTGAAGTAACCTCCAGGTCATACCAGACGTTGTGTTGCAGGCAGGGAGACAAATGCTTTTAAGGAAGCCTTCCCCATGTCTTCTTGCAGACCTCTGCTTTAGCTGTGAGCTCCTGTTTGTTCTGCATATGGTGACCGAGGGATGGCCCCTTTATTCCAGCCAGGCTGTGCCCGAAGGGAATGACTGAAATGGTAATTCAGAGATGTTGATTGTTCTTATCGTGGAGCCTAAAGCCAAGGGTAGCACCTGCTACTTAATCACTCTCTTCTTCCTCTGCCCTGTGGCGAATGGGTTTGAGATAAACCAGTCAGGGCCCTGCCCTCGGGTATCAAATGGAGGCCCTGCTGTCCCAACCTAAGAAAGGTCAGTGGGGACTCTGGCAGTCGTGCAGGGAGGTTTCTTCTTTGCTGAATTTTGGCAGCAAAATTAGGAATTTCAGAACAAAGTGGTAAAAATGCAGTGGAGTGTGGGAGTGGTCTGGGTGCAGAGGCATGCAGTGCTGTTCCTCCGAGGCGCTGGAATAAGGTTTTCTTGCTTACTAGTGCAATAGGGAACAAAGTGTGTTGCCGTTTTGGTTGGTTTATCAATTAATGGGCTGGTCCTGGTCCCAGTGAGTTGAGAAGCAAGAATGAATGCCTTTTAGCTTCCTCATGCAATTAGCAAAGACAATTATGAGAAATTCAGGGAGATGAAATGTTTTTCTTTCTTTGCTTCTCCCTCTGTTCTGCATTTGTGTGAAGTCATCTTCACTTTACACCTGGGATTACTTTTTGTAGTTTCTGAGGATGCCCGTCACCATTGCATTTTGACCTTCCCCCAGGAGCACAAACCCACCAGCAGCATCTTATTGCTAACCTGAAGCCAAGGGGGTAAGGAAGGGATGTAAATCGGGCAAGAGAAAGCACTCTTATCAGTCTCTCTCCAGCAGTGGCAGGAGTGACACTGCAACCCAAATGTGATCTCCCAGGGCACAGGGGAGATGCTTTGCTACCCAGGTTAATGACTGAGTTAATAAATTCTCTAAACACTCTGCCCTTCTGGGCAATTGATGCAGTTTCCTTTGAAATTTTGAAAACCACGAAGTACATTTTTTTTTTGCTCTTTAAAGTCCAAAAGATCTTTCTTATTTTATTGGCTTCCATAACCAAGAAAAGTTATTTATAACTTTTATGTGTCTCCTTTTTAGTCTGGTGAGGGAGCAGGAGAATATTACTGCTTGAGGGGGATTCCCACCCTCCCCTGCTTCTCAAAGAAAGCTTGCCTTGTTTTAAGTGTTTTCCTTCTGCCTGTCTCCATAGAAAATATAAGGGATATGGGATCTGGTATTCATTATAAGCTCCCAACAGAGTAAGATCAATGAAACCTTAAATAAAGCAGCTGTGAGCCGCTATGTTATTCAGCTGTTGAAGTTAAAAATGTGCTTAACAAAAACGGAGCATAATCATTTGGTGAGGGTCTTTTTTCCCTCTTTCAGGAGCTTATGTGATATTGTCTTGTGGCTGGTGCTTCACAGATCTTGCCTGAATTTTCATCTGTGTACCTACCTATCTACTAGAGTGTGGAACCTAGATCATGAAGCACCCAGCTATTACATAGCCATGGCTACCTTTACCTTTGAAATTAAGGATGTCAGTTTAAGCATAAAACCACAGTTTTCTTCCTTGAATGTGAAAAGGATTTGGTAAAACAAAAAAAAAACAAAAAAACCCCAAACCAAACCAAAACAAAACCCCAAAAAACAAAACAAAACAACTTAAAATTGTCTTTTCTTTAAATAGGGAATGATTTTTTTTAAATGCTCTTCTTGATTTCCTTTTTCTTCCTTTTTTGTTATAGCTTTGGGAAAAAAAACCAAAAAACAACAACCCAACCCAAAATAGGATTGAAGCCCCAGTGCAGCTGTCGGGAACACTTCAAATTTCCCTGTGTATACAGTTTGGTCACTTTGAATGCAGAGCCCATCAGTATTTTGCCCGAGTCACGCTTCTCCTCTTCCATGAAGCTGCCTGCCAGAGCCCGTGCTTTATGTCCATACTTCCATCTCAGTCAGACAGCGGAGCTAGGGTCATGGAGAGCATTTTTCACCAGATAGGGAGTTCATTTTCCGTCCTCTCAGCAGCACAGCCCAGAGGAGCAAAGGATGATCAGGCCAGCCTTGTAACACGAATTTAGCCTAGCCTGAATAAAAGGCCTCTGAGCTTCCAGGAGATACCCTCCTAGCAACAGATGCAGAGGGGTGGGAGGCACCTGTGGGAGCAGCAACATATTTAAGCATCATGATATTTATCAATTTTATCATCTGTCTTGCAGCTGAGTCTAAGACATGGGAAAAACAAAGCAAGGGTCACACAAGACCAATGAACTAATCAGAGGCTGGAAAGACAAGAAAAGATGAAAAGGGATAAGATAAATATGTGTATCTCAGCTGTGCAGGACAGCTAAGGAGGGTTGTTATTACTATCCAAAAGGAACAGTCTCCAGGGAAGAAAAAGGAGTCTTTATCCTATTCCAAGGGCTTGTAACTCAATGTGACAGGAGAAATTCTGAAACATAAATATGGGTTTAACAGACAAAAAAATAAAGTGTCTTGTAATGTCATTTGTTAAAATGAAGTGACTTCCCACAGAGAGCAGCCAAGGCTCTTGGCTTGTCTCTGCGCTGGAAAGGGGACATATTTTCCTGTGGAAAGGCAGAAGGTGGTGGTGAGGAGTTAGAGCAAGTAATGAAGAATGGATTGACCTGCCAGGCTCTTTGTCTTCCAGCTTTCTGCCTGTCCGAAACAGCCTGTGCCTGTTGCTTCCCCTCCTTGCCATTCAATGCCTGAATTTGACAGTAGTCACAAGAGAACTTTTCTGCTTGCGTATATGCTGGGAACTAGCAAACTAGGGATGCTAGAGAATCATGTAGCAGTATCAGACCCTTGGAAAAGCTGTTGTGGCATTATTTAATGCGCTGTGCAGCTCAGGGGGCTGCATGAAAGAAGCTATGGCTGTTTTAGAGCTGCAGAAATGGTGCCAAATAGAAAAGAGATCTGGACAATCATGTCTTTTGCTTTGGGCAGAAAGTATTCAGAACATTGTGGTGGCCAAACACTTGAGAGCAGTAGGTGGAATATGTGCTTGAGTTACTGTGCTTTGCAGCCTAGCATGCACTGCAGCTCACTGCACATCACTGTCAGGGCTCTGAGTTTAACTTGGTTCAAGCTGACCATTATACAGGCCTTTAAAGCCTACATAGAGAGTAGCATGCTTCAGATAAATCCCTATGCTTAAGAAATAAGAGATGAACCACTACAGAGGTCTTCCCCTGATCCTTCCAGCTGCTGCACCCTGGGAGCTGTCCCACTTCCATATCTGCTGGTGCTGATCACTCCTTAATGCCTGCAGATGAGCGTGCTTTGTGGCACCAAACACCCCTTTGCTTATGAAGGGCTTCTTGCAGACATTATCCATGTCTGAGGATAATACAAGCCAAAATCTGCTTCATTTTCTCTTACATTTAGACAACCTTCCCAGCACTTGTGGCTGCAAGGGAAATTTTCAGAGAATTAATTGTCTTCTTGAGGGTTTGGCTGGCTGGCATTATGGGTTTGCAGAAGGGTGAATTCCAGCATCCTCACTAATTATTCTACCTCTGTGTTGTTGCATTTGTCACATAGATCATAGGATAGTTTAAAGCTCAAGGGCCTGATGTTACCTAGTGGCACAGTCCCCAGTAGGGAATAAGCACTTCAGAGATAAATTCTAGTGTGGATATGGTGAGATGTGGATCTCATTGGTACTCCTCTGACAGCAGAGCCCTGTCAAAGGAGTTGGTAAAACGGAAGCAGAGAGAACAGCAAGAATGAGAAGCTGGGAGCAGAAACTTCCAGAAACAGGCCTGTCACTGAATTGATTGTAGCATCAAATGACATCTATAGAAAGATCATGCATACATGTATCTTTAGGCAATAGGAAAAGAAACACCTCAGTATTGGTATGAGAACATTCAAAGAGTAATATTGCTTAAATATACACACACTTTTTCAAAGTAACTAAAGTGACATACAAATACAACGCAAGTTATGCATAATTCCTGGATGGTTAAACAGGTACTGAAAATACAGTTTGCTTTCCAGCAGCATCTGTCAGAAGGCTAAAGGAAGCATAATGTCATATATATGTGTATATATATATTCCAATTCCTTTCAGGAAAGGGAACGAGATCTTGTGATTTCAATGAGGATCAGTTGGGCAAGCTTTGGTGTCCCTTTCCCTGCACTTCAGGTCATCCCATTCACTTTTATTGTTTTTGTTAGTTTCAGATTTTTCTCTTTTTGTTTTTTTTTTTGGTTTTTTTTGGTTTTTTGTTTTGTTTTGTTTTGTTTTGTTTTGGTTTGGTTTGGTTTTGTTTTTTTGTGTTTTTTTTTTTTTTAGCATTTCATTTCTTCTGTTTCTTCTTCTGTCTCTTTATTTACCTTTCTGGCCTGCTTTTGGGATTTCAATGGGAATAATTTGAGCAACTTTTGGTCCTTTTCACTGCACCTCTTTTCATCTCAGTACATTTGATTGTAGTCATGCCATTTGCAAATTTTCTGGATTTTTTCAGTTGCACTTGATTTGATCATATCTCGTTTCCAGAGCATTTGTTACACTTGGTTCTCTGATTTCAAGATATCATTCCCTTTTATGAAAGGTAGAATATATATTTTTGTGTAAGCTTTTTTCTTTCTTGTTTTTGTTTTAATATGTGTAATGTGACCTCTATTTTAAACAGACTCTTGTAATTACAGCCTATTGACATTTTTCCTGGACTGGGCAAGGATGTGGTAGAATGTTTTAATGTTGTTTTTTCCTCAGTTTAACTGTGTCCTAAGAATAAGAAATAATCACACCATTGATAGGGTTTGTACTATCCTCCCCAGACTTGAACTTCATGTGAAAATAGGGTGAGATGAACAGAAGTAACTTACAGCATTGATAACACTTCAGCCTTCCACGAAGATTTGACTTCTATTCATCAAATATAGCAGAAAACAATATATACTCCTCTTTATGAATGGTGTGGCCTTCTGTGGTGAGGAAACTGAAGTTACTGTTAAATCTTGCCTTATTGTCATTCTGCCATTCACTTCATAACTTGGCCCCTAAATATCACCCCCTCTTTTCTGATCTTCAAAGTATTTGAAACTCTTCCCAGCCTGATTCATCTGCATGTTTTAACACTGTATGCTCTGTGCATATCAGCAGATGATGCTGTTTATGAATGATTCCATGCTAAGAAGAGACCCCTGATTCCCCAAAGGAATTGTCTCTAGGCTTGTCAAGGAGCTATTTTGAGTGCAAACTCTGAAAAAGTTGTACTTCCAGCTTACAATGAATTTTACTTTGACATTTTCCTAGTTGCTTAAAAATGGACTATAAGATTTATTATTGTCAGGGTTAAGACATCTCTATTTTCCCCCCTTGCCTGATAACTTAGTTATTGTAGCAAGGAGTGTTGTATTAATTTGAAATATCTTGATCTTGACTGCCTGCTCTGTTGGCAGAAGCAGTTGACCAGTTTACTGAATGAAAGTGTGTAAAAAGTGATGGTTTAATCTTTTGTTCCATTGCCTTTCTGACCTTTGAAGTCTGCCAGTCAAAAAATCACTGTACCACTAGGAAATTAGGCATTTGGTATGGTACTAGAGATTTCTCAGGAATGGTTCATTAGTTACTTCACAGAGTTTAAGGATTAAAAGTGCTGTTTTCTTGAGAAAAGGTGAATTTTCTTCATCCTATTCTTTCCCTATTATGACCTATGTTCTTCATACTCTGTTTAAAGTAAATACTGTATCTCAATTAAGCAAAAGGTGAAGATGACATGCTCAGTGTTTGCAATCTGCCCTCTGCTGAAAACAAAAACTGTTGCCAGTGTTAGTCCCTAGGTCTTTGTACATAAAGAAAGTGGTTTGTCAAAACAAAGACACAGTATGATTTAAGCTGCTTGGAAATGTAATGGCAGACCATGGCAGTTGTTGTATTTGGGGGTAGCTCTAACATGAAGTTAAATCAGAAAAGGGCTTACATGGCTCTCAGAAAAGGGCCAGACAAGGAAGGACACATGATCCTGCAGATGATCTCCTGTTACCTTCTGAAGGTTTATAAATAGCTTTGACCCCATAAGGTGTTTTTGCAACAGTCTACAGCTTGCTCTCACAGTGTTCTGAGATTTCCTCACGTGTTTGCATTCAGCATCTAAAAGTAAACACACTGAGTGGGTGTAAACTTGTTCCGATCATTCACATATTAACCCAAGGAAAAAACATCCTTTCCAGTTTGTACCTGTAATCTTCATGCTGGACCAGGTTCCAGCTGCCCATCTGCAGCTGGCATAAATTTGCATAAAAGCTAACCTAAACCTTGTTGCATTTATAGATGATGTAAAAAATGTGATGGTGCATAAGGCCTTTGTCATTATTAAATTTCTACTGGGGTATGATATGATGTGATGGTGCACTATTCTGTTGTCAGTTTGCCTTGACTGCTTCACACAGTGGCAAACTGCAGACACATAGGCAGTGCCTGCCCCATGTCCAGAAGAGGAGATGATCAGTTCCTGCCTCTGCTCCTTCTTCCTGAGCCACAGCCATGGAAGACACATACTCACTTGAACTAAAAGGTAAAGTCTGCAACTTCACTGTTGAGTTACAGATCCCCCTGTACCTAAGGTACCTCCAGGACTAGCTTAATACTGCTGCTGAGCTATAATTAATGGGATGTTTATTACATTTGGCTAGAAAAGATGAGTGTGAGGAACTGTTATCCAGGGTGTTCTGGCAGGAGCCAACTGAAACAAGTCAGATTAGGCTGTGAGGGTCTGTCTGGACTGTGGAAGAGCAGCCCTCAGTCAGGCTCCCTAACTCTACTGACTGCTTAGTGATACAGCCCCAGGGCAGCACGTTTCACCCTGAATTACAATCTGCCAAAAAAATAAAAACAAGGATTCTACTTGCTAAATATACTTCTGGGTGGTGGGCAAGGGCTCTCAGCCTGACACTAAGATATAAGAAATCTGTATTTTTAGATCTGAGCAATATGAAAAGCTTAGCTTTCCAAAAAAGTGGAAAAACAGAAAAAAAAAAAAAAAAACTGTGAAAAACTAATTTCTGAATGTGTTATTCTATTCTTTTTTTGGTCCATTTCCATTTTCTTTCTCCAAATATTTTGAAGAAAAGCAATTGGTGCTCAATGATTAAATTCTCTATTCAGTGTTTGCCACCTATTTGAGCCTTTTGCAAAGCTGTTCTTGAATCCTCATTGCTGCTACTTCTAAGAGAGCTACGCTTATGTAGCAGTAACAGAAATATGTTAGTTTAGTTAGTCATGGAGTTTTGGAAAAAAAACAGAACAGAGCATGCATAGGCAATTAAGAGTACAGGTAAGGAGAAAACAAAGAATGGTAGAGGAGATTAACACAGATAACCTAGTGGAAGAAGTAACAAATATATTCACCAGTATCAGGAGAGAATGTAAGCAACATTTCTGTTTTCATTCAAGAAGTCTTGTAGAACTGAGCAAAGTGCTGAGTCTCTGGCTACATGGCTTATACAGCAGCTTCACTGTGGATCCGTGGGACAGCAGGCTTTGTAGAGGGTCTTCAGCAGTGCTAGGCAGTCTCTGAACTGGAGTCTCTTTTTTTCCTCTCTTGCTCCTATTTTTCCCTGTTTCCTCCTCCTCCCTGGCTTAAAACTGTCTGTAGGGTAAGGCCATATAAACTTCTTGTATCCAGAGCATCATCCTGCAGCAAGTTATGCCAGAGGTCTACTATCAGTTGGTGAAGAACCACCTCTTTTTGCACATTTTGACTTGGACTTCATTAGTTTCATTTGATTACTTTTTAGATTTTTTTTTTTAATTTGGAAGGGACAGCAAAGAGTTATTCCCTGTTTTCCACAAGCAGACATTAATGGTATCTGGCTGAGACTTTGTTTCAACATTCATTTATTCTTCTGCTGCCTCATGACCTTCTCACTTCCAAATAGTAACTGTATTTACTTAATTACCTTGATTAAAAAAGTGCAAAGATTTTAGCTGGCTTGTTGTGGCTCTCAACAACCAGAACTGCAGGAATGTTGGAATGTGGACACTACTGGGCTAGCCAACAGCAACAATATTAACAAGTCCTAGGTGGTCTTCAGACAACCTCAGCTAAAGGGAGAAATAGTACTGCCTGTTTACATACAACTTGGAGAAACTGGGTAGGAAACAGGCGTGCTTGCTCATGACCCTCACGTGAGAAAACCATGAGAGTAGAAGAGTATGTGATGTTTTTGCTCGTCACAGGCTAAGGTAACACAGGAATGTTATAAAGAGTGATTGTTGTCTCCTGAATCTCCTCCTGACTTTTGATGCTTTTAATCCAGTGTTCTGATACAGGGAGATTACTGCTTGGCAGTTACAAGGACAAGGCTTTTTAAACTGCAGTTTTGCACTGCTAAAATGAGCAGCTCTTCCTTAAAGGGGCACTCCTGCCCCTTCCTCTCTCCTCTATTCAGTGCTAACCCTTGTTTTTATCCCACTACAAGCTGGTTTTCGTGGAGTTAAACCTTCAGAAGTCTGCTTGCTGCCTTTTCCAGCGCTACCTTTTGCTGGTTTAGCTTTTATGTACCACCTCACTCTGCAGACAGGAGAGTCCTGGTGTTGACAGGAACAGAACTGCCTGTTCCCATGGCATCTGTTAAAGCACTGTAACCCATAATGAAACTAGCACTCTTACATTCAGATGTGCCATCTAACATTTATCTTCCTCAGCAGGCAAAGGTTATGATCCACAGGGATAATCACCAGCATTGTCTTTCCTTGCTCAAAGTCCTCCCTGTACTGCAGATTTTCCCATCTGTGCATCATCCTGGCTTTTCTCGCAGACGCTGCCTCTGCGCAGGACGGAAATGTGCATCTTTGGAACCCAAGAGAGAAGCAAGTGATGCTGACAGTGCCCTTGCCAAACCTTTAGCTACATGGTAGCCTTTCTCATCACTGCATGCAGCAGAAATAACTTTCCCATTTTTGGTACTCTGCATGCTGTTGCAGTTTGAGTGAGTATGGGGGCAGTCATATAAAGCTATGATGTCAGCACCATCACGTGCTGTATTGTTCCAGCACAAATACATGTCGGTGACTAAGCATGAAAAAGAGAAATTCATCCCATAGAGGTCATTAATAACAGACCCTGGCTGTAAAAAGATGGTCCACAAAGGGAAGGGGTAGGGGCTGGGACTCAGGGCAGCATGGGACTTCAGGTGACAAGTGAGGAAAATGCTATTAAAAGGACCATACCGTAATTATCAAAATGCATCAAAAGAGGCAGCCTGGTGCAGCTGTACCTGCTGGCTCTTGTGTAAAGCCAACTGATCCAGCAGTGCAAAAATCTGGTAAGGAGGGTCACAGAGCTGCAGCCTCTGTCTGTACTGGAAAACTAGTGGGTGTATCTTCAACTTCCAGATGTTTTCTTCATTTCAAATACCCCTTGGGATAATATCTTGCCTTTACTGCAACCACCTAGAAGCCAAGCTGTGATAAATTCTGCAGAGTTATATAAAATGGAGACAAAGCTGATCTCTCTACCTTGTCGTTACACATTTGATTCCAAATGAGGATTTAAGCAGATCAGGATCTCCTTATGGATTTTCCTCCTCTCATTCTTTGTTCATCGGTAGCCAGAAACGCCTGACCAAGCCCTTGCCCCACACAAGAGCAGTACGGGTTTTAGCCTGTTGTGTACTGGATGTGTGAAAGAGCTACGATGGTTGCGTTTCGCCCTCAGCACACGATTCCCGGCCTAAGACCCCATGCGGCCCGGGTTGTTTATCCCCGCTGCCGCCCCAACATGGCTCCCACATGAGGGGCGCGGCGCGGCCCCCCCGCCCTGACCTGGATTCCCCGGGGAGGGGCGTGGCCGCCGCCTCCGCCAATCGCCGCGCGGGGCGGTGCTGACGCGCGGGGCCGCCTCCATTTCGCGGCGCAGCGCCGGCGTTGCGCAGCAGTCGGAGCCGTCTGTCGCCCGGGGAGGACGTATCTGCCCGTCCGATTCACCGATCATCTGCCGTGCCGCACAGCGCAGCCGTCCGGCTCGGCCTGCACCGAGACCCACAGCCCAGGTTCGTAAAAGCTCCAGGTTCGTAAAAGCTTCCTCGCAGAGCGGAGCACGGGGGAAGCGGAGCGTGTGCGATGCGGGGCGCTTCTGCTGTGTGCCCGGCTGGCCCGCGGGCTCCTGGCTGGCGTTGTCGCCTCTCCGTTCCGCTCGGTGCGCGCCGCGGCGGGGTCGGTGCCGCAGGCGGGTGCGGCACGGCCGCCATTTTGTGGCAGAGCGATGGCGTTTGCTTTTCTTCTTCGGCTGGGGGGGCGGAGCTAACTGGGAGGGGCGGCGCTGGGCGGGGCCGGGGGCCGCGCGCCGGGCTCCTATTGGGGGAGCAGTGAGGAGGTGTCCGCCCGCCGCCTTCCCATTGGCCCCTGGCGGGGGCGGGGCCGGGTGGCGCAGTGCGGCAGCGGGCGGTGCTGAGTCACCGGGCGGGCCTGACGCGCCTGTCCCCGCAGCAGGGCCGCGCACACACAGCCATGAGCGGCTGCCGCGTCTTCATCGGGAGGCTGAACCCGGCCGCCAGGGAGAAGGATGTGGAGAGGTTCTTCAAGGGGTACGGCCGCATCCGCGACATCGACCTGAAGAGGGGCTTCGGCTTCGTGGTGAGTGCGTCCCCTTTCCCTTGCCCACCCCCTTAGTGCACACTCGCATTTCAGGTTTATGAAGCTGCTTCGAAAGAAAATTAATTAACGTGCCCATCAAGGCACACCACGTGATAAATAGGCATCTGCTCGTTCATGGGAATGTAATTGCTTGGTTTTGTTGTCTTGGTTTTGCAGGAGTTTGAGGATCCGAGGGATGCAGATGATGCTGTTTATGAATTGGATGGAAAAGAACTTTGCAGTGAGAGGTGAGGTATCCTATTTCATGACTACACAAGCTTGGGGATCTAAAATAAAAGTCAATTTCAATTTGAATTGTGTTATCCATATTCGTCAGACTATTTTGGTTTTGTTTCGTTCGTCTTATCTTTGTCCTGAGAATTACAACTGCATACAAAAGAAGAAATATGTAAAAACACGTGTTGTGTTACGTGTTTCCCTTCACAGGGTGACCATTGAGCATGCCAGAGCACGCTCGAGGGGCAGAGGCAGAGGGAGGTACTCTGACCGGTTCAGTAGCCGCCGCCCGCGCAGTGACAGGAGGTACGTGCAGCTTTGAACCAATACAGTTTAAAAAAAGAATGCTTTGGGCTCATCCCAGAGAATGTGAGCTGCAACAAGCTATTAAAAGGTGTTGTTTGCCTTTTAAGTAGTTTGATGTGGGAGCGGGATAGTGAAGATTACAGAACTTCTCAGATATGCCTGTCATCCTTACGTTCCCTCCCCTAAGTACTTACTGCCTGCCCTAGATTGTTCTGGGCGTTACATAGTTCAGGTCATAGTACTAAAGATGATACGCTGATGCTAGCTCTTGGTACAGAGTTTGTTAATATTAACATGGTTATATTGCATTTACTGATAGAAGTCTGAATTGTTTGTTTCAAAACAGAAATGCCCCACCTCTAAGAACAGAAAATCGCCTCATAGTGGAAAATTTGTCTTCTCGTGTCAGCTGGCAGGTTTGTTGAAACATGATTAACTATTTTGACTTCATTTAATGGGTATGTAATGGAATGTAATTATTTTGTAAAATAATTAAAGTAAAACCTAATTTATTAAAACGTTTATGTAATTAATATGATTTTTAGTAAAGTAACTTAAATATTTTGAATGAAAGCTAGTTAATGTTAATTCATAGTAATAAATTTATATGTTTGAGGATATATATTTATTTTTTTTTCTTGTTTTTAAAATCCATTTTAACCACATATTAAACCCTTTATTTGCCAGCCTATCTGTGTCGTTGGCCTTATGACGAGGAGTGCCTGTGGGTTATCCTAATCGTTCTGTCTTGGTCACTCTTGGTCGGGCCTGGTTGACTTTCCAGTCAGCTCCTACAATGTCACTTGGCCACCTCTAGATCTGTGTTTGCCGGTCTAGACGTAATCGATGCACTCCTTAAAGTGCCACATTGCAGCGGTCCCAGAGCGTTAACGAGATCTGATTCCTAAGTTGAGAGCTGTTCTTCCTGTAACGCTTCCGAATAACGAGGTCCTGGTCGAAAAGAGTTGAAAGATTGGAAATTAGGTGGTCGTTGGAATCCTGATCGCAGTAAAGTGGTCCTTGGTGACATCAAGCATAGAGAATGGATCCATCCATAGTCTCCTGATAGGGAGGGCAGTGCGATTAATGGCTTCCATCGACTGGGTAGTGTTCGGCAAGTGGGTGGCGAAGAGCCAGTCGGGCATATGTCATGACGGTATCTCCGGTCGCTTAATGCAGTTTGCTGCTTGGCTAGCCTAGGGAAATGTTTATAAAGGTAAAGTAAACTATATTTTTAATGACATATGGGGCACAAAATAATTGGTGTTATGTAAATGTAATTTTGTATTCATATAAGACTTGTAATGTAAATGGAGACTGAAACAGTCCAAAAATATATGGGTAGTATTTCAAAGTCAATTCAATAGATATAAAAATGTGCTTTTTATTTCTTTTTTTTCTCTCTCTTTCTTTCTCTTTGTTATTTAATCTATAAAATCATTTTAGACTAATATTAACCTTAATGTTAAGACCCTTTATTAGCATTTTGCTTAAAGCAATATGCTTTTCTCATTTATTTCGTGCCCTGATACAGATCATGATACAGATAATGCAGTTTTGATAACAAGTATGGCAGTTGCCATGTATGTGATTTATCTAACAACTTCTCTTTCAGTAGTCATAAATTTCTTTTGTTTGCTTTAAACTACTTTTGTATAAGTAAATGTTAATTTCACTTCTTTGTGTAACAAAAGTGGTCTTGTGTTAGGATCTCAAAGACTTCATGAGGCAAGCCGGGGAAGTAACCTTTGCAGATGCACACAGACCTAAGTTAAATGAAGGGTAAGCCTGTCAAGTGATCTCTTGAAAGCTGTAGAGTAACCTGTATATGTAATATTTGGGGAGGGAAGCTGGCTACTTTCGGTGTCAGCAGCTGTTTCTGGCTTAATTTAGCTACCCTTTGAAAATGCATGTGGGAAATGTTTGGGGAGGGGAATTTTTCATGCTTCAG
This sequence comes from Vidua macroura, assembly GCF_024509145.1. Lineage (NCBI taxonomy): Eukaryota > Metazoa > Chordata > Aves > Passeriformes > Viduidae > Vidua > Vidua macroura. The sequence goes on from NC_071576.1 coordinate 34,175,032, forward strand.
TGATGACAAGGGATAATTACACTGAGCAGTGTAGGTTTTGGGGTTTTGTTTGTTTTTTTCCATGTGTAAATTTTGCTTGTAATGGTAACTACAACATGTAATAGTGAGCTTTATGTTTGGGTTTTTTTTTCCATAGGGTGGTTGAATTTGCCTCTTACAGTGATTTAAAGAATGCTATTGAAAAGCTTTCTGGTAAAGAAATTAACGGAAGGAAAATCAAACTAATTGAAGGCAGCAAAAGGCACAGGTATGGATTTCTACTCTTCTAATAATGCTTAAACATTCACTGAGAAATTTGGAAGTCAGTGACCAGGCAGCCAAGCTGGAGAGCTGTGGAGTGCCTGGTTACGGCCGAGCCTGTGAGGTTCTGTAGCTGGCACTGACTGGCGCTCCCTGTTGGCTCCTCAGTAGGTCCAGGAGCAGGTCACGGTCGCGCAGCAGGAGCTCATCCGGGTCTCGCAGCCGATCCCGTTCCCGCAGCCGCAAGTCCTACAGCAGGTCACGGAGCAGGAGCCGTAGCAAGTCGCGATCAGTTAGCAGATCTCCACTGCCGAGCAAGAGCCAGAAACGTGGTTCTTCCAGCAGATCCAAATCTCCGTCATCTGTAGACCGGCAGAGGTCTAGATCAAGGTCCAGATCTGTTGACAGTGGCAACTGAACTATAAATAACTTGCCCTAAGGGCCCTTTTTTAAACCATACTTGCTAAAACTTGTGGTAAGTATGTGACTTTCTGTGGGAAAGGGTTTGGATGGGGGGAGGGGAGGGAAGGGGGAACTTTGTAGATGTGGACCATGGTGGGAAGGGTTATTGACTAATTGTATTAAATGTTTTTTGATAACCCTTTTCTTGCTCACATTTTTTTGTGACTGTCTGAAGTGTATAGTTTGTCTATATTGGCAGAGCTCTTTATAACAAAAATTTTTTTGTACTCTAAAGTCATCTGAACACTTAATTTTCAGTATACTCAACTGTGAATAGCGACTAAAAACATTAATGTCTCAGACTAATAGTTTTAGACATCTAAGAGAGCTCTATATGTGCTGTACATAAAGCTTTATTTCAGAGGGTATTTTTTTGTGCTTTTGAGACATTGTTTCTGCTATAGGTCAGCAGGTTAAGTGCTGGTCGGTACTGGTAATAAAACTTTATTTTAAAATATTTTCATTTAATATGACTTGCACTACACAAAGAAAATGCCCATTTCACTGCCCTGTGGTAATAATATTCTATAAAGCACTCTTTATTTCTTGATACCTAAGAATATAATAGTTCAAATAAAGTATAAAGAAACATTTCTGCTTCTAGTTTGTTTCTTGGTGTTAATAAAGTGGTTGTGACTGTGTTAAAATGTTCCTTAAAGATGGAGCTGTGCCAACGTGATACTGTTTTGGGCAGGGGTGAGAATTAGGATCCTTTTAAATATAGATCGTGTGATGTCCTTGTACATCTGTGTTCTGAAATAAGAACATGGATAATCAGGTTGTCATAGTTCATAGCAAAAAGTGGAGTGGATGAGTCATTTAGCTTTTAATGTCTTGGGATAATAAGCATGGAGTGTTAATGGCAGATGTAGTCAGCATACTTCATTAGTGTATTTGTGCATGTTGGTATGAGAACACTGAAGTGTAGATAAACCATTTTTGTAAGCATTAGTCCTCATTCTTGGGGAAGAGGGACTTTTAAATTGGTGGGTGGGAGTAATGCAGCAGTAGTACCATGAGGTTCTGTGTTTTAGTGTTCGTGCCTTCCAATGGCAGCAGTCCTCTGCAGTCCCCGTATTTCTCAAGCCCTCACCCACAAGACAACTTAGGAATTTAATTTTTAAAATAATGTGTTTTCTTATAAAGCGCTTTACAAAGCTATTATGGTAATCTACACAGACCTTTAAAAAGATCTTTGTAGCCTAGGCTCGGATTTGCATAGATCATAGAAGAGCAAGCTCTTGCCTGTGGGAGGTTGGGTGTTTGGCCTCTGCAGCCCTGCTGCCCTTTCTCCCTGCTGCTGCAGAGTTCTTGGGTGCCAAGCTAAGGAAGGAGGAGGAGCTCTTGTACTGCATGGGTCTGTCTGTGGAGCTGTCAGTATATTGGGCTGCCAGGCACTCCTGAGAGCGGGCATTGAGAGGGGGTAGGATCCACAGTTAACTGGGTTGTTACCAGTCAGCTTGTCACCGCTCCAAGAGGTGTGTAGCAGAGGGCTTGAACTTGCAGGAGTAAAACAGCATTCACACTCATCAGGGTGGAAGGTCGACTGTGTAGAGATCTTTAGTCAGTTGATCCTACTAACTTAGAGATGATGGGCATCTCTGTCCCAGTGGGACTTGGCTTCAACTGGAACCCAGGTGGCTGAAGGCACCTGATTTGATGAAAGGGGTCACAGACTTCTTTCAGGCTAAATGTGAAGTAGTATCTGCTCTATAAATAGTTGTTCTAAATTCTGTTTCTAGACCACACCACTTACTTGCCATGCAAGCTGCATAAGCAAGTGCCTGCATTTTCCCTGGGGAGCTGGCTGCTGTTGTGATGAGCTTCCTGTTAAACTCCCAGGCTTTGCAGTATGGAGGCTTTTGTTAATTTCTGGCGTAAGAAATTATGCTGTTTAGTGTAGGTTCTTGGTACAAACCAGTTTATTCTTAATTAAGATGAACTACTTTAGGTTACAAGGCATAGTCTAGACATTGGAGATGTTGATGCCAATCTTTCCTGGTACTATGTGTGTAGTGTGACCATATCTAAGTGGTGTGTAGAACAGGTGTGTTGAGTTCACTGATGGCTACAAAAGAAGGCACATTTAAATTTCCTCTGATGTTGGAGGTACAGTTGCTGGGCCTAAACTCAGCATACAAAGGCAGTTTGTGTAGCCATGATCCTGGTTTGTGTGGCCTCTGTTCTGGGGGATCAGTGGTACCACACAGTACCTGCTGGAGGATGGGAGAAACCAACAGCCCATGGGCTGCTTGGCTGTGCATTCGATCTCATTGGCTTCTGCATGGAGAAACTTTCACAGCTCATGCTGAGTCTGTTAGAGAAATTACATTAATCTGCAGTGATATCGTCAGGATCTGCTTCCATTGTGTTCCAGCAGGACAGCTACAGGTAAGTGAAATTAAGAAAAGGAGCTGATGTAGGCGAAGATTTTCTTACGGGTAAAACTGGGTCAGTCACTTGGCATGTTTTTCAGCTGTCCCAAATGGTTGTCACAATGACTTTGAAGTCGCTGAAGGTCTCCTCCTTTCTGGGCTGACAGAGCGAGGCTTAGTCTGGAGCGAGGTCTTTGGAGAATAACAGTGTGGGTGCGGATGGCTGCTGTGATGTGAGCGTATAGATACATTTGACAGAACAGCTGCAGACCTATGAGCTGGCTGCAGAAGGTAGAGCTTGGAGGGTTGTGAGAGCAACTGCTGCAGAATCCATATATTGTTTTCCTCGTTTTCCACTGTTTCTGCAATGTCTTGACACTGATTTCATTTCTTGAGTGCTAAATGTGTCCACACCTGCACAGATCATTTTTGCTGCATCTGAAGAAAGAGAAAAATGTGAGAATAGGCTTTTCTGAAACCAGATTAGGGAAAGATTGTGACAACTACAACTGAAATTACTGGGTCATGTAAAACAAGAGGAAGGCGCTTGGGATTCCTGCCGAAAGACTGAAGCCATTTTGTTTCCAGTCATTTATGACCTGGAGGCTGGAATACAACCTTTTTGTTACAGTCTTGCCAGCCCCTGCGTATCTATTTCCAGTATCAACTGCTTTGCTCTGAACGCACACCCAAGGATCCAAATGAGTGTGTTTTCCCCCCTAATTAAGTTGTTCTCCAGCATAGCTATAAGATGTGGTGAAGTGATCCTGAAGCAGCTCTGTAGCAGCTACTCTGCTGCATCTGTCTCAAGGCAGTGGAGAAAAGCTGGACTGGCAGCATCAGAGGGGTGGTGGGTGGAGGATCTCATTCAGCCATCTGTGCAGTCAGCTGAGCTTGGAATTAGGACCCTGCTGTAGTTGGAGAAGAGTCTATTTCACATCTGTACCAATATTGTATATATTTTAAAATGAAGTTTCAATCTCTTTATGTACTTTTCTAGCAAAAGACCCAAATGTTTCGTTCCATTGGCTGTAGTATTTGGCAGTTCTGTCCTCTCAGGGAATCACTTAACAGCTTGACGCAAAGCTGGGATTTGTTGCATTAAAGAATATGTAATGTTTTTGTGTAGTTTTAGCCACACACAAACACCTCTGTTCTTTCCATGTGCTCAGTGCAGGTCATGACTTTTACAGGGTGTCCACTGTAGCTTAAAGCACCAGACTGTGAAAACCTGAGCACTGATAATTTTGATAGTATGTAGCTGTATGAAACATCCTGCTGATGCAAGAAGTCCATGGAATTTCTAAGGTCTTCCGTTGAATTTTTGACTCTGATTTGAATTTAATGTGCTGGGTATGTAATCCCTAGTTAAAGAGCAACTGGATTCTGCCTTTATAAAGCAGAGATGCATCGGTAGTTACATTGTAGCATGGAAAGTATAAGAAATAAAGGAGCAAAGCTGTACTTGCCTTTGGCTTGCTTTTTTCTGTCATGGATCCGAAAGACCAAGATGAGCAGAAATCCTTCTCCAAGCTGGAACAGCAAGTAGAGCAGTGGGAAGAAGTACAGGGGGCCAATGATCTCTGGGGTGAAGGCGACTTTGAGGATAGCTGAGCAAAGCTGTACGTTCTGGCAGCCAGTTTCCATGCACACTGTCCGCCTGCATCTGAAGGAGAAAAAGTTAAATAGATTACATATTTAAATTGCTTTCAAACAACTGAAACAGAGCCCTGCCCACCTTGCTGGTGCACTTACCTGTGGCTAAAAGCTGCTCTGTCAGGAACAATACTGCAATCCCTAGAAGCTTTTGCCTCCTGCTCCATTCGCAATGGGCAGAGACAGATTGTGTTACAAATGTGAACTTTTTTCATAATGGTATCAGAGGCCTTGTCTCCTCCTCTGGACTCTGCAGCTTCCTGCAGGGAAGTAATCTCCTGAGGTGGTAAGAGTCTGACATATGAAGGTATAAATAGGACTAGGAGGATTCCTACCTGTTTCATGTAGGATGAGGAAAAAAGGAGGAGCAGGTTTTATATATCAGGTTTTCATTCTAAATTCCTGGGGCTGCAGCTGAGAATACACTGACTGATTTGAGATAGTAATTAGCTGGGAAATAATCGTGTTGTGGTTAATAATAATTGTGTTTTTTTGGGTTTGGGTTTTTTTTTCGGTGCTAATAATTTTTTTCCTCCAGCTTCATTATCAAGAGCAGAGGGTGGTAATATGTTTAGCAGGTCACTAGTGACCTTAAGCCAAAACCCTCCATCTACTTGTTCAGTGAACCTTCCATGGTCATCAGGTGCCTGTGCCAAAAACACCTGCTTTAGCTATTCCTCCCCTCTCAGTTAAGCCAAGCAGAGGTTAAAGTAATTTCTCTTCCCACTCAAGCTGTGGGAGTCACTGGCTTGGGACCAGCTTGTACTGCGTCTGGTTGTATTCCTAGGTCCTATTTTGGGTAAATGGAGTCAGTGTTCGACAGAAGTATACTCCTAAAATTCATATTTTCACCATTGCTCTGCAAAGCAGAGCTGCCAAACCTCCCTATTCCTGATGAGAGAGAGGGGAGGGACATGTGGAAGAACATACCGGTCATCCAGCTTGAAGGCTGCAGAGACAGCGTAGCCCAGCAGGAATCCAGTAAGGGGCATTAAGGCAGAAGTTCCCAGGAGAGATGGTGAGAAGACAACCATGATACAGCTTCCCATATTGGCCACAGACAGAACAATTATAGCAGCAGATGACAGTAGAAGCATAACCATCCCTGCCTAAAATAAAAGTGATTAACAAGAGAGAAATCCCCAGTAAAATTTTCCTCAGCTGTTAGAAGCAGCTGTACCCAGTTCTCTGTCCATCACGTGAAGTACAGAGAGGGCACAAGTGCCTTTCATGGACAAAAACGTTATCAGTAATCAACAAGAGACAATCCTCGGCTAGTACTGAGAGAGACCTTAAATAACCAAATACCTTTCCAGTCTATATGCAAAATTACTGCTCTTGCTGCACAAGCTGCTTGTTTCTCAGGCATTGCTACTTGTCTCTGTCCAGGTCTCTTTGTGGCTCTAGTCTACCCCAAGCAAGTGCTGAGGGAACCACTTTACTCACAGGTAGAGCCTAGCAGAGTTCTTGAGTTAGACAATGGTGCATCTGTTTTTCTGGATTTCTGTTTTGCTGTTTAAATGCCTGATGTATAAAGGAGGCAGGGACATGATTCCAGGCATAAGTGGACACTTGGTTGATACAGTGGCTTCTGTTGGAGAGGTATCTCAATAACTTAAGTAGCAATTTTGTGATTCGATTTGTGCCTTGTGCTAGACCTCTGATAGCAGTGGGGTGATTTTAATTTGTTTTGGGATAGTTATTGTTATTTGGTTGGTTTTTATCTGAGTTCTGCTTTGGTAGCACCAGTAGTTTGGGGCAGTGCCTATGAGATTCATTAGTGCTGATGTAACAAAAAATTTCCAAAGTTAAAACTGAAAGAAAAGGAGAGTAATGTAGGAAGTTGGCTACAAAATGTCTGCCTGGAAAAGATGGAGGACTTTTCCTTGGGCAAATATTTTAACCATTAAAGCGGTGAAGTGGATGTCTTGAGCTCTAGCCTCAACCCTTTCATTGATTTGTGGCATGTCTTAGAGAAGTTAATATGTCTGTGATTCTATATTTGAAAACATCCTCAAGGCCCTTGTTTGAAAGGCAACTAGCACAGGATACTTCTTACCTTGGTGATAAGGCCAGTGTACTGTGGTTTCTTCTCATTCAAGATGATGCCGATGGCACAGGGGATTAGCATCAGCACCAGGGAGGTGATTATTCCTTTGTAAGGTACCTTGCCCTCCAAATCATCCTCATATAGTCCTCCCGAGTAAAGGTACAGAAGCAGTGGCATTAATCCAATTGCCAGGACCATGGAACATGCAGTCATTACAACACTGAGATGAAGAAAGGACCCCTCAGTAGAAGAAAAACACTTTTTAAAAATGGAGTATGCTAATCTGATTACTTGCCTGAACAGATTATTTTAATAGAAGACTTTACCTTGCTTTTTCCCAACTTGTCACTGAAATCTTCCCAACATCACTGTCAGATTGCAGAAGGATGTGATATGAATGAGAAGGGAGAAGATGACTCAAGTTTCATACATGCTGAGAAAGGGTACATACATACCCATGACAAGGGTACAGTTCACATTTCAGAAATTCACAACTGAGAGAAAAAGCAATACTTCATATTTTCCTGCTGGATCTTTTTATCACTAGGTTTTTTTGGAGAGTGGCCTTCTGCTAGTTCAACATTTCTCACTGATGCAGCCTCTTCAGGCAGCATGATCAGTTTACACAGAACTGCATGTATAGACACAACATATATAGATGCTCTATGTACTGCTCGTGGAGGGGAAAACGTGTTCCTGCACCCATGTCATCAAGAGCAGCATTCTAATGATTCAGAGAAAGGTAGAAAGTGACATTGTAAAACAGAGACAAATCAACTCATTGAGCAATTTAAAAATGTTTTGGATTTAGTATTTCAGTCCTTGTCCAGCTTCTTGGGGCCTCCTAATGTTGATTAGATTAGTTTCTGAACCAGCCATATAACTAGATTGGCCTGAACAATGAACAGGTATGTGGCTTTCCTTACCTGAGGTTCATGTCCCCTCTCAGTGCCAGGCTGAAGATGTTGGAGAGGTTTCCCCCTGGGCAGCAGCCACAGATGAGGATGGCCAGGGATTCTGAGGTGCCCAGTTGGAAGAGCTTGCCCAATATGAATGCTGTCAAGGGCATGATGCTGTACTGAGCCAATATGGCTATTGCCACACCTTTAGGTCTCCTGAGGTGAGCTGTGATCTTGGCTATCTCCATTGTACATCCCAGAGACACCATGATGACCAGGAGGACCACGATAAGGGTTACGTTCAGGGCTGTGTCCATAGCCTGCTGTCCAAATGCAAAGGGTGGTGCCAGATTGGTCAGGGAGGTGCTGCTCTGTGTGCAACCTTGGCTCCAAAGTTCTGGGCTATCAAAAGCTCCCTTGGTCTTGTTCATCCTGCTGAGGGCTTAAGAGGTCCCTTCTTTTGTAAGTGGCTGGGAAGGTGAGGGAAGGATTGATTCAAAAGTCCAAATAACATTAAATTAATGCAAGCAAAACATGAGCTCTCTTTCAGGACACCACTCTTAGCCTTCAGCACCTGTTGAAACAGAAATCTGCATTTAGAGCAATCAGCTGTGAACCCCATTCATTTTTGAAATATCTTGTGCAGTTTGTGTATTTCTGCTCTGGTCCTCCACTTCTTCCAGCATCCACCCTCATAATGAGACAGCTGGTGAGAGCAAGAGGGAGACAGCTCAAGGTGGGTAGAGAAGACAGGTAAAGATGGGCACTTCATACAGAGGAAAATGAACCAAAGCTCCTCTCATTCACAAGATACTGCTGAGGCAAATACTTGAAAACATGATGCATCCAGGGTACTTTGTTTTTAATGAGATTATAAAATACTTATTCTTCTGGCCATAAATAAAGCTTTTGATAGTGAGGTCTATGAAGATATTACTATGTGGATGAGTAATTTCTCTAGTAAACTCTTAGGGGCCTTCATGTCTCTTTTCCTGATATGTTAAGACTGACACTGTCTAGAAATTATTTGGTTGCATATGGGAATTAATTCTCCAAGCCTTACCAACATTGAAAATATTATTCCCTCCTTGGTGCTGAGGGAAGGTTCTGTGTGGTACATACCTCAACTGACCTCTGCAGAGCAAGGCTGGGCTCCATGGGCACAGCAGCGCTGCATTCAGGACCTGGGGTGTTCTGCACTGTGATCCAGCTGGGACTGCAGACATCACACAAACTCTCCAAGCAAAGCCAAACAGGCAGCTACTCCCCACCCCACACTGGTACCTGCCCTGTGCTTTCAGTGCAAGGCTGCACAGCATGACACACACTCAGTGCTCTGGTGTGCAGGGAAGCAGGGCCTGGGCAGCTGGTGCTGGAGCAGGAAGAGGGACTGGAAAGGTGGCTGATCCTCCAGCTTCTGCAAGAGTGACTGCTGCTCATCCTGCCACTGCTCCCTGTCCCTGGCTGTAACAGGGGATGTGCTTCCCTACACCTGCCATGCCCTCAGGTGTTATACTTCCTGATCCCTCGGCAGATTTTGCCTTCATTTAAGGCATTTATTGCCTTCAGATTGACCTGAGTCACCCCCTAGGTCAAGGGAGGGACTCTAGAAACAGAGCTGAGCATGTTAAACTACAGCAAAATGGATGCAGTTACCTTAGTGCTGGTGGATGCGGCTGTGGGAAGCTTTGGCAGATCACCCACTGCTCCGTCCTTTCCTGGCTGGGCTTGGTGAGCGATCGCACTCTTCTGTCCTCCTGCTTCAGGAAAATCCCCCTTGGTAAAATCCCATCCTCTGCTTGCAGGATATAAAGCCTGGGTCTAAAAGAGCCTCACAGAGAGGGAAGTTGCTGTTCTTTTGGTAGTTGTACTAACAGGACTGGGGAAGGGATTTTAACCGGGGAGATTTGCTGCACTATGGCTGAGCTCTAATTCCTTTGCTGAAGGCTATTATGATGCTGCAGTAGCATATCCATTGCTTCTATTCATCTGGGAGCTCAGCAGGCTCAGCCTCTGCAGCCCTATTGCTCTGGAAACATTGATGGAGGCAGGCAGGAATGTCAGAGCTGTTCTCCGTGTTCCTCCCCACTTGCTCTTGCTTTGGTTGGGAACTTTGTTTTCCAGGCTGGCAGCCAGGCCGGAAAAGCACCAACAGCAGCAGCTCAGGAGGCCAGCACAGGCATCCCCATCGGGTGGGAAGGAGCAGTGCCTGTGGCTCCCAGTGGCTCTGCACGTCCATGCCCATGGCTTCTCCTACACCTTTGTGAGCACCACACTGCCATTCCTGGGGACAAGGGGCCCTCCAGTAAGTCACACATAATGCCTTGAGCCCCCTGTGTCACTGTGGTGGCACAGTAGTGCCTTGGCTCGTTGCTGGGTTCTGGCTGAGCAGGTGGGGTGAGGAGGCCTGCAGCACTGTGGGCAATTTGATTTTCTGTAGGCATATGCAAGACTACCAGGCACAAGCAAAGGCTGCCCAAGTAGCACATGGGCAAGATCCATAAAAATTAAGATAAAGTGTAATAGCAAAGCCCACAGCAATTCTTTATTGCTCTCTTCAGGATTTTTTCCCCTGTGAATCCCCAGCCTTCCTAAAGAAATGCTTGTTTTTCACCGTGTTTGTGTGCTGAATTTTATAAGAAATGCAGAGTCAAGCCAAGCAATAAAGTGCTTATAAAGTGCTGCTGCCTCAGCAGCACCTCCTCTTCCCCTAAACTCAGGGTAGCTCAGGTTTTTAAAATTACAATGTTCTAACATTCTCGCCCTTTGCAGCACTGTAGAAGAATGTTTCAATGACTCTAAAAATTAAAAAATGCCTGTTAGTCGTTCATTGTTCAAGCATTCCTACTGGTTCCCGGTAGTTAATGGAAGAAACGCCACAGGAGCCAAAGAAGAGACTGGTTGAAGAAAGCAGAATAAATTAGGATCATTATTTCACCCTGGTTCATGCTTGGACATTTAGTTATTTGACGTGGGCACCAGAGCTGGGAGTTTGCATTTAAGTGCGGCCAAAGAGCTGTATCTCAGCTGCAAAGCTGCTGCTCCCTGCGGTAGGACCTGGGCGGTGGCATGGCTGAGGGATGCTTGGAGGAAGGAGCGCGCTCCCGCTGGGAGGCAGCGGGTCCGGCTGTCGCACGGGCACGCCGCTGCCCTGGTGCCCAAGTATCCGCCTTGCTTCAGGGGATGCTTTCGCCTTGCAGAAGCCGGCTGTTTAACCCCTGGGCAAAGCGTGCCTTTTCCGTGCTTCGGCCACTCCCTGGAAGGGCTCAGTCCTAGCAGGTAAACTCCCAGCTGCTGTTACAGCGCTGTCCGCCTCTCCCGCGCGGCTCCGGGGCCGCGGCGGGTCCTGCGCGGGCGGTGCCGCTGGAGGGCAGTGCTCGCATGCCCGGCGCCTCGATGCTCGCCGAGGAGAGCACACCGCCCAAAACACACCGCCCAAAGACTGCTTGGATCGCCTTTACTGCTTGGAGTAAGATATTCCAAATTCACAGGTACCGTCTAATGCAGCAGGCATCAAGCGATGCTTAGCAAGCCGGAGGCATTGAAGAAAGTATTTTAAAAAAGAATAAGACAATGTATACGACTTTGCAGACTTCCTGTAGGAGCTCAAAATGAGCTGTGTTGTGGATTTATTTTTTAAAGGAGTTAGTGCTTCATGCTTTCATAATGCGGCTTCATAAATTCATCTTATAAATACAAAATGGCTTATGTGCCCCTTTCAGTGGTGGGAGGCTGAAGTCCAATTTCTTAGTTTGCAGCTGGGATCATCATCTCTCCTGTGTTTTTACAGAATTTAACATAACCTGAGCTCAGTCCAGTGGCTGCCCAAAGGCCCTGCTTCAGCAGATGTGCCCGACAGGAGCAGTGGTGCTTGATTATGTCAGATTTCACACTGTTGGCCCACAATACAAGACATGCCTTTGACCTCTGGTACCCACATTTAGGTAAGATTTGTGAAAATAGTGAGAACTGTACTGTTATGTGCTTGGCTGAACAATTTGCTCATTTCTGTGTGATTTTGTGGCACTTTGCCCACCACAGACCTGCTTACAGGCGGGCACTATGCTGGAGTGGGAATGGAACAAGGAGAGCTTCTGCAGAGACAACCGTGACTTGTCATGACTTGTTGCAGCTGTGGCTGAGGGCTTCGTCCCAGCTGGAGACCCAGGGAGGACTCGGCAATTTCAGCCAGAGCATGCCCCAGCTGGCCAGTAGTGAAAAAGATGCTTGCTCTGATGCCTCTTCTCTGTCAGGTTATTTTAAATTTGAATTTGCTGGGCAGGTAGGCATTGTTTATACCTTGAGCAGTGTAGGAAGAGGAACTCTGTAGAAAGAAATGCTGCTCCCAAGAGCATGAGGTGCTTCAGTCATTTAGATCAACATTTCTATCATATCAGTACACTGAATCTTCCTCTGAATTTCTAGAGCAAGGCTTTCCACCAGCAGTGGGAAACACCTAAGGGCCTTGGTGGGTGGGTAGGGTCCTACCCCATCCTTCCAGTGGTGTTACTACCCTAAGGGATTGTAATTTACTTCAGACAGAGAGCTCTGGAGAAGTGTTATGTTTATGGTAATCAAGCCCTGGTTGCCATGGATTTCTGGATGCTGTGATAGATTTTCTGTTTCCCTGAGGAACCTGTAGCAGTGGCCTGGGTGATGATACATGGCAAAGATTGTTTTCCCTTGGTGGGAAGCAAACTTCAGGTCTGGGGCAGAAAACCCCCTGCTGACAGGTTGAGGGGAGCACTGGGGGCACCCCATATTTCCAGATACAAAGGGTGTCTCTGTTTTTCCTACCTCTGCCTGCAGGAAGGGTGTCAGTGTGATGTTGAAGCAGGTTCACATCAAGGGCATCTTTTTTATGAAAAACTCTACAGAATGAAGTCTGTTCATGGCTGTGATGCTTATTTTTCTCTGTAGGAAGAGATTTTTTTATTGTCCATTGTAGTTAGTTATTTACTATGCAATTAGTGGGTCTAGTTAATCTTGAATGTTTCATTTCTTTAGGGACCAGATGTCAAAGACAGCTTCAGAAAAATTGGACAGCTTAAGTTTTCTTGCAACTTTGATAAAATGCTGTCAGCAGGATATTTCCCTAAACCTGTTTCCAGTCTGTATGGCCTTGACTATTGCTCTTCGCTTCAGAGGAGAAATGAACCTTGGCTACTGTTCTTTGACCTTTGCAGGGTGATAACTTTACAGAAAATGCTGCATTCTCTCTGGGTCACATGAGAAGCCTCTTTGGCATGAGCTTGTGAGAGCTGCTGTGGGCAGCAGAAGGTTGCCCAGTTGTTTGCCTTACTTCCAGCTGTGGATGCTGTACACCTACAACAGGCAATTGCACCTTCAGCTGAGGTGAGTGTGCTTATTTTGTATCAAAGCTTGTATTTTAAATTATTTCATTTGGTAGGTTGTGCTCAAGTTCTAACATCATAGCTTTAAACTGCTCAATTAGTGACATGCAATAGTCCTTCTTCCTACATAATGAATCTGAAGATTGAATACAGGAGATGGTTAGAAAGTGGAAAGCAAGAAATAAGGTGTTCAGGAATAGCCAAGGATTAATGAAAGAGTCCAAGACCCTTATGCATGCACAGGAAGGCTGGTGTGAAAGCCTGGCTCCCATAGGACACTCACTGGGCTGTCCTGAGTGTTCCAGCCCAAGGGAGCACCCCAAGCGGGCGTGCAGGACAGCAGGGATTCACAAGGCAGCACCACAGCTAAGGGGCACCTGAAACCACCTCCCAAGGGATGTTTGAAGGCTGGATAGTCCTGGACTGCTGGCCAAGCTCTTGTGATCACAGTCCATCAGCGGAGAAATCATAAATAAGTATCTGTGTGCTCAGCAGCACTTGGATATGGGGACCTGTTTGTTTACAGCGTGAGCTCTGTGAGTGCTCAGTGCTGTGGCTATGCCACTGCTTTTTAGTTTGCATTTGTGCACTCCATTTACTTTGTTCCCTTTTTCTTTAACTTGTCTTTGTTGTGACTGGATCCTGATTCAGTCTGAAGAGGCAGAATGTTCAGAGTTTATGGTCTTCACTTGCAGAGGAAGAGAGCTGGACTTACTTCCTTGCTTAGCATCCTGCCATAAGACACAGGCAAGCCAATTTCTGCCTCTCTTCCACCATCCTGCTAAAGCCCTGTTACTACCTGCCTGGACTGAGCTATTGGCTTTTATTGCATGGTGCAGGTGTGCCGCAAAAATTTCAAGAGGACTGTTGAAAACCCTTTGCTTATTTGTGTACTTTACCCATCTGCCATCTTTGGCAGCTCCTTAGGCCCATGTGGGCTGAGGTCTGTCTAGAACAGCAGCCTCTGGGTGGCTGGATCCTAGTTTGGGTGCCAAACATATTCCTGCTCCTCATGAATGTTTTGCTGAGTTTCTGGGCTGGTGGAAATCTTGTGTGTTAGGCTCTGCTGTGTTATTGGTATTCCTGTGGTCAGCCCCTGTGCTTGGGGCTTGTCCAGGCACCCAGGCAATGGCAAGCCAAACCCAGCAGTGCAGTGCTTTTGTCTTGCTTTAATTAATTAGAGTAGGACACAATTATTAGCAGTGTGTTTTTGTTTCCATTGGCTCATTCTGACAGCAACCAAAGGAAGCCATTATCTCTGCAAGAGGATGTTTCAGCAAGTGTTATGGTAAATAATGCTAACAGGATCAGTGCAAAGGAGAGGATCACATTCTCTTAAGGACAGCAATCGATAATCAGGCTGTTATATGCCAAATCCTTTCAAGAGGCAGGATAGCGAGTTCACACTCAGATAAGTCTTTAATCTTGGAGGATCACTGACCTCTTTACTGGCTGATATATTTCCTACAGTCTACCTGCTCTGTAACACAGGTCTCCCTGTAAGACATGCAGCAGTTCTTTCAGTGCCTTTGGACACAAAGAAAATAAGTTGATGGCACCCACCTGCCCCTTTTGGCCAAGACACTTCTGTATGGATCAGGCTAAAGATGGAAGGCTGGGTCTGGGCTTGACACTGGATAATGTTTCACAGCCTTCCCTACTCCACGAGCAGCAGCAACGTTGAGCACACCATAGGGTCCTAGAAACTGTGTGCTCATCTGGCCCCTAAGGCAGGGAGAGCAGCCTCAGTTTCAACTTTCCTGCAGCGCTTGGCTGCAAGCAACATTATTATTGGAACCAAAATGACACTGAAGACCTGTTCTTCATGCTGACAAATAAAATACTTAAGCAATGTAATGTTGGTTAAAACATCTTAATATTTTTTTTGCGCAACCCTGGAGAAAAATGACGAGACTTATGCTGCAGGGTGTTCATTCTTGAGATCTCCAGTGTTTCCTATAATCCTCATTTTAGTGTAAGTCTTTTGATCTTTGTTGTTTGGCGCAAAGGTGTGGGCATTAGGTGAGCTACTCAATTTTATTTTATAAAAAAAGAAGTTTGTAGCCCTCAGGGATTTGCAGAAAAGTTTGAAAATGTAATCATAAGCTTCAGGAAACCAGAGTGCAAGTAGGAAAAGCTCAAATGTTTATAATTTTCTTTAAAAAACAGAACAAAATACCTTGCAATTTTAAAGCTGTGATTCTCTGGAGCCTGATGCATAATTTCTGAGTATGTGGGGTTGGCAGTGCTGGAAAGGATGCTTTTCTCTCCCCATATCATATTTTTCTGCTGGGAATTTTAATTACCACCTTTAACTCTTTCTGCACCTTTTTCTTGGCTGGCCTCTCCTGCAGCTGAGGAGCCTCCCCCATCTCTAGAAGGGCAGCCAGAGGTGGTGACAGTGGCCAGGATTCCCCCAGTGGCAGAGGCTGGGCTGCCCTGCCTGGTTGTGTCTGGCCACGTCCTTCAGACCTGCTGGGCAGCAAAACCTCTCCAAGGTCTTGCAGCCCACTGTCCTGGTGGGGAAGGTCCGGGGAGCTCACCAGGGGCAGGAGCACCCCTTGTTGCGGCCAGGGTGTGAACAGCTTGGCTTGGAGGATTATCTCCCACCTGCAAAGCTCGCTGTAGGGATGTGATCTTCCCTGAGGACTCATGAAGGACAGGGGCTCTTTCCTCCAGGGGCTTGTTTGCATGGCTGGTGGCTCCTGTGAGCAGGGCCCCAGTGTAACCCTGCTCTCAGCAGGGCACAGAAAAGCACAGTGCCTTCCCAGAAATCCTGCAGGGATACAGCAACACTGCTGGGCTCTTCCCTCTGCTTCTCCCTTCCCAAGCCACCTCCCTTGGGCACTGCTCTTTCATATTTTTAGAAAGCACAGATGATGTTTTTCAGCACTGGCTTTGCACGTCAGCAGCCCTTGCACAATGAGCTCTCAGGGGCCATTTATTTCACAAGCAAGGCTCGTAGCCTGTGACAGTGTTTTCCGTCACCTCCTCAAGAGCACTCTGGGCTCTAGCTGCTTCAAAATGGCAACTATTGTTCAGTGTCCCATGCCCTGCTTGAAACCAGGCCTCCCCCAGACATTTTTCAATAGCTCTTCTCTGTAATCTATTTATCCCCACGTGCTTTCAGGGGGAGTGGGGAAGGGCTCATTCCTGTTTTAGGGACCAATGCAGCAACATGCTGCAAGCAGCCCCTTTCTCTGCCTCCCAGAGCTAGTCCTAATTTAATCTAGTATGAGCCCCTTGCAAAGCTGCAGGATCTGGACGCTGGCCATGCTCACTTTAACAAGGTCTGTGCTGCATGGGCACGGACCAGCCCATCCTTTACAGAATGATGTCTGCAAACAGGGAAGTTTTTATTTGAATTTATTAAAAAAAAAAATTTGCCCTCTGGATAAAGGAGGGCAACAATGAGCAGCACTTTGTTTTACAGCTAGAGGGTGACTCTGGAGACTGGGGGAGAAATTTATTACCTTTGGTAAGAGAATTGGCAAGACAAGTAGAAAACTTCAGAGGCTACAGGCTAGCTAGGCTAAGTCCAGATGCCCTCCCTCACTGGCTGGGCTTGGGTACTCTATATGTTAAAATGGTGCACCCATATTAACATTGTATATCCATCATTTCCCACAAAAATATCTTATTACATAGAGTTTGTTTCTCTACCCCTCTATTGTAAGCACCTGTGGGTCGTGTGGGTCCTGTGGAACCAACGTTAGCTAAGTCATGCCATCTCTAACTAATCTTTCAGGGCTCTGACTGTTTTCACATTTTCCCAGGTGGGCTGAGCCCTTCCAAATTGCCAGCCTGATGCCACCCACACTGAATTATATTCCCTGAGAGATACAGTTTTAACTATTTCAATTACAAGAGACCTCGAAACCGTAAATGTCTCCAAAGTTGTGACGAATGCCACAGTCTGGGACCACAATAATCCTGCCTCCCTAAATTTTTTCCATTATATTTTCCTGAATTTGCCTGCATCTGATACTTCAGCTGGAATGATGTATTCCATTCCATATGTACTTCCAGCATGTGCACATCTGCATGGCACACTATCTGCTTCCCCTGACATGATGCCCACACTTCCAGACTATACCAGGACTCCTTTCTCCCACTAAGGCTTCCCCCTAGGCAAATGCCTCTTTTGGTTTGTCCTATTCCTCCCTATATTTGCTCATCCACTTTGAAAATAAGCTCTCCATAACCCAGGATGTTATTTGTGTTTATTTTGGGCTGGTTCAGGGTTTTGCTAGCAAAGAGGGCACAATTCTTGCAGGTTTTTAGGACAATGTGCTTTATTTCAGGCACAAGCAAACCTGTTGCACGTAGCATGTGCAGCGCTGCATTCACCCACAGAGGTATATAAAGGGTAATGATAATGTTGCCCAGAAGGCTAACACATCAAAGGGCAAGGAGCAGTTAAAATGTATTATGAGCTGTTGGCAGTGATTGTGGGGGGTATTCGTGTGTTGCTGGTTTGGACGGCCCGAGTAAATGAAAACCCTCTGGATTAATTGGTACACCAAAGAGATTTGGAGGAAAATGGAGGCTAATGTAAAATGACAAACAAGGGAAAACACAGATAGCTGGGTGTGCTGACCTGCTGTGGGGCACTGCTGATTAACTTGCAGCTCCCTACTGTGCCCTGGAAAGTCAGGCAGAGCTGGGGGGTGCCCTGCCAGCAGCTCACCCAGCACTTTGGTGGGAGCAGACTGAGCCCCACAGGCAGCATCTGCAGTGCTGCTATTCCAGCACAGCCAATTGGGTAGTTAGAGGTGAGACTTACCAGGTGTCTTGTGACACCTGGACACCACGGGACAAGAGTTTAATTACTTTTAATGATGTGGGGTGCTGGAGGAGGGAGAGGAAGCTGTGTGGTGACTGGTGTCACAGAGTAACTGAAGCTGGGAACTTCAAAATTGATTTGTACAGAATCTGCTGGCTGAGTCAGATGACAGCCAGAATTGAATGATACGCTCCCATGTGTAGCTAGGATACCCATATTCCAACTGCTATTCTGTGGTTTATTATTGACACTTCAGTTTTACATAAATGGCATCTAACCTAAGTGTTACAGTGGCAGCCATACAAACTCCAATCCTACCAGCTCAGTCACAAGCTAATTGAGCAGCTGGAGCAGGAGCACTCAGCACAGCACCAGGTAAGTCATGCCCTTGCAGACAGCCTGCCTAGTGGCTGGGGCAGGTATCCTCATGCTGAACATAGTGGTCAACTGGGCGTCTTTCATACGTCCACAATGGGGCTGCAAAAGAGGGTCCGTGTCTTCTTTCTGATCAGCACCTGTGTTCACCAATGGGTTTCTAAAAGAATTATGCCAAAGCCAACCTGCCACAGCTTGTGATAGTAATCAGTGATCTCTCATCTGGACATCACATGGCTCATCCTGCCAAGTACTTCCTCTGTCTTGTCATGGTCTGACCTACTCGTCACTCACTCTGGTAGAGACACTTTTTTACTGCTAGTCTTGACTAGACACCTCCAATTTGGGTGGTTTTCTGTTCTGTTCTACCAGCTCCTCCTGCAGCTCAGGAGTTTGTTTCATTCCTGTACTCAACTCCACACTTTGCATATTTCTCTCTTGCAGACTTGAGGAATCTTTGTCACGGGAAGAAAAGCACAGAAGGTGATATGCCTCTGGTCACCTGGTTATTTACAAGGTCTCTTTCTTCTCTCATTATCATTTCAGGGCATGGAAGAGGGGAAGAAAGAGGCTACTCTAACTGGTAAGTTCTCCCAACCATGTGTTCTTCCGGCAGCTATGTGGGTGTGATGGGGATTGAAGGAAAAAACACAATTCCAGATGGGTCTTTCTCTGTCCTTTTCCTAAATATAGTTATAAGAAAACTAGAAAAGTAAAGTTAACAGAAAGACAGAGAAGGAAAGCACGTTGCTGTATGCATAGGTAGGATTGCTCCTCTCCCCAAGACCTTGACCCAAACCTGTCAGGCTCCTGTCTCGTCTCATGGCTCGTTGTCACAGATTATTTAAAACACGGCCCAGCTCTGCAGCCTCTGTCACTACCCATCCCACTGTCCTTCCCCTGGCAATCTCCTCTTCTGTGAGTGTCACAGGAAAAAATCTTGCCTTCTGCTTGTGTCTGGGGGCATTGTAGCAGGGTGGGAGAACACATTTTTAATATAGTGAGGCCATGAGAATGAGCATCACCAACTTTTTTCTGACATTATTCTGAAAAATTCCTTGCTTTTCCCATAAATCCAAGACATATATAAAGAATCTGTTTTCAGTCTTGAAGCTGAAGGCAAGCATCAATTTTAAAATCTATTTTTAAAGCAAATAGCATTGTAATTTATAATGTTAAACTGAAATTTTTGAAGTGCTCTCATCCTTGGAAAAAAGAGAACACTTCATTTTTTGGTGATGAACGATGAAGTGTTTTCTAAAGGTGACTGAGCATAGTACAAAAAGTCCTAAATATATTTATTAGCTTATCAAACATAATTAATTGAATTTGGTTGCTAATAGCTATGACTTTGCAAGTGAAAAGCACTTTTGGTTAGCTAGACAGTTTCTTATCAAAGAACAAAAATACAACATTAAAACATATGCAGCTTACTGAATGATCATGTTATTTGTCAGACAAGCAGAAGTATCATCACTGAAGTGCTCCCAAATGCCAAATTGGGTAATATACATAATTATGCCCCATTTGATTAGATATGTGCCCATGGTAACAGCCACACTCAAGATTCATATATTAGCACAGTCTTGAAGTAATTTTCAAGGGGGACGATGGCAACATCTGAAGCTTCACAGAGGAGACTTTTGGAACATAACCTACACACCAATTTTCTCTGTTCCTGTGGTTATTCTTTATCTTATTATCTTCTATTTTTAAAACAATGCATACCTTGGTTCTCAAAGGGGATATACTGCTTTCTCAAAGTGTCAGTACACTTCTGTCCCTACAAGGAAGATCTCTTACTCCTCTTCATTGCATAAAGCCTAAAACCTTCCTATATTTAGGGATGAAACCCAGCAATTGGCAAAGCTGCTGCAAGCTGTTTCTAGGAGGTGGCAACAATCATCACCTGGAAGGCAGCCCATCTCAGATCCACTCTCCTCTTGTAGCCCGAGACTACCCTGTGATGGATAAAGTCTTCTGCATGCTCTTTTAGGCTTTTGCAGAAGCCTTATGAAGAAACTGCAATGCCTCAGCAAGAAACTGATTTTGCATCAGATACAAGCCTCACAGAGCCTGTAAGCCCTGAGCTACTGCCAACCCACAGGGAATGAGTCCAAAGGGTACTGTCCATGGGCAACCATGGAACACAAGAGAGTGTTTAGCTGTAGATGCAATATGAATTGTCTCTGCAGTTTATTTTTACATGCTTAGAGGGTGAATGAGATTGGAAGTGTTGGAGAGAATCAGAGAATTAGCAGAATGAATTATTATTATGCATTATTTGTATAAAAAGAGAGAAATATATCCCCTGGTGCAACACTGTATGTCCAGGGATGATGATAGGTGCTGCTTGAAATGCCAGCTGGGAAATATTTAAAAGAAGTTTTTTTCCCTCAGTAAGGAAGAGACCAAGATACAGAAAATTCCCCCAGGTGAAGGTACCAGGGAAAGATTGGTCTATAGCAGGGAAACTGAAGCAATGGGTGCTGAGAGTCTGACAGGAGAGGAGCATAGAGCCTCAGTCCTGGCCAGTTTGGTCCAGAGGGCTAAGGTGTATGTGGCTAATCTGGTCATGTCAGCTATCCCACCAGTGCAAGAGAGCTACACAGTGGACCCCTTACAGTGTCCTCAGTTTATAGGAACAAGACAGGACCTTGCACCAGGGGACTCTGAAGATATGTCATGGAGAGGAAGTCAACACTGAAAGACTGTGCAAAATAAATGTACAAAGATGTTTTAGAATGTCTTTTAGCTTTTTGGAAGAAGAAGGCTATCCTAAGCAAATGGGAAAAAGAGCAGCTAAAAAGCTTTGGTGTGCAGAGAGGGAGCACAGGGGAAGATTTTATTCCCTGGTTTAGCTGTTACTTGGCACAGAGAACTCCTGGGAGCACTTTCTCTAAGGGGCCAGTGACACAGCCAGCCATATTTGTAGCCCTCAGCTGGACAGCAAGAACACTGTCGGAGTGTCCATACAAAGTCATCAAACTGTTACTGGATGCAGCGTTAGGATTACACTTACTGAGGTGAAAGTAGATACATGGATCCACCTTGGGCATGCAGTGCATGATTAGGAGCATGTCATCTTTATCTATATTAGCATGTTCTTAATTATGCTTAGAGGAGAGGATCCTCAGCAATATAAATTAACATTGCAGGTTAAATTATACTGAAGCTGTGAAATCCCTACACCCTTCCCTTCCCTCTTTTTTTTAAAGTACATGCTGTTTTTAACACTTGTTCCCAAAACAGGAGGTTATTCAAACCAGTTTCTTGTTATTCAAATCAGCACCAAACTATGAGGTCTGAAAGACGATGAGGTCTGAAATTAGTCAGACCAAACCCTGGGTCTGCCCTGGAGGAGAGCAGGAGGGCTCTAAACTGGGTTGTGTGTGAACCCTGTGGTGATGGTAGAGATGGCTGTGCCAGCCCTAACCACCCTGTTTTAAGGTGTTTTTAAGGTGTCCACCTTGTGGACAGCCACTACCTGTGTTTGACAGTGCACTTGTGCTGGATATTCCCAGGCACGTGAGACCTCCTGCAGACTGAAGGGCATTCTCTGGTTATGGGGCTGGAGGCCTGGCAGCTCTTTGGTGGTGAAACCAGCCCTGAGAGAGTCCTAGGGGTGCCACTGAAAGGCACGGTGGATGTGCTGTGTGTGGGAGTGACAGTGCTCACACACACATGCATGTATAGGCAGTATTGGTCCCTCCTGTAATAAATGGCTCTAACTACAGCTTTGTGAAATTTTGAATTTCTGTTTTTCAGAACAGAACAAACTGGGGCAAAAATTAGGAAAAATTGTTTCCTGGAATTATAACAATCATGTTCAGAAATGTTTCCCTGTTCTGTTTTGACTTTTTTTTTGGATCAAAGTGAAGCATTTTGACATTTCTGAGGTAGGAATGTTTTGTTTCAATTTGTTGAACTGACATGAAATGTTTTGTTTCAAGTCTGCTTAACATTAAAATAGGCAGTGCCTTTCCTTGGGTTTGGGTCCCATTCTCTCCTCTGGGCTGTGCTCCCTGGGAGCTCTGCCTGGCTCCCATAAAGCTTGGGCAAGGTCCATGTTGTTCTGAGTGAGTGCTCAGCCACAAGCCCCAAGCACAGGATAAAAAAAAGAGGCCTGTTCGGGAAAGTTCCTTTCCATGCTGAACTCAGCTGAAATGAAAAATTTTGTGGCAGTTGAAGCAAAGCACTCGGTTCCAGTTTCACTGTGACAAAGCATTGTTTCTAGTCAGCAGCATCCTTGTCTTCCCATAGGCGCTTTTTGAGTTGCAGAAACTGTTTTCTGATTAAAAAAGATGTCCCAGTGGGTTCCCATTAGGTGTTGATGTGATTACACCAATAAGCTCCGGAAGGTCTGCAGGCTGGACTCTTGGATGTAGTGTGGGAGCTGCCCTTTGGTGTTGGTTGAGCAGATTTCCCAACAAACTAAAGACCCTAAAGACCCCATTTGCCTGCTTGGGGGCTGGCTGGGACTCGGGCAGCCTCTGGTTCAGCTGTCCCCAAGGGAGGTGAGGAGGCTGCAATAGGGACAGGAGTGTCTCCTGAGAATTCAGCAGACTCTGCTCTATTCTCTAGGTGGCTCTAAGGTCTTCTTAGGATTTCTGATGAAATTTATGTTGAAATCAGTTCAGAAGTTGCTTTGGTTCATTCTCAACAGCTCTTTATGGCATGAAGCAGATCCTACTACTTACTGTGAGGGATAATTGAGCTCCTTGCCTCCTTGCCCTCCCCCTTTCCTGGGCAACAGCTTCAAAAGATCTCTGATTTTGCTCACCAATCAAGCAATCTCATTTGCAAAACAACTGCAAGGGCCCTGCAAAAGCAGAAGGATAGCTCCTTTGTTAAAGAGTGCCTTTTGGTGACACAAAGGAATCATAAAGGTGATGGAGCTGCAGACTGGATAGCCACATTTCCTGGACTGTGCAGGCTGGCCTCCCTCCCCCTCCCAGCTGAAATTTCAGATCCCGAGTCTAAGGATTATGCAAGGCGTGAGCCCAGTGAGAACAAGATGCACTGCAACTATTCTTAGCTCCAAAAATTATTCCTGGCTTTGCTTTGAAATCTGAACCAGGGTTAATTTCTCTCCCCCTTCCCCCGGCCTGTTTCCTCTCCTCTTTCATGTACCTATTTGCATAGACTGTCATCGTTAGAATTTCCATTAAAATTGAAAGCCTCCTTCCTGCATGTCACCTCTCACAGCCCCCTTCCGCTTGCCCTGCGTGACTTTTGGAGGGCTGGAGAGCAAAGGTCCCGTGCTAGCATCGCCTCCCGAGCCCTGCGCTCCCCCCACCCTCAGTCTTGCTCCTCCGTTGCTATAGGAACATCCATCAACTTGGAAGTGCCAGAGAAAAAGAACAGAGAGTTATCTTAATTATTTAATGATTGATTAATATATGTTTATAGAGCACTTCAAAACAGTGCATAATTTTGTGAATTGTTTATTAACTGGGCAACTGGTATAATTTGCTGAACATCCTCCACTCATTGTTTCAATGGAAGGAAAGGGTAGCAGTTAGCTTGCAGGTTTTGTAACAGTTACATTACTAAGAATACTTGTAGTTCTGCTTCAGGAAAATAATTTAAATTAAGAGCCTCCATCTCAAGTTTTCATAGGCAGGGCTGCTCCCAACACCTGCCACTAAGGTTACTCAAACACCTCCATTATAAAGACCTATGTTCAGCTGTTCTTTGGTAAGTTTCACCCACCTGGAAAGAAGGATTGAGCTTAGTTCTCCTAAAGGCTGAATAAAAAGAGGAGGCAGAGAGTGCTTGCAGCTGGTGGTGAAACATGGCTGGCTGGCATGGGAGCCTCAGCTGCACCACTCGGCTGAGTGATGGTGTTTTTGCCAGAAGGCCACAGAGGCCTTTTGATAAAATTTGTGTGCTCTGTGCCTGTAGTATCGGGCTGGAAGAACTGTGTAAGCAGGCTCTGTCAGCTGATGAGGAAGGATGGGATGAGGAGCATGGTGCTGGTGTTGTGGTGTGCTGCTGTGTTTCCACATCCAGCCGGGGCTGCCAGCTAGACTGATATCTGTTGCCCATGCTGGTTGTAAATCCTGAGCTCTACCCAGCCTGACCCAGGCAACCTGCTGAAGCCAGCCTGCCTGTGCTCTCTCCAGCCCCCAGGGCCTTCTTCAGGTCTGACTTTCCCTGATGCCTGACTGCTCTCTGTCTTCTTCCCTTTCCTGTTAACAACCTGCAACTCCTGCACGGAGGGATGCAAGGTAAGTGTAGACTGGACACCTGAAGAGCTCTGTGTCGCTAAGTGGGGGAGAGTCTGGGACATGCAACACACACTGCCACGCATGCTTGAGAACTAAGACTTGCAGTCAGCATGATTTTGGTGTGAGCTGTCATGCACCTTGGAGACCCGTAGGGCTGGTACACCCTGGTGTCAGGCCCGATGGTCCTTGTAGGTGAGGCAGGATAATGCAATAGAATACAGGCAGCTGGTGTAAGCTGGTGCTCCCTGCCTGACTCAGCCAGGCTCCTTACCTGAACAAGGCCTGCAAGACCATGGCTGCTGTGGTGGAGGATGA
This sequence comes from Vidua macroura, assembly GCF_024509145.1. Classification (NCBI taxonomy): domain Eukaryota; kingdom Metazoa; phylum Chordata; class Aves; order Passeriformes; family Viduidae; genus Vidua; species Vidua macroura. The sequence continues at coordinate 34,199,777 of NC_071576.1, forward strand.
TTGGGAGAATAATAATTCTAGCTGGTGCTCTCAGAGGGGCCCTTTTGCCCAGGTGCTTGGTATGAAGCACTGAAGACCTGTGATGCCATGGGATAGGTGTTGATCACATGTGTGATGTGTACAGCTCCCTAGTTTTTAAGACGAAGTACAGAATGAATAAGGAATGAATAAGGAAACTTGCTAAATGAAACAAATTTGTCCTGGATTCACATTGGAATTTAGGAAGTATTAAAATCTTGTTAATTTTAAGGACTCTTGGACTTCTCAGCCCCTGTGAATCCATCTTCTGTAGAACAATCATCCCATAAAGGTGCCTTCACATGTGGCAGCTGCCCTTCAGGTTTTTTATGGAGTTTAATTATGCATTGTTGCAGAAAGATCTCTGCTCCACCTGAAGAAAGCAGTAGCAGCATTAGGTTGTTATTCTGTAGTAGTTCAGCACTAGAGGGGGATGTAGCACGTGCTTTACATCCAGCAGGTTTCCTATGTACATGCAACAATATTTTATAGTGGTGTTTAGGAGGAGGCTGTTTCTTGAATTGCCAGCATAAAGATTTTTGTCTTGCAGGGGCAATTTCCTTGCATAGGATAAAAATCAGAGAGGTTGCTATTTGCCAAGCCTTAAAAGATTGTGCTTGTAGTCAATTAATTTTGTTATGTTTCATGTGTGCGTTGGATACTGGGGCCTCAGAACTTCCTTCAGGCGATTTTCAGGTGGTTTTGGGTGGGTTTTTTTTGTTTGTTTGTTTGGGGCTTTTTTTGGGTTGTTGTTTTTATTTGGTTTGGGTTTTTTGTTTGTTTTTTGGTTTGGGGTTTATTTTGGTGTATGGCTGATATGAGCAAACAGAGGCTGCTCTTTAGTTTGGCTATAGCTCTAATCCAGGCTGCTGGCTGGAAAGGTCTAAGCTCTGCCCTTCTTCCCAAGGGGACACTTCATGTGCTATGCTGTGGGACTGCAGTCTATTATGGTAGTGAGTCCTGTAAGTAGCTGAACGAAGATGTAAAGCCAAATCCACCCAGCTCTACTTGCTTGGAAAGCTGCACATTTCTGTTTTCAACAAAAATGGTTCTTCAACTTTGAAGAGGTCCCAGTAATAAAAACCAGTTGTCCACTTCATGCATGAGCAAAATACTTGGCAAAAAGAGCTGCTGCCTTGGGGTTTTGCAGAAGCTGGTCAAATTCCTGTCTTCTTGTTTTCTTTCTCATCTCCAGTGAGCAATTCTTATTCCACTGTTTTACGCAACAGTGCAGGAGCGTGCCAGTGTGAGGAGGTGACTTGCTAGCCTGTTAGCCAGGGAATTTCTCTGTGTGCCTTTGGGCATGATAGTTTGTGAGAAGAGCAACCAGGCTGGAGTATGCCATGTATATGCACAAATGTGGCTGTAGTAGAAGGTGAGAATGTCAATTGCTGAAGAAAACCTATATTCAGGCCAGTGGCTGAAGACACTCACAGATCCAAATTCTGGCAGTTTGCTCTATGGGAGATCATCATGTGTGCCCCCATGCCCTCCTCTCCTTTCTCTTGCTTGTACCCTGGAATTGCACGCGGCTGTGGTTCCCACCTCGCGCTGAGAGAAATGTCGGCTAGCCAGAAAAGATGTCCCCATTCACATTTCCACACAGAAACTTTTCTTTCCCTACTTTTAGTGCCTGTAATTACTTCTTTACTCCAGTGCCAGCAATCTTCCATCAGGCATCGTTATTAATGGAGAGAAAAGAGAAGGGAAGGGAGGGAGAGAAAGAGAGAGAGTGCCACAAAACTTAATTTAATCGCAGCACCCCATGCTCAATTTAACAGACACAACAGCTCAGAATGGGGTCCCTGTGCAACGGGAGGGCAGGCAGTGGAGCGTCCCTGGAAAGAATTAATTGTGGATGACAATGTGTAAACAGTGCAGATGAATAGGGCATGCAGGTGTGAGGCACCGGGGCCATCCCAGGGACTTTTTCACACGAATTTCAGCTCCTTCACTGCTGACCTGCTCCCGAAAACGTGATTAGTGTCGGCGTTGGGAAACCATTCAGGGTGTCAGGATTTGGCACATATTAACTAGCCCTGGGGAAGAGGGGAGGGAGCACATGGGGGCTATGAAAGGAGGAAGTCTGGCGGACAAGGGGATTGTTAAAGGGCCAGAAAATCCTCATTGCTCTGAGGTGCCCTTGCTGCTTGAAAATGGAAAGGAGCTGAAGCAGAATAGAGCTCCAAGGCACTCTAGCCCTTACTGAGCTATGTGGAAAACAAGATAATGCATTGTGGAATACTTTTCTTTGAGTGTCTGTCATAAATATTAGTGATGTTTGTATTAATGACTTTTCTTGGCTGTGGCCTTCCCAGTCCTAGACACTTCAGCTTGAGAGACAAACAGTCAAAACAAGCAGGAAAGTTAATGACACAACAGTGCTGAGAACAGGAAATATCTCCTGGGTATCATATAGAGGTTGTTCAGAGGGCAAAAATGCAGCTTCATAATTATGTACTCTATATGTACAGTGATACAGACAGGGGGTTGTACAATGGGCCCAATTTACCAAGCCTGAGGTCAGATGCTCTTAAATTATGTTCCTTGTGCCAGCCTGGCTTTCTGCATCCAAGCAGGGGAGTTACATGCAGAGAGTAGACAAGGTTACTGACATCTTATCCTACTTGTAAAGAGTGATGCAAGGGGAAGGATGGAACTTGATGAGGACTACCATAAATACCAGTGCCTCTGCTAGATTCTATTATACTCTTTCTTCCTTGCTGGAAATCCTTTCCTTGCCTGTCTTGTGACTTGGGCAGCATGGCAGGAGTGCTGTGTAGGTGCCTGCTGAGATTCACAGCTTTGAGCTCCCTAGACCACTGCAGCCCAAAGACTTGGGTCTCACATAATATAACAAAAATAAAAGTTACTCTAATTGCAAACATACTTGTGGATGCAAAGGTGAGGTTGGACTCTTGCTGGCCTGGTGATGAAAACAGGCATGCCATTGGTGCTGATTTGGCAGTGCAGACACCTGTGTGGGTGGCAAAGTGGATCAGCCCCTTCCTCGGCTGTTTTGGCTTGAAGAGATGGAATAGGGGGTGAGGGGGGGGACACGAAATATCATCACAGAAACCATGAAGGCAAGTGTAGAAATCCCACCTCAAATTCAGAGTTGCACTTAGTCACTGTTGGAAAATTACCTGCTTATGTTGCTTAGTAACTCACAATTATATGACAGACTAGCTCCTCATCCTTTTGAGAAAAGGCTGGTGGTGGCCATTGCTGCCTCCAAGGCATATTGTGGGGCTGGAGGAACAGAGAACTTCTGTGTCTGGGTCATGGAAGTTGTGCCTTTAGTCCTGATTGTGGCAATTGGAGATTATTTCTGTGGTAAATCTCTGGAAAATAGCAATGGCTATGTGGGAAAGATACTCCTTAAGCACTAAAGTAACCTGGCAATGCTTGTATGCTCAGTTAAATTGTTGGCAGAAGGGCAAAATTTGATTGCCGTTAAGCCCAGTGATATCTAGATTAATAAGAAATAATGGCACAGGCTTTATGCAGTACAAGCCTACAAAAAGGCCATGTTGAGTTGTGTTAGTTCAGGTGTGGGGGAGATGGGGCTAAGGGAAGGTCAGTAATTTGCAAGCAGTGAAAATGGGACAGCTGAAGAAAGTGAGGATGTGTGTCCCCGGTCAGCTGTGTTAAACTTAAGACCGTAGCTCTAGCTTGAAATATTACAGAATCCTCACACCAGGTGTTTAACACAGTGCTGCATGTGAAATATGCTCCTGTGGTAACAAATTGCCCTTTCTAGTGGGGATGTCCAATTAGTGCAGAGGTTCTCAGGCTTCATGAGAAATCAGGGCAAGGAGGGAAGTTTAGAAGCCATACGGGGATGTACCCCTTCTCAAGGCAGTTCTACTTTTGTCAGCGGTACCAAGCATGGGGTCTGGGCCTGGCCAGAGTGATGATGAAGGGGCTGGGCTCCAGGCACTGTGATCTTTGCAAAGGTGCTGGTTGGGTTGTGGTGCAGGTGGGAGGATCTGCTGCCCTTCTAGGCTGCAGAAACTCTTGAATACAAGCTCGTTGTGACTGTGAGTTGAGTGATGGATTTACCCACAAAAATTTGAACTGTTTACATTAGAATTCCTGATGCTAGTCCCAAGTTATTGTGCAGTTCATGTTGCTCTTCTTAGTGCTTTTTCCTCGCATCAGGTGCACTTTTTCAGACCTATCAGCTTATTGATCAAGACTAGACCCTCAAGCATCCTGAGCCATGACTTCTGACCCATCCCCCTGGTTAACCAGGGGAAGAGCTCTGATCTAGAAGCAGATGTAGCTGCAAATCAGCTTGGTTGCCTGACTTTTTTTTTTTTATGTGAGAATGTAGCTTGATGCGACAAAAGGAGAAATATACCCTTCTCCCAAATCAAGGCAACAATATTGAAAAATCCTAATAACTGTGGGACAAAAATCTCTGAGGCAGCAAAAGGAGTGTTGCTTACAATTAAATACTCAACTAGATAAATAGTTCAAATTGTGTAGAATTCTTAATGGTGATGTATTTGCCCAGCTCTAAAAGTCCCCAGCTTTCTCTTGCTTTCTCAAAAACACTTCTGCAGTTGATATTGGTTATCATATCTGATGAATTTGATGATATACTAAGTCCAGCTTTGCACATGTTTCTGTGCTGTGAGAGAGCATTCAGCAAAACACTTGTCTGCATTCTGCCTTCTGCCAGTGCCTTGGCAACACTGGAGTTTTCCAAAGTGCTCATAGATACACAATCTAAGTAACTTATTTTCCTTGTAGCGAGGCCACAGCAAAAGGTGCCTTCAGGAGAGGTTACAGCAGGGGGCAAGGAATCAGGAGCTCTAGAGTGAGATGGAGCAGTCTGCCCTGGGAAAGAAGACCTAAAGCTCTGGGTGCATAGGGCTACTGGCACCAGGCTAGGACAAACCCTGGATCTGCCAGAGGAAGGAGATTTGGGAACATCAAGAAAAGGCTGTGAGGGCGAATTCACTGCTTAATATTCAGGCCAATGAGAGATATCTCACATCTTAGTCTCTGTGGGGTCATTCAGCACTTTTTCTTAGCTGGTCTGCTTGCAAGTAGTGCTGGTCTGGCTGCAGCACAGAAATGCAGTGGTATGGCAACACCAATACAGAGAAATTATGAAAAGCACAGCCTCTGCTGGTTTATGGGTGATCTGAGATACAATTAAATGTTGTAGAGCTTAAAGACAAGATATATTTCTCTCAAGCTGGAGACGGGTTGACTAATTTCAATAAAATAAGTCTATATGAAACATTGAGCCGATGCTCAGATGAAGTACATTCTGAGTAACTTACTTTTTTCTGACAAGTTTTTTGAAGTCTGCATTTACAGCTTCTGCTGGGAGTGCTTGCAGAACTTTTAAGTATTTTAAGCATCCCTTCACAAACAGGCTTGTTGCATATTTTCTATTTTCTCATCAGTGCCTACACTGAGGCAGAGGATGTGCAATACTGATTTCTCAGTGCAAATGATTTTCCTGGAAAATATTTTTCTTGGGTGTAGACCATGAGTTTGAAGGTAAACAAGGCACCTTCTTTAGTTCCAATAGTTAACTGTATTAATTTAACTGAAAACCAAAAAACCACTTAATCCTAGCTGTTACACAGTGATGGATGGTTGCTAATGCCATCTGCTCTGGAACAGGTACCAAACTGGTTATGCTGGGATGCTCAATCTGTCTGTCCAGCTAGCAAAAGCTAATCCCCTGCAATGTTAAGCCCTGTCCTCTGGCTAGGGTGGTCCAACTCTGGTGGCATGGTCAGGAACAAAGGGTTTGGTTCATTGCTGGCTCCAGCTGCAGTGGTAAAGCATAGGGCTGCTTGACAAATGCTCCCAGACATGAATCATGTGTCTTATTATCCATTTCTGTGCTCTTTGAACTCTTTCTTTGCCACCCCTGCATCTCCATTTCCATTCCTCAATCGAGAGAGACAACCTACACCTAACTAGTTTTCCCTTGTAGTCCTGGTTTTGCCATATATCCATTTCTGAATTTGCTATTTCTGATACTGCTAACCAGGCTATCTCAGGCTTATATGCTGTTACAGGTATGGTTACCAGGCATGCTGTCCTGGCAAGGCCCCATTTCCCAGAATGTCCCCAGTGCTCCACTCCAGCTGTCTTGTGGTTCGGCTGTTGCTCGCACACGTTCCCCATAACCACACGAGGGATCCAGCCAGCCTTCACAGCACCACCTGTACCTTTTGCCAGCTTCTCACAATATTCCCTCTCACATTCAGCTTTCCACGTCACATCCACTTTCTTGCCCGTTAGCTTCCAGACTCTTTCCAGGTAGCTCAACCTCAGGCCATGGCCTAGCTGGCAGTTTGGTACCTATGGTGTTAGCCCCATCCTGCTGCCTGTGGAGTTATTATTTGCTTGTAAATGATCCATACAAAGACTATTAATATATTTATTGGATGACATAAATCATCTTGTTACTGAAAAGTCTTGCCTTTTTGAGGATATATGACACGAAAGCTAAGGCAGAGGTCCTGTCTGAGCAGTTGTATGTTGTGCTTTCCAGGTAATGCCAAATGCCAGGACTGTTTAATAACAAAGCGGACTCAAAGAAGGTGGTCATGAAATGTTTGTGGATGTCCTTGCGTGTTCCTTGGCAAGTCTGTGGTATCACCTCTAGTACCCTGAGGGTGGTGAAACGACTCAGCTTGGTTGTTTCTTTCACACCTTCAAGAATGTGTGAGGTGTCATTTTGGATCTGCTAAGCAATGCTGGATGCCTGCCCAAACAAAATTGCTGGCCATGGGAACAGTTGAAGTCCTTATGAGAGAGGCATGCGGGAGAGGGCATGAAAGCAGCCAATGGCAAAAGCACCCATGAGGTGTTTGCCTGTGTCTCTGCCCTTCCCTCAGCACTCCAGTTTTGCACCTCTGCTGAGCCCCAGTGGAACCAGTTCCTCCTGCACAGCCAAGGGAAAGGAGAAATGTTCTCCATTCAGTGGTGCTGGGTGAGCTGAAGCACCTGCAGCCACACTGCTTGCTCCCAAGAGAGACAACTGCTGCAGCCCTGCTCTCACCCTCCTGCCACCCACGTGCTCACCTCCAGCTCCTGCTGGCAGCCATAGACCTCTGCTAGGCACTGCTGGGCTCTTTATGCCCTGGAGGTTGGTACACCTGGGGAAAGATCCTTTATGAGATGGACTCTCACGCATCTTGGACATGAGGACCACAAAATTTGTAATAAGGTAAAGAACTTGTGAGGCCAGAAATGAGTAGGTAACCCACACCTGAGGGAAACTGGTCTACCTAAGCTTTCTGCCTTGAAAACTAAGTGAAATTAACCTAGCTGTGAGTGGCCATTAGATTTGTATCCATCCACAGGCTTCAAATGGATTGTAGCAGCATCACTGCTTAAATCTTCACATTGCAGACTAAATTCCTACTGGATTAGTCTATTAGAGAATATGAGAGAATTATGTCTAGTAATGAGAGAATTATTAGTCTATTAGAGAATATGAGCTCTTTATGCACAGTCTGTTTGACCTCTGTTTGCATGGCAAGATATTGGCCTGTAATTATTTCCCAAACACATTGGGCTACTGTATATTCGAGATAATAATAACATAATTTATATTGCCTACTTTAAAAAGCCAGAAAAATTGGATTTTTTTTAAGAGATGGTAATGTTTAGAGAGAGACTGAGATGCTGAAAGATCTGAAAATATCTCGTAATAGAAATGCACAGAAAGCCCTTTTTAACCACACCAAAGAGTCTAATTCTCTCCATATTTTGAGCACCTTTGTCTTCCTTTGCATATGTAAAAGGTGAAGTATTTAGCTAGTTGCCAGCCAAGACTGCACACCCAAGATTCCACTCAGCTTCTCCACTCCAGTCATGCACACAGTTTTACCTGTTTTGCCAATGAAGGAGCTGGTGGGCTGTGCAGCCTTGGCTGGTGCCAATGCTCTGCCTCAAAAATTTTAGTGGTTAGGTGATGGTGGCCACACTCTGGGATGGCTGCAGAAAGTTTGGCTGAAAATGTTTTCTGAAAAATGTACCAGGATCAGTCCTCTGACAGCATATACGTTTCTGCTCTACCAACTGAAGAATCAACCTTTGATGCATGGTGCCTGGCAATGTATCTCCATCTTTGGGTCACATTCAAGTGACATTATTACTGCAGGCAGTGAGAAGGGACATTTTACAGCAGGCCTGATGGCTTGCATAGGGTTTTAGGGCCAGACCAGAGATCAGTGCCAGTATCTGGCTCAGCTGGTACTGCCAGACCTGAGACAGCCCCATGGGTGACCCTGGCAGTGATGTACTACCTGGGCTTTTTGGGCCCCAGAAGGGACTTCTAGGTTCATTCACGTATCAGAGGGTCAACCCACCATTAGTAAAGACAGATGTGTTGCACGTATAAGTGGGGAATGGCTGTTTCTCTGGGGGAAGGTAGCTCCACCACTGGGTAGCTGGCACATGAACAAACTCTTTCTGTACCTTGAAGGTGAAGCACGGTCCGTGGTTCTAATATAATGCCTGACCAAAAGCTTGTTTTAGGAAATGGAGAATACTCTGAAAGCTTTGTTGTAGGCTTGAGGCAAAAGTAGCGCATGCTTTGGGGAGGACATGCACAGTCCAGAAGCAATGGAGGTTCTTCAGGAGAGTGGGGCAGGTCCTGTGCTGTCCGTGCATCCCTGCACCCAGATGGGTATTGTCATTAAATAGGTTTGTAGAAGATAAGTCTCTTTGGCTATGCTGGAATGACATGTGTGTGTATTCTTCCTGCAACCTGGGAGCTTCATGGACTGTGTGGATTCAGGAAGAGACTGTAATGAACACATTAGAAATCTACAAGTTCTGAGGAGACCATAGCTATGCCCCACCGAGAGGTCTGCTCTTTAAGTCGAGTGGCACATTCTGTGAGGACTCTTGTTTTCTAAGGAGCAGCCTTTGGCAGAGCTGCCATATGCATGGGGCTCTGGCATCCACCTGCTGTGCTGGTAAAGCAGGTGTGTGTATTTGAGAGGCATTTCTACAAACACACAGGAGGGTCCTTGTACACAAATGTATATGTCTGTCTCTTATGTGGCTGTGTTCCTTTGAAATGATCCAGTTCCTTGAAATGATCATGCTGAAGTGAATGGGAGGTGGGTAAAGCCTACAAGCCTATTCATGGGAGTACCAATTTGCATGAGCACGTCCTTGTTTTGAAGCAGACTACTGTTCTCTGCAGACTGCAGCCATTTCCCCTTTTCCTTTTGTATTTTTCAGTATGAAAATACTGGATATACTTTGTTTTTCTGAGGTGTTCCTTGCGATACAAGAAATACATCTTTGTCAGTGCTTTATATAGCCTTAACACCTGAGGAAGCAAATGGCAAGCACTGGAGACTGATGGTGCTCAGCACATTCCTGGGAAATCTTCTCGATCAGCCTCATAAGCTGTGTTCTCTCTTCCTGCTCTCCACTTTATCCCCAGTGTGTATTACACTTGCCCCAGCTTTGCAGAGATAATTTGCACTCTCCTAGTTCATTAGCTGCTACCCCCTCCTGTCCATGGGCAAAAAAAAGCCCTTACTGTTCAAAAGAACACATGCAGCAATCATTAATGCTGACCCTAATTGTGCCAATTCAAACCACTCAATAGCTCTAATTAAAACCTCTCTTGTGCAGGGCACTGAACAGTAACAAAACTGTCACCCTGAACAATCAAATCATGGAGCTAAGAAATTTTTTTCCCCCTGTTGTTCAAATGTTGTTGCTGCTGTCAGAAGGGTCATCTGAAGGGATTAAGTATGGGGCTTTTGTAGCTTGCAAAGTTGGTGGGAGTAGGCGGGGGAATATCTAAACCCAACCAATAGCTTCTGGTCACAGTTTGAAATCAGAAGACGCCAACTTTTTTCCAGGTCTCCTTTCATCCACTTTACCCACCCCCATACAGCAAGCAACACCTGCAAAGTAGACAGGCTGTTGGTTATGAGACACATGGACACCACAAGTCAACTTAAACATCTGCAAAGGAGGGGGTGAGGGGGAAACCCAGGCGTTCCTATCCCTACAACCTTGTTTCTCAGGGTCCCTGACTACACTTTCCTGTGCACCATAAATAACTCTGCAATTACATTAATTGGTTGCATATTTGTTGACACAGGGGTGGACAAGGGTAGGTTATGGTGGGAGGATTTTTTGCTTTCAGTGCAATTTTATACTACTTTCTTCAGATGTGCTTTAATCCCCACTCTCCCTCCCCCCATTATTTAGAGTTCTCATATCTTTCAGAATAACTTTATAAGCATGTGGGTGGGAGGGGGCAGCAGGAAAAAAAGAGCGTTAAAATTAATTTGATGGCACCCATGCACACACATCTGTTCTGCTGTGTTTCCCTAGCAAAGTCTATCAATCAAAAGGAAAAGGTTGATATGTATCACAGTGGGATATTTCAAAAAGCTGGATGCAAGCAATTGTGTGCTGTAAGGTTTTATTCTGCACTGAGTTTCTGACAGGAATCAAAATCTCAAAATGGTGTCCATGTATACCTATATTTTATATTTCCCATTTTTTAGAAGGTAATGAAATTAATAGAGCAATAGAGTTAACTACCAAAATTCCAGTGATGGTATCTTTCTGTTTATTGTTGTGCGTGTTCTGAAGCCCAAACCTGGGATCACAGGTAGGAGCCTGACAATGCTGCAAGCACTTTTGTATCTGTGCTTCTATTTTAGATCATTACAGGAACACATGCTAGCTTCCCTATGTGGTTCTGGGTTCAAACTACCATCTCAGAGTACTTGGTATGGGGTACTTCACTGGTCTTCCCTTCCAGTGCCTCCTTGACTTGCTTTCTTTTGCTTTAGTAGTAATCAGAGTTGCAGTGAGCAAGTTCACGGCGTGTTTCATCTTATCTCCTTTCTTCTCTTCTTAGCTGCTGTCCCAGGTGAGAACTAGGGAGTAGGATGACACCATAGAGTGCTGGCAGTCTGCCTCTTCAAACATGCTGAGCACTTTGCTAGAAACCACCTTGGTTGTTTCTTGTTCTGACTGCTGGGCTGTGCCGTGTGCTGTTACAACATTGCCTTGTCTCAGCAGTGAAGCTGTTTCATTTAGTGATGGATTAAACAGCCCATACTTAGAGTACAGCTTGACTCAGCCTTTAAGCATTCAGCGTTGGTTAGTGACGAAGCACAAAATCTTAGTGTATGAAGACACATCCTTTATGTATATAAGCAACAGGACAAACCTAAGAATGTTTTTAAAACATTTTGAGGTGACCAGTCTCTTGTGCAAAACTCTTTGCAAACTTGGCCGTATGAGCAGAGAGGTTCAGCATACAGTCTAGTTTCACCAGTTTGCCTCAGACCCTGTGAGTACTAGCCTGGAGTCACTAGGAGGACCACACTCTTTCCTCAAAAGGGATGGGTTGTACTGTGATGTGTGATGGTGCTGACCCACCTCTGCCTTTGTGCTACCACTGAGTGGTAATGCAACACTCTGTAGTTTTCAATAGCAATGTGCTCTTAAAATGGGATGAAGAGAAATAGGTGACACTACTATGTGGCATTCAAATGAGTGCATTTCAGAGCAAGGTTCCTTCATCAGCAGCACTGGAGAGAAGAAACCAGAGCTCTTTGACAGTTTTGTTGTCTGCTGGGGGCAATGGGATATAGCAAACCTGTCTTATACTCCTTTACACTTGCTCAAGAATGGGAAATAAGGCAGAGAGGGTTTTTGACCAGCTCTAGGTGCTTTCAGCCAAGCTGAGAACAAACCCTGGGACCCTAGTATCTCATCTAGCTTCTGGAAAGCAGCAGCTCTTTTTCTGAGCTGATTCTTGCCTGTGTTCATATAGGAAGCTCTGTGTGTCTCTGTTATCTGTTGAGCTGAGGATAGGGGATTTCTGCAAAATAGACTCCAGTGTAGATTCCATTGCTTTCTGTATGGATCTCCCACGGTCCTGTCTGCCCTTCCGTCTCATTCCTTGCCCCCATTTTCTAGGCAGCAATGCTGGAGTCTATCGTCTTGACTAAGCTGTTGCACTTTAATTTTCAACAGGCCCCTATTGCTCTTGCACCTTGTGTGTGGTCTTTGAACGTTATGTGGCTCGGCAGCTGGGAATAGTGAGTGGGTGGGCAATTTAAAACAGAAAAGACTCTGTATCAGCACAGGGCTGAGGTTTGAACTCTGCTCAGCTTTGGATACATATAGCTGGTTCTCAGGGCTGTGATTTAAGTGTCGTTTCGCTGGTGTCAGTGTGAAACTTAAATCAGTGCTAAGAAACTGGTAGGGAAGAAAAAACAAACTTTGCTTGTCCGATAACAAGTGTTACTCTTGGCCCTGATGAAAAATTGTGGGATCAAGGCATCTTAGAATGTACTCTGCTGTTTTGTCACCATTTTGCCTCCACAACTGAGAAGACAGAGTGTCTAATTTGATGTCAGGATTTCTTTGCTGGAGTATATTTCCAAGCTGTTTCATGCCATTTAGAGCAGAAATCTGATTCTGAGTTTCCCGAAGATATAGACTGCTAAAGGAGAGAGGCAGATGAGGGGGGTGCTAATCTGTGAGACAAAATATTTCATTGCATTCATCTGAGCGTTTCTGTGAGGCAAGGTAAATGTGCTCAAGCAACAAAATGTAGTCCCAATATCATAACTTGTTGAACTTGCAGGGTCTGGTCCTCAGTTGCTTCCTTCTCCTTTTTGTTCTATGTGCTGGTTGAGGATCACATGGAGGGGAGGTCAGGCAAGGGACCCTGCCTTCCATGAGCCCTAGCCTGATTCCCACACACACTTTTCTTTTGTACTTTTGATGGTGAGCCCACTCGGCATGGGCAGAGGGTTCTCATGTATGGGGGATTCACCAGCTGCTCTCCTTCGCATTTGCAGCCCAGAGTACCAAGTCCTCAAAATTTCAGCACAGAGGTTGTTTTTTCCCCACCCACTTTCCATCTATCCCACCCAGGTAGACAGAATCCTTGCCTTGATAAGATTGATAAATGAGGTTGGAACAGATCTCTTTTCTGGAGTCCATATGGAGTCCAATCCAACTTCAAACTCATAGCTGACAAAAAAAAAAAAAAAAAAAAAAAAAAAAAAAAAAAATATTGGCAAGTCCCTAAGTACTTATAAAGATTCTAAAGGTTAAAGATATGGTCGATTGGCATTCTGTTTAGAGCCTGGAGTGATGTTATATTTGCTTTACAGAATTCAAAGGAGTGCACAATTAACATTAGAAATCTATTAGATAGATATTTGGAAGAGTAATTCAATCTTCCAGTGCCACATATATACCCATCATTCATCACCATTGCAGAGGGCCTCATATTGATTTTTTGCATAACACCCTATAATTTGTAAAACATAAGTAAGAGTAAAAAGGCCAAACAATGAGAATATCCTTGTTTTCAAAGAGCTGACAGATTACAGACTAACTTCAGCTATGTCATTGTAGTGGTTCCACCCTTAAAAATAGGTATGTGCTGAAGTACCATGAAAAAACATACTGAAGATCAAATGAGCATTACTGCCTCTTTATTACATCTTGCACTTTACTGCATTCCTTTCTTTTTTTGTTTAATTTTGTCCTGTTTTCATAATAATACTAGGGTATGGCCAACAGTCTCTTCCCATGATGGAATAATATAGGTACATGAAGGTATGACTGGGTTATTAGGCTCAGGTGGATGGGCACTAGTGAGAGGTGAGGGTCTGGCAGTGGTGTAAACCAGTCAGGACTACTAGCAACGCTTTGGGAAACCAAAGTAGTGCAGCCAGAACCAATACAATTTAATATACTTTCTAGAGAAAAAGTCTGAACAGCATTTCTGTATGAGGTATAATGAATGAAGTGGCAGACTCTAAATGGATTTCATGGGAAAAGGTTTGAAATCCTGTAATATTTTTGACAAACCTTTTCGTTCAAGTATAAGTGAATATTCTACAAAGAGCTTCCAGGATGAAAAGCCCAATAAGACACTTCTTTTTTACTCACAGTGTTTCTGTTTCATTCAAGCATATATATACATACATATAATTAGCTTCCATAAAAAGCTGAGACTCTCTTTTTTTGACATAATCCAGCAAATACGCCCCAAAACATGCTGAACACCCCAAAGCAATGTATCTCTGCTTCTCAACAAGTGTGAATACTTTGCAGTTAGCAGCAACTGACTGTTATTCCATCATGGGAAGAGGTCGTTTTCCATACACCAGTATTATTATGAAAACAAAAAAGAAAGGAATGCAGTAAAGTGCCAGATGTAGTAAAAAGCTGGTTGACACTGGGATGACACTGTATAATTGCTGTATGCTGTGATTGAATATTTTTGAACCCAACGATGTCTGATTTGCATGTTCATAATCAATGAGTCAAACTTGCTCGTCTCCACAATCCCCTTACTTTACCTATGTCTGGGAAGCTGGGGGAAATTGAATTCCACCTCATTTTAGGGTGCCTGAACAGACTCTCTGTGGTTGCTATTCTTCATAGGGTCATGAGTGTGCTGTGGCTTTTCTGTCTTTACTCTGGACTGCCCCAACTTGCCTCTAGATGGAGATTTGCAGGTGTCAGTGTAGTAGAAAGGGTTCTTCTGCTACTGCAGGTTCTCAGCAATTAAGACCTGGCAGCAATGGATAATTCTCTGATTAAATGGTCCAAATTATTAAATGGGCACAAAGTTACAAAAAAAAAAAAAAAAAAACAAAAAACAAAACAAAAAAAAAAAAAAAACACAAAAACACCCAAAAACAAAAACCAAACCCAACCCCCCCCAAAAAACCCCAAACAAACAAAAGCTCTAAATTCTGCATTGTTACAACCCACAACAACAAATCTTACAGCAAATTTCCCATGTTCTTCTTTACCTCTTTTTAAAATTTTGACAAGTGACATCTAAACCTCTTGCAGGAGTGATTGTAGCATCTACTGACTTAAAAAAGAACCTCTAACTGTAAATTAGTCCCTAAAAGCAATTACATCATATTTGGAGGCTGCAGATTATTCTCTATTGAAAGTTGAATAATCATTTCTACTAAACATGTGCAAGAGAGGAATTGTGCCCTGATGGAAGCTGTGGCAGATAAATCCCATGACGGTTCTGAGTGCCAATACTGTTTAAAAGAGGCCAGTGATCTTCTGAAACTTGTTTGAGGACAAGACAAGTAGAAGCAGAGGCAAATAATCAAACAATTCTCCCTGAACAGTTGTCGAGACCACCAATATACACATCCTGTGCCATGAATTTGTGGTGATGCACGTGATATGCAAGCACCATAGCAACAAGATATTGATCATCAACAGATGGGCACAGGTTGGGGTAAGTCTTCAGAGGTGCAAGTCGTAGGCTGTATCTCATGTACACAACAAGTCCCAACGGTACCAGTTTCAGTGCTACCTTACCATCACTGCATAGCTGAATTCATTAGGGCTCAGCATACGTCTTCCTCTGAAGGATCCATGTGTTGGGCCTGGTATACAAATGCCTGGACATGAAGAACAACTTCTCTTCCAGTTCTGTCTCTCTCTCTCTTTGTGGTTTTCAGTTACAGACTCTGGGTAAGTTTGCTAGTGAGACATGCCACTGATGGAAGTGGCACTGTGCCAGCAGCATTTGGTGCTCTGAGTGATGTCAGGGTTTTTCAGAAGAGTTCAGGTGAGAAGATTAGGTGCCCAATTTCTCTTTTGTTTGGTCAGTAGCCTTCTCTTGGCTCATCAACATCTCTGCGATGCCACTGATGCCCAGTGCAGGCACTTCCTACTTGCCAGCAACCTGAGAGAAACAACAGACAATTTAATGGCCCAAAGCTTTCTGTTTCTGTAGTTTATTCTATTTACCTAGATTTTTCTTTGATGACACAACAGCAAAGTGCACCTATAACAACTAGAGTACCAGGCGCAGTGTGCCAAAGAGTTGGGCACACATTTTTAACGGTGAAATGACACTGGAAAAGACCCATGTATTTTCTCTCTTAATGATATCTTTAAACAGAGCTTGGATATCCCTCCAGCCTCCTGAATGGTGACTTGCTGAAATTTTTGGGACTGGAACACCTCAGTAAAATTTAGTGGTGATACATAAGCCAGGCTATGAAGTCTCTTCTGCACTAAGGCAGTTACTATCCACAGGAGAAATATTTCTCACCACAGAGAAATACCTGGCCATGGCTGGGAGTACGTGTGGCAAAGTTATGAACAGCTTTGACCATGAAGGGGTCAAAGGTTTCTGTTATTGGGAATTTCTGACCCTCTCTGGAACTTCTACTTGGTGTTAAGATGCTGCTGGTGTCAGAGCCTCATAGGCATTGGTGGATAGGTTTCCAGTGTAGTTGGTATTTTCTATTAGGGATTAAGAAAACAATTACATTTTCATGGTGGTAACAAACATCTAGCATAGAGATCCTGATATCTTTGTGTTTGTGTATGAAAAATACACCAAAGAAAAGCATTCATGTTTAAAGTACAAGTGGTAAAGAACACATGAAGGCAAAGTACTAAATAGGTCAGATGCAAAAATCCCCCTATGAAATTGGAGAGGAGAATGTAGGCAAGTGTAATATTGTTATCTGGACTGGAATTTAATCAAGACTTAAGTATGAGGTGATGTGGTACTTCAGTGGCGGGATCACTGCCTCAACAAAACCGTACTAGAATCTGCCTGTCTTTTCACAGATTCAGGTGTGCACAGGTATAACATGCCCAACCTCAACGAAGCTGATCCTGGTATCCACAAGGACACTCATATTCAGATTTCCCAGCTCTTTCCCTCCTCTTCTTTTCAAGGTCTCTCTGCTCATGTCATGTGGAATGGCATCTGTTCAGGTGTGGATCAGAGAGACTTTGATATGGAAAATCAGAGGATACCACAGGCCATACTGGAGAAGAACTGGCAAAGCTTAGAACCAGGCTGGCAGAGTGGTGAGGGTTAGGACTAAGGCAGGCTTGTATGGGGTGCTGTGTTTGGAGTCCCAGAGAAATCTGTAAGCCAAGAATAAATACTGGCAGAGCTCCATGTGAGTAACAAACAGCTTATCCTATCTAAGCTAATGACAAAATGTTACATATTGGCTTTTATTTTATTTTATTTAATTTTTTTTTTTTTTTAGGAAAAGAAAGATTAAAGCAACCGCTGTACCTAACCACTCTGCTTTGCTCTGATAAGATGCCAGAATTACATGACTTCTACTGTGTAACAAGGTTCTTTGTGTGGGCGTAGCAGCCCCTCCCCATACCTAGCGGATACACTCCAGGGAATTTTTGCAAGTGTGAGTATTGCCTCTTGTAAGGTCACTGAGTAAAGAAAGGTAATACATTGTGTGAAAAAATGCCATATTTTGTGTGTTTCCATAAAAGCACCACAAAGCATCCTACCTAAAGATTATTATCACTATTACATGCGCACAGCAATGACCTCTCATGCATATTACTCTGCAATATGTTGGGCCTCTGTCCTGCCCTCTATAACACTCAAGCTGGTAATTTGAAAATTAAGGACTTGATGTAAATGCAAGCCAGTCCAGTTCACAAGATCTCTCTACTGCTCAGTCCCTATGTCAGGTAGAAGGCTTGGCATTACTCGCTGCCTCCAATGCTCAGGGTCGACAGCTTGCTGCCATTAAAATGCCGTTGTACTGCTCCCTCTTTAGACATGCCTGTAGATACTGGGCCTTGCTGGTAGATGTGTCTCCATTTTCCCCTCTTCTCCAGCTTCTGCTCCACAGCTGCACTAACTTGCCTGTTGTATGACAAAGCTCACTTTCTACCCAAACTTCCCGTTACTGAGTGCCTGGTACTTGGACGAACTGGGACCCACATGCAGTCTCTAAGGGCCTGTCATCTCAAGAGGTACCAAACTTGGACTTGGGATATTTTCCCAGGTGCAAGGCATGTATCACCAAAGACCCCGAACACATCAGCTGCATGAGACCTGAAGGCTTTGCTGGGCAATACAAAGCAATGGGCTCTGGGGCTACTTGTGCAGCTGGGAACACAGAGGAAGATCTTCAGGGAGAGGCAGACTGTGGCTGTGGCTCAGCCATGCCTCGGCACGGAGGTGACATGAGGATCTGCGCTGCCTGAGGCACGAGCTTGCTCCTACAGCAGCCCTGGCCCCAGAGCGCAGGACCAAATGAACACGGTTTGTGGACCATGCGGTGATTTCCTACGCCCAACTGACTTGCTCGCTAGCCCGGCGCGCCTGCACGGCTCAGCTGTCACTGCCCCCGCCCGGGGCCGGGGCCGGCCATGCCCTGCATGGCTTTGGGGCGGGCGGCGCAGCGCCGCGGGGAGTGCCGGCCGCGCTGGCCGGCCGTATCCCGCGGCCCCGCCGGGGCTGCTCGGCACCCGCACGCACGTCCGGCCGCCGCGGGCTCCAGGTGCCACCGAGGACTCCAGGTGCCACGGGGACGGGGACGCCGCCCGCCCCGCGCCCTCCACCGCCCGCCCGGTGGCGAGGGGCCGGGCGAGAGGCGGCGCGGCCCCGCCATTGGCGGCGGCCGCACGGCGATAGGCGCGCGGCGCGGTCAGTGCCGGCCGGCCCCGCCCCGCCGCGGCTTTATAACGGGCATCCCCATGGCCGAGGCGGGGAACCTGCCGCCGCGGGTCCGGCACCGCCGCACCGCCCGGGAGAGCCGCCTCTGGTGGCCGCAGAGCCGCGCCGCCCCGAGGGACGATGATGCCGCGGGCCTGGCGCAGCGCGGGGGCTCGCCCGTTCCTGCTGGCGCTGCTGCTGGTGCATCTGCCGCCGGGTCGCAGCCACCGAGCCACGGGGCCCCGGGTAAGTGAGCTGCCGCCCCGGCGCGGCAGGTTGCAGCGCCCTGGCCCGGCCCGCCGCCCCCGCGCCCTGTCAGCGCCGCAGGTGGAGCCCCGGCCGCCGGGCAGCGCCCCCCGGCCCCGCGCCCCCCGGGCGCAGACCCTCGCAAGGGCCTCCCCCGCTCGCTTATTAAAAGCCGGGTATCGGCTGCATGCGAGAAGTTCACGCACCGGTTATTGACTTGTTGGTATTTATTGCAGAAAAACACGGAAGGGGGGAGGTTGGCAGGCTGTGTTTTTATATTGCTCGACTTGCATTTAATGTAGCCCCTGTTTCCAGCGCATAGCTTTAGGACTTTTCTTTTTTTATGTTCCCAAGCAGGAATTAAATGAATCCTTCCAATAAAGCTAGATCCCATCAGCCCAGGTTTCTCCCTGTAAGAGTCTAGCTCTGTTTTTTTGTTTTTCTTTTCTTTTTTTTTTTTTTTTTAAATAATCTGACAATGCCTGACTCTTACTGGGGCTGTTCATTTCACTTACCAAGCTATTACATTGCTCTGGGGGAGAACCCAACATTTTTCTAAATATGGTTCTCCCAGTGAGTGAGTGTTACCACTGCAGCACCACTACGGAGTAGCGTGAGAGTTTTCAATTATAAAGCTGCAAAACAGTAGCTGTTCTTCAGCCAATGCTGCTGCATAGCTCTGGGGAAGTGGAATAAACTTACCACTCTGCAGGCATGTTGGATGTATGGGCCATGTGCATTTTTGACCCAGCCATCTAAAATGCTTGAAGTGTAGCGCCTAATTAACTTAGACCATAGTTAGGCAAGACTAGGAATCTTTGAAATCCTTACTTGGCCGAAGTATAACAACAAGGGACTTTAGTGAAATGTTCTTTTTTTTCTAATGCAAGTGTTGTTTGACCATGAAGGCTATTAAATGCTTCTCAGAGCTATGCAAAGCATACTGCTGGCTGCACTGATGTTGTGTTCAGCTGTGCTGTGTAGCCTCTTTTATGGCCAGATGTGTAACAGCAACTGTTAGTTCTGATCTCACTAGCTCTAAGTCAGAACTGGTGTGTGCCATAAATTACTGAGACCTGCTTTAAAAGATCAGGAAACACAGGGGGGTTATGCATATATTTTTATTACCTGACATCAAGCATAAAACTCAAAATCAGAGTGATTTCAAATAGAGAAGAACTTTAAAGTGATAAATAAGAGTCTGGCTGGATGACTAGGGTCTTCATCTGCACAAGTGTCTAACTGCTTTAATAAAGTGCAATTGAAACAAAATTAAAAAATCCTGATGGTAGTGCATGATTGTACAATGAGCCTGTATACCAAACAGTTTTCATATATACCATTTTTTGTACTGTACAAGGCAGTTTAATTGCTCCCTGTGCTGTGTTGTCTTGGAGTGGGAGCTACTTCAGGGGAGTGGGAAACCAAATACAAAGGACTGCTGATTTACTTTTTGCTTGAAGTAAGTACACTGACTTTGCTATTTCTTCCTTCATGTCTGGGGAGAATACCAGCTGTGAACACTAACATCTGTAGTTCTTTTGGAAGATGTGCCTTAGTGTTTTGACTTATGAGCTCTTAAATGGAAAGCTGTATATTTCCAGGATGTCTTACTCATGAAATCTGTCTTTTTGCCCCTCAAAGTGTCATGTGAAGGTGAGGAGTTTGATTTGCTTGCTTGCAACCAGGTTGATTGATATAAGCCCCTGAGCTTCATCTCTTGCAGCAATTAGACATTGCCAGTAAAGTTGTCATTAGTATAAATGTGGCATACTTTAGGTTCCAATAAAATCAAAAAGACTTTATTATTAATTTCTTAAATAATGACTACCAGGTTACACCAGTATGTATTTCTCGTGCAGACTTGTGATCAAGAGTGTATTCCTGTCAGGAAGTCTCCCTGGCCAGGTGTCAGTGTTGCAGTTCTGGGAATCTGATCTTGTAGGTGTTCAGATGCCAAGTGTGATACCTGCTCTTTTGCACTCTTTTCTGTATGGTAAGCACTAGAACTGCAGTATTTGCAAGCTGAAATTCTTTTAAAGGTGAACAACACTTTTTAGTCACACTCGGTGAATTCAAATGACCAGCAATAATGCTTGAATCAAGTTCTAGATCTTCCTTCTTGCATTTCTCTTGCTACTGTAGTGTTCTAAGATAGGCAGCCAGTACTGTTACTATATACATAAACAGAAGAGAATGGCTTGCTACTGTTTGCAGAAAATGTTGGAAGACTAGAGGTATTGAAGAGAAATAGGTGTATCTACATCTCTTGTGCCAATAAGGGATGAAGCTTTCAGATTAAGCGAGTTCAGGATAATTACTTGAATACCAAGGTAAATTAAAAGTGCAGCTAGTACCTACAGGTCTGTTGAGGAACTTCCTGGCTCTCAAAAGATGTATGAAGCTTGCTGTTTCTTGTTATAGTGAAACTATGAGCAGTGATGTGAATTCCTTAGGCTTGGTGTCAGTGACTTGTAGGAAACATCTGGCTCTTGCATGTATGCCGTTGCCCAATGACAGTAAATAACAACTGTCCCAAGTTAAGCCCCATAGGAAGTTTAACATCTTGTCCCAGAAATAACTTGGAAGCCCAAGGCTGCTGTGTGACTTGTTTCCTCACTTGACAGAGTCTCGTAAAGCTTCTGCTGTGTTACACAATCACCTGGTCACTTCTACTTTTGTAGCTCAAACGAGCATTGCGGGACTATACTTGAAAAATGTCTGTTTGAAGGATGCTACCTTCTGGAAAAAGATAATCAGGCTTTATTTTCTATTCATATTCCTGTGTGCCTCTTTCTCTCTGCTGGCATGCGATCTGGGGTGTGGGACAAGCCAGGTCTTGCTGTTTCCCCCCTCCTCGAGCCCAAAGCGATAGATGGGGAGCTTGACCTGGCTGGCTCTTGCATCTCCTATTGTGTGGTGCATTTGAGCAGTATTCTTTCATAGCAGATTAAATAGATTGTGCCACTAAGCTTTGTTTTCTTCCATCTGGACAATTAAGTGTGACCTTTGTTTTTTCTAGTTCAGGGAGAGATCTGTGTTGGCCCTCTGATTTCCAAGTATAACTCCTGACCATTGTGAACTTCATGTATGGCAGAGAACTGTTGGTGGCAGTAATGACAAATACTAGCACAGAGAAATGGTGGATGGTTGCAGAAGGCACACAATGTGACTACAGAAGTCAAAAGATTTCCTACAAATAGGCTTGGATTTCTGGAAAATTTGGGACCTGTACCCCTCCAGTGACTTCAGAGGACTAAAAGATGATAAGAGGGGACAGGGTTGTCACTATAATGTTCTTTCTAGTTTCATGCATGGAAATGTGTCATATTCTTCCTTGAAAGGCATGCTGGTTGGAGATGGGGGAGGTCTTTACAGTTCAGTGCTGTTAAAAAGGAAGGTAGTAAATAGTAAAATTGTGAAGCTACCAACAGATTCCAGTGCATAAAATTGGAGTGCCACAGAGCATTGGGAATTTCCTGCTGCAGTTGGCTACTAACTGGAACACCAAATAAGAATCTTGGTAAAAAGTGATGAAATGGCTCCTGCAGCTTTGTTGTCCCCTCTGGGAGGAGGCAGCAGCGTTGCAGCTTATGCAGGAGTGGCACAAGGAGTGTGTTCTGCTCTGTGTTCACTGCAGCCACACAGGAAGGGTCCCACAAAGTAGGTGTCTTTATGCATACCAAAATTAGGGAGTGTGTGTTCTTTATGGTGGGAAGACATTACAAAAGTGTGTGTAAGTAAGAATATGAGGCAGAGGGCTTCATACACGGGGGGTCTAGAACAGAAGAATGAATATTAGGATAGGTTTTCAATGACTGAATTTTGTTTCTTGTTTGAGCTTAATCACCATTCTGTATTGCAAAGGTCTACAGTAGTAACCAGTGACTTAAGCACTTTAATGCTTTTAGATTTCTTTACCATTGGAGAGATTCATTTAATGAAGAAACAAGTACCCAAAGGCAAGTCTTTAGAAAAGAGATAGGACAGATTTGTTACTCTGTGGCAAACAGATAGCTTGTTTTGGTTGGGTGAGGGATATTTATTACCCAGGTGGAAACTCTAATTATATATGGAGCTATGTTGCTTATTTTTCTTTCTTCTTTTTCCTTTTAGACCTTTAATGTTAGCTGAATTCGTTTATGTGTACTAAAGAAACTGATCTGACTTGTGTTTTTTAAACACTGTGCAACTGTGTTGAAGAACAGGATTAATGCTTGTGTAGAGAAGTATTAAAACATTATGTTCCTATTGGAACAGAAGGCCCTGTTCTAAACAGAAAAATGTTGTAGGATTTTACTTGCTTTGTGTAATCTTAGAGTTGGTGTTTTAACTGCCTGAGCTTCAGAGTTGGGTACGAGAATATTCCCACTCATGTTAATGAGCTGTGCTGTTAATGAAAGATTTCTGGCTAGCAAAAGATTAGGTACAGGAAAAGAAACTGCTCATGTATTTTTGCTGGTGGTGGCAGCAAGCTCTGTAGCTGGTGGAACACTTACAATGATAACCTCTTGGACTAGTTTTCTAGTTTCTAGCTCTAGTGTGTTAGGGTAATCTTCACAGTGCAGAGCAGATGCTCTCTTGGCTTCTTTCATTTCCAGATGGCCTGAAGCAATTGGTAAGATGACTGTAAACTCATTTCAGTAGTGTAGTAGCTCTGAAATATTAATACTGCTATTTAAATATCTTAGATGTTCTTATCCTGCCATCTCAAACTAATTGCGACATTACTATGTCAAAAAAACCCCAAACAAACAAAACCCCATTTGTCTCTTACTTGGCTGGTGAATCCTAGTTCTTCTGGTGCTGGCACATCTGACAGTGCAGTTAAGTATTACACAATAAGCTTTATGCTAACATTAAAAGCTAAACATGGAAGCAATACAGGTGGAACTAAAGCTGATCCCTGAAGGCTGCTGTGCTGACTGTCATACTTAAGCATCCTGTGTGACAGTGTGGTGGCTTCCTGTCAGAATCTCCTGGCAGCTGCCACGATGTCTCTGGTACTGATGCACCATCCAGGGACTTTGTGGCACAGCAGACCTTGAGCCAAGCTTGGTGTGTAGTGGGAGTAGTTTACAGCTTTGGTCCTCAAGTGATACTCTGGCAGAGTAGCAGCTGTTGTGACTTGAAACTATGGCGCTTACAAGCTTAAGTGCTGTCTTTGCATTGGTGGAACTCTAAGCTTCCTATGCTCATTTGTGAGAAGCTCTTGTTTGTGAAGTTCTTGCTCTAACAGGGAAGGCTGCCATTGATGTGGGTGAATCTATTCCATGCCAGTGAATCTATTCCATGCTGGAGCTTTCTGGATAAGGTGGGAGGTCAGTGTGAGATGTTTGCTTATGCAGAAAAACTATCAGGATACGATGGAAGTAGTATGTAACTGGCTGCCTCTTCTGACTCACTCACACGAGCAGTTACAACTTGTGTTCAGCAGCTTATATGTGAACCATGTGAAGCTTTCTGTATATGATGACTTTACTGCGTGTAGGTATGAGGAAGAAGTACTCTGGCACCAAAACCCTGACTGAGAATGCAACTCTGTGCTTTTTTTTGTGTTGAGGGGAGGAGGCATTGTAGCTTTAGGAGAGTAACAACAGGAAAGCATAGCTAGTCGCACCAGGGTGTAAAGTTTTATCCAGGACAGTGAAAACCACCCATCATACAAAAGAGTTTTTGTATATGGCCTCATGCAGGCTATCAGCAGCTCTTCAGCCTGAGAGCAGCTTTCCCAGGATAAGGCCTTACCTTGAAACCAGCATCATGCCTCATATCCTGGATGTTTTTTTCTCTTTATTAAAGTAGGTTCCTGATGCAACTTAGGCTCCTGTGGGATGCTGCAGTAACAATATAGATAATGTTAGCAATATTCATGGGTTTTAGAAAAGAGTCATCTGCTTGTTTGGTGAGGAAAACATTGCCTCATCTAGTAGGCCTGCCCTCTGACCAATGCTATTTCTTAAAAACTTTAGGTGACAAATGTGTTATGGTTTTCTACAAGAACTGCCCCAATGGAAGCCTGTGCTGTCTGAGTAGAAGGCCTTCATGCTGAAAGTGCAGTCCCTACAGTGTCGCAGGTGACGATGGAGCAAACCGGCATTGGTTTATGAAGGGATTCACTTTCTAGGCTGTGTGGCACTTTCAGGGTACTCTGGAGACTGGCCTGAGCCTGACTGGATGATGCCAAGGCATCAGCAGCAGCCTGGAATAACACCCTTGGTGGAAGGATGTCCTGTCTGCCTCACTGAAGATATTCAAGAACCGTGTGTGTGGATGCAATCCTGTGCCATGTGCTCTAAGATGACCCTGCTTGAGCAGAGAGGTGGGACCAGATGAGCCACTGTGGTCCCTCCCAACCTGACCCGCTCTGTGACTGTCTGATGCTTCTGTTCTGAGTCTGTCCTTAGAGCAGTGCCCTAGAAGGCCTCATAAGCCTCCAGTTGCCTGGACTGCCAAACTCTTCACTGGTGGTCTCCCAGCTGTAGCCTGCTCAGAAGGATATGCCTGCATGTTGGGTTTGTGCATTTTTGCCTCCCACTGGCTTGTGGCTGGGCCAGCTGCTTTTGAGGGCCCACTGACAGAGGTTTTCATTTGGAGTGGCATGTAGCTATGCAGCAGGCAAGTGAGTGGTAGGTGTGAAATGAGAACAAACTTAAGTACTTCCCCCCCAAGGTCTGTGCCTAGAGATAGGAAAATAACACTAGTTACTATAGGAACAGAGGCTGCATCATTAAATGTTGGCTCAGGGTTTTGGCAACTAGAGTCTAGCAGCAAAGCCTAGACAAGCAACCCACCAGTGATGCTGGCAGAGTCTTCATGCAGGTGGAGGAAGTCATACAGAAACTGGTGTGTGTAGGCAGATAACTTGCCTGCCATGGGCACCTGGACTCCCCTCTTGGGCTGGTGCTGGAGTTTTGTTGGCTCTGGATGAAGTAAATGAATGAATGCGAGCAGGGCATTGTACCTGAGTAACTGCCACAGAGGACCATAGTGCTCACTGCTTGAGTATAGACCCAGAGCACGTGCCAGGGTTCTGTAAACTGGGTCGCCTTGCCTTGCACACTTTGACTTGAAGTGGCTAAGGGGAAGGAAGCAGCATTCCTTCTGTGCAAGGCATAGACTATTGAGATTCTGTTCTATGAGTCTGTTGAGATTGGCTCTGTAGGCTACATGGCAGCCCTTGTCAGTCTGAAGTTAAATTTGATTCACTGATATAAGACCATTGGCCCAATATAATTTTTCTCTATTCTGAGTCTCATGACAAACTAAAAGAATGTAATTTTACTCTACTCAGAGTGGAAGGAGCATGCTCTTTCTGTGCCACTGAGGTGTTGATTAAAGCTGGGGTTGAGGGAGTGATAATAGTGAGGGCTTTCTCATGGGAGAGCCTCTGATAGAAAGAATTACAGTAAGTGGAAGGGAAGGTGTGTTGGGATAAGAAAGACGGGGAAGTAGGACAGATGAAATAACTTGTTTTTCTGTGGTTTTTCTTGGCCACTGGTCCAGGTAATGATAGTTGGAATCATATCCAGAGGGGAGTGCTGATCCTTAAATAGGGAGGAGAGGTTCCAAACACTTAGTGGGCAGATTCTGTTTCAGAGTTTCTTTTGGCCATCAGTCCTCTGTTACCATTACTTGGGTCACAGACTAGAAGGAATGTGGAAAATGTTGTCCATCCCTGTTCTCTTCCCTGTTTCATGACTGAGAATACATTCATGACATTATCACTTGAATTGCACAGGGAAGCCATATTATGCCTTTTGATGAACAAAGTCTACTAACTTAGCTGCTATATGTAGGC
Source organism: Vidua macroura (assembly GCF_024509145.1). Classification (NCBI taxonomy): domain Eukaryota; kingdom Metazoa; phylum Chordata; class Aves; order Passeriformes; family Viduidae; genus Vidua; species Vidua macroura. Next base: position 34,226,332 of record NC_071576.1, read on the forward strand.
TTGTGATGCATGGAATAGTGCTTTTTCTATAGTTTCATGGAGATTAACAACTTTTTCTTTGGTTATATAGAGAACCCAAAATATAAGATCACATGATCTTTCAGTTGTAATGCTAATACTTTAGGGTTTGATGCTCCAACAAATTAAAACAATCCAATACAGCCTCAATGTAAAGGTAACTGTCTCAGATTCTATGGCTAGAGTGGGTTGCACAAGAAGCAGTGTGACCACTTATGGTATGGAGGGGGAGTGAACCGGGAATCAAATAGATAAGGAAGCATCCTTAGTGAAAACACCTGGTAGGGGTAGTGGTATCCTTTAATGTCCAGATGTACACTATCTCTAGATCTTGCTTCTGTGTATACCATATACACGCTAGTAAGAAACGTAGTATGGTAATCTTTTGTTGCAGCATAGACTCCCTTGAGTAGCATGAAGATTAAAGAACCTACTCTAGCTAGTACATCAAACCACTTCCCTTCCCATTTCTTTGAAGCAGATTTATATGCATTCTACACTTGGGCTTAAACAAATGCGTGGTGGAACTAGGTGCAAGTTAAGAACTAAAAAGCCAGAAGCTCTTGGGTGTAATTTCCAAGTGGAGGATATTAAATGAGTTGGAGTTTGTGGATTCTAGCCAGATAAAGGGGTTTCTGTCTGAGCCAAGAAGCTGCTTCTGATTTGGGTCTAGTTACCATACAGAATGGTGGTAACTGTTGTTGGCTTCTGCCTGGAGTTTTGCATTTGGCTTATTCCTTTGCCCTTAAAAGTAAGCAGACAAGTGTTGCAAAAGTAGATGAGCTGTGTGCAAAATTAGCTTTTAAAAATGTGTGTGCATCTGGAACACTAGAGGATTATAAACTCTAAGCTTGTAGGGAAATGTGAGCTTTAATGTGTGTGCATCTCAGGGCTTAGTGCAAGCAAATTAACACAGAAATCTGTGAGACTGGTATGTGTAAAATGAACAGAGGTGTTAATGCAATAATTTTTTTGCTCCACGGTTCTGGAGATTAGCTTGACTTATTTCCCTTGCTGTGTCTTAACCTCAAAATATGTAAATCTAGAAGAGCTTGATCCACCTTTTAAAATTAAAAACAATACCAGTATCTGCAACCAAGGCTTTGGAGATCTGTCAGGTAAGGGATTGGGTGTAAGTGCTGCCATATCTTCCCGCTGTTGTAGTAAACTGTAGCCAATGGGATTGTTAGTGTTTTAGCTGGTGGTGTTATTTGCCCTCAATTAGCTGCAATGCATCTGAAATATTCCTGGAAATGAAGCTAGATGCAGAAATTTGTCTGACTAGAGCTTTAACATAACTTCTGAAAGTCCTTGCCATGGGATAGGATTTCTTGAATGCACTGCACACATGTAGCTGTCCAGGGGTTTAGTTTTTGACTGTAAGAGAATGGTGCTTCTGGCTGCTGTACCTGAAGGCCTCAGGTTATTCTAGAGATGCTATCCTGCAGCTTTGTAGGTAAAAATCTGAAGTGATGGCCAAGTGACATAGGTAATACCTCATGGTGGAATAAAGTATTTCAGTGGTGGCTGGTGGCTGTGCTACCTGACGTGTCTCACGCTTTCCATACAGGGGGTAAACATTAAAGAATTTTGCTATGATTTTTTGGTCAGGGTTGCTATACTAGCATTCCCCTGACTTCGTGGTTGTCTATGGGCTGTCTTTCCTTCTTTATTATTGCATAGGTGCAGAGAGTATTTTTATGAGCGGGGATTGTACCCCTAGGTTTGAAAGTCAAAGCTGTCTTCTATGGGCTTTATCTTGTTAGGTGCTCTGTAGAGCCAGGGATGTTCTGCTTCATAGAGTCAGGATGTTCTCTCAGTGGCAGTTACTGCTCTTGGACTCCCTTTACTTTCCCAGTTTAAGCATGAACTGTAGAAGGAGTAGTAGTTTCAATTTCTACAGACTTTTACAAAATGGACATAATTTGCTGGTGGTAGTGTATTAATGATTGTTAAATCCATTGTCTAGAAGTATGGGAAAGGATGTCAGCCCAAATTTTTTGTTTTGCCTGTTCATCTTCAGGAGTTTCCAGGGAGCTGAGTGTTCTCTTCACAGTGAACTAAGAAAGTGCTTTATGCTCCAACTTAGTGGTGCTTTTCTTTTAATAAATTAAGGACTCGTACATCGAGGTAGTCTAGTTGTCTCTGAAGTAATCTGGATGCTACTAGTTGTAGCTGTTGAAGACTTAAGTTTTCCAAGGCTGTCAGGTTTTGTCCTCTCCCCAGTTCCCCTGAAGGAACAAATGTATTAGTAGAAAAAAATTGTGCTCTGCTGGATTTGACCACCTAAGCTACTACCCTTCTTAAGATGTGAAGTTGTTAAAATCTAACTGTTGAAGCTCTCCTGAACTTCCCAGCTCACCTATTAGTCATGTATACCCTGAAAAATCAGGCTTAAATTTAAGGTGGCTGATAGAGCTTTAAATACCTGGACAAGGGAAACATTTGCCATTTTGTTACTAAAATAGAATGTCTCTTAAGGGTGGATAGGACAGGGAGTAGAAAGCAATCGGTGTGAAACCTCAGCTTTTCTTGTCTTCCTCTTCAGTTGCCATTGAGACTATATAAATTTCAGGATTTTTATTGTGAACAATAGATACCTAAAGGAGTTCCAAACTAGCTGGGTTGTGAAGAGAAGTTGAGCTTTTCTTTACCATGAAAGTGCTTCTTCACCTGAAGTGCTTTGGCAGCAGTATTGGAGCTGAAACTAGCTGTTGCTCATTAGCATACTGCAGTGTATGTTTTGCAGATTTCTAATCTGGATTTGAACGCACCCATAGGATGAAGCATCCTAACTCATTTGCACTGTTTTGTAAAATCTCTTGGTGTGTAAACAGGTATGATGTGTAGCTGTTAGCTTTTATCCTAGGAGGATGAAGCTATCCTGGTTTGTGTGTATATGGTTCTTGCATGAAAGTAATTTAAAAAAAAGTCAGTCCCAACCTCCAAATCGAGTTTGGCCTGTATAATTAGCTTAAGAAAAACACAGTATATCTTCTAGAATACTAGGAGCTTTTTGGTGCTGAAACTGGAACCAAGTGAGAGGAAAAAAATTTACCACACTTGAATAAATTTAAGCATTCCTACAACCTGTCCCTCAACATTTCTGGATTTGGCCCAATTGTATGACAAGTACATTTTGAGCCCAAAGATTTGAGGATTGGATCTTGCTTGAATAGCTGGTGTCATAGGCAAACTAAGTTTTTAAGTTTCCTGTTGGAACTCTAAGAATTTACCTAAAACTCCTTAAGTTTTGCTTCTGGTTGTGTTGGCAAACAAAACCAAAAATGTTTCCACAGTTGCTTCACATAATCGTGGAACTTTTTCCCCAGTCCCTGCTGAAGTCCCAGAACTGGGGAGAGTTCAGTAGTAGAACCTCATTCAATATGAAGAGAAAGGTTTGATTAAAACAAATCAAGCAACTGTGTGCTCTTAAGTGAATGACAGTCCCAAATAAAAAGTTTAACTTCCACTCTAGGCAAGTTTTTCTCTGTAGCAAAGAATAGTGAACCACAGAGGCATAGCTCTTCTTTCCCCTCCTCTTTAAAAAAGGTAAGTATTTTACCATGGAAACTGTTCTTGCTGCTAAACTTCAAACCTTCTCAGGTATCCCATGCAACTCTTAGCTCTGTATTGCTTTTGTTAAGGAAATTTCCACATCTGACCTTATGTGGAAAGCTTGTACTATAGCTACTTCCAAGTTAGCCTGCCCATTAATAGTGTTGCCTACAGAATAGCTTCTGACTAGCTTTTCCTTTGTCTAGACTCCTGTCAAATCTGCTTCATTCCCTCTAAGATATATACTCCCTGGGTGTGCCTCTGTTCAGGCAGGACAACAGGAGTGGGAGAACAGTTCTGAACTTGGTAGTTTTTGCTGAACTATGCCTGAAGCCTTCCTCCCGGTAAAGGTGTGTCCAATTTCAGGAATTCATGCTTTTCTTTGGAATCACTGGGGCAAGTAAATCAAGTTAAACTACATATATATTCCACTTGACACGTTTTCCTTCAGTTTGTTCAGCACTGATAAACTCACTTATAAAGATATAACCAACCTTGCAGGGCAATGATTAAGTGTTGCATGTCAGAGCAAAAGCTAAAAATGATTTTCACTTCTTTCCTTGTCTTTACCTTTCATGAAACTGTGGAGAATATAAGCACTTGTATTCAGGAAGTGCCAGAAGGCTGATTATAGATGTGATGAGGTCACCTCAGATTAAGAGGACAAAACAGGGTGTTATCTTTGGCTTGTCTCTGGTTAGTATTTATTAGAAAGCAAACCTAGGGATTACCACAAACAGCCTAAGCCAAGCATGTCAGTTCTTCACTGTATGGCAGACTGATGTTCACGCATATCCATGCATTTCCTAAGGCAACCAATTAGGATCAAATGAGAGGAGATAATCTTGTTGAATCTCATGCCAGTGTTCAGATGGGTAGAACTGTACTTATCTAAAATTGCTTTAGTGGGACTTGCTAGTGGCTTTTGTTTCACTAGCAGATGTTGATGTAAAAATACAAGACTCTCTTGGCATCTGTTTTATTGTGAGGTGATTGACACCAGTGCTAGGCATTGTTTACACAAAACATCTGAATGTAGTCACAACTGGATTCAACAAGATACTAAGTGAAGACAGCATTTATAAATGCTGACACTGATGAAGCTTATTTAGTTGATGACCTATACTAAATTGCAATCAGGATTTGATGGATTTGAATAGAGGAAACCTCTTAAAATAGGAAAGGGACAGAGTCTGAGGAAGCATTTCTTATGCAAAGCGCAGGAAGTACTTTCTCTTACTTTCCCCTGCTCTGACCTTGTTTTTTCTGATGAAGCAGCTGCTGCAGTATCAACTCTTTAACTAAAACTCCTATTAAGCTGCTGCCCTGGCTTCTTATTCATCTTGAGCACTTGGCTTAGAGCGTCACATCCCTGAAGTGAAGGAAAAGCACCAAGAAGTTTCCCCTTACTTTAGGGAGAGACATGCCTCTATCTTAAATATTCACTGGGGAGGAAGTTGATGGTACCCAGTGACATCTTGTTCACAGCTGGGGATTATTAGAATGTACAGCTAACTCTTGGGAAATATTTCTAAATGTATTATCAGGCAACATCTATGTTATATCCAGTGCTGTATGCAGAGTCTGCTCGGCTTGAACAGTTTTAGTTGGACTTATGGCTTTCAGACAATGAGCTTGATTTGGTCGGAGTCTTCCCTTCAAATGTGTTTCCTGTTTGGGGAAAGTTTTTATGGAAATTGAGTAAGATTATAAAGCCATCCCACTTTAAATCTCAAATGGCACTGATTCAACAAACGCTACAAGATACTAAAGAGACAATTTTTGAATAGCTGGTGTCTGTCTCAGTTGAAACTTGTAATACACTTTGGTTATTGCAGTCTAAGATCTTGTGCTAGAAAAGGTCAACAGTTCTGGAAAGACAGGATAGCTCAAAATCTCTGAGTTGGTATCAGACAGTGACAAAATTAAACAGAACTGTAACTAATCACTTGCATTCGCTTAATTCCCCATTCCTTCCCTTGGTTGATTTATTTACTGGTTTATTCACTTATGCCAGGGAAAGCTGCCTTTCTAGATTTCAGACCATCCCTGTATTTCTTAAGCCTCACTGATGCTACAGTACCTCTAATGATGAGCAAGCACCAAGTAGTGCTTGAGTTGCTTGACTGGAGCATGGGTTGTTCTTGACTGGAGTATGAGGATTCTGCCTAGAATCTGCAAACTAGAAATGTTCCTGCTTTTGTCCTTGCTTGTGTGGTTGGTTGACCTTTCCCAGCTACCAGACCCCTCCTCACTTCTTCCTATGCTCCAGCATGGATTTTTCTTAGAGACTTCAATCTTCCAGAAAAAATCTGCTCCATCATGGCCTCTCCATGGGGCGCAGCTTCCTTCAGAAAATGTGACCTGCTCTGCTGTGGCATCCTTTCCAGGGGCTGCAGGGCAATGCCTGTTCCTTCATGTTTTTTTTCTGTGGGCTGCAGAGGAATCTCTACTTCGGTATCAATAGCACCTCCTTCACTGATCTTGATTGTGCTGTGGCTTCTCACTTCCTGCCCTGCTCCCCATGCCATGTGACATTTTGCCCTTTAAGTTTGCTTTCAGAGGCACTGTCAGCCTGGCTGATGGGCAGCTCTTTGGCCTGCAGTGGGTATGGTATGGAACCAGCTGTGTCCAGCACAGGGCAACTTCTGACTTCTCATGGAGACCACCTCTGCAACTTCTACCAAATCTTTGCCATGTAAACCCAATATAGGTGGTCAGGCAATGTTCTACACTGTGAGTCAGCACTGCTGCTTTTGCAATGCTGCCTTGGATTGCAAAGCTCCCAGCAGACTTAACAATGGTTTTGCCGTGCTTCTGAATTTACATGGAGTTCACACATCGGTCAAACTGGTTGTGCCTTGAAGTCACCTGCTTCAGTCCTTGTCAAGGCAGTGTGGATGTCTAGGAGAGGTTCCATGTGGTTTTGCTGTGAAGGGTGACAGCACACCTAAGCATTATCAGAGAAGATGTCTGGCCTAAATTCTAACCTGTGCTTTTAATTTTTTAAGATGTAGCCTCAAATTGACTGAGTACTTTTGAGTTTTGTTCCCTTATGAATGTAGATTTTAGGTTGATTGTGTTACTCTGGTTTTTCCATATGAATGCCTTTACTTCCAGAGCACTGCAGTTCTGTACAGTTTGCAAACAGCTGCTTTGCAGGCATGTGTGTGACTTATGGGAGATGACTTTCATAGTAAGGAAGGGGAAAGCCTGATCATCTTGAAGTTCTTTGGCGGTTCTAGCTTCTACACTACAGGTGTTTCAGATCATGGCATGTAGATGCAGGTTCTCTGGCAGTGAGTTGAGTGCTAAATCTTACATGAATTCAAGCACCTACATACTATTCATTTCTGGCTCCCTGAAGAGCCTCTGAAAATTTTGATATGGCAGGGCTGTCACATCCAAAGGTAGGGACTGGCTTTTCATCTTCCCCATTTAGACGGGGAAGAGACCACACATTTAATGGTAAGTGCTATAACTGGTCCTGGTACTGAATAATTCTGAAAAAGGACTGCCAAATATTTCATCTCCTGACAAACTTTGATCTGGGAAACTTATAGAAGCTAATAATTTTGTTCACCAACAATCTCCAAACAGGATAGGAATAAATGTTTTTAAGTTTCCAGAATCTGACAACTTCTAGCATTTTAATCTGAGCGTTTAAGCCTTTACCAAATAGTTTCTCAAAGTCCCATGAAGACTAAGCCACTGTAGTAATTCACAAACACCGACCTTACACTTTAAAGCACTAATGAAACTCTATTACTTTACTTGCATTGTGTGAGTCCTTTTGGCAGGATATAGTGGAAGGCACAAACTTTAAGTAAAATATAGTAATTAAAAAAAAATTATTCTAGATATAGAAGTACCACTGCTTGAGTTAAGATAGTTAGCATTTAAGTGTAACAGGCAACAAGGTTTCCAGGTGGTTTTTCTGCCCATAAACGATCGTTTATGCTGCATCCATTCTGTGGTCTGTGTTTTTAAGCTCATGTCCAGGCATGTTTTCTGATCCCTGGCTTGTGTTGAATGTGTTGCTGTGGCCTGCTGTGAGTTACAGTCAGACAACTGCTGTGGCTGGACTGACCAATTTTGTCTTCCGGTTGTAAGGCTGGAGGTGGATTTAGTCACTTGGTGGTCAAGTCTGGACGAAGAGCAGCTACTGAAGGTGGTCTAGGCAGTTCTAGCCTCCTGGTTGAAGTGCTGACATATTGTGGAAGTGGAGCAGCTTTTACAGTGTAGAGCTCTCATTAAGATACTGCAGTTGCTGACAGCCAGCCTGTACTGGCTGTAGGGATGGACCATGCTGAAAATGGGCTCTTTTTTTTCTACTGGCTTAGCACCTCTAGTTATCAGGCAATTTAAAACACTTGGAAGTGCTTCAGGTGTTCCTTGTGTGCCACATACTAGTGAATTAAGTAAAGTTAACTTTTGAAATAGCTTATAAAAACGCAGTAATTAAAAAATCCCTGGCTGCTTGCAGCTGTTATCTTTGGGAGACTGGACACTCAACTTAGTTACAGTAGGTGCATTTCTCCTGTTTCAGAAACCCAGCTTCTTCATTGTTCTCAAAGACTAGTTTATTAACTCATCCCACATCCATATGCTTGTACATCACTGGATTAGATGTTGGTTCAGTGAAAGTACCTGGTATTTGGCTCTAAGCAAGAGGTGATGGTGTGACTTAGGAACAGTTAAGTGCACCAGCTGAAATCTGGAACTGCTAGTTACGAACTTTAGTGCTGTCCTATTATATAACTCCCGTGGAAAAAGGATTTACAGCTCTGACCTTCTGCTGCAAGTTAAAGCATTGCTTTCCTTTTCTATACTCTTAGGAGCTATATTGCTATAGCTATGCTTCTTACCTTCTGTTCAGAGTAATGAGTTCTAACTTTTTTTTTGTTTGTTTGTTTGTTTGTAATACAAAGTTCTTTGTGCTGGCTCCTTAGAGAAAGAAGAACTTGTGTACTCACCATGAGCTGACAGCTAAGAAAAGGAACAAATGTTAATATCTACTAAAATCATAGTAAACCCCTAGTCCACCCAGATTTGTGTTAAAAGTTGCTGTGTTCTGTTATGATGTTCCAGCCAAGTGTTACATGCATGAGAAGTAACTTTACTTCCAATTAAGTGTAAGACAAACTATTTCTTTAGCCTATTGTAGTAGCCTAAGGCTCTATGTGGAACTTGTTGAATAGAGAGGATTTATCCACCCCCCCCACCCCGTCCCCCATGAATAGGGTCTATGTCTCAAAGCAAGAGCAAATTTCTTTGGTGATGTGCAGTGATGAAGACCAGTTCAATGTGAGACTAGTTAAGGGTGTCTTGGCTGACTTCAGTTGAAGACACTTTGCTGGTGTCCTGTGCTGGCAAAACTTCCGATCTGTGCTGCGCCTAGTGTAGGTCTAACTGAACACAGGGCTATCTACAAGAGTTTATCTTCTAGAAGAAAACTATCCATCTCTCCAGCACAGATCTGGGGTGACTCATATGTCCCAACCTTGGCATTATAATTAGTTTTATCCTGCCACTTGTTTGGAAGCTTTCCCTGCAAACCTAGTGTAGTGGTTGGTGGGTAGATCCAGATAGTTTACATGTACTTTTGAACTCTGCAAGGATGCCCACCTTTGCCAGCAGCTGTACAAGACATATCTGTGATCTGACACGGGTATTGCCTGGACTTCATGAAGCTGGATTATGACCTGGAGGTGCTTTGAACTGGCATACCTGGTCATTTTGTACTTTCCCTTTATGAACTGCACAGTGGGGTTGTATCACACTGATTATGGTGCTGTGTGTGCTGCCCTGGGCAAGCTGGTTTCAAACTGAATGTGGAGCAGCACTTGAGGGGATGATGTGGCTCCTCAGAACATTGGAAGAGTTATCCACAATGCACTAGGAACTGAATTTTCAAGAGGTGTTGACGGATGGCTTTGGCCTGATATGTACCCTGAAAAGTCTTTGTCTGAATAGGGAAAGGAAACCAAGCCCTCAGGTGTCATGAACTAGATCTAGCCTAGCTAGGGCATGCTATTAATTTAGGCTCTTAACATCTACATTCTCTCCGCTATTAAGTCCTATGGCCAACCTATGCAAAGCTCTTGACAGCTGCTTTTTATTTTCCATTGTCAAATATTTAAGTACTTCCTTGAAGTAGAATAGTGAGATGATTCTGGTGAGTGCAGGGTTTCTCTGTTCATCTGTTGCTTGTTAAATATGAAAGCAGGATTGTCAGTTGTCCTCAGTTCTTCTTCATTAGGTTTACAGCATGGGAAAGTGGAAATCTGTAAACGCAGTATGTTAAAATTTTGTCTGCAAGCATGAACAAGGCCCTTGATGGAAATGAGGGAAGAAGATCTGGAATTTGTAGTGATGTTGAATTTAGCCTGGAAGGAAAGAAGATATTATTGGTGTCTGCATATGAGGCAGAGAATGCTCAGAAATCCTTTCCGCTGTCTAAATTACCAAAGAACTTCAAATGAGATGGCAAAAACTTGACCAATGTACACAGCGATGTATCAGGGTGGGAATATGTGGGTTGATGTGATTTCTGGCTTCATTAGGTCAATTGGCTGATGTAAGCTAAAGGCTGAAATCTTGCATGAAGGCAGTTATGGTAACTATAGGACGTTTTTCATGTGGTTCTAGGCATGAGCATCCAGTGGTGATGTGATCCCTCTAGAGAGGGAATTTCGTGTAGAGGGAGCTGATAGGGAAGTCTGAGTTCCCCATAAAGCAGAGGTCCAGGTGTGTCCCTCGCCCAGAATCCTGCCCTCTTGTGGCCCTGGCTGGGCAGGGAATGGCTGCCTTGTGACCCGGAGCACCAGCCTTGGGTGTGCTGCTCGGCAGGACGAGGGAGCTGGAGGGGTGTGCTGAGCGCACAGCTGTGCTCTGGCGATGTGAGAGAGATGTGAGGAGGAACAGTGGAAATCATCCAGGAAACACTTCCCAAGTTTAATTATTAAATATTATGGGATGCCATCCAGAAGCAAGATCTGGGGGTGCTGACACCTTTTTAGTCTGAGAAGAAACCCTTTCTGAGAGTAGCCCACTGTGGAAGAGTGGCAGCATTCCCTTCTCAAGAGCCTGGAGGTTTGAGCAAAGAATCAGATACTTTGATGGTAAAATGGAAAGGTAGCCAAGATGGAATTTCAGAATCATACAGAGCAGAACTGCATCAGCAATGTGGTAAAACCTGTTTTACCTCAAACCATGTAGATAAAATGCACATCACTTTATTTACAGTACCATGGAAGACTGTGCAGACTTGGGAACTTGGATCAGTTGGAGCTCTGTATGCGCAAGTTAGCTACAGGGGTACTCTCCTAATCTCTAGGTTAATCTCCTAAAGGAACTGCTTAGCTTTGAATGCTGTTCCCTTTGTGCTCTCTAACACTTTCTTGTTCTTTTGAAGAATAAAACTTAGGATGTTCAGTGTTTGTGTGGCTATAGAAGGTTAAAAGGTGTTTGGTTGCATAATCAGCTGTCTCTACTTGCTTACTACCAAGAAGGAAAACTGGTATGTGCCTTGACTTTCGAAAATCAAAACTGCTTGCAAGACCCTGCCTTTAAATCTAATCTTTAAATTTTCTGTGGCTTCTAGTATGGATGTATTAGTTCAACTTTCATTCAGCGTGCTTTTGGTGAAAGTTTATTAGATACTTTAATTCCACTTGAATAGTCTGCCTGACCAATAGTATAATTAATTGACCATTTGTGCCACTTAGAGGTGTAGGCATTGGTGTGCAGCATACTGATAAGGTATCTCAGAGATGGCCTTCTTGCATGCTTAGTTATAAAGTGCTTTGAACTGGAAATTGAGCAATTACCTCTGGAAGTAACTAAAAAAGGCTAGTGGAAGATGTAGCTGGATGATAGTACTGAATGAACAAAGGTTGGGTTATACATGTGGCTTTTGAAGACAGTCTCAAGTCCCATCTGAGCATGCTTTTGGATTGGAGGATAGCTGTTCTGGTAATTTGCTCAGGTTGTTTTAAGTAGAACAACTCCTAAGTAGCTTCAACATGGTAAAAAACTGAGTCTAGAACGCAGTAAGACTTGTATTTTCTCTTTAGACTGTGTTCTTTCAAGTGGTGCTCCCCCAGTGTGTTAATGCTTTGTACCAAGAATTGAAGGATTTAAATTCACTAGGCTTAGGATCTTTACTCTTCGACAAAGTAAATCACAGGCTTGGTAAGGACTTTGTTTTAAAGTTATCTTGTCCTATACTAATACAATGGGTGTATAATTACCAAAATACACACCTGATGCTTATTTTTTCTGTTCAGTGATTTGTTTACTTCAGTAGTACATTAGAATGCAGTTGTTGAACAAACTTAGTGTGGTGTCTGTTTTTCCTACCCAGCTTACTACAGCTTTGCATTTCCTAGTTACAAAGTATCTAAATGTAACTTGCCATGTAGTGCTTCTGCACCGCAGGGCTGGACGACTGAGCAGTTAAAGCAGGCGCTGACTGCTGCGTCAGTCTGTACAAGGTGGGCTTGTCCAAATAAGAAAGAGGTGAAGATAGAAACTAGTCAGACTTCTGCTCAAGTTTAGTAACTGAATTTAGCAGGCGAGAAAATCCTTTAAGGCTCTCAATCACTCTTTCAGCAGATCTTTGCTCCAGTAATTAAGTGTTGAATCAGAGCTGTTCAGCTTCTGCTTTTATCATGGATACACTTGGTTATGGTTGTGTGCCTGCATTCATCCAGCCAACCCTGTTTGATACTGAGCTTGGTGGACCTTCCTGTGCTGGATGGGGAAGAGCAATTCTGAGGTGTCAAAACAGTTCCTAAAGTAGGCATGCAACTTCTGTAGCCTCTTTGAGCAGTTGGCTTGGATGCATCTGCCAAAGCCTATAACTGCTGGTCTCCCACAAAGGTACATGCCTGATGTGATATTTTTAACTCTAGGCTTGTCTGCAGCTGAGTGGATTGCTTTGTGAAAGGGAATGATGTCAACAGTACTCCTACTTGATCTTCTCTTCCTGCATAAGTATACTAAAGCTGGATTGTCAAAAGTGTGCATATTGTGCCACAAATTTGTAGAGTGGCAACAATCCAAAGGAATTGCCCTGAAAGTTTTCAGGAAGAACCTATGCAAGTTGTGAGCCATATTGAGAAGTAAATGCCACATCAGACTGGGTACTTTTTTTGTTCTTGTCTGCCCCTTTTAGATTGAGAATTTGAAGGAGGTCTCGCCTTTTTGAATGTGCTTCCCCATTGCTTGTTTTGGGGTGCCTTACTTTATTTCTGTTGCTAGTTAAGGGGATAACTGTTTATTTTTTTCTTTTGCAGAGGAGCTACCATGTGTTTCTAGCCTTAAGGCTGAGAGGAAGTGCCATCACTCGAAGCAAAACCAAACTCATCCTTCACTGCCTCTCCCAGTGCTTTCTCTCCCACAGGTTAGTTAGGTGATAGCAAGGACAGTGCCTAGATCTTTTGTGTTGTGCTAACCTCAAAGGGTACTCCTTTGAGATCCTAAATGGTACTTGGCTCTGCTGTAGTTGTGTTGGTGCCCTGTTTACACTTAGTTTGCCCCAAAGGTGGGAAAGAGAAGACAGGAATGTCAAGTATCTTCAACTTGCCAGAGGATGTGATTAGGTAACTTAAGAGGATTTTCAAGTCTTTCAAACAATGAGTAAACATGTCAAATGTGATGGAAAGCTCCAGAGTCTTACATGGATGCCCTAAGTCTCTGTCAAAATTGGAGCATCAGGATAGTGTTGAATTTCTACTTTTGAGCAGTCTCCTTTGATGGGGAAGGTACCAACTGTTGTCAGAAGGGCAAGCAGGATGTTGCAGCTCAGTAAAACCTCTCTGCTAATGAGGGTTAGTATTTTATGTTTTTTGGGTAAGCTACTAATGAAAAATTAGTTTTATAACAAAGACTGGCATGTTACTCTTAGGTGGATTTTGAGACTTGGGTCCATGCAGTTTAATTATTGTATTTAGATTATTACATATGTAACCTCTTTAAAAGCCCAAACAAGTCAAGTAACTCCACAATAAGCATGCCACATAGCCACTCAACTGGACTGACTCTAGCTTTGGTACCTTTGGTTCCTTTTTGCATATTTCTACCTAACCTTTCCTTGACAGATAAAAAATTGAGGACAGTACACAGTGGTAATCTGTCTTGTCCACAGTGCAATACTCATGCAGGAGTATAAGAGAACAGCGATAGGTTTTTTTTGTTAACCCTCCCTCTTGAAGGGTGTTGGCTGTACTGGTTAAGTTAAAGCAATAGCACTGCTTCATTCCCTGCTGCCCAGCGTTATCCCCTTATTTCCTATGTTAGACACTCAGGCTGAATCAGCAAGTGCTTCCCTATAGTTCAAACGGTGCATGTAAATGAAGCCACAGCTGTAATTGCTCAGAGGTAGGAGAAAGGAGCTCTGAGGTCTAAGGAGTTAACTATGTACTACACCTGACTACAGTGCTGCATTATCTGCTCTTTTCTTGGATGTACTTTTTGTTAGTAGCTATGAACATGACTGGAGGCTGAGGGAGAACAGCTTTCCAGGCATTAAATGCCTGAAGAATGGTGATAGATTGTGCTCTCTTTTATCTTTTCTACTAGCTTGTTTTGTGAATTTGAGTGAGTTACCATCTCTAAAGCTTTCCACCTAGAGTGGGATAATGCCTGCCTTACAGGTATGTGTCAGAGCCCTTTTCCTAGTAAATGTGCTGTAGTCCGCAGATAAAAGAAGTCTTAGAAGTGCAAAACCTCTGAAGCTGCACAGCATGTGTATAATATATCCCCATTAAACAGCTATTTGGCAATGTTTAATGCAATTTCCAGTTAATGGGGATGTTTTAAACTGTTTTTTACAAGTCTTATTTATTTCATAAGAGGCAGCCAAATTTGTATCCTGTTGTATTTGATGGAATCCTAGTCGTTCCTGTTCCTAAGTAGGACCTCAAATTATTCTTGTTCAAGTGATGCACAGCACCTAAGAGAATTCCTGCCTGAAAGCTCAAACAAGAGCAAAAAATGTTTAGGGTGTTTTTGTGTCTGTGTTGGCTTGGGAACTGCAGAATTGAAGCCCCTTGCCCTTGTAGGCTTGGGTACCAAGTTGGTGCCACATGTTATCACCATGTAAAACAATTCTTAAGACACTAAAAAGTTAGAGGATTTCTCTGGTGTTTCTGATTTATTAACAGTTTCATTTCATTAAGAACAAATAACTTACCCTTCTCAGGCAACATTTCTTCACTCTTCTTGGGAAGAACTCAAGCTTAGCAAGCTGAAGAGGTCAGTGGACTTGAGAATCCCAATTCCATGTGGTTAGGACATTCTTCCAGCACCTGATATTCTTCCAGCACCTGAACCCAGTGCAGACAGTTTGTATGGTGGGAGGAATTCTAGAGGTTAGTGAATGGTTTTGCTCATGATGACTGTAAAAATAACTTCTCTCACAAACAAGCTGTTGAAAAAACCTCGAGCTGATTCCTTTATTAAAAAGGCACACAGCAACAAGAAACTTAGGGAATTGTCCCATTCAACTGCCTACTGTATTCTGACTACTAGTTTAATTCTTTGATATCTGACTCTACAAAATTTCTGTATTTGGAGAAATATCCTTTGCATACATGGATATTGCATAAAGGTAATAGAAATACCTAGCTGAGTAGTGAGAACATCTGTGAAGAAAGTTATTGTAGGAGCTTATCAAGTGCTTATTAGGTACCTCAAAGCAGACCTTAAGTGATATTTCTGCAGTGGAAGTGTGGTATATATTTGTGGGGAACAGTTTGCTGTGGCTCTAGCATCCTGTATTCCAGTTGGTGAAACTAGACTGTGTGGATGCAAAAAGCAGTGTTCAGGATTGTGGTGCTGCTGCTTTTGATGGCCTGGTGCTGGTCAGGGGGGTGGAAGAGGTGATTTTTGGTGCTCATGGGGAGAAGAATGATTGGTGTAAGCCTGAAAGGGGTAAACTTTATCAGAAAAGACTGTTATGGTGGGGAAATGATTTTCAGTAGAAAATAGAGCGAGATGCTCAGGGACAAGGTGATAAGTCTTAAGTCAACAAGCTAGCTAGAGTGAATCTGCCAGGCAGGGTCCTAATTATAGATTGCCTGAATTAATCCATTATGGCACAAGTCCATTTGGGTAGCCATTGCTATGGATGTTGACTCCCTGTTTTGAGGAATCCTGGCTAAGTACTGAGAAGATGAGCTGTTCCAGTATCTACTTATGGGTCTATCACGTGGCACCACTATGAGGAATAGTGCTACTCCAAACCAGTAACAATCTCTTTCTGCCTGAACTGTTTAATACTAGTGGGAAAAATTTTGTTTGAAAATGATGTTTGTCTTGGGCTGCCTCTGCTGCTAAAGATGGCTTATGCTTGTAGAAAAAAGATGAGGAAAGAATAGGATGGGGTTGTTTTTCCTATGTACTTACTATGTGCTTAATGAATCTGACCAATAATTCAGGTTAATTGCTACCCAAATTATGCTAATTGTAAAATTTTGCAAAGGCCAGGTGATTTATGCATCCTTCTAGAAGAGCAATTGTTTTTTGAGCTAAAAAGGAGTCTTTGGGCTCTTTTTCCTTGCAGAGCGCTGTTTTGGTGAAAGTACACTCTGTTTTCCTCTTTGAGTTGACACAAATGCTGGACAAGAGCTCTTCTGTATAGAAATATTAAAATAAGAGCTGTTACCATTTCACAGAATTGTCAGCTCCGTGAACTTTCCTAGGAAAACAACAGTAATCATCTTCTAACAAAAATCTCATCTCTAAATTCACATTATACTCTGTTTCTGTGGGGATGCTGTTTTCATTCCTTGGTTTGTTCTCTTCCCAGTTCAAGCTAAACCTCTTTTTATTAATACTTAGTCACCCGAAGCATTACACACCTTCAGAGCATGCTAATTCAGAGAACTGACTTGAAGAAAAATATTTGGGGCGAGTATTATTATCACAAGGTGACCTGTGTTTTGGGGAGACCAGGCATTCCAGCTTTGCTTTGTGCTCTTCAGCAGTTTATTCAGTAACAGGCTTTTAAGGATTCATACTTAGATCCTGGCACTTCTGTAAAAGCTTCTTTCTATGCTCAAGGATATATGCCGGTCCTGCTTCAGGCTTTCATATGAAAGTTAACTCCCAGAAATAGTCCATTTGTTGAGTGCGAGCCCAGGGTGTATAAAATAAGTTTATCTAATTTAGAGGACTTTAAGTGATTCTATTTTAAGAAGAATTCGCAGATGAAGACACCTCTCTGATGCAGTCCCCCCACTTTGTAATGGAATCTGCGTCTGGGTATGAGCCTGGAGAATGGTGAAAAAAGGGAGGGATATAAATCTGTATGGTAGCCAAATGCTGCTGTCAAGCTCTTTGCATGCAAACTTCAGACTTTCCTCACTTACACCTTGCTCACAGGTATTCAAAATCTGGCTCTGGTTTTACCTCCTAAAGTGTTCCTCCCTTTTACCTAGGGGTTAATGATGACTAAATTTCCTTGCAAACTTTTTTCTAAGAAGTTTGTGATGGGCTTTGCTTACTAATGAGGGAATTCCAGTGAGGGAGGGAGAGGGAAGAAGGAAGCTCCTTGGCCAAGCCCTCACAGAGAGACTTGGAAATTGCAATAAATTCTAGTCCTGTGTGAGCCCTAATGTACTTGTGCTCTTAGCAGGCTCTGGTGACACAGGATGAAGCTATCTAAGTCCAGAGAGTAGAGTCTCTGCAGGACAGCTACATATTGTTTTCCAATGGTTTGTATTTTCTTAAGAATAATTCAAGTTTGCATTTTTTCATGTTATTTTCTGCTTTTATTTTGGGTAATGCTAATGCTTTCTTGACACTGTCTTGATATCCAGGTGTAACTGTAGTGGGGTGCTTCTAAAAATCTTTACAGGAAACTAAGCTACGGATTCACTGCCCTGTGGCCAACAACTCTGTGTCATCCAGGGGTTAGGCTACACTTACCTTTCTCTCTTACTGAAAACTAATAGGAATAAAATCTCAGATTTCAGGATGTAAAATTTGTCATCTGGCTTGATTGATCAAAACCACACCAACACTGAACTGACTTATTTCTCTGTAGTCTGGAGTCAGAAGTCCTGGAAAACAAAGGAATATGGTGGTACTTGAGCTGTAACCAGTAACAGAGCGTTGGGGATCAAAATAGTGATAGAGCTGAATTACTGAGTATAATTAGGGTTTTTGAGGGACTAGTTAATAACTTCCTCCTTCTACTTGAATTCTAAATGAGAAGCTGGTTAGGGAAATTATTTGGGTTTATAACTGTAACTGGGAGGAGAGAAAGGCCCAGGAAGCTGCAGAAGTTCAGATGAACGTGGCGAACCTAGAACAGTGAGGAGGGATAGAAGTCAACTGGCAGCCTGGCATGCAGATAAACCTGGGGAGAAAATGCTTGGTGCAGGAGCTGGTACCAATATTTGTATATGTAAGATGTTAATGTAATTGCTAGGGGGAAAATGTCTTTCCAGAGTCAGGTACAGGGTGGTCTTTCTGTGTGAGAGCTGGCAGACTTCAGTTGGGAGGATCAGAGATGACTCGTCTTGATTTTAATAGTTTCTTCAAAGGTTTCAGTGTTTTCCATTTAGGCCCTGAAAGAGAGCAGATGAAATGTGTAAGGAGTAAAGACAAAGTGTCAGCAAGTAAGAGTGAGAAAAGGGGAGTGTCTAGTTACAAGGCGACTTGAGTGGAGAAACATGTGGAGCAAACAGTCATGGCAAAATCAGGATTGACAAGGATAAGCAACTTGATTCAGCTTGGAATCTTTACTGGTGCCTACATCTTTAAGATCCAGGAAACCTTATAGCAAGGCCAGACACAAAGCCATTTCTCATGCACTCATTAAACCAATTTTAATGAAACTGTCACTCCAAGTTCTTAAACCCAGATTTTTTTTTTCTTGGGTAACAGTTGACCTAAACTGACCTAGTATCTGCCTGGAGTCCTAGCGAACAACATAAAATAATTTTTTCTTAACTCTTCCCTTCCCATTTGTGCAGCTGGATTTCCTTAAATTTCTTAAAGTTGATTACCCCTCCAATTATCTCTTGCCTTCTGGTACAGACCAAAAAGCGCTTGTAAAAAGTGAAATGATATCTGATTCAGCATGTCAAGATTTTTTTCAGATGAAACTAGGATTTAGCAAAGTTTGCTAAGACATCTAGTGCCTGGGATAGCTCTTCATCATGAAGAGGTTCCCAAGCTCAGGGGAGAGGAGAGAGATCCTTTGCACCAGAACAGGCTTGTCCTCAGCCAGAAGCCTGCTGAGAACAGTCTTGCTAACATTAATACAGTTCTGAGCTGCTTTTTGGGCAGTGCAGGTCAATCACCACAATCTAGGCCTTCATTATTGCCACCTATCTACCTATTTTTAAATAAACCTCAACTGGGGCATGCAGCACTTTATAGCTATAGTAACTAGACCTCTCCTGAGGCTTACATTTGAGCAGAGTGAGGGTGCGTAATTTGTTGTTGTTGTCTTATTTGGATGAGGAAAAATATATGCTGTAATTCTTGCATGGGTGGCTGCAGGTGAATGGGGAGAAGGGATTAGTAATACTTCACCTCCCCTGTTCCCTGCCAATGCTTGCCTGCCATCCCCTCAAGCAGTATAGTATCGCATGAGCAGTAGGCAGCCTACCCTTCAGTTGTGCTGTTCAGTGATAAAGCAAGTCCTGCTGCTTCTGATCCTTTCTGCTGGTGTCACTTCTTCCTGGGATCATCTTCTTATTGGCCACAGTCCAGGCTGCTGTGAAGGTAGGCAATATCCTCCAGTGAGAAGAGGAACCTCAATTATTTGGGTCAGAAAAGCACATTTCTTCAGATGAAATTGGCCCAGTAGCCTCTTAAGCTGTAAAATGCATAAAGCAAGCAAGCAAGCTGCTTAACCCTTTACAGAAGCTCATTGTACTCTCCTGGATGTGGTGGTGGTGTGAGTACTCTTCATAGCCTGAAGCAGTCACAAAGCTGTATGAAGCTGGTATCACAGCCTGCTTTAAGTCTGTCAGCTAAGAATGTCAGTTTGGTCTTTGTCCACTGTGAGAAGTCTGACCAGTAAGCCTGAGTATGTGTTTGTACTGAGGCCAGGTCTTAGACCAGACGGAAAGAGATCCAGAAAATCTGAGGAATCCAGATAAAACCGCAGATGTTTTCCCATAGCTTTTTCAATAACATGCCCTGAAAAGGAAGATGAGAGACTGCAATAATCTTGCCAATTATCTGTGTCAAAGATTTATTGTGCAAAGGTCTCATATTTGCTTATATTAAGACTGATATCCTGCTCCCTTCAGGGAGGCAGACAGCAAAAACAGACTGATATGTATAATAGAAAATTTTTTAGCCTCCACTAGAGAGATGCACAAATCGCAGCACAAAGTTGGTTGAGCACTTCCAGAACCCCAGTGAAATGCAACTGCAGGAAAGTTAACCTGGTGAGTGCTGTGTGAATTTGGACTAGAGATGGCTACTTGTATGGAATGCTGTCAGTCCTAGACAGAACAACTCATGTATGAAAATACAGAAAAGATACCTGATACCCAAAGATATCCAAGCCCGCTGGCTTGGATAGCTTTTGACTGCAAGGGGCTTGGTGACAATGAAAGTTAACTTCACTTGTGTTTAAAGTGAAATACAGTAGAACTGGATATACTCAAAACTTATTTCCCCAGAAAATAAGGAAAGCATGTCTGCTTTTAGCACTAAGGAAGCAGTATGAGTATTCTGTAGCTCCTCACAAAAAGTGTGAAAAATTCAGTGTAGCTAGAATTGCCCTTATGTAGCTTGAAAGTAAACACACTAAAAGAAACAGTTCTATAGTACAAAATGTTGTGAAAAAGCTGTGACCCTGAGAGTGAGCAGCCTGTATTAAGATCAGTCACTAACACCCTTCTGCTTGGGAGTGGGGGTTAAATGTAAGTATAACATTGTGGGGAGGAAGGGAAGTGTTTGGTGGAAAAGAGATTTTGTATCTTGCTGGGGAAACTCATATCAACAGTCACAGTCCTATTATAGCAGCATCAAGATACCTGTGAATATTTCTTTTGAAGACACCACTGTCCTTGCTTCCCATTTTGCGTAATAAAACTGCAGACCTCGTAGCAGCAACTTGACAGCTTAGAGATGTATTCCCCTTGCGACAGTAAAGACTCTGAAGGGCTGAGGTGTATGCAGAGAAGGGCAATGAAGCTGGGGATGGGTCTTGAGGAGCAGCTGAGGGAACGGGGGTTGTTTAGTCTGGAGAGAAGGAGCTTGGGGTGGCCTTATTGCTCTTTACAACTCGCTGAAAGGAGGCTGTAACCAGGTGGTGCATGGTCTCTTCTTTCAGGTAACAAGTGACAGCACAAAAGGAAATGGCCTAAAGTTGCACCAGGGGAGGCTTAGATTGGACATTAGGAAATGTTTTTTCACTGAAATTGTTGCCAAGTATTGGAACAGGCTGCCCAGGAAAGTGGTTGAGTCACCATCCCTGGAGGCATTTAAAAGATGTGTAGATAATGGTGTTTAGGGGCATGGTTTAGTGGAGAACTTGGCAGTGCTGCATTAATGGTTGGACTTGATTATAGAGGTCTTTTCCAAACTAAATGATTCTGTTCTGTGATTCCTTGTAGAGCTCAGCAGGAGAGGTTCTGCTGGGAACATCATACAAACCACATCTGTCACTTCAGTATGGAAAATATGCCTGACCTGTGTAAACAGATTTTCATGCAAAAGCAGGTTTTCATGCTGGTGTGGAGTAATATTGCTGGGTAGTTCAGCAGTAGTGCTAAAATACAACATCTTACTCCCAAGCTCTATTGGAAGGCATGTGAACTGTACTTGAACAGTCTGGAAAACCTTGCACACTAACAACTTACCAGTTTGAAGTGGTATTGCCTAGTTTGGCTCTTCAGTGAATGGCAGTGCTGTAGAGATGCTTGACCTGTTTTTCTTTCCTCTCAAAGTTCAGCAGTCAGGTTACTGCTATGATTTTTAAGAAAGGCACAAGTAATTACTGTAAACAAATCCTGTCTGCAGAAATTGGAAAGTATATTTACTCTTCTGAATGTTGTCTGTCATTGACAGAAGATGATGGCATTAGAGCTAACCATGGTGCCACTGACAAGGGTCCTTCCTTCTTGCCTCACACAAGCATTTCATCTTAGAAGTGTTTCTCTGTAGCACTTCCAACTCCTGAAGCAACCAGTTTATGCATCTTGTCTATTATGGAAAGGTTTTTATCATATATGTAGACTGTCATATTAACTGACTATTTTTTTTTGAGGCAGGAGGAGAGAGCAGAGAATTAGTTTCATGCCAGCAGAACAGAAGTTCCTATCCTGAAGCTTTTCTGCACAGCAGCTTCTTCAATTTGTGATCCAGAAAGATCTTGGTAGTGGGGAAAACTTCTCTGCTACTGCCTGTGCAGTCCAGGAAAGCCTTGTCCAGCACTTTCTTCCCAGGGCTAAACTCTTGATGGTTATGCCTACAAAACTGAGGGAAGCATTTAGTTTAAATGTAAGTAGAAAGATGAGAATTACTGTTAAACACTGTAAAATACAATGCAAACAGAACTACAGAATGAAGCAATGAAACAATGAATCTTTCCTTTAGGGAGCTGGGAGGAAAAGTTTGTTTTTTCTGAGTTTTTACAGGACTTTCATTTCTGTTTTCTACTTCTTTTCCTGATTCTTTCCCTCTTGGTCTAAATGTCTAAATTCCTGGCTGGCACACTTCCTTTTTTTTTTTTTTTTTTTTTTTTTTTTTTTTTTTTTTCTTAATCAGGATTGGGTTATTTCATTCTGAATTTAAAACTTGCCTTGTGTTTAATGCATCTGTCTGGGTCACTGTAGAACACACTAAGGTGGGTTTGGCCCTTGAAGCAGTGAGTATTAAGCCAAGCCTGGGATCCTTATGATGTCAACAGCATCCTATTGAAGGACTATTCAGAAGACTCTCTGCTGGCCTGCTGAAGCAAGAGTCAGGATTTCTAAATGGTGTTTTTAAAAGTTGTCATCTGACTTGTATAAAGCTGAGTCTCTAAAACAGCTTGTCTTTAGACCAGATGAATATGATCTTAATGTTAAATAACTGCATGTGTTGGTAGGTGGACATAACTACTGCAGTGAGATGTAGGGGGAGTGAATAGTACCTCATGGTAATTAAGTGAATAGTTAATGTATCTATTAACTGACCAGTTCTCTTCTGGTAAGGAGAATGTCTTTATGGTTGCCAATTAATCTATAGACTAGAAGTCCAGGGATAACACATCCTCTGTGGTATTAGGAAAACCCTTACTTTTTTAACAGTACTGGAATAATGTTAGTAATAAATGTAAGAAAGTTGCTGCTCCTTTCACAAGCTACTCTGTATTTAATAAGAGTACATGATATTATGTATGAACAAGGTGAAATTCCAGTCTTTTCATCAGTTCTGCTGTCTCTGACACTTCAGAGGCGTAATAGAGCAATAGGGGCAACTTCCTTTATTACTCTGTACACTTTGAGGCCTGTGGGGGCTATGAAGGCTATTACTCTGTATAGCTGATCAGGCCAGAACTCAACTCTGAACATCTCTGGAGATGGCAAGGTAGACTTGTAGAAGGAGATGTGTCAATTCTGTCCCCAGACAATGCTTCAGAAGCTTTGATGATAGTAGATGTAAAGCTGCATGAAGTGGGGAGAAGCTCCTGATGCAATCATCTTCAGTTAAGCATTGTCTCTGGATCATAAAAGAGTAAGAATATAGTTAAGGAAAGTGAACCCTTGAGTGTTCTCAGTATCTCCTTTTTTAATATTCCTTCTGTGCAATGGAATTTCAGACTTGGCATTCATTTAGTATACGTCTCCTGATGGGCAGCCAGCCCTTGATAGGTTTTGAACTAATGAGATCAGCTATTTCTAATATCTACTTCTTGGTTCTGCTGTTGGCAGCAGTTACACCGAACATAATGAAGGCTGGATGCCAGCTTCAATTTGAATGCCTCTTTCAGCATTTTTGAGGAATTGATTTAGGGAGCAAAGTTTGTAGAGCTATCGAGTTATAATGGGTGGCATTCTCCATCCTGGAAGATCTACAAGGACAAATAATTTCTGATGGAAGAAGTGCCCTTGTATAGTTTTGTTTCCATTGGAGCTCAACCCTGAAGATGTGGCTGCCAAACTGAGTTTGTAAACTGTGTTCAATTATCTTGTCTCCCTACGAGATTATTTTCTAGCAGAATAGAGCAGTTCCAGAGGTGGTAGTGGTCTTCATACACCTGCTTTGTCTACAGTAATAGTGTCTAATACATATGTCTGTGACTGAAGGGTGACAATGATTGTGGTGTAGACTAGAAAGTGGGGAAAAGGTATCTGGCTTGAGGTGAACCTAGTTGTATGTCTTGCTGTAAGTACTTACATAATGTGCCTTGTGTGCCTGCCAAAGGGAATGGTATTTAACTAGGAGACAGTGTTCAGGAGGTTAGGAAGCCATCTTTGGTAAGACTTGATATCTGCTTTTTGCAGTGGGCGGTCTCTGGCATGGCTAGAAACTTTTGGTTTTTTGGGAAAAAGGGGTTATGGGAGAAGAATATGTCATTTTTAGCTTGCTAGTTTGGGGTATTTAGAAAGCTTATCAACCAACTTGGAGACTCCACTTAGAGTAGGTGCCCACTCGTCAGCAATAACACCTTTCAAGTAAAGGGCAAAGTACTTTGAGTTGTTGAGAGAAAGACATCATGAGAAGATGATTAAGAGAAGGGGATCCAGATGAATTGATGTCAGGTGATGAAGACAAATTTTAGGGGCTTTGAGTTTAAAAGGAAGCCCTTTATACCTATCAGGCTACTGATGGAAAATCAGCAGAGAATTTGTACTTCAATCAAAGAGCATATTAATTTAAGAATGCTTCAGCAAAACTTAGTTGTCATCAGACTTGCTTGCAGTTTATGTGTAACCCACAGAACATACCAAAGACTCACGTGGAAGCCTTATGTCAAGACTATTCCAGTACTCCAAGCTCTTGCAAATGGGGAAGAAGGATTCCCAGGCTGACTGCATAACCAGTCCTGCTAGAAGTAGTAAAGGAGGGAAAACAGGCTCAAGAAAGTATTATTACACAGCCACTTCTTGTAAGTGGCTAGATTTCCCACAAGTCTAGTTCCAGTCTACAATCCTGGAACTGACTTTCAGTGGTTTACACAGTCGAGGGTAAGAAAGTACGTACACAGTCTCCATGATTTGAGAGAGTTGGGGCCAAGAGGGAAGAGTCTGTGCAATGGTTTGAAGCATTCAGTCTGCTAATGTTTGGGAAGCGTGGGGATGGAAATCTTGCTTGAATTACTACTGTCCTTTGTTGAAGTATACACCTGGTGTTACTTCAACCCTTCTGCTTTTCTGAGAGCTTCTTTTGAGAAAAACATATCCCATTACAATGGAATAGCTGACTTCTCACCTAGTGACAGCACAAAGCTGTAATCCTGCTACATTTGCTAGTGGAGATCAACAGCTTCAACTATCATTATGGCAGACTAAAGTAGGGGATACAGTTACTGAGAGATTAACTTGGCATAAGGTATACAGTAAGATGTTTTGAGTTTGTTTTTTGAGTTATGCTAAATAAGCACAGGAGTCCTTAAACTGGAAAGACTGGATCATATTATTAAACAATACAATTTAGTGAAGACAAGATTCCACATTTTATATTAATGGAAGTTTTGCTGTTACTGTCTTGGGACAAGAAGTTCATTGCTTGACTATTCAAATATTTGGATGTTCTATCTGGTTCAACATGTATAGTAGCAAAGGTAAAGAGAAGAAATAGTCCAAGTTAAACATACCTTTTCTTGTCAATGTGTTTGACAAATTAAATTTAATCTTAAATTTGTTCTAGGCTTACATGTTACCTTGGCTGCAGGAATACTTTGAGTAGGAGAGTGAGTTTGACAGAAACTGAAGTAATTACTTAAATTAAATCATTCTCTACCTTAATACTGCCAGACTTACTAGAAAGATTTAAAAGTTGTGTGTTACTTAAGATGAAGTTCCTGTTTTGTGTTTAAGTTTTGGTTTCCTCCTCTGTTCAGATGATTGGTGTACTGAACTTATGAGATGCTTAAACTTATGACTTACAAAACTGAAGTTAGATTTTAGGCATGTGTATATAAAAATTGTGTGGGAGAAGGGATTATTTTAAAATATGAAGTGAATTTCTTGTCCCTGGTGTCTCTGGTATTTTCTTTCCCACAAGTAAATGTAGTTAGGCACTTTCATAAACTTGCATGTCAAAAATAAAAAGAGAAAATATTAAAAGTTCACTCCCTGACTGCAATGACTTTTTTTTTTTTTTTTTTTTTTTTTTTTTTTTTTTTTTTTCTGTGAACAACAAAATCACGACAAGAAAAAACCCAGAGAGCTGCTCTGAGATGAAGTGCAATTCTAAGGGTTTCTCCCAAACCCTTGGTGGGCTTTTCTCCCAAACCTTTGGTGGGCACTTCAAATACTCCATTAGGCAGCTTCTCTGGATCTAGTACCTCGTCTTCTAAAACCAGAACACAGCTGCTGCATCATGTTTGGGGATCAGTTTGCAAAGAAAACAAAAGTATTATTTCCTAGCTAAAAGTCATCTAACACATGAAGTATAATCCTTAAGTGCTGCCCTTCATTGTAGTGGCTTACACAAAGCAAGGATTGAGGGAAGGAAAAATCACTGTAGAAGAATGAGGTTTCTAGCCTGTAAGAGCAAAAAACTGTCTTGAATTCAACTCATGCAAATAAATCTAGAGTTTGCTGGCTTTGCAGTGTATTCCCATACATTTGCTCAGCCTTTACCGTCCTCAAGCACGCGCTCTGTGCTTTGAAACCATTCTTATTTGCACAGCTGGAGGCTTGGGGTTGAAACATAAGTGGTGCTTTAACTTAGGCTAGACTCTTCAGGAGGGGTGACTCAAGGAATAAAAGTGTTACAATATCTTTCTTGTAAGTACCTTCTACCTAGGGGAAATACCCTTCTGAAATTTGTTGGGAAAGCCTTAAGTCTTGGTATAAAACTGTAAGATGCTAAAAAACCCCACCCAAGGACTGGAATTTCTTAAGATGCAGGACTTTGAGAACCTTTGTCTTAATAAGTTATCCAGGTGTCAGTAAAGTACAAACTTGTGAGCATTTCCCAAAAGAGTATATTAAAATAAATAAATCTCTTCCTTCCCCTGCCCCAAAACTCATGACAAATGTCCAAGGAAGCTCACTTCAAAAGCCTTTTTTCATTTGCTGGAATTTGAGGCTGTGTGGGCACTTTGAGGACAGAGGCTGGACAGCCCAGTCAGCTGTTGGGAGTTTGGTAGCTCTGGCTTGTTGATATTTTTCTGCATGTACAAGACTGCAAACCCTGAGAGAGTTTTTAAGACTTTCAAATTCTCCTCTTTGTATTCCTAGAAGCGAGGCATTTTGGGTCTCTGGCTCAGAACTGGATCTGTGACCCCTGTGAAACCTGCTAGGCTTATGGTTCCATGGCAGGAAACTTGGCTGAAGTCCAAAACCAGTGGTTGAAATTGAAGTCCTTGTGCCCTGTAGGCAACCTGCCATGGGGCTGAGAGTCTAGCCATGATTAAAACTGGAACTTGGCTCCAGTTCTGCCTCCAGAATGGCTGATTGCACCAGTTTGGAGCCTGAAACCAAAGCATAAAAATGTGAAACGATTCTTTCCAACAGCAACAAAAATGTCGAGAAGTTTATAGTTTCCCTTAATGTGTAAAATGGTATGGTTTTCCTGGGGAATTCTCTCTGGGAAGGACTTGCTCATTTGTACTTAAGTCAGGCCAGTCTGAGAACTTTGACTAATGAGTGGGTGATCTGTGCCATATGAATATATCTAGATGAATCACCTTTCCCAAGATGTGTTCTAAGGGTCTTCAAACTTGAAATCTGCCAAAACAGAAATAAATTATTGCATGTGCTGTTTTGTCTATCTCAGTTTTGTTAGGCGGCAGCACTCTGCAGTACTAATCTGAAATGAAGCTGCTAAGTAGCAGAGGCACCTCTGTTTTGATCTGTAGTGAACTCTAGATTTGTTTCTCAATAGAGTTCCACTTTCTCACGTTCTTGTCATTTGTGTCCCTTGCTCCCTCTTTTCCCTGAAGCCTTGCTGAGGCATGTTACTGTGGTACTACAATGCCTTGGCCATTTCTCGTTACCTCCACCACAAAGGGCTGTGCTGTTCTGTTTGTGCTTATAATGTACCCAGATGGTGAATAGAATGAGTGACCACCAAGCTCATTTTCACTTGTGGGGTCAGACCTTTTTCTGCTAAATAACACAAGTGTTCCCAGCTGCTGTGCAGCTGCAGGGAGTCTGCTTTCCTTCACAGGCATTAAAAACCCTTTAATCAGTGTTTGTTGTTTGTCAGCAGTGGTGTTGAGGTGTGGAGAAAAAGAACAGATATGCTTTGTTGTCAAAGTTAACTTCATTCTGACCTCTTATCTTTCGTATTTCTTTTCAAGTCTGAAGAAGTAGAAAGCAGTTTGGGAAGTGGTTTCTGCAAGCACCTGTGTAAATGTATTTGCTAAAGGAGGAGGTTTGTGTCCTTATACTCACAGAACGTTTGACATAAAAAGATGCTCTGAGAGCTGCATTGAACTGGAAACTCTTTAGGGCAGGGACTCAAACTGGCTAGAATAGGCACTGTGCAGACTCCCTTAGTGTAAATAAATATTACATAAATAGAAATACTGTTGCTTAATACTAGTGTTAACTTATCTTAGTATTGAGTCTATATTCAATGGATCCTATTTGCAATCGGTTCAATTTCAACTTTTTCCTGTAAAATACATTATTCCTTCTAGTTTTTGAAGGGGATTTGTTTGTTTTGTTGTTTTTGGTTTTTTTTTTAGCTGGGGTTTTGTGTTTGTGGTGGTTTGTTTGTTTTCCTTTTAGTTCTACTTTTAATAGCTTTCTTCTCATGAAGGAAAAGGGAGGAGATAAAGAACTGATAAGCTGTCTCCAATCTCATTTGCTTTGGATGTAGTCTGTTCTGAAACAAATGGGAACAAAGAAATCAAGAAGAAGCTTTGAGAAATTTCAGAGCTAAGATAATTATTTTCCCCTTCTTTCTAGATGAAGCTTGGAAACCTACTGGTGCTGCACGTGTTTGCAGGTTTACTTTTTCCCTGAGTCCAGGTTTGCTCGCATTGTGTGTCTGTGTGTACAGCACCGAGCACTACTCTGTGAGTAGTGGTTTTGTTGTTTGCAAAGTCTGTCTGTGTGTGCATCCTGGAGCTGTTGGGACATCAGGGTTTGATTTGAGCTTTGAAAGTCATTGTAGGACACTAGGCATTAAAGTCAGAATATATACCTTGCTGCTCTTCCCCTGGAAAGACCAGAGAATCACATTCCTGTCTCGGCTGTTTCTGGGGAGGGTGGGTACCAGGCATTAGGGCACATTGCTCACAGCCCTCAGCCCAGCTCAGCAGTATCTCCAGCAGTGACCAAGGGGCTCTTCTGGAGCAGGGCTGTGCCCTTGGGAAAGCAGTGCCTGCTTGCTCAAAGTAGGAATTACAAAATAAAAATAAAATGGACTGTATATGGACTGTGGTCCTAGCTGTTGAAATTACAGAACCAAGGGGTCTCCCCATGGCAGACGTGTTTTAGTATTCATCCATTCTTTTTCTTCATGCAGCTGAAGTTGCTTACCGAGGAGGTCGTGCTCTTAGACCAGCAAAATGCTAAAGGAAGACTTTTTGTGCTGGGTGGGAGGAGATGTACACTCAAACATTTAGTATATTACATGTCTGTGGGTGGTCTGTGTTGACCATCACTTCTGCAGCATGAATGCTTACCTGCTAGAAAGGGGACAAAGAACCACCATTTTATACCTGAATGCTGCCAGGGCTGTTGACCAAAGATATGGGCTGTGAACTACAGTGGAGCAGGTACCCTACTCTTAGGAGGAGTTTCTGAAGCCCTTTGGATCTCCTGGAGATATTGCTGGCCTTTCTGGCAGTGTGGTTTGCTTGCGTGAGAAGAACTCTGATCAGACAGGTGTGATCCTGGATCCTTCTTGAATTTAATGCAGACTTACGCAGTTACAATCTACCTGAACAAAACAAGCACCATCTTGTGCAACTATGTAAACCATAAACTTTTTTGGGCAAGGCAGGTGTGGCATCTTCAGTGTCTGGAAAGCACCGAACATGCTGTGTGGGCGCCCTACTGTAATCTAAATTACAAATGCTAAAAAGGCTTTTGATTTTTTTTTTTTTTTCCTAATAACGTGATTCTTGGCTTAATTTGGGTAGGCAAGAACTTCACAGACTGCATTGGGGTGCTCTGCATGTTTCCTCAGGCCCTTGTAATTAATCAATGTTGAGTTGTTTCTCTGTCTGCAAGGAGGCGCCTGAGGAAAGCTCTTCCACAGCCTTAGGTTTAACTTGTTGGTCAGCCCTGAGAACAACTTTCTGTTCTTTAGAATGAAAAAGGGGCGTTCTTGATGTATAACTCCCCTCTATACTAAGTATTTTGGTACAGGCTGCAGAAGGCTTAAGTGAGTTTTCATGATACAAGATGACTTTCAGTAAGTTGGTAATAATGTTTGATGCTGAGAACCAGTATTCCAGATTTTCTTGTTGAACCTCTGGCTAACTCATACCTGTGGAACTCAGCTTCTGGCAAGGAATTTGCAAAAGGTTTCATGCCAGTAGCTCAAGTCTCCAGTTGTGATAAATAGGAGATCTGTGTGTTCCTTCTAAACCAGAATGGCTCCTGTGTTGAACTGAATACTTAATTGCTGCATGTGCACCATACTGTCCTATCAGGCAGCCCTGCTTTGAAAGTCTCTTTATACATTCAGAAACCTGAAGAGCCTTGTGAGTCTTTCAGTGTCTGACATCACACACTGGGAGGAGGCTTCAGCATCATCAGTCTGTTGTTTTTTGCTGAATGTTTACAGCCACTACAGATATTTGCATTTTGGGGGCAACAGAAAGACATTACTGTAGGCAGAGCAATTCCAAGTTAAGTTGTGATAGCCCAGCCACTGAAAAGAAAAAAATCTGGGCCAGCTTTACAGTGTTTTTATAGTCTAGTCCAGGTCTCTATAAACAATTTAAAATTGCCTTCAGGTTTAAATTTTCCAATTTCCCATTTGGAGCAGGTGTTGCCAGGTTATAGAATGTGTTGCAGAAAAGGAACAAAAACAACAAAAACATTTCAAAAACACTGTGCTGTAACAAATATGTCAAGTCTGTGACAGATGAGATTTTAAAAAATGTTTGCCCCACTAAAAGTAAAATGAATTCAAACCTTGCTTACTTTTCCCAGCTGTCATGTTTAAATAGGGGGTTTAGTAATGCATTAGTCTTCAAAAAATCCAGCACTACAGTATGAAAATATGAAACTTCTCAATTGTTTTTCATTTAACTGGGGAGAAAAGATTTTTTTGTAATGAAAAAACATACCAGCAACCAAATTTCAGAGATGCATGTTCTCAGAGTGGTTAAAAACCAACCCAAACTAGGCTTCAGGCAATGTTTTTTCAGCAGCTTTAACCTCAAAGCTTAGAGTAGACAGCTTTGTAGGAAACTGTAACACCAAGGTGATTATGGCAGTGACTCACACTTCCCTGTAAGGCATCCAGCTATCAACACACTTGGAGAGCTGTGGCTTTGTGCATGCAGGCAGGGTGTCAGTCAGTGCCCATTTGCCAGCCAGCTCTGAACTGCTGAGCTCAGAACTGCTTTGACAGCAAGCTGGGATATCAGTGTGTTAAGAGAGCAGGTCTGGTGCCCCCAGGCTTGCAAGAGGCTGTAGAAATGGGAGGTATGGACAAGGAAGTGCAAGGCAGGTTTGACTTGCCTTTTCTTTGCTTAATCCTCATGGAACTTATTTGAAGAGTCCTCTGAAATCTTCCTGTGAGCAGGTGATTGGCTTTGGGTAATAATTAAAGGTCTGATGAACCACTAAGTGGGGTAGTATGGAAGGAGAAAAAGGCTGTTACTATCATGACTCGCCAAAAATTTCTGCAAGTGGTTATGGAAAGATGACGGTCAGTTTGGATCCTCAGGAAAACAATATGAACTTGGGAAAGAGACCTGGGTGTCCCTATAGGCAGTTCAGAGTAGAGTTGAGGGTACAGCAGTAAACTACTTCCAGATGTTGGGATTTGCAAGGAACAAGCAGACAAAAGATGGGGACTCATGTGCATTGTGGGTTTCTCCATCACTAAAAATAATGCAGAAAGCCAAGGAAAACAGTAGTGATCATGATATGGAGAGAAGTGGTCTGGGTGAGAAGTTGGAAGGTTGGGATTATTCAAACTATGGAAGACTGATGAGGAATGCCACACTTGTACAAAATGGATTGCATCATAATGGAATGCTCAGGAAGAAGAGGTATGCAGAAAGATGATATAAATTCAGGAAAGGAAATAGATTTGCACATAGCATGCAATTAGATTGTGGGATGCATGGAGTGCAGTTGCCAGCTGTGCTGGATGTCATCAGGAAGGAACAAAAGGTGACTTAGGGTGTGTATAGGTATGCTTTAGCAGGTGGTGTTCACAGATGATATAAACAATGCTTTCAAAAACATCACTGATGATATAAAACTGGTCACATGCATAGTTCAACTACCAAGGCCAGTCTTGATAGTTTATTTGTATTCCTCTGTCTTTGGTGATAATTTTTTTGCGTCTCTGACTAAAATTGTCTAGTACCAGATACTGTTTGTGGCACAGCACTGGGCAAGCTAGGCTGTTGTGACTCAGTATTGCCCTTCCCGTGTGGGTTGTGTTTGGCTTTGCACATCTTACTTTTTTAGAGGTGAGGCAGAGTGAGTAATGTTTCCATTTTATTAAAGAGAATTGAATAGACCGTTAATATTTTTTAAAGATGTACGTGTTTCATTTAAAGTTCCCTTCAGGCAAAGTCAGCTTTGTTAGGCAGCTTAAAATGCGTTATAGTCGTATTGTTATTGTCATAAAGAAAAAAATACACCATGCTCAGTTTTGGGAAGCCAAACAAAACTACTGTTTTTTTTCTCCCTCCTTTTTTCACTTCCTTCAGTTTTTAATAAGCGACCGTGACAGAGACCCGCAGTGTAACCTGCATTGCTCCAGGTCCCAGTCCAAGCCCCTGTGTGCCTCTGACGGCAGAACGTACGAGTCCATGTGCGACTACCAGAGAGCCAAGTGCCGTGAGCCGGGTCTGAGCGTGACACATCGTGGCCGGTGCAAAGGTAGGTGAATTCCAAATGCCTCTGAGAGGAGAAATGGGAGGCCTGCCTTGTAAGAAACTGAATTCTTAGACCTTTGAGTTTAGTACCATGCTTTGAGAGTAATCTGACTTGGAATTGTGCATTCCTACAAGCAAGGGTGTCTGAGTCTCGGTTCAGGCAGTAGAGTATGAGTTGACTGAATTATCAAGAAGGCAAAGGAGCCACAGACATCACTGGAGAAGGGCTGAAATATATTTCTGCAGACAGAAACAGCTGGCCCCATGGAAGTACAAAACCAAATCCTGAAAGCAGACTTATTTCTTGCTACCTGTGCTGATGGGGAATCACAACACCTTTGACCCTTTGAGTGGCAGGAATTTGGAGTGGGGAAGAATATGATGTACACTAGATGTCTAGTCCCTTTTCAGACATACACAACCTTTCTGTGCTGAGCTAATTAAGAAGGCAGTGCATGCAAGGTTTTACATGGATTTTTTTCCCATTTGCTGTTACACATCTACTTAGAAGTGAGAATACTCTCCCTCAATCAGCTCCTTGGCATAGTCTAAAGACGAAGTTGAAACTTTTTTAAAGGGTTATTGGTCTCTTGTCACACAAATGATTTGCATTTTCAATGAAGTGAGAAATAAAGTGGAGTCCATTTTCTGAGGGCACAATTGGCTCAGAGGGCAGATGGCACAGGTGTTTTTGGCACTAGATTAATGTGACAGGAGAAACTCATTAAAATCCATGTGACAGAATAAAAATAACCCATTTAAGCCTGGAATTTGTTTATAAAGGCTTTTTTTACTATTGTAAAAATGTATCTTTGTTAGAATTACTTGATATAAAATGGAAATATCTTTTCAGTGTATTGAGAGACTTTATAGTTTAGGTGAATTATGGGCCTAACTCAAATATTGCTCTCTTTCAAACAGTTTCCTCTTGAAAAAACTTACTTGTATGATTTTTTTGTTTGTTTGTTTATTTTTTACCACTGCTGGGTTGGTTTATGGCAGCTTCTCCTATAGCATGGGTTAAGGCCTTTGAATCAGGCTTCTTTCTAAATACCAGAAACCCAGAACCTTTCTTCACACAGTTTAAGAAGCACTTGGATTGTTTTGCAAGTGATGCATTTTTGAGTATTACAATAAGAAGCAGTATGGTGAGAGTCCTGTTTTTGCTTTCATTCCTAGAGCAGATTGTCTTAGATAAGCAGCTCCATAGATGATATTGGCATATAAACTGGCACTGTCCAGTTGCTTAAAACATGAGATCTGAAATGCAGTACACTCATATACTAAACAGTCTGTGGAAGTAGACAAAATTTGCTTCCCAAACTACATGGCCTACTGCATATTGTGATTCCAGAGTCCCAAAGAACTTTTTTTTGTCTTGGGCACAGGTAAAGTATACTTTATATGTTCTCTGATGCATCTGTAATGTTTAGTTGAATCTAACTTGCCTTCTCCTTTCCTTTTTCCTCTTACCCTGTGGTACTATACAGTACCTAACAACCTGGGAGTGTTTGTAAACTGCAAGTCTTGCTTTTAACCCACTGGCACTCCTGCCAATCCCTGTGAAGTAGGAATATTCTTTCAACTCTCACATGCAAATTTAAACTAGCTGGTAATTTCCATATGTGCAGCTCTTGAAAGGTATTTTGTTTTGCTAGCTGCACTGGGAACGTGACCTCTAGTGCATAAAGATCACAGTTGTTGGCAAATCCAGGCAGTTGTGAGACAGCTGTGCTGAACTACAGGCTGTAGGCCAGGTCTGTATTGTGTACTGGCAAAAAGGAAGGTATTTCCAGCAGTGTTCAAGCACCCTGTACTGCGGCAGGACATTGGGTATACCCTGAACAGCCTTCACTCCTCCTGCACGACACATGCTCTACAGGAGAGCTCCTGTGGGAGCTGTAAGGGATCCCACAGGTCATCGAGCTCAGTCACATACACTTGTGATAGATGCTGTACCCAAGAGCTTACCCTTATGGAATGAGAAGTTTTAACTTGCCTTTGCTCTCTGACGGGGGGGAAAAACAGCAGGTGACTAAAACAAGTAGAAGAGAAAGTATAGTGTGGACAGCAAGGCATAGTTCTGCAGCCCAGATTATCATAGGCTTCCAGTGTATATGCTGATGACTTGAACTGTGCTTGTGCCAAGGGAAACAGAATGGTTTCCATAGTGAGAACAGAACCTTTTTGATTCAAGTTAATGCTCTGTTCTCTCTCAAGAATCTAAGGACCTTTAAAGATGAAATCTTGCCAGCCCTTTGGGAGCTATAACCCTTATTCAGCTCTCGTTTGTTGTTAGCTTCCTCATGTGCTTTTCAATGAAATTCCTTCATTGCTAAATTATCTGAACTCCCTCCAAACCCTCATGCATCACAAAGGGTTAAAAGTCAGGAGTAGCTTAAAATGATCAAATTATGGCATCCTTGACAAATGGAGCCTCACTGATGTGATTCTAGAGAATAGTTCCAGGTGCTATAGCTGTGTCTAAAATACACAGCCAAGCAATGTTACCTGGATTTTTCCTCAGGAAGTGTCATAATATCTGATGTTAAATAAGAGTTATACCTTAAAACTTTGCAGGGGTGAAGGACAAATACTTGTTAATCTTGACAGCTTGCCAAGAGTCATTTATGCAGTGATTGTTTTACTGGTACGTATCTGTGGCTTAGAACACATTTAAGTTCTTTGTTAACTGGTTGATTTCCACAAGCTTCTTTGACTTATTTAATTACTTTCTGGGAGTGTTCTGGAAGTTTTCTTTAGATTTATTAATTGGATTAATAAGTCTGCTGGTACAGGGTTTGTTCTTATCACAAGGCCCTTTGTGGAGTGAACCTATCTGTTAAGTTACTGGTGGAGATTGTAACAGGACCTTCAGCCTTTCTCCTGGGACACAGTAAATGAGCACAGCTTTTGGCTAATGTGCTAGAAAGGCAGGTCTTCTGACTGATGGGTTATTTGAAGATAATCTTCTCTACCTACTATTTTTGTTGGACAGGGGATGATGTTTTGAAAATACTTTGTCTGCTCACTAGATCCATGTGTTTTGTCTTCGAATTTGCTTTATTCTCCCTTGATTGTGAGTAAGAATGTCCTTCCTTGGCAGCAGTTAGTAAAATCTTAAATGTCTCTTTCAATCACTTTGGAAATTTAGACATGTTCTGAATAAATTAGGGAACTCTGGAGTAGAAATGCAATGTGGATATCAAAAAAGGAACAAAATGAATTGATGTGAAAGGAAGACAAGAAGATGATCAGGAGTAGTCAGTGTGGATGGGGATGTCATGCTTAACCAACCAGATTGCCTTCTACGGTGGGACAACTGGCTGGATAGATGAGGGAAGAGTAGTGGGTGTTGTCCACATGGATTTCAGGAAGGCTTTTGACACCCTCTCTCATGATATCCTTGCAGGAAAGCTCAGGGAGTACAGACTGGACATGTGGACAGTGGAGTGGTTTGAGAGCTGTGTGAACGTCAGGTCTCAGTGATTTGGATCAGTGGCACAGGTGTGGTTGGAGGCCTGTCACTAGTGGTGTCCCCCAGGGTTCAATATTGAGTCCATTACAATTTAACTTGTTCATCAGTGACTTGGATGAAGGGACAGATGCCTCTTCAGCAAGTTTGTTGATGATTCAAAGCTGAGAGGGCTGTGGAACTCTTCAGAGAGGTCTCGGGGTTGGAGGGATGAGGAGAGTAGAACCTTATTGGAATTTAAGAGAGTATGGGGTCCTGCCCCTGGGAAGGAATAACCTCATGCACCAGTTGCAGTAAGCAGTAAGCAACATGCTTACCTGCTGGTAAGCATCTCTGTAGAGAAGGACCTGGGGATCCTGGTGGCCAACAAGATGTCCATGAGCCAGCTGTGCTCTTGCAGCCAAGAAGGCCAGTGGGATCCTGGGGTGTATCAGAAAGAGCATTGCCAGCAGGTCAAGGGAGGTGATTCTGCCCCTCTGCTCAGCCCTGGTGAGGCCACATCTAGAGCGCTATGTCCAGTTCTGGGCTCCTCAGTACAAGAGAGACATGGAGATTCTGGAGAGGGTCCAGCAGAAGGTGGCCAAGGTAATGAGGGGACCGAAGCACCTCACTTGTGAGGAAACACTGTGAGACTGGGCCTTTTTATCCTGGGGAAGATATGACGGAGAGGGGGTCTCATCAATGCATATAAGTATCTTGAAAGGAGATTGAGTGGGCAGAAACTGGAACACAGTTCCACCTGAACATGAGGAAGAACATTTTTACTGTGAGAGTAACTGAACAGTGGAACAGCTGCCCAGAGAGGTCCCCTGGAGATGTCTGTAGCTGTCTCTACTCAGTCCTGAGTAGTATGCTCCAAGGGACCCTGTGTTAGCAGGAAGTTTAGACAAGATGACCTCAAGTGGTCCCTACCAACCTGAACCATTCTCTGTGGGTGAACAAGTTTGAGATTCCAGGTTGTAGGACTTGACCCAAATTAAGTGGAAAACAGTGAGGAGAGTGAATTATGATTAATATCCTGTACAATAGATAGGCATGATTTTGTAGTTTGCTGAGATCCATTTTTGCTTGTTTTATGCAAATACACATATAATGGAGTAGATGGGTATGAACCTGCCGACTTTAGTGTAGCTGAACTGTTTCATGTCTGATGGAGACCTGGCCTGTATAAGACAGTTACCTAGTGGAACTGAAAATAGTTAAAAAGCTGTTTGGATCAATTTTTGCTATTTGAACTTTGGATACAAACATAGGAGAATTAAAATTAAGTAGCTTTAATAGATTCTGGTGGTTGCATTGTATTGATTTGCTGCTACTGTTATGTGAATCCTGGAGGTATTTTACTTGTGTTATTAGGAGAGCTTGGGTCTTTATACCATGACATTGTATGGTGTCAATACTGCCTTCTGCCTGTTGAAGAGAGGACGCTGGAATTCTTGGAGCCTATTCAGGAGTGCAGTGTGTATCCTATGAGGGACACGGTGGTCTTGTTTGAATAAACTATTCATGGATAAGATCAGCCATGGTAACTAGCCAATGTCATTGCAAAATCCAAAATTATGTGCACCTGCATTGTGCTGATTAGACCAGGGATGTCAAAAATATCGCTTGTAGTTAACAATCTCCTGGTTGCCAGCTGCCAGCTTGAGAATTAATTTTCTTTAAAAGGCAGCTTTCTGAGCTACAGTAAATCTGTCCCAAGTTTGAAGATATTTAAAGTAAAATTCAGCAGGTCTGCTTTCAAAAGCAGTTATGCTATTTTGGTTTTTCACTTAATGTAATGGAGGGAAAAGTGTCCAATTTAGTCTGCTTGAACCATGAAACTGGAATGCATTAATGCCATTCTGGTTTATAAACATGGTGTTTGATATTTCAGATAACATTTCTAAAAACAGGCAAGAAAGTGCTGAAACACTTGAATAAGCAGTCAAAATGTAGAATTGGGTATATGAACCTACAATCATAAGATCAGGCTTTAGTAAAGTTTGTAATGCATCTTATTTGGGGTGAGCTATTTGACAGTTATTTTTTAAACACTTGGCACTTATGTAATATTTTACATTTTCTAATTAACAAAGCAAAAATAGCAAGGTGAAGTCATCCCACTGAAATCACATGTTGGTGCAAACATTATAAAAATACCAGCCTGTGGAGTGAGGAAGAGAAGGATTGACAGTCCTTTTAAAAACAAACTGGTAAATGTTGATCTTAAAGGCACTGTTTTTACTGGAACTGATCTGTGGAAGACTGACAAAAAAGATAGCAATATGCACGCACCTCTCCACCCAGCGTGGTATTAAGGTGTTCCAAATCAAGCTGTTAAAGGACTGGCATGCCCTTTGGAAATCAGTGAGGGAGGATGGGAGAAATAATCAGTCCTGAGTGTTCATGAACAGGAGAAAAACTCTGTCTTCTTTGTACTTCAGCAGCAATTTGGGAAGAGTCACCACTTAAGCCAATGATTGAAGTGCAAAAGATGCTGCAGCAACGATGAGCTCTTCAACACTGTGGTGTAGTGGTGGTGTGCTCTGAAATGTGCTCTGCTGGGTGGGGGTAGAGAGTTCAGTCTATAAAGGCCAGTTAAAATTGCTGGGAGAGACATGGTAGCCTTAGCAGTAATGTGTTTATATTATCTTCTTAAATAAGGGCTTGATCTTGTGCATGTTTCTTTGTTCATTAGACAAATTGGACAAAGAAATGGGTTAGTTTCCCTTCTTCCTGGACTTCTAATGTATTTGTACTGCAGAGGATATCACAAAATGTTTGTTTCTACCAGCTCAGTGCTGATGCATCCAGTTTCAGTCGTGTAGTTGTGAATGTGCCAGCACTAAAGCAGATGCTATGTGGAAGTGCTTGATGCTTCTGTTTTATGTTCAGGAGAGGAACCAGAAATGCCTGTCTGCAGTCTTGTATCCTCATATATAGAGACTAGAAAACACTTTTGTTTGGCAACTTGTGGTTTGATTGTCATGTAAGAAATTCACACCTGTTTTTTTCCTTGCAAGTGCACATCTGCATAATCTATGCTGGTGTGGTTTTTTTTTTTTTTTTTTTTTTTTTTTTTTTTTGCTACTTAGTTGTCTCCTGTGAAGCAGAAGTTGAAAATGTTTTCAGTCAGGCAAATATGAAACAAACTGCAGGCACGCCATCTGTTTTTGTAGTAATGTCCTCTGTCAAGCAAGATTAGATTCTTAAGCTTGAACAGGAGATCTGCAAGTGATAGGTGTTCCAGTTACAAGCATTGCAAGTGCTTCCTTTTCAGCTGAAAGAGTGAGCACATGTTTGGAAGGATCAGTTGGCAGGGCTACCCTCCACTGGAGATGTGCAAACAAGGTCTGATTGTCTGGTCACATTGGCAAGCAGGCAAAAAGGAAATTCCATGTCAAAGCTTATGGATAACTAGAAAAAAAAAATACAGTGTAAATTTTATTCAAGTCTTTTTTATTCTGTTAGAATTTCACTCTTTATACAAGTGCATAGTGGCCCACCTGAGATCAAAGTTCCATGTGCTTTGGTATTGTGCAAACACCCAACAAACAAATTAGTCCAAAGATAAGTGACATAGAATCAGAAGTGACGTAAGTTCACACGGGGGTGAGGTGACCAACTTGTAGTCACTCAGTGGTCACTGGCAGAATTGATACAGGTGCTGTTACTTTCTAATGCAATGCCTAAGCAGCTGGTATCTTTTCTGTATGCTATTGCTATGAATCATTCTTTCTCCAGAAAGAACAGTTTGATTTTCATAATTTCAGAAGCCTTGTGAAATCCTTCTTGGGAGGTAATGTGATATGTTTAAAATGAAACTGTGTTGACAAAAACTTAATCTCCCGAGTCATCAGATGTATAAATAAAGTACTCGGCCTGAAAGCTTTGGTCTGTTTTTATCAAAACTATTTACAGCATTGTCGTTGATTTCTATGTCTAGAGATGCCTGGATGGAAATTACTTCTATTGCCACACAATGTGAACTCAACTGCTCTAAGAACCCAGACTGACTTTCTAATTTAATGCTGGTATTAGCGATTCTGTTGTCAAAGTTCATGCATTCTGTGAAACAGAATGTGATCTTCAGGGATCTAGTGGAATTTTTTTGTTAACCAATATGATTTCCATGGCTGGTACAATGAGGATTGAAACTTCTTCACTCTGTATGGTGCTGCTAAAAGATTATGAAGTTTCTGCCCTGA
This sequence comes from Vidua macroura, assembly GCF_024509145.1. Lineage (NCBI taxonomy): Eukaryota > Metazoa > Chordata > Aves > Passeriformes > Viduidae > Vidua > Vidua macroura. Next base: position 34,266,740 of record NC_071576.1, read on the forward strand.
AAATCTGTAGTCAGTGGATTCATGGGAGAAGAGAGAAGGTGCTAGTTCTGGTGTCAAAGTGCCATGGAAACAGATGTTCACTGTTTTCCTTCTCTTTCTAGACTGAACAGCAGTATTGTTAGACCTGATGTTTTTAAATGTAAACACTGAGTCAATCTGGATCCCCGCAGGGCAAAACCTCCCTTTTTTTACTCATCAGTCATTAGAGTTAGACTTACCTGGGTATACTCTGTAACTGTGAGTTCAACCTAGAAGGGGTGAAGGTCATGCTGCACTTTGCCATCATCTGAAGTAAGAACTGAGATCTTAACCCCTCAAACTCTGCTTGCAGAGCAAATTTTTTTCTTGTCTCCGAAGTAAGTAACTGATGCATGAGAAAGTTATCATGCACACCTGGCTGTAAGCATTGGGACCAGAGGTAAAAGCTGAGTTTCAGGAAAGCACGGGAAATAGCATATCTGCCTCATCTGAACCACACAGAGGTGGAAGTTCATATGAATGACTGGCTATTTTAGTATCTTCCTGGGAGAGTTTCTCAGAGAAGAGGGGGTCATCACTTCTTTTCCATATTGCTCACTGCTTGGCCTGAATTATTTGGTGATACTCAGCCATCCAGTTTCAGGCTGTTAATGGCCTTTCATTGTGTGGACATTGTGCTCCAGTGGTGGTTGAAAGAAGCTTCCAGGATCCTTAGATGACCATAAAAACTATTGACTAGGAAATTAGACATCTCTTAATTAACTGGCTTGTAATTTCATTGTCTGGGCTCATATTTGTCTTTAGGATCATGAGTGGTAGCTCCATATGTACCTGGTGAATGTGCAGTAATGGTCTTTTATGCTTTATATTTATTTGTTTTGGGGGTTTTCCCCTTGCAGCTGCACAGGTCATCTGGTAGCTTTTGGAGAGACCAAATTGCAATGTAAGTGAGTTTTGCTTTTTTCTTTGTAGATGCTGGCCAAAGCAAGTGTCGATTAGAAAGAGCTCAAGCACTGGAACAGGCAAAGAAGCCTCAGGAAGCAGTCTTCATCCCAGAGTGCAATGAGGATGGATCTTTCATGCAGGTAAAATTTCTATTTGCTTCGTTCAGCTAGGCTTCAGGTGTCTGTGGGAGATTCAGTGATAAGGGCCAAGTGATGATAACAGAGTGGGTGCATACTCTGACCCAGTTACATGGGTAAAAATCTGAAAGCTGGGAACTTCTTTAACCAAATGAAAGTTTTGATTCAGTCACAATACCTTAAAAGACATACACAAATGCAATAGCATCCAGCTCCAGTGTAGTACAGAAACAAATGGCATTAATCTTCAGCATTGCATAGAAAGAAAAACAGCTGCAGGGAAGGTCAATTTTTCCATGAAGAGGGGCTGTAAAGAGAGCTGTGGCTTACACAGAGCAGGGTGGATGCAGCTGATTCTGCTATTACCTCTGCTTCATCTATCCCAGGAAAAAAAAGCAGTCTCTTCAGGCTATTTCTTCTGCAGGGTACTTCTTGTACTATATGTCTTGTAGTGATTTGGAGGACTGGCAGAGAGGAGATGAGACTGCTTTGTTTGGGTTTTTGATTCCTCACTGTTCAGTTGCTGAAGTTTGCCAAAACAGGGTAGAAATGAAGAGTGATACCTGGTTCTGTTACCACGAGCACATTGAGCAGTGTCCTAGTGCTGGCTGAACTGGCTGTTAAAAATGGCTCATGCACAGTTTCCTGACACAGTTTCATGCTGTCTGCTCAGTTTTGTACACATCTAAAAAGCCAAAAACCTGCAACCCTGTGACCTCTACTTTGTGGATTTAGGTAAATCACAGAATGTTTTTTGCCTACCTTTCCATACATCTAATACTGCTCTAGATTGCTTCTCTCTTGGAGAAATTTTAGGATATATAGGTTGTTTGCAAGGTCTTCTGAAGGTAAAAAATTCCAAACAGAATCAATATTGGCTTAAAAAAGATGAGAAAGGCAGAGAACTTTGGATTTGGTTCAAACATCTTGTGATGCCTGGAGGGATAGGAGAGAAAAGATTTTTTTTTGTGATAACCCACTAAAATTTTTATTCCCCTCCTCAGCCTTACCCTCCCATTATCTGGTGTGTGGGAGTGTTTTTGTTTTGTTTTTGTTTTTTGATGATGAAGTGGAAAAAGTTCTTTAGAGCAGCATTCTGTTTCTGTACTGTGTGGAGAAGGTTGGGATAAGAGAAGATGGCTGCAATTTCTTGCAGTTTAACTGCACTTTCAATTGTTGAAATTTGATTTTGTGTAGAGCTTCTCAGATTGTGTTGGCACTGGGGGCTAATGTTTATAAAAGCTAGCACAGTGGGCCAACATGGAACAAAGTGTTCCATGTTAAACTTTATAGTTCAAGAAAAAAGGGGTAAGGAAAGCCAACTTTGAAATGTCTATCACCTGTCCATCAACTTCTTGGAGAGGAAAGCAGGTGAAATTTTTATCCTTAAAAGCTGGACTGATAGTATAGTTGGTAAAGCTTTGTTTCAGACAGGTTTATTTTGAAGGTTGGTACCAGTGTCTGGATTGTGGAGAAGTTGCTGGACTTTTCCTTGGCACGTTCCTTAGCCAGTGTTGGTTGCCAGTTGAGGGGTAGCATGAAACTTCTTACAAAAATTGTGTGGTGTCAGTTGGCAGCCAAGTGATATTTCACATTCTTCCTCCATTCCGGAGTGAACACTAAAGTGCTTTTGTTTTACCTGGCGTGATGAAGGAAGCCTCTGATCTCTTTGTATCTGGAATTAACTGAAATTCATATAATTCCTTTGTTCATAAAAATACCCTGTATTCTACATACCTCACAAACCAGCTTCATCAGTTATATTGCAGCATTTAAGGTAATTGTCCCTGCATAAGGCTGAAGTGAAAAATAATGTCCAAGAAAGCTAACTAGTTTCAACCTGCTTTTGAGACAAATATTTCCTTTAGCTTCTAGTCAAAACGTAATAAATTTTGATTTTAAAAAAGATGTATAAAAACTAGAATTTTGGTGGACAGTCTAAACAGTTTTGCTTCTAGCAACTCATTAACAGATCTCATCTGGTGGAGGTATTTTTGATACTGCATCTTTTGTGCAGAAAATTAAGCTCCTGGGTTCTGCTCTACAGGGAAGCTGTGTTCTTCTGAAGTCCGGAGGCCTTGCTGAAGTCAGCTCTGGACTGTTGTTAGTTTATTTTGGTCCAGTACCCAGTGTTGCTCCATCTAGACTCCAAAATCTTGGTTGGGAAGTCTACAACAGAACAGCATCTCTCAATGAAGTTTCTAGGAAAAATACCCACTGTGCTCTTCAACATGGAATCCCCATCCCAACAAAAGTCTAATGCAGATGCACATGTTTCAGGGTATATAAAGTTGGCTAGAGAGACTTTTTCAACTACTTCCCCCTTTCTGTGTAACTGTTATTGAAGGGGAGTTTTATGTAGAAGAAAAACTCTGATCAGAGAGGAAACAAAGATGCATGCATGTATTTAGAATATCAAATATCTGACTGTTACAGCACTCATTCAAGATGTAGATGACTTGCTTTCAGGTCACTTTGCTGAGTCTACTGAACACAGTAGGTATTCAGGCCCACATGGTTGTCTTTGCCATCAGACTTCAAAACAGTCTGAGTTTTAATTTAACTAATTAATTGTTGGAAATTCTTGAAATTTTTGTAGGATTGAAAAACAAGAGCAGTAGAGATGTGGGAGAATTAGGTAGTAGTAACTATGTTCAGAGAACCTGCTTGGCTGAACTGTTGCTTTTGTAGTTCATCGCAATTATCTTGATTAGAAACTAAATTGCAATCACTCTGGGTAAACACTGAAGGTGGGGCTGTTCCTCTGAAAGCAGCTCAAGTCTGCCCTTTCCAGCTCCTGGAGTTGTAGCCAGTTCAATACTGAATTTGGGGCTGGATGCTCTGCAGACTGGATGGGGCTGAAGGGTGCTGATGAGAGCACAGCTCCTCTGCCGCTCTGTGAGCAGGAGCATGCGCCATGGAGGAGGACCATGCTGACTTACTTCCTCCTGCTTCCCTGCAGGGTTGGATCTACCACAGTTAGATGTGGCAACAAGGGTGAAAGGGAGAAGGGCCTAAAGGCAAAGGCCTCAGTTTGGCTTGCATTTAAACCCTTTTGTAGAGAGATATCATGCATGTCTTAAAACACTTGTATGATCTGTCTGGTTTTCACTGCCTGTGAAATTCAGACAAAAGTCAGTGTTGCCACTGATTCTGTTGCTCAGCTGATCAGTTTTCCAGTTTTCTTATGCATGACTAGGTATAATGGGGTTTGTTTACTGCATCAAGAGGAGCTGGCGCTTGTCAATTCACTGGCTGTCATAACTGTTTCTATGCAACATATGTGCTGCTTCCCTTATTGTTGAGTATGCGTATTGCAAAGATCTTATCAAATCCCCTTTTAGTGCTACTTGCACATCTACAAATGTAACATGGATTTGCAGGGTGAAGAAGTGATGCCACTTGCAGGCATGATGGGATGACTATAAATGGGGAAGCAGGCCTGATTAATTCCTCTGGAATTGCTATGTCTTTATATTTCAGTCTGTGTGGGGAATATTATTTCCTATAGCGAAATCTCTCTACACTTAATCCACAGTAATATAAGCAGGCAGATAAAATTTGAGTTATTCACAAAATAAGAATGTTTGTTAGATACGAGTAATTTGATTAATTGTAGAAAACTGAGGTCACGTACTCTTATACAGAATTAACCATGACTAAAACCAGTTTGTGTTCCCAAGACTTTTGCCTTTTTGCTGGTATGCTGTATTTTCCATAAATGCCATTCCTTTTCCATGCTGCACTTAACCTGCTGTGCTCTGTTCTTCATAAACAACAGGCACTTGTGGGTAATCTGCACACTTTCTTTTGCTGCCTAGTGCCATTGGGCTTGTTGCCATGGGCTGAAGGAGACTTGCATTCTTCATAGTTTTTCCCCAAGCAGTTTTTCAGAAAAGGTTGCTGAGATTTTAAATGGGATCTGTTACAGTCAGATTAATATGAACATGAATAATGTTAATCCTGTCTTAGGGGTGTAGTTTTGTGGGTCTTTGTGGTATGTCTTGCTGTTTGCTGTCACCTTCCACTGTCTAGTTGTGGTTTCTTTTCCTCACAAGTCTGCAAAAAACTGAGGGCAAATCTCCTTGGAGAGTTTCTTTGAGTTTAGGGTTCTTAAAATCTAGCTCCTGGTGCAGTTATGATGCAGCACTGAGATTTCTCTTAAAGTGAGTGCATCAGTCAAACCTGTGGTCTTATGACAGGATCAGTGAGGGGCTGACTATCAGAGCAGTTCTGCATTATCAGATAGCTTCCATAGCATTACCACATCTTGTAATATAAGTCTGCTTAGAAAGAGTAATCTATATTATGGTCCATACCAGTAGTTTCACTCCACACTATGCTAATGCACATAAAATATTCTGTTTTCTCCCAGGTTCCCCAAACAGCCCTTTCTAAAGATGTGGGGAACCCTTTCAGCCTTCAGTGTGACTTCATGATCCAAGTCTGCTCCTCTGTATTGGTTAGTGTAGCATGATGCTGGGCAGAATTACAAACTCACTTCTTAATGTGGCAAGGTACTGTGTAGACATATCCTTCATTCCCTGGATGCTGTCTGTTATTCCATTATTCAGTGTTCAGATTCCAGCAATATGAAGCTCTCAAAGAATTCACCTCTCCTTTCAGAAGAACACAGTCTGTCTTGCTAGATTAAAAAAACTCTTTATAAAGCATCTGGTTTTTAAATGATCTGTAGTCCTGGCTTTTTTTTTTTTTTTATTAAAAGACATCCCTTCTATAAAATATGGTAGCTGTAGCTTTCTCTGAGTTCTGCTCTGCAGGTTTGCTACTTAAACACTTACTTTATTCCTGTGGCTTTCATTGTGTTTCTCATTTGTATGTTGTGCTAAAGATAAACCATGAGTGAGTAAGGAGGTAAGAACTTTGGTTATTTATGGCATTTCTTCAAAGAAGTACCAGTCAAGATAGCAAAGGAACAGGTTCTTAAAGCGGGAGTGGACATACTTAAGGAAAGTGACAATGTAAGGTCATTCTTAGCTTCAAAGTGTCATATTCCGTGTCTGAAGCAGAAAGCCTCTCTTGAGGACCCTTTTCCTGAACTAAAAATAACTTATGTGTCAGCATGTGTGATGGGAATGCCCTTGATCAAGCTCTTTTGCCTCAGATAATTTCTTTCCCTGGTTATATGAACAGTGAAATTCCCGTGGAGCAAGCATTTCTTGAGTGGTGCATAGACTTGAGGGAGATGGGTGCTGCATAAAGCCCTGGTGGGAATAATTGCACAAGACCATTTGTGAAGAATTAAATATGAGTGGAGAACAGAAAAAGTGACAAGAATTGTTTAAGGAACTGCAGTCCCAAAGAGGCTTAAACACAAGATGCAGACTAATTTATAGCTCCCCTAAAATTGCCTATAAAGGTAAGGCAAGCTTCTGACCACGATCAGCTGACTCTTAATGTAGCAAAAAGTGTTACAAGATGCAAGGTCTAAGCATTGCAAGACATGTGAACCAGAAGAGAGGATCACCACTCAGAGTTAAGATAAATGGCCATCAGGCCAGTGTGCCGGTTGTGTACCACTAACTTGGATTCAGAGGACTTTCTAGCTGAGCCTCAGAGGCTTGAACAAAGGAAAGACTTGATTAAAGAATTGCTGTGTCACACTGGCTTCTGCTCCCTGGGTCAGACTAGATGACCTGCTGGCTTGGAGCTATTTATTTAGCTGTTTTTACAGTGTTTACAAGGAGCACCTGGATGCAGCCAGGATTTGGAGCCTTGCCTGGTTCTGTGAGTGCAGTCAGTAGCTCTGCTGCCTGCCCTTAGCCTCAGCAGTGCCATTCAAAAACTGGATGTGTTTTTTCTTTTCTCATAGAAGTATAGCTTTCAATACAGAATGAATGTTCTTCCCTTCTCATCTCTGCCCTCCATTGTGGAAGTAGCCAGGAAATGTTTGCTTGATCTGTGATGGGATAGGAATGGGTTGCTAAACATGTCATCTGAACAACAGTGAGAGGTTAGTCTGAGTGTTTCTATTCCTGTTGTCAGCCCAGTGCTTGTCCAAGGTTTCTTCAAGCCTCTTACAGCAAACTACCTCTTCCTATAACTCCATGGGAACTGGTTTCAGCCGTCACAGAATTCCTGCTTTGCCTCTGTTCTCTCCATGTGATGTGTATACAATTTCTCTCTCACTTCCAGTTTCTATTTGAGCAACATCCCCTTGATCCTCATTTGTCAAATAGTTATAAAGGGATACTGCTTGCTTGTTTAGAAGCTTTCCTTTAGAAGCTTGCTTGTTTAGAAGCTTTACTTGGGAATCAGGTTCTGGCATTTCCAGTGAGATACCGAGGACAACCAAAGAATGGCTTCTTTGTCCCCTAAGGGACTTAAGAGGCAGCGTCATTGCCCAGTGACTACTCTTCTAATGCTTACGTATTGTAAGGAATTTTATGAGATCAGGTTTTTAATCATATGGCCAGTATATTGGCTGCTGTTTGATTTCACACATTCTAATGGTGGGTGGAATAGAGAAACTGCTGCTACACTTTTAATTTGGGGAGTGGTGATATGGAGCAATTTTTCTTGGGTTTGTCCCTCATGCTTTTCATCCTTCAGTTGAGACACAGGTAAGATGTCCTAAATAAGAACAGTGTCCTTCTGCGTGATCAGGGATTTGGCTGCTTGCAGTGCTTTAAAATGAAATTGGATTTTTTTTTTTTTTTTAATGTAGGTGTTAATGGGGAATCTGTTGAAGACCTCAAATGATTTACAGGTTTTATTTATCTGATTTCCTATTATGTAACTTACAATACAGCTGTTGAACAGATGTGTGTTAATCTGAGATAAGAAATTCTGTCATGTGCCTTTCCAGCAGTGACAGGCATTCTGTAGCTGCAGCTTGGTTATCAATCAACTCTATTAAGTATATAAGATTGTATTTCCTGTCTTAGTGCTTAGCTTTAGAAGACTGAGAGCCAAAAAAGTCAAACACATTTTTTCTAACATGTATTTTGATAATACATGTTACTCAATAACTGTAGGTTAGATCTGTGCAGTAAACATCTATCATGCTTGCATACTTACTTTCCTGATGATAAGTGTTTAAAAATTTCACTGCGTTGGGAGTAGGATGAGAATGAGGTTGAATTTTGGGTTGACAATTGAAATTTTATTTAGAAATAAAAGCTCAAATTTAAGATAAAAGGAAAATTTTAAAGTAAACCCCCAAATTTTGGATATTCATTGCCGGAAGTGCTCTGAAATAGTAGAAATTTTATGTTTGTTTACACACAGTGCTTAGAAAGGGTACTGGATCAGCTATTACCTTTACACTTTTTTCAGTGTCATACCAGTCCAATGTAAGTGATGAAGAGTATACCTTTCCTCCCAGCCTTTAGGCTGCAAACTCTAGGCTGTAGGCCACTGTTGTTATGACCCTAAATTGTACTGACACCTGGTCAGGTATCATGGTGAAAGGTAGTGTGTCTCATTGTGAAGACATTCAGGAAAAACAACTGCACTGATTCTTGAGATTTCTGAAGTGCCCATTCTTCATGGCTAGCTGTCTGGCCTTTAGGATAATGGCTGAGCTTTAATTGCAGCTGTTATCTGTAGAAGGGAAGTCCTTTGGTACTGCAGTAAAACATGTGGTTGTGGTTGTTGTGAAAGTGCTAAGTGCTGTCAGTCTCCGATTTTTTTTTTCTTCCTTTTTCTAATGGCAATTTCTTTCTTTTCTTAATGGTAACATGGGGGAAGAAAAGGTCATGGGATACCAGTCCAAGGAAGACTAGCATTTCTTAGCCTAGTTATTTACTAAATTACTTCACTTTTTTATGGGTGTAATGTACTTCACTTGCATAAATGAGTGTATGTAATTCATAGTTCTCTACTGAGGTGTGTTACATAACATACTCTTAGTTAATGCATCTATCTTGAATTTGTGTCAATACATTTTTTTTTTTTCGAACTCCTCTGCCATGTACTTTGTTATTTTTCCAAAGGTTTGGCTAAAGGACTATCAAGTGACTAATACTTGAGTTTTTTAAATGCTGGATACACTGGATTTTTTTATATAACATAACATGGGATGGTCTTGCCCTACAAATTTGAGACCCTCTCCTGGCATTTAGCTCTATCCCTTGGTAGGATTTTTACAATTAATGCAGCTTCTTGTGCTGTTGGGAATGCAGTCTTGTGTGCGTGTGATCAGCAAAGATAAATTGTAAACACAAACCAGAGCAGATCCATCACATTTGTTTTGAGTGTTCAATTGATTACATTGAGCAATAAAACATATTTTCTAACTTGATTATTGCTTATTATGGTCATAATACTTCTGAGTAATTTGCATTTAATATTGTGATATATTGAGTGAAGAAAAATGAATCTGCAAATAGCAGTGACAGTGACTGCAGTAACATGGGTACATGAGATGACTGTTGATTTTGGCTACTAAAAGTAAATGCTTGAGGCAAAATGATTGATTTGCACTTTAGTAAAACCCAAGATAAACAAGTAAAACCCAAGATAAACACAATGTACTGTGTTATAATTGCTCTTAGATCATATTTTATGTGATATTCAAAGCCTTTAAAAAAAACCCTGTCATTAAGTCTCTGAACAAACTTTGCTACCTTAGGGCATTGAAGCCAGCTGTCAGCGAGGGGGAATGACTGGTTTTGCTCTAAAGGATCCCTAATGAGGGCACCAGCACAAACACCCCATCACTCTTCTCTTCTGGACTGGAATTAGAAATTGTTTTCAATGAACTTGTTTGGAAAGAGAGAGAATGGACAGAACTCATTTTACAAGTACAATAAAAAGGCAGTTTCTGAAATGGTCTCATTTCATGGCTTTTTTTCAGAAATATTGAAGGAACCATCTCTAGTCAATAGTAACAGGACTTCTATACCATTTCAAAGTACTGATGTGCATATTTAACTACAGCTGAAAGTATGCTTGTTAGAAAGAATTTTGGGACCTGTTAGTATTTGCACAGACGCCTGTGCAATGATAGTTTACTTTTATCTCAAAGATGTCAGAGGCATCCTGAATTTCATCCAGTTGCTGGCTGCTCTGGAAGCTGAGGCAAAGGCTGTCATTAGATTTGTTAGGCTGAACGAAATTTTAGTGGTCCTGTATTAATATCCCCATAGATGTTACTAAGACCAGTCTGCTAGATCACGACTCACCTATTCTTACTTGAGAGGTTCTGCATCTGAATTTGTAATTCTGGTGTCTTTCTGTGGTGAAGGAAGGAACTGGGCAGCTCTAGATGTTCAGCTCAGAAGTAGAGCTTCAATGTCAATCAAGATTAATTTCATACTGTGTACCTTTTGACTCACTAGAACCTTCATCAAATGTTCTTAAGTCCATGTCAATATATAAGGAGCAAGCATGTTGGATCTTGCTCCTGCTGTGCAGTTTGACATAGTAACACAATAGAGCTTAAAGCTATCTGGAGAAAGTTTGTTAACCAAGTCAGTATTGCGCTTTTCCAGCCATGTCATTGAATAAAATGCTTCTGAAATGCCTACAGATGCTGCTCTCAAGCAGTGGCTATGGAATTTTGGGATAGGGTGGCCTTTCCATAACCCAGCTGGGATGCAGCGGGACAAATTTTTAATAGTAAACAGTAAGTGGGATGTAGCAGAGGGTGGAATGAGCTGAGACACAACTGCTGCATCTCCCAACTAAAGTGTTCTCAGATGATTACTTGTAACTTCTTTTGCCTCCTGAATTTCAGCTACAGGAGTTGGAGTAGGAGAAATCACCTTTCTTTGCGGGGGAGATGAGGGAAGAAAAGATAATGATATCAAAGGTAGTCTTCTGTAAGACCTCCTTGCTCTGAAGCATGTGTTTGTGATACCTCTGGGTTGGGACTTCAATAAGATGGTGAATGATAATAAAGTGGTTGGCGATAGAGTGAGAAATGAAATGCCTGCTCTTTGTTTTATTAAACAGGTGCAGTGCCATACCTACACTGGATACTGCTGGTGTGTGACACCTGATGGCAAGCCTATTAGCGGCTCTTCTGTACAGAACAAAACTCCTGTATGTTCAGGTACTGTGGGAGTGGCTTCAACAAATACTAACTTTATAACCAGAGGGTTGGGGTGAATGCATCCTTCTGAGAGCCCAGTCTTTTCAGGTGACTTGGCCAGTTTACCCCACTTAACGCTGCACTTTGGACTCTGGCATGTCCACCCTGCAATTAGGATACAGACACTTCTGCAAGGCTCAGTAAGAAAAACCACTGAGGTGACAACTTGTGGCAGCCAAGGCAAGAGTCAGTGTTGCTGTGTACACCAAAGATTTGCTGAACAGATGGGATAATTTTTTCCATGAGCTGTATTGTAATGAAATGGTTCTTGGCCTGTATTTTGTGGGACATGGAGTAATTTTTTGTACAGAGTGATTTCAGTTAATTCATGAAGGTGGTTCTATGCAAAACTGTCAGTTTCTGGAGTCCTGCGATTATAATGAATTTGGGTCTTTTGACCATGTTGCTTAGTTTAGGGTCCCTGTGTTTGTGTTATAGGGGTGGACAGCACTGGGCTTGCACCACAGCTCTCAAGAGGGAGATCCAGACCCAGCTGTTACTCGTGTTTATTAAGTGATGTGTTTCTGGGTGCTCAGCCTGACATTACTTTGTTGCCCAGCAGTTCATTGAGACCAAATCCACAAGTTTCTTTAAAAAAGAGTAATGCTTTTCTTTCTTCTCCTCACCATTCAATATGGTAGCCCATGGCTCACGTGGAATGAGATTGGGCTCCAGATTTTCATATGGCCCTGATCAATAGTGGTCTAGTTTTGTGAGCTGTTGTGAACAGTCCTGCTGTGACAACACCACAGTAAACACAGGCAGGGTTGTTCTGTACTTTGGGGAGAATTGAAAGGCAACACTGGAATTGTGCTGTCCTTCTCACTTTCCTGTATCTCCCCAAAAAAATTAAAGAAGAAGGAAGAGGCAGTAAGCATAGAAGTGTGTTTCTAGCATGTTTGGTGATGCCACGGCTTCATGCTCTACAATCTGCACCTCGGGGGTTTTAGTATGGCTCTCACACCTTGCAGTGTTTGCCCTTTCGGTAGGAGCATGACAGCAGTCAAACCTTTGGGATTTTGATTTTTTTTCTCACCTTATCTGCTGTTCTCTTGGCTGTAGGGTGTTCTGTGGTAATAAGCAAACTTGCACTTAATACTTGTGGTAATAAGTGACTTGCATAAGGGTTTGAGTTGAGTGGGAGAGTTGTCTGAGAACCAGTGATCCAATGTACCTTGAGGAGATGCTTGGTTTTTCACAGGCATGTGGAAAGAAAAAAAATTAATATCCTATATTAGTGTAAGGTGCAATCCTACAGTATTTTGGCTTAAACCTTTAGGATATGACTTTGTGACACCATTTCCAGTATATCATTTTGGTAGGGCATGTTTTAGACTTTTACTGATCTATCCAGTTAGTCTTGTGCTGTTTATAAAATCATGTTGCAGGAAAGTAAAGCCATGTTATACTGTAGGACACAGATGTTAGACATATGATGACTAATACTGAGTTTATGCTTACTACTTGTAATTCAGCAGTAGATCTGTGATGAACTGATCTGCAAGTGAAAGTGTCCAGGCAATAGTTTACCTTCAGAGTTTGTCTTGATCAGATTCTTGGGGCTGTCAGAGCTGCCTTCTTTAAAGCTGACTTTTGATCCATGTTTCCTGAATGTTCAGTAATCATTGGAATTGTTTAGTAATGGTGCATAGAAGAATCAGTTTTCTGTGAATAAAGCTGTTAAAAAAAAAAAGAAAGAAATAAGGCTTATAATAGATTTTTATACTTTGGTAATGGATTTATTTGAAGAGCTTTTATTACCTGTTCAAGTTTTAGTAGAAAACTGTGATGAAGCACTAAAGCAGCGTGCAGAACCAAGCATGGAATCATACATACTGTGTGAAGATCTAAGTTATAATAAACAACCCAAGATGTGTTCTGTTCAAGTACATGCTGGATCTTACTTAGTGTCCCATTTCATACAGCTGGGGATGTTCAGGGGTTGGTTGAAATCCATTTTCTGCAAATTGTCCCACTTAATCCCTTTCCTCTGGAATACTGTGCTTGCATTCCCTGCACACTCTCCCCATCTGCTTTTGATTTGTTCTTCCTGACATTTGCAAATGAAAGAAGTGACTCTTACTGATCTTTCCTTCTTGCCCTTGGATTTATTCCAGGTTTCTTACTAGCATGGTGCTCTGTTGAGGTCTTTCAAATCACTAGATCCAGCTACTAAAGATTTCTTGTTTACCCTTATCCCAATTTAATGTGTTAATGCATAAAACTTCCTTATACATTTCACGTTGGTTGAAACCACAGGCTCTCTGAGTCTTAAATGGAGCTGTTGACATGTAAATAGATGCTTTATGGGTCGAGATATTGGCTGTATTATTGTGACATTATATCCTCTGTGTGATCATGCAGCATCTAAATGGATGTCTTTTTTTCTTCTTTTTTTTTCTCCCCTTTAGGTTCAGTAACTGATAAACCATCAAGCCAGGGTAATTCGGGAAGGAAAGGTGAGTGGAGTCCTGTGCTTCACCAACTTGTTTTGTAACAGCAGCTGCCCAGCCAAGTCCCTTAAGATAGCTCAGAACATGGGTTCCTAACCATCTCCAGGGTGCAGGGGTGGATGTGCCACTAGAGCTCCCTTTCAGAAGGAGAAATAAGATGACTGTTCTGCTCCCTGTGGAGTAGAAAAAGGGTGTTCTCTGCTCTGTGCTTCTCAGCTGAGTTGAAGTACAAGAAAGCTGAGCTTCCCAAAGGAGTGGCTGGTCTGGAATAACCTCTGCTTGTTCACCTTGAAGTAACATACTGAGCATTTCTCAGTAAAATCCCTAGAGATTAGGAAGGCTGTCAGTATGATCTGTACTCCAGGAAATAGGAGTGCCAGTGCCATGGTTGTGTCTTTGTATGCGTTGAAAGTTGGGGTTTAACAGTGCATAAAACCTGGCCAGCTGGAGCAATGCTGGATTAAGCCTTAGCAGTGCTTGGAAACCTCATGGGCATTGATTCTTCTTCTTTACACTCCTGTCTTCAGTCCTTGCCCTTCCTGAGTAAGGCATTAGATGGGTCATTGTTCTCCTCCTGTGAGTATTCATAGCTCTTCCCCATGTCCTCTGGTTTGCATTCACTGAAATAGTTTAGAGGGATGACCACTGAAGTATACCTTGAGAAGCAGTCAAATATGTCTTTAGGCCTTTTCCACACCCTACTTTTCAGCCTTTCTCCCCTCTAGCCCCAGTGGAGAGTCAGCTTTTGAGTTTGTCTCTGTACTCCAGGAAAACTGTGCTGAATACATCCTTGCTTCTGCTGGTGAGGATCAGTGCTCTTTCCTGGGAGAAGATCCTGTTTTGATAAGCAAAGCAGGATTTTTAGTGCTAACTCTCTAAACCAGTTATTCCTGACACTTCAAAACAAAGGAAAACACTGATTTTGATGCCAATACTTTGAGGGACATCTTCCATGCTGGGAATGTCAATCAGGTCCTGAAAGCACTTAATGAGGATTCGATTGCTCTGGTCAGAGTAGAGATGTATTTTGAGCATATCTGCTCTGCAGCCTATTGCTTGTATATAATAGCTTAAGGTAAGGAGAAGAAATATGCAAGGAAAACTACTTAGCTGAGACTGAGTGCTGAAGCCTGTTTCTTATTTTAGGTAAGGATATGTCTCTTTAAACCTGTAATTATGCATTAATGTGTAACTGGCACCTGAACACATGGTTATAATTCTGTTAATGCAATCATTGCCAGTCTAGCCCGAAGTACAAGCAAATCAAATAGCTCTTGAAATCTGCATTATTTTGGAGTTATTTGTAGGTTTTTTACCTGGGTAGTCTTGGTCTGTTCTAGAATTGAAAGCAGCTGACATTGGATTTCACGAGAAAGAGGAGCAAAAGGGGAAAATCTGAACTTGTTTTTTCTTCCACACTCCCTTTATTAACTCAGGGGTTGAAGCATGCAAAAAGAAAACTGTAAATGGTACGAACTAATTTAAAATTTGTAATATAAAATGATTCTCCTTGGTGCTGCCTGTGGCATCCTATTTCAAGGATGGTATGCTTGGTCATGTGGCTGCAGAAATGTGCTGTGCAGTAGCTGTCAAAGGGGAAACGTTTCCCTTTGGGCCAGCATGCTTCAAGCAGTCATGTAAACTTTCTGTCTCCTGCAGTTCTGAATCTGTTAGTATCTGCTAGAAACCCACACATAAGCAAGTCTGGCCCTATTCCATCATGTTAGAAAAATACTTATGAGCAGCTATTTAATGGGTCTTTTAAAATCAAGAGGGCTTTTAGAACCTGTAATAATTTGATTTAAAATTTGATGGACATAGCATTACTTTTTCATCTAGTGGTGAAAATGACTAATCTAAAAATGAATTTGTCCTTCTTATTAGTTTTTTTTTTCTTGCCTTAAGTTACCTTGATTCAAAATTCCAGTATCAGGTCCTGTTGGAAGGAAGCTGAAATCAAGAACAACCTGGCTTTCTTGAAGCAAGGTGGTTGCTGCTGGTCTTGCTTCTCTGAATACTAATGGCAAGCCAGCATGCACATAACCATTTGTTCTAGCTGAGTGTTGTTCAGGCACTTGTTGCAAAGATTGCCCTTTGCAAGGTGACAAAAAGAGCATCCTCAAAGGATGAGGAGAGGTCCAGCAGGAACTGGGTCAGTGATGACTTTTCTTTTCTAGAGGCACAGCCTGGAAACTTCTGAGATCTCTTTGGGCAACTGCCATCTGATTTGGGAGCTTTTGGAATTTTCCTATTGCACAGCAGTCTCCTCCCTCTCTCCATCCCTTAGTGAGGGTCTTATGGAGCATATCTGGCACAGAATAGGTACTCTGAGGAAAACAAAGAATAGCTAAGACTTTCAAAAGTGATTTCTTTTTTCTCATTCATAGAAGAATGTAAAATATGAGCTAATAAACTTTGTGCCTTTCAAGTCTTCAGGGCAAAAGGGTGGAGGCTGCTCTGCCTTAGGAGCAGTGTGGATGGGTAGGCTTATGCTACTGGGTAATAAATGAAGACTTTACTGGCATATTAGCTCTCCTTTAGAAGGAGCAAATTAATGTTGGAAGGAGAAAAATGTTATTGGTAATAACTGGTTATTGGTAATAACTCTTTCTCCAGATCCTTTGCCCTCTTTTCCTTCCTGTTAAGCTCTGATTTCTGGGGCTTGGTAGGTACGTTGGAGTACCAGAAGATATGAGGTAACATATGATTCCAGTCACAGGCTCTCTCACTACTGATGAGAAGAAAACAAAATGGCTTTATGTTCATGTGGCTTGGCATGTAGTTCCAGAAAGTGATTCTGTGGAGCTTTCTGCAGAGAGCAAGCAAGCATGCTGGCAAGAGATACTTTTTATTTCTAAATTCCGTGCTCTGTAAATAGCATATTTACATGGCTGCTATTGCTGTATGATGCAATGCCAGTTAGTCATACAATTTGCCCCATAAGGTAATTTAAATCAAATTAAATTGGCACCAAACCTAAAACTTTAAAATAGGCCATATTGATTTGTTCTGTATCTGAGAAGTGTTCAGTTGCTGGAAGGCAGAACAGACCTGGGCCTGGGGAGATGGAAGTGTGTTTGCATGAGGTGGAATGGAAGCCCAGGTCCTCCAGGGCATGCTTGCTTTGTGACTTTGCAGCTCAGACACTTACCAATGTCCTTTTTGTGCTGAGTTTGTCCCACAAGTGAAGAACAAGTTCCCAAGAAATGTAATTGCTCTTCTGTGAGATTAGGATATCCAGAACCTGAAGATTTCTTTTGCTCATAAGGAGCATCTTGCATTAATTTGCTCCAGTTGCTGATAGTTTGATGGTCCTGAGACACTATGAAAATGCATGCTGTCCTCTAGAGGTCTGGATCTCCCCAGTCTCTCCCACTAGGATGTTGTTAATGTTTTAAGAAGCAGTGAAAGGCCTCCTCGGAGCCAGCCTTACTGGATTTCTTCCCTGCCTAAAGAATGGAGAACATTCCTTTCCAGCCACAGGGAAAGTGTGCCGTAGTTTGAGACAAAAGAAGTAAACATGAAACAAAATAAAATTTTATTTTCTTTATCTGGGAAGTGTTGGAGCTTTAGCTCAGATTTAGCATATTGCAATCAGGA
Source organism: Vidua macroura (assembly GCF_024509145.1). Lineage (NCBI taxonomy): Eukaryota > Metazoa > Chordata > Aves > Passeriformes > Viduidae > Vidua > Vidua macroura. Next base: position 34,283,914 of record NC_071576.1, read on the forward strand.
GTAGTGTCTTTCACAGTCACCAAGAAGGTTTTAGATGTAGTCTGGTTGGTATTCAGAGGGATGTAAAAAACAGCCATGTGTCTGCTTATCTCTGTAAATTCACTTGGTCTTCCTTCTTAAAACTGGAAACAGAGTAAATTAAAAGTGAGTGAAGAGGAAATATATTGAAGTGGGGATACTGGTTCATTAGTGGTAACTTACTGTTCTGGATGCTATGATACTATTTTAAAACCAACTGAATGAAAGAAGTGGAAAAGAATGGATCCCAGTAATCTGGGGTTTAAAGGTGATGCAACTGCAGGGTAAATTTGGGCTGGAGTACCTTTCAGTGTCAGTCATGAAGAGTCTTTAGTGGCATGAACTCCATTTTTCTTTTATAAAGTCTTTAGCAGTGCAAAACGTTCCAGGCCTGTTTTGACTTGTCTTGTTCCCCTATTGCAAAAGCTGACAATAGGATCTGCAATTGCCTGAACGGTTGTTGGTGAAATGTAAGCTCTGATGGCCCTGCAGAAAGCAAAGCCCAGGTTGAGCTTGTTGTACAATTACTGTCTTAAGTGTAGACATAACTCTTGTATGGAGATGCAAAAAGCTTTTTCTCAGTGAGTTTTGCAGCATATAAGAAAACACTGAAACATTTTGAGAAACCTAAGATGAGCAACTTGAAATTCCTGCTGAGAAAACCTAAGATGAGCAACTTGAAATTCCTGCCAATTAAACATGTAGAATTGGGTTCCTTTTTGTGGGTTTAACTGTCAGAAATTAGTTTAAAGGCAGGCTTTGTTGGCAGGAAAATCCTGGGCTGCAGTTGTGGGCAAGTTGGCCCATTCTGTGGCTTTTTTCATGCTTTTTTCCAAGAGTCTTACCTCTAGAAAATGCTAATGGCCCAGTTATGCAGCCAACAGACTGAGCAGTTTGAATCAGTAATGAGCCATTAGTGTGAGTCAGTAATTAGGCTGAGCAGTAAAGGGCGAACACTCTCCTCAGGCAAACCCAAGTGAAGGAGGCTTCTGCTGATGAAAATAAATGGAGCTGCTTGTACCTGGGGACCTGGGAGCTTTCTCTGCTGGTGGCAAGAAGTCAGGTGCAGCTGGCCCTAATTCACCTGCCCTCAGCTTGCAGGGAGAGGAGCACATGGCCTCCACAGGGGCTCGAATGTCTCACAAAAGACAGATAATACCTTGACAAAAACCATCAAATTGAAATGTGACTAAAACATCAGTCTGGGACTTTGGTCTTCACCTTCTCCAGATCTTTCTGGATTCAACTCAGTACTACGTACTGAAACACATCTGTGCTGTTACACAAATTGAGCTTCAACTGCATCTCCAGCCTCATAAACACTGAGAAAATGCTTTGGTGTCTTTAGCAGTTAGTGGAGAATACAGGAAAGAAAAAGAAATATTGTGTGGCCTTCATCAGTAAGATGAAGTAAATACAAGTTTACCAAGGCAGTATGAAGTCAAGTGATGGTTCTAGTTGTTGAACACCATCTTATGTTTAATTTCTTGCAGAACATTAGCAGGTAACAAGTCTGCAGAGCTACCCAAACAATTCATCTGCATCCCTTATGCTTAGTGTATATATTTAAACAAAAAAATATATACTAATTTAGAAATCCAGATGGAGAACTTGCGTGCAAGTATCATTTTCTGAACTGTTTAACTTCATCATGTAATGTTCCTAGACCAGGACTGATGTGTTTTTCAGGTATTTTGTGGGTAAAATATACACATGTGCTGAAAATGTGCACAAACAATTTGATGCTTGTGGATAGAGCTGGGTGTGTAGTGTAGCTCAGTGGAAAGTCAGACTGTACTATGCATATGTAATAAGTCTGCTTCCTGAAAGCAACCAATTTGCTATGTGTGTGTGCTACAGGAGGGCTGCAAGTCCTTCAGATGTGCAAAAGCTTGATTTGTTCTGCCACACACTGATGGTGACAGTTTCTCAGTCTACCCTGTTAAAATCTGATGGAGTTAGGAAACAATCTATGGGAGAAACATGAATATGTTTCTGCTTTTCATGAAACTAGGATAAAAGGTCAATAGATTGAGAAGTTATGGGGTTAGTGTAAAAAAAAACAGTCCTGCAATAGCTCAAGTGAGCTGTGAGCAGAATTTCTGTAGATGGAATTTGTAGCACATAAGATTTTGGTTAGTTCATATTTATATTTCCAAGCAAACTTAGCAGTGGAATTGAAGTTTGCTTCCCTATTATAAGAATAGTTCTGTAAGAAATACTATTAACTTAATCAGTAGGTTTGCCAGCTTGTAAATAGTCAGAATTCTCTCTGGTTCCTATTGCTATCTCTATACTGTATATAATCTACAAAATTATTTATTAAGTTCCAGTTAAATGTAGCTGTAGAAAGCAAGTCAATTTCACAGGAATGGTAGACTGTAGTTTGCCAACCTGACAGATTTTATTAGATAGCAAGAACCCAGCTTTTAAATGGGAATTGTGATTAAATTTTTGAGAACAGAGGAATAATGTAATTTTACAGTTTTACAAGTGTATATTGGATAACTTTTCCAGAGCAGAGCAGTGTTCTAAAAAGCACTTAGATATATCACATGAAGCAAACAGATTTTTGAAGTATTAAAGTCTAGAAGTAAGACTTCAAATTTGTTGCATAAACAGTAGAACTAAAACCAATCCTTTTGGTTCCCCACATCGCTGCCTTGTCTGAAACTGTTTAGTTTTCATCAAGACTTTTTTGTGGGCCTCAGAACATATGTATCAAATTTAAGACTGGAGAAAGTTTCATTGGCAAGTATAAAAGAAGGCAAATTCTGTTTTAAAGTGTATTTTGTTTGATACAATGCAAGAATTCTGCTTTCATCTATAAAGCAGCAGTTCCAATCGGTAGCTTAGTCTATATAATATGACTCAATAAAATTGTAGTTTACAAGTGTTATTATAGCAATCTACAGACAACTCCTGTCTGTAATGTCTTAAGAACAGTTGTAAAGTTTTTTAAATTATTAAGTCATGGTATTGAGCAAGCTGGTGAGTAGATCTAATAAGTAGACTAACAATTGATTAAACAACATCTGTTAAGGTATTATTAACTGTTTATGTGTTATACATGGATTTCTGATGTCTGATCATTACAGCTTGCCAAGAAATTGAATAAATTTGGAGTCTGTCAGTTGGTTTTGTTGTTAAAATACTTTATGTAGGCTCAAACCTTTTTCTCTTTTTAAAGAGTTGTTGACATTATTCTTCTCATGCTTTATACAATCTAGACATCTGAATGTTAGTGTTGTTTTCTTTCAAATCAGTGTAATGCACCAGGAAATGTGTTTTGTCGTGGTGCAGGTGTTTGGTCAAGGGGCTGGAAATACTTTCCTTTCAACTCCTTTGCCCCATGAGCTCTGTCAAAGTTTCTCTATGGGAGAAATAAACTATGAAATTGTGATGGGAAATCTTGAATGCATGCAGACCATGTGTGCCCTTAAATAAGGTAGGGAGAAGCTGGAGAGACAACCCCAATGTTTGTTCAAGTTCTGCGATGGCTCCTAGGGGGATTAAAGATAGATCTTTACAACAGATCTATCTGGAATAACAGCTTTCCTGTGTGTGCTCATCTGGACTTTTGTTCTATGTTGACAGCAAAGGAGCTGTACTGCAAAATGCTTTGATAAAGGCTGAGGATGGGAGAAGTCTTCCCCACAGACTGAATTTTTCTGGGCACTGCCCATGTATTTTGTTACATGTTCCTGTGCTCATCTTGGTGCTCAGTTTCTGATGGGACCTTCAGGTGCTGCATCAAAGCAATTTGTGTAAGGACTTGACAGGTTTCATCTTGACTGTTCAGCTTCTCACAAATATGCCATTAAATGAGATGATTCTTAAAATCAGCTGTCTCTGGTTCATTGTGAACAATACGTCTGTAGATGTCTGGCAGTCTGTAACTTCAAGATTGACCTTCACTTTAAAAGAAAAATATTTTAATGTTGAGAATGTGTTGTCACTTATACGCTGTGTACACTGAGCTGCTTTTTTCTGTACATACCCATTTCCTTCTGAAATACATTAGGTCCATTGGAGGTCCTTCCAGCAGTACTGTTACCGTATCTGGTTCCCTCTGTTCTCCATTCCTTCCCTCACACAGAGGAACTATTCCTTTGGTTTCATAATCAAATAGAAAACCTCCTTTAGACAATATTCAGATTCTGGGGTGGAAAAGCTGGGGCTATGTAGTTAGAGAGCAAAGTTGTGCTCACTCACTAAAGCTCTGACACTCCTCTTTAATGATCCAGGGAGGAAAAAAAACAGTGGAAAAACATATATTTCCCCCCTCTCCTTTTTCTTCATTTTCACACATGCAATACAGATATAACAGTGAGGTATCCATTCTCTTTGCCTGCAAGGAAATGAAAAGGCATATTGTAAGCCCAAGGCTAGTCTGGTTGTCAGCCAGGAATTAGTCCTCTAAAGGAGAAAGGGAGAGGGGCTGGCGAGAGAAGAAGCTGGAAATGAGGAGCTAGAAGGGGGAAAGTACACTCTGAGATAGGTTGGCTGCACATGGCTAGAGGTGGCAGGGGTCTTGTGCTTCCTCAGTATGCAGGTGTTGGGAGAAAGGAAGGCAGCTTATACACAGGCATGTGTCTGGGGGAGCAGGGTCAAAAATTTAGACTATTTACTTAATCCCTTGGAAAGGCTTTTTTTCTCTCCTGTTTTCTTTTTGTGTTTAACAGACTGCTTTACAGGGGACACGTGTGGTAATTAACACATGCAGCTGTAGGGCTTCAGCCATATGTCTGAATTTCAAATGGCCATTGATCTGGCAAATTTCTGCTGTCTCCAACCCCCCACTTATAGGCCTTGAAGATGTGGGAGAATTTATAGAGTCTTTACCTTGAAGAGACCAGAGCTGGAAGGAGAGGAGTGAAAGGGAATGTGAGTGATACTGGGGAGAGAAGGAAGAAAGTGTGGTACTGCAACCACACCATTCCATGCCCCTTGCCCCAGCTCACTGTATATTATATTATCAGGTAGCTTCTGAAATGTTTCCAAGGCTAGGGATCTTGTTTTTATTATATAAAGCTTGCATAACAATTGTTAAATATTTTTCCTTGATCAGAATCACAGTGTTCTTGTGGGCATTTCAGATGTGCTCCCTTTTCCACAGCTGCAGCTATCTGGGCTCTTGCACAGCCTGAAGTGACAAGGTGGTAGTTGATTGTGGACTTTGAGCAGCCTTTCAGGAGAGGTAGTTGAGGAGGGGGTGTCTGTTTGGCTGTGTGGAAACAGAGAATACTTCACATCAAAGCAGAGGCTCCTGGAAAAAAAAAAAGTGATATATTGTAGGTAGAATAAAACCAGAGAGGCTAAACTAAACAATCATAAGGTGGTTGTTGCTTTTGCCAGGAGTGATCAGGCAGCTGTTGACAGTGCTATAGAGCTTTTTGCAAACTTTGCTCAAAGTTTGGGGCAATGTCAAGTGCTAAAAATCTTGCTATGAGATATGGTGCCTTAAGCAAAATATTTCTTTGTATGGAAACTTTTTTGCTCCCTGTTTTATTTCAATTGTCACTCAAGGCAGTGAGCCAAATGGAAGATGGTTCAAAATAAAGATTCTGTAGCTTAAAATTCTGCAGTATCTATAATACTTGTAGTGTTTACAGGGTGAGATATAGAAGAGTTCTTCTACTAAGTACAAAGCTATAAAAACATTAAGCATCTCTACTTCCCCTCCTTCAATCTATTTTTAAACATTTTCAGTGCTAGCTATTGCTGATTTCTTGATCTGATCACTCACTCTACAATGTAAGTAGTACAGACACTTCGGAGGTGTTTCTGCTTTGGATTAAAAAAAAAAAAAAAAAAAAAAGCCACCAACAAACATTCCTAACAGTCCACTGTCCAGCTTTTGCTGACTGTGATTTACCCAGCCTGTATAATATTGGTAGTCTGTTTCTCTCTGTTGTGCCTCTTCTCTCCAGTTTCCCTATGAAGCTTAGTGCCAGGACTGTCTGGAGCAGCTATGTGTTACATTGCCTCTTCTAACTCACCTCCCTTTTCTCAGTTTATTACTACAGACAGTACTCCTTCTTGGAACAAGATGGCTAACATCCCTTCTATGGATTGGCAATAGCTTTTCCAAGTAATTTGGTTGTGGCCTATATTGATATGCACTTGGATGCAGTTTTCTAATTCTTCTTTATTCAGTGTTTATTACAGCTTATTTCCTTTCAATTGTTAATCTCCCTGAAGAATAAAGTTATTTCAATTCTTCCTCTCATCTTCATTACCTTGATCCTTTTCTGTAGAAAAAAAAGGAAGTGCTGGATTTACAACTGTATAATTGCTGGGTTGTATTTAGCACAGCAAAGCTTTTCTATGCCATTTGACCTGTGAAGGTGTCTGCTGGTCAAAATGAGCCTTGGACACTGCTTTGAAACTGACTGCCATCCCTACAGCCAGCTGCCATTGGTACTTGATAAATATGTCATCATTCTTCAGCAAATGTGTTAGGTAGTTATGATTTTTGGTAACAGGTAGATTTTGGTGCTAGGTGTTATGACCATACCAAAAAAATGTTTAGTCACACTGATTCTTTTAGCTGTGTCTTCATTTCCACTCAGGTGTGTGTCTCAGACTCTTGAAGGACAGCTTAAGTACACAGCTGAATGAAAAATATTCTTTGCTCCCACTGGGAGCCTCTTTCTGCAGCCTGTATATGTTTTTTAGTTTTGAAGGCATTCCAATAGCCTTCCCAGGTGTTGTCGTAGCTGATTTTTTACACAGGGAAATTGTTGCTGGTTCATAAGGAGAAGAGCCACTTTCCATGGTGGTCGAGATTCATTTCTTTAGCTGTGCAGAACATTGCTAGCAGCTGTGAAACATCAGTCTGCAATGACAGGCAGGCTGAGATCCTGTCTGAAAACTTACCAGATGACGGAAGCAGAGCCTGGAAGCTGAGCTGGGACTCTGAGCTTTGTTCCCCTTCTCCTTTCTCAACATGTAGTTGAACTAGAGCATTTTAAACATTCTTACATTGCTGGTGAGAATGGGCTCATAGCTTATCTGCTGCTAGATACTGTGTTCTGAAATTATCTTAATTGTTCATTATTCATTATTATTGTGAAATAAACATACAAGTCACTCTATGGCACTTACATGTAGCATTTCTAGGCAAGCTGTTCAGTGGGGCTAATGGATTCTAGTCCAAAGAGGGATTTTAGTGTTGTCCCTGCTGCTGCATAGCTTATTTCAGAAGATATATGAACTAAGTAAAAGAATGAAGTTTGAAACCATGGAATTGAGAATATGGTCATCTTTCAAGGTAAAAATACTGTATACTTATACAGTAATTAAACAAAAAAAAGAGAATGTTTTGGTTTTTAACTCAGTAAAGTAACCAGAACAGCAGCAGGATAGAAAAATGCAGGAATACCAGGGAAATAGTCCCTTCTTCCAAAGAATTGCAGTACTTTACCTATGATGGAAGGGAGGAACTAAGCTCAAAGGGAGAAGGATTTGAATCTGATACAGTGGAAATGGTAGATTAAGAAAAATTACTTGTATCTTAGCAGCTCCCTCAAGAGCCTTTGAATGGATATGCAGGTTCTTTTTTTTTTTTTTTTTTTTTTCCTTTTTTTTCTCCTTCTCCTGGCAATTTGAGCCACTCTGGAAGTGAACTTAAGGTTTTTGACTTAAATCAAGGCAATTAAAATCACTGGCAACCTAGTTGTCATGCTCTTTGAGACAGTGACATAAGTGTAGGCTTGGTTCTATAGGTCAGAGCTGATGACAAGAGCATGTATTGCTAAGTCACAGGATGATTTCTGTTTGCTTAAGGAATAAAACTGCTGCTGGGATTGTTACAGAAGGGTGAGAATAATAAGCCTCTGAAAGTGGGGGAGGGCACAGTGGGGACAATGACTTCACAGTTTGACAGTGATTCCACGTTGATCAAAAATAAAGCTTTTTGTGCAAATCTAAACTGAAGATAGTCTCAAAAGTAACCTGACCTTTATTACCTGCTTCACCTTTTTAACAGATAAGGTTCAAATCTGGCCTTGGGCATTTATTTTTCCTATTACTTCCAAATTTTTTAAGAAACCTATTTTGCCTTTTGGGAAGGAGTTTGGCTGTGAAGTCTGAAAACTGTAAAACTTCAATAAGGTAAATCTATGCACAGGGACAGGTCTTCTCCATTTAAGTTTCGTTGCATTTGACCTCAGAAATGCTCTGATAACCAAACTTAAATCTGATCATATGCTTCTTTATCCCATATCTTATATACAAATTGCTTTTATAGAGAAGATCATCTCTGTGTTGGAGTTTGGCCCAAAAATGAACTGAGAATTCTGGTTCTAAACACCAGGACTGTGTACAGGTTCCTTATTCTGAGTTAAATCTGTACTCAGGCTACCTGTGGGGTACTGCTGCTTCTTGTCCAAAAGTCCAAGCCTGCAAAATTGGTTAAGACTGTGGTTTACTGTTTACAATTTGGAGAGAAACTGGCTGCAAACCAAGAAATCTTATTTCACAGGTTTTGAGGTTTTGAATCCCTCACTTATTGCTCGGTAGAATGAAAGAGAGATCACACAAACCTGTGGCTCCCTGCTGTCCTCCTAAATTAGTTGATTGCGCTGTATTGGGGATTTTAGCTTGAGAAAGGGGAGAGCAGAGGGTGAGTCTCAAGTTTGAATTAGGTGAGTGCTCTTAAATAATGTCTTTAATAATCTTAAGGTAGCTTGTCTTCTGCTTGGAAGCATGCCCATACACTTCAGAAAAATGTTCTTTGGAATGCTACATTTCTGTAAGTGTGTTAAAAAAACAACTTTTCACAAGTAGTAAAGCAAAGTTTCCTAACAGCTCAGCTCAATTCTCTGATCTTTATAGCTGCTGCTTGTTCAAATAACATGTATTGTCTCTGCATTGACACCAAAATCCCTATGAGTTTTGCCATCAAAGCGGTAAAGTGTAATGGCTCAGTTTTCAACTGCCTTGTCTTCCATGCAGCAGTATTAGGAAGATATCTATCTTTTCTCCCCAGAAAGGTTTGCACAACTTTCAGAAGGGAGTCAGGTATTTTAAGTGGTAATTACGGTAAGGGCTTGGTTCAACCTGCAAAGTTCAAATCTGAATCAGGATCTGAACTTTCCCAGAGGCAGAGGGTGGTTTTGGACATTGTATTGGTTTGACCTATTATAGTGCAAGCTCTGAAATGCAGGTCCAGATGTGGACTGGGGTTTTGTATCTTTCCAGGTATGAGACGTTAAGTGTCACTTTTACATGACACATAATTGCAATAATATGAAACTGGATCTCATGTTGGGGAAGGTGTCTACAACTTTATGTTTGAAGGGTAATACCTTGCTATGTCTTAATTTTTCAAAACAAGCTGTTTAAAGGCTGCAAACAATGACAAGTTAGAGGGGAGGTTTCTTTTGGCTAATTACTGTAGAACTGCCTTTAGAACTTAGGCAGTAAACAAGGACTTTGGATTATAGAGAGATTCTGTGTGAATCTCAAGATTCCATAGTTTTAAAGCCACTGAACCCTGGAGACTAGAGCATTGCTATTAATGAGTGCTGCTCCAGACTGCTTTTGACACGTTTGCTTTTGAAGGACCAGACCCAGGAAGAGGGAGCTCTTTGTTTGTGGTCAGAATAAACTCATTGTACACCCAGACAATTAACTCCTCAGTCGGCTTGCCAGCCTCTGTAAAGCACTCCATTCCCCTCTCTGTCTACCTCCAGTTCTATTCAGACACTTAAGCACACCAGTGTTTTTTGTTTATTATTCTGAAAAAGTCCTTCACAAGAATGGTCGAGCAGATCAACATTGTCCTCCCAGCAGCATTTATCTCCGCCTGGCAGTGAGTGTGTCAATCAGGAATCAAAAAGCCAAACAGAGGAGGCTTTGAATTGTGTCACAGGGGTCAGAGTTACTTCCAGCTGTCTGTGCATGGGATAGGCTTTCTTGCAGGGCGAAGAATTGTGCTGCCAAACAAACACTGAGTACATTGGACCACAAAGTCCTTGGGGCTTCAGTGGCTTTTTTCATGTTGATGCACCTGCGAGGGAGATGTGAGAAGGAAGCGGGGGGAACTAATGCCTTCCAGAAGGCACAAGGAAAGGCTCCTTATCCTATCTGGTTGATATCTGGAATGCAGTGCTGAAGTAAAGGCTGCCCACATCCATATGGCATACAGAATAGTTGATGTAGGAAGAGAAAAATTACGGCAATGACAGTGCAAGTCAACCTTTTCAGTCAGGAGCTCATTAAGCCCCACAGAGCCCTTGAGTGTTTAGCACTTAGTAATATTTTCCCTTTTTAAAGCAAAATTTTACTTCACATGTCCATGTCCAAGTGTTTGGGGGTTGTTCTATCCAAAGGCAGCACATAGTTGCTGTTTCTTAAAATTAAAGCAATAAAGAGTGAGAACATGGCTTTTGCTGATTTTGTTTAAAAAGCTGGAGTTTTTTGTAACAGCTGTGGGATCTCCATGCATAGAAGTGGTCGGACTTGATGATCTTAGAGGTCTTTTTCAACCTAAATGATTCTATGGACAGGAGTGTGAAAACTTGGCAGGGGAGTCTATCTGCACTGGTGTGTTTCTATTTCAGCTGCTTGCAAAAACTTACCTTGATTGGCCAGATTGAAAGAATTTTCTTTGCATGAATGCTAACTTTCTGCACTTATATTGGCAATATATGTCTGTCCATAAAAGTTGCATAGACAAATTAATTATGACTTGCTGAAATTGTTTCATTTAATGTAGAGAAGGATTGTGGTTAAGGCAACAATTTACTTCTCCCCTGCAGTACCAGAAGGGACATGTATTTTTGTCTAAGACCCCATGTAGTGCAAACACAAAACACAAGTTTTGTTGTCTTTTTTTTCTTTTTCCTTTTTAAATACTTTAAATACACTGTATCTGGGGGTAATACATAGAAATGTCAAAGTCAAAACTGCATCTTCAAGATTTAGGAGCTGCATGGATACAAGGAGCCTAATTGACCCGGCAGCTCTTTGTTTGTCTGACCAGAGTTACTAAAGCTGCAGGAATGAGTATGTATGACTTGAGTACCTCAGGAGTACTGGAGCCTAGGACACCTCTTCTCTCTTGCTGTTGGCTTGACAGGTTTGCTAAAGGTGGACTTTGCTGCATCAAACAGGACCTGCTAAGAGTTCACACATTGTCCTGGCTCTCTGTGCTCTAAGTTGCCTATTTAGCTTCAGCTGTGCTCTCTAATGACTCAGCCAAAACCAGATGATGGTAATTGAAGGAACCACTTGACACTGGAAGAAGGCTGCCTCTTGCCAGAGCAGAGCTATGCACTTAAAATTCTCATCTGCTTATTCTATCAGTCTGACTCAAGTCTGGGAACCATTGATGTTCAAGCTATAAGCTTTCAAAAAAGATTAGATTTTGTATATAGCCTGGATGATTGACTCCATAAACACCTGTGCTCTTCAAAATGGAAGAAATGTTTACAGATTGCCTCATTCCCGTCAGAACACAACATTAGCCTCCCACATCACATCTTCTACCCAGGAAAAATATACTCACTGCACAAGTCATCTGAATACTTGCATCATCACATTAGCGGACCAAGACCTGTGTGCTTCCCCAGCAACATCAACCTTCAGTACATCACTTTTATCTCCCAACTTTTCCCCTTTCTACAGCTTCCATAAGGTGGCTTGAGTCGAGAATGGTAATTCACAGCAGCAGGCAGTTACTTCACATATTTCCATAGTAATAATGCTTTTTTATGTCAAGGAGTTTACTTTTCTCCAGACGTAATTCAAGTTGCTCATGGCCTTAGTGCATGTCATTCAAAGCAAAATGATCACTTTAACAGGTGTCCTTTGCATGGACTGGATCGCCTTCTCCCTCAACCCCAGTGTACACTACAGTCATTGCAGATGTGGGTACTTGTTTGCAAGCATAAGAAGGATATTCTAGTGAGAGCTTAAAGAGTTCTTGCCCAGTAGTAGTAGTAGATCAGGATGTGCAAGTAATTATCCCTGTTTCAAGACAATGTCAGTCAAGTGCAATAAAAACTGTTCTTGCTTATGAACTTCTGACAGTAGTAGAGGAATTCTGGAATTCTGGTTTATATCCAAGATACCTTAATGTGAAAATGGCTTAGGGAATCTCATTTAGACCTGCCTGTTCCACTCTTGTCCTGTGGCAAGATAAAAATACTATTTTAAAGTTGACAGCAATTGAGCCAGAAAAATCTGCTTAACTTTTGCAAGTGTACCCTAGGAAAAGGACAGTTACTGGAGGAGTTTTATAGCTTTGAAATGTCCCGTGAGGAGGTATTCTACTGAGTGATACTCCTTGTAGACAGTGGTCTTGGAAAAAGAAAGTGGGTATTCATGCTGGTTTGTAAAACCACAAGTATGCCAGTGAACTCCTCCTCAAGGCTCTGAAAATATTCTGCAACCAAGGGATGTGGCTCTGAATTACATGAGTTCCTGATCTGAAAGCATTGCTATCTAGAGGGATTAGGAAGTAACACTTGATCTCTTTAATCTCTGTGACATGCTGTGTATAAGGAACTATTGCAGTGGCATGCCTCTTTTGAAAGTGTGGAATTTAACAGCTCTTTGAAGAAAGGAAGAGACTGTACCCAGTGAACATACTTCATTACCTTTGTACCCAAAGTAACAGTATTATATACTTCTCATATAGTATCACAGGAGACCTTAGGCCTCTGGAATAGTTCAGGGTTTTGTTCTATATTGAAATATTTATTTAAGGAATACAAAATGTTTTTTCAAAACTTTCAGGTATGTAAAATAGGACTTATGCCTTGTTTGTGAGGAGCAAACAGGCCAGTGGAACAAATATTCAGTGTGACAAATGGAGTATTGAGCGAGAGGAAAAATCAAATAAAAGCAGGCAAGTACTAGGGTGGTTTTTCTGCCGAAAGGGAACAGCAGTGAAACTTGACATAAGCTAATTTGGAACACTGAGACTTGCTGAGAATTCTCCAGTTTAAGAAAAAAAAAAAATTGGTAGTTTCAGAGTAAGAAGCTGGCAGCTGGGAACTGAGCATGGTGTTTTTAATGAAGTGCAATTTTTGTCTTTTATGTGATTATTTCATGACCTTTAAAAAATCAGAAATATCCCTGGCTTTTGATTTTTGAAATATGGTGAATGTAATTACAGGGTTCTTGTCTATTGCATTTTTTCTTGTATGTGTGATGAAAGAACTGTAGAACTGTACTTGCTTGAACAACAGGGGAATAATTATACTTCTCTCTATTTGCAAAACCCTTAATACTGTGCTGGGTGCTGCTGCAATGTGGATCTAGTGACAATTTGGCTTTAGTAATCCAGTAAGGAAATTACTGTGTAATCCATTGAGCCATTTTACTGAGATTATCCTAAACAATAGCTTTGAATTGAAGGGTTTGTTTAATACTCTCCAGTAGCTTAATGGCTAACTTCATACAAAGGCTGCTGCAAAATTCTCTTTAAGCAGAATGTATTTGACAAATTGTAATTACTGCTGTGTTCCTTGCACATACATGAACGTGAAAGAATCCCCCAGAACCTGAAACATCCCGTGTTCTGCCAAATTTCAAATAATGATTTGGATCAAGTGATGTGGCTCAGATCCACTTCTAATTTTCCCGCATTGTTGGCTTCCAGGTTGCTGCTTTAAATCTGAAAAGTAATTCTGTAATTACTTGGTGCAGAAGCATTCATGAGAGCAATAAGAAATTTATTATTGCACTGGTCTTTTTTAAACACCAGGTTTCCTCCTATTTTGTATAACTTGATAATTATTCACCTTTCTAGTTGTTCTATGAGTGTCTTCAGTAGTTTGGGGTTGGTTTCTCAAACTTTAAAGCCAGTTATGCTAATTACATTCTGTTCACTGCTTTGTTACAGTGTAAAGTGCCATCCTAAATAAATAACAAGCCATAGCTGTGGCTCTTGGAACCTTGCAAAAGCAGAGCAACCTATTCTAACATAAAAAGTGAAGATCAGCTATTTACTTCTATCCGAAGAGCCTTTAAAGGGCAAAACCTTTCTCCTTGTAATTTAAGAAATATTCAGGATTTTTTTCCCAAATCATTGCTCAAGCTTTTAAAAAAATAAAGACAGCTTATCCAGGTTACTGGTAATGCCCAATAACAGAAAAGCTCAGAACAAGAGCTGACTGAGGAATGGTAAGTATTTTTTCTTCTAAGTATTTTTTGTTACACTTGCAGTTTAGCATAAAACCAAATACAGTGATGAAGAGGAACACGACAACAGGATGTCTCTCTCATTTCTGTCAATGTCCTTTACTTCAGTGGATCTCTGAGGTTGAAATGGAATTATCAGCATGTTTTTGCTTTCTGTAAACTAGACTACTTTGTGTGGAAATGCATAAAATAAATGAACTGTGGAAGAGGTGTTCAAGCTTTTCCTCACTTAAAAAACCTGCAAATACAGGTATGGGTGGAAAAAGTCTAAAAGCTTCTGTTTTCCATCTCTGCCCTTCCCTTCCTCTTCCACTGGTCTCTTACTTTTGTAAATGAAGGTGATATAAGAGAAGGCTAAGGGCAGTTATTGCTTCCTCTAGGAAGGACTGTCCCATGTATGTTTCCTCAAGAGTGTTTGCCCTGTGCATCTGATGGCCATGGAGACAGAGGCAAGCCTGGCTTTTCTGGCATGGACTCCTCCCTCCAACAGATTTTCACTGTGCAACTTTACATTTTAGGTTACTGCCCACTTTGCTGCCTAGTGTCATTCTTGCCAATAACACATGCAAAGAATAGTTACTAGAAATAGTTACTAGAATTTTAAGGTTTAAGTCACTATATTTCAAACAGGAAAAAAAGCCCAATTCTAGGTGTAGTAGGCTGACCCTGAGTAGATGCTAGGCACCCACCAAAGCTGCTCTATCACTCTGGTCTGGAACTACATAGAGGAGAAAATGTTCACAGAAGTTTGTGAATTGAGATAAGGTCCAGGAGACATCATTCACAAATACTGTCATGGGCAAAACAGACTCAACTAAACCTAAACCTAATGTAAGAGAAATTATTGTTCCACAATTTTCCATTGGAAGACATTGCCACCACATTGCAATTAGAGAACACTTTGATGCAGTCATTGGAAATAAAAAAGATTTGCTATTGACCATCCCATTCTAACAGCTCTGCAGTAAACGCTGGTGCCAGTTCTACACAGGTAAGTTTCAGAAGAATTTTTCTTTTGAGCAAAAGGAGTGAGGAGAAAGATGCAATAGGACAGCAATCTCCAGAACCTTTGCTGTCTCAGGAAATGGCCTGTGTAAAACTAAACTGACCTGAAACTAAAAAGGCAATTAATTGCCTTCTGGGGAGACTACCAGGTGATAAGCACCAGTGGTTTGAGGAGGGAGTGGGGAGGCTTTTTAAGTGTACCAAAAGGACTTAATGCATATTTAATGTAAAATGTTACTGCTTTTAGCATAAAATTATTTTGATCTGTCTGTCTTCTCTCTCTTCCGGACTTGGCTGGGCCATGTACAAATCCCAATCATTCAACAGTACTGGAGAGTAGATAGTATTTACCTCAATAATGGTAGTTTCTTTTCGATTCTTTCTAACCCTCAATTCAGATGATGGTTCGAAGCCAACGCCTACCATGGAAACCCAGCCTATTTTCGATGGAGAAGGTAAGAACATCCCTTACAATAACAACAAAAAAAGCTACTTCCCTCTCCCTTTTCTCTAGGATTTATGGTTCAAATGCTTTCTATATCCTGCAAAGCAAACAAGCCAGTGAATCTCATAAGTTATCCAAATTTTAGAGTGCCCTTGGGACCTCAGGCATTTTCCCTAATCCTTTTGCATCCTCCCCACTTTTCTGGAATCCAGCAATAACACCAGTTGATCAGACTCCTGGTATAATCTTGGAGGAAAAAGTATGTCTCAGCAAGTAAAAAAAAGGTGCATCAAATCAGAAGTGGCCACTTCCTTTAGATTGTCCTTACCCCCTTACTATCTCCACTCTGCTGATACTAATACTGGGAGTTTCATAACCTCTGCAATGTGTTACAGCCTCACAAAAGGAAGGGTAATGCTAAACCGCAGCTTGTGAATGTTGACTTGGAAGAAAATTGCTGGGAGGTTTCTTTATTTAGCAAATGCTTTCATTGACGCACATACTATTTAAGCAAATGAAGTCATTGTCCTGGGCCCACTTAATTCATGGCCCACCCAGGCAGTTTCCTTCTCAAATAGGCAATCTTGCAATTGTATTATTTTGGAGAGGGAATATCGGACCTTAGTCTATTGGAAGCCTTTAAACAAGGATAAAATGGCTGTCAGCACAGAGGTCAAGCCTTTTACACATACAAATATCAATACCAGTGAGAATTGTGCTCCTTTGGTAGTGAATGGGCCTAACAGCAACTGCTTATATCTTGTATATTGCTTGGAAGCAGTGCCTGTTTTCTACAGGTTTAAACCCACAACCATTGTAGTGAAGCTACGGGCTGAAGTATGAACCACTCTGTGACCCATCTGAAACTGTAGACCATAAAGCAGTGAGGCAAAGCCTGTGCATTTTCATAGGGGACTGCTGTATTTCATGCATTTTTTAAGCTGGATCAAAGGCAGAAATGGAGACTACTGAGCAAGAGTAGGAGGTACTTTTTAATTGATATTTCCTGCTTTCTTGTAGAAATGGGTGGTGGGGTTTTATTGTTGCTAAAATAAACATATTTAATGGCGAGATACTGTAGTTCTGTCACTTCATATTTAGTGATTGTAGATTTGTAACAATCTTCTTGTGAGCTTTAAGAAACAGCAAAGCTCTCAGAGAAAAAGCACACTCAAATAAACAAAAGGGACTGAAGCCATGCTGGCTCTCTCTTGTTTATATCAAAACAGAATTCCTCCTGGCAGTAAGCTGATATTGTATTAAATTACTGTTGTCAATCACAAACTTCTGACCTTTAAGTTTTCCTCTGAGAGGGTACCCATAGATATATAAAAGAAAGAATGTGCTAGTAGAATGCATGAGTGAGATGATGTGGTTACTACAGCCTGTTCAGAAGCTCCTTCTAGGAGAGTTTCAACATTTTGGTAATTCAAATAGAACTGGAAAAAGTTCTTGAAGTGGTGTAGTGAACACACCTTTTCCGGTTCTGATGACAGGCAGAATCTGAAAAAAAGTGTTATTCTGCCTTCCATGAAAAACATTTTCAATCAAAAACCTTCACATTGATTTGTAGGTGAACTCCAGTCTGATAAATGGGCTTGGACTGAATGATGAAAGATTGACTCTCAAAAACATTGCAATATATTATTCAAGACCTTATCTCCAAGACTTTGAGAGAGCATGACTAGTGCAATGGCCTCCTGTTGTATTAGCAGTGTCCCTTATGACTCTGGAGAACAGACAGACAGGCAGGTTAATCAGACTATGCACTGATGAATAATCTCTTCTATGTTTGTCACTTTATTTTGTCATCTCTATTAGTAAAATAAATAGATTTCAGTGGTGGCTGTAAGATTAAACAATTAATGGTGTGATTCTTGGGGTGTCCTGTGCAGCACCGGGAGTTGGACCTCAATGATTCTTGTGGGTCCCTTCCAGTTCAGGATATTCTGTGATTCTAAAGTCCTGAGCAACCTGGTCTGTTCTTGAAGCTGACCCTGTCTGGAGCAGAAGGTTGGACCAGACACCTCAGGATGTCATCCTGAATAATCCCTTGATCCTATCCGAGCAAACATGTTGTGATGCTTCACTAGAAGACTCTCCCAGTGTCTTGGGTAGGTCTTCCTGAGGAATGGCTTGTACTTGGTGTCTGACACAAATGACAGAAAACAGCAAAACAGTTATCAATTCACCTGTCAGGTCTGAAATCTTCATAGATGTTCAATGCAGTAAAGTTCACATCCCATTCCACTTCACTGAATTTGAGAACTGATACGTTCCTGTAAACCTATATATTCAAAGTCAGGCAGCCAGGGTGGAGCTGGTATCAACATGAATGGACAGTAACAATGTAGATTTTTTTTTTCATGTTTTGCCTTTGGTTGCCTACCTTCCATACACAAGGGGCTGACTTTTTTCAAAGGGCATTCCATACACTCATCTGCCCCTGAAATGTGTGATACCTCTTGGACTTCGGCAACTCTAAGATGAAGATTCACCTTTCCCATGTTTTCATCTACATTAGAGGATAATGGAAATTCACATTTCATGCATAAGTTCCCCTCCCACTCCCTACCATCTTCCCTGAGGGCATAACAGAGCGGTGCCAGAGATAATGTAAATCAGATAACTTAAACTCTCCCATCCAAGGTTTGAATCATAACACAGCCATCTCTCTAAAAATTATTTCATATTATTATAATGCAGATCTTAGAGATGTTTATAGTGAATCTTTTTTAGGACAATATTCTCCTCTGCTGAAGAGTGTCTTATTAATGTCCTTGGTATAGTTTTGAAATTATATATTCCCTCCTGCACTTCTAGGCTCTGTTATTTTGTTTTCACCATCTATTTAGTTTCTATGTGCAAGGTGTAATAATTTCCTAAATATCCTCTTTACACATCTCTTCATTTTGGTAAACATCACCTCTTAATTCAGTGGGAATCTACTCTGTTGTTCAGAGGTGCCTATAATCCAAAAAGATGTCCAGGTTACCTGGATTGAAAATACATTTTTTATGGTAGATTCCAAGGAATTGATTTCCTTTTCTTTATCTTTCTCTTTTTTTCACAAAATTGCTTTTTGTGCACCTTTCAACCTCACTGAAAGATGTACACCATTGTATTTCTAAAGGCCTTCATCATTCTTCAGCATCTATTGACTTTGATTGTCCCTCCTTTTTCAGCTGTAGACAGCTGACCATATGGAATCATGGTCCATATGGTGCAGATTCAGAGCTAAATTTCATCCCAGATACAGGAGTTTAAGCCCCTTTTGGGGGCAACTACCTCAAATTAAACATTGGGTAAGAGCTAGGAAGGGGAGAAGCACACAAGTAGAAATAGTCCATAAACCAAAGCATGTAGGTATATGTATTTATAGAAGCATATGATGGCTGAATGTTGATAAAATAGTGTAGTGAATCTGGCAGATGAGGCATTTTTTTGTATTCCAGCAGCAGTAAAAGTTTAACAGTGTTCAACCTATACTTCCTTGTGAAAAAAATGCCCTGAACACAATTACTATGATGCCTCCAATCAATGTGGCTGAAAATATTTAGGAAGGAGAAATTAATTTTCTTTTTTTTTCATGTTCTTGTAATTTATAATCAGTTTCTCTTTACTCAGCCAGCTTCCCCTTTGCTGAGCAGATCCATGTAAATGTCAGCAAGGAAAACTCATGTGAAAAGTTCTTAGAGGAACTTAGGAAAAACCTCAGGATGTCCTACTCAGGCTGTGTTCTTGTGGAAACTGACATTTTTTTCAGAAACTATCAGTCCTGAAAATGTCACATGAGGTGCTCTAGCCCATGGTAGCAAGTACTGCTTTGCTCAGTTCTAATCAAATTCTGAGGTTATGTCATTTCTGTGGCTTAGGGCAGGTTCAGATATGTTTTGAAGTTGATTATAACACCTCAGAGGAGGTGCTCTAAGCCCTTTTTTTCCACAAATTTATGTTTGGGTGTCTTGGTTAGTGCATCAGACATGCTTTTCTAACCAGAACCTATTTCTTTAACAGACTTCCTTTCAAGTCTTTCCAGAAATATCTTCACGTCTCTGCCTATTTATTTCGGATTTTGTTGTTGCTTGTTTTAGGGAACTGACTGTGGCCAGACCTACTTGGGCTGTTAAAACAAAATTTAAGGTCTGGATTGACTGTTTAAAATCTGGATTTCTGGGGGAAACAGCATATACTATAGCACCCAATGCAATGTTTGTGATCTCTTAGTCTTGAGGAAAAAGACTTTTTGAGAAGTTAGGAAGTGGGGATTAGAGGGAGGAAAAAAAGAGTTTTGCCAGCAGAGATATACTTTCTGAAACAGGAAGATAATGAGAGAACCTTGTGGAAGATTTACAAATGGTGGTTTATAAGAGTTGGAAGGTTTGAGGAAGACCTCACCAGGGGATTAACCTGTCTGTACGAAGATGATAGATCAGTTATGGCATGATTGTAGGTGACATCTTGTTTTCTGTGAAGAGAGACTGAAAGGATTGAGGTTGTTCAGAAGACACCTTCTAGCACCTTCCAGTCCCTGAAGCCAGCCTACAAGAGAGCTGGAAAGGGACTTTTTACAAGAGCATGTAGTGACAGGATAAGGGGGGACAGCTTCGAACTGAAAGAGAGTAGGTTTGGATTAGGTATGAGGAAAAAATTCTTTACTGGGGTGGTCAGGCACTGGAACCAGTTGCCCTGAGAAGCTGTGACTGCCCCATCACTGGAAGTGTTCAAGACTAGATTGGATGGAGCTTAGAGCAAACTGGTCTAGTGGAAGCTGTCCCTACCCATGGCAGGGGGATTGGAATAAGATGTTCTTTAAGGTCCCTTCCACTCCAAACCATGCTATGATACTGAGTAACTATCATGTGTATTTTTACTGGTTGCTGCAGTTTCTTTAAGGCTGTTATTTTTATTCTTTCAGAAATCACAGCACCTACCCTTTGGATTAAGCACTTGGTCATCAAAGATTCCAAAATGAACAGCTCTAATATAAGGAATTCAGGTAACGTTCCATCTGAAAAAAATATTATTTTAACTAGTCTGTAGCTCCTTACCATCTGTTCTTGTTTCATTCTTTTTTCACAGGGTTTCATTCTTTCTGCTAGGGTTACTTGCAGCCCAGGCTATAAAGTAATTTCAGATAAGGTCCTTTTTTGTGGCCAAATCAATGTGTGATGTGTGATGAAGGATGTTTGTTTCCACAAACGTAACTGGGGAATCTCTTAATTTCTTAATATGTTAATTCATTTTAGTCATCTGTCATCTTTATTCTGTTTGCTGTTCAGCATGGATATATGAACTGGGGCATTTGGCTGAAAGATCTGGGCTGTCATTTTGGTCTAAGCATTTGCAAAAAATACAAAAAGAGGCTTCTTTGCTAGTGAATTCAAGATTCTTCTCTGCAGGGGATATTTTTTGATAGAGAAATTAGCAGATTATTTCACAACTAAAGGTGGTTTAATTGTGTGTGAGCCTAAGAAAATGTTGAGATTGTTTTGTGGGTAGTGGAGTGGATGAGGGAAGACCAAAGCCTAAAAAACAGCAAAGAAGAGATCATAAACATGAGTGGGAAAAGGGGAAGCAGGAAGACATGAAGTCAGAGTGTAAAACTTGAGACTGGAGATGCGGGTGAAATGGTGGAGTCATTGAAATGAGAAGAAACTGGAGAATCTGAAGAGAAAGGTTAGGGATTCTTAGTAAGAATGGTTTCTGTCTGATATTTTTACTGAGGTGGGAGAAATTAAAGCATTAAGGGGAATATAAGAGAACAAAATTGCTTTAAGAAGCCATGGGTTTACTTTAAGATTTGTATAGGAGATGCTGCTATTACATATATTTTATGAAGCATACATGCCTAGAATGGCTGTTGGAATAATTCCAGTCACCTAAACAGATAAATTGTTATATCTCGAAGTGCCTCATCATCTGGTATTTCTGGATTAGCTAGAGAATATTCATGACAGTTCCTTTAACCTTCCTCTGCCACTTCCAAGCTTCAGGGTGAAATCAGTGCTAGGTTGGGTGAAACTCTCTTGCTGCAGAATGAAGAGCTCTTGGCAGGAAGACAGCCAGCATTGCCCAGACCACAGTTTTAACAAGTCTCTTGAGCTTCACCTCCCAGCTGTTTTTATAGCAGGGTGGTCTGTGTAGGATCTGCCAGCGGGAGTCATCCAGAAGCTTCAGATGATGTGTGAGTATCAGCATCCTTCTTTAAGGATGTCTTTCAGGGGAGAGCAAACACAGCTTCTGTTTTTTGTCAGCTGCTGGGACATCCAGCAGCTGACAGTACAATTGAAGGTGACAGTGTAATATTAAAATCCTTTGTAATGGGTCCTACCTATCTTGGAGACCAACTTTCTTTCTAATACAGAAAACCTCATAGCTGTAACGGAAAGAAGAGTGAGCGCTAGGAGGTTGCAAACAGACTTGGGAGCAGGAGGATCTGTCTTCCACCCTTTCTTGGCCTGACAGAGCCAAAGTAGGCTGGCTTTTATGTTGTAAAGGCAATCACTTTGATAGTTTAGTTAGGAAGCTGCCTGATGTGAACTGGAATTTTGTCCACAGAAACGTTCCTTGTGTGACTTTGCTTTTGCTCACTTTTTTCAGTTGTTTCTGATGTCAGTTCTGTTACTCAGACAAAATTATTGTGAGTGCATATTACAAAGGAAAAATAAATGATCTTGTGGAAAATTCAAGAGCTGTGTAAAAGGTGGTTTATACAGCAAGCTAAAAGGAGACATGTGGTTCATCTGAGTCAGCCTTACTGATTGCTCTGATGCTCGCTTGCTGTAGGGTCTCGTTAAAAGACTGGGTTGACAACTTTTATCCCCAGATTTCCCCACTGGGCCATACAGATACACAGCCATTACAGTTTCTCACAAATTATTAAGAAATAATACTGCCTAGAGCTATGGTTTAGGTGGTATAAAGTGTGGGCTACTTCAGCCTTTTTCTTTAAAATAGTGAAGCCTAGCCACCTTGTTTAGTATCTTTCATTCTTTTCATCCCTTGTAATATATGTTAAAGGCAATGTACAGTAGGTAGGATCAAACTGCAGAGAACTGGGGGGGATAATTATAATTTAGAATCATGTTTCTTCAAGTGTCTTTGAGTCTATCTTGGCTGTAGATGATGAAACAGCTGTCATGATATGGGCATGCAAAACTGAGGGATGTTTTTAATTGCCTTTGGCCCAATTTGAAATGCTAATGCTTAGCGCTTTTCCATTTTTTTAAATGTAGTTTTAAAGGTTTAGGATAAGTTTTGCTAGCACAAGATTTGGACTCTCCAGTTCTTGTTGCCTCAGCTGTATTGTCTATCCAGGCTTACACTTACAGTCTTGGAGCAGATATAGCCTTGTATGCTTTTGCAGCAGTTTAATGGGATCGCTGAAATTGGAAGTGAGAAAAGAGTAAAGACCTGGTAGGTCATCTAATCTACTGCCTTAGGGCTAGTGAATGTTTATACTGTAAAGAGAGCAGCATTTTCTACTGTACCATAAATGCCTTAGATAATAAAGATTTTATTTCTTCCCAAAGGAAGTTGTTCTGCTCTCTGAATTCAATCTCAGATTTTTTTCTTTTCATAATATCCAGCCTAACTCATCTTTTACTTCCTATTCCTTGGAGTCTGTATAGCGAAACACTTCGCTCTGATCTCTTTTCTCCCTGTGGTGATTATATGGCCCTGTCCTTTTAAAATACTGCTGTCAGAGGATGTGTGCTGTTCTCTAATCAGCACTGACACTGGACATCTTAGAAAGCAAGCACCATTGCTATGTCAGCCATGAGGAGAATTTCAGAATTGCTGTATGGAGTCAAATAGACTCTTTAATTTGCTGTCATTGTCTCTGGTCAGTGTTAGGTGAGCCACCCACCAGGCAGCTGAGCATTGCAGAGCTGGTGGCACCCCATGTAATATATGCTGCCTGTCTCCTGTAAGGGCTGCATTTGAAATCTGAGTATTCCATCTTCTGTTTAGTGTTGACAAACAGAAGAGGTTCTTCTGAAACTGATCTCATTTTTTTTGAAGCACTTATGTTTTGTTTGGCTTGTGTAAATCCTAATGAAGCTAGGGATCAGGAAAAGCAGAATGACTCCAGCCTGGTGATTAGAGCACTTGACTGAGAATCTATATGTCTCCAGGCATTTTGCCAGTGAGTTTTTCTATGCTCAGTAAAAGAGCATTGCTAGGAGGGATTGCTATTACCCCAGCCCACCTTAAAGAATTAAATAGCACCCTTTTCTCAGTAGGGTGAGATGCAGGTTCAAACCTTCTCAGCTAGATGCAGGAACCAAAATATGACCATCTGGACTGTTGCACAGCAGAAAAGTTGTTTTTCTACACTTAAAAATGACATTTTTTGTGTGTATGAATCTTGCAAGTGCCAAATTTTTCTTTTTGGGGCAAGTAAAAGGTCTAGATCAATACAGTATTATTGTGACAAGATGACAAAGATATTTTTTGCTGCTTCTCCCTTTTCCCAAACATGCACATCCACATGTGCAGGCACATGGATACCTTAAGCTAACTAAGACAGTTACCAAGCACTGCTCTCTGTGATGCGTTGTTTTTAACACTGCCAGGGCAGGAGGTGATTCAGGTGGGGTTCTTGCAATGGCTGTTCTTTAATCAACATGGCTGGCAACTGTCTTTTCATTCTACTTTTACTGTTTCAGCCTCTTCCCCTCACCTCCAACCTATTTCAGCCTGAAACAGTCCAAGTGATTATTTTTTCTTAAGTTCTTGATCTAGGGAAGCATTTGATAATGCTTTCCACTTCCAAGAAATCTAATGGTTGCTTTTTTAGGAGCACCCCATCTCCACTGAGGAATCCACGGATTTTCCTCACTTCCAGAGTTGGGTTATCTCCAAATTCACTTGTGCTACTTAATGATTTGGTTTTAGTTAGCAAGAGTTTCCAGCCTGTATCCAGCTTACCGTGACAACCTTTAAGAAAACCACAGAATGATGTAATGAGCCCCTGCATGGAAAAATAAACAGCTCTGGAGAAACCAGCAGTAGCAGCCTCAAGTAAATATTCTTCAGTCACTGGGGTTTTGAAAATGACGTTATTTGAAAGGAAGAATGAGTAATATATTAAGGTTAGCAGCTGAAGACAGGTTTCTGTGTGCTCTGCCTAGTTCAGAAAAAAAAAAAAAAAGAAAAAAAAAAAAAAAAAAAAGAAAAAAACCCATAGCTGTTTGTTTCAAAATCTTGCTTGGTGAATGGGGACTAATTCCATGTGGCCTGTTCTGTTCAGCTCTGGCACTCAGGCATTGTGCTGGCATCTCATGATGGCATTCCAGTGATAGATCTTTTTCCTGTCTATCTTAGTGGACAGAGTATAACTGAATGAGCTTTGAAAACAAGAATGGTGGTATTCACATTTCTTTTTCTTAATTGAGTCAACTTGAAACCCAAACATTAGGGCTTTTCAAAGGGGGAAACAACTTGAAAACTTCACATCTGTATATATTCCCCCCTCCACCTGAAAGGGAGTCTCTTAATTCTTGGGTGCAGTTTGTCTCCAGAGAACTAACTGCACAGTGAAGTGCGATGTGATTCTATCAAGTGTTATTACCAGGACCTGAGTTCTTTGGTTTGTCTGTGTTCCTTAAGGGGTCTTTTTTCCCACTTGCAGGAAAAAAAAGAAGATAAGAAAACATCCATGGCACCCCCAAAAACATTCTCTCTAGTGCTCAGTTAGGCAGTTACACCATTTTCCTGCATGGCTTTCTTATTGATCAGGGGTAGTAACTGCCCCAAGGGCTAATGTACTCTTGGGTATGTTGCCTTATCCATATGGAGGCTTTCTGCGATCACGTGCATTAAAAAGGAGTCTGCTTGAGATCATATCGCAAATCTGCGTAGTTCCTCTTGATAAGGTGAGATGAACATATAACGAGACAGAGCTTGAGAAGGAAGCTCTTTTCAAGGAAGCTATTTTTGGGATACCCCAAAAATAGCCAAGGTTAGACAAGAGTTTAATTTGTTATTAGGACTTTCTTTTTCAGAGGTGAGGATAAATGGAAAGAGCTTGAATGCCTATGTTATTTTCTAGAGTGGGGAGACCTTGCACCTGTCTGTTGAATGTACAGTTACCTGGAGTTGGAGCAAATTTCTTCATGCCTTGGAAATGTGGAACACTGCAGAGAACAGGGAGCCACAGGTAGATTCAGATGAGGTTCTTGAAAAACAAAACAATGTTATTCATGGGGGTAATTCCACACCTGTCTTTATCCTGCCTTCTCAGCCTTATTCCTTAGGTGTCTTGTCCTACTCTTGGTGCACAGCACTTTCCACTTTGTTATTTAAAGACATGAGACCATGGTCTTCTGCTACTTCTGCTGCTTTTTTCCTATTTTCCACTCCTACTAAACTAGTCATGTTAGTTTGAAACTGACTCTCTCTCTCTCAGTGCCAGTTCTGTTAATGTTACTGTCCAAATGTCTAATACAGGACTGTAGGCTCTTCCCCAAGATCTGTGGCTGGTTAGTGTTAGTCAGGATACTGAGGAAAGGAGATAGCTATTACTTTGTCAGGAAAGTAGGTTGGTTTTAAAGGGGCTGTAGTCAGGAATAATTGTGCTTTAGAGATGTCTGAATAAGATGTTATGGTGGCATTTGAATTGGAAAATTCTGGTGCCTAGGGATGACATTCTAATGCTGACTCCTTGGTAAACATTTTTGTGCTTCTGTCTTCTCTGGGCATAACACCTGGGATTAGTTAAAAGCTTTTGAATTTCTTCCTAGCTGAAAAGGAAAAAAATGCCATTGATGGTGTCAAGAACACGAGTTAATGGGAGGGAACCAGTGTGCCAGAAAGCTTTTGTCTTTTCTACTGTCCTCTTCTAATGTATCCTTCTTCATTCTTTTCCTGCATCTTGAGCCAGTACCTCCCAACACAGTGCTCCTCTAACCTGTCAAAGCTATTGGCCTAAAAGTCTGTGACTGTTGTCCCATCTGCCACAACTAGTTATCTTCAGACCTCTATATTAGTCCTCCCAGCTCTTCTTTTGGTGAGGATTTGTTTTGGTTTTGTTTTGAATTAATTTTAGTATAGATTCTGGCTTGGTACCAAATAAAGCAATTTCAAGAGAAGCTCCTGTTTAGTATGAAATGCATACTTACTAATTCCATTACATTTTCATTTTATTTGCTGAGTTCCTGTTTCCTTGCAAGCCAAAATGTGATGTTTCTTCCTTACTTATTATCCATCCCTTCCCTCTGGCTCCATCTCTGGTGCAGGCATCCTTTCCTGTGTTGGCTGCTGCTTGGGAGGCCTCTGTCTCTTCTTCCCTTCTGGAAGTTCTGAGAAGGATGATATATGTGATGCCCAAGGGTGATTCTCCCACAGTCTCAGTGTGACAGGTGTGTGTGGTGAAGAAGGGAGTATGTAGGAGAGAGCAGAAGCAGGGGGAATGGAAGAATCTAGGACCAGGACCCTTCCCAGACAACCAGCAAACAAAGTCATAAATAACATGCCATTGGGGACCAGTTAATCTGCTCTATGAAAAGGTGCAAAGTATACAAGTGGGAAAAATAACATTGTATAATAATCAGCATGCAACCATAGGTGTTAAACCATATGCAGCTAGGCAAATAAATGAAGCTCCCCCTGAGAGCTGTGCAATAAATCATTCCCAAAGAATTCAGTCACTCCCCCCTCCTTATCCCCCAAAGAAAGAAAATAAATTACTTTAGATGTGGAGTCATAACTACTACTCTGCAGCTGCCAGTTAAGGCAAGTGGACAAGGAGCTGTAGGAGAAGGGGCAAAGATGTAAGAAGCTGGGGTAAAAGGGGAAATAGAAAACAGCACCGCTTTTAAAACCACTGGGGATTTGGTGGGGAAGGGAAAGGAAATAAGCTCCACCACCAGGCATTACCTGAACATACAGACCCAAACTGAGAGCGGTCAACTTTGTGGAGTTTGTTTTGCTTTTTAGCAGAAGCCGGTTCAGATTGAAGGGGCTGCATTGATTTGCTGGAGTAATTCCTTAGCAGCACAGTCTCCTTGCTGTTTGTAATAGCAGCATTCAGCACAGGCTCATTTGTGCATCTGCACTTCAGACATCCATTTGAATGTATGCTGATGCCTGCAGAAAGGCTGCACATTGACTCACCTTCCCGCCTCTCTTGGAATGGTCCTGTCAAATTCACCACATTTCTGAGGTACCACAATTAAGGAGGAGCTGTTTCAAGGTAACTATGATTACTAGCTCCCAGATAACCTCTGGAAAATGTTTAGACCTAGGCAGGCTTCTCCTGAAACCGAAAGCCCTGGTGGGTCTTATAAGTGACAAGTGAAGAAAAAAAAGGGTTCAAAACACAGGTCAGTGTATCCCTATGAGCATCTGCTGCCCACAGAGTTGTCCAAGAAGGCCATGAATATTGCCTAGTTCAGCATAAGGCTGTGAAGGAGAAGAGCATTCTCCAGAGCTTTGGAAAACCCTACCCCTCCATGGGGGTGTGTGTTGGACATCACACTGATGAAGTGGGAGCAGTTTCTCTGTCCCATGGCTGATGTCTGAATGACATGTTACGTCACTGAACTTCCAAAGCCCGGATATTCTCTGCAGAGACAGCTGACTCTAGGTAAATATCCAAAAGTGACTGCTAGCTTCCTGTCAGAGGCAATTCCCTCAGCCTCCTTGTAAAATGCGAAGTACTGCAGGAAAAAACTGCTCTGTCACTTCGTGAAAAGGCTCATCACACTGCCTCTCTTGCCTTCTGTTCCTCACCAGTAGTAGCATTAAATATAATGTTGCTGTAGGTAGGAAGACCAGTCTGAACCACTTTTTACCTGCCTGTGACTGCTTGAAAACTGTGAGTTTTCAAAGACTTTTTGTTTGGTGTCCTATAATTGCAGAGTAACAATACTGTAAAAATAGTGTGCTTCTAGCTGGAAGAGGTAGGCAAGTTCTCCAATAATTGCTATACTGGTTGTTCCAAGGACTATTAAAAACAGGTGTGGAAGTGAAAAACGTTTCCCAATAATGCTAAGGCTCCAGTGGAAACACCTACTTTTTTGTTTTATTGAACAGAATTCCTCAGTGTGGAAAGAGTGCAGTGAAAAAGGAGTGTGGGGAAAATGAATGTGTTCAGAGACAGGTGGCTTATGTCAAAGCTAGGTACGCCACAAGCTCACAGTGCTTAGAAACTATGTGAAATGGAAAAGAGGCATTAGGGAAGAAGAAACACAGACTGTGTAGCTTTGTCTCAAAATGACAAGGGCAGTGTCTCAGGTTGCAAGATTTTTCTACTGCTGAGGAACCATCCTGGTGTCAAGAAGTGAAGAGGCTGCATTTTGATGCCAAACTTTCTCTGCTCAGACTATGGAAGCTGTTGTCATTGTGAAGGTACTGCACAGGTATAGCTGTCATAAAGGATATGGAGGCCAGGTGCATTATAGGGGGTCAGACCCCAAAATCTGGAAACTTAAACCAGATCAAATATCTTCAGGATTTTAGTCTGTGTTTAGGAGCACCCTAAGGTTGCAAAAAAAGGTTGCCTCAATCACTGAGGATCTGCTGGAGCTTCTCAGCCTGTGTGAGGAGAGCAAAAAAGACCTGAAGACATTCACGTGGTTTTCTCTCCTTGTTTTAACCCAGGGTCATATCCAAATAATAGCAGCTCTGACACACGTAACCTGTTCCTAATCTGGCAACAGAGATCCCACTGCCTCTTCCAATGAGTGAACAGTTAATCACCAGGGCTTTTTTATATCAAATCTAAATATCCTTTCTCCAAGTAAACTGTCTGCTACTTGACCTACCCATGGGGAGGGAAAAAAAAATTATCTATGGCTTTTTTTTTCCCTTATAGAACAGCTTTTTTGTCTCAGAAGACTGAATGTCATCCCTAGACTAAACAAATTGGATTCTTTTAGCCTTTTCTCATAGATCAAGTTTCGTAGACCTTTGCCTGTTCCTCTTGCTCTCTCATGTCCTCTTGCCAGGCAGTCCTCCTGTCCATCAAAGTGCAGTGCCCAATGCTTGTACACAGGGCTGATTTAAAGGATCACCAGTACATAGTGGCCGTTCATTTTGTGAAGTCCCCATGATTACATTCCATGGCTGGATTTACCTGTTTTGATTCTTTTTGTTGTTGTTTGCAATGTCATAACTTTTTTTGTGCAGACTTTTTTTGTGGTCTACCTAAGCTGCTGACCATTTTTCCCAAGTCTCACTGTCTCGTCAGTAATTTCCTCCCCATGCGCTGGATTTCTCCTTGCTGGTTGTTATGGTTTGTACTTGTAAGTTGTGATTACACTGATTTAAAACCATTTATCAATTTGACTTTGAATTCTTTCCTGAAGTTCAGTCTGTAAATTGTATACTCTGTTCCGTTGGACGGAGTGGTCATTTAATTTGATACAAGTCTCATGGTAGCTTTCAAAATAGGGAACTTCTGAGACCTCTTGTCTTGGAGAGCATCTTTTTCTTAACCTGCTGTGTTAGGTAGCTATCTTGTAGTAATTGTATGTAGCTTGCATTTTCCTCATTTGGTTACAAGAATGACACAACTTAAGAAATGCTCTAATGAACCAGAATTTATTCAGAGCTCTAATGCGTTCTATATGAACATGAAAATACTCTCAAGATTTTTTTTCCAGGATGATGTACCACAGCCATTGTTCTTTTTCTGCCATCCTTCAGCTAGTCTGGCTATAGCTCTAGGAGGGCTAGGACTGTGTGACTGACTGCTTGTGAGACGGGATGGTATAAAGAGTCCAAGGCCTGCCTGGAAAGCAGTTCAATCAGAATTGCAAGGACAGGTAGCTTTCAACAGACAGGTTTCAAGATGTGCAAGTGTGGATCTTTTATTCCTGTGTGAGTTGGGATCCCTGTGGAGCACACTCTTTTCTTAGCTGGGTAAGCCCAGCTTGTGGGCATGCCCACAGGTTCTGAAAAATGTGTATCAGAAAGTCCCTCACTAAGTTTGCTCTAATCCGTGAGATGGTGCTTCCTTCAGCCAGTCCTCCTTATTGCAAGCTAGAGGGTAGATATTGAATAGGCTTCTCATCATATAACACTGGTGGGAATGCAATGCAGCCTTATCTCTAGAGCAGAAGGAAAATGGCAGGGGAAGCATGTGTTCCTGGATAGCTGAAGTTTAATGAGCCATTTGGAATAATGCATTTTTGAAAATTATAACCCACCTGTTAAACCTTTGCATTGTTCAGCACTGGAACATGTAGTACCATCTGCTTCCTCTGTAGCCCCTGCCTTGAGAAATGAAATTGAGTGAGTACCAAGGTAAAGCAAAGGCTGCTCAACTGGTACAGTATGGGAACACCTGCAAGGTTTGTTTTTCTTTTTACCTTCACGTTAGCCAGAAAACTCTGGAGGGACCATGATCCCAGACAGAACAGGGTGGAGTGGCTATCAGTACTGATGACTAACAGAGGTGTGGAGAGATTTATGCTATCCCCATGAGCCGTATTTGCTCAGCTGTTATTGTGCTCCCAGTAAACACAGAAGGGGTTGTTTCTCTTCCTCCACCCACAGCCCTGCTCAGGGGACAGGCAATAAGGGCCTATTTACTGCATTGCTTTGCTAGTCCTGCCAGCACTTGTGCCTGTGCCTACTTAAGGCTTTTCAAATGTTCTTTCCCCTCTGAGGAGGAAGGGATGCAGGTTTGGGTTGCTGAGGTAACCTGTGCTGAACTTGCTTTCTGCCCACAGCTTTTGTAAGCTCCCTACTGGGATGAGGTACCTGTTCTCCTGGAGTGGACCTGGGTCCTGTTCACATTAGAGCTTCCTTAAAAAATGTAAAAGCAGCTTTAAGCTGATGTACATGCTATGGTAAAATAACCAGTTCAAAGCTCTTGTTCTCTGCCACGGCAGTGTAAAGACACATAAGAAATTGACCCTGTCTAAATTAAGCTCCTCTGGGAGACAGGCAAACAGTTTTCCTCACTGAAAGGAAAACTGAGGCACAAAGGAACATAGTCCTCATGTTTGGGTTGGCACAGGAGGTCTGTAGGAACTTGGCACTAGATATCCATGTTGCTCCCCTTTGTTCTATGCTGCACTAATGTCTCACTGAGAGGAAAGTTGGGAGTTGAACAAAAAAAAATTGGGGGAGATGTGTTTGAGGTTTTTTTTTTAAATGGTTTTTTTGAAATGAGGTCCCTGTTGCAGCACTAACAAAGGGGATTGGTCAAGAATTCTCCTTCTAAAAGACCTTTTCCTCCCCTTGTGATGAATGCTTGTTCATTAAAACTAAAGCTTTTTGTGGGAATTCCATGGGAAAAGTTTTGCTGGTCCAGACAGAATTTCTGGTCAAAAGAAATGAGGGAGAGAGAGAGAAAGAGAAGGAAATCTGCCCTGCCTGGTGCAGCCTGTAGCTCTGGGGTTAGGCTGTTCACATGGGTTCATTTGGGCTAGTCAGAAGCGTAGAGGGAGGTTAGACCCTCTCTTTTGCCTGATTTAGAAGAAAGAATCCTGTCTCTTAAGGGGGTAGGAATCTCTCCAAGGTGGTTTGTTTTAGTGCCACAGTCTCCCTCTTCTTTTAATGAGAAAAGATTTGGGTGCAGAAGACCAAAGTTCAAAGAATAATCTACTGTGGTTGGATGGCAGATGTTTCCTATGTCCCACCATAATCATGCACACCATCTTCAGAGCCATGGTGAATGATGCTTGGTGCCTTGGCTCTGGTGGCAATGAGAGAATGAGAGTTGTTCCATGTCAGGAGAGCAGCTGGGGGAGCCACTCATCCCCAGTGGCTGCACATAGCCCTGCAAGGTGAGCATGAGAACTGTTAAGCACAAGCCTTTGGCTAGATGCTACTAGACACCCTCTCTTCTCAGCTTTGTGGGGTAAACAAGCACCCCACCTCTTTAATAACCATACAGTTTATTACACAATCAGACAAGTCCCTTACTTTATCCGTAATTTTTTTTTTTTTTTTTTTGGTGTGGGCATTAAATGTATGTTTGAATGTGTGTACTTAAGGGACCAGGAATGAGAGACCTTTTAATGAATCTGACCAGGTATTCCTCAGAAGGCCATTACTAGGGTAAAAGTGTATAAATAATGTGGAACTGCAGATGTCCATGCCCTGTTTTACTGCCATAGCTCATGGCTTCAGAGACACTACTTTAAAAATATGTTTTAATGAGTGGCAGAAGCAGTCAAGAGTAAGCAGGAACAGTTAGCATTTTAGAGCTGAACAGTTGAGGTAAAATGGATATTTCTGCCAATGACGCTTCTCTTTGTCTCTTTGTATACGTTCTCTAATTTTTTTTCTGTAATTTGTTTTTTTTATAATCTAGATTTGCTGTCTCACAAAGGTTTCACTCCCCAGCAGCAGCAAGTTGGCAAGTGTTACTTGGTTTCTTTGCTGATAGCCAAGTCAAAGCAGAGGTGGCAGAAAACAGTGGAATGTGACAGTGCCTTTAAAATAAATAAATAAATGGGTATAATATTATTATTTGTTCTAGGGAGACTGTGTCCCACTGACTTGCTGTCTTAAATGTTCTTTCTCTAAGAAAAGTTTAGTTTAGACAAAGAAGGAAAACCTTTCCTTCTGTGCCTGCAACTCCCATTAACAGGGAACAGGCTTTTAAGTACCCTGCATGTATAATAAATATATGCTGGTTTCTAAGATGACAGCTTAATTTCATAGCTGGCATTAAACTTTCTAGCTTTGCCATAGGCTTTCACTATTCTCCATTAACCTGGCCTTGGCAACAATAGCAAAGTTTCCAGTAAGCAGTTTGACTGGAACAGGAGAACTTCAGTGTCCTGGAGCTGGGATAGCATTTGATGATCCCTTTGTTACCCATGAGACAATCTTTCAGGGTGACACTGCATGCAGTTCATGCCAAGTCCAAGACTAGGGAAGCTGATGGTGTGGATTTCCCAGCTGATTTTGCTGACTTTTGAATACCCAACTGTTAATATTAATGTTTATTTTTTAAGGCAATTAAGTGCTGCTAGAGTGGTAGCCTGGAGGAAAGAGTCTCTTCGGGAACTAGTGCTAGTTAATACATTCTGCTTAGTAGACAGATGTCACTGAAGGAAATTTCCACAAGGCTGTTGTCAGAGTGAATGTGTTTGCTATTTTGATCTCCTCCAGCTCAGGGAAGGCATGGTGGTTCTGGAAGGGGTTCAGAGAAGAACTGTGCCACGTGGGACTCTTCAGCATGTAAATGAGACAAAGTAGAAATCTATAAAGCAGGGAGAAACTTCCATAGCAGCTACTTCTAGATGTAGATTAGAACTGAGTAAAGTATGATCTCCCTGATGCTTCAGCTGTACCACTGTCATTGCTAATGATGGGCTACTGAATGCTGGTGACAGAGTCTGCATCATTACATCTATCTGATATCAACTGAACAAAGCCTCTAAGATTTGTTTCACTCGGCCTTTAAACAGCCTTCAAACAGAAACAACTACTAGTTAGTTTGGTATTCTGGTAGTAAATGTGTTCAATTCCCACAAATTTCTGTTAATATGTGCAGAGAATTTTTTCCATTTTTTTATGCCATAGCACAAATGTGTAAATATGTATATTTATTCTGTGTAATTTGCATACCTAACTGCAAATATATGTAAAATAACATACTAATTAAATAATTTTTTTCCTCTTGATTTCAATAAAAGTTAAAACAAAGAAATATTTTTTTTTTGTTCTAGCACCTACTTTATTTTTTTCAGAGTAATTTTACTGAGAGTTTTGCAAGACTCAAAGGATTTGAGAAATCTTGGTTTACTTTGTGCACTCAGGAAGCTTTTGGGATTTAGATAGAAAAATTCCTGGAATGTAGTTCTCTTTAGCGGAAGTTTTTCTTCCTTTTGCTTGTAATATAATGATGATAGAGAATTTTGCCCCTGCTTTTTTGCTTCCCCCAAGCTGCCTGAGTGATTTGCCTCACCTGATGGCCAAGAGGTGAATTGCTGTCAGCAGACTGTGGGTAAGTGGGGCCCTTTGATGTCAGTGGTTTGTTAGGGAGCTGGCAAGCCTCTGGCTCAGTGACTTCTCTGTCCACGTACACCTTGAGAACAATCTTCTTTTTATTTTTTTCTTTTTTTTTAATCTCTTTTTCTCTTTTTCTTTTTCTTTTTCTTTTTCCTCAGATGTGAAATCTGTCAGCAAAGTGAAGTCAGCTTAAATATCAGCTAAGGCTTGAGTTCCCTTTCAGTTTTTGTTGACTTTATCCCCTCCTGCTCCTTCCTGGTCAAGTTTCTCTCTGCTTGAGTCAGACTTACCAACACTTTATTCTGTGTTTCTGTTGTATGGATTTGTATGTGGCAAAGTTCAGGTGCCCTTCACATTCCTGGCCTTGACAGTGATCTGAAATGCTGAGAAGAGTGAGACTTTTTGGGGTCTCTGAGACTCTTTCAGCTACTACAGTTCAACTAGAAACCAGTAAAAATGCTTCTGGTACCCAGGCATGCTGTACTCAGGTGTCATGGTTTGACACTGGTGCAATGCCAGCGCCCCTATGAAAATATACTTTTTCAAATAAATGCTGTGAGATGTTATTAGGAACAGAGCAGAGCAGGCCTAAGCTTAATAACAAAGGAAAAAAAAACTTTATTAAACCACTACTACTATAGAAGACGCACACACTAAACCTAGGATGAAGACCCTCTAAAACACCCCTCCTCCTCCCAATTTCTAAAACAACTATTATGAAACATTATCGGGGATTCTTGATCAAATTACTACTCTTCAGATAATCAATATTCAGTCTATTAAGGGAGAGAGAAGTTTCTCTTGCACTATAGACCCCCCCCCAGGAAACACAGTTGCCACTTCCTGTGTTTCCATGTCACACGTGGCAACTGCTCGGAGAAAATCTGCCAGTGTGACACTCCCCTTTCTATGTCACAGTGCTCTCACTACTGTGCATGGACAGACTGCTCATAGGGCTCTTTTAAGGATGCTTTGCCATGGACTAAAAGAGATAACAGTTCAGCTTCTCATCTTGGGACTACAGTCCCCCCTATTTTCTCTTGGGGCTAAGGGTCCAGGAATAGAGATCATCTTCTTCTTGAAGACAGAGGGCATCACTATTCTTTCCTCAGCTTTCTTCTGTTCTTGCCATTCCTGTGCTGGTGGTTGCCGAAGCAGGTCTCCTTGGGTCACCACTGCATCCCCTTAAAATGCAGTCTCTATTGCAGGAGAATTTGGTTCAGTCTATGACTAACAAAAAAAGTCTAGCCAAAAGCTACTCTATTATCTCCTCCCACTTAAAAATTTCTTCTTCTAACATCTCAGGTCCCGGACTGTCTCTCTTCCACTACAAATCGAGGAGGAGTAATATTTTACAAAGCCTTCATTTCCCAGACTCCCTGGACAGCTGAAATCTCTGCCCAGCACTCTTGACTCCCACACTGGGCATCATCCCCCCTTCTTCTTTCTCCTCTGCTGGCAAATTTCCAGGTGCCGCCAGGCTCTCTGTCACTTTCCCTCTGTGGGGGGAACAAAGGCATCTCCACTTCTCTCCACCCTTCCATCCACAGGAGCTGGCTCGGTTCCAGACCTTCAGCCCCTCGGCCTACCTGGACAAGGCCGCATGGCTTCCCCTCCCCCACCCAGCCTGTGGCTGGGCAGGGGAGAGTCTGCACTCTCTGACGACCGGAACCAAAGAGACAGTTCCCCTGGGAGTTCTTGCTTTTAACCCCCTGTGTTCTCAGAGGCGTGTCTATACTTTCAGTGGTGCCAATATCCAAACCTGACCACTGATTGGTTTGACCTAACTTGTGAAAAAAAATTCACTTCCATGTCAAACCACAACATCAGGTGATGCTGTGCAGAGCTGCTGGAGTTTCTTGTTGTATCTGCTGTTACCAAGTTGTAAATTGGCACCCCTTCTATTCCCCAAATATGGAACAAAACTTACTCTCTCTACAGCATAATTTATCACCAAAATACAAGGTATAACTAATGGTGTACCAACAGGCAGGCAAATACATGGAACTTGAGCACGTGTTAGTTGTGTGCTGAGCCAGTCACGGGAGCAGGATGCTGAGGTTGTGCCGTGTCTGCTGGCTGATGATGCAAACATCTACAGATTTGGAGTGAACCTATGGTGTCGTTGCCGGTCAGTGAAAGCATTTTATGTATTGAAGGCTTGAGGTGACTCTTGGCCGTGGCAAGGAATTACAGGTCTTGTGGCCTATTTATAAAAATAAAATTAAAACCACAGTAAACTGAGGGGGAGAGGAAGGCTAGGGAAGAAGAGAACAGCTGGTTTTCATGCTTCTGTTTTTTATCACTCTCCTAAGGATAAAAGTTAGGAGTTAGATTGTTGTCTTTTGTTACCCTAGACTTAGATGTGTTTTCAGCTGTCTTGACTGCTTTCTTTTCCTCACTGTGATACTTTCAGTAGCTTACAAAATTGAAATATTTTTCTGCTTGTCTAAAGGCCAGAATACCTGAGGAGTTATAACTGAGAATTTCTTGCTGTTGAGCCAAATAAGTCTTATCATTGTGCAGGTACTCTGTGCTTCTCTTCCCCCTTAGATGGCTGGTCCATGTGAGAGGCTGCAGCCTGGCACTGTCCATGCACCCTACACTCCTTTGCGGGCTCTGTGTGCTAGGCTGGCTGCAGAAGCCACTTCTGGGCTTCTTCCTGTTCTTTGGTGTATGCTACTACTGTTCTCTTTGACAATACCTTTGGAAATGGCCTTTCCTGTGTAATAGGTTCTTAAGGGACAGGCCTTACCTGCAGCTCAGTAGAAAGCAGTGTTGGATGCCCTTTGTTTTCCAGGTGAGGACAACAGTGGAGAGTGCTGGAGAGGTGATGGCAGTGAGGGTTGAGTGGGATATCCCATTCTGTTCCTTGCTGAGGTGTGTGCAGATGCTGTCTGCACTGGATAAAGCTGTGTTAAAACATAACCTGCTCCTCTTGGGATCCTGTTGGAGAGGTGGTATTGAGAGGGAGGAGTGCTTTGCAATCTGAAGGAAGAGATGGAGGGGCAGGGCAGGGTGTTTGTGTCCTTTGTTTAACTGGAAAATACAAGTCACAGTTTAAGATCTCTCAGCTTGCAAAAACAATCTGGGAAATGGTTACCTCATGGCTGCATTAATAGTGAATTATTTTAACCTGATGGTTCATTTCCAAAACCCAAGTGATCAAGAGGAGTTTTTTTCTGCTGTTTCTGGCATCCTGAGCACCCAGCAGTCAGTGTCTTTAGTCCACATTCTTGTTGTGTCACAGCTAAATGTAGGAGAAAGTTCTCAACCCTGAAGTCCCTCAGTCCCTGAGGTTGTAGACATACTGATGTTTGATGAGAAGGAAACAGACACAAAGGGTTCCTGATGTGAAGGATACCCATATCCCACTGACCTGAGGAAAATGATCTTGATTTGTTTATTTTTCCACCCCCTCCAACCTCCCTTCTGTCTTCCAGAAAAAGTTCACTCCTGTGACCAGGAGAGGCAGAGCGCCTTGGAGGAGGCCAGGCAGAACCCCCGGGAAGGTATCGTCATCCCCGAGTGCGCTCCTGGAGGACTTTACAAACCAGTGCAATGCCACCAGTCAACTGGGTACTGCTGGTGTGTCCTGGTGGACACGGGACGTCCCCTGCCTGGTACTTCCACACGGTGAGAGCTATAGGCAGGCCTGGGAAGGTGCCTGGCTGGAGAAGATGAGATATAAAAAATACTACTGCAATATGAAACCAGTTCATCACTTTAGAGCAGTCAGCTCTACATTGCTTTCCCTAGAGCAAGTAATGCTGTATGTGATGTTCCCTGTTGATTGTTACTGTGCAGCTCCCTCTCTATAGGAGTTGGTGGACATTAACTACTGTCCATACTTTTCTCTGTGTTAAGTATTCATGCAAAGCAGCCTTTTCTTCTTCTGGCTGCTTTTGTGAGGTAGAAGGAATGGGGGCTTTGCTTAAGAGTATAGATTATGGGCATCAGCAGTGAAAAGACAAGAGTCTTTGTTGCATTATCATCTGCTTTATACTTACATGTTGCAGCCACTTGAATCCTGACCAGTAGGGAATTAGAAGACTGCTTGTTATGCATGGGTAGATTTTAAACCAGAGATAGATTTTTTTTTTTTCAGTCACTCTCTATCTTGAAACTACCTGAGGAATCTTTTCTCACTTGGAGTTTGGAAACAAATTGTGGGTTTGGTAAGTTGCAAAAACAGGCCAGTAAGAGCTGGGACTTAAACTTGGCTAGATAACAGTGATACTGCAAAGCATGGACAGCTTTGAAAAAAAATTTCAGCCTATGCCCACAAGAATTGGAAGAGGGCCCTGTGCTGTTTGTGGGTTTCAGTTGATACCTGGTACTGGACTTCAAAATATGTTCTTCCTTCTCTTTCCACTTCTGCTGCTGTTGCTGACTGTCCATAAACAGTCAGATGCTTGAGAGTGGTATTTCTTCTGGAGGTTTATTGGTTTCCCCTGCAGTAAGCAGACAAGGCACAAGCCATTGACCCTGACATTAGCTCAGCTGGTCAAAGCACAGTGCTAATAATGGCCTGGTTGTGGATTTGATCCCTATATGGGCCACTCACTTAAGAGTTGGACTCGATGATCCTTGCTGGTCCCTTCCAGCTCAGAATAGTCTGTGATTAGTGACTATGTGATGACACTAAAGCTATGTTATAGTTTAGTTGTAGTTTAGCTTCTGCTGTTCTCCTTTTTCAGGTATGAGACCCCAGTTTGTGAAAGCGATGCCAGATCGAAGAGCACAGAGATTGATGATCCCTTCAAGGACAGAGAACTTCCAGGTTAGAGGAACAAGATCCTGTCTCTGCCTTCTTACCTTGTCTCACCTTGGGACTCTTAAGAGGCCAAGAATATTGTTGAGGAGATAGGGGATTTTCCTCACAGTGCATGCTTTACCATGGGGTTTATTCTGTGGGTTTTTTTAAGATCACCTCCAGTTTCAGCAGTGAACTGGAAAAGGCTGGGTGTATCCTGGGTGTGTTTATTGTCTCTGCCCTTTGAAAACATTTCTGGGATTAGAGTTTTCTGGAGAGAAACCAGGATGCCTGGGGGAAGAATGGGCTCAACATTGAATGTTCCTTAAAGCCTGACCAGGGCAAGAACCTTTCTGTTTAGTGGGGCTTTTCAGCAGCTTGATGCTCCCTGAGTCAAAAAAGAGGACGCAACTGCCAGTTGTCAGTGGACTGATTTGCTCCCTTACACTGACTGCATGGACCAGGCAGGACAACCCTCACGGTGTACTAAGGTCCCTTACTTAATGAGTCCTCATTTAGCTGGACTTTATTCCTCATTTTCTGCCTGGGATATGTTTTATTTCCCACTGCTCCTTGTTTTATGTTCTGTTTTTCCCTCTTAATAGAGTGACAAGCATAATTTGCTGTTTGCCTACCTTTTCTCTGCTAGGAACACGTGCTGGGCATTGGTGTTGTTGCAGCTCTTAAAAATGCTATCCCACCTGCCTGTGCTCTGTTTTTTTCTTCTGGCTCCCTTCTAAGGAGCAGAGTGAGGGGCTTTCACTAACAGGTCAACCATTGCTCTACTGGGTGGGGACTGCTTGAAAACACAAGCTACAGTGGGTCCCCCTGCACCATGAGGAGGTGGTGGACACCACTAATTCTGCAGAAATAGCTGATTCTGGATCAGCTTAACATTCTATGGGTAGCATAAAGTGAGTTGTTCCTGAGTAGGTTAGCAAAGGAAATGAGATTTGTTCCAGATCTGCCTTGTGTGTCTCCTAATTGTTGTCCTGCTGGCTCCTGAATTCAGAACCCACACCTTTCTGCTTAGAAACTCTGCCCTCAGCAGAGCCTCAGAAGAGGCTCTCTTCTATGCAGCTCCTCATTCTCATGAGTCATGTAAAAATTTCCTATTGCCTCCCTTTCACATTCAAAGGAAATCAACCAGTTGGTTCAAATATTATGTTGTGGATAGGGAGAGGGAAGCCAGATGAATGGATTACATTAAGGCTCATTTCCTTAGGAAATCACACTAAAATAGAATAACCTTACTTCCTTGATTCCCCATCCCTCACTCCCATTGATTTACCACCTATCCTTGCACTTCTTCTCTGCCTCTTCAGAAATCCTCTGCAAAAATACTTTGCACTTTGGCTTTTTCTTTGAGACTATTTCTGATCTCAAGAAGACAGACTGGTTTTGTTTCTCTTCTCCTTTCCCTTCTCCACTGAAGTTAGACAAGGGGACAGGAACTGCTTCATGCAGAAGAGGACACAGGATGCTCTGTAGCTTAGCAGTCTGGTCTCAGTATCAAACTCCAGGAGAGCTGTCCTCTCAGTTCAAGCCGGTTTTCTGTGCCTGTGTAAACTTCAAGCTCTGTTTGGCTGCCCTGGTTGGTATGATTGTTGTCCAGAGAAGTTTTGAATGCCCCATCCCTAGAAGTGCTCAAGGCCAGGTTGGATGGGATCCTGAGCAACCTGATCTAGTGAATGGTATCCGTACCCCTAGCAGGAGGGTTGAAACTAGAAGATCTTTAAGGTCGCTTTTAACCCTAGCCACATTCTGATTCTGTGATTCCTATCACTGAAAATACCCCTGTCTATGGAGAGATGGGGAGACAGGATCTGATACTGGTTTGTCTGCCTGAGAAATGCTGTGCTGCATGAACATCTTATGCAATCTTGAGGTTTGTTTGATTAGCTGCTCTTGTATGCAAAAATTTACTGATGAGCCAGAACTGCAGGGGGTGAGAGAGAATGTTTATTTTTTTTTTTTCCTGCTCTCATTTCTTAGCAGAACTGAATGTCAAGAAAAATTCCTGCTTTAATTTGAGACTGATTGCATCATTTGCACTCAGTTCTCTCAGGGGGACCCCTTACTCTATTCCTCTTGTAGAGGTTTGCCCATTCTTTAGACTCTCAGTGCTGCAGGCAATGCGCTTCTTGGCCTGTATGAAGAGACCCTGCAGAGGCCCCGGTGGGAAAAACATAAGTTCAGATCCTTGCACACCTACACATACTCTCTTCACAACCTGTCATGACTGTGGCCAAAAGTAAAAAAGAAAGAAGGAAGGAAAATGTTGCTTATACATAGCAAATGGCAAACTGCTAATTCCTGCAGATGGTGAGATGCTGGGAGCCCAGGGAGATGACTTCTAGCAAATAGTTTTTCAGCCTTTTCATTGCTTCAACAAAAAGCTCCTTTAAGTGAGTGGTCTACTCTGGCTGCAATAGCAGCTTACTCATTACAATGCTGACATTTTCTGGACCATATGCCAAATGACTGCTGAGGGGTGTGCATGTGTGCAGTGTACATAATACGGAGACAGGCTAGGGACTGTTGGTTAGCTATTGCAGAGGACAGAGCCTGTAATACTGCAAAGGAGGGACTTTTGTCAGATCAGTTTGCAAGCTGCTTTCAGCTGTCAAGGGATTACAGTAAGTTTCCGGTGCTCTGTTTGTGGTATATGTTCTTCTTTGCTTGTTCAAGAAAAGCAGAAAGTGTTGACATTGTTCTGTGTTGCTGTGGGAGGCTGTTTGCTGACATCTGCCCTAATCAGCTGAATAATTGGTAGTGCATGGTGGTTTGGGGAAAGAGGTGAGGGACGCGGTGATGGCTTCTCTGTCACATCAAGAGAAGACAATTGGATGGCAGGTGATGGATTTTGGACAACAGTTTTGACGATAATACGTTGAAGTTAAGCACGCCTGTTCTTGGTTCCTTGTTCCTTAGCTTGCTCCAGGCTAGAACAGTTGTCACAGTGTTCATGGGGTAGTAAATGAAGCTTACTTTAAGCAGCAAGGAAACAGCATAGATTGCCTTCTAAAGGTGAGGAGATGGAGAGTTTCATTGTAACAGGCTGGCACTGTTTAGGATAGAAGGCTCTGTCAGTCTGTGGTTATGATGGTGGGGAACTAGACAGCCTCAGCACTAAGTAATGGAAATGGTTACCAAGCTCATCTTCAACCCACTTTGTCCTGCTTAAGCCAGCAGTGACTGGAGGTGACTACCACATACCAACTCAGTTTGACATATTTCCTATGTAGAGCGATCATGTGAAGAATGAGTTATTGTGGTAGGCGCTGGCAGGCAATGCTTTCTGTGCCTGAAGAGGAGAGTGCAAGCAGCAGACCTTGCCTTGTGCTCTGGGATACTTTAATCTGTCAATTAGGGCCTCAGAACAGCCACATTTGCCTCAGAAGATGATCCAGGAGGTAATGAATTGTTTTTGTAAACTTCTCTGCAAGTGTCACCATGGGAACTCCCGTCTGCCAGACACTTCCAGCGCATCCCTGTGGTTTTGCTGGTAGAGAACTGGGTGAGACCATAAAGCTAACCACACAGTCTTCCTGCCAGATATTGTTGATGACCCTGCATGTGCCTGGACAAAAGCTGCAGGACAAATTGCCACGCAGAAAATCCCACTGAGAGATTCTTTTGCCTTTCCTTAGGGATTGTGTTGATGGTTGTTGCTGTCTTAAAAACAAAGGAAGTTCTGACTGATCCTTGCTGAACTAGGGTAGGAGACTAAGCCTGTGTGTTCTTGCATTAAACCTTCTATTTTCTTTCTGCAGGCTGCCCAGAAGGGAAGAAAGTTGAATTTATTACCAGTTTACTTGATGCTCTGACTACGGACATGGTACAGGCTATTAACTCAGCAGCACCTACTGGGGGTGGGAGGTGAGTCCAAAAAGCATGGCTGAATGCCACCCAGGTGGCTGCAGAGCTCTGGGTGTCCCTGAAGTGGGGGCAGGTGGGAAAGGTGTTGCTCTGACTGGTTTGGGTTCCTCTGGGTTGCTGGGGGAGGATTTGAGGCTGCTTTGTCCTGTCATCCCAGCGCTGCTTGCCTCCTCCTGCCCCTCCTCCCTGGCAGCTGCTCCACCATAAAGGTTAGTATAGCCCATTTGAAGTGTGAAATGAGAGCACAGTGGGAGGAAGTGGCTTGTTCTTTTGTCCCTTGGTGCATGAAAAGACCTAATAAAATGCAAATGGATTGAAGGAGACCGTGTGGCCTAGTGGCTACCACAGGGAGTGAAGAATGTGAACCAAATTCTTGGCAGCACCAGCGCTGTGGCTTTGCTGTAAGGCTGCAGCTAGCCTGCTGATGAGGAGCTGTTTTTCATGGCCCTTCCCTCTGACCAGCTGTGTGTCCACCCCTTTTGGAAGGAGCAACAGGTCAG
Organism: Vidua macroura; assembly: GCF_024509145.1. Lineage (NCBI taxonomy): Eukaryota > Metazoa > Chordata > Aves > Passeriformes > Viduidae > Vidua > Vidua macroura. The sequence goes on from NC_071576.1 coordinate 34,327,607, forward strand.
GCCTGTTGCAAGAGGTGGGCAGAAGTCTGTGTTCCTGGGGAACTGGAGGAAACTTGAGGCTGTGTCTCCCCCTCCTGCTTGATAACTGCAGATCCCTGCAGTGCTGCCTCGGGACAGGCCATTGCGAACGAACCGTGATGGATTTAAAAAGTGCCAGACTGCCTCAGCTAGGCAGGGCTTCTGTGGTTCTGGATTTGCCTGACTATAAAAGGAGTCAGTGCTGGGGCAGTTTGCAGGGATGGCACAATGACTGATGTGCCAGGGGTCTGGAGATGGAAGTGCCTCTATGGGCATAGTTACTTCTATGGGTATTCCTCCAATGTGTTGACAGTAATGTTGATCCCGTGCTTTCCTCTTTTGTAATGGAGGAGGAATCAGTGCCATCTTTTAACTGCTCAAGGCTGTTCAGGGTCCTCGGTGGTGTGGCTCTGTCCCTTGGCTTCAGTATGGACTACTAGTGAATTCATATGGTTTTAACTTCACATTTAGACCTTACAAATTAGGCCAGTGACTTGTATGTGTGCCTGCATGCTGAATGTTCTGTAGCCCATTGAATTAGTGCTGTATGCCTAGCATGTCTGTATTCATATAAACAGGATGAAAAATGCCCCAGGGATGCGAAATACATAGTTCTCTCCCAGACTTAAGCATTCCATTGTCAATTCTGTCTAATTTGCATGGTTCAAATGCAGTGGGTAGGGGTGGTGGGAAGCCCTGGAGAGTATTTGATATTTATTTGGCATCTTTGGCACTGGGACTGAAACACAGCCAATGTAATCATCACTCTTAAAATAAAGCTTAATATAAACCAATGTTGTAGAGACCAGAGATGTATGCCCCCACTGCGCTTCTATAAACCAGCAGGCTTGCTTCCTAATGTTCCCCAAGCTTTGTGTATTTCTCAGCTTTCAATAGAGGCCTTTCTGGTGGAATTTTTCACTGCCCAGCTCTTCACACAGTCATCACATTGATTTATTTTCCACTCTAATGTCAGCAGCCCAGTTGCGAGGGGAAAATTAAATCTTTTAGCAGGCTGTCCTTGGTAAGGCAAAAGACTGCTACCACCCAAATACTCTGCCTGCCATGATTAAATTCAGATAACTGCTCTGTTTTAATTTTCCATGTGCCTCAGCTAGACTAAGCATGTACCGCAAAGAACATTTGTCAAGCTCTTCCAACCCAACAGGCCATGATGGGACCATTGGACCATTTGTATTTTTTTTTAAAAAGTCATTTCAGGGAATTTTTGATATATATGTAAAATTTTTATCAGTACATATTTCATATGGGTTTGTGAAGTTGGGAAGCTGTCTCTGTGCAGTGAGTCCTGCTTTCCAAGAGTCCCAAGGTGAGGAATATCCTGAGTTCTCTCTTCAGGAATTGGCTTCTGATGGTGTGAACAGGTGTATTCTTTGCTGGGCAAAAAATGGCTGGACCCAGAGAGTGGCTGGTGACTAGTCACAGGTAGTGTTCCCCAGGGCTCAGTACTGGAACCAGCCCTGTTTAACATCATCTTCAACAACCTGGACAAGGATATTGAGTGCCCCCTTATCCCACCATGTTGTGTGGGAGTGTTGACCTGTGGAAGGGCAAGAGGGATGTGGACAGGCTGGATGAATGGGCCAAGGCCATTGTATGAGGTTCAGCAAAGGCAAGTGCCAGATCCTGCACTTGGGTCACAACAGCCCCAGGCAGTGCTACAGGCTGGGGCATGAATGACTGGGAAGCTGCCTGGCTGAAAAGGACCTGAGAGAGCCGGTCTACAGCAGCTGAACATGAGCCAGCATGTGCTCAGGCAGTACATACAGGCATATGTATCAATATTAAAATAAAGGACCAAAGGAAGAGGAGAGCCTTTCCAAAGTGTCCAGGACTAAAAAAGCTTAACAGTGAGTCTTAAGGAGCTCAGACTTCCTTAGGGTATTGAAAGGAAAAAAAAAAAAGGTTGGAAGTTGATCTTGTAAAATCTGAGTATCTCTATAGGGACAAAGGCTCTGCAGACTCTTTAAGTCTAGCAGGGAACAACATGATTAACTGAATATAAACAAACTTGTGATCAAAATTTCTTTAAAGTGAGGGCAGTTCTAAGCCAGAGTGAAGTCATGAGGGACATGATTCCACCTCTCTAAGGCTTTCATCTTAGGCCTAATATGTTTCAGAAGGACTTGCTTTAGTCAAACCTGAGTTATGGTCCCAAGAATAATTTGATTCATATTCTGTATGATATACAGGAAATCAGATTAGATTACCCTGCTGCCTTCAGTCTGAATCTGGATATGTGAGTGAAAACCTCTGTGTTCGCTGAGTGTCTTTGCAATTAATATCCATATTAGCTTTTTTTTTTTTTTTTTTTTTTTTTTTTTTTTTTTTTTTTTTTGGTGGGGGGTGATGAGGGAGAAGTATGGGGAGAAATTAGAGATTGGAAATACTACATAGAGCTGTGTTAAATTGCCCCCCAAAACAATGTAGTAGCAGCAGTGTGAGGCAGTAACTTGGATTCTTGGCAGGCCATGTAAGCAAAACCTGATAAGACTCTTTTTTTTTTAAACTGGGCATGCTTAAAACAACCTTGTAATCCTTTATAGGTCTTGTCTTGTTTAAGGAAGTTCAAAGCTATTGACTTTAATTGAGTTACTCTTGCTTTACAATAATGTAAATAGTGTAAATGAGATGAGAACTTCCCTTCCTCATGGCCCTGGTTTATATTACAGCATAATAGCCAAATAGACTTCATTTATAGTTTTGAAACAGAAAATCTCTGGTAAAATTCATTCTTAATTTTAAGTTTATGTTATAACTCCAAGACACATCTTGTTACTGTATGTTTTCAAAGTAATTAAGGGAACACTTGTAGGGATTTGGTTTATTAGCCAGTACTTGGTATCCTTACTGAAAAAAAAAAATCATTCTTGAAATTATTCACAAGTGAGTACTATATAATAGGAGTAGCACTTAAAATATTACACTTAGCTTTAGTACATTTTAGTCTCTTCTCTAATTCTGATACACAGGGCCTAAACTAAACTAGATCGTAGGGAATCCCAGCCTGGGTTTCTGTTATCTGAGAAATTCTCTTTGGTCCCTGCCAATTCAGAAATGAGTTTAAGTTGCCAAAATGTGTGCATTATAGCTTGCTACATTATCAGCAAAAATATTACTGCCCTGTGGAATTTGAGGTAAATGGGCAGCTTACAACAGCTACCCTTATCATGTAACAAAGCAGCTATCAGTCCCTTAATTTAAAGTTGCCACGTATTCCCCGTGTAATAGTCCCAAAAAGTACTCCAGAAAATGGCCCTGAGGTTCCATTTCATGCTCTAGTTGAGCAGTTTGAAGCAGGCAAGCAGAGCTCAGCACATCTCCAGGGTGTTCTGAAGCCAATCCACGTTTTAATAAAGATTGACACTTTTAAACAATTCAGGGAAGTTGATGCTCAGCTCCTATTGCATTGCAGTTGAAGTTGGATACCAACTTCTCTTTGTCCTCTTATGGAAATTCTAGCCTAATTAAAGATACAGGAGAGTTCATGTAAGAGGAGGGTCTTTGAACAGTCAATGAGGAGTGAAGGGAGGTGATTTTTTTAACCTTCTAAATTATTTATCCTACAATCTTTAGAAAAATTGTGTTCAGAGTAATGTTTTGTATACAACTTAGCTTGAAGAGAGAAAGAAACTGGCCTGTAATAGGGGAGGTAAGTTTTAATTGTGGAGGAATTTTGCATTTCCCATAATTAATTTGGACTGTGTAGTACCCTTTTGTTTAGTCTGAACACAACTTAGTTTTTTGTTGGCTTCTTGATTCCTTGGCTACAGGAAAGGAGGAATAATAAAACAAATACAGGATCCTTTTGCAACTCCGTTATAGTAATCCTCTCTGATTCAAACCATGTTCCACTGTTTCAGACTTTAGGCAACTGCAAAGAAGAACAAAATGGAAGTAAGAAGTGGAAACAGAGCAAGAAAAATTTTGAATTTTACCTCATTTGTTAAACTCATTGCTTTCCACTGCTTAGTGCTGGCACTTTGGTGGTCATCATCAATGTTGTCATGGGCGTTGACTGGAGGGGTCAGTCACTCTCCATCCATTCTTCATTCAGCAACAGCACCAAGCAAGGTACATATATCCTTGTAAAATATTTACAAGTCATACAAACTTACAGCTCTAACTCCCTTAGAGATCCTGACCAAAAACATACCTTGTGTGTGCGTTGGGAATGAAAGCTGGACTAATTCATTTTCTTACTCTGTAGCATTTGCTACCAGCTTCTTGTCCATCAGTGTTCTTTCATCCTGGAACAGGTCCCTCTGGTTTATAGGCTCTGCAGTCCAGCTAGATGATGGGCTGATCTTACTAGCCTTATGTCCTTCTGCCTCAATTGCTAATGTTGCTACATAAAGTTTGTAGTACAAAAGAATAGATTTTCTAAATCTTCAAACAGGTACCTGATGAGTACTTCAGAGATTGCAGCCTGTGCAGTGGGTCTGAAAGTGTTCAGGGAGCAAAGGACCAGCTTTGGTAGGAATGGACTTCAATTTATTTAGTAAAATGTTGTGGCACATACAACACTTTGACTGCACAGTTCTATGGAGCATAATGCGATTGCACACTGTACATGGCTCTTTAGGGGAGTCATGTCTCACATTTGCTGCTCTTGTAAACTTTAGCCTATATTCCTCCCCTTCTTCCCTGCTCCTTCACACTGAGCTCACTGCTCCTTTCTCACAAGGGGTTTCAAAGGCTGAAAAGCATTACAGATTGCATGCACAGTGCATATCAATGCATATTCAAGCTGCCTATTTGATATTTTGGCAGTCATTCTCTGATCCAGCATTCAGTGCAGCTTACAAAAGTGTATGTCCATGGTTTTGCACAGCCTCTTTGTGTTCTTCAGTGACACCAGATGGTGTGAAGGTATTCTGTGGAAGTGTGCCTCATCTGGAAGATAGCATTGTTAGAAGTTGCTGTACCTTAACACACACATCTCCAAGCATAAGCCAACTAAGAAATAAATGTTCTGCTATAAGGGAGCTCTTAGAACATTATACAGAAGGAGAAGCAAGAGCCTTCTTGGAGAAGACTGTATACTTGATGCCAACAAACTTTTAAGAAAGCTGAGAGCTGATTTGCTGTCTTAGGCTGTTAATGACAGACCTGCTTTTCTTCATTATTGGAATATTGGTGGGCTTATGCTGCATAATTGAGCTAAACTTGCTGGCTTTTGTACAAAAGCAGTCCAGCAACAACAGGTTACATTTGGAAAATCAGTTTACACAGACCTCCTTTCTTCATTAGTGCTCATTCTTTAGGACTGACTGTTTTGCCACAGAGTGCTAAAGAGGAGCAATTAGGCAGAAAAGTAAGTACAGCTGCAATGCAGTCAGCATGAGAAGGCTATCTTCATTTTGGTAGTTCTTACTGTGTCTTACAAAGCTGCTAGAGCACCGAAGTGAGGTACTGGAATTCAGTGGGTTTTAGTGTGATTGGTGTTAGAGCAAGAGATTTTGGAAATTGAGAATGTACAGGACAGCTTTGTTCTGTCTTGGTTTTTCTGATTCCTTTATGGTCTGAATGAGAGGTGGCCCAATAAATGAGGTTTATATCTGAGGGCTGATTTATTTCTCTTGAAATAGTGTGGGGAAGAAGTGGAGGGACAGTCCCCTGGAATACTGCCAAGTCTGTGCTCACAGGGCAATTAGAGCCCCAGACTTGTCTGAGCTGACCCAGCAGGCATGGCTGGTGTCATGGCACACCAGCAAAGCTAGGTGGCCTAGCAGTGCTGTGTAGTTGCATTAATTCATGTTTCATGGGTGGTGCCTAAGTGCCTTTCACAGGCAGTGGTCAAAGTCAAGATAGTTAAAGTACAGTACTGTATCTTCATCCTTCTGTAGTGTATCATGGAATTTCATGAGCCAGGGACATATGGCCACCCTGAGATGATGGGGATACTTCCTGTGCTGGGATTCTGGATGATAACCAGACATGGCAGGCAACCAACCATCTCAGGAACTGGAGTCCTGCTAAGCCAGCCAACAGAAAGTGGTAAAAACTCAGAAATGGCTGTGTCTTCCTTTTTCCTAAAGTCATAGCCATTAAACAAATTCCTTTTAGCTCTATAAGCCTGCTGCAGTTTTCAGCATGAGCTCTCAGCATGTTTGCAATGGCAAAGATTGATTTATTGTCACCTCATGAGTCAATGTATTTGTATTAGCCTGTGAATGTCCCTCATTTTCTTTGTGGAAGTGCTGAAGAGAGCCATGTTGCCTTTCTTGATAACTCATAAAAGCTCCTCCTTGGTGTGCCCCTGGAAAAGAGGCACTTTAAAATCCCTCTTCTGAGTGCCTCTTCAGTAGGTACTGAAAAGCTCTTGTCTGTTGTCTTTCTGCTGTTGGTTCAAAGATGCTCTGCTATTTTCTCTATTTCTGCCTTTCCAGTTGTGGGCCTTCAGTAAACAAGGGCAAGCCAAGGTATGAACAAGGGAATCTCACATGCAAAAGCTCAGCTTTTATTCTTCTATCTCAGCAAAGGCAGAGTATTGCCCCTGGCAATACAGAACTCCTCTGAGGCTGTTGGAAACATGCTAGTCTTCAAATGATAGCCAGCTTCTTTCCAAAAGGGAGAGAGACCAATAGCTATGTTAATAAATGTCATAAAAACAAGACACAGGATGTGTTTCTGTTCTCTCCTGTCATCCTGGTCATTGCATACAGTTTAGAAAATCAGGACACTCCCTTAACTTCCGGGGAGGAATTTCGCAATTTTTGCTTGTCTATAGGTGATTCCTGGTGCTTGCCTAGTGTTTTGGTTCCCCAAACTAAGCTAGACTTATTCCAAACCCCTTCTTCCTCCTTCATAGTGTTTATCCCATTGTACATTGACCAGAATGCAGTGACTGAATGCCAGCCTGTCTCTCAGTTAAGAATTAAATGAAGGAAATAGTTTCAAGTAAAAACACTGGGAAAAATGTTATACAGTTTATCTGCCTCTCTGTACCATGTGTGTTTACTTGTTATAAGGATTCATGTGTCTCTGGATAGGGGCTACCTTTCTAATTTCTATCCTCATTTGTAAAAGCCATCAGAAAAGTTAATGAGGATCTCAGGTCTCCATCTAAACTCCAGTTCCCGCTTTCTGCATGCTGCAGATTCCCCTTCACAAATTATTTAATTTACCACAGGAGTAGCATGTGTGAGGGGGTATTTTTCAGGCTCTGTAGCTGCATTTTAAAGGCAAAACTTGTCACACCAGAGAGTCAAAAGAATTTTCTCTCTCCTAGTTCCCAACAACAACAACAACAACAACAACAACAACAAAAAATTCAGTGACCATATAAGTATAGATTCTACTAATTTCTGAAACAAGGTCAACAGCAGTCTTGGAGAGCATTTTATAGGGTACTTGGGTTCATATTTCTCCATCAGCTAGAATGCCCCAAACTCACACCAGAATCTGGCTGCCTGCAGCAGGCAACTGTTCGTCTCTCCTTCCTGGGGAAGGAATTTATGCAGAAGCTGGATATGTCTCCTGGAATAAGTCAGAGCAATCAGTGCCAGTGTAGCATGTCTGACTACCTATTCACTAATTTCCATGCACTAAAATGCTTTATTCTTGGAAGGAAAAAAGGGTTCAGGCCTCAGCCTCATTTCAGCATCTTTTCAGCTTTCTCTGTTGGCATGCTCATCATATGGAGAAAAGACATACTAGCTTAGAAAGAGCTTCTTCCCTGGTTCTCAGTATCCCTGAGGAATAACCCCCATTCCCACTACTGCTGCAGAGCACCAGACACTGCTTAAATGGTATGACATAACAGTACCTGTTCAGTGATGGCATGATGTTGAAAGGCAGTGTTGTGTATTTGTGTGTCTATAGCTGTTGCTTTTCCTTTTTTTTCTCCTTTTCCTCACTGATTTTGTTGTTGTCTACAGAAGGAAAATGTGAGTCAAATAGCATCAAACTTGTAATACCACAATAATTAGGAAATGAAACAAACTGAAGTTGCCAGGTCTGTAGTACTGCTTTTAATGGATTTGTGGTTTTTATCTTCTGTGGAACCCTTGTGTGTAAATCAGGTATGTGAAAAGCATGAAAAATGCAGAAAATACAGCAGAGGAGTTCAGATTATATAAACAGATACAGGGAGAAGAATATTGTATCTTGCCAAGGATATTTTCAAATAATGAATGTGTCTTGCATTAAATTAATTTGTTCCCTTTCTGAAGTCTAGATGTTACTGTCACAGAAACTAGCATGGCAGCTGACACTCATGGCTGTCTTGCTGGTAATTTGAATGGGAGCCCAAGGGCCAAAAGGACCAAGGAGATTGTCTCTTGCCCTCTAATGAGGATCGTTCTGGGATTAGGCTGAGTTTCAGCAACTGGTGTGAGGAGAACCACAGCTACTGATCGTATCAGACTCCAGGATTCTCTTGGCAATTCACTTGTTCATGCTAAAGGACATTTTTAGAAAAAGTTCATCTGAAAAGAGATGAACTCATGTCTCAAAAGAGCACAGCTAAAAGGAGGAGATTGGAAGACCTGTGTTTTTTGCTTACTTTGAACATGGCATAGCACTTGCCTGATTCGATAAGCAGCTCTTGCTCCTCAGCATGTGCTTGACAGTGTTGGTGAGAGCACCCCTTTGTCGGGGGCCTGTGCTTCCTCTGTTCCAGGTTCTCTGAGCCAGACCCCAGCCACACACTAGAGGAGCGAGTGGTACACTGGTATTTCAGCCAGCTGGACAACAACAGCAGCAATGACATCAACAAGCGGGAGCTAAAGCCTTTCAAACGTTATGTGAAGAAGAAAGCCAAGCCCAAGAAATGTGCCCGGCGTTTCACTGACTACTGTGACCTCAACAAGGACAAGTCAATCTCACTCCAGGAGCTGAAAGGGTGTTTGGGAGTCAGCAAGGAAGGAGGTGAGTGTCTTTTCTTCCTCATTGCATGACAGTAAAAACTGACAGACAAACATGACAAATAAAAACTGACTTACAGCAAATTCAGAAATCCATTTTCTCCCAGCTGTTTCAAAAGTGCCACAGTTTGTATGAGCAGATGAGTGGGATTAATATACTGCCATGCAAATGTAGTTTGTTACTTGTCTTATGGCTCCATCTTCTATGCCTTATCCCAGACCTCTGTGCTAAGCACTATAGAGAAACAGGACAACAGATAAGAGTTCTTGGCCACAACTCTGCTTGTACTGTTGACGTCCTTGGAAACTGTAGTTAAGATCAGGTCCCTTCTGAGTAATACCCTGCTAACAAGATTCTGTTGTCTCAGCCATGCAGGTTGGATGATGTATGAGCCAGCACAGACCCGGTCCTTCTCTGGAGACCCTGTTTACTAACAGAAATAATATTTATTTTCATTGCTAAATTCAGCATGCAGAAGAGTAGATGATGCAAAGAGAACAACTCAGAAAGCAAGCACAGGGCTGTACTGTTGCCCTTTTTCAAACTTAAATTGTACTTTGAGGATGGTAGAGAAATAAGGCATGTGAATAACCTATTTTCCTTTTTATTTAGTGTCTGAGCAATCAACCCACCCTCCTGCCTTTTCTTCCTTTTTTCATCTTCACCTCATCATCTGTTGGGACCTGAACCAAACTGATATTTTTGGAAATTTTAGGAATTGAAACAGTTCAACCCAAATTCAATAATTATCAGTCATTCTTGACTGTGGGCAGACTTGCTTGGCAGGAGAAGGCAAACAGGGAGATTCCAGGGGACTAATTTCCTGTGCAGGTGTTTTGGCTTTGCAGCTGTTGTTATAAGTGTCATGGTAGTTGGGAAGGGTGGATAGCTTTTTTTTTCTCCCATCTTAATCTTTCCTTAGTCCTTTTCTCGGGCTTAGCATGAGTGGGAAGGGAGTCGGTACATTTGGGTGTTGGGAAGTTGCATTTTCTAGGTGCTTTGCAAACATCTTAGTTACCATAATAAGCATATAGCATTACTTGTCAGCTGTGAGAAGCATTCAGCTTCCCTAGCCCTATGGAGGTGTTTTTTTAGTCATCAGTACCTTACTGAGGAATGACATACCAAAATAGCAATCCTTAATTTTATTACCTTCCCAATAAGATGAATATGCCAAATGAATTTTATTGCTATTTGGCCTGGAATAAGACTCTCTGGAATCTCCTGCCCTGGCCAACTGAATGTTCAAAATTTAGTTTATGGAAGGGGAAAAAATCAAAGGGAGAGAAAAAAAGAAAATGTGAAACTTTGAGCCCAAGTGAAGGGGAAAGAAGGCAGCATGACATTGTTGTGAGTGCCTGATTGTCCAGCTGTTTCCTGAAAACACATCCTTGACCTTTCATGGTTTCTTTGTTGTATGAGGACAGGACTGTGGTCAAAAAGGGGCTCTGATCTTGTTCTGTCATACAGCTCCACATACCTACTACAGACCTGATAAGCCTTGAGGATCGAAGATAAAGGGATAAGTTAAAGGATGGTGAGGACTAAAAAGCAGTGCAGGGGGCAGTGCAGAGAGCAGGTACTAACATTGAAGAAAGACCTGAGTGAGACTGCTCCAGAGGTGCAGTAAACAAGTTTGTAATGGATCTTTTTTAAGAAGTCATGAAGTTGTGAGGTGGTAGATGACATGTTTTCTATGCTTCCTCTTCAGAAGAACTATTAAATTTAGAAACAGTCAGTATCTTTGTTTTTGACATGGTCCCCCACAAATCCTCTCTAGACTGGAGAGAGATGGTTGGGTTATTAGGTGAATAAGGAATTGGTTGGATGGTCACATCCAGAGAGTGGAGGTCAACAGCTCAGAGTCCTGATGGACATCAGGGACATGTGGTGTCCCTTGGGGTTCCTACTGGACCAGTGTTACTTAATATCTTCATTAATGACATAGTGGGATTGAGTGCACCCTCAGCAAATTAGCAGATGTCACCAAGCTGAATGGTGCAGTTGCTATGCCTGAATGATGGGATGCCATCCAGAGGAACCTGGACAAGCTCAAGAAGTGGTCCCATGGGAATCTCATGAGGTCTAAGACGACCAAGGGCAAGGTCCTGCACCTGGTTCAGGGCAATCCCCAATATCAACACAGGCTATGGATGAACAGATCAGAGCACCCCTGCCCAGAGGGACTTGGGGGTGCTGGTGGGTGAGAGGCTGACATGACCCAGCCATGGGCACTCCCAGCCTGGAGAGCCAAACGTGTCCTGGGCTGGATCCAAAGCAGTGTGGGCAGCAGGGCCAGGGAGGGGATTCTGCCCCTCTGCTCTGCCCTGGTGAGAGCCCACCTGCAGTGCTGCATCAGCTCTGGGGTCCCCAGCAGAAGAAGGACAAGGACCTGTTGGAGTGAGTCCAGAGGAAGGCACCAAGATGATTAGAGGGACAGAGCATCTCTACTGTGAGGAAAGGCTGAGAGAACTGGGATTGCTCATCCTGGAAAAGAGAAGGCTTGGGGTGACCTAACTGTGGCCTTCCAGTACCTGAAGGGAGCCTATAAGAAAGAGGTAGAGGGACTTTTTACAAGAGCACAGAGTGACAGGACAAGGGGAAATAACTTCAAACTGAAACAGTAGGTTTAGATTAGGTATGAGAATAAAGTCCTTTACTCTGAGGGTGGTGAGGGCTGGAACAGGTTGCCCAGAGAAGCTGTGGATGCCCCATTACTGGAGGTGTTCAAGGCCAGGTTGGATGGGGCTCTGAGTAGCCTGGTTTAATGAAAGGTGTCCTTGCCCATGGCAGGGGGGTTGGAACGAGATGAACTTAAAGGTGCCTTCCAACCCAATCCATTCCGTGATTCTGCGATCTTACCCCTTCTCTAACTTTCCTTTATCCTGATCACAGGTGCATGTAGTCAGTCCCTGTATTTTGCTGTCTGTTTCTTTCTCTGTCTGGCCTACAAAGGTCACTGTGGTTTCAGGCCAAGAGCGAGCTGGAAACCTTTTTGATGATGTACTGTCAGTTGTAAACTGCTAGTCAGATGAAGACAAAACTTTTCATGGAAATGTTTCTGTTTCAACAAAAGCTTTGTTTGAAAGGTTCTTCTGGTCTAGCTTGGATGAGGAGGGGTTGGATGGAAGCAAGCCCTTGATATACTTAATTACAAGTGAACTTAGCTCAGATGTTCCAAATCTTGTTTGGATGTCTGGTAGCATAAGGATTAAACAGAAGTGGGTCATCATTCCAGGTGAGTATACCTCTTGCTAGGCAAATTGAACACTTTTAATGGTTTTGAAAATAAAACAATACAAAACTTGTAGTATTTGGGATTCTAAGGAAAACAGACATTAAGCGTTCTGCATTTTTGTCAGTGTTTTGCTTTTTTTTTTTTTGGTGGCCAGTTCTATCCAAACATGGAAATAGAGCTGCTTAAAGGAAGCATAGAGCATAGATAACACACAACTGTTATGTGCCTCTCAGGACCTAGAGAGTCCAAACAAGATTTATATGTGGGGATTCAGCTGGGATATTTGTAAGGACAAACCTGAATCTGAGCTCTTTCCAGGTTAGAATTAAATCTGTTCAAGATGCATAGTTGTGTCTGTCTTTCCTTCCTCAGCAGTCTCTTCATGCCTGTGGTAACCTAATATGTGGGTACTGCCAACCAGGGGTTCTCCAGTGAGGAAGTTAGCTGTCCAGTCTGTCAGAAACCCTTCCTCTTTTCCATCCTTATGGTGACCCAAAAAGCTACTGGCAAATCTGCTAGGTCTGGTGGCCATTTTGTACAGCTCTTGTCCCTCTCTTTAAACCAGACTTGTTTTTATCAGGGACTATAACATGGAAAAATGTCATTCTTGGATCTCAGAATGGTGTGGCCACATAAAAGAGTCAGCCTTTGAGTGTTTGCAGAAGGCTGTAAATGGCTTCTTAAACTGTGGCAGAACAGGCAGGCAGGGCTTTTAGCTTGGAGTATGCCAGAAACATCTTTGCCATCACTTGATCTAAGATTGTCTGTTTGAGGAATTGTGGAAGGAAAACAGACTGATTTACAGACTGTTAAAAGTTAGCATTCCTCAGCGTAGTCTGCACAGCCTGAGTTAAGGGGGAACCATCTGTGATCAAAGAACAAATGTATCTCTCTGCATTAGTCTAAAGTCAGGATCCTTGAGAGGAGATAGACACACATTATAAAGCTTTGCTGGAAAGTTACTGGACCTAAGATTAATTAGAGTCCAGTGATGTTGGAGAGGAGGGCTGTAGATTTAGGTGAGGCTTATGCTAGTTGTGCTGGCTGCAAAATGTTGGAGTTGAGTTTTACCTCTGTATTCTTCCAAGTTCAGAAGACAAAGTCAGCATTTTGTGCCTGCCCAAAGAGGAGCTAAGGGAATAAGCAGCAAAGAAATGTCCCTCTGCCAGCTGACGGGAAGTTCCCTTCTGCCAGCTCAGATCCTGTGATTGCTTTGCTATCCAAGAGCTTGTCAGATGGTAGGTGTTGGGCGTGCTTCACAGGACATGAGGACATCTGAGGTGGAACCAAGCCACCAAGAGTGCAGTCCAAAAACAGGATCGAAATGTCTTAATTAAAAAGTGTATGTGTGTGTAATTAAATAGAATGTCACTTTCTACTGAATCTGAGGAAATGTTACAGAAAGAAGGAAAAGTAGACAGACAATCTGAACAGAAGATTTCATTCAGTGATGTTTTGGACCTTGCTTACTGCTATCTTCAGAAGTAATTGCATGCTTAGGAGGCTGGGAATGAGTTACTCTCTATCATTACTGTACAAGCCATTGTGTGGGAGAAGGTAGCAAAGAGCAGTCACCTGGGAAAGGCCTCTGGACCAATGATGATAGAAAATAACAATCTGAGTGGCCATGAGAAAACTGTAATCAGGTAATGACTGAATAAAAAAGGAATTTCAAAGTACATATATTTGCTATTAGATTAGAATCAAAGGAGCTGCACTGGTTCAGTGCTTGGTTTTGTTTGTCTTGTTAAGATACTCCCCTTTGGAGCTTTGTAGAGGTGCTATAATTTGCCTTTAATCTTGACAAAAGTTAGTGATAGTATGAATCAGGACATCAATATTGTGTTGAGAACAAAAGATAAGGCTGTTTCTCTCCCCAAAAGGTGAAAGGTTTGCTCAGTATGTCTGAAGAATAATAATTTCCTATGAAAAGCTGCTGGGGTTTCCTTGGGGCTTTTTCTTTTGAAAGACAGCTGGCCTAATCCAGTGTGACTAGAACTGTTATCCAAGACAGTGTACTTGTGAGGATGATCAAATACTCAGCTTTATGAAACTTGCTGAATGATGGGATGTTACCCCATAATGCCCAAGGGCTTCCCAGCTATATGTTAGTAACCCGCGGTCACTGCCTGCCATATTCCTTCCTCTCCTGTGTGTCAGCAGTGCAGGGTTGTTGTGGCAGGGTTTTGCCTTCAACAGGTACACATGACTGGCCTGGTTTGTATGGCAGGCAGGCAGCTGAGGGCAGTGCTCTCTGCCCCCAGAGTAGCAGGGGATGAGCCCCAGCACAGTTTCCCACACAGCTGCACGGGGCCATGTGCTTGAGCGTACCAGCCATGGCACGGAGGGATGCTCCTGCCTTCCGTAAACATCAGCCTGGAGATCCCCACCTCTTTCCAAAGACAGGCAGTGCTCACTCAGCTCTTTCCAAAGATGGGTTGTGCTCATGCATAGCACTGTGCTGCAGGTTTACCTGCACTGGGTGGTAAAGGTGAGAGGCTTCTTTTGGATGCCCTCTGGCTTCCCCTGCTGCCAGCCAGGGCAGTGATGTGCAGCCTGGCAGTGCCCTCCAGGGCCCTGGCAGCTGCCCATCAAGGGCCCAGGCTGAGAGTGCCAGTCAGCCCAGACAGATCCTCTGGCCCTGGCAGTGGAGCCTCTGCCCACAGCAGCAGAGCCACGTTTGACACTGGACATCAGCGAGCCGCGGTTCTGCCGATCCTGGCAGGGGAGGTGGCTGGTACTGGGCCGGTGTTTGGGGTCTTGGAATAACTTCCTCTGCTTACACAGTTTCTCTTATTAATGTTCTCTAAAGCCAGCAGGCTGTGCTTTGTGATCCATTTCAGCCTTGGCTGCTGACACCTTTTCCTCCCCCTGGCTTTTTCTTCTCAGCAGCTCTGTTCCCACCTTACAGCCCAGCCTCCTGGCCCCTGGGGCTTCCTATACCTCCCCCCTGCCCTCCGAGCTTCTGCCCATCTTGTTCCTGCACAGAGCAGCATGTGCAGTAGAGTACTTGATGTGCAGAGCGAGCTGTGCAGTCAGGTCATGTGCATGCACAAATCAAAGTCATAGGCTGGCGTGGAGGGTGGCAACATGCTTATTGCTGCTGGCTGGGAGCAGGAGCTCCCATTTTCAGCTAGCCCTTCCTCTGAAATCAGACGAAGCAGCTCACAGGAAGTGTGACATGCTTTTGACAGCTCCTGTAATCCCTGAGCTGTCTGTACCCAGTGCAGAGGCCCTTGGCATGAGCTCCATCTGGTGTAGGGTACATGTGCCTGTTATCACAGTCACAGCTCTGCCCTTCTGCCATGTATAAGTTCAGGTCTTTGATTTTAGGCACTTGTTTGTTTGATTCAAGTGAAGGATTTAATAAACCTAGGCTGTCTGCATTGCCTGTACCTTCACTGTCTTCTGGCTTCCCCCTTTCTACATGGCATTATTTTGCTTGCTTGGGGAACCTTCATGATACTACTTGTATCCTTTCTTTCTTCTTTCTCCTTCCACTGTTCAGTTTAACCTTGTAATAGTTGTTTCTTGCCCACGCTGGATTTCGTGATACTCAGCTACTACAACACCAGGTATTTAACATCTCTCATCTCAGCCACACTGATTAGACTCTTGCATGTGAATGCTGTTGGCAGGACTTGCTGTGACCATGCTCAGAGTGGGTGCTTTGAACTGCTCTCTGGCAGCAGACAAGGGAAGGCTCCTTTGTCATGCCATGGCATTTACTTCCTTTAATGTGGTTCTTGGATTTTACAGGTAGCCTGAGCAGTTTGCCCAATGGAAAAAGACAAGGCCTTAACCCTTTCAGTGAGTATCTTGTCAAAATGTTTTCTTTTTTCCTATGGTAAGCATGTATTGCAGAATTCATTCTCCCCTGTTCTCCTATGTTCATGAACAGCAATATAGAAACAGCTGGAAACCAAAGTTGTTCCTAAGAGGTATAAATACACCAACATGCAGCTCCATTGCATCATTTCAAAGTCCAGCTCCATGTGTTTTGCTGGAACTGACTATATGTTGCTAAGGAATTAGAATAGGATAAAGTAGCTATGGGATGACTACTCTCCTATCCTACTCTTCCTTCTTCTATCAAGCAATAATTTAGGTGATTCGTTGTGTTTTTATTCCATTACTCCATGGACAAGTTCCCCTGAAGACTCTTCTCTATTGTGGTAAAGGTCTGCTCTCCCCTGTATTTTGTGGCATTGAATCACATGGACCCTTTCATCAGGCATGAAAAATAACATAATTTGCTTTATTTTTAGACTTGCTGCTTCATGGTTTTGTTGGGTATTTCTCATTTTGGATTGTAAGAAGCAGTGAGAAGTTCTCCCCTGCCTCTGTCTTCTGCCATTTGTTCTATAGCTGTCCTGCATATGTCCGGTTAGACTCCTTTAATGCCAGAAGTCTTCCTATACCTCTTGCTATCCTCCTTATCTTTCTCTGATCCTGGTGAGATGGGCTGAACAGAGGACCAAAGATAAAGATCAACTACATCTTGTACATTGATGATGTGATGTTTCCTGATGTGCCCTCCATTCTGAGTATGTACTTGATTCTTGCCTACTGCTAAAAGCTGAGCAGTGGCATTTGAACAATTGCTGTAGCTTCAGCCCCTTCCTTGTCACTCAAAGTGCTCAGTGTAGGACAGGTCATCAGCACTCCCATGCTACACTGCACTTACAGACATGGAAAACAATCTATTGTTTTTATGAGCTGGTCATTGAGCTCTGCAGACACCTTTTGCAGAGCTGTGCAATTGATTGCACATATGGCTACCTGAAATAATTTTGCATTTGACAATATTTGCCCCCTGTGACAGGACATGTTGATCAGCACTGATCTCACTGAGGCCTTTCCTCCCAGTGAGGTAACCTTTTCCCCTCAAATCCCTTCTTTTGCCTTCTCTTTAGCATGTTTTCACCTGTAATTAATTCACAGAGCTCTAGCTCCAATCTGGCTTTGGTTCTTTAAGAAACCATAAGAGCTTTGGTTCTTTAAGAACCTTCGGTGAGGGGCTTAAACAAAAGCTTTCATCACCTTCACCTGGAAGAAAGGCCTCCTCCAAGACCTGCTTGTGTGCTAGGGAAGGAGGCAGCTGGCTGTGGCTAATGGGGAGATGGTGGCAGGGCAGCCTGGCAGCAGTGGGTTTCTGCATCAGCTGTGCCAGGCAGAAGAGCAGAGCAAGGGATGTTGGACCAGTTGTTTCCCTAGACAGCGTGCCCATTTTGAAGGAGGGGGAGGAAAGTGGTGTTTTGTGTTTAAAAATATGTCAATCCCTAAGGGTCCATGTGACTCATTCAATGCTTTTTCCAGCAAGGCTGTCTCATTAGCCCCTGGTTGTTTTCAGCCTCACAGCTTATTCTGGGATCTCAGCTTTCTGGGACCATGGCTTCAGCAGAGGCTATACTGGATCTTTATCAGTCAGGTTTCTATTTGTTTTAATTTGCCTTTCTCCCTTACTTGTTCTGCTTCTGTTCTGTTTTTCCCTCCTTGCCCACCTCACCCTATTCTTTCAGTAGGTCGCCTGGTGTAGCAGCAGAAGACAAGAAGGGAAGGCAGGAGCTGACCCAAAGGAAGAAAAGATTCAGTGACAGACGGACAGACACCTCGCTGCTTGTGAGCAAGCATGCAGCATCAGCAACATCCAGCGTAGCAAAAGTGGCACCCAGAACGTTTGCACTTTTTAAAAATTGGTTTGGATTTTTTAAAATTGCTTTTCAATGCCATTATCTAATACTTTGGAAAGTGGAGGGAAGCAGGATCATGACTTTTTTAAAATTGGAACAGCTACTGATGATGTAAAATTGAGTTCACTGGGACTCAAAGAATTTTATATACTGTATATAAATATGTATGTAAATTGTACAGTTGTCTTGTACAGGGGTTGGAGTCACTGTTCTGTTCCTCCCTTTGGTTTTGAAGGCTATTAGAGTTAGAGGGACACTTTGCATTTAGTGGATTATAGTAATGCATTCATTTCTGCCACCAAACTGTCATTCAGTGGTGAGCCTTAACAGCACCTCCATGCAGAAAGGAACCAATGTATCAGCATGAATTGTTCTTGCAGATGTGCACACAGTGTCCCAGATACCAAATACATCTTGAGAGCAGCTGAACCCCTTTTTTTACCATAAAGCTCTCTGCAACTCAGGCAATTGGGCTTTTGAGAGCACAGATTTCATGTAAGTATTGGTGCACTGCAAAACTGCTTAAAGTAGGGATAGAAAAGGATTGTGTTAGGGATGTACAATAGTAGTGTGTGCACCTCTTGCAAGTTTGGCAGAAATTAAATACAAATGCATTGCTATTCATGCTTAGATAACGTGCTTAGCAAAGATTCTCCGTGCCTCTGGAATCTAAAGCTGTAAGAAGGATGTGGGAGCCATAGGCCTAGTAGAGTCAGTGGAGTGAAGTCTTGCATCTTCTGCTCTGACAGAGTGTTCATCTGTATGTTGTACAGCAATAAACATTTTGAGAAGCCTGCTAAAAGCAGCATTAGCCTGCCTTGTGCTTTGCTGAAGAGCAAAGGACATACTTGTCAGTGCAGACAGACACAGTCATGCTGCTGTCCCCAAGAGTCTGCTTTATTTGTGTTTCAACAGTACAGCTTGGGCCATGCTCACTGGTGAAGAAGGTCTGTCAGCAGTGACTTTCTTGTCCTTGGTGGTTGTGAATCCAAGCTCTCCTCCTGCACAGTGGTGTGCCTGCCCACTTTGCCAGATTTGCTGTTGCCAGTACCTCTTGGGTGCTGTGACACTGGGGTGTGATTAGCAGTAATAGTGAGGAGTCTGGTGTTCTTGGAGGCCATAGGGGCTGTGTCAACCACTAGCAGTTTTACCAGAGTTGTTTCTTTGGCAGGGGTGCTCAAATCAGCAATTCTAGATTTGGGTAGAATGTGATGGGACACGCAGAGTTTTGCTTTGTGTATTTCCAACCACTGGCAGCACTTGCCTGTTCTGAGCAGCCTCCCACTTCTGACCTCATGATCCTTCTGCCACTTATCTCTGGACCAAGAACCTGTTAGAAGAAACTGTAGTGAAGGTGATGAAATGATATGCTAATATGAGATCACACCGACAATTACTTATAACAACAATAGGTAACTGTAGAGACTGGACTCATCCTTCAAGGCTCTGTTGCTTTGGTAAAAAATGATACAATGCAGCATCTTCACTCTGTCATGTCATCATGACAGTAGCATGAGATAAATACATCACCAAAAAAAAGTGTCCTGATGCAGTAAGTTAGTGTTTGTTGACAAAATGGAAAGTTAAATAAAAGAAAAACTAACAAGCCTTTCTATAAATAACTGTTTAAGAGTAGTAATAACTCTTCCTCTGGGAAGTATATTGGAGCTCATTAAAACATATGGCATGGTTGAAAACACTTCTGGTAATATCTGAAATATACATCATACCATCATAATATAAAGAAGTCATCTCTTTAGCAAGAGCAGATCCTGCTGCTGGATCTTCATGGTTTCTCACATACAATGTATGTGCTTTTTTGGCCTGCAAGCTCCCACCTTCTTGATTGCTTCTTCTCATGTTTTTAGTTGGGTTTGTTTGGTTGGTTGGTTGGTTGGTTTTTTTTTTTGGGGGGGGGTTGTTTTGTTTTGTTTTAATGCCCTGGGCACATCTTTTGTGTGTTGAAATAATTTGGTTTAGTGTATAGTTAGAAATGTCCATGCCACACTTACTAATCTTATTGTAGGGAGTAAAGAATGAAACCAACTGTATTAAAAAACTCCTCTCCGTTTTAATATTCTAGTTTTAGGAATTAAAAATTCTGGCTGCTGGGTTGGATGGTGATTGGTGGTTTGGAATTTTTGGGGTTTTTTGGGGGTGGGATTTTTCTTTGGTTGGTTGTTTTTTTTTTTTTTAATGTTTAGTTCTATCCAGCAGAAACGGACAATTTGATGCCTCTAGGAATTTTATCAGCCAAGCACTGGGACTGGGAAATGCCCCACAAAATTGTGGGGGTACTGCAGAGCTGCTAAAACTCACTGCATCTTCTTCTGGAAATAAACCAGCCAGTCACCACTCCTGCTTGTTATATAAATCCTTCTGCTGACCTCCTTTTTCTCAGCCTTGTGTCCTTCCCCTCCAAAAGGCCTGCATTCACATGTGGTTTGCAACTAAAATTGGGTCAGTTCTTCAAGGAAGGCATCCAGGGGTGGCTGTTGGTTATCTTTGGTATTTGTGGGTATTCCTGTTGCTAGGCCAGGGCTGACTTTATGGATGGATTGGGGACCAGGCATTACATTGCTTTCCTCTGTCACAAGACAATTCCAAGTCCCTGCATCCTGACTTGCTGAATTTGTGTGGGTCTCTGAGCAGCTTCTGGCAACACTTGTACACTGCCATGGAAGGCCCAACCAGCATGATTATGTAATGTCCAGGTAGAGGTCAGGTTACTTGTTCTGGGTTTGTGTCGGAGGATTGTGCAGACCCTACTGGTCCTGATTCACATATCCCATGCTATGAGCTGTCTGACAACCTGTACTCATCAGATTAGAGCAGTGCCTCAGCTGCCCAATTTCCCTCTTGGTTTTATTGCCAGTCCACCTGGCTGCTAGGCCAAATTGTCCTTACCTGGTGGTTGTAAGCAATCTTTTGCTCTGCCTTGCATCAGGAACATCTTTCTGAAGCTGGGACATAGGGAGTGTCAGTGTTGTGTCTGAAAGCAGACCCTGGGCATGTGTCTCCTCATCCTTCAAGTCCTCCTGGGCCTTTCCAGCTCTGCTTTGAATGGCGGCTAAAAATGGCTGGGACAGAGAAGAGAACCAGAACTCGACAGTGCAAGTCATCTGTTCGTCCTGCCAAAAGTAAAAAATCTTTCTTTCTTGCTGATCTTCCAAGGGCACAGTGTGTTGTAGGAAATTGCATTGCAGTGGGATTCATTTGTGTGAAGGTGCTGCTTTCCATGGCCTGAGTTTATA
Source organism: Vidua macroura (assembly GCF_024509145.1). Lineage (NCBI taxonomy): Eukaryota > Metazoa > Chordata > Aves > Passeriformes > Viduidae > Vidua > Vidua macroura. The sequence continues at coordinate 34,348,702 of NC_071576.1, forward strand.
TTGAACTTACCCTGCCCCAGCATATTTCTGCCTATGGCAAATTTGTTAAACTGAAAGGCATCTGTTTGGTTTTGGTTTTGTAATAAAATAGATAACTTTTGCTCCAGTGTCTTGTGATGGTTACTTGTTGAATCTTGATTTCCGGTTATTCCTACAGTGCTGTAGGAGAGGGAAGGAGACTTTCCTCCTTGTAGAGTCAAGTGTCAGTCTGTGGTTGGGTTTGGAGGTCTGTGATGTTTTTCCCTTGTGTGTAAGGCTCCAGGGTGAATTAAAACAAGCTCCAGAGTGCATCTCTGTGGTTTGATGACAGCTGTCTGAATCTGCCAAGCCTGCTTAGAAAGGCTGTGAAGCTTCAGCAGCAGTGTAGAGGTGATTGTGGGGTGTGGGATCTTGTAGCACAGTCTCCCCACAGCACAGGTAGGAGACAGGCTCTGCACCTTGCATGTCCTCACAGTTCCCTTTCACATGGGAGCCTTCATACTTTACTTTGCAGGTCGTGCCTCGCTACATGGGAGCCTGAAATAGTATCTTCTAGCTGTTGTCCAAAACCTTTTAATCCTCAAAGATGGTGAGTAACAAGCCATGCTGGAAAGCTGCTGCTGTTGTAATACATAGGTTTTTCTATGCTATAAGGAAGTGCAATTCATCAGAGGCTGCAGCACCATGTCCATGGCAGAGGAGGCCACACACGGATCCTTTCAAGTGTGTTTGACCAGCTTTGTCATCACTGTAGTTTCACTTGATCACATGTAAACATTTTTGCAATGAATCAGGAGCCAACTCATTTATTGCACCTGGAAGGCAAGGCAATTGCAGTCCCAGGGAAGGGTTTCTGCTTGTATGGTAGTCGCAGGCTGGATTGTTTGTAGTGGTCAGAGAGAGTTCTGCTAAGTCTTTCAGTGCAAATTCAACAATAAAAGAAGGAAATGCAGAGGTGTGACATCCAATGTGCATCTGTCAAGAATGAACTGGTCAGCCAAGTGAATTTCCTTGTATTGTCAAGGGCAACAAGTTCTGGGGCTAAGGGAAGAGCAGTAGTTGTTACCTCTGGGGTCCTGCAAGGACTTAACTAAAACCAGGAAAAGGGTATTTTGAAAAAGAAAAGACCAATTCCTTGGCCATGCTTCCTGGTTCTGGAGTCAGTGTAAGGTACCTCAAGAGGCTTTCACCCTTTCCCTGGCAGTGCTGTCATTCTGTAGGCAAGTCAAAAGGACTGAAAAGGGCTTGCTTCTGCCTCTGCTTCCAACAGTGATACTGCCATTCTCTTCCTTCTCCCCCAGTCTTTTTTCCTCTTACCTGTAACATAACTAACACAATTGACGTGCAGAATGTTGACCTTCTAAATTCTCAGCAGCCAACCCTTGCAAGCCATTTCAGGCAGAATACCTTGGAAACGGTCCAAAAGCGGATATTAAATTGGACAGAACATCTGCAGAAATGATGCTCTTAGTTTGGAAAACACTCTGAATAGGAAATGGGTTAAAAAAATGCCAGCTTAGGAACCAGGAGTCGTAACAGCTGAGTGTTTTATATGGAGTGTTTGCCAGAAAACCCAAGACTGGCTACTTTGGGAAGCAATTGTGCTTTTTGTAATTCTGCTGAGGGCCTTCTTACTGATGTTAATGGTGGGTTTTGTTTTTCAAAGGGACCTTGCCTGTGCACTCCAGGAGTTGTCTAGCTTTGTTCAGAAAACACCACAAACTCTGTGCTGTGTGTTGTAGCACAAACCTATATCCCTGTCTCCTGCAAAAGCATAAATGAACATTTATTCCACATTATGTTTTCTTTCAGCACATTGAGACTGGGCTGAGGGTCTTCAGCTGAGGCAGAGGAGCCATGGCCCCAGTGTGTGCTCAGTCAGCCCACATCCACAGCCCAGGCAGTGGTGGTGAGTGGCTCTCTGCCCCAAGCTGAGCTAGACCTGTGCTGTGCTGCAGGCACTGGGCGTGTACACTGGGCAATGAAGGAGACAGCTGCTTGTGGTTCCAGTGGAGACTGACGTTTCCACACCTTGCCTCCTCTCTGGTGCCAGCAGGAATAGCTCAGGTCTCCTGTATATGACTCACAACCAGGTGGACCTAGTTTGGACCTCAGAGTAGTTTCTTGGTGCAAGATCTGGAAGTCTGAAGTATAGATGAATACAGCTCACCTTATTAAAATAAAGAAATTCAGTCCTAGTACAAAACAGACCCTTAACTCATTGCTTTATGGTGTGTGAACAAAGGACTCTGGTGAAACAAGTTCTTCTGTAGCATCTCTATGCTGTGCTTCAAGCGCTTAAAAACTGTAGTTTGAGAGTCCAGTGTCCCATTTCACAGCATAGCTCTGGCCTTGCGTAGCACTAAGTGCCACTTCTATCTCCCTCAGTCATGATTTTGGCTGGGACCAATGGAAGGGATTCCTGCTGGCTTCACCATGTCAGAAAAGAGCTGACACAGCATCTGGCTGAAGAGAGAGAGCTATTTCTGATGTTGGATGTTCCCACTCTGAGCTGGCAGGTCATCTCAGAAAAAGCTGTATGAAGGTGGCTGAGGCTGGATTGTTCACCTGCAGGCCAACATGAAAGTGAATTTTTGCATCTCTGGAGCTGTTAAAATTGTTTCAAGTTAATGGCTTAAAGATTGCAAAAATTATCAGAGGACTTTTGCCCACTCTAGGAGACTGCAAAGAAACCTTGTTGTCCATCTGCGATAACAGAAGTCCACCCCTCCCCAGATATGCCTGCTGACTGGAATTTGAACTGTGACAGGAACTTAAGATAAAGGGGATACTGTTGTCCAGTCATCCCAGGTCTGGGGAGAAAAATGTATTCACTAGTGACACGGGAAGAGAGACTGGAATGCTGATGGCTCCGACATTCATGGGGCAAGCTGCAGGTGAACAATCCAGCCTCAGCCACCTTCATACAGCTTTCTCTGAGACAACCTGCCAGCTCAGAGTGGGAACATCCAAGTCACTTCAGAAATAGCTCTCTCTCTCCAGCCAGATGCTGTGTCAGCTCTTTTCTGAACAGGAAAGAGGCAAGCCCTGTGAAGAGGGTACTGTGTCTTTGTCCTTACTCAAGTGAACTCAGCTGTGATAACTCCCCAGCTGGGGAAGTACCGGGACATTCATACATAGCCTGAAGGTTTTCATCTCTGCTGATGGGCCCTAAGGGGCCATAATGGAATCAACTCCCTGATGTTATGGGTAGCTGTGTTGTCTTAGAAGGTGTCAAAGATTCCTGAACTGATCCACAACATTACATCATCCAGATGAAATTCCCTGCCCCAAGGGAGGTACCTGGGTGTTCCTACCTGACCCGGAGTGACTATAAACCCAGCAGATATTGTGTTTTGGGGATTTCTCCCCACCACTGTTCGGGAGTTCCCCCGCCACACAATGGATCCAATCTGCAACTATCACTTTGACCAAGAAACATGAAAATTGCAACAACTAAGTCTCATTGTGAGGCCTAGAGATGGCATTTCTACTCTTATCCTTTCCTCCTCCTTCTTACCATTTTCTTAAGCAGTATTTTTATGCTTTTGTATTGCCATATTACTATACATAACAATAACAAAAATGGCTACTTTAAATGCAACCAAATGATTCTGCAATAAACTCCACATGTGTATATTTACAAACACCTCTCATTCAGTGTCATTTCACTCTAGTTTGCCCCAAAAGATCTATTAGCAAGAACCTGAACTATCCTTCTGCAGTGCATTCAAACACAAGTGGTGAGATGTCTGCTGCAAGCTTTTTCTCCTCAAAATGCACTTGGATACCAGACCTTGGTAAAATGAGTTAATCTAAAGTACTTAGACTCCAAAAAACCAAAACATCAAATATAAATTAATTCAGAAAACTCGTAGGCAGAATCTGTGAAGAGATGTCCTAAATGATAAAAGAGATCTGGGGACTGATAAAAGGAGTCATAGTCCAAATAAGAAACTATCCTGCTGCAAGAGAAATGAAGGGACTGTAAGTAGAGATCAATAAAATGGATCAAGAGCACTTCAACAGCCTGAAGCATGAGAAGAAAAAATATGAAACGTGGGATGGGTGTTGGAGCATTGCAGACTACACGTGAGCTGCCAGGGGACTTAAAGAGAGCATGGCAACATCACCTAACTGATGATGAAGAAAAACCTAGAGAATTACAGACCTGATATCTCTCTGTGAAAACCTTAAAGAGCGAGCTACTGACTAGTTATTCTCTAATCCTCTAAAGATTTGTAAATTTGTAAATAAATGGCAGGATTGGGTTTGTTGAAGTTTCACTAAGGACAAATAATTTCAAACTAATTTGATTCCATTCTTTGACAGGATAACTCGCCTTGTGGCTAGCGGGGAACACCACTGGATGTGATATGTCTTGACTTTGGAGAGGCTTCTGGCACTGTCCCAGGAGACATTCTCGTAAGCAAACCAAGGAACCGCAGCCTATTTAGATTCACAATATGTTGAATTCAGTGTCTAAGTCAGAGAGCTTTCTGGGGAAATCTTCCCAGTGACGGTCCATAGTCCAGATCTATTCAGTATTTTCAGCAGTAACCTTTAGAAATTGCTTTGCTATAAATTTTCCTGGTGATACCCAATGTGGGGTGGGGTAATGGGGAGTCTGGGGGAGGTGTCTGTCAGCACCTATGGAGGGTAGAACATGAGTGGTTGATAATTTGAAGAAACAATCTCAGTTAACAGGATGAGTTTCAGCAGAGGCATAGGATGACCCTGTCATGAGGCAGCTGTGAGAATGTGCAAACACAAAGTGAGACCCACTGGGTAGCAATCCTGTAGAAGTGGCTTTTCAGAGGCTGGGAAAAGTGAAAGTGGAGAACCTGAAAGACTGTGCCACATACAAAATCCTCTTACCATAAGGATAACAATGAGCTGTTTCCTATGCCCTTGTCAATCAAACAAGAAGAAAAAAATTAGCGATGCCAACAGAAACCCCGCATTTGGCTTTGCTTTTAGTTTCTGCCCAAGATGTTCCATAAGAAGAGGAAACAATCAAATCTCTTTTGGTAGCTTTAAGAGCTTATTTGGACACCCCTTGTGTTAATAGAGACAAAAAGGTGCTCTCTACAATATGTACATCCTTAGTGCCAAGGATATGCCATGGGGACTTTCTGAGAATACCTTTGAAGCTTTTCTGTTGAGATGTTATTCCCCTACAGCTTTTTCATGCACACAGGTTGCACTCATAATTCCCATGGGATGGGACCAGTGTTTCTGTAATGGAAGCTTATTTTCTTCAACATCAGAAGCATCTTCCTAGGAAGATGTTCTTAACTTCACAACTTACACCCTAAAAAAATATCTCTGTTTGAAGGGTTTATATCTTTAATTCACCCAAATTTCACACGTTTCAAAGTACTTCCTAGGCCTGTGAAGTTTTTTATTGCATTCTTGAAACTGGGCCAATTTCTGAGTGCATGCCCAGCAATGTACTAGGTAGGTCATGATGATTCTTTTAGCAACAGCTAAAAGAGCTTGCCCCATACATGGCAACAGCAATTGTGCAACCTGGAACATGGGTGAGTGCTTACATTTAAGTGCAGTGGGAGCATCTGCTGAGCTCATCCACCTCACATCATGCCTTTAGACTCCATATCTAAGCTCAAACTACACCCCAGGCCACATGTAGGTAAATGCAGTGTGGAAAAGGCACCAAGGGTATCTGCTGTTGGAAGTGGGGCAAAAGTATGAGCAAACCACACCAGCCACCTGCAGGAATGCCCGGGGGATCTTGGGGCTGGTCTGCCCCTGCCACCTATCTCTGGGCAAAGCCCAGACCTCCTGGGTGAAGGGAAGGTGGGGAGGAGGGATAAATCCTCTCATGGTGTTAACTATCGATATATTTTAAACGACTCATTTAAATACCGGGAGGTGCTTAATCCCCTCCTGTGACAGAAGCAGGTTGGGAGCACTGTGCGCTCTGCCGGGTGCTAAGCGGCACTGGCACGCACAGCTCTGTCATTAGCAAGCTGGCTGCTGCTGGCACGTGCACACTGATGACAATGCCATTAAAAACACTTTTTCCATCTAATACTCCAAAGGTTATTCTTGGTGACAAGTGCTTTCCAGCTTGTGGCCAGGGCTGAGACTGCTGCTCCCATTTGTGCAGGCTGGCTCCTACACTGAGTCTATATTCAAGCATGACCAGGTCTCTTGGGTGCCTTTCTGTTACCATCTATATCTATACCTATGTCCTATTATGCTGTCAAGAGGTGGATGAGATGAACTGGAGGTGAACAAAGGTCTTGTTGCCTCTAGTTTACCTCACCAGCGTCCAGGTACAACAGTACTGGGTGTCCTCCAAAATGTTTTCCCAAAGCAAAGCTTAGCGCTGGTGGAGACAGGCAGGTAGGCATCATCCACTACAGCAGCTGAAGCCTGAAGAGGCACATGCAGCTGATGGGGACTTCTCCTTGCAGATGGTGCTGTGAAGAAGCATCTTGTTGTATTAGGGATGGAGAGTAGTGAAGGGGTCCTTCCATGCCAGGGACGAAAAGTGACCTACAAACCAGTCTAGCAGCCCCAGACACGGAATCAGAGGAAATATGCATCACAGATTTTTGTGTTTTGTCTGAATTTGTCCAGAGGAGTCCTGATCACACCAACACCACAGTAATTGCCAGAAAGGCAACAAAGTCCAATCCACGTGCTGCAAATGCCTCCTTCTTAATTTAAAACCTTTGGTCAGTGTCTCTAACAAACACTTCCATTTCTCACCTTACTGTACCACAACAGATTCCTGATGCTTGCACACACTCCTCTTACTTATCCCAGCTTTCTCTGGTTTGGCCCCCTTGGGTCCTGGATCTAAGCCTCTGAACCTGTGGGAACCAGGATACTTCTGTGCAGCAGTGGCATCAAACGAGCCTCAAAGAGCCCCAGTGAGCCTTAACAACCCCCAAAAATCCTCTTGGTCCCATCACTGGAGTCAAAGACGAGCCAGAGCCAGAGCTGGAACTTGTGCATTTCCCCTTAGGTCAGAAGCAAGTGTGCTCTCTTTGGGCAGGAGCTGTCCAGCAGGGCAAGAGGTGGGGAGTGACCCCACAGGCCTGTGGAAGGTGGTGGGAGTGTGCACCACCCAATAAGGCAGTGGTCTCTTTTGTTTTGCCAAGCTCTGGTTGCCCAAGAAAGTGACAACCAGGGCAGCCTTGCCACGGCTACTCTGCCAGGGCTGCCTTTCCTATGAGTGTCCATCCGGGAATTCTTCCACTCCACTTGGTCATTTTGCATTGCACTGTGAGGTGCCCAAGCCCCAGTCTCCCCTGGAACCTCATAAGTGGACCCCATGCTGTCAGGCAAAGATAGGAGACTGGGGTTATGGGCTGCACCAGTCCCCCTGTGCTTCAGAGGGCAGGTAGGAACAGTTATAGCTCAAGGGCCACTGTAAAGGGCATTTTGAGGGTCAGGTGTCCAAATGCAAGTGGAAAAAAATCAGTCAGTGATGACACTGGATGAGGAGGCAGCATGGTACTGGCCAAAACTGGGACACAGTTCCTGGAGAGCTTTTGGGGGACAAGTGAGTGTCTCTTTGCCAGACTTTTCTTTACCCAAAGGCTAATTTTTGACCAGCACACATGCAGTGCAGCATCACTAGGACAGCAAAACCTGTGGGGTGCTGTGGGTGCCCTTTGTAGCAACAGTGATGGGAAGGCAGCCAGAGGTACCACTGGCCCCACACCATGCATGGCCCTTGGACTATGTCTCCATACCATGGTAGTCCCCAGGGACAAAGCAGCTCCTTTGATCCCCTTGGCTTTTCCCTTCTGATGTCAGGATGTGTTATTTACTCTCAACCACAGCAGTGATGCAGGGGAGGAGGCAGAAAGGGAAGATGTGCAGCCCAAGCTGCTGGGAGAGGCCAGCAGCTGTTATTGCAGGCTGCCATGGGAAGCTGATGGGAGAAGCAAAGGGGAAAGATCATCAGCAACAAGAACAGCAGCAAAACCTCCTCTCTGCCAGCTAGACAGGGGCAAGATCTGCAGGGTCCTCCCAGCAGCACCAAACCAGAGGGCTGGGGGAGCAAACCAGCCAGAGCCATTGCAACCAAGTTCAGGTAGCTGCCCCAAGGAAAACAGAAGCAAGCAGATAGCTAAACCCAAAATGAAATAACAGCTTCAGGAAAAAAAAAATCCTCAAAGGCACCAAACCTGTTGTTTTTTTTAGCTTGCATATTTTTTAATGGAGTAAAAAAAAAAAAAAAAAAAAGGAACATGCCATAGATGTCAGTCTGGTGCAGATCACCCTTCTGCATGGAGGGCACCAGGGGCCCCATACAGTTCCCTCATGGCAGCCAGTCCTACCCCTGCACCCCTTCCCTGCAGTCAGCTGGAGAAGGAAGTGGATAAAAAGTACACGGTGATACAGCACAAGCACAGAAGAAGAGCACAGCAGCACCCAGGCTGTGCTTTAGCCAGGGATGGCAATGCTGGCACGGGTAAAATAAAAGCTCAACAAACTCTGTACGTCCCAATTAAAAACAGCAGAAATAACAATCTCCCCTTGAGAGCTGCACATTAAACCCCCACAAAAAACATTTGGGGACTCTTATACTTTTTCCTTTAGTGTCACACATATGAGCTCTGGGGCTGATGGGCCGCGTGGCAGTGGCAGCAGCTGCTCTCGGTGGCTGCTGGCACTACTGGAACCAGAAGGACCAGCGAGCTCAGTCAGAGCCTGGCCTTGGGATCTCTTGCTCATCTTTTTCAGGCCCTTCCCCAAAGGCATGGCAAGGGGAGAGTAAGGAGGCAGGATCAGATTCAAACCCAGTGGCTTTCACTCATTGTGGGCTCCCACCAACAAAGCTCTGGCTGCTCATCTGAGAAGGATCCCTCTTCTCTGCCTCATGTATACACATTCATATATAGATATCTGATAAACATTTTGTATGAAAATAAATACTTCATCTGTGTTTTAAGAACCATCATTGTCAACATCTAGTCACCTGCTATAATGTTACATCTTTTTGTCCATGACAATCTTGTTCCCATTGCTTTTTCCCTAATCCATGGGCACCTCCTCCCTGCCTCCTGGGGCAGCCAAAAGCACTGCAGCAGGCAGAACTGTACCTTTTGGCAGCCCCTCTCTTACTTGCTGCCTCACAAAGTTTGGCTTATTATAGGGAACTTGAAAATGGTTCCCTTTTACAGCATCTGTTTCATGATAGAAGAAATTATCTTCATTTCAAAAACACTTTACAAAGAGTAGGATTTTAACATTCTCTTACAGGGCTCTCAGTTAAGAAATATTTTTCTAGATAGAACTGTTTATATAGATATAGGTATAGTTTTTATTTATTTTATTACCAACCCAACATTTCAATTTGCAGCTGTTGATGTAACTCATGACATACTCTCATGGTGGTGGGTTTTTTTCTTCTTTATCCTTAAAAAGAAATGCATTTCAAATTAAAATGATGCTTTTTCTGTCTGTCTGGTGTTCCTAAAATGTACTTGAGATGATGTAGGAGTCCTGATGTGGGTGGCAGTTTTTAAGCCCGTACCTGTCAATAGCCTGGAGACCACCAGCAAGGTGCAGGTGCTGTGAAAAATGGAGTAGCAACAGAATGGAAGGGCAGCCATGCCACAGCTCTGGGTGGGATGGTGCTGGGATATGAGGCACATGGGCATGCTATCCGGGTTCTCCTGAATTACTACTGCTACTCTGAGCAGGAGGACCACGCAGCAAACCTGCCACCACCACCATCCCAAGGAGCTGGTGCTGCTTTCCCTGTCCCCCTTGCTCCCTCCAGGGCAGGATGTTTCATTTCTTTAACAATTGTAAATTAACATAATTTTCTCTCCCTGCAGTACCACAAGCTCAAAGTTAATTATACAAAGAGAAATGCCATAGTCAAAATATACATGACACATATTGTATTAGAGGGTTGGGGTTTTTTTCCTTCTTTTTTCCTTAGCCCAGGCAGGTGATTGAGATGCTACATGCTCCAGCTTTTGTCACTAAACGTGTGTGACTGTGTGTCTGTGGTTGTATTAAAAATATATCAGTCTTGTGATGTTCTTAAAAAAGAAAGAAATGGAAGGCGGCAGGGGAGGAAATGGGTAAAAGTGAAAAAGTTTTTTGACTGTGTCACAGTCTTTTGTGGCTTCAGAAATACACGTGTTCAGTTCCAGCACTGACGGCAGCTTGAAGCTTTGAGTTTAACTTTTTAACATATTTGGATTAAGTAGTAAAAAAGAAAAAAAAAAAAAATTGGCATGCTCCCCTAGAACCAAAAAGCAACGAGCAAACAGAAAAAAAAAGAAAAAAACCCCCACAAATTCCTGAACCAGACTTCTGCAATTCTTAACTAGTAAAAATAAGGAAACATCTCCTTACAGTGGAGGGGTGCTCGGCAGGAAAGGAGATGACATCCTATGGGAGAGGTGGACTTTGGAGATGGTTGAAACTTCATAATTTCATTGAATAGGGTCAGTGCCTGGGTTTATTGTGTTTTATTTCAACACTTGCCATTGTTGCTTTCTTTTGTACCATTTTTGGATGGGTTTTGTCTCTTTGTTTTTTCACTCTGTGATGGTTTTGCCCTTCTTGGCACGCAGCTGTCTGACCATCTGGGCAGTGGCAGCCCCTGACAGACAGCCGTACCCTCCAGTGAAACTGCGCTTCCAGGACTGGTGTCCGGTGAGGTAACGGAGGAGGGGATCCCTCCCCCGGCAGCACCGTCCCTCCACCACCTAAAACCCCTTGATGTAGCAATAGGCCTCCAGGGTGGCAAAGAGGATGTAAAGCAGCCAGAGGCTGACGAAGAGCAATGTTGTGGCCACTTTGCACCCTCGGGGGCCACCCAGCTCCCCCCCAAGGTGGGGTCGCCGGCGGTAGAGGAGGACGCTGATGCAGATGAAGGCGAAGATGGTGAAGAGGGTGACGGAGAATGCCAGGGTGCCCGCTGACACCTGGAACTCCTGCCCCTGTGACGCCCAGTAGATCGCTGCCACTGACCACGCCAGCCCGATGCCCAGGAAGACATTGACAGCGTTGCTGCCTGTGACGTTGGTGATGGAGGCATCAGCGTACATGTCCTGGATGGCTGCGGCTTTGCTGGCGAAGGTGTCTGGGGTTGAGGGAGGAGGGAAGGAGAAATCACTGGGGGTCCAACAGGAGAAACAAACAACCCTTCATGCCTGGGGGACAAGGGAAGCTCAGGTATGTCACCAAACAGGTTAGGACACGGACCAAGAGGTGCACAATCCCCTCCTAAGTTCAGAGATCCCATGTTGCCACAAAGCAAGGTGCAGACCTTGCCTGGAGACAGGGCTTTGAGGATACCCTTCCCAGCCTGACCCCATCCCATGACAGAGCTTCTCCCCTGAAATCCCCTGAGCATCTCCAGAGGATTTACCTCCCACCCCATCCCCTCCCCATGTCCACCCCACCTGGTACAGAAGTGCCGAAGGCGACGAAGACAACAGCAGTCACAGAGTCCTTGAGGCCAATGGTGCAGCCAAAGTGGGAGGCGAGGTCGCCGATGACGGCTGTGAGCATGCCAATGATGAGGATGGAGACGACGAAGCAGGCCCAGCCATTGCAGTACTCGGTGGGGGGCACACAGGCAAACAGCACCTTCCAGAAGACTGTCAGGAAGTGCATCACGTAGTCAAAGCAGGATGGCAGGCGCTCCTCACCAGACTCATCCTCGTCCTCATCGCCTGCTGCAAACAACACAGAAGGAGAGGTCCAGCATTCATTCCATTGGGGCAGCTCGTGTTTGTCTCCTCCACCCCAAGGCTGCAGGGATCCTGCTCTAGTGGGACAAGGTGGTGTGGTGCTGGCCATGACAGTGAATTCAAGGTCCACCAGGTCCTTCAGTGATGGGTGAAGCTTGGCAAACAGAATGTCTCCCAGCCACCCGAGAGCCCTCAGGGATGGGGAGCGATGTAGTGGGGTGTTGTACCCACAGAGGGGCAGCCCTGTCCACGTCCATAGGCAGTCACACAGGAGGTAGTCAACCTGTGGAGATCACTGTTGAGTGGCATGAAGAAATAACACAGGCCAGTGATGTTTTGGGCCAAAACTAGTGGAAAGTAATAGAACTGGGAAACTTGAGAGATCTTTTGGGCCTTCCACTGCTTCCTATACAGCTGGGTGAAAAACACCCCTTTGGGGCAGCTGCCAAACCAACCATCAAGGAAAGGTTCAGAAAGATGTCCAACTGCTATTAATGATGTGCCTAAAATACCTTCCCCACAGCGGCCTGGCTCTGAAAGCAGAGAGCTCTCTCATCAGGCAACAGCTGGCAAGTCTCTGGGTCTTTTCCTTCACCAGCTGCTGCCTCATGAGGCAACATCTCCAATCTTCATGTGGTAACTCTCCCTACTCCCAGGAACTCTACTGGCTATGGCAAAACATCTTCCATTAGGAGCTACCTACACTGGCCAGGATCCCAGCCAGGATGGGATTTTGCTGCCTGTACACTGCTCATCAGATCACCGAAGCAGCAGGAGCACTACCAGCTGAGGCAGCCTTTGAAAACTGGCCTTCTGAAGGGCTCTGCATTAGAAGATGGATCTCCTGGACTCCTCACTAATGTACCTGCAAAAGCCCACTATATTTGGTGCAGAGGAGCTCTTTGGACTGGCTTTACTGATGGGTCACCACAGCTGAGTATCACTGACCAGGGAGATGCTGTCCTTCCAGGCTGCATGAATCCTGTGGATGTTCGTATGGATTTTCTGATGTTCCCCTCACCTGCGCTCACAGTAATGGCCTCCATGAACTGGTCCCTCCAGGAATGTGTCCCTACAACCAAAGCCAGGTTTGTCTTCCTAATCAGCTTGTCCACGGTACTCTGTTGTGGGAATAAAGATGCACAGCAATTAAACCAGATGCCATTGGGCAAGAATGATCTTGCAGTGCACTGTGGTCTCACAGACCCTTTCCAAACTATGCAAGTGTCACAAGCACTCTCCTACCCGCTAGATTAGGCCATGACTAGGGTTGAGCCCACCTTCTCGCTGGTCTGGTTGATCCAGTCCTCACCAGAGCCAGCTTGTTTGCCACACCTCAATCCTGATTAGGTTCTTTCTTCCCTCAACCCTGCGTCACCAGGGACAGCTTTGCTCCTGCATCCTCCTGCCCACTGGCTTCTTCTGCTTCCAGCAGGGCCTTCTTGCCTTTCTCCCTCCACCCCCACCAACCAGCAGGTGCTATTTTTGACATTTCTTGTAGACTTCACCCACCCTTTACTGCATTACATACTTCTTTTCCTCTCTCAACAGCCCTTTTCCTGCACATGCTGCCCCCTCAGTCTTGCTCTCCAAGGCTGCTCAAGAGTGCCACATGGCTTTTCCCTCCTGGAGGACCCCTAGGACACCGACTGACCTTGAACTCATAGGACTCCTCAATGATGACTTCCAGTTTGGGGTGCTCGCCGAGTATTGGTTTGCCCATCTCTGCAATTCTCTTGGCTTCCTCCTCCTCAACTGTCATCTTCCTCTCAGCTACCTCTGTGAAAGCAAGGCCAACACCAAGCTGTGGGCAGCAGCCCTGGACCTTCAGGGCACCATGGGGGCTTGTCTGCTGTGCCTGATCATGGGCTTCTGCAGCACCCTCACAGCTTGCTAAGCTCACACAGCAATTTTGGGGGCAGTGGTGGGGTGCTGGACCACAGAAACAAAGGACCAAGATTTCTGAACATCAGTCACCGAGAACATAGGCAATGTGTTTTTAATTTATTAACAAAAAACCCTTGGATGTTTCTTCAGTCTGCATTGGTGCTCTCAGCTGATACACACTCTCCCATCACCCCTGCAGCAGCCACAGTTCTGGGGAGATTGAGGTATGACAGTCTGCCATTTGGCAGAAGTGCCCTTTAAGGCACTTCTAACACCCTGACATGCTCCCTCCCTCATTTGAATTAACAAGAGACAGAGCCTTTTTCCCCCCTTTGAGCAGAAAATCATGGTTGGCTCCTTGTGCCACTCAGTGCTTGATCTAACACTCAGACACACACAGTCACAACCACATGTAAACCACACATGCATTGGAAAAATGAACAAGAAGTAATGAAACAAGTAGTTTTTTCCATTCATAATACTGTGAAGTTGCTAAGGCGCTGGAACAGGTTGTCCAGAGAAAATGTGAATACCATGTCCCTGGAAGTTCAAGATTGGATGTGGTGTTTCAGCAACCTAGGGAAAGGTGTCCCATGGGAGTGGGGTTGAAACCAGATAATCTTTAAGATTCCTTCCAATATATTCCATTCTGTAATTCCATATTTAGTTTCTGCTGAAGGAAACTAAACCAGGACCCTGGGTCAGCAGCATGCTGAGATGACCCTGTGTCAGGCTCAATCTTGCTGATGACCCAGCTAACCCAGCAAGATGCCTCAAGAGGATTCTGGTTGCCCAGATGGGAAGGAGCATCCCAAGCAGCTAGAATGGTGCCTAGGCCTGGCCCAGGTCTCCTCTTCCACCCACATGCCTAAGCGCAGGAAGATGCTGATGGGCTCTCTGTAAAACAGACATCTCAAGAAAGGGGCTGGGTTTCCCCTGGCTTTCCTGTGCCTCACCAGTCAGGGTCTACAAGCTGCAATACAGGGCCCAGCTGAGCCTGGGAGTGCGAGCTGGAGCTCTTTAGAACCTGGGAAAGCATATCACAAAGGCAGAACATCTTGTTCTGGCTGAGCAGTGGGTCAGATGTTACCTGATGTTTCCTGCAGAGATTACAAATGCCCAGGTAATGCCTCAGATGTGATTAATCTCATGTGGACTCCAGCAAATCTCACACTTCACACTAAAACTCACATAGAAATTATGCAGTGAAATCTCTTTATAAACTCTGACTTCTCTCTTCATCTGCCTGGCTAGATTGACTGCAAAGACTGTAAGCCTTGCAAGACCTTCAGAGTTTATAAAACATAACTCCTGTGGCAGGTGACATTATTATAACCCATCACAGAAAGAGAAAAGTTGCATCCATCATTTAAAATCAATGATGTACATCAAAACCATCACTGCTTAGCTCCAAAACAGCATCGTCTGGATTTAGGAATCCCTGCAAGCTTAGAAAAAAATTACACAGACAGAGGAGCACAGCACCTGGAGAAGAAGAAGGGCAATGCAGGATGCTGGAGGATGCAGGGGGCACACTTTTTCACTGAAAGGGTAGTTAAGCATTGGAATGGGCTGCCCAGGAAGGTAGTGGAGTCACCATCCCTGGAAGAGATCAAGAAATTACTAGATGCAGCACTATGGTTTAGTTGACATGGTGCTGTTTGGTCAAAGGTTAGACACAATGATCTTGGAGGTCTTTTCCAACCTTAATGATTCTATGAGTCCATGATTCTTGTTCTGCTTTACACTACACTTGGAGGCATGACTGATGATTATCAAGAACAAGATGCAAGGTACTTATATTCACTGGAACAAGGAGTCAGATATCATGTGTCTTCTAAGACACAAAACAAGAAAGTCCTGTGTCTTTGTCTACTTGGGAGTGTGTGAAGATAAGCTGTGTCCATTGACGAAAATGCAGGTGCTCACACATCAGTTGCCATAGCACATATGACATGACTTTGCTTTTGTCTGAGCTCCCCATAACCTGAAGGTCAGGGGCAAAGGCACCCTTAGCTCCACAAAACCCCAGTTTGGCAGATGAGCTTTAGCACATGCTGACATGTGCTGACAGAACTGAGCAAAAGCACTACAGCCATCCCAGCAGGGTTGCAAAGCCCAGACTTGGTGAGAGCCTGACTCACTACAACCTTCCCTGGAATAAATGCATCCAAAAAGCTGTGGTCACAGTTGGCGGCGCAGTCCCTTAGGCTCCTGCCCGGTAGCTGCAGTTGCAGAGTGCAGAAAGCAAATGTCTGGAATCTGAGGAAATGCTCTGAAAATAGGGAATATCAGGCAGCATTTCCTCAGCTTAACAACTCCAGGAGAAATGATGCAATGAAATCTCAATCCCCAATCTAACTGATTTGACAAAAGCCTTTGGCATGGTAAGAGAACACAGAGTCTCACGCAAATGTTATGCCTCTAGGCAAGGCTGAAATGCAGGCAGGTCTGTGGGCACATGCAGTGCAGCAAGCTTTCTTATCTTCATAGGAAGTGGTATCCAACACAGCTTTATCCCAGAACCTGGCATCTTGCTTATGCTAGTTTATGTACTTGCACCAGGCAGGACAGTGAAAGATGTGAATCCCTTCCTGAGGAGGAAGATCTCCTGCATCTCTTCTCTGTGTGTGCCACATCCAGGGCTGTTGGGCAGGCTGCATGGGAATGCCTGAGTTCACAGGACCTTGCACCTTCTAGCATGTAGCTTTGTTGTCTCTGCAAGCCACCTGTGGATCACCTACTGATGCAACAACCAAGGCAATCACTTGCCAGGCAGCTCTTAGAGTAAATCAAGCAACACAACCATGTGCAAGAGCGTCTGTCAGCCTAGGAACTAGATGCTAGCATGAGCATGGGACTGGATACCCCACAAAGTGAAGGTGGTGGGAGTCCTGCTATTCCAGAAGGCACCTTGCCAGCAGACTAAGTGCCACCAGAGGCACCTTCAAGCCCTAGGTAAGCCATTTGGAGTGAAGAGACAAGCTGACTGACAATAGAGACCTTCAGCCTACTGAAAGCACACCCACAGAGACATGAATAACGGAGGCCCTGATGTCACCTCCTCTTCCACGTGTACAGTGAACCGGGGTGCAGACAGAAGAACATGGGCACCTAAGGGCATCCTATGGGGACAGATGATTGAACATGACTGCCCGGTTAAGTCTTTCAATGTCAGCTGCAAGCAAACCACAGGAGAACAGGCACAGGGAGCACATCCAAATGGGTACCTCATAGAAATGTTAATAGTGGAAGCTTTTGGATAAGGAAGAAAGAAGGTAATTCCTTAATGTCTCATTAAATTGCAGTCACATTTGTGAACATGCAACAGAAAAGCAAAGCACAGAAACCTAACCTAAACCTAAATTTCAAAGGTGCATCTGAAAACATTTAAGCTGCCATTGTATTTTCACCGAGGCCCCAACCTCATGTAGGAGAAAAACACAAGACTCCCATGTCAGTTCTGTGCTGGATCTTGCTCAATGCACTCAAGTGACCCATAGGCACTAAATACCAGGCTGCTGACTGTCCTCTGAAATTAAGGCAGTGGCAGGAAGGACAAATTTAGGAGCCCAGCTGATATTTCTTCTCCTGAACCTATACTTGCCATACAGTTAAGGTGGGGAGCTAAGCACCTTCGAAGAGCAATATGAAGCACCTACATGATTCCACCAATTCTGCCCACCTACTGTTTAGGACACATGAGCATCTTGTGTCCTAATCAGTGTCAACAGCTGCAAAACACCAGATCCCATCCTAAGGCTGCTCCAGGCCTGTTGGGTCTGCCTGTTTCAATGGGATGCTGAGGGTTGAATTGACCCTGTGTGTACTGACCCAACAGCTGAGAAGGAATAAACTCTTGCAAAAAACCTAGTGGCAGAGAACAATCCCAGTGCTCCAGTACTTCCGGGAAGCACCTCAGCCAGCACAGGGTGCACCAGTCTGCCTATAGAGCCACAGGAGGTTGCTATCCTCACTTGCTTCCATCACTCCTTGTAATCCATCAGGCTGCTCGCTTGCAGCAAGTGTGGACATGCTCCCACACAGTCTGGTTGATGTAGGGCTGGGGTCTTGGAGTGCTCCTCCCGAAAGCAGAGACAGGACGTCTGTGATGTGTGTCACACATCACCCCAGTATGGCAGCCTGTAAAGAAGACTACCAAGGGCTGAGCTAAATAAAACACAAAGTAAAGCGGGAGTGAGGATGGGGGGGGGGGGGGGGGGCGTTGTATGTTGGGAGAGATATTTTAATTTGGAAGGTCAAGTCTGTCAAGGTGAATGCTGCCAAGCTGCAGCTTAATTATTAACTAGCCTGATTTCTGTTTGCATCAGTACCTACTTTTCAATGCGGATTGCACCCTGGACTCCCTGCTGTCAACTCCAATTAAGCCTGATAAGGTCTGGCTGTGCCTATAGAGAACAGAGCTTGCCAGGACCTTCTGGACTGCCTCCACCTCCTCCCTGGGAAGGAGAAGGTGGCCAGAGAGGGGTCCCCTAGACCCTGTCTGCTCTGGCACCTAGGTATGTGCTACTATTGAGTGTTAGGAACCTCTCTGGGCTGCAGGAGCACACACAGGCTGCTGAGGCCAGGCAAGCTGGGGCTGCTGTGCCAGCTGCTGCACCAAGGTACCTTGCTTCTGGTGCCAGGGAGCCAATGAATTAGGAAGAATATGCTACAAGCAGGTGAGACAACAGGTCTACTAAAATCAAAGGCTGGGTGGGAGGAATGAGGATGAAGTACACTTTTGCTTGGGCTGTAGCAAAGTCACAGCTGATACCCACTAGGTGCTGGACTGTGCAGGAAGCAAGGAGAAGTTCTCGGATAAACCACTCCACGCTCTCATTCTGCGTTGTTCAGACCCTTAAAGCTATGACAGACAAGGAACCTGGTTATGGTCCTGCCACTGCTGTGCTCTGCAGCCCTGGGCATGTCTCTGTCATGCTCACTTCTCAGCTTTCACCCCACGTCCATCTTTGTCTCTCTCAACTTACATCTGCAGGGCCATCCCAGGATTTGAGCTGCAGTGATCTGCAAAGCACTTTCAGACCTGCACATGGCAGACCATTTCTTGGGGTCAAAATACTCTAAGCATATCCACTCCTCATTGTATTTCTTCCAGGGAAAGGTCAGCACTGAGCTGTGTTCCCACATCACGCATTGCTTGCCCACTCAACCTCCTTCAGACTGGGGGGGGGATCAAACGGGAACTCAACATTGCCTGTGGCCTCTTGGACACATTATAAATCAAAGTTAGATAAAGTCCATTTCTATGGTGTAATCTGGCCACTGCATCTTTTGAGCTGAAGCAGGCAATGGGAAGGCCCTGTAACACCATCAGAGAGGTAGATACTCATCACCTAGGCAATGCTGCAAGACTACCAAGCAACCATGGGCCAGTTTGTATTCCCTGACAGTTGCTGAATAAATTGGACTAAAACCAGCAAGGCATTCATGAAAGATTGCTATGAAGACCATTTCACACTCCTCAAGCTATCTTGCCTCCATCCATTTCTGGAGTGGGCATGTATCTGCATGAAGGTCACCCCTTTTGGAGACCACGCTGCTAGGAAGAAATTAAAACAACAATTAAAATGGGATTTTTTATTTTTTTTTTGTGGCTTAATAAGATATAATCCTGGCTAAACAAAGTAAATAGTGCGCATGAATGAGTTCCTCTCTCCAGAGCACTGTCAAGCTGTCAATCACAAGTGGAGAAGACTTCTGGCTAAAAGACACTCTGGCTTTGGAGATTAGCATATGGATATGCCCTTTATGGAAGCACATGCCCACCTACAAGCACTGGCAGCCTAGGCTGCCTTCTAAAATGTAAGGAATCTGCTTACTTAGCCCTGAAAGCTATTTTTGAGACATGATACATCCCATATGCATGCCCAGCATTCCTTAATGGTAACTGGGAAATGATGCACATTCATGAAAGGGAAGCTAAGGCACAGGGCTGGGAACTGAGCATTATTCCACTCCTGGCTCTGCCTTGAGATTGCTGCTGACATGACCATCCCTGACTGGCCAGACAACTGGCATCTCTGCTCCTCAGTCCTTCCCACTGCTAAGTGGACATGGGAGTTTAATGCATAAATAAAGAAATATATTTAGAATTATTTTCTTTGAACTGGATGAGTATATAGAAATTATGATATAGAAGTATCTACTATTTAGATAATTCCACAGCCCTTTAAAGATCTAGATCACTTGAGCCTAAGAACTTTCAAGCAAAGGCTGCACTCAAGCTTTCAGTGACTTTTGCAAGGCTGGAAAGACCTTGAGAGCAGCTCTTCCACTGCTGGCAAAGGCAGGGACAACTGAAGTACCTTTGCACTTTGGTATTAAGTATTTCCCTGTATAAACAACAGAGAGATCATTTCCAGTGTCAAAACAGGAGGTTAAAAAAAACCCCAGACTGTCAAGTCTCTCCACAGCTATGCCATACTACTCTGAAGCCTGAACAGTTGGCACTGGACACATGGACAAGTGTTGCATGGCCTTGCAAGTCTGGCTCAGAGAGAGATGAAATTTGGAAGAAATAAATGCTGAGCAGAACCAGTGCCCTGCCCAATTACTTCACCTTGTGTAAAATTCACAACCCTGTTTTCCTTGGGAGAGCCCTGCAAGGCCAGGAGGCCAAAGTCAGGATCTCTCATTTCTTCCCAGGTAAGGGCTCTTGGGACAAGAGAGGCATTGTCACTTGGGCTCATCCATCAGGGCACCCACACTTTCTGTGAAGAGAAGGGATCACTCTTGTGAGCGGGGGCTGTGCAGCTGCTGGCCCTGCAGGGGCTGCCAAAGCGATGCCATGGGAAGGGGAATGCCCCAGGGCTGCAGGGGAGAGCCAGGGCACCCAGCAGTCCCAGGGACACATCCCCAGGAATGGGGATGCTGCCCAGGAAGGGCTGTGCAAGCTGCTCTAGGAGGCAAGAGATGAGGTGCAGGACTGTTGGATTCCACTGGAACATTCAATAATGCAGTTTTTAAACAAAGATTCCCATGTGCTGGTGTAACCTAAATCTAACATGACATGGACTAAACGAGGACGTCGCTTCTCTCCCCACTGATTAGCCGTGATTGCTGCTGAGTGACACTCCAGCACGTGCCTGCTTGCTGGCCTGCTGCTGGATTGAAGCATGTGTGGGGGCCAAGCACCATGAGCCCAACACATGTCACATAGACAGAGAGCACCCTGAGGCAGCTCAGCAAAGGGGACACCCCAGTGACCCCTCACCAGACAGAGAGGAGGCTCTCCCTTATGAACCGAAAAGTAACTTTTCATAGCTGATGACCAAGTTCTCCAATAACAGCTGCCAAAAGCAATCAGGCTGGATCAAAACAGAGGGAGGAAAGTTATGTTATTTTAATAGGAATTATGTGGTTCCCGGAGTTCTGATCAAATTAGGCAGCTACTGAATTAAAGCAATGAAATTACTGGGAAAGAGGCTGTGCTCAACTTATTTCCAGTCCTCCCGGATCTGAAGAGGTAACAAAGGAAACGGTCCAAACTATTCCAAGGAGTTTCCATAAACACCCTAAGCTGGTATTTAGGGAACTGGGGATTTCTGCCTGCCACTAGCAATTTTCTAATTAGTCCAATAGCCAACGGCCTCAGGACATCCCCTGTGCAGCAGATTTGGCATCCTCCGAAAAGGGGCCAGACTGAAGCCTGTGTGGCAGATGCTGCTCCTTGGATCTGCAGCACAGCTCAGGCATCATGAATGCTTTGGATTTCAGCTCTGCTCGCAAACCTGTGGGATTTTGAGCTCCTTTCTGCACCCTCCATGCCCACCCTTGTCTTTCAAGAAATGCTTCTTTAGTGGAAATTCAACAGTAATCACATCTGGAATTGAAGGAATAACCACAATACGGGAGGCATACACTGCACCACAGTGGGATAAAGAACACCAGTGTAATGGGGATTTCAGGCAAGGAAGAGGGGCTCTGCATTAATACACATGAAATCCTGACACAGGGACAGGAGATGCAGAGTACAGAACCAGAGCTGAGGGTGAGGAGGGAAATGGTGCTGGTC
Organism: Vidua macroura; assembly: GCF_024509145.1. NCBI lineage: Eukaryota > Metazoa > Chordata > Aves > Passeriformes > Viduidae > Vidua > Vidua macroura. Next base: position 34,370,311 of record NC_071576.1, read on the forward strand.
GTATTCTGGTAGTACTGCTCTGGTGCTGGGCACACCCTGGGGACCCCCTAGGATGGGAGGTGGAGGGCACACAGGTGAAGGCACTGAGGGGTGACATGTGACCCTCCATGGGAAGGGGACACCTGCACAACCTTGTACCCTTGCCCACCCCAGGCAACACTGTCCCACACTGCAGAAATGCCACCTCCCTTCAGAAATCCTCATCTTCCCCAGTGCATCAGCACAACCCAAGCACCAGAGTTGCCTAAAGAGAAGCTTGAGTCACAGCTTCAGACTGTGTTGCTTTGCAACTCTGTCTGGATCATTTCCTCAAAACAGCAAGGAAAAATCTGGAATATGGGAAATGCTCTTAGATGCCAATCAATCACTGTTATTTTATTAATTGTACTGCTCTTAACTAGTTCATGCTAGACACAAACATCATGAACTGGGGTTGTCTACAGCACAACAAAGACAAGCAGGGAGGATCTGACCAAAAGGGACAAAAAGAGAGCCAGAGCAGCCAGAGGAAAGGAGAAAAAGCACTTACCTTGTGTGAGCAGTAGGGCTGCGGAGAGAGAAGAACATGAGAAAGACAGAGAGAGAGAAAAAAAAAAAAGAGGGAAAAAGTTAATATCCAACAGGAAAAAGCTGTTTTGCAGATGATGGCTGTCAGTGAGCAATGGACATGGTGCAAGGCAGCATGCAAGCTCACCAGGGCTGCATGTTGGACACAGGCTGGGGAGCAGACACCACAGCAGCAAGATGGAGAGGAGACTGGGGTGCTCCAGTGAGCACCACGGCACTGGCTCCCCAAAGTCACCCCTTCCCCACCAGCAAAGGCAAAGGGATGGGATGCAGCGGGGGGGAAGTGGCAAGGAGGGAAAGGGAAAGGGGGGAAGGAGGGCGGTTACACTTGCCACTGGGGCCTGACACAAGCCAACTGACTCAAAGGCGTGGGAGGTGCTCCCACCTAAGCTGGGTATGTGTGGTTGTGGCAGGGCTTGGCACAACTGAGGAGCCCCAATAAACCTGTAGATATTGAGAAGGTGATGGGCAGCTCATTGAGAAGAGCAGCATCAGAGGGAGGCATTGATTAAACAGATGGCCTCCAGTGTCAAAAGGGGAAGGGGGTAACATGGCCATGCTTCATCCCTCAGGATGATGCCTTGGCTCGCCTACCCCTATCCTACACCCCACAGGTACCACTTTCAGAGGGTCAGGGTGTCTAGAGGAGCACAGGCACATGTAGAGCATCACTGTTTGAGTCCTCTTGGATCTCCCTGTTCCAAATTGCTGGTCTGCCTGACAGTGCTGCATGGACACAGGCCATGCAACATCACCATAGTGGGATGCAACTGCCTGTCAGGAAATGTGACTTCATGGTCTCAGGAAGTGTGACTGCATGGTCCTCTGAGATTTGAGGTGGAAGGAAAAGAGGAGAAAGGAACGAAAGTCCTTGCAAGGGATGACCTTACCCTGGCTCTCCATACAGACACAGCCCAGCCCCTTTGGGCAGTGACCTCCCGACCCTCTCCTCTCTTCATCTCCCCACTCCCCAGAGCTGTCACAAAGAAACATCTGGCTGGATCCCTCTTAAGCCTAATCCACAGGCAGCCACAGCCACAGCTACCTTGACCCAGGTATCAAACCAGCTACAACAGAGTCCATGCAGCAAAAAAACTCAAACGCTCTTTGAGAGGGGCCAAGCACCAAGTCTGTGCCTTACCTTTAACTTCTACTTGTCTTTCAAACAGCAAACCAATCCCCAAAGACTGGATTGCATGTAGTGACAGTATTGTAATTACTAACACTTACTATCATGCACTTTTAGTCTGAGAAGCTTAAAACTCTGTACAGAGTTAGTATTATCAGCCCTATTTGACAGATGGTGAAGCAAGCAAAAAGAAGCTAAAGGGAACATTTTGCAAACTCAGAAATGGGCTGGAGTCCAGAAGTGCTAATTTTCCCAGACTTGCTGGTTTGGGCCTCTGAAAAGCAGGCACTTTCATACAGATGCACCTAATTGTATCTGTGCCATTTAAAAGTGATTTCCTAAGCAATCTATCAAAGGTCACACAGCACATCCATGACAGAGCCAGGGAAATTAATCCTGAGTCCTGACCCCCAGTCACTTCCTTGCTCTGTTGAGCAGCAACCATGGGCTCAGCTTTCTCAACAGTCTGCAGAGAGACACTGACCAAGTCAAGATCTTCATCCACTGATCTGTCTCCCCAGCTGGAAGAACTGTGGGCAACCCAAGAGATCTCCCTTGTCCATGCAGGCAGGTAGAGGCACAGTGAAAGGTGAAATGAAGAGGCTCCTTGCTGAGCAACCCTTCTGTTTCAGGGTCAATTCCTTTTGAGAGTCAAAAGCTTTGGGGAAACTATTCATGAGTACATTCTGCATTAAGTACCGTGCCACTGAACCACAAGATGCAAAGGGATCTTTGCTCTGCCTGAACTACCTCCTGTCATTCACACACCTCTCCTGAAGTCTCCAACAGGCTCATCAGTACCCCTGGTAGCATGAATCTGGAGTTTCCTTGTAGCTCTGTCCTGCTGCAGTTCATGCTCTCATGTGACCTTCTTATTGTTCCATGGTCTTCTGGTTCTCCAGACAATGTATAGAAATTTAATTTGCCTTTTGCAATTACAAGCATTAGTACAATGGGTTGATTTGGTGTTCAAATGTAATATAATGAAATATTACAGGGACCCTAAGCTACTGTGGCTATTAAAAAAAGCCATTGGTTCCTCATGTTTTTTAAAATTGTTATTATACTGCTCTGGGATTTGAGTTTATTTTTTCCCCCATTTGCTGGTGAGCCTGAAAAAGAACAATTTTTCTCCCTTTCACTTATGATATGATACATGAATATTTGAAGAAGCCTATAAAGCTATGAATGAAACATCAAGAATACAGCATGCAGAAAGCCAAAGGATTATTTTATCTTTATATTTCTGAGTGAATGCTGTGCATGCAAGCAAGAAAATGATTTCACGGACTAAAGCTTTCTTCCTGCACACACATCTGCTAATGTGCCCTTAGCCCTGACCTGTAATGTTTCCTGACAGCGCATCTGGGGATGCTGTACCTGTACCAGCTTCACTGATGGCCTCCGTGCTATTCCCATCCCACAAGCCTCCCTCCACTCTCCCCAGCCAGGGCTGCATCCCTCCAGTCCTCCTCAGGGCACCTCTCCCTCTCCTGCACTGCTGCTCTGCACATCGTGCTCCTCATGGGGCCAAGCCAGGCCACCTCACTGCTCTTGGCATTTCAGGTAGTCTCAGAGGCTTAACATGTGTACTCTTACAGGGAACTGCTAAAATTAGCTCTGCAGCCAAGTCCAAAATAGCAGTCCCAAGTATCCCTTACCTAACCCTTGCACAGTGTGATTGTGGACAAACACGTGTGCCTGCAGATCAGGGGGCTGTGATGCTGACTCACCCAGGAGGACCCAAAGCCTTTAGCTCTGGATCCCTGTTCCTCCTTCACTGGGGTTTCTTTGCCCTGAAGGCTTGATTTTGACTAGGTGATGTCCAAATTGCATGCATGAACTCTGCTTCCCTTGCCACCCCTGAAAATGGACAATTTAGACCTGAAGTTTAAAAAGCTACTAAAAATCTGTTTACTAATAAGCCATTTAATCTGCATGTTTTTGGTATATTTTGAGGTCAAATTCTGCTGTGACATGCATGTTGGTGTGGGTTACAGATCAGGAATTTCATTACCTCCTGCTTTAACTCCAAAAAGCTTAAAGCAAGAGGAACCAGGCTTGGGATTGAAGCAGACCAGCAATCCAGCAATCCTGTGCTTACAGCAACCTGATGTGCTGAATGCGTGTCCCAGCATTTTTCTAAACAGTGAAACACTTTTCTCTGCTGTTTACCTCACTGAGAGATTTGACTGTGCTGCATGCTTTATTCTGGACTCATTCTTCATTAACATAAATCTTTTCTAATTAGTATCCCTAAAGACTCAGAGAAGCCACTGTGTAGATAAGAGGATCCTTGTTAAAGGCCTGGGATTTAGAGAGGGAGTTGCAATGAGGGAGGGGAGGATGAATTTTGAGGAAACTCTCAGTCACACAGCAGGGCAGTCACAGGATGCCAAAGGCAAAGAGAACATGCTGCCTCCGCCCCCTGCATGCTCAAAGGTGACCAAGAAGTGACCATGTGAAACACAGGCTCCTTTTCCCAAAGAGATAATGGTCCTCCATTTCCCACATGTAACTGTCTGCAGGCTCTGCCTCCAGATTTGCTCACTGAGGTGAGTAAACTGTTTCCCTAATAGATTGTGAAGAGACCTAAGCATGGGTTTTTTTTAATAGGCTAAACAAGGCAGAGATTTTGCAGCATTAACCTGAATGATATTATTGAAGTCAATAGCAAAGCTCTTGCAGACTTCAAGAAACTCCTCTCCATCAGGAGAATCAGCAGCATTCAGCCTAATCACAGAGCTGTGAGCAAATTATTAAACCTTGAGGGAACGAGGTAATAGCAATCTAACATTTTTTTGCTATTCACATCAGCAGCTGATGGAGTTGATGAAGAAGGAGTTTCTTACCATCTGTTCACACTTCTGAAAACTGCAGCACATGTATCAATACAGCTTACCTTAAACACGTATGGATCTTTGTAACAAGTCAAATAATTTCATCAGTATTTGGATATAGATAACTCAATGGATCAATCCAAGCTGGGAATCCTTCCTTCTCTGCAGTTTAATCCTTCCTCTGTGACTCCCAGTCACATCCTCCCTCTGGGCACAGAGCTTTCCCATCAGAGGTGCTGACACTTCATTAGAAGTAGATGTGCTATGAGATTTGTCTGCACCAGTTGATTCTATGCTGGGAGAGCTGAGAAGACTTCAGAAAAAATCCTCTCAAGCCAGGACATGCCACCCAGCTGTTACCAGTGTTTGCCAGCCATCCGTACTCCCATTCCAGCAAAGTCATATCTTGTGGGAGACATGCTTTCTGAAGCAAAACTTCGCATGAACGTTGTCGGTGCCTTTCACGAAACATAGCCCTCAAGACTCAGCCTTCAGGCATCAGCTCTGAGGTTTAATCTTCTACCACTGTGCCATGAATTCTCACAAGCTGATTCCCAGTAACCCTCATGTAACATATTTTTTCAAATGCCATTTGCACCATTATCTGCAATCAAGTGAAATCTTCCAAAGTAGCCTCACTTGCCATTCAGGCTGTATCAACACTAAGATTAGCCACAATTTAAGCAGAAGAGCAACTTCATCCAGGGAACACAAATCAAGTTTTTCTCTGGTAATCCAGGGCTGAGGAAAAACTGTAAAAGCTGATGAGTGAAGAAAGTATTACTCTGAAATCTTGCTGGGACAGCAGCAAAATCTGCATTCTGAGTTGTGAGCTGACACAATAGCAGAGTTGCTATGAGAGCAAGAGTCAAACCAACAGACAGCATCTCGTCATAAAGGAAGAGACTAATTTCCCTGCAGGAACCCTTTAAAAAGGTGCTGACAAAAGGATGCCCAGAAATGTGGTTCAGGGTGCAGGGAAGTTTCAAAACCCTGCAGCACTCAGTAAACAGGGATTCAGGTTACATGACTTTGCATATGGAGGAAAGGTGAGACAAGAAAGATTTGAAGATTAATTTCTTAGAAATGGAGAGGAAAAAAAAAGTCAGGAAACCTGGAAAATGGCCAGGAGGATAGAGAAAAGCAACATTTACCATCCTGGCCAAGCAAAGAATGTGAGTCTCTCTCTTTCATTTCTTTTTACTCATTCACTTAGATACAACAAGCTTGCAGCAAGCACCATCTTTGCCAGGGCTCCGTGCATCTGATAATGCCACTACTGAGTCAGCACTGGTCATCATCACAGGCCAGACTGGCAAGATACCAATCTCAGATCTGTTCTCATCTCTTTGAATTATTGGAGCACATCAACAAAAAGAGCTGCTATAGTAAAACTATTTGATGTGATTTGTTTGGATGATCAGCAAGACTTTGAAAAACTCCAGCTGCAGAAAGTGATTGGTGAAAAAGAGCAGATGACCTGCGAGACAAAGTAGATGCAGCATTTATGTAGCAGGAGTAAGTGGCCAGTTCTCCTTACACCAAGGGTTAACAACTGAGTGTCCCAAGGCTCAAAGCAGCATGACTGATGTAACTGGGGATGAACAGTGAAGAGCAGCATCTGCAGATGATGCAAAATGTTCCAGTTCAAAGGCTGTATCAGTGGCTGGTCTGTGTTCTGCAAGCCCTGGTCAACCTGAAGACAGGCATTTGTGTTTGGACCACCACAGGAACACTTCTGAGTAGAGATGATTTTTCCTCCAGTAAGGTGCTAGCAGATGTAGAGAGCAAGAGCAATAGGATGAATGTCATGCTGAGTTCTGGCCTTCACAGAGACTGTCCTGGAGACCCCTGTGGCCCACAGATCTGATCAGGGCCAAGGAGAAGTTCCCTTGCCTGGAGGTGACTGCTTTGTACTGGCAGGTGTACAGGACAGCACAGACATTAATGCAAATCAATCACGTGGTAGTAAGCCCTGCTCCCACCTGCCATCCTCCTCCACTGCATGTCTGTCAGGAACCACTGCCACCGCAGCCTGCAGCAGTGTGGGTACCCTCAGGGACAGCACATTGGGTCTGAATAGCACCAGGCTCTGGAACCAGTTCTGCATCCCAAAATAAACCACTCAAACTCTGCGCCAGGCTGCTTTGAAAAGTACATACTACTTCTCCCTGTCATCAGCTCCGCCATCACTTCAGGGAACATTTCACCCCTGATTTCATCACTGCCACCTAGTTTGTATCCCTAAGGTAAGCTTGGAGCTGCCCTCTGCATGGAGAAATCCTGGGCTGGCTGCAGGCCCTCAGCACAAAGCTATGGTAGTGCAGGCACAACTCGCTGTCTCTGCGTGACCCGGACTGCAGATTACTTCCAAACATGACTGCCATTCATCTGAGGTGCCCAACACCACTGCTTTTAGAGGAGCCAGGAAAGGTTTTGAAGATGCTGCAAATAGCTGAGAGCATCAGTCCTCCTACAGCACTGAGGCACAGGCTCAGTGTGACAGAGCTAAGTGAGGAGTAACAACAAAACGAGGACAAACTGTCAAGAAAACCACGTATTTTGCACCACTGGGAACAAATGCATGAACAGCCAAAACCCAGAGAGACTCTACCTCAAAAGCTACTGGGCCTGGACCCCCAAGGAGAGGCAACAGCTGTGCTTTGCCCTTGCTGTGTGACTCATGTGGGGGTACATCCATCACCACAACAAAACCCAGCAAAGCCCCCACTAGGTGACTGTGGTGTGGAATTTTCCCTGTCTGTGGGCACGGGGCAATGGCAGCGCCTGCATGATGCTGGCAGGAACACGTGTGCTGCAGTCAGCACGAGTGTCCCTTCCCAACGCTGCACGGCACGTCGCACGATGCCCGAGCACGTGCCAGCCCATGCGTGGCCCGGGCTGCCTCCTCTCCGCTGGGAGCCAGCTGGTCACGCATGAATTCCGTGAAGCTGCTGGCCACAGCATCTGCTCTTGATCGCTCAAAATGCTCTCTATGGGAAAGCCTCACGTAGCTCCTCATTCTTCATGCCAGGCACAAGGCAGGCTCATCGGAGATGCCGCAAAGTGCAGCAGGACGGAGCTGGGGATCTTTCCAGATGCCCTGGATTTAGTGTAGCGACTGTGCCACCTTGTGCCAGCAACATCTACAAATGCAGTTTAATCTCCTGCTTCTCAGATTTTAAAACCACGGTGCTCTCAGTCTGACTTTTCTCTAATGAGGCCAACCGGGGCCCTGTTTCTCCTCTCTGGCATGGTCCTTTACTTCCTCCAGGCAAAAGAGGGTCTGTCCAAGGGTGTGCCCTCACCTCCTGGCCTGCAGGCTCTGTGCTGCACATCAATTTAGTCCAGCTCTGACCTCTTCTCTGCCTCTTGCAAATCAGACAATCACACTGACTAGAGATGATATAGATGTAAATAAGAGATATATGATACAGCAAACTGGTTCTGTAGTCCTAGTAATAATGAGGACGTTTTACAACTGGTCCACTTCTGGGGCCATTTGGGTTTTTTCCAAACACTTGTTCTTATTCAGCCAGGTGCAATGAGACCTGTGTAGGAAAAAGAAATGTGAGTCTTCATAAAAACAGCCCTTTTCTGACTCTGCTCATTGTTTAGAAAAGGCTGCAGGATTCACAGAGAACAGACAACTGAGAAAAAATTCATTGTGTTGCTCCAAGCTGCCAAGTGCATAAGCAGGAGAAAGCCGGGGCCTGTGATTTTCCTCCTGGACCTGCTGAGATGGAGGTGGGAGACCCATGGATAGGAAGACATCTCTACACATGTGGAGAGGAGACGCCAGTGTGGTTCTAGGACTGAAGACTTTGATCCAGCACCAAACATTTGGCCTTCACAATGCCCAGGAAGAAATCTGAGCGTACTGTGGGTGTAGAGAACAGATACCTACATGGAAGCTGTGGCATTATATAGTTCTTTTATTTGATGGAAAAAAGTAGTAGAATAACTAGTGTCTACAAGCTGAGGCCAGACAACTTCTACCTAGAAGCCATGTTCACATCTTTACCCTGGAGGGCAACTGATTGCTGGGACATACTCCCATGAGATATGGCAAGGTTGATCACTGCTTCTGCTCAAGGGCAGTTGGACTTCCATGAAAACTGAGGGCTTGTGCTTGACAAAGTGAAACCCGATATCCCTCATTGCCTGTGGGCTGCAGGAGGCAGTCTAAGAGTATTAAAATACAAGTTTACATTTTACAAGTCTACGGATGCTCTACAATACTGAAATGCTAATGTAACCTGTGTCTATCCCGAACATCCTACAGAGCAGTCTGTGGGAGCTTGGACTGGCCAGAGGGCAGCTGCTGTGCTGGTGAGGTAAGAAATAGAAGACATTTCAGCAAGGGAGAGCTGTGCAGTGCACGGAGAGCAGCCAGGTGTCCCATCACCGACAGCAGCACCTGAGAGCAGAAATAAGCCTGTGGGCACCCACATCTGGCTCTACTCTGTAACAGGCACACAGAAGGTGGATTTGAATTCCTTTTCGTAAAGTGCCTCTGTTTAAATCTTGGCCCTCCTAGGCCATCCCAAAGCTAGTGAAGCCAGTGGCAAGACTCAGTGAAAAAGGGGTCAAACATACATAGGACAAGAACAAAGATAGATGTAGGCAAGACACAACTGTAAGTTTGGGGTTATTCCAGCTATGAATCCTGGTCTGTTGGGAGATCCTGGGTCTCACTGCCGATGAAGTAGGACCTCAGTAGAGCTTGACACCCTCTGCATGACAGACTGTGATTGTTTGTGACACATTTAAAGGGGTTTTCAAATGGAAGACATGAAGAACCATTTCAAAAAAAAAAAACAACCCAAGTTACTTCACACCTCCCCTCTTCTCCTGTGGACTTTTCATCACGCTTCAGAGGGACTCAAGAGCACCAAACCAGTGCCACTGGAGGCAACAACAGAGGGAAGGACAGGAGGAATACAGGAGGAGCTGAAGAGGGCAGCCATGCATTACACCCTTCTCTTGCCTTTTGCATTCCCCAAGGTCCTGGCAAAGAAGCAGGAGTAGGGAGAACAGCAAAGGTGTGCTCAGAGCAAAAAACAGATCAAGACAAGGAAACCCAATCAAAGTAACACAGCCTCCAAGACTCAAGCATTGCACAAAAGGAGGGTCAGAAGTAAGCTAGGCTCTTAAAGGCAGAGATGACACCAAAACAGGGTAAGAGCAGAATACAGGAGGGCAAAGAGTAAAAGTCGATCCCTCTACAGGAGGAGGAGAAAAGGAGGAAGGGTAAGGAGGAGAAAGAAGGTTATATTTTCTGGATTTGGGGTTTGGATACTTGATTCTGATTTTTTTCTTTTTTGCATTTTTTTCATAAAGGATCTCACACCTGATATTCCTCGTTCCATCCATTGTGGTTCACCAAGGGCAATGAAGAAATTCTCCTGCCTTTCGTATTCCTCCTCATCTACTATCTTAACCCTTATGGTCTTCCTGTAGGGACAACAAGAGAGACAACCATGTACAGCGGTTCAGCTGGCTGGAGGCGAGGCAGCAGCAGCGGCGGCAGCGGCGGCGTGGTGGGCTCCTGGCACACAGCCCCTTCCCGCTGGGGCGGTGTGCGTTGGCCTGCCTGTCGGACACAGCATCCTCGCAGCGGCTCCTTGGGAGCAGGGGTGTTAGGGGCAGAGGGGGCTGGCAAGGGAGTGAGGAGGCAGGGAAAAGTGGGAGGAGGACCTTGCTGATGGTTAGTGGAAGGTGGCTTCTGCAGCGCATTTTTTTCAGTGTCAGATGGTAATGGAAAGGGTATCAGTTGCCTGAAAAGCATCAGGGACCACCACCCTGAGCTACCCACTGCATTTTAGCTGGAAGACCAATTTTTTTCTTACCATTAATAATAAATACAGTAATAATATCCTCACGATTAATAATAAATCTGCAAAGACTCGGGCTGGGAACCCGAGGAGAAGAGAGAGACACATTCCCCAGTGCACTGAGGTAGGTCTCTGCCAGTGGCTACAGCTCTACCAGCTGCTAAGGAGGCTGATGGTTCTAACTCCCATTTTTAAAATGGCACATCTTATTGCTTTCTCTTCTTGATAGTATCTACCCATCCTCCTGTCCTGTTCCTCAAATGAGGATGCAGTCTTCCCAGAGGATGGACAGCTTTGCTCACAGGGGACACCACAGGCCAGTGCCTCCAAGGCTCAAAAGGAAATGCCCTGGGCACTTGAGCAAGTCTAGCCTCTTTCCCCTGAGGCCAGCTTATCTAGCCCCCTCCACTCTCCCTGCAATGCACACAGCTGATGCGAGCCCCCAGGCAAACCAAAGCAGGCCCTGGCTCTTCCTTGCCCTCAGCTCCTGCTCCCAGAGTTCCTCTGTGACAATCAGCCTTTGCCCACTGCTTCTCAGAAGCCACAGACCTGCCAGGCCTCAATTCCTGTGTTTTTCTAACATGGGTCTGACTGGAACAACCCATAGGACCAGGGCTGGGGGATGATCTCCTGAGATGCTGGATGTGTTTCTAGCCAGCATCTTCCCACTGATACTACAAAATTTGCTTGGGCCCTCCAGTGAGGGTGGCAGAAGGTTCCTATCAAGTCACCACAGAAATATGGACAAGCAGGACTGCTCTCCATCCTTCTCTCTCTCCTCCCCTTGCCACTTTGCCTCTCAGCAGCCCCAGCACCACTCCCCATGCCACCCCATGGGTACCATGTGACACGGTGTGCGTGCACAGCAGTGTTTAGGGCAGAGCAGTTGGAAACAGAGAGACATCAGAGGAAGAGGAAGAGAAGAGGAGGAAGGAGATGGAAGAGAGGAGGAAAGAACGTTAATGTTAGTCTGCAGGGCCAGTACTACACCTTTCTGTAAACTCATATCCACCATGCGGGGGCTCATCAGCTCAATGAAGAAATTCTTGGTTTTTTCATACTCCTCATCATCAATTACCTTGATGTGAACTGTTTTGCTGTGGATGGAAAAATAATAAGGGTCATAAAGGGGAGAGGGGAACAGAGAAGCAAAAGTCAAGGAAGGACGGAGTTAAATGGGTACATTAGAAAGTCAAAGTTTTCTCACCCACTGAACAAACTCAACATGGCCCTTTGAGAAAGGCTAAAGTCTCCCTTCTGCAAGCGACACTGGCCAATTTTCTGTTTAACCCAAAGGCAGAATGGCAGGCCAAACTACAAAGTGAAGTTAGACAAAAACAATCCCCCAGCAAACTGGCTCAGGGCTCAGCCTGTGGGCAGTGAGGTCTGATGGCCAGCAGAGAAGCAGGCTTCCCTCACCCTTTTACCCCTGTGCACACACACACACACACTAGCAGCCACACAAGCACACACACCCTGCTGGCACCATGCTGCTTCCTCAGCTTCATTGGCCTGCTCTGTGAAGTGCTGGCTGCTGGAGCTGCTGGACCAGCTGGGCAGCAGATCCTGTGTTTCTTCTGTAGCAAATTTCTTACAAGTTCTTGTACCATTTTGTAGGAAAAGGAGAGCTGACTATGTCATGGTTTCCTTCACAACAAATACATGCCTTATGCAGAGGTTACTGTCCCACAACTTTCACACCCAAAGAGAACAAGAGAAATAAGTCAAAGACTCCCAACCCACTGCCTCCTTACAGACAGGCTGCACTGACTGTTGCAAGCTCAAAATGATCCCTCCACTCCCCTCATTCCCCAATGGCTGCAAAGGTTCATGCAGTCACATCCCTCACTTGTGACTGAAGACATTGGTGCTTTCATTCCAAGGTGGTATAAACCCCTCTTAAATACAACATTGTTTGCACGTGTAACTCCTCTGAATGGGTATTCACTTGCCATCTTGGGGCTCCTGGAATTCTAGTTGACCCCAACCCCAAGCTGGAACTGCATTTTTAAACCAGAAGTCAGTTCCACATAAAAAGTGTTTCCCTTACCTCAAAACAATTACCCCTCCTGCCAGTGAAAAGATCCCCTGCTTCCCACTGCTCTGTACCCACACATGGCCCTGTAACAACAATTTCCTCTTTCTTCCTGCCCATCCTTAGCAGTCAGATCAGGCCCAGGTGCATGTTGTGCACAATCAGTCTTGACTGGCAATGGGAAGGAAGAGAAAAGCAGGACTGGCAATCACAATCAACGGCAATCTGGAAAGATGTGCCTAAATTCACATCTCTGTGTGCCTCAGCCTGTAGCCTTTGCAATTAAATCCCATATCTTTGATCCCACAGTGCTTCAGAGAACAAGTGGTCCAGCCCTGCACCCTAGGGGTGCTTTGATCTCCACCCTGAGGATGCTGCCATGGCCAGCAGCTTCTGGAAAATCAGCATTTCAGCACAGAATAGGAAAATCATCACTGCAGCTTGCTACTGATATCAATAATGACCACAGAATCATTTGACCCTCAAGTCAATTCCTCCTGCACTCCAGCTGTGGAAATCCTGTTCCCTGTGCTGACACTGGTCTTGATCTTGGCCCCAACCCTTCTCTTTCAAATGATGGCATAGGGGTAGAAGTGGAGTTTGGATAATGTCTGCCTATCCATCAGTGCAGGAATATGCAAGAAAAATCACCTCCAATTCTTCTTTCTCAGCTAAATCAGTTTTATTTTTCCAGTGCTTGCTCTACCCATACCCTGCACCAATGCCAGCAAAGCCTCCTTTCCTTTCTCTAGACTCCTTCAATCTCTCCTAATCCAGCCTGAAAGATTTTAAAAGGTATTTCTCTGGTGTAAATGTTGCTGCTCTGCTAAGACTTCATCATGATGATTTTTTTGTTTCATTTTTGTTGGAGATGTTGAATTTGGCTTTTGAACCAGATTTTATCTGGGCCCCTGATACTTTGCAAAGCTTGTTCAATTTGCTGAGTTAAACCTACAGCTGATTCATAGCTCTGATCTTTTCCTTGCTCATTACTACAAAACAGAAGGTGGGATTTTCCAAAGCAGACAGTGCTTCCTAGACGTGGGTTGCTTTTAAAAATCCTTTTCATAAGTACCATTGCTTATTTTTTTTCCATTCTAGGAGCTTTGAAATAATCAGTATTGCTTGTCTGCAAAAATTTGGAAAAAACACCACTGACCTTTCTTCTTGGGGGTCAGCTTATATACTGTGACAAAGCTATTCTAAGGCTTTGTACAGTTAATATTATGTATGCAAACCATTTGACCTTCCCTTCCCTTCCCTTCCCTTCCCTTCCCTTCCCTTCCCTTCCCTTCCCTTCCCTTCCCTTCCCTTCCCTTCCCTTCCCTTCCCTTCCCTTCCCTTCCCTTCCCTTCCCTTCCCTTCCCTTCCCTTCCCTTCCCTTCCCTTCCCTTCCCTTCCCTTCCCTTCCCTTCCCCCCACTGCATGTACACTTTGTTAAGTACAAGGAGGTCTATACGCCTTACCAAGTAGTTCCACAGGGCCAAGACTTCCTTAGAATAGTCTTTGTTTTAATGTAAAAAAACAGTTCAAGAAAGAGAAAGAAGAGTTGCTGGGGATCCCTAGAAGCTAGCATGGCAAAGTGCTGGCTTTGCAAAAGCAGGTCCCCTCAAGTCAGGAACACAAACCTTCTGGGCTCCTAAACCACCTCAGCTCTGCTGCAAACTGGACCATTACCACACACTCAAGCATCAGGTGGTTTTTCCAAAAAGAGAGTCTGAATTTGGTTACCAATACAGTAACTTCCTGGTTCCCTCCTTTGCTACAAGCTTTTAAGGAGAAAAGAACCTTTTACCCAGTTCTGAAACAAGAGGGGAAGGACACATCAAAGCAACAGGACAAAACCACTGGTGCCCTGCATGGACATAGGCTGAGCCTTGCAGCCCCTCTCCCCATCTGACTGAATCCCAAAGGAGGGGGTGCCTGACCTCTCCAGCTTTGCTGAGAGGTGGTGAGTGCCCAGCAGGTCCTCCACCCCATTAAAGCCTTGGGGACACAGCAGGAGCCCGGAGGTGATGCTTGGGGAGCCAGGTGTGGTGGGATGGGGGTGATGGGAGCCAAACTGCAGCCACTGCAAGCTCTTGCTCCAGGGTTAGGGTGTTGCCAGACCTCCCTGCGCAAGGAGGAAAGGAGCAGGGCAGAAGTTGGCAAGGACTGTCCAGTGACACAGGGAGGTGGGCGAGGGGCCACAGACCCAGTGCCACATAATGGGGAGCGGTTAACCTTTCCCTGGGATTTTGTGGCAGAGGGAAGAGCAGCATCCCTGCTCCCAGGCCGCTCTGCAGCCTGCACAGATGGGGGCACAGCGCTGGGCTTGCTCCCTTGAGGGGAAGTGTCCTTCTCTCGGCTGGCTGCTCCCGTGACTGTCACCACAGAAAGGTCAGTGCTGATGGAGGGGAGTTTGTGGTGGCCCATCAGGCCACCCCTCCCAGTCCACTGTGGCTGGTGAGGGCTGCCCTTTCCCCTGCTCTGCAGCTTCCCTACCTCTGTGAGCATTTTGCTCGTCTCCAGGCCTATGAAAGCAACCATAAATACAGCTGCGTCCTGAGCTGTCATAAATTGTCTGAAGGCCAAAACACAGATTGCTCCCACACAATCTCATCTCTCACCTACAGCCACACTGAGAGCTGCGTCCTCAGAAGGCATGAAGAATGGAGGAGATGGATGGAGAGAAGGGCTGGAGTGTAACGCTGCCCTGGGAGGACATCACGTTAATGCGAGAGATGTGACAGAAGGACACCGAGAGGCAGAGAGCGTGTGGGAGCGGGAGGCTTGGGAACATTTTGCTGCAAGAACATCATGACAGCTTCTTGAAATTAATGGAGGCAGAGGTGGGCACGAGAGGGGCTGGCTGTGCAGCAGCCCTGATGGGCATGCTCACCACCATGGGAAGCAAGGAATCTGAAGCCTACCTTGCTCAGCTGAGCAGCTTTCATTCCCCAGCTTCTGGCCACTTCAGATTGGGAAAGGAGGACACTTTCCCCATTCTCTCTGACAGTTTAACTGGGGCCAAGACACACCTCAGACAGCTCAAAAGCAGAGAACAACAGAGACCATCCAAAAGCCTCTCATGGCAGCAAGGAGCCACTCTGCCAGAACTAAGCCACAGCACAGTCCAATCTCAACACCTGCATGACTACAGTGATGGGAAGGGCTCTTTAATTCAGGGCTCGGTGCAGCTTTCAGGACACTGAGCAATGCTTTCAATTTGGTTGTGACATAGCAAGGCAAGCCAAAAGCCAGCACTCCCAGGGAACACCTGGCCATACAGAAGTCAGGATAGCTGCTCACTTGCTTCTTTTTCTCTGAGGTCTTTGCAAGTTGCCACTCAATAGCCTTCAGATGAGGTTCTGCTTTCAACATACACTTAGAAACAACCACTGGTTTTAAAAGTCAGGGATGGAAAAGCTCCTCTGGGGAGCAACATTAAGAATGAGATTTTCCTGAGTAAGCAACAGAAGATGAAATGAATAGACATCGATCTTCTCCTAAAGGACTTTGTGTACATGATGTTGCTAAATTCCCCATCTGGGAAGTACAGAGGATAATCTATAAAATCATTTTATTTGACAACACGTCCACTTCCAACACATAAGGCAACAACTGAATGGTTATTTGATTAATGTGCTAGAAAATACTGAGTATCTCTTTGTGTAGAGACTCTCATTTGCAGGAATTATTGCTGAGAAGGTTAAGAGGATGTGTCTGTATGGGTCTGTGTGACTTTGGAATGTGAAACTCTAAAAACAATGCAAGTCAGGAGATGTCACACAGTGTATACCACTGAAACAGTCAGGGCTGTGCAAGGGCACATTTTAGAGTCCCTGATGGGATGCTATTAGCCAGAATAAAAAGCAGTCAGGACAGCAAGGTAAACATCCCTGGGGCAGTGAGATGTACCAGGAGATGTTCAGTAACTCATTAATGTGAGTCATTAGTACAAACACCTTGGGTCAAGCCATTCTGTTCTTGACACATCCCGATAAACCCAAACCTTCATCTGATTTGCTGTGGGTGCAGGTTCCTGCAGCGTGAAGTGCAAAGCATGTTGTACCAGTCTGACTCTTCCCCAGAGCTCTGCGCTGGTTTGGGATTTCACTGTGAAGCTGCAGATAGGGCCCAGCTACTGTGCTAGAAGACCTCATAGAGCAGTCACAGTATCATAGAATATGCTGAGTTGGAAGGGACCCACCAGGCTCATTGAGTCCAGTTCCTGGTCCTGGGCAGGATACCCCAACAATCACACCATGTGCCTGAGAGCACTGTCCAGATGCTTGAACTCTGTCAGGTTTGGTGCTGTGACCACTTCCCTGGGGAACCTTTCCTGTGCTCAACCACCCTCTGGGTGAAAAACCTTTTCCTGATATCCAACCTAAACCTCCCCTGATGCAGTTTCATGTGTTTTCCTCAAGTCCTGCCACTGGTTACAAGACTGAAGAGATCAGTACCTGACGCTTCCCCTCGTGAGGATGCTGAAGACCACAATGAGGTCTCCCCTCAGTCTCCTGCAGGCTGAACAGACCAAGTGACCTCAGCCACTCCTCACATGGCTCCAGAGCCTTCACCATCCTCGTGGCCCTTCTTTGGGCACTCTGTAATTGCTTAATGCCTTTTTTATATTGTGGTGCCCAAAACTGCACACAAGACTCAAGGTGATGCCATCCAGTGAAGAGCATAGCAGGACAATCACCTGCTTTGACTGGCTGGCAATGCTGTGTGCTTGAGGCAAACCAGAAGGGATTAAATAAGGTTATAAATAGTGAGGATCTGTCTTTGCCCAATTCACTGGGAGGTGGGTATTTAACATAACCATGTGAGAGTACTCACAGGAAAGGTGAAGAAGCCAGCAAAAGAAGCCTGATTTGATACCCAGGGTCATATGAAGTGTGCATCAATAACCCAGAGTAACAAACAGAGCAATTTTGAAGGAAAGAATTATGCTGTCACATAGCACAGAAAAAGACAGGAAGTGTTTGAAGGGCAGAATCATTAGATCCAAAAGAAGATTCACTAAACTCACCAAGGAGATGCTGAATGATCTTAATTTCAAGAGAAAATAATGGTAATTTAAGAACCAATCCAGATTATGACTAAGGCAGGTTGCACTTTGGTCTTAAGATGATGTTTACAAAATAAGATTTTTTGATAACCATAGAGACTATGGGGAGGGGAGTGTGACAGGTTGTCAAGAATTCAGCTGCAGCCACTGGCAACAGTCAGTTTGTTCTAGCAGAAAGGTCAGAACTGAAGGTGTCTCTAAGGTCAGATTAGATGTTGGTACCAATTAACTAAGCAGGTGCCAACAGGATAGATGAACTGTCAGAACACAGTTTCAGGCAGATCACTGATGTGCATGTTGCTGTTTGAGATACAGAAGAACTGGTGCACTTCTGTAGGGCACCTCCTCTTCCTTGCTAAAGTCTATTTACTTCATGAGGGAACTAAAAGACCTCAGAAAATATGTCTGCAAACAACTATCATCCTCCCTCTGGGCAGAGCCATTTCCACCAAGCCATTCCTGACAAGTAGGTGCTGCCCAGCTACTTTCTAATAGCCACATTACAAAGATGGTTTTCTGGATGATTTTCCTATATTTCAACTCTTTACCCATAGAAAGTCCTTTGTAATGTCCACCCAGACTGACAAGGCAGGAGTGGGAAGAAGCCTCTGGCACTGCCCCTTGCGTCCCTGCTGTTCCTCCTACACAGGCAGAGTCTGAGACTGGCCCAGGAGACCCAGAGCCCTTCTGCAAGCCTCTATCCCTGCCACACATGCAGCACACAAGGGATCTCTGCTCCACTCCTGCAAGGGCCAGGGCCAGAAACATCCAGCTCTGCTGTGGCAGCTCACAGGCAGGGGAGGAAAGGTTCACTGGAGAAGACACTGTGCAAGAAGCAGCTGTACCCCGAGGTGGAGACAATGACCCCAGTCAACTTGTGTGACCCCTCCTGCCCACCTCCCAGGACTGTGTGGGACAATGTGCAGGACCACCAGGAGCTCAGAGGTTCTGCCTGCCTGCCTGTTAGCAGTATAATTTGTTCAAATCACACCAGATCTCCTAAGGCATAAAGGAGGAAATATTGACACAGAAAGGCTTCTTCCCTTTGTGTGTTCCTCACGTAATCTTGGCTAATTAGTAAATTGGCTCATGCTTCAATTAGAACTATTGAAAATGCTTTAGTAGCTGACACATGATAATTAAAGGGACATAGCCAAGACTAAGAGCTGTATTTTTTAGTCTTTACCTGTATAAGAAAACTTTAAAGTGTTACAACTAAAAGATTTATAGTGATAGCCACTAAAAAAATAAATCCAAAATAAAAAGAATATTAAAAATTGTCTGTTATGGTTTCTCCATCCTAGATGACAACACTAAAGGGGTTTCTTTGTCTTTCTGGTCATCTTCATTTTTCAATTTGTGCACAGCAGCCCAGCTCTCGCTTCCCACTGCCACCCAAGACTGCCAAGAGACATGAAATGCTGCCAAATTCACATGACAATGTTTCACACCTACTTTGTACCAGTGCAAATAACTGTACCAGCAATGAGAAACCAGAGCTGCTAAGTTGCAAGTGAGTCCATTCAGCACTTCCATGCCATTAAAAAAAAAAAAAAAAAAAAAAAAAAAAAAAAAAAAAAAAAAATCCTTAAGTGCCTAATAAATTCAGGGCAACTCAAGAGATGTGGTAAATCCATGTACCAGCCACAGGAATCACCACTGGAGCTAGTGAATGGAAAATTCACTCCACTCTCAAGTCTCACACTCAGCTTGGAAGCCCTGAAACACCAAAAAATGCTCCATGAGCTTCCATAATGCAGTCAGCCCTGCCAGACAAGATATCCAAAGCACTCTATATTTCACTTTGTTCAAACATGATAAAATGCTCTAATACACGGAGTTCTTCAAGGAAAGATGTCACAGTTTGTTTTTAAGAATTTCTGCAAAAAAGGGAAAATCAGAGTTTGTTAAACCCCCCTTCTCTCAGCTGAGTCCATGTTGCTGACCAGCTGAGCTATTTAAGTTAGGTTATACAAGCACAGCCCAGCCCCCCAGATTTTCTTTTCCTTATTCAGTTCAATGAAGCTACTTGGGTTTGAATATTGAAGCTATGTGTATAGACTCATGCGGGCCCTTGTCTGGCCTGCTCCAAGTCAGCTTCTCCTTGCTTACCCTATGAGACTTGATGGTTCAGGGCCAGGGGAGAGCAGACAAAATTTCAACAGCCCGTGGAGCTATTTGTTGAGGTCTGTACAGTAAGTACATGTCTTGTACAAGCAATAATTCAATTTGGCAGCCCATGAAACCAGACAGTTGAGGTGGGTATCAGCCTGATGTAGGTGCAAAGCAGAGCCAGGGCCCCGGGCATAGACATTTCACCCCTCCCTATCTTGGGCAGGTTCCCAGGGGAACAGCTTCACTGAGGAGATTCTATGCCCTTTTTTTCTCTTGGAAAGGAATTTCAGAAGGAGCAAAACTTCAACCACAACCATACTGAGGGGAGGGAGGAAGGGAGGAATGGAGGGATGGACAGAGGGAAGGACAGAAGAAGGAAGAGAGGAAGAGAAGAGCAGGAAGGAAAGCAGCCAGGAAGGAAGGACATTTATTCCTTACTAAAGGTCTTTGAATTTTACTGCTTCCATCTGAGTCCGATGTACCACAACAAACACCTATGATATAAAAATGCATCATGGCTATCAATGGTGAAAAAAAAAAAGTACTAGAGATCTTTTGTTTACTCTAGAGAATGGCTCCAAAGCTTGACAGGGTGCAGAACTGGGAGTGCCCAGTTCAGGATAGGCTGGACTACCTCAAAGCCTCTTGAGATGTTCTAAGCAAACACAAAATGGGGATTCAGCTGGAAGTGACCCCCCTGACCCACCACAGTATTTCTGAATTCCACCTGCAAGACAGACACTTGTCATTGGCTGGTATTGGCAGATCAGTGCTTCAAGCTGTCGCCCTTAGTTTTAGACTTTTTGCTGAAGGCATGTAGATTTGGAAGCTATATTTAGATGTCTTCTCTATTCTTCAGCAACAGGGTTGCCATGGAGATGCTGGTGAGGATGTGAAGGTGGGGACGGAGTGGGGGAGGAAGTTGAGGAATGAGAAATACTAGATTCAAAACAATCCTCACCAGTCTGGGAAGGTTTTAGATTCCTCCTAGGGCAAACACTGCTGCAGCCTGTGTAGCCGAAATGAGCCCCTGGCATTGCCTGATGGCATGACCCTGCCTCAGTGCTTTGTCACGGCTGGTTTGAAGAGACACAAGGGGCTGGCCTTCAAGCAGTGCTCCTTTGGGAGGGTGTGGTCCCCTTGACCTGAGCTTGCCAAAAACAGAACTCTGGAACCTCCATGAATGTCTTGCTGCTTCACAAGTTTATACTGACTCCATACTTGGTTAGTTCCTGCCATAGCTGGGGTGGCTTTGTCTCTGCTGCCAACAGTAGAGGCAGACAAGGTGCTGCAGCTGGGGACAGAGCTGCCCAAGTCTACCCAGAAGCATGGGCAGGGGCATGCTAGCACTCTAGCGACAAACAACCCAGCACAGGAGCTAGGCTGTGGTGGTAGTGCGGACTACAGGCAGGGATTACAGGTCCTTGATCTCTGCCTGCCAGGCACATCCACATTGCCTGGGCTGACACCAGCTGCAGGCACAGACAGATATGCAGATTCATACCTACAACATTGCTCTTCCCAGCAGAAACAACAAACGTAAGACTAAGGGCTCCTCCTAACATGGCTGTTCAAGACTGTACTACAATTACTACACTGCTGATGTCCAGGCATTAGAAAGAGAAATTACATGTTGATAGAATTTCCTTGCTAAAAGTTTAGGGCTTGACATACTTCAGTGATCTCAGACCTAGGGGGAGGTTAACAAAGCTTGGGGAGAAGCATGTGCTACTGATAGTGGACACAAAGAATGCAGGATTTCCAGACCACAAGGACATTTGGCAGAAATCCCAAGATAAAGAAGAAACGAATAAAGCCAACTCAGCAACTTTGCTGAAATCGTCTCTGACTGGGCAAAAGGTCATTTTGACAAGAGTAGATTGCGACCATCACTCATGAAGTACCGACTCAGGAAACCGATGGACTCAAAAGAAGAGAAAGACTGAGCATGTGGACTAATTAGCATGAGAAGGGATGAAAAGCTGGTAGACCAGAGGACTGAAATAATTTAAACAACAGACAACAGAATACTAATTAATAAGAGCACTAATATGCAATTAATTCATTAATAAGAGCAGTAATATGGAACTTGTAGCCAATGAACCTCAATGCCTTTGTCTGCTAAAGCGTATACATAGTGAAAAGTTTTGACAGTCCTTGTGCTAACTTTGTGGATTTGTCACCCAGCACACCTTTCTGAACAGAACTGTAAATCAGACAAATACCTCGATTCTGTGTGTGGATCAGCCTTTTACATACCAGGTGAAAGAACTTGTTTGGGACAACAATGGCAGTAAAATTTGGCTTTTCAAGAAAGGTCAGGATAGTCGCCCCAGTTCCCAACAAGGAAGCTGGCATATCTCAACACCCCACTCTTTTCTGGCTCCTGCATGTGACAGCATCCATAGATTTCAGTGCACAAAGCACATCAAAAAGGGTGGAGAGCAAAGCCAACTTTCCCATCACAAATGCCTCTGAAAACCAGTCTTGCAAGTCCCTCTGTCCCCTCCCTCACCCTGCTCTTCCCACACACACCCACGCAGACGGTGCTTTCAGCTCTGCAGGACAGCACTCAGCCCAGCCACTGGAGTTGCACTACATCCAAAGCAGCAAGGCAGCAAACTGTAGGAAATTAATGAGCTGCAAACAACGCTGTGCAGCTGCCAGCCTGAAACGAGCCCGCTCTGCACACTGCAGATACAATTATTATATATGAACAAAAGGAGCTGGAGACAGAGCTGGGGTGCTTTGGCTCTGGTCACAGGCTTCTTGTGACCAAGATAAGGGGCAGCACAATGAATTGACACAGCCAAATCTAAGTTGCATATCCAATCATTAACATAGAGCCACGATACCGCATCTTTATCCAAGGCTCTGTGCATTTGATGGGACTCAGAGTTCTCTTCTGTAGCACTGAAAATAGGGCAAGGGATACTCAGTTACACCATTTCATTTCACTCTTTGGGGCTGTTTTATTTCTGTTTCTTACAGAATAAAAACACACTGGGAAAACCAAACAGGGTCATTTTCTGAATTTCCAGGAACTCATGCCTTGGGAGAAGCTGCAGATTCCCAGAAGGAGGCCAGCCCTGCTGGGCTTTTACTTTCAGAATCCAGAGCTTTGCACCATTAAAAAAACACCTCCTTATTCATAAACTGAATGGAAATCACATCATCAGCCAGCTTTGCAGTGAACCAGAGTGATTCAGAAGGGTTAAATCTAGGAGCAGTGCAACCCTCAAGCCTCAGTTGATGACCCAGCTTCAGTTCACAGAGAGATTGGCTGCTGCACTGCCTCCCTGCCTTGCTACAGCCCGGCCCTGTGCAGGACAGCCTGGCTCAGCCAGGCAGGGGAGTGCTGCGCACTGGCAGGACCCCATCAAACAGACCAAGAATGCCATGGCCTGCACAGCATTCACCCACGCAGGTCTCCTATAGATTCGTGGAATGACCTGGGTTGGAAGGGACCTTAAGGATCATCTATTTCCAACCTTCCTGACATGGACAGGGACGCCTTTCACTAGGCCATGTTGCTCAGAGCTCCAGTCTGGCCTTCAACACCTCCAGGGATGGGGCATCCACATGTTCTCGGGGCAACTTGTTCCAGTGCCCCACCCTCATAACAAAGAACTTCCTTCTAATATCTCATCTAAACCTACTCTCTCTCAGTTTGAATCCATTCACCCTTGTTCTGTCTCTACATGCTCTTGTAAAAAGTCCCTCTCATCTTTCTCATAGGTTCCCTTCAGCTACTGGTACTGGAAGGCCACCATTAGGTCACCTCAAAGCCTTCTCTTTTCCAGGATGAGCAATCCCAGTTCTCTCAGCCTTTCCTCACAGTAGAGATGCTCTGTCCACCTCTAATCATCTTGGTGGCTTCCTCTGGACTCACTCCAACAGGTCCTTGTCCTTCTTCTGCTGGGGACCCCAGAGCTGATGCAGCCCTGCAGGTGGGCTCTCACCAGGGCAGAGCAGAGGGGCAGAATCCCCTCCCTGGCCCTGCTGCCCACACTGCTTTGGATCCAGCCCAGAACACGTTTGGCTCTCTAGGCTGGGAGTGCCCATTGCCTCTCATGCACCAGCACGACCCAGGCCTTGGCAGGGCTGCTCTTGATCTGGTTTTGGCTAAGCTGCTAAATGACCCACATGAGAGACAGCTTAAACTCCTCCTGGGGTCCCTGGCTGACAAGCAAGAATCTTCTATCTTCTCTATGTTGTGGCAAGAGGCCCTTCACCCATCCTAAACATTTAGCCTACCCTCATTCCAACATGCCCCTCAACCCTTGTTCCTGTTCTTGCTGTCTAAACCCTCCCACTACAACCCTTTCAATACCTCAAACATTAATAAATGACGCTCTGTCTTCTCCCTTCCAAGTTTTGAGAACACCACTGAACAACTCTATGACTTGACTGGTCCTGTCAAAGACCAGCCACATTCCTGATGCCCTCTGGCATATATCAAACATGACTAAATGTTGGCTTTGTAGGCTGGTCTCACATACTGGTCTCTCCATCTGCAGCTGGAACTGCAATTAATGAGAAAAAATCACTCTCAGCCCTGGTCTGATACCTAGCTTGGTGGCAGGTGCAGCACCCTTCATCAGTAAACATGCCCTCAGGGGTTCAGCAATGTGACACAACTGCTCTAAAGGCTAAAACCTCATAAAGAATTCTAGGATTAACCCCTTGTGGTGTCAGAGGAAGAAGGGCTGTTGTTTAATAGGCTCTCTCTTTGCCCTCCCAGCCCATTTATTTTAAAAAAGTAATGCCATGTCTCAATCAGGAATTTTGCCCATTATGGGACCTAGAAAACTTTTTAGGACTTGAAATCCCAAGTTAAAGATCTTCTGAAGAGAAATAAAAAGGTGCAACTGAGGTTTTTTGAGCTGATTTTGATTTTTTTCTGAAAGGAGGTCCCATCCCAGCTCTCTGCCCAGCCAGAACACAATTGAATTGCAATGCCATTGGTGCCTGAGCATCGTTTCCTCCCTGCTCCAGCCTCTGCTTTCTTCCAGCTCATTTCACATGTGCCCTGCAGTGAGTGTCAGTGCTCTTACAAGGAAACTGCTATACGCCAGAGAGACTGTCAGGAGTAGGAGCCTTCTGCTCTGTCTGTTTACCAGGGTGTCTGTCTGTGTTTATCAATGGCATATTCTGTTTTTCAGAGGCTGTCCCTTGCTCCTTGCCATCACATTGCCCCATGCTTCCTTTGCCACCCTAGAAAGGCAGTGGAGTAAAATATATGCTGAGAAATAAACTGCACATGTTAAAAGCCCTTCAAACTGATGCCAATCAGCCACAAACCAGACCTGAAAGTGCAACTCATTCATCTGAGGTTCTCCCCTGGCTTCTCACCTGTGGATAGACTGCACTTATCTTTGCTCTCCAGAAGCAGAGCTGAAGCAGGGAGGATATCAAAGACTTGCCTGGCTTCGCAGGCAGCAATCAACTGGAGCAGACGGGAATGAAACACACAAGTGAGATTCCCCCTCGCTGCTGGCTCCCCAGGCACTTGCCTGGCCTTCCTGTCACCAGGGAACACCCCTGCACCCAGGGCTGCTGCTGGAGTGGCACTGGCTCCAGGCTGCAGCACAGCAGCTCTTTCTGTCCATCTGCAGAATCACTGCTGCCAGGGCCCAACAAGGAGTGCCCTGGGCTCTCCCGGTACCAGTGTGTGCCCTTCTGGGTTGGTGAGTGCTGCCAAGCAGGAGCTTACCAGGCTGGGTCTTTGAAACCAGAGTCAGGCTCTGAGCAAGGGTCAGAGGAAATAATTTAGGGTTTTCTGAAGAGTCCACTTTCACATGAGCTGTGCAAGACTCACAATCACAATACCGAATCAAAAGAAATGAAGCTGCCTGGGTAAAACAGCTTGGCCTAATCTCATGGCAAGACTGAAGATGAGTTGCATCTCCTACAACGGTAAAGGAGTCCCTGCGAACTCCTGTAAACATTTTTCAGGTCCTAATGTTGAGAAGGGTCTATGGAGCCAGCCTTGAAGCTGGAAATAACTCCCCGTGAAGGACTCAGAGATGGTCTACAGCCAGAGACAGCTTGCTGCAACAAAAGCTGGCTCTGTCAGGCACACTTGCCTACAGGCAACCAGGTCACATCCCACTTCCAGCAAATTAGAAATAATGCTGGGTTTGGTGGTTTGGTTTTTTTGAGGTTGTTGTTGTTTTCTTTTTTGGTGTTGTTATTAAACATTTATTTACCAGTTGGTGCCTCCTGCAGAGACAGGCATTTGGAGATCTGCAACTAGAAAAAGGACAAAAAAAGGCTACTAATGATATTGCCATCTCTTTAAAAAGCAATGGTAGTAACAGTCCCTACTAGCCCTTGGAGCTTCACATACGACTCCGCTCTGACTCCACTCTGACAGAGTGTGACTGTACAGGATAGCAGCATTGGGCTCTGATTAATTTCAGCCTAGCTGCTTCAGATCAAATTTTCACAGCCTCCAACGAAAGACATGGTTTTTATTAGAGGCAAGGGTTATTAGTTTACAGTCAAGCTGGATTCCTTCCTTCTCATGCCTCAGCACAAATAATAACAGTTTTTCAGGCTAAACTGGCCATCTGTGAGGCCCACTGAAGACTGAAAGATTGCCCAGGTGTAATTCAGGATAAATATCTGATTTTTGGAACATTCAGCACTGCTGGGATTCAGTGCTGAGAGAGAGAGAGAGGACCTAGCTCCATGCTTTGAGTCAAGAAAGCCTGATAGTGCAGAGACACTAAAACCTCTTTTTTTGTCTTCTACTTCCAGCAACTCTGATTTGAAATTATGAGGAAAGAATATGTGAGGCAGTTTGGAGGTTTTCTTTGATTTTTTTTAATAGTGCTTTTTTGTTTTGGTTTGGGTTTTTGGTGTGTGTTTGTATGTTGCTTTTACAGTAAGAGCAGCTTTCAGATCGTTCAGTGTCATCTTTGTCAAAAAGGGAGATGGGTTCAAATCCTGTCCTTCCAAAAATGGATTTAGGCAAAACTGCGCCCAAGATTAGATACACCGTGAGCATCTCTGACACCATCTAGCTCTATTTTCTTCTTTTGGGGGCAATGCACTTAGATGTGACATTGTTTTCCCCAAAATGTACATGGCTAGGAGTGCAGTGATGTTCTTCAGTTGTGTACTGACAAGCTTCTTCCTACCCCTCCAGGTGTTAAGGTTTTGCTCAAGTCAAGAGAGATTTATTATCTTTAGTCTAATCTAAAGAGAGCCTCATTCTCTGGAGCCCCTGGCAGAACTATGCCACCACCCTAAAGCTTGCTTGGCCATTAAGCCAAACTCCGCATGCTGCATCTTCCCTGTGCTCACCTCTAGCAACACTGGGGGCTGCCAAAGGCTGCCCGGCCTGAGAGAGCTTTCCTGAACAGGACATGTCTTTTGGCTGGCGGTGGTTCCTGGCAGACTTCCATCAAGGCAAGATACAAGGCACATCCCGGTCCCATCCCACCCCCCTTATGCAACCACTGCCGGCTAAAAATACAACCGCAGCCCCTGCAGCCCCGGCCAGGCGAGATGCAGATTTAATGAGGCTTCCATGGCAACGGGCTCCACTTCGGCAGGGACCGGGATGCAGGGGACAGGGATGCTTGGGGGGAGAGGTGCTCCTTGGCTGGGGGAAAGCTGCACAGTTAAAAGCTTGTGGCGGTGGGGTTTGAAGGTTTTTTCCTTGCTGATATTAATAAAACTGTGGAGTGTTTGGTTCAGTTAACTGCAGTCAAAGAGGCAAGCTGTGTAGCATTTTTAACAGACAAACCTGGACCTATTTCTGCCAAGAGAATAAATATTTACTAGTCAGCCTTAATTAAACTCCATCACCCACAGGCAAAAATGTTAAAACAGGGATAAATCAAGGAGGCTGTTTCAGTCTACCTATACTATAAACAACTTTCTCAGTAAAAAGTTGGTTTCTCATAGAGTTGAAAAAATGTAGCCGTAGAACTGGCCGGTACAGACAGAAGACCTGGAGACAGCTAAGGTCACAGAGGCAGCAGTATTAGTTTATGTTTCATGGGTGATGTCTTCTGTGCCAGTGCAGGGAGAGGGGCAGGGGAACCCAGTAGAAAATCAACACTGTTGATAGAAAATCTGGGATAAAAAAACATTGCAAGCAGGGCTTTTCAAAGAAGAATAAAACAGAGATTATTGCCTCCTGTCCTCCATGCTGATCCTCCTACGCTCCTGTGTGCAAGAGTAAGGACGTACGCCAGCCAAAAAAACACTTTGGTGTGCATAGCTCTAAGTAACAGATTAGCAGCTGGTGTCCTGTGGCTCACAGGTGTTTATGAATCCATGGAATATTTTTGTGAAATGAGGAAATACCTTGGACAAGCTAGCCTATTACTAGTCAGATTCAATTTGCTATTCAGAAGGTGACACCTTTGCTGGAGTGTCACAGACCAAAGTATTTGTTTCCATTATAAAGACACAATATTTTTCCAAAATGCAGATTTTTTTCCCCAGGAATTCCCTTCACACAGTGATATTCCTCCTTGTCCTATGACACAATTTCCTATCTAAGGACTAATAAGAATAAAAGCAACTCAAAAAATAAAGGTAAATTATACATCTTCAGTCATGAGAAACTGAAGCATGATAAAACATCATGGGTAAAAGGAATGCCCAACCTCTGCTCAGATCTAGATATTCGGCACTAGGAACTTATAAATTAAGGCACTCAGAATTGCTGCTTATTATTGACAATTCTGGCAAAACCAGGTGCCTTTAAATGAAGTCACCCCTAAAATCAAACAGCCTATCCAGGCACCCAAACATGGTTTGAACCCAGTATATCTGAATGTTAAAACCAAAGATCCCTGTTTTCCCTCTTCTTTCTGCTCAGGTCCTTGTATTCAGGCATCCTTCAACTTAAAGCAATCTGCCCAGTACCCTTCTCTCTACAACAAGCCGTTCCTGTTGACATGAAAAGTCATCACTTGGAGGCACTGAACCCTTATATAAGCTGATTTTGTATACATTAGCTCCCATCTGTTGAGTCTCTCCAGCTAAATCAGGTTCATGTCCTGCTATAAGCCTACCAAAATACAAGAGCCATTTTACAAACTGTAACAGAAAATCAACTCTCTGCCCCATGGAAAGGGTCTGCTGCCAGGATGAAACATGGCTCGTGTTAAACTACACACAGCACTAAAACTGTTGCCACAGATAAAGATGTCGACAGCACCAGGAAAATGTAAGGGACCCCTGCAGAAACTTGTCCACAGCTGCTTGCTAAGGCAGAGACATCTCCAGCACTGCAGCAGTCCCAGTCCTGACCATCTGTGGTCATAAAGTTGGAACACAGTACTGTCTGTTCAGGTATCCTCCTTTCTTCCTTCCTGCTCCTTACAACAGAAGGCTGCTAGGCTGTCACCTCACCCTCAGTCTGCCCCCAGGCTGCACATAGAGGGCTTGGCAAGATCTCCCCTCCTCTCTGGCACCATGGCTCATGCCAATTCAGTACAGCTGGTCACTGGAGCTCATTCTGGTCTCTGTGCCATCTCCTCTTTGCAAAGGAGATGGATGCACAGGTTAGACCATACAAACCTGCTCTCTCAGGATACTGTAGTCTGAACCTCAGTGGTCACATGTCAAGATTTTTCTCCTTTCCCTTGAGAGCTCTATTAAAAATAACTTTTGACATGAAATAGGCCTGGACAGTCATTTTGCCTTGTACAGTGATGCAGTTCAAAAGCCAATCTCATTACCCCACTGAGTTCTGAAATAAATGAGCAGACATCAAAGTTGTACACTCCCTTCCCTGCACTGACAGATGCAAAGGAGGAGCTAATGCAGCATCTTCTTGATTAAAGGAGGTGCCTGTGATGCAGGAGCACAGCACTGGTGGGGCATGAAGAAGTCAGCTGTATCCATACCTTTACTTACACAAAGGCCAATTTTCATTTAAAATTACAGCATGATCCACTATCATTCCCCACAACATGGAGTTAAATTATAAATGGCACATAGGGAGAGCAGAGGCCTCTTCCATCTCAAGCTCCTTAGCTAACCTAGATTTCCTAACCAAAGGAACCAGAGAACTGGGGATGCCACCATACAGTCCTTGCTCTGCCTCTG
The DNA here is from genome assembly GCF_024509145.1 of Vidua macroura. Classification (NCBI taxonomy): domain Eukaryota; kingdom Metazoa; phylum Chordata; class Aves; order Passeriformes; family Viduidae; genus Vidua; species Vidua macroura. The sequence continues at coordinate 34,399,973 of NC_071576.1, forward strand.
AGAGTGTCCTCTGTTGTGACCCTAAGAAAGTCACTTCTGTCCCCACTTATAAAATGGGAATAAGTGCTTCTTTGCCTCTGAAGCATGCCATAAGCATGAGCGCATTAATATTTTGGAACACTTCAATACATGGAAGGGAGAACACTTGAAATACATAAATAAATAAAAGCAAAGTTTTTAAGGAGAGGTACTATGCTTTACTAGCTCAACTAATATTGCTATATGAGCTTCTTAACACATGGGATTTGTGCCCAAAATGTACTCAGTTTCAAAACTGTGACTTCTGTTTGAGCCTGTATAAAAAGGTTTGTATTGCCTTAAATTGTCTTTTCTATGGAACTCATACCAATCAGCTGGGCTCAAGTTTCCTCTCCCTAGAGACTTATATCCTTAGGCCATCACAGTTTGCAACAACATAAATAGCTAATTAAGGTCTTACTTAAAAGTAAGAAAGCAATAAGAAGGCATCCTCAATTTCTCCTGGAAATATGTGAGCTCTCCACCACAGCTCTGGTTTCAGACAACCTAAGATGAAACATACGGTATTTGCTGCAACAATATATTCCACCATTATCCCACTATATTTGCTGCTCCAGTCATGGGGAAGGCGGCACACAGAGAGATGATTTGTCCTATAATCACTCGCCTTGCTAAACAAGCTCACACAACCTGGTGAAACAAATGCTAACTCTCACGAAATGGCAAGATATGGAAGTTAATAGGCCAGGCCCTCAGGAAGGCTCTTGAACGTCTGTTCAGTCCTCACCAGGACTGGGAAGAGCCTGTCTCAGACAAGCTCCTGTAAGACTGACCTCAGTCTCACAGCAAGGGAAGTTACTAGCTTTTAAGAAATACAAAGGCGCTCCTGGTCTCTTGTAAAGAGCAAGAGCTCAGGTGAGTCTACCAAGGACATCTGAAAAGCACAGTATGTTTGGAGATAAGCACTTATGCTGCAGGAACTGGAACCATGTAAGCTGTCCCAGAGACTCCCCTTCAAAGCCCAGGGCCCTGCCCTGGAGGATGGGAGCAGAGAAGATAATCCAGAGGGGACATCCCAAAGCACCACCTCTCCTGCCCACCTCCCTCCAGTCATGCTGTCATTCCCAGACAGACTGGAAATCTTGCTTTACTACATATACAAAATGAGATAACACCTTTTTTGGCCCCAAAGCAACTCTCACAGGCTTTGCACATGGGTTGTTTTCACACCTCACTATGAGGCAGAGAACTTTGGCAGGTTTCCACCTCACCAGGCAGCTCAACCACCTGGCCTCAGATATCCTCCATGCTTTTTGTGTTCTCTCCCTTTCCAGGATTTTTCCTTACGGATGCTCTCAGCAGGGCAGTCTTCCTGGACTGGCCCCATTTTTCTTCTCTTCCCACCCTTTCTGGCTCCACTCCCAGGAGTTCCTGTGCAAGATTCTCTGAATCCCCAGGAGGACCAACATGGGACCAGGCAATGGTGCAGAGACAGGCAGGGAGCTGCCTGTAAGGGAGATGAAGCTGTCAAGATGGGACAAGCTTGGCTTCCATGGACCTCCTGTCTGCGGGCAGGAGGGTGTCCAGCAGCATGACACTGAGACAGGGATATGTGGCACATAACCTGAATGAAAGCTGTGGCCAGCTCAGCTCCTTAGTCCATTTCAGGAGCCCTGCTGCGTCCTTGGCTCTCACAAACCAAGAAGTCAGCAGATCTGTCAAGAATGATAAAACCTAGTCATGGACCCTTAGACCTCTGCTTGTTATCAATTATGAGGCTTGCTGACAGCACTTAAAGGCTTGCTGTGAATAGGAAGGCCACAGTCATTTCTAGCAATCTGGTCTCTTATAGGACCCCTCACATCCTAATGTCTCACACACTTTCATGCATTTACCCTTGCAGCATGGCAGTGAGACAGGAACCAGAGGAGGAATGAAGGTAGGAGCTGTGACTCCCATCCAGTGTCCAGCTGGCACCACAGAACTCCTGGCTACTGTCTCCTGTCTGGGGAGAAGACCCTTCCTTAGAATAGGGTTGCTATAGATGGCAGCTAGACATGAAAAAAGATGCCTGAATACTGGTAGGGTCTTCAACCAGATGGCCTCAACCAGATTGTCCAGAGGGATTTTGGTGGCTGAAGCTATCACCCTGTAAATCAGAAGCACGCGTAGTTCCCCGTGGCGGCTCCAGGAATGAATTCCTCTCAGCCAGGCCAGGCTGGCTCCTGGGCAGAAACCTGGTATAGCCAGGACTACCTGAGTTAGAGCTGAACTTATTGAACAGGTATGTTTTTACACTTAGCAGCTGAGAACTGAGCAGCTTGCTTCTTGTGTGGAATACTCAGAGCTGGGCCCAAGGCTTGGAGAATATGCTACACCTTGCAAAAGCATCTCTTCTACTTCACTGCTTTTCAAACATTAGTAACATGTGGGCAAGGAGGAATCAAACTTTGCCTTTTATTTCACTTGATTTACAAGAGCTCCTAAGACAAGGCTACACACAAAGATAGAAATGGGGTGGTTTTTTGTTTTGTGTTTTTTTTGTGGGTTTTTTTTTTTTGTGTGTGTTTTTTGGTTTTTTTTTTGTTGGTTTTTTTTTTTTTTTGTTTTTTTTTGTTTTGTTTTTTTTTTTGTCTTAAGAATAGGTACACAATCTGGTATGCTGGCTGTCTGTAAAGGGAAGTCTGTAGTAGATTACACCCTCCTTGCAGGCTGTTATTGCATTTGGGTCAGGCAACAGGAGAAGAGAAAGAAGAATAAAATCATCACACTTCTTTTTTCCCCTTTCCCATACTCTGGATTTTAGAGAACGAGCTGGAGATGAAGCTCCTGTTAAAGTACGTTTAACAAGCAACTCTGGTCTGCAGCTCATGCATAAGTGATTCTCTCAATCTGAGTCCTGATCACCTCTGGGGAACAGCCTGCCAGAAGCACCAAAGGTGACAGATGTGTAGTGTGTGTTTTGGATAAAAGCCTATCGCCTCCATAAGGTAGCTAAGAGATGATGCCTAAACTAAGCCTCGCCTTATTACCCAAAATGAAGACATTTATAGGCAGCTATTGTTTTGTGAAAGGAAAGGAAAAATAACCTCTGTGATGGAAGAGGAAGGACTATAAGACAAAGACTAAAGCAGCAACAGCAGAAAAACTATAGTCTGAGTGAGAAACAGGATTCAGTCTATGCAAATATCTGGCTCTCATCATGCTCTCTTATCTCAGCCAGCTCAGTCCTGGGGCTAGGGACCAGGGGAGGGTTTGCTTTTGTCCTTTTGGGTTCTGTTATTCAATATAATTGCTCAAGTTAAAGGGGCTCCATGAATCTATATTGTCAAAAGGAAAATCGTTAGCTCCAAGCCCTAAAGAAGACACGTCTGAGGGCTTGTACCAGTTCCCACATGACTGCTAGCACGCCACACTCACTTCCTACCCCATATCAGAAACCTACCTGCTTTAACCACATCTTCTGAAAAAGCTGAGCATGAATTCATGAAAGAGACCCTGTCTATTAAGCTAAATGGGAGGGAAGAAAACATAAATGCAGTGAAGATGAGTCAACTCCTCCATACACACAGGGACCTGCCATGCTCCCACCTTGTTTGACGCAAGGTGGATCTGCAGTCTTTTTACTCCTAAGACCCAACAAAACAGGCTGCAAGGCTGAGTTTATTGCTCTATTTGGTATCTTCTCATTTGGCTCTAATCCTCTCCAATATATATGCAATATTTCAAATGCTCTTGCAAAGATGAGGCTTTTCTGAAGATCTGACATGTTTATAGTCCTGGCAAACCATCCATTTCTATTTAATTTAGTTCTTGACAGAAATAAATATATGCACTGAGATTTACTTATGGGTAGACAGGCAAATATTTTCAGGCTTGCATGCTGAGGGCTGCATCTGTACTGCAATCACCGCTGTAGCAATAGGTGGTGTCAAGCTCCTTGTGTTGGCTGCTAGCAACATAGCCCCAGCAGTGCAGGGCTCCTCACAGGCTAAAGCTATCTGCAAGTCTGGGGAAAAATTAATTTACACTATTGCTCTCCAGGTTACTGCAATTGTTTAAAACTGTTTAAGAAGTCTCAGGTCTCCTTCTAAAAGCTGCAGTCACTGCACAAATGTCTCCAGAATCAGAGGGCTAAAAGAGAGGTTTCAACCTTTCTGCACCACAACCACCCCCCAAGACATAGGTCCCACTTCTTCACATTTACAGTAGTCTTGTTACCTCTGCTTGAGAGCTTTGGCTTTAGGTTCTCCAGACTGCTCACTAGAATATACATAGCTCCTGACAACCCTGGATGGAGGACCTCTGTGATGTCAAGACATAGCTGCTGCCTACACCACCATGGCTGCCTCTGCTACCCCTGTGGCAGGGGCTGAAGCGGGCAGCACTTGATCTTGTCCCCGCTGAGGGACTGGATCATCTCTCCTATGTGGAAAAGCTAAGTGAGCCAGGACTGTTCAGCTTAGAGAAGAAAAGGCTTTTATCAATATATATAAATACCTAGAGTGAAGTTGCAAAGAGGATGAAGCCAGGCTCTTTGTCAGTGACACCCAGTAAGTGTATCTGAAGCAATGAGCACAAACCAAAACAAAGAAGATTCCTTGTGAACATCAGGAAGCACTTTTTTACAAGGGTGATCAGGAAAGTTGTGTAGTTTACATTCTTGGAGACAGTCAAAATACACCTGGACAAGTTCCTGCGTAACAAGCTCTAGATGGCCCTGCTTGAGCAGGGGGATTGGAACAGATGACTTCTGGGGGTCCCTTCCAGCCTCAGCTGTGACTCTGTGAAAAGTGAATAGCCAGGATTACAAAATGCAAAATGATCTGTGTGAGATTCCTCCCTCCAACGGAATAAACATTCTTCAAAAAGCACAACAAACCAGAAATGGCCCAAATATGCTACCATGTGCTGGGAGTACTGTGAGAAAACTATTAAAGGCAGAGTATGCTCAAGCTGATGTTCTGTCCAGGACTTGTACAAGGGCCGGTAAGACTCAAGCTGATGGTAGCAATAACGTCTCTGCTGCTCTGTTGCACTGGCCTGCATGTTTTAATTAACACACTGGTACCTACCTCCTTCCATCCTGCAAATGCTTGCTATCCCACTGGATTAACACAGGGAACAATTTCCTCTCTGCTCCCCTGATTCAGTGACATGACCACAGAGAAAAGAGGATTGGTGACCCTTGTACTGAGACGGATTAAACCACTGGCTGGACTTCCACAAGCAGATTAAGGCAAATGACTGCCTATCCCTCTGTTCTGAAAGGAAAATTCACCCTGATCATTATGAAGGCTGAAAATTGTTGAGAGAAAAGTCAAACCTGCACTCCTGGGATCTTGAACTAGAGCAGCCAATGCAAAGTGGTAAAAGATGTTAAATGTTTCAGTGACTGAAAGACACTGACTGACAGACAGAAGCCAACTTATTAAAAACCCATGTGGTAGCCAGTGGTGCTTAGATCATGGTCTGTGGGGCACCAGTGGCCTGGAGAATGTCCCTACATGGTCACCAGACCTGCTGCTGTTGCAATTAGAAAGTATCTGTCACTTTAAACAGGGACCTGTCCTGCTCTTTCTACTCCTGTCCAAGATTCACAGACCTTCCCAAGACTATTTTTGACCAGCTAGGCTAAAAGAGAATCTTAGCCTGTCTCTCTGCACCAGGCTGTCCTGAGGCTCCTTTTGATGGCAGATTGGAATATGTAGAGGGAGCCACAAAAATGCCAAGGAGAGGACTACAAACTATCTCATGAGCACTGCAACTTGTTCATCAAAGGGTCTGTTAAGAAAGAAAGCAAACAGTGTGTCATGTTGGGCAGGGTACTCTAACCAGCCAGCTGGGCCCACTGCTCTGGGATTTTCAGTTTATACTCCACCTATGATTTTCACTAATGTTCCCTTTTAGGATAATTAGTTGTGGCATTGCGCTTATCTCAGGGAAGAAATGGGGTCAAGAACTGAGAATCTGGAAGAAGAGAGGAAGATGATGGGGAAGCTAAAAATGTGAAGAGGATCAACTTAAGGAAATCCCTAGTTGCCACCCTAGTAGATGATTTTCAAAAGCAAAAGAACAGGAATTCCCAAACCCCCTGCATTTTCAGCTCACTCTGAAGAGCTCCCTTTCAGGGTTATCTTGAATAGATGCAACTCTGATAGAAAAAGCTGACCTGAAATCATGTAAAAACAAGGTCTCATGTTTCTTTAAATCCAGGGCCAGAAAATCCACACAACAGTCGTCATCTCTTCAGAGTCTGCAAGTGCCTTCTACCCTTCGTTAAGCAACGTGACTTAACACTTGTCACGTGTGCTTTATTAACACTCCCTTCCTCCCCGCAGGCTCTGCGTGCAGAAGGCTCTGGGTTGTGCCTTTATGGGGTTTAGTGGCTTTCGTTTTTCAGGGTACTTGCTGCTGTGTGGTCCTGTTGGCCACAGAAGGGTACCCCACATTTAGAGCGGGAGGGGGCAAAGTCTGGGGATGTCCCTTGCTCCAGAGAGCACTGCCTGGCAGTGCCTGGTAGAGCAAACCATACTATATCTTGGCAGGTACAGCTCCAGCCTGCATTGAATTTAACCACAAACATCATAATTATTGATCCTGAGCATGGGATTAGAGGGGGATATACCTCTTGCTGGAGGAGAGGACACCTACACCTGACAAACCTGACAACATTGCAAATGCTGTGTGAAACACCTCACATGCCTAAGCACAACTGGCAGTGGGCTAATCTCACCTGGCACACCAAAACAGGCTAGCTCAACACTAATCAATTCTTGAATCTCATCTATGACACAAGTAGTTTTAAACCAGGAATCTGAATGAAGTTAGGGCTGTTACAAAGGGAATCTATCTGTGGGTTACACACAGAGAATTTTGTTTCTTTCCTCTCGGTGTGGGCAAACAGCGTCATGAAAATCCCAGCTACTTCGCTTTGGTGACCTGAGGCAGTAGGTGACCTTATCTCTCAACCAATCTTTGCCGTGCCTCCATCTCCCTCCCCCTCCATGCTGGCCAAGGCAGAGCAGTGCCGCTGGCACGCTCAGTGAGTCAGCAGCCCCACAACTCCCTGATCATGGAAATGTTCCCGTTCCCATGGCTTGCTCACAGCTTTGAAACAAAGATGGGACACCCCAGTTTGTGAGCAAAAATTGTTTTGAAAGAAGGCAGGTCCTCCAGTGCAGTCAACACACCCATCAAAAATGCTCTGTCTGGGCCAGGATATATGCAGAGAGTAGGTCCTGACCACAAGCAGCCAGTTGAGCCTTGCTGCGTGCTCTACTTTACAGAGAGAGGAGCCACCTTCCTCCTGTTCTCAGGGATTGCAGGGCATTCCAGTTGATTGAGGGATGGGATGGTCATGATGTATTTCTGAGAAGTCAAAACAATCAGTGAATGAATGGTGTGTTTTGAGTTTCTCAGCCACTGCTCTTGTGAGTAAAATGTTATTATAGCTAGGGAAAAAAATACTCTCTGAATTTTTGTTGCTAGCATCTGACCAGAAGTCCACTCCTGAGATTTCAAAGGAATTTCTTTAGCTTTTTAACTTTTCGCTGCTCTTTGCATTTCCATGCCTGGACAGTGAAAAGGCTAAGTAGACAAATGCTGTTTTCACAGTGTGTGGATTGTGTTCAGCATCATCCTGGCAATGCCAGACCTCTTGAAGTTCTAGCCTCAGCTTCTGTGAAGAGACCTGAACTCATTTAAACACTCCTACTCTGCCTGTGCTTTTAATCAAATCCTTTGAGATCACCTTTGGGGCTCACTGTCTTTGTTCTGCAGCCAAGTGCACGTCCCACAGCTTTATGCTGCCCTGACTTCAGCCATAGTCAGTGGCTCTTTTCAGACCAAGCAGCACTAACCAGTAAGGACCAAACCCAAGGCTTCTGTGTTTGCTTTTTATGGTACCAGCCTGTCCTGCAATAATGAGGCCCCCACTGCATTTCCATCACAGCTCAGTCACTGTGCATCACTGGTCCTCTAATGAGGATATTTCTGAGATAAGAGGGGCTGAACACTGGACCATCAATGACAAAGGTGGTCTGGCTTTTTTCCTACCTCTCAGGAGGTCTGGATGTCCCCTATGAGGTCTCGATGTCCCTTAAAAGAGTTAACTCCTCCCACTGAACTTCTATCGTGTCACCCCCTCTGTGGGCTGATACCCAGTGTCCTTTACTGGCCACTCACCTTCTCACCAACAGAGATATCAGATATCACCAGGAAAGCACACTCCTTTGTATCTTGCATAGGAAGTGTTGACAGCCTTGTAATGTTGATTTAAGGAAATATTCTCCACAGAATTCCACTTACTAATTCCAAGTAGTTTCTTCTCATTCTTACTGACTTTGACCACATAAGAAATTGCAGTGGTTTAATAAAAATGGGGTTAAAATCTGGTGCAAACAGTAGAGACATCAAGTAGATCCCTAGCTTACATATATTTTTAAAGAAATAACATGATTTGTTCCTTGGTGTCCAAGCTACAAGGTTAATCTAGTATTAGCATTCACATTTGCGAAAAGCAATAACCTGTGCTAGATCTGACTGTTGATCACCCTTTTAAATTTAAAAAACAGCATATTATGATAGACTGAGAAAGCTGGGGTTGTTCAGTCTGGAGAAGAGAAGGCTCTGGGGAGATCTTATTGCTGCCTTGCAGTACTTAGATGAGGCTTTGAAAAAAAGGAGAGTGACTTTTTACACAGGCAGATAGCAATAGTACACAACGGGGAATGGTTTAAAACTAAAAGAGAAGAGATTTAGATTAGATGTTAGGAAGAAATTCTTTTGTGATGGTGGCAAAACACTGGAACAGGTTGCCCAGAGAAGTAGTACATGTCCCATCCCTGGAAGCATTCAAGGCCACACCGGATGGAGCTTTGAGCATCAGGAATGATACTTAAGGACCTTTCCAACACAAATCATTCTACAATTTGATGCTCACTATTACTGGAAATAGTGATGTAAAACTTAAAAATATTAAAATATTCCCGTCGGTCTTTAAAGATCACAATTATATTTTTGAAATTCATCTTGGTCTCAGAATTTGACTCTACATATCCACCCCCTGCTGTAAATTCACCCCTGAAATCAAATCTGTCAGTGGCAGGGAGTTTAACTTGATCTTGTGACTCTCTCCAGTACTTGCTACTAAGCTAACCCATTACATTCTGGACAACATATTAAGCTGTGACATAACAGCAGGGTCACAGAGACATGAGTAAGAAGCAATATGAGAGCCCATAAGCACCCTGATCCTTCACTGCTGCCTGTGCTCTTAGTTACTCATATTCTGCAAGGGCAGAAAGATGATACGGATTTCTGCTCAGAAGCCTGAATCACGGTGCAATAATCAGAAGCCAATGGTAGCTTTAGTCCATCACAGAGGTGACTGTTAAGAAATCACCAAGAAAACTCTGACCCAAAGGGTTAGGGTGGAAGAGAGAGAGAGAGAGAGAGGTGCACTTGGTTTTCAACTACAAGTGGCTCAGCAGGTTGCACGTACAAACCTTTGGCAGCTCATAAAAAGCAGTCATCTACACATACGCCTACTCGTCCCTGTGGTGCAGACTTTCAGATAAGAGGTAGTGCTTCTCTACAGTACAAATGATAGGTGTGGAGATACACCCAGCAATGCACACTAACAGAGTGTGCCAACACTGATACCTACATGCTTAAACATCATCCTCACTGGGAGACACGGGATCTCCTGCCGGCCCACACTGTTTCCTCCAGAAGAGAATGTGCTGCTGTGCCAGATTGCAGTGCCTTTGGAAGCAGCATCACCTACTGATGGGTGAAGGATGGCATTCATCGTGGAGTGGAGAAATGCACATTAGGCAAAGCATCTTTTTTCCTCCTTCTTGCTGCCCAGGAGGTGAGAGTGAAGAGGGAAGAGGAGGCAGAAGGACCATGGATCCATCAAACCAAGTGGTCTCCACAGACCTGGCCTTGGGCAGGGTAGCAGGAAACCTGCATGTTCTGAAAAAACATCCATTTGGCCTAAATCCTATGAACAGAATCAACAGCAGGAGAGAAAACTTAAGGAATCTGAGGTCTTTATGGTTTAGACCCATCCATGGTGCAGTTACACTCAGATGAAGGGCTGAGAGACAACAGAGTGATACCACCACACAGATGGAGCTTCACTGCCACTCCACCCTTCCGACTGTGAAGGAGACGGACCGGTCTGAGCGACAGAAAAGGAACTGTACTTGGGGATAGAGTTCACTTTCTTCACAGTAACTAGGATGGGACTGATTTGGATTTGTGCTGAAAACAGGCCTTTTCTACGTCTTGTATCACTCCATCTGCCACTGGGCTGGGGAGGGGCACAAAAGGTTCTGAGGGGACACAGCTGAGCCCAAGTGAACACAGGCATATCCCACAGCATTTGGCACCTCGGTCAGCATGTAAAGCTGGGGGAAGGAAGGAAGGGGGTACATTCACAGGGATGGTGTTTGTCCTCCCAAGTAACCCTTACATGTGATGGAGCCCTGCTCTCCTGGGGATGGCCAAACACCTGCCTGTCCAAGGGAAGTGGTGAATTAATTGTTTGTTCTGTTTTGTTCACACCCATGGCTTTCGCATTTCCTATTAAACTGTCTTTATCTCAACCCATCAGTTTTCTCATTTTTACCCTTCTGATTCTCTCCCCCGTCTCACTGAGGGGAGAGGAGAACACTTGGATGATGCTTAGTTGCTGGCTAGGGTTTAAACATGACAACATTACAAGGGGAACACCATTCAATTTCCACAAACAAACAAGAAAGAGAAGAGGAAGCCGTGTCCTCAGAATCTACAGCCTAAAATCAGGCTATTAACTCCAATAAAAGTCCCACAGAGGGCTCTTTCCACCAACTTCTATCTTGGATACCTGTCCAGGAACAGACAGCACTCGTGCAGGTTCTTCTCTCCTACAGTCATGTATTCCAGACTCTTCTTTGAACAACAAGGAGTAGCGACCTCACAGAGATCACCACAATGCATCTTCCAGGTGCAGAGCCAAACCTACTGGAGTTTCAGAGACCACAGATCTCAAGTTTTGATTCCTGATTTCAGAGCAAGGATACTCAGATCTGTATCTAGAGTTGCCAGAAATGTAGGGCTGTTGCTCTGGACCAGCATGTGACAATACTGGAATGAAGCAACCAGTGCTTCTGTGGCACTGGACAAAGCAACTGCTGGAAATCTGGCCACACACTAAGGGACAGACCTGAGAACACTATTTGGAGCATTTGGCACCTGGAAGTCTGAGGAAAAAGACCTCGTAACAAGCTTCTTGTTAGCTTCTTCCTCATGGACGTTTTTGGCTCTCATGAATGTAAAATAAGCCTTTCCTATAAAGATGCTGATGACATAGCTAGCAAAATCCTTCCTTGAACATGGTCAGGGAAAACTAAAGAAAGGAAAGACATTTCTGTGGCCTGTTTTGGTTCTCTTTGCATCTCCCACAGCACAGGACCTGGAGTGAGCTGCCCCACTTCCCCAAGCTCCAGCCAATGAGACCTGCTCTGCAGGAGCAAACCAGAAGCAGCCTCAGCAGACTGCCCAAACCAGCTCTCCCCCAGAGCTTCACCCAGGACCTTCATGCTCTCCTTCAGAGGGGAGCTGCTTTTTAGCTCTTGCCCACAGTCCCTGCCCGAGCTATGCTGCCGTGTGTCTATCACGGCTGTGCCTGGCTGCAGGTACCCTGCCAACGCTGTTCAGACCTGACCCACTCACCATCCCTGTCCCATCACCACAGCCCTGTCCTCCTGCACATCCCAGCTTTTCCATCAGGCTGTGCTCAACCTGTGCAGCTGCTGTTTACCACTGACACCACATACCACCGAGCCCTCTGGCTCCAGGCACACACAGGCAGCTTGTTCTGTCTTCTGGGCATCAGAAAGCAGGACACTAAAGCACATGTGCTTTCTGCTGCACTCTCCCACATGGCCTGCCAGATGACCACCTGCAGCGGTGAGGGAGTCCTTGCAACTTAGGCTTGATGTTACTCATCCCTTATTTCCAAAGGTGATGTCCAGTGTGGGAGTGGGAGAGTCTAACAGGTCAGTACAATATTGCAAGGTGCCTTCAAGAAAAGAGGACATTTATAAACCAGAACTGTGTGGAATATCAGCTGTATGGCACGTCATTGTACTAACTACTACTTGCTCACACCTAGGTAAACAAAGAAGCCAAGAGTGCACAACCATTTCATTTTATTAATTAAAGTGACTGGCATTTATACAGCACCAAAGCACTTTGCAAATCTTAATTATGCTTCACAGCAGCTCTGTGAGGTGAAACGTGTTCCCATTTACAAACAGCAAAAACGAGACATAGTGAACTAAAAGACTTGCCAGTGTGCTCAGGAGCTCAGTGGAAAAATTAGGACAGAATCCTAGATCCCAGTGCCTTCCGATCACATTCCCTAGCTGCTGCTCCCCACCCTGTGTGCCATCCCACAGCTCTAGCCTTGATCAGATACCACCACAGGGACCTCTAAGATCAAGCAGATACATGTGAATGTGAGTAACACTGGCACAGAAAGCTTAAACGTTCTGTTCTGCCTAAGAGATGCTTCAGGAATCTATAATTTTCTTTTTTTTTCATATTGAAACAGGTGGAGAATCGACAGCCAAGGCTTCAGAACGCCTCCAAAGTTAATTTCACACCACCCAAGGCCACTGATTTTTATTGCGTTCACCTTGGAGAAGACTAATACTGGGAGTCTTGGCACAGAGTTATTCCTACTGAGAAACATCCCCAGCAGCCAGAGGAGAAGAAGGGAGATCCAGCCTGGTCTCCCCAGCCTGTCTGCCCTGTCCCCAGGAGAGCTCCCACATGTGCTCCCCACAGTCATGCCAGTGCAAGGGTGGCACCAGATATGGGGAGGCTGTTGGCAGTGACCCTCCCAGCCATCAGGATTGAGGAACAGACAGCAAGGGGGTGGCTGAGGGGCAGAGGGGAAAGGGGGAAGGCCATTGCTTGATACAGCATCAGGGGCAGAGTCTGGTTTGTGGGGAGGAGGAGGAGGAGGAGAGGGGAACGGGTAGCTTGAGACTCCACAGCCATGGCAGGGATCTGCTCCCATCTCTCTTCGGGTGGGACCTTGCTCTGCAAGAGCACTGCTCTGGAAGCGAGTGCCTGCCTGAGGGAAACAAGCCTGACAGATATTTTGCACAAATAATTGAATTATTTTTAGATGCTCAACACATCCACTTGCAAGACATCTAGCCACACAGAGACAAACAGATCTCACAGCCGCTTGCTAATCCACTGAAACAGCTAATCTCCTTAACCCCTGTAGCGCATGAATAGTGGCAGGCACATGACTTCCCTTGAAAAGGCACTGCACCTTGTTACTTCTACCCCAGACATTGGGCCCAAACGAAGAAGATCTGCACAAAAAAAAAAAAAAAAGGGTTTTTTGTTTTTTTTTTTAAGCTTTATTTTATTAATAGAAAGGTACATCCAGATAGGATGCCAGCAGAAAGGGACCAGGACAATACAAGTGGGGAAGTGACCTACAGCAGAGAGACCTGTCCTCTCTTCCTTCATTCCCTCCTTTGCTGTTTCTTGCAGCTTGACATAGGCACAGGCATGATTCATCCCTGCCAAAGTGAAACAGGGTCATCAGCAGCCATCCCAAAAACATGATAGCTGGGTTGAGGGAGAAGAGGTTATACAGCCCCAAGCTTAAAAGTCAAAGGCCTTGTTTGGTTGAGCATGGAAAAGAACCCCCTGGAGTCACCTTCTATTTTTCTTTAGCTTTTCATTACTTTCACTAGAACAATCTGAAGCATCTTACTTTGAAAGGCAGCTCAGCCTCACTGCTCTGTGGATACCGTTGTGCTCAGTTCTGCCCTCACACCTCACAAGACCGAGGGTAGAGTCTGATCCCCATAGGCTGTATCATCACCTTTTTGTCTACAATGCATGCTGTAAACAGCAGATCTGTAAAATCTTATCAGCTGAAGTAAACCTGTGAGAAAAACAGCATACGGAAAAAAGATCCCTAAATACATGCATATACACACTCAGACAAGGCTCAGGGGAACCAAGGGCTGTATCTCCAAATTTGTTTTCTCCACATAGCCAGGACATAAAGATAATGCCCTGATATTTCAATGCTGCTCAGGAAATATCCCAACAATATGAGTTTGGTTGTATTTCCACTGTATCAGCAAATCTGCAAAATTAATGGAATCGGGACAAAAAGGATCACACAATATATTCACAGTGGCAAACAGATATTACTGCATCCAGGAGAGATGCAGGAACTGCCCAGTCACGCATGCTGGTATGGCTCTATCAGTTCTGCTCCCTGCTAACTGCTTTGAAGAAACTCTCAACGGCTACAAGACAGAGACAGGTGCTGTTCTAAAGCCAAGGCTGCAGAATACTTTAACATAATACATACCTGGATGAATTTCCAGCAGAGTTAGGATGTAGAGGCAATGGGGTGGGGAGAGTGGTATTTCTCCATCTCATGAAATTTGCCTAATGGAGCCACAAAGTGTAATGATTTCTTTTAACAGCATGCTCCAACCTGAGCAGATCTCTTCTCTGCAGCTGGGAGAACCTGTGATGAGTTTGGTCAACCAGCTCTGCAGTGTCCCAGCAAAACTACTCATGAGTATTGCACTCTGTATATTAGTGCAGAGGAAAAGGTCTGGCCCTTCCCAAGATCTGGCCACAGCATTGCAATCCTGCTTTATCAACCAACATCCACCAAAAAGTCCCAAAGTTATCAGAGTCCAAGCTCAGCCCAAGGTGCACTGAAAGGAATGCTGAAGTTAGCCCAAAGTTCTGCAGACACAGCACAAGTCCCATCATTGGCAGTGGGTCTGCAGCAACAAATCTAATTTACAGACCACTTTTCCAAATTCAGCAATATTTTAAACATAATTACAGCAGTACAAGACTCAGTGTTCAGGTATTAGAAGATCTTTAGGCATCCTACTATCCGTTTATATCTCCTGTTATCTGTGCTGCTGTGCAAACTGCTATTTGTGGAGAGCCTGTGTGCCAACAAATGGTTTTGCCTACTCTGGAAACATAAACCTGCAGAAAACTCCCTGAGATGCTGTATCAACAAATTAAACTATTTTTAAACTATTAAACTGGAATGATTACACGTTTTTTCCTAGATTGAAAAAAAATTAAAAAGCCACAGAAGAAAGTGGTGGGTGGGGTTTTTTTCAAAAGCTTTTCTATGCTATTCAAAGAATCACCAAAGTGGATGAATTGTCAACTGAACAGCAGATTTTCCATGAGTTTGCAGGAGAGCACAGCAAAGCTGTGTTCTGTTCTTCCCATCGCAGTTTTGTAACACTAAGAAGATTTTGTTTTGTTAGGAGTGTCACAGCAGTACCTCCCACCAGTAACAAAGTCAAAATTAATGTTAAATTAGCATTAGTATTTAAAGTAAGTTATTCTATTCCATGCTTCAGTGCTTATGAGGAGATCAGGATAATCTCTCTGAGGATTTCCAGTCTGCTTCCCTGCCAGGGCATCTGCTAGATGACAACTGATACTTGCCAGTATTTGATCTTGTTCAATACCACCCCATCAAGAACATGGTTGAGATGCATGGTTTCTTCAAACAAATCCTTGCCTCAGACTTCTGAGTGGGCAACATAGTTGGATTACAGGTAAAAATTACAGATTTTGGAGCAAAGAAAGGCCCTCTTTCCTGCCTGTCCTTTCCAGCAGCCTGCTGGGGGTGTTCCAATGTGAGTCCTGCTTTCCCATCTGACTGCACACCCTGGCTTTCCTCTCCTCTCTCTCCTGTTCTGCCCAAGCTATGTGACAAAAACAAAGTCTTCCCCTGCACTGCCCTGCTCCCTGTACAGGGCTGCTTCTTCCCACAGCTCCCATTGACCAGGGCACCACTCGGACTTTCTGACCTCGTCCACAGCCAAAAGAAATTGAAACTCAAGGGGAGAGCAACTTGTGATGTTGTCTGCAGCTCACTGCTTCGCTGGCCTTGATGCACAGCTGGGATCACTGGGGACCAACGAGCTGGATGGATGTTTCTAGCCAGAAATCTTGCCTCTTCCATAACCACATGTCTCCCCTGTGAGACCCCAATGCTTCCCACTGGAAACATTGCCCCCTGCAATGTAAGTGCCACTGCAGCAAGGGGAAATAGTGCCAGTACACATCAGCCATTCTAAAAAAATACTCTGAGGATTGCCTGGCAAAGGGACAAATAGTACCAGGCAAAACTGATGACTGGCTGAAACCATGCAAACACCCATTTAGTATAACTGCTCAGCAAGATTTCTAAAATCAAACCTCCCGTGCATATTAGGTCCCCTCAGAGGGTGTCCCAAAGACAGCCTCACATCCTCTCCACCACAGTCCTGTTAGCATCCTATAGACACAGTGCATGCTTGGCCTCTTCCCAGGAAGGACTTCTGCCAGTATTGACTGAAGATCCCCTGCCTGGGACAGATGCATCCTACATCTCCAGGCACCAGAGTGGGGCACCATGTGTCCCCTGTGAAAAACTCCAACATGTCAAGTCATCAGGGTTAAACAGCACCAGGCTAGCAAAGGGTTAAAGCCAGAGAGGCTATTGCAAAGGCAGTATGAGATGGAACAGAGCTCAGCTTAAATATATTAGAGGGCAAAGGCCTCAGGGGGGCTTTTGCTGAAAATCTTAACAGGATCAGCCTACAGGATTCATTCCCATCCAAAGGTAAGTGCCCATGCATCAGCTAGCAAACGGGCTGGATGCCCTCCCCACACCAGGCTGGCCCCTGTCATCCTTGGGCAGCTCCCTGACCTGCTCCTTCTCAGCATCACTCAGGTAGCTGCTCCCAGGCTCCTGGCCTTCCCTGTTCCACAGCCTGGCTGGACACCCACATCTTGCCTTCACACTGCCCAGCCTACCAGCTGGCCCTAGGATGGGGCACAAGTGAAATTTCCTTCATTGCAATGGCTGTTAAACAAGATCCAACAAAGAAGCTGCACTCACACTTCTTTCTTTCTCATATTCAGCCTTATTTTACTTCATGGAAATAAGCCTGCAAGGGTAATTTCATTTGTGCTGCTCACTACTACCAACTCAAATAATGTGTTTCCTCATCTGCATCACCAAGGGATGTAAACTTGCCCCAAAGAGCCCATGATCCACCCACAAAACTCTCCCCTGAGCCAGACAGGAGAGGAGCAGAGGGAAGAAAATAATGGCCCGGATAAGCTAGAGAAACAGGGGAAGATCCATGAGGAGAAAAATCATGATGAAAGGGAGCAGGAATAATCTTCAATGCTGCCTTATGGATTCTTCAAATAAAACTGAAAAATAATGTATTTCAAAAATGCCCCCTGAACTGGGCACACCTCTAGCCACTGCATTTTGCCCTCAGATGCTTGCTGCATTCACAGTGAAACATTAACCAAAACATAGAGAAGTGGAGCTGGGATGCTGGAGTGTCACAGCTCATCACATGGTGGAGAAAAAAAACACCCCCGAGCTCTGACAGCTCAGCTCTGCATGTCACATCAGTGTCCATTGAGGAAAGCAGGCACAGGAGATGTCTCAGAACAAAAAACACTCTACACAACAAAAGCCGTGTCTATGGGAAGAGGAAGGAGCTCAAGGGGCCAGTGAAGATATGGTGGAATGAAGAGGATTGAAAGTTCGATTTCAAGCTACCTAGAAAATTAAAGTTAAAAAAACCATGTCTAGATGTATAGCTTCCTACCAAGGACTAAAATTCCTTTTTCACAGTGTTGATAGCTAAAGTATCATGCATTATATTTGTGTTGTGGTTAACACCCTTCCAGGAGATGAGGAAGCACACAGATTTGGAGCAGCAGGCTCAGGTCAATGAGTGCATCTGAATGGTGACATGACATTTTTGTGACCCAGTCCTGGCTTCCTGAGGGAGAAAAGGAAACCCTCTGGGCTCAAGCTCACATAGAGCTTGCTCCCGGCTAGGAGGCACTAAGGTGAATGGCATCAGCATTCCTCTTTTGCACAAAACAGCTGAAAGTGGATCCACCCAAAACACAGAAATATATGGTCCAAGCAGGATCTGTTGAGGGAATGAATGGCAGAAAAGCTGGGATAATTCTCCACCATTTGCAATTTGGGGACCAAATAGTTACAGATTCATGACAGCATCTCTCTTCCTACGTGCAGTTCCTGGTCTGACTGGGGCCATCATGACCTTATGACATGACCCAGACAACATTGTCTCCTTTGAACTTCAGGCACAGAGCACATAAGAACCCACTATGAGAACTGAGACAAGAGTGTTTTCAGGACAGTTTCCAGGGCCTGGGTAATTTAGGGCATTGCCAGCAGATCTGGGAGACTTTAATCTTGAAGTGGCTGGTTCCTACACAGCCTCCCTAGGAAGGCAGATAAATAGCATCCTGGGGTTCATCTCACATACAATAAACAACTGTGACATCCCAGAAAAAAGAGCAAGCCTCAGACCCGCTGATTGTATCAAAGATATGCAGTTAAAAATAACTAATGCCAGAAATGCTGTGTAAAGCAAACATTTCACCAAAATACAAGAGTTACCTTTTAGAAGATAATCATGGAAGCAATCTTCTATATACAGCCACAGTGAAGTTTTGTGCAGTTCCTTATGTCTTAGAGGGGTGGGAACAACTCTGAGTTCTCTGCCTGATATTTGCTGTTCAGGCAGTCTCCTAGAAGCACCTCCTGAGATCTTCAAAAAGGCAGAAAGTAAAGGCATCCCAGGCAATCCCTCTACCTCTTCATCTGCAGTTGTCACCAACAGCTGTGGCTGCTTTTCCAAGAGCAAAAGCCAGCTGGAATTCCTTACTTCCCAGAGAGTGCTAGACAGATCCTGTCCTTACCCTACTTCCCATAACAGAACAGCAGACGTCTGCCACATCAAGCAGGTGACCTGTTTGATCCACCTCAACACCCTGGCAGTGCCCAGCTCCAGCTGGTTTGGGCATGGTGCCTGTGGCACACCAACCTGTATCAGAAGTCTCTAAACAGTCTTTGCTTTCTCCTGGCCCCGGCAAGCAATCAGTTCCTGTCTGAGAGCTTGAGGACTCCTTTCATCCGACTCCTTTCAATTTGTACAACTGGTGATGCTATTCTTATTCAGAGAAATGTCTAATTCACAGCAACATTGTTCACAAATGGGAGCAAAAAGCCTTGTGCACTGGAGGAAAAGCTCTTACCAATAGAGGTTGTCTCTTCCTCCTGCAGCCCCATCTGTCACAGCTTTGCTACCCTGACAGCATTATCTGACAGACCATATCCACCTATTCCCTCCTTCCCATCCTTTTTCACTAGTCTTTTTCCTTGGGCTATCTCCAGTCCTCAACCACAGACCAGATCCACAGACCAGTGATTTGGTTTGAGAAAGAAATATCTTCTCCCTACCTCCTCTCCCCAAGGCCCCAACGCTCTCTTCAGTCTCTTTCCAATTACCTCAGTGGCTCTTCAACTGACTGCTTACTGTTGTACAATACTGAATTCAGATTTGGCAACAAAAGGCTCCTCCAAGAAATACCCCATGCCACCACCTCAGATGACCAGAGGAGAAAATAAGAGACTCTTGGTCCTTTCTTAGTAAGATTTTGGCAGTGGAGAGGATTTTTGGAACAGATCAGTCATATCTGCTGGTCCAGGTATTCTTCCTGCATACAGCTTTTTGGGGATGGAGGATGTGGCTAAGGGATGGCATCCCTATCTGAGTTCTCAGAAGGCCTACACAGCTAAGTTCAAGCTGTGTCAGTAGCTCAGCTAAATCAGAGGTGAGAATTCAGCTGTCTTCTCTAAGCTTTGTCTTCTCCAAAACCATCAAGGACATGGATACGGACAAGCAAGGGTGAGACACAGTGAAAGGAAAAGTAGTAGGAGGTGGCAATAATGAGGGATGAGAGCCAGGAGAATTCAGGGATTTGCTTGTGCTGTTCACTGAAGGGAATATCCCATTTGTCCAGGCGTATGTTACACTGGGAGGAAAGACACAGAAAAAGAAGATAGGCGATGCTGGCCTGGCCTCACAGACACTCACCTCTATGGAGTAGTGCTGGCATGGAAACAAACTCCTTTGATTCCATGAGCTGTGGGCACAGGCATGAACCTGTCTTACATGAATGGACAAGATCCCAAAGCAAGGGGAAGCACTAGGAAGGGATGGACTCTGCCAACCCCTGTGAGCAGGGCTGAGTGATGTACCAGCATTACCCCTGTGTGGGTAGACACCAACAACTCTGCAAACACACAGGGCACTACAGTGTTTCCCACCCCCCTGCCATTTGCTTGGGAGAAGCTCATTGTGAATGTAAAAATCCCACCCTGAGGTCTCCTGGGTCTCTAAGGGGACCAGTGCCAAGACAGTACATGTGACAGCAATGGAGGGCACATCCTGTCTGATAACCTCCCACTTGTCCTCTGTCCAGGGAAGAGCATACCTCTCTGCATACCTCTCTCCTTGCTTCATCTTCAAACTAAGGCTTGGTAGGAATACTGTGTCACTTCAGACACTCCAGGAGGGGCTTCTTAATTAGCCAAATGACCTTCAAAATACAGGATCAAGATGTCTGCCCCAGACCATTAGAATATTTCAAATATTATCCAGGTATGAAAAAATACATTTTTAGAATGTTACAGACTTCACAGTTATTCATTAAACTTAGAGAGCTAGATAGGCACTAGGGAAGTCCTTTCTCCCACACCCAGAGGGCTCACAGAGACACCTAACATGCAATAGAAAGTTGTTGGTTTTTGCAAGGATAGAGTTAATTTTCTTCACAGTAGCTAGTATGGGGCTATGTTTTGGATTTGTGCTGAAAACAGTGTTGATAACACAAGAATGTTTTCATTACTTCCAAGCAGAGCTCACATAGCATCAAGACCTTATCTCCTTCTCACCTCACCCCACCCCACCAGTTAAGCCTGGATTGAAGTTTATAAAGACAGATGGGACTCCAGCAACTTCATGATAGATTATGGATTATAAAGTATGACAAACAGTCACCTTCTCATAGGCAAGGTGTGAAGGGAATAGCCCCTAGGCTCAATGGTTTGTGCTGGGCAGTCACTGCAACCCAGCAGAAGCAGGAAAGCAGCTATCCTTGAGGGCATTAAAAGA
Organism: Vidua macroura; assembly: GCF_024509145.1. NCBI lineage: Eukaryota > Metazoa > Chordata > Aves > Passeriformes > Viduidae > Vidua > Vidua macroura. The sequence continues at coordinate 34,421,044 of NC_071576.1, forward strand.
GGAAGAGGAGGAATTACAGTGGCACAAAGCTGAGAGGGAGTGATGAGAGCAGGAGGAGCAGCCACAGAAGGCATGCCTTCAGCCTCATCAAACAGGGCAAGTTTTGCTGACCACAGAACTAATTACAGAAAGAGACGAGACCCACTTTTAATTGCCAAGGACAGGAGACAAAAATAAGGGTTGGAAAGAATGATCTACCAGCATGAGCTAGCAGGACCTGCAGAAGGCAGCAGAGATAGACATGGACCAGCTATCCTGGGACTAAATCCATCTCTCCATGCTACCTGGAACTTAAAAGGCCTCTGCTGGAGTACAGATCCAGTTCAGGGTGCTGTACTTCAGAGAAATGTGGACCAAGTCCACGGAAAAAAAAAGGAGAACAATTGGATGGTAAGTGGAGCTGGTTTACTTGAAGAAAGGTTAAGGGAACTGGGATTACCATACAGAGGAGGAAAACACGAGAGAGGAAGTGCAAATTTCAAGCACAGCATTCAAAGATGTGAAAGCCTTATTCAGGAAGAAATAAAGAAAGAAAGGATCTGGCAAAAATGTATTTTCCATGTCCCTGATGGAGAGAATGAACAATAAGAGGTTGGATTTGGAGCAAGGCCAACTTAGCTCAAAAATAAGAAACCTCCTTCTAATGTGTTAGAATAGCGAATTTCTTAGAGGGTACTGTACATGCCTCTGCACCAAAGACTGGGAAACAACAGACTGGGAAAATATCTGTTAGAAAATACAAAGGTGCAAGTGGCTGTGCCCTAAGCTGAGATGATGTTGCACCTTTTTTTAGATGGCTGTTTAATGCCTATGCTTCTCAGCTGAGCAACCAACAGTCATTGTGCTTAACTGGGACAAAGGAGGGATAGCTCTCTCCTCAGAGGGATCATCCCTTGAATTCTGTAAACTGTTGGCCATCCCTGTAACATTCCACAAACTGAGCTGCTTGTCCAGAGGATTTCACCAAGAGCTGACTCCTTGCCTGTCCACTCCCTCCATAAGACAGGCACTGCATTGACTGCCATTTCTGGGAAGGAGGCTGGCAGCAGGGAAGCCAGAATTCTCTTCCAAGTTAAAGCAGGCATTAATGGTGACTGTTGATGGCAAACTATAAGAGCAGAGTAGTGGCATTTTCTATAAATACCAGAGCCAACAAAGGATGAGCAACAAGGCTAATTTGAGAGCTGGCTAGCTGGGAGACGAAAAAAACCCTTTGCTTACCCAGTTTGACCTCAGAATGCCAGAGCACTATATAGCATGCACTGTGGTAGAGATGCTATCAATCACCTACCCTGCCGAGACATTTGGCCCCACTGTTCAGGTGAGACAGACTATGAATTAAGGATGTGAGAACTGGTTTTACAGAGTTAAGATTCGTGTCCATTTTTGTAGCATTACCGGTTTTAGAAACATCATTAAGAATCTGGCATTTTTTAAACTTTCCCCCTATTTCTTTCCATGTTCTCTGGCCAACAAACTGCCAGATCCTGGCTAGAAATTCAGTCAGTGTGCTGAAATTTAATTTGAAAAGATAGTCTTGCTTCTAGCTGAATTGCTATAAGAAGTATCCAAATTTCACAAGAAAGACAGGAACATCCCTTCTAGGTGTGGAGCCTGCGTACAAGCTTCGTAGTCCAGCATTTATCCGTAGGAGAGAAGAAATGAGAGCAGCATAGGGAGAGGACACAGACCTCTGTGTGCATCTTCCCTGTACAAGGATGAAGATGCCAGACTGCAAGGATGCTTCCTAATGGGTGCAGAGCCACATTCTGAAGAGTTCCTTAGGGTGGTAATTAAAGGACATTAAAGCCAGAAGGATGAGCTACAAGCCACATTAATACCTTTCCATGCCATGACTTAAAAAAGCTGGGCTTTCTAGCTTAACAGTCCCTTTGCTAGAGTTACATTTTGCCTCTAATGCTCATTTGAATGACATCAGAGGAAGAAGTGATTGTCATTGCTAGAGGGGCCACAACCACTTCTGTCATCACACTGAGCTGTGATTCTTCTGCCTTTAAAAGAGAGCAGCAAAGAGATCACAGAAGCAGAGAGATGGAGATTCTCATCTAACCTGCTGGACTTAATGGGGGTGGTGTGGGTGGACAATGACATGCATTGAGAAATCCAGGCAAAGGATCTCTTACAGGCAGGCCTCTCTATTACTTGTCTGACCTGGACTGCAGACTAGAGGTTTTGTGATTTGCCAGCAACTAAGGACAGCACTCTAACCCTACCCAAACAGCAGTATGTTTCTAGCTGTAGGGATCCCTGGACCTATAGGGACCTGGTTGACACAGTTCTAATGGGCCATGGCAAAAATGAGAGATGAGTCACTGTCATTCTTCCCAGCCTAGAGGAGTCCAGGTGACACACATCCTCCATTCTGTCCTTATCAAGTCTGAGAAAGCATCTCTGAAATAAAATCAGAGGAGTTTATAATTATGCATGCATGTGCTAAGCTAAGTGCAAGTGTTACACTGCAGCCTCACATATAAACCTGACAAAGTGGGAAGATCTGCATAGAGAACCCCACTAGATTTAGCTTAATAGCTTCTTCTCAAAAAAGCTATTCATGATTATTTAAAATACTAGTTACAATGTTTTGGTGGGTATTAAATACTTATTTACTACAGAACACAGTTTTCTCTCTGCAGCCTGCTGGGAAGGACTGTTGACACCTATGCTCAGAGCTCACATCCATGTGATGACCCCGAGGTTTGACTGCATTAATGCTTTCTGAAAATATATCCAGGGCCTTTGCTCCAGGCGTGGTACAGGAGAAGAGGCAGGGTGCAGGCCTACACATAACATTCCCTATCTCGTATCCCTCCAACTGCCCAGCCTGGATCCTGCCATGCTCTCAGAGTGACAGCCTGCACCCTTCCAGGACACACAGCCACTGATGCTGCTGACTTTGCTCCAGCCAAAACAGTCCCCTCTCCATGTTGCAGGATGTGCTGGTGCCTAAAGGCAAGAATCTCACTGGAGAAATTTGGAAGACCCCCTCAGCAGTGCTGGCAGCCACCTCCTTAAGGCAACAAAATATTTACCAGTGCCAGTCCTTCACACTGTTTTTGAGAAACACATAGAAAAAAATTTAACAGGAAAAAAGTCAGTAATCCTAAACACAAAGATATCTGGGCTTGGGGATGTAGGTTTTAGAAAAAAAAAAATTGGCTAAAATGACACAGCTAGCTTCTAACCTTCTGGAAGCCAGGTGGCCAGGTATTCCATCACTGCCAGTCAGGACACTTCAGGGTAGGGTTTTTTTGGTCAGATGTGTATCGCACGCAGATTGCTGAAGATCTGCAAAGACACACTGACCCAAGCCCTGGAGAAGTGGATGACCTGTCTCACTCAGCTGCACCATGGCTGTAAGCCCAGCTCCCCAGCTCCATCTTGAAGCTGAGCTCTGTCTGCTGGTGGAGACTGTGGAGCAGCGGTGACCCCATGGGGACTGGGCTGGATCCCTATTGGGGACTCAATGCTCAGCTCATCGATGCCAGCCCACCTCCCACTTCAGATTTACTGCTACTTCTGGCAGTCAATAAAAGCTTGCAATGCACTAGGCAGGAAGCCTCCCCTCTTCAACCCTCCCACCCTTCCAGCTAGAGAAATCTGGGAAGATTTATTACAGCAATAAAAACAAAAGAGACAGAAAGCTCTGGGGGAGTCTCCAAGGCAGGCAGTGCTTCATTAAAGCCCAAGCAGGCTCTTGGGGGGATGCTGATCTCTGGGAGAGACCACACGAAATGGCAGTAAGCAATTCATCCTCTGGAAAGGGAAATGTCAGCCCACACTTATGTGATACCCCAGTAGAAGGCTAGGAGAGATAATTCAAACAGAAGGGAATATTGGGCTCTGGGCTTTTCAAGTCCCTGAGTGGAAGAGAAACCAGATGGAAAGGGAAATGCTCAAGCAGGGGAGCCAAGAAGCAGCCACATGAGAGCACTCCCATCCTCCTACTCTGCATCTCAGGCTCAAGCCATGGTGATAACCATTACTCTAGTCCCAAAACGTCACATACTCCTACCAAGGCATTGCATCCATGGCATGGCACTGTCTGCTCTCCTGGTGCAGGGTGGCTTGGAGGGTCTGAATGGTTCCCACATCACCACGTGCCTTGCACTGCTGCAGGCAGATATCTGAAGGAGATCCTCTGCAGGAGCCTTTTGCTCACCTCTGCTCCTACAAACTGTAGTTCCTCCTTCCCAGCTCCAGGGTTTCCTCACTAAGGCCCCCAGATACATAGAACATGTCTCCCTGGATTATGGCAGGCAACATGCAGGGCTTGCAACTCATTGCCTTCCTTCACAGAGCCCCTACAGGTCCACGTGCTCCCACACAGGAACCTACACACTGGCAGTCTGAAATTCCCTGGGAAACACTGTCTACACAGCTCCATCACCCTCAGCACCCAGACTGGCTCCTCATGGACAGTCTGGCACCCATCAACCTTCTCCCTGGACAGATGTCATGTGTGGTGTAATGTCACATTAAGCACTGTGCTTTTACATCGAAGAAGGGAGATAAACCTTTTAGGCCCGAGAAGAAGGAAAGAGAAAATGTATTCCTACAGGAGGAAGAAGGGAAACTGTAGAAAGTGTAGCAGAGGAAAGCCCTTGTGGTCCTTGAGACTTTAGTCCCATTCTTCCCCTCCGCAGAGCTTTATGGTTTAACTTCACAAAACTGCCTTTCTGCCTTAGTTTCATCTGCAAAACAGGATGCAAGATCTCTAAGGAATGCTAGAAGGTGCCACTGAAGAGCAAAGTTGCTGCTCTTATGGAGGCTGCAAGGCAGATTCCTTCCCTTCCTTCAGATCTTCTTGTCTGCAGCAGGGTCCCTGTGCTGTTGCCTCCTGAACCAGGGCGGGTGGCTCCACAGTGGAGCATCACACTGGGACTGGGATAATTTAAGAATCCCTTTACTTTTTGAGATTTTCACATTCATAGAAACAGATGTTCCCCTGAGGTTAACCACTTCTAACTCAAGCTGGCAACACACAAGTCTTGGTTAAAAGCTATTCTGCACCCCAAATCCTGTCTCAGATGCAGATATGCATTAAAATCTGCATTTTCTGACAACACAGCAACGTGTAATCAACATTTACACCCTGAAGGACTCTAGATGAAATGTATCTAAGAGTACAGATTGAGGTTGTGCTGATCAGCCGCCCCATCCCATCTCAAAGATCTCAAGATACAAGAGCAACTTCACTCCAGGAGCACTGCATTTCAAGAGAACAAGAGGGAACAGGCAGTACCCTTGGAAAGCCCATCACGGTAATTACCCCTTCCAACACTGACTTACTTGGTAGTGTTCACTAGACAAAAGCAAAAAGTAAATAAAGGAGGAGGTGATTTTCAGTCCTCATTTTCAATAAGTGCTCAAAGCTTTCTATGCTCTTAAATAGTTGGCTAGTTCTTTCCTCCATGCAAAGCTCTTCAGTTCACCTTTAAAAGAAAGAGATAGATGACTTAGAGTCCAACATTCCAAAAGCAAATCTCCGCTCCCCACACTATAGGCAATAATTCAGCACAGCTATGCTGCCACCAGTAATGCTTCTCATCTTCCCAGTGCACCTTTCCTGTCACTCTCTGGCAGGGGGAAATGGATGGTAGATGCTCCCTGCTATGTCAGGTTTCAGGGTGGCAAAGATAGGAAATGGGTGACCTTGCAAACACTGCCAGCAAGTCACAGGCAGCAGGCTCAGAGATGACTGGTGGTCTCCTTCGTAACTGCATGGCTTTGCTAATTTGGTGCTTTAAATACTAGAGTGTTAGAAGGGGACACATTAAGCTACCCAGAGCATGGTCAGTGTTAGAGAGATTCTGTAATTTTTTTGTTGTTGCTGCTGTTGCTGTTTGGGTTTCCCCCTGCAATGGTTCCCATATGAAACAAGATTGAATGAATTGTCAAAATATTACAATTTTTATTTATTTACTTTTAACTGTCACTTCTGCAAACCCAGCCTAGGATCTGAGAGTCAGACATGACCATGTCTGCTTTCCCTGGTAATAAAGACCTTGTAATTACAGAGGAAAGCCTGGTGCTGACAGACAAGCCAGAAGACATTGCAGTCTGTTTTTCCACAGCTATCCTGTTTGTGGAGGACCCAGAATAGTTTACTCATGCTGCCTGCACAAACAGAAGCAATTCACACAGAGAAGACCAGGCCTTGGAAAACTTCAAAGCTGAGAAATGGGTAAAAGAAGGGAACAGATACTAATTTTTGAAGTCTGGTATCATCATGTTGCCTGGTTCCCTGTGTGCAGCACAGCTCAGGAAGCACACCACAGCATGCAGTCAACATCATGCCAACCATTCTGCCACAAGCAGGGAGCCCATGTCCAGTGGGAAAAGCCCACTCTACAGCATGAGTGCAGCTACCAAGCCTGGAGGAGCCAGTGTACCATTCCCCACCACTTTCCCAGCCTCTTATGGGGAAGGGGCAGATCTCTTCTCCAGCAGGCTGGAGCAGAACACATCTCTACCACAAGGGAATTCATACCAAACCTTTCAGGGTCTTTCCCAAGGCTTCAAGTTGCCACACTGCCACCATTCAGCCCAATGCCAAGTGAATAGTTTTCTCCATTACCACTAAAAGATGCTAAGTTGTGAGCTAATGTGCAGTTCAAGAAACGTACTTGAAAAACATATTAGTTCCTCAGATGGAAGAGATGCTCAGTCCAGTGGGGGCCATGACACTGAAGATGCACTGTCTGACATTAATTTAGTTCTGCATTCCCCTGACTGCAGTCCATGCCATTGGATAGATGTAAGGACTTGACCCTACACAGAGCTCTGCTGAAGCCAGCATCCTGCCATACCAGCACCCAGTGCAGGACAGATGCCTTTAGCTTTATCCCTACCCATGGGTCTTCTGAGTCAGTTCCAGTCTTCCTCAAAATCACTCTGACGGTTCTTACATGTCCCCTCTTAGGGCAGAGATGCTCAGTCCTAGGCTTCCTGAACAGAGCAGTGAAAGAAGCAGTGACCAGGGACAAGAGGCTTTCCATGACATTGCAGCATTAGAAAATGTAATGGCTGCTACATTACCCCCATTTTCCATGTAGGGGAACTGAGGCACAGAGCAGTAATGCAGCTTGCCTACAGCTGCACAGCAAATCACAGGCAGGTCCAGGAGACCACAGTTTCCCCATCTTATGTTACACAGCAGTGGTTGAAAAAGGGAATCAGACAGACCTAAAGTAGCCACAGGCATTTTAGCAACAGACTGAAACAGACTTTCCTGCTTGCAGCTGCCTTAGCTGCCCTGAAAGTGCTCCCAGCTCAGCAAGTCTGGCCAGGCCAGGCTGCAGTCTTTAAGTTAAATTGCAAACCTTAGTCTTGGGCAGGACTAGATAATCCCTTTACCATTCCGCTGCAAGGACTTACTAGTAAGTGAGAAGAGATTCTTCCTCAACTACTCCCCTTAGAGGTGCATCATATAAGACTATTAAACATGGCCAGAATGAGAAAAGATGCTCAGCTGCATCACCACTGGGAAAAAATCCCAATGGAAATTATGTCTAATCTAATCCTAGTCTATTCAGTTATGGTAAATGAAGCCATAATAAGGTAATTTTTTTTTTGGCAGCAAGGGGTGGGTGTTGGGAGTTCAGTACAACACACCTGGGTCAGCCTGAAATCCAAAATCCAAGCTGTGCTTGTACTGGCTGCTCCACAGCCAGCACTGCCATGCAGCTCCACTGTTGCCAGAGCCTGGGGGTGCTACTGGGTGCCCGGGTATAACGGCACAGTCCTAGACAGCAGTTCCAAGTGGTCTTTGCTGGTTTCTTGAGAAATCAGAACCTACCACAGCCCGTCTTGTATCCCCATTTTCTATGTTTAGCATGAGGAGATACACATACTTCCAACACCTTGTAAGAAAAATATAATCTAGCAACACTGGGAAGGCCTCATCTATCTGGGGATGCTCTGGAAAATTAAGCTGAATTAATTACAAATGGGAAGTTAAGGCATTAGAAAGCACTGTGTTGATGCTCATGCTCTGAAGTAACATGACCTCAGTTCAGTTTAACTTAATCTTGTAAAGGCAATTAAGCTAGAGTAAGGTCCTGGGAATGAGCTCACTCAAAGGAGTTAACAGACTTTAACTAATGTCTGCAGACAAAGCCTCAGTCAGTAAAACTAGAACTGGTTCAGCCTTATTTTGAGAGACTCAAGTCTGACTGTGCTCACGGTATAGCCACCAACCTGAACACCAGAACAATCACACTGTGGTTTCATTCCTTTTCAAAATTTTCCACCATTTCTGGTCATATCACCACCTCTACAGAGCCACCAAGTGCTTCCTGAAGAGCATCATCACCACAGCCTGTGCTCTACCACTCCAAATACACAGTTGGTACCAATACAGCTAGAGGGTGTTTGAATAGCTATTAACCACTGTAGTCATGCTCTGCCCCACCAGCTCTGGTCAGCACAGAGTGTTTCTAAATGCCAGCCTATTGCTATAATTTGAAGGTTATTTTATTATTTTGTAGTGACAGGATAAGCACTTGTTTCTTGATTGCAACAGTAAATCAAGAGAAAGATACCTGTACTCAACCATTTGAAAAAAAAGATCCCCACTTAAAAGCATGATTTGGTTTTGCCATGGAAAATGAAGCTTAAGCCTGCAGCCTTAGCACAGCAGCGTTCTGGCACACCTAACTACATCAACCAAATTAAGGGGCAATATCAAGAACAACACTGTGATGGCAGAATTATTTTTTTGTCCCATGGCATGACAGAGTTGCTTTCCCAAAAGCAATTCTTACTCTTCACACACAGTGCAGACATCAACAATGCAGCCACGTCTCATTTAAATCCCATGAAGCCATAATCTATCAGTCAGTGCTGCTCAGTACAGCGCATCTCTATGTTCTACAGAACAAACTTCCCAGAGTCCCTAATGAGAAAAGAGCTTAGTACACTACTCTTACACAACATACAAGAAATTAAATATAACAGCACATAATGAGAGAACTGCTGCAGGCTTATTTAGGCCACCAAAGTTTTGCAGCTAAAATAGCTCCGAAGTTAACTGTTTCACCCTCCACAGTGAAGTGCTAATGGACAGTGAATGGTATAATACACAGCCATTGACTTGGAAGGGAATTTTTGCCTAAAAGGCTTCGAGCGGTGGCTTTCAGCCTGCCATTTTGATGGCAGACTGCGGACTGCTCCTGAGGGATTCACAAAAGGTTACTGGAAAAAACAAGATTGCTGTACTCTATAAGACAAAGTCAGATGTTTCTCAAGGGGCTCATATATTCCCCTAGAATATTTTGAAGGCAGCAAAAGTTGAGAAAGGCTGACAACCCCTATATGAGGAACAAAGTCCTTACTTTATTTTGCCTGGTTTACACCGGTGTAACTCTCTTAATGTAAAGGGAGCCTCTTCTGATGTACACCACTGGCTCAGTAAAAATTAAGAGAGAATTAGGCACAGGTCAATTCAGCTGCACACAGCAGAATCAGGATAATTAATTAAGTGAGAGTAGAGTTGATTGCAAAAATCCAACAAGATGTTTCACACATAAACCTCTGCATTCAGAAGACACAGAGTACATTTCATTATCAGATAAACAGTTTATACTTGTGTCGTTACATATCATTTTATAATGACACACACTGGGGGCAGTATTAATGTTCTGCTTGGCATTATTGACTTCTAGGGCTTACTAATGCAAATGGGATACTTTCTTAACTATTTTTTTTTTTAAACCACCCCTCTTGAGTTTAAATGGAGACTGAGAAGACAAAGGGTACTCCTCTCCTTCCCACGGAAGGCTTTCACACAAAAGCACCTTTCATTGGACAAGCCACATCCTCACCCTGGACAACTGCATTCAGGAGGTCATTGGACTGAGGTGCACCCCTGCAGATCTTCTTAGCAACCCTCCACCCCAGCTCCCACTTCAGGCAGCCTGCCCAGTGTGGCTTACTGGGGCACAGCATAGCCACACTCAATTCCATGCAATTTACTACAGAACAAAAGTCATGCTAACAGTGGAGAGGCAGGCTGGGGAGAAGCAAAGCAGAAGTGGCTGCAACAACACACTGTGTTCATGAACCTCTGTATCAGAAATAAGCTGTGTCCAAAGTCTGCGTTTCACACCTAACATCCCTGCATGATGCCAGAAGTGCCATCAAATGTCCATCCTGCTTACATGTAAAGAACATTAAAAACCATTTATCTGGGCCCAGCAATATCCCTGTTTGCAGTGGTCCCATGTCAGGGTGCAGCACTTCACAGTCTGTACAGATAATAGCAATGGCATGTGGTAACTCGGCCCTGTCCAGCATCAAGTCTAATTCAGGAATGAGCAGAAGGGAATGAGATGGTATTCCCCTCTGTATTTTGGCTCACAGTCATCAGGAGCTAGGGACCACCTTTGGCCCAGTCTGTATCCACCACAGTTGCTGAACACATGGGGCTCTGTGAGAGATTGCCCTTAAAGCTCGCTTACTGGAGGTGACACCACCATTATGTAGGATGTTCCTCACCTTTTCTTATATTTGCATTACTTGCCAATCCGGACTTCTTTCTCCAAGGACATTTAAAAGCATATGAAGCAGAGGTGCACTTGGAGTTAAAACACACACAGATTGAGAAATAGAGGGTTAGAGAAGAAGAGGGGATAAAAGATGGATATAGAAGCATACACAGAGAAAAAGAGGAAAAAGATTATGAAATTCCATCTGGTTTCCATCAAGAAAAATGGAAGCTTGGTCCTATTCCCAACAGCACAAGTCCTTATTGTTTAATGAAGAATCAGTATTCAAGCAATAATCACAGTCAGCCCCATTGTACAATATCCAGTTGTTCTGCATTCTCTCAGGGCATGTTTGATGAATTCAGTCAATACTCCTAACCTTAGGCTGAAGCGTGGGTGGCTCTGTCACTGGATGGCACAGCTTACACAGGCACAGTGCCAAAAAGTACTAATTTCAAGACTGATCCCTTAAAGCATTGGTCTGGTAGTACAACATGCTACTATGCCATGCCAGAGCACACCCCCCCCACCCACCCCCCCGGGATTTGCAGGCTGCAATTAGCAGGTGAATGTGCCACCTTCCCTGGGGCTGATGAAAGCACCTCAGTCCCTATTGATTGCTAATCAATAGCCACTTCCCATTTCTCCTTCTCAGTTTCTGCAGTAGCAAGTGTTAGTAATCAAATAAGAGTGGCAGGCTGATAAGATCCTGTTATCAGTGCACCAGCAAATGGGATTCTAGATCTAATCTCTTATGTCACATTTTCAACACAAATCACTGAGATTTAACCCTCTCAATAACAAGCGGCTTGAGAGAAAGTTTCCCAATCTCCCTCCAGGTCAAAAAAGCCAATGGAAAAGCCGAATTCCTGCTCTGACTGAAATCCAGGGAGAGCAGGGACAATTGCAAAAGAAAACCCCTAATAGTAGGAATTACTGCATTTTCTCATGGCTTCCTATTGTGCTTCCAAGTCACCACAAGGAACAAAAATGCTATGCAGCCAAAAGAGTATGAACTGCCCTCTTATTCCATTTTTCACAAATAAACACTTCTAAAAATGGAGGTACTCAAATATTTCACAGACTGGTCTTCTGGGCCTGTGAAATTTCCATACCCTTTCAGCTAGGAAAATAAAGTCCCTCTACTCTATAGGGGGCTTAAATATTTCAGTTCCTACTTGCACTGCAGTCCTGGCAGACCTTGGTTAAAATCTCATGTAAATAGCCCCATTTCATGGCTATTTACTGACATCTCCTCATGGCACACAGCCATGTAGAGACACCTGGACTGCCTAAGAAAGGAAGCTTTAAATAAGCTGTCATGATTGTATGGTTTGTCCTCTTCCAACCAATCAAGTCCAAATGACATGGAAGTAACTGGCCAACAAAACAGCAAATACCAGCAAAGAGACAGTTAATGCAACTCCCTCCACCAGCTCTAACTGTAGGAGTCTTTCTACTACATTTGAGATGCTTGAGCTCAGGTCCTCAGAGGACTACTCTATTTAAAATTGAATGTTAAAAGGAAAAAAAAATTCAACCAGACATCAGGGTTCAAAGACAGCCAGGCTGGCTGTTGTGTACTTCACATGAAATACATATTATCTGAGATACAAAGAAGATGGTGCTTCTTCCCTCCTTGTCTTTAGCCCTTTTTAAAACTATTATTTCTGGAAAGCTTCTCCTGCTTTTTATCCCTTTCTGCCAAATCTGCTACACCACCAGTGTCTGGAAGAGAAACTTGCTCTGGGGTTGCCACTACTGGTCTCCAGCCAGTATCACACAGGGCATAGACAAGGGGAATTTATTTCTGCTCCATAATTTCAATGTGTGACAGACATTCAAAATTTAGACCTGAAGGTCAAAGCAACAGATCAGCTGGAGAGGATGTTGCTGCATGTCCTCAGCTAGTTCCAGCAGCCAACAATGGCTGTGTACACCTGGGCAGATGGAAAATGAATACCACATGGTGAGTACATAATACATGTATCATGCAAAGGGACATTATCTAACACTTCCCAGAGGTTCAGCAAGAAGTACACTTGCCAGACTGGGATATAAGCTCTAATGCAGAGCTCTGCTCTCCCCAGCTCTGCTACATGTTTAGTAATCAGCACCTCAGCTGGTCAGCATCTAAGAGCACTCACCTACTTCAGATGGGAGAAAAATCATAAAATGGGCATTGTGTGGGAAATTCAAGCTTACCAGTTTTGCTGGAACATTCCCCAGACAAGGGGAGAAGGTGGGCAGCCCAGGGAGACCTTCCCCTGACATCCCAATGAGGGCCAGAGCTGCTTCCATCTTTTACAGGGAATAAACCTCTGCCACTGCCTGCAAAATCCCAAGTCAGTAGCAGTGACAACTCTGGCTAATATTTAAGACATGCTGTGCTGCTGACTGATGTCCACAGGGACCACCAGAGTCTCACGGAGCTCACCCCAGGCACCAATTGCCATTGAGGAACACCAGGGAGGCACATAACTGTGTGTGAGCCTAACTTCTGGGAGTCACTTACAGAAGGACTCTAGGAAATTTGTAGCTCAACACCAGCATTGCATAGGTGTACAGCACTGTGGTTTCTTCCCTGTGTTGCTGATATTGATCCTTATATAGTTCACTGATTGCTGGTTAATTATATGTTGCTGATAAATCAATGCACTGCTTCAATTTTGATTTGCTTTAAACAGCATGAACCAAGCAGTTTCTCCCTGCAGCACAGCTCCTTCCCTGCAGAGCCATTCCCAGCCAGCCAGCTCCCAGCCTGCATTAGGGCAATGGCTGACCCCATCCCAGGTACAAGATCCGCATTTCTCTCTCCCACCTTCCCAAGGCCCATTGGGTCCTTTGCTGTACACCAAGATCCCTTTGGCCAGCAACCCACGCTCCAGCATACCAACCTTCCCCTTGGACCACAGTGCATATGGGCTCACCAGGACAGGGCTGCATGTTACCCTATCATCCCTGGCATGGATTATGATGCTGAACTGTCCAGTTCTTATGCTGGCTTCTCAAAGCTGTGATTAGGAACTGGCTACCCATTAAACCTCACAGCACTGACCACTACCTTTTCAGTCTGATAGACCAGACAGCCTGTTAATCCATCTTGTATCACCTATCAAGGCTGTATCTTCTGAGTCTGGCTATAATGATGCTGTAGGAGAACACATCAAAAACCAAAAGCCAAGATAAATGTCACCCACTGCTCCCTCCATGGCCACCATCTCAAGCATCTCACCACAGAAAGCCATCAGGTTAGTCAGGCACGATCTGCTATAGTAAACTCATGCTGACTGTTCCCAGTCACCTTCTGCAGCTGGAAAGAGCACAATCTAGCATATATCCACTCCCAGCTGGTTTTCATTATAAAAAAGCTTTTCCTTGTAGGTTCTCAGTTTAGTCAAAGCTAAAGGAAATTTAAAGTTGCTGAAGTACCCAGTCTCTGGTGAAAGGACTGAGTTAATAGAGGCTTATAGCACAAGCTGAGATGGGCACGTGCCCATATCACACATGCTGACATCAGCTAACAAACAGGCTGGGAGACCCTGCCACCTTTATGGATGGGACTTCAGTCTCTACAGTTCTCAGAGGTGCTTACCAGAGTCTGGCAGCAAGTTCTTATTGGGTCAATACAGGCAGCATGAGCAGAGGAAACAGTGGCATCACCTTCTGTGCACAAAAACCATGACATGCACGCAAGAGGAGGGAATGGTGTGCCCAGTTGCTGCAAAAAGGCAGAAACAGATCAACAGTTCCACAGCTGTTAAGGGGTTAGCAAGAGGTTGATGCTTTAAATGGCAGGGCTCTGGTGAGACACTACATCCCTGCAGGAGCCTTGCAGCAATAGCTGACATTCAGACCCAAGCGGGCTCCTTGGAGAGGGCTGTGGGAGCCAGTGTCAGCAGCACCACAGCATGCCACAAAGCCCGCCAACCTATCAGTGTTCCCAAGGAGGATCAATCTGCTCCATCTGGGCATGGCAACAGAAGCATCTCAGAGGTGACCCTGGGCAGGTGACCCCAGGGAGGCTTTTTCCCCAGCACCTGGTACCCATGTAGGAATGAAGCCTATGATTTTTGCAACAGATCTATATTCCTAATGAAGAAACTGTCTGGTTTCTAGTCCCTGCATCCCAGCTGTGTCAACCACTCTGCTCTCCAGAGCCTGTGCTTTCAAGCGAGCACCACACAAACTCTCCAGTCACCCATAAAGCACTGAAGGATGCTCAGCACCCAGGTGCTCACACCTGGCTCATTGCATGCTCCCCAAAAGCAGCACACCCCTCCTTGCGGAACAGGCTCACTACTGCTGACCATGCCAGCCCCCAAACCTGCCCAGCACAGGCACCTCCTGGTCCTAATAATCCTCTGCCCTATGGTACCTCATGGCACTACTGGCTGCCAAACACAGCATACCTATGGGCACTCACTTTTTCTCAGTAGATAAAATGATTCTGCTGCGTAATTGTTGAGTAATTTTGGATTCCCTCCATACAAAAGGAGAAATAAAACCACAAAATATCTTTAATTGCTATGAGAAACTGCCCAGGGTAACCAAATAATATTACTTCAATATTCCTCAGGGCTTCTCAGTGCTCTGCCTACAGGAGGTCAGATAACCTTGACTGTGCTACTGTCCCACCTCCTTGTTACAGAAAAAGCATGCAACTGCTCTGAGGGCCAAGTGAAGCGTGAGCCAGCTGGTAAAAGGAGTTTCGCCAGGAACAGAAAGCCAACAAATGCCCATGAGCAGTGAACATCACTCCAGAGCTGTGGTGAAAACACAAGTCAAATGCAGCCAGTGGGAGCCTGTTCCAAGTGTTTATCTAAGTCTTCTGTTCTGGACAAGGATACAGTGCTCAAGAGCCACCAGGATTTACACAATGATTCAGCGTTTTCTTTCATGCCAAAACTCTTGCTTTGCTGCAGTGTTTGGAATTGGGGATCATCATTACAGATACCTAGATGCCAATAAGAAGATAAACATGGGGAAGAATGTTGGTTTTCCCTTCACTTCAAATCATGCTCAAAGCAGCGCTGCCTGAAAAAGAACTGATGCCCTCCCACTTTGCTGAAGCATTCTCTAGCAGTAGGTAGTGGAAGCAGGTAGGCTCCAAAGTGCTAGATTTTTTTCTGGGGTGGGGGAGTAGAGACAGCAGAAAGAGCAGAGACCAGCTCCTCCTTCCTTTGTCTTGCCTCAGCAAAACTGAAATTTCCTTTCCTACCAGTTAGTGGAGAAGAAAATAGGAGATGAATTCATCTCTGACATTCCCACTGACCGAGGAGCCCTGGTTGAAGTGCTGGCCTTGCAGAAGGAAACCCAGCCCCACATTAGAGGAGAAGATCAAGGCCCCATGGTTCTTAGCAAGGGACTCTCATCCATTTCGCATTCCAACCACAATGCTCTCTATCTGCCTTTTTCCAAATAACTTAGAAATTCACAGCAGAGATCCTCTGAGCCCTGGACACACCCCCACCAGGGCCCTGGTGGCCAGTGATTCCCCATGGAACTGTCCCCATACAGAGAATCACACAGAGATCACAGAATCAATTAGGTTGGAAAAGACCTGTGAGACGCATCAAGTCCAATCTATGACATCACCCTGTCACCCAGACCAGAGCGCTGAGCTCCAATGGCCTTTCCTTAAACACCTCCAGGGATGGTGACTACACCAGCACCTCCCTGCCCACTATCCAATCACCATTTCTGTGAAGAATTCCTTCCTATAAAAGATGCTGCACCCTAGTGCCATCTAAAAAAAAACCTGGCTCCACCTTTGGTGATCCACCCCCAAAATGCCAGTCAAGGACACATGCTGGGACTCAGATCCATTGTGTTCAAGTTCAGCATGATGTTCTCCTGCTTCGTAATGGGAGGAAACCTCGCTCATCCACTATCTCCATGATCTCTCAAAGGTCCTTGTCTCATATTCCAGAGATGTCCAGCTCACTCAGAGCTCTGGGATCTGAGGGCAAAAAGACACTTGGAGGCTGACAGACAGCAACTCAACAATACCTACAGCAACTACAATTCTGTGACAGGTAGATAAGTTTACTCACGTGGGTGGATGAACTTTCTGTGAGAGCCATCTGAGGCTGCTGAACTAACTACAACAGGACTGGGGGCAGCCCAATCTTGGCAGAGCATCGTCAGTCCTCTCTGGACTAGGGGTACTCTTCAATCACAAGGCAGACAATACTGTTTCCCAGCTGACTTCTACTGTGGATCAGGAAATTCCTCCACAGGATTTCTTTGGGTTCTTGAAAGTCACACCAACACCCCACCCTGCTCTCCCTCTACAGTTTTCTGCAGATTGATTGAAGCTGATGCCTCTTTTGAGAGTTAATTGGAACTACAGTATCTCACAGAAGTCCTCTACATGGTGGTCAGTCTTCCTCACTTCTAGTCTAAAACCTTTTGAGATGCTGCAATGCTGGGGTTCATACCAGGGAAACTCATTTCAACTGGTAGTTCAATTGCTCCTCTTCCCAGAACATCACAACTTGTATTAAAATCTTACAAAGTATCAGCAGAAAGGTAGGACGCTGCCTATTATGGACCTCAATCCCTGCAGCTCATCACTGGCTATTACTACACAATAAGGGGCAAAAAGACAAGTTTAAAGGTGTAAAGAAATCTTCCCACTCATTAAAATTCCCAAGAAGCTTTATAGAAGATGGCAAAGGTGGAGGTGAGCAGCCCTGGCTGGACTGGTCTGAAGGCTGGGAAGAGAAATGCGGGTGCAGTGATGCTCACATGCTGCTAACAGGTTTATTCTGCTGGCAGGGATTCCCTTCAGAAGCATTGGGTAAGTACTGTACACCACCGAGTTCAATCTGTGCTAAGCAGATTAGTTCCTTACCGGTGAAAGGTTCTGGGCAGCAGCAGACAGTTGCTCACCATGTGATATGAAGGGGCTGTCATTATGTTTCATAGATATGATATAATTATATACTCCCTGGAGGATACTTCTAATTGAATTATAGGGTGTCTCACAAGTATTCTGGGCAGTGGTTCGAGGAAGCTCTCACCGCCCAAAACAAGATAGAGATACCCTTTCATTCCATTAGATGTTCTCTCCAGGGAGCAGGCCATTACCTTATACAGCAATTCACTTCAAAAAATCATCTCCCTCCATCAAATTGAAAGAAAGGTACCCTTAGCAGAAGTTTGTTGATGCTGCGTACTTGTTCCTCTCCTTCAAAACCTCACAGCCCTGAGAAACTCCTTTGCCTGCCCTACACCACAAGGGAGAAATCCATTGCCAACGGCAGTCACCATTCCCTGCCAAGGTAACTGCTGGGCTCCATTCTCAGAGTGGGGACAGGAAATACGGCGCCACATGAGGTATGACATGTCAGGCTATGTGTATGAGGGAATCTCAGCCTTCTTCAGAAAGACTCCAAGAAGCTGTCTCCAAAGGCATTTGGCCTCGTCCCAGGCTAGGGAATTCAGGGTCTCCAGTCAATACAGCACATGCTGGGAAGGGTCCTCCCTCATCCTGCTCATCCATTTGTCCTGCCTTCAAATGCCCCAGAGCTGTGAATGACCACCCTGTTCCTTCAGAGACAGGCACAGTGACCCCAGCACAAAGCAGCTTTTTCCCCTAAGGCTGGCCATGCTTCCATTGCCTGGGCACCCAAAGCCAGTGGCCTATTTCATCCTTGAATTTTGTTCTTCATTTTAGTCTGGACTCACTCAGTTTTTCCATTATGAACCAGGTCTTTCCAGGGGAGCTGTAGCACCAGGCTTGCAAATCCAGCTGTCCTGCTGTCTCTGCACCATGGCACCTCACCTCCTCCAGCTCCTGGATGACCAAAAGCACTGCACAGGAACACAGAGGGGATCTACTACTCCCCACAGAGCTTAGAGAAGAAAAAACCCACCTGCCACTTACTGATGTTCTCCCAGCACTCCAGGCAGCAAATTCTTTGCTCTTTACCCTCTCTCCTGGGCACTGTGCTCCAAGAAAACTACTCTGCACTTCTCTCCTGCTCAGCCACTGCTGTCTACAACTTACTGTCAAGCCAGGGGGAATGTCACATCTGTTATGCTGGTTTTTTGCTGCCCATACCATATGAAGAATGGGTTAATGAGGCCCCTGACTTTTTTTTTTTTTTTTCAATACCTCAAGGGAAAGCCCAGCACCAGCTGCCCACCACGAAGCCTTATGACCTACTGAAGCTGCCATCAGCTCTGATTCCCACAGACCATATCTAGCACTGCTCTACTTCTCAGGCCACAAAAAGAACAAGAAAGACAATTATGTCAAGAATTTGCTAATCATAGAAAATTAAGACTTTACAATAGGACAGGCACCATGCCACTGAGACAAGTGTGCACAGCTCCTCATGCTTTCCCAGTGCTACAGCCTCTCACACCAGCAGTAGCCAGGCTCCTCCACTCTGCCACAGCTTTCAGGTACTAATCTGCAGGATCCAGCTGATGAAACCCTGGGAACGCAGCTACTAGGCAAGCACCTATTGCTCATACATAGTCTGCTCACTGTGCTTCTGCATTATTCAGAGTTCTGCCCACCTCTGGTGGTGTCAGCTAACAGGACACATCTGGGAAAAACTGCCATCTCACATGTTCCCTCCTCCCAGTTACACCAGAGAATGAGAAAACTACTGTGAGCTACCAAAGCCCACAACAACCCACCCCAAAAGTAACCATTTTCGATGTCATAGCATTTGATATCTTGCAAAGCCAATACACTGGTCCTGGCACATCCTTCCTAAATAGCATTGTGATCTAGTTGTCTTTACTGAGGGAAACAGAGATAGCAATATTAAACCAAAACTCTCAAGCAGGTGAGGTAAAGGACAGACCAACCCAAGAGGGAGGACAGGTAAAGCACAGATAAGTGGAGCAAAATTTTTACATTAAATATTGATTGTTTTATCACCCTTTTTTCTCTAAAGGATAAAAGTGAAGTAGCACAGTGCTCAGGTAGGCAATTTTCTGACGGTAGGACACATTTGGCTTGCTGATCTCATGGAAAGAAAAACAGAAGCACAAAAGGTGATTCGTAACCCATTTCTCTTTAACAACATATTTTTACATAGAGCACTAAAGAGGTGCAGCAGGAGATAAACCATTAACAACACACTCAGCCAAACAGCCACAGCACAGTCAGGAGCAATCACACCTGGAAACTCTTTGGAGAAGTGAATGAGGAAGAGAGAAGAAGTCTCTTTCTTCCCCAGCACCTGGAAACACCAAAGGAGATTTTCCACCATCTAACAGAGCAGAACAGAGCCATGGCTTTTGCTCACATGGAGTAGAGCATCAAGTCCTGGTCTGCTTTTAATACCTGGAAGGTCTCCACAAGACAATGTAGAAGGAGAGAGGCAGGATAAGCAGAGGCTGTCAGGAATGTGCTGTTCAGAGGAGGGTTTCCAGCTACTGCAATCCTGATCTGAGGTTGCACCATGCTCCATATGAAGCTGCTCAGGCTTTGTGGCACCTCAGCAGATGTCTCCTAAGGACAGTTTCTGCAAAGCCTGGCAGGAAGAACTGGTCCTATCTGATATTCAGACTTCCATCTCACTGCCCTTCCAGCACAATCCACCTAAAGGGTCCAACCCAAGAAGCAGCCAGTGCCTGCTCAACACCAGGACTGACTTCAGCTGAAATGCTCTTAGCAATATGCTGGCACCCAGCACCCAGGCAGAGACTTGAGGGTCCTCATCTGTCAACAGCCCATCTGCTCAGACAACTGTAAATATGTATGAGTCCACATTCTTCCTCCCAGCTTTAATCTGCTGTTTTCACTGAAGCTAAATGGAGGATGAACTTGGTCCCCGGTGCTTCAATCAGCTAGCATAGCAAATTCTTTTATCACCTTTTTTCCTGACATGAGGTAAATAAAAACAAAACACACTGCTAGCAACAGGTAAACCAGCTCTTATTTGAAACAGCTGCTATCTTGCACCAGCATGAGCTGCTTCTCTTTAATCACATCAAAAACATGCTGAAGGACCTCTTTAGACACCATTGTTCTCTTCATCTTATTTACAGAAGGATAAGTCCATACCTAACACAAACTCTACCGCCAGTCTGATTTGTTAAAAGTCAGAGTCACAGACACTTCACAATGATGCCATAAGTAGCATTCCCACTGTTGGCTTTCAAAAAGAATCCCAGCATGTATGATAGGATGTCCATCAAGCTTGCCACCAGCATCTCTTCTTAATCCCCTGAAGCTGCATCATTCAAACTGTGCTTTCTCATTCTTTACATGTGGGAAACAAATAGAACCTGTGCCTCTAACCCTGTGTGTGAACAGCATGACCTCTAAGTTACTCATTTTGCAAAGGTACTCCACTCAGTAAGGCATAAATCAGTATGAGTTAAGCAGGCAAAACCACAGTAAACTTGTTTTATCTTGGATCAGTTCTGGTATTTTGTTTTTTTTTTTTTAAACCTAAAACTTGGTTGTGTCATTTGTCAGGGTTAATTTCCCTGTGTTTGCCCTAAACAAGGAATATCACTGCCCTCTCCTGTACATCCCAGAGTACCCCTTTGAAGTGCCTTCTTGAAGAATCCATAAGCTTCCCAGGAGCTGCTGAAAAGCTGATCTATGCCACATGCCTCATTTTTGAGCTGGGGTCCCAGGCCTCCCCTATTTAACACTGTCACATAATGCCTCTGGGCAAGTCACAGTCCCTGAGACAGGATGTTGTTTGTCCTTCATGGACAGAGGGCAAATATATCCCCCAGACACCTGCCAACAGGACTATCTGGGAAGGTAAAGGTCAGCTCAGGGCTTCTCTTCTTCCCAGTGTGGTGTCACAGTCTCACATTTCTGCAGGCTGGTTCTACAGACATTCCAGAAACAGTCCCCTGACACCTTACACTAATCCCCTGCAGATCACATCACCCAGACCTTACAGTGGGACAGACTGCAGCAGAATTTAAAGTATCTGTGCATGTATGTAAAGGAATTCAGTTAAATTAAATACTACTGAGATACTGCTAAGAAAACTGACAGGAGAATTTCACAGCAAAAAGCAAATACAACAGCCTTTATGACTGGCAAAATAGTGGGGGCAAGTTTGCTTAACTGGAGGGCATCTGCTACTATTTTCCCTTAATGTGAACTAAAATAGGGACCAAGAACTTCTAATTTAAGTGCAGAAGCAGGAAAAGAAAGCCAGAAGGTGCTTACCCACTATTAGAGACAAACTAGAGAAAAGTTTAGAGGATTCAATCTCAATAGTCTCCAATGGGAAGAAAGCATTCCCTCCTGAGAGAAGGAAAGCATCAGCCTCACACAACAAGTTCTCATTGCCTGGAATCCCACTAATAAGTCTTAATTTTTTGAAGGCTGTCTTCTCAGAACCCAGAGCCTCAGAGTCGGTGTATGGTGTATGACAGCTATTGCACAACATTTCAGACTAAAGTACCAAAATAATTTTGTTATTACCTTGGTCATTAATTGGAGTCATCACACCTGATATAAATAAAGCAAAGTCTGCTGATGCAGCAGACCTCCATGTCATGTAGCCAAAATTTAATTTAGGAAAATGAACATCCAAAACTGCAGCTTCTGTTGTCAGCTTGGGGGAATAGTGAGATATTCCAATTACTGCCTACATCTGTACCATCCTGACTCTCAACAGCTGGAGAGAGGTCAGTGAATCTGCAAAAATTCAATGTGGTCCTGAGTAATGGAAAACTATAAGTTTGATGCACACAGACCTTCTCTGGATAGAGCACAGGTCAGCAGTTCAGGGAGATCAGTTTTTATTCATGTCTTTGCTGTCTATCTGCTGGGTAATCCAGAAGGAAGAGAAGTCACTTTCTCTGTATTTTTTTCCATATCTTCAAAATGGGAATACTGTCTCAATCTCCTTTGCAACGTGCCATGAGATCTACTGATGAAACACCAAGCAAAAGAGCTAAGTATCAATAATAGCATCCCCCTCAAAATGACACAATCATGACTGTGTAGGTGATCAAATTAAAAAATTAAGTTGACAGTTTCCTCAAGTGCTGCATGGCAAAAAGGAAGGCCAATTAGTGATGCTAAGCCTCAGTGTGACATCTTTCAACCAGAAAACCGACGCTCCCTTTTCTCCACTATCACCTTCACCAGATCTGCTGGAAGAAGCCATCAGCCATCACGGCAGGTGAATGAGCAAGGGGTTAGGCCAGGCTTTCTGTGTCCAAGCCCTGGTGGACAGGAGGGGGACAAGGAGGAAGGGATACTGACCTTCCTACCAAACAAGGGTGGCACAACACAGAGGAGAGAGGGCAGCAGCACCAGCATGTGCTGTCTGCCCTGGGGCAACTGATAACCAGCAGCCTTGGGGCACAGGACCAAGGTGACCTTGATCCAGACAGGACCACCTCTAGCCACCACATGCACACAAAGACACGCATTTCATGAGCCCCCTGCCAGAAAGTGTCTGAAGCCTCCAACAGGAGGATGACTGCTCACTGCACAGTGCCATGGCAGCCCTTTGGAAGACCAGCATTGCCAAACTAAGCACATCCTGGGAGACAGCCCAAGGCTCACAGTGACTCATGGTGCAGACCCAGCCATGCACACAGCAGCCTGTGGGATTCTCTGGGGAGAAGCAGACAACGAGAGGCAACATGCAACTTGCACAACATCCTGCCCAAATCCTGAAGGGAAGGAACAGTATCTCACTGCCTATCAAGGCAGGCTTAATATGTTTGTCTCCAGCAGTCTCTATATAAAAGGAGTGGACAGCCCTTCTGATATCAAGTGCTCTGCCTAACACACTCATAGATAAGGGACTCTAGGTTTCCATGTGCTACCAAAGTTTAGCCAGGCTGACTTTGCAAAGAGGCTTTGCAGCCCATTGAATACCAGCTCAACACCACAACATCTCTCAATAGCCAGTTCCTTCCTGAGCCACAGACAACACTCTGCAAAGGCTCAGGGCAAATAGCTGTAATTCTAGTAGTCTGCAAGTCCTGCAAGTAACTTAGCAAGCAACAAAGGCACCTACCAAAATAGACCTCTTGGCCTAAGCCTTAACTCAGTACAGCTGCTGCAAGTGACAGGGCCACTGCAGAACTTCATTGTCTCGCATATCAGCTAGCTATTGGTAACTTGTGTATCTTTCCAAACATTCTAAAACAAAACACAGACAAATTTCCATATGAATTTGAACAGTTTTTAACAGAAGAAACAATTTAAACAGAGAAAATTTAAATTAAATTTAATGACTTGATAGAAGTTCTCTTTCTAATGTAAAAAGAAAATCCTTTAAAACTCAATTCATTTTTTGCTTCTGGCTCTTAATGATTTCTTTATTGCTTAGACATGATAAAGCAGCAGGGTCAATCATTCTTCTACATTTTCATACCTTCAAGAACCTAACATTTATTTCCATACAAAATCATTTAAAAGAAAAGTATTCAGACATCTTGCCAAAAAAAAAAAAAAAAAAACCCAAAACTTTTGGGATGATTGATCCTTTTAGTCAACAAGAGAGCTAGGATACCACTTTAGCTGCTTAGGTTATATCTGGCCCTCACTGGGGCAGGAGTTCAGAAATAACAAATGTATTGAAAAGGAGGCAGAATAATCAAATATTTGAGATTTGATCAATTTCCTTCTCAACAGATGACAGCATTCAAGATTATATGGCTTGATTCACAGCTATCCAACACTCAAACACATCCATACGTACACACACAAACACACTCTGCATAGAACCATATTTCAGTAATAATGGCACTGTTTCAATACCCCTCATCTTGGCCTGCATTCTCTTGTGCTCCCAAGAGTGTGCTCTTGGATGCTCTTGTGCACCCAAAAGTGAGTAAGGAAACTTTGACTGTGTTAGTCTAGAAAGAATCACAGAGGCAATAAGCAAGACCGCTGGCAGGACCCATTTCCCTCTTGTTCTGTAAAGCTCACATCAACTCAGCTTTTTTTGGTCCCATATATTTTTAGGGAAAGCCTCTCAAAAACAATCCTGAGACAGTTTATTTTATGTTGTTATATCTAAGTGAAGACCTGTTCTCCATTTAGTTTCCAGGGAAAGTCCTTATCCTTGGCTCTCAGGATCTGGTAGGTGGCAACGCGTCTCCTACAGTTTGATCTCAGGGGTGCTGTGTAATCCAATGCCCCTCAGATTAATTCAGCCATTGCTACACTTCGGGAGGCCAACCTACAAACTGCTTACAGCTCGCCTGCTGCTGCACGATACGAGTTTTTAAGTTCATGTGATGGAGAACAAGCTGAGAGCATGAACTGAAGCTTTGCTCTCCTTCAGTTTACACAGATCAGTGCTTCTTGGTGGCTGCAGTTCTGCAGATCCTTGGCATACATGCATAGCCACGGCAAGTTCAGCACTGTCTTACGTGTTTTCAAGATGCTGTTAAATAATTTTTCTCCTCCATGAGTCAAAAATCTTATAAAAGTGACTCCATGAGAAGACTGAGACGGTTACGGCAGTGAGATGGGCACGCTGGTGTAGGAGTTTTACACGAGCATGGAAACTAGAGCCCAAATTCCACTTTTCCTAGGCAAGGATTTAAACAGTAGGCTGAAGTGGGGAGCACATTAATTTCTTGCTGCTTTCTGACTCCCTTTGTATTGCCTGCCGATCATCTTAGTTTCCCTGCTGTTCTCTCTATTCTGTACTGGGTTTGATGGACTCTTGGTTCCTCCGCTTCAGTGTGCAGGGAATGTCAACAGCTCGTGGTGGATCCTCCTCAGTGGCAAGGCATCTAAGAGGCAGAGACTCAAATACTTAGTTAGGCAATGCTCTGGCTATTTGGTGACCCAGTGTCTTCAGACAGCCTTGTACCAAGCAATTTTGTGACTCATACACTGCCCTCTGGGTCAGCAAAACTGTACCAAACATCCTATCCACCCATCTTCCCAAAATGGGCTGAGCAAACTGTTCATTGAAATAGCAGCATTATGGGTCTAAAGCCCAAAGTTCAGATCTAAGTCACTTCAAATTTGTTTGCAGCCTGAATATTTACTCAAAGTTATTTTTCTGCATTCAGATTTAGAAAGTAGAGAAGGAAGAAAATATTAAACACACCTACTACTGCTTCCAGGTTTCTACAGCTGCTACAACGTGGACCTCAAAGAGGAGCTAGCAAAATGCAGCAATTGACCTGTGTTCACTGAATTTAAAGGCCAAAGACTGATTACTGAAAATTATCTCCACATTTCCAGACTAAAATTCCATTCCTATAATTCCTGGAGGTATGAATAAAGGAGTAAGTAGGGAGTGAATAAAGATATGTGCTGGCTGATATGATCTCCCTCCTTGTTAGCCTTATTAGCTTGATTAAATGCTATGTTGAGCCACTACAGTAATTCCACCTTCCAAATAAATTAAAAACTGCTAGCCACATTATCTCCATGGCCACTGTGGCTAGTGGACTTTGTTCCCAGCAGGCTTCTGAAGCAGAAGTGAAAGTCTCATTAATGCATCAGGTATGGTCACCATTTTAAATACACTACAAATGTCTTGTCTATCTTCTAGGCCATTGCTGGGTCAAAAACTACAGTGTTAAGCAACTTACACATACTTGTTTTCTGGACTGCCTTTTTTTTTATTAGAGTCTATGCCACAAGGTTCTGCCAAAAGTGATTTGTTTTAACCCAAGTAAAGCAACTGTATGGGTATGCTCTGATCTTCTGTCACACTTTTCAAAGACAAAAAGAAGTCTTCCATTAGCCAGCACATGAGAGAAAGGGAGTACAGCTTGGAGTACTCTCTGCTACCCCAGATCTGCTGGCCTTTCACTGATGGTCTTCTTCAAGCAAGGAAAGTCTCTGCTTCAAGACCTGGTTAAAGCAAAGAAGTACCCTTCATATTTTAGGTAGCCTGCTCACAGCAGACTGTAACCACAAACCTAACATTCTTGTTTGCTTTCTCCACAGAAATCAGCTTGTGGTTCAGTTAAGGAGACTGACCTGCAGTCAGGACAGATTAGGACAGCTGATCCCCTTCCAGCTCTGACAGTGGCTGAAGCCAGCCAACAGGAGCTTCTCTTCCTCTAACAGGAAGAACATATAATCAAGCATCAAGACTGTAGCTATTAGCTGATTTAAATGGTTTCGTAGGCTAAAACATAAGGGCCTATCAAATTAGGACATCCCTACTTCAAATAATTTAATATATTAACATCCTTCTGGGCACAGTATTGAGAGGTTTGGTACAAATATTTCCTTTCTCTGATGTCAAGATGCAAGCCTGCACAATTCTTCCTGTGATAAGTCAAGTGATTAGGTTTTACCAAAAGGAACTAGGCACTTAGTAGTCAGGAGTTTTAGCACCAGGTTCACACCTCTGTCCTTCTCCCTGCACAACTAAGGGATTTTTCTCATTCCTCACTACTGTTAACAACAGGTACTTAGAGCAATTAGACATTATCGCCTCTCTGATCTTTATTACTTCCTAGCTTAGCATCAGCTACTTAGTATGCAATAAAAAAAAAGCTGAATTAATAGGATGGGTGCTGCTTCCCTTCTTTATTCTGTATGAAAACACTGGGTCATGAAGCCACATGGGCAGGCTGTGATCTGCAATGCTTTAGACCATAATTGCCATTTGCCACAGTACTTTATAAGGGGGAAACCACAGGTAGCAAATGAACAGACATAGAGCGATCATAGAGAAGGTTATATAGGAAATACAGGTAGGCCATGGAGTCACAAAGGCTGCAGGGATTTAAGGTTCAGCAGAATAGCTTTGCAGCTGTGCCTGTGCTGGGAATTAGCTGCCACACAGACCTGCCAGTTGCACAGGCAAGCCTAGGGACGCAGGTATGAAGTATTGCTCATGTGAAAATAAAACCTCAGGACTACTGAGCAGCTCTTGCATGCCTGGGAATAATTGTTATGAGCCTTTAATCTAGGGATTGCAACAAAGTCCTGTGTTCCCTATGTTTGGTGTTCAAAAAGAGGCTTTCCCATATTTGCCCAGCCAAGTAAAACCTCATTTTTTTCCTTCTCCCTCTACCTTAACTCTCCATTAACCCTTAGCTTTATTACAGGACCTCAGAGAATGATGTATTTTCTTCCTATCCCCTGGTCCCTAGTATTTCTAAGCCTCAATTTGTCATTCCCAAGAGGGAAGGGACAGAGCTTTGAGCTCTTAAATCCTGCTGTCGGCTCTTGCCTGATAGAGGTAAGTAGGGAAACTGGTAGAAAGCTGAAGAAAGAAGCCTGTCCCTTGTCAGCATTCACCTGTAATGGACTCAAAATGTGGGGTTAAATACCATAACTAGACCTGAGAACAGAAATTAATGGGGGTACTTACACAGTTTCATCATTCTTGAACTCCAACTCCCCGTAAGTGTCTTCAAAGTCCTCTCCACCTCCTTTCGCTGTCCCTTCTACTGTCCTAAATGGCACTATGACTGTACCCCGTGCACCTGATGTCCTTAGGACTTTGACTTCCATCACACCTATGCTCTCACTGACATGTATAATGTCACACTCAAATGTGAAGATGCCAGCGTGGTCATCGTCCAGGATAGTCACT
The DNA here is from genome assembly GCF_024509145.1 of Vidua macroura. Classification (NCBI taxonomy): domain Eukaryota; kingdom Metazoa; phylum Chordata; class Aves; order Passeriformes; family Viduidae; genus Vidua; species Vidua macroura. The sequence goes on from NC_071576.1 coordinate 34,449,047, forward strand.
GTGGCCACACAAGGAGAAGCCAACATGGCCTTTGGGTAAGGGGAATTATTGAGCTCTGGAGGTTCCTCACTCTCCACCACACGGAGATTACTGAGCCGCACAAAGAAATGCTCATCTTCCTCAAATATGTCATCATCAATAATTCCCACCGAGAACTCCTTCTGGGTCTCCCCAGATTTCAAGACGACAGTCCCCTCTGTGAACTCGTAGTCAGCACCAGCATTGGCAGAGCCATCCTCTGTTTTATAGTCCACATAGATGGTCTTGGACATGTCCCCTCCTTTCCGCACCACTGTCAGGAGAACAGCACCACAGTTCTCGAGACACTGGTAGGAGCATGGATCAAAATAAATTTTGGAGATGAATTCCTCAGGTTCTTCTGGCCGTACTTCATGCAAGCTAGTGGTTCTCTTGGCTTGCTCAGCTGCGTGCTTTTTCAGAATATTGCCAGCTCCCGTCATCATTCTGGTTGCTTGAATTCGATAAAAGGCTCTGCTCTTCTGCTGGTGAGACAAGGCATAGTAGTTGGCCATCTCCACCAGCTGGTCCAAGTCCTTTTCTGGGTGCTTTTGCTTCAGGTCCTTTAGGATTCGGATCATCTCTTTGCGAGATTCATCTACCTCCTTCCCCTCCACAGTCACTAAGTTCCCATCTAGAAAGTGAGAGTTCATCATCTTGCCATCCATCTCAATTCCCTTAGGGTGATCACCTTCTGATTCTATGATAATGCCCCTGTGCTTATCAGTACGGTACTTTTTGTGCATATACTTATAGAAAAGCAGACGTCTATCTGCTATCCAAGCCAGAACGACACAAAGTGGAAAGAAGAACAGCGTGAGCAGGCCTTCCCAAACCTGAACCACACCTGGAGAGAAGACAGCAAGGATCATGTACAACCAGATGTAAGCAAAGATGCTCCATGCAGCTGTGACAAAGAAAACCCTCAGGTGTTTTATCTTCCTGGTTTCCCCATCAGGGATCACATAGACACAGATGGCAATGATGATAAACATATTGAAAGCAGCGCTGCCAACAATTGTAGATGGCCCCAGGTCTCCAGCTATGAATCCATGCCCACACACTTCTATCAGAGACAAGAGGATCTCAGGAGCAGAGGAACCCAGAGCCATGAGGGTCAAGTTGGAAACAGTTTCATTCCAAATCCGAATGGTTGTCGTTGTGGTCTCTCCATTGGGTTTCTTAATTGTTATTTCTTTCTCCTGTGATGTAATGACCTCTATAGATGCCATGAAACGATCTGCAATGATGGAGACTCCAAGGAACATGTAGATCAGTGCTACAAAGTATACGATAACACGGGCAATTTTGTCCCCAAGGGATGGGTTTTCTGGGTACCATATTGGCAGGATAACACCCTCCTTGCAGTCAAAAGATCCTGAACACGAGCTGTTTTGTACTGTACTGGTTGAGTCTCCCGTCAGGCCAGCATCCACCTGCAAACCATGCAAAAACAGCACAAAAGTAACCAGCCCAAAATGGAGGAAGGCCGAGGTGACAGGCTGCAAGCTTAACCACGCCATACACAAGATGCAACTTCCACTGTGTAGATCCAAAAAGGCCAAGAACCTGAAACAAACAAAACAGAGAGGGGGGAGGGAAGCATGAGAGAGAAGGAAGATGCAACATTTACCCAAATGCACTTCAGTATCTCACCACTGAAGAGTACTGGTACAGATGAATGGGCTGTCTCTCTGCCACTTTGAAGAAGGTATTTAGCAGGGACTCTAACAAACTGCAGCATTTACATGCCCTGCAGATGAAGATCAATTGCTAGAAAAGTAATTCAGAGGAAAAGTCTGTGTGTGTGTGTGTATATATAGGTATACATATATATATATATATATATATATAAATAGCTCATATATATATATATATATATATATATATATATATATATAAAATAGCTCATTCCTGACCTACATCATATGCAACAGGAGAACTGAGTGCTCAGCTACCACTCACCTAGTGATACCACGGTAATCCCCAGTACACAGCACTTCAACTCGGCACAAGCTGTCAAACCTAAGGACCCCCCTGACTCAGAACCCAGGGAATAAAACAAGTCAAGCTGTCTCTAGCAACACAGAAAGTACCATTTAAGGCCAGTGACCAATCTCCAAATGAAGTCCATTTGTAGGATGTGAGTCATAAATCATGGAGTACCTTCGTGGCCAAATCATTCCCACAAAGAGCCCCTCCTAACAGGCTGCAGAGTCTGCAGAAGGGTCCTATGGCTCCCCCAAGCTTCTGATGCACAGGGAGTCCATGTTAGAAGGTAAAGGTATCAACTCAGAAATAGGGCAGAAGACTCATGCTCGGCAAAGTGCCAAAGGCCATTTATCACTAGCCTCTCCTTTGCCATCTGGATAGTCACATTTTACATCAATAATCATGCCTTTAAATGGTCACAGAAATCTACAAAAATGCTACATTTAGGAAAAGTTGTGCTCATGAAACTCAGAAGAGAGAGCAAAATGCACGTACCCACTAACATTCCCTCTGCAGCCCTAAGAAGTTGATATATTTTCAAATATCTTCTAAAATGAAAGCAATCTCTAACCTAAAATACCATATAAAAACAATGGAGCTGATCGACGTAGCACATAGATTTGGCATATCACTGCCCAATAATACCTTCTATTACTTACAGACTACATTGCTGTAGGGCTTGCACCACTTAAAATTGGATTTTGAACCCTTCACATTATCATGGATCACACTTTTCTCCTTCCTTCATAAAGGGCCTCTGGAAGAATTTGATCTCAGGCTTAACTGACAAGTCACATTTGTGAGTCCAGACACGGGCAAGTATCTCACAGGAAACATCAGCCTTAATAGTGGCATTATCTACAGCACATGGAAGGTTCAAAAGCCTTAACTCCCACTAACTTTCATTGAGGTTTGTACTGCCAAATGAGCAGGCCTGGGATTCATTTCCCCTACTGTAACTACCCAAATCTTGGGCAGCAAGTCAAACCAAGTCTCTCAGGCTCCCTTTGTAGTAAGAGGAAAGAGACACTCATTTCCAGGGAATGATCCTTCCCATCCCACCCCGTGCTGACACGAAAGATGTATTTAAGACCTACATCTCCAGAAGGGATTATGTCCCTTTACACCTGTCTCTACTTTCTCAAGAGGGTGCCCAGTCACGCAGTTTAGAGCAAGATGCCTGAACTTCAGATGACAGCAGTTAAAAGAGATGAACTAGCTCCTGAACACTTGAGGAGATCCACCCTCCTCTCTGAACTGTAAATATACCAGACAACATTATTTTGTTATCAGCAGTAATAAATGCATCTCAAATGGCTATTTTATCATCATATTGTGTTGCTTGCCTATTTCCAAAAGCAGGTGCAATCTTCCCAATATCAACAAAAACATTTTCAACTTTCAGATAAAAATCTATAAAGACAGCAAAACAGGAGGGAAAGCATGAACACAGACTGCAAATGAACAAAACTGTTCCTGACAAAGCACAGCAGAGGGAAGAGAATTGATTATACAGTATCAGGATCACACATCCATATCTGACACCCTTGATATTAAAAAACAATACAATTCTTCATGCTGTGTGGACTAATTCAGAAGAGTGAAATTCTCCCATGTTCGCCTACATACCTTCCTACCCCAAAGCCCTGCTGCCTGATCGAGCTCCCAGGCGTAAGAGGGACCTCAGCCCCAGTGAGGACTGCTAGACAGCCCCAGCCCCAGCCTTGAAATCTCACTAAAACACCCCAGTGCCTCCACAGCTCAGGGTAACAGGGAGGAATGAGCTACCCAGCAAATACAATTCAGATTCAGTTTGATGCTCCCATTTTCTCCTCCTTCCCTCTCTGCACAGTATTTGCCTAGATTTCAGGCTGCAGGGTGTTGGGAAACCCCTGAGAAAGGGCCAGTGAACGTGCAGGCCAGTGACTATGAGCAAGCCCAAGATCTCTGGGCTGCAAGGTAGATGTGTGCACATGACAGCAAAGATGACACATCCCAGGTGCCTCTGACGCAAGGTGCACACAGAGACCAGCTGCATGAGCACAGCAGCTCCAAAAACACCCCAGGCACAGCAGATCATCCTTTTCCATACTGCAGCTGCTGGCAGGTATCCACCAACCTCTTGACACTTTCAGCTCCCAGCTCCTACTTAACTGTACCACATCTAGTAGGTGCTGTGTCTTCCAAGATCAGCCATGTAGAAATGGCTGACAGAAAGACAGGAGTAGTTTCAAAAACATATACGTGACTCAAGCACCTAAATTTTGTTTCAAAAATTATTTAGGAATCTAAGTATCACTTAAATTAAGAGCCTTGTCTAGGAATAGTGCAATGACTAAATGCCCTCTGAAATAAATCACTGCTACCACCAACCTCCTTCTCTGTGGGACAAACAACTTCTGTAATTAACACTGTCTACCTTCTGTAATGTCATGATGGTTTCTATTGCTAGGCATTCCTCGACACACTCCAGGACCTTGCCAGTTCTGCTTAAATTTTTAATTTGATTTTAAGCAGAGGGTAATTTTACTATTATTTATCAAACTAATAGTATGTTATCTCAAAGACAATCTCTACCAGGGTAGCCTCTGTTTGTGCTTTAGGATCTCCAAACTCAGGCTGTGTTGCAGACTAAAATCTCAGAGTTTGGGAACATTTTTCTTCACCGATTTTCATTTGCTTTGACATCAAGTAGAGGTCACAATCATTTTTCTAAAATGAAACGATAATGACCCGATCCTGCAATTCTTTGCCACAGACAAAACTTCCCAGTGGGATCAACAGGAACTTTGCTCACAGCCATGCTGTCTAATAAGATCTTAATTTTTTTTTATGTTCATTAACATGAAAAACAGTAACCTAACCAAACTGAAAAACACAGTGAAGCATTCTTATAGTCATCCCCCTATTGAGAACTGCTGCAAAAATGCTTTATAACAGAATAAAAGCATTAAATTTTAAAACTGGTCTTCAGAAAACATTGAGGTAATGGTTTGACACTCAGGTGACAGAGGACAGAAGAGTTAAAATTCACTCTCTAGCTCCAGGTCAACAAGGTTGCTTACACAAGGTGCATGTTCTCCCTAAGATATAGATACTAAACTCAGGCCAAAAACCAGTGGAGGGAACTCCTGGCCTGCCCAGAGTGCAGCAGACACATCCCCACTCCTCCTCTAAACAGCAGCATTGATCACAGCAGGGCTGACTATGACAGGAGCCAACCTTCAGTGTGAGACCTGCTCTGAACACCAGGCCTCCAGGTGGGCTTGCAGCACAATCCTGAGTCACTCCTTGGCACTCAGGAGGCATCACGGTGTCTGACCCCCATCACGGTGTCACCCCTCTGACACCAGTGAGACAAAACACCCGTCTGGTGCAGAGGGGTGTCATTCCAGCACTGTCACTGCCCTGGCCCTACAGGATGCGAACAGCAGGAGGCTGCAGCAACAGTAGAAAGCTAGTTGGTACTGGGTGATCACAAGGATCATAATTTCCACTACCTCTTTGCTCTCAGACATAATTTTCTTCCAAAAGTCTCTGCCCTGCTACTGCTTCCAAACTGAATACATGGAAATAAGGGTATTGGCAGTGAGAGGACCAGAAAGTGTCCCCTGTATGGCTGGGTAAGTTCAAAGCAATCAATCAATGCAAAAGAGAGACAAAGTGCTGTGAGCATCACTGCACCAGGATGAGCTAGCATTCAACAGCAAGGCTCTGGAAGACACATAATAGTTATATTAGTGAAAGGAAATCCTTCTACAAGAGTTGACAATGGCCACATCATCTATAAATGCACAAATAGAACCCATAAATAAAAAGATGAGTCTTGAAATCCTTCTGAAGACAGTTCAGAGGGTAGTAGGGACCACGCTTGTCACAATTAAGGTCTCTTCCAACCCAAACCACTTTATGGCTCTATGGGACAATTCTATTTTATAATAGCTGAATTTCAGAAGACTGATGGTTTGTCTACTGTGGATTTGTATTTGGCATGAAGCTGGCAAGGCTATACTGATACCTTATAATTTAGGTTTTTTTATACAACTTCTTACATGATTTTAAAGGTAATGTTATTTGCAAAAGGAAGGCTTTACATGAAATTAAATCAAGAGGCAACATAACACAGTGATGGCTCATACTATGTAACCTCTACATACCAAGTTCCTAATATCACTGCTCATTAAATACAAAACCAAAGGCAACCCCTAAGTCCCTATGAATTTCTTATTTAGGCAAAATGCCCCTTAAACCATCAAAAAAGTCTTTGGATTTGACCTTGAAATAAGATTAAGTCTTCTGGCACCCCCCTCTCCTTCCCCTCTTCCTCCCACCTCCCAAATAAATGAGACATGGGAGTACATCTGTGGCCATCCATCCTCTCTCCCAGACATGAGACTAGCCAGGAAAGGCAGCTGATTAGATCTCAGCGTGGGGTGAGCCCCACTCAGGCGTGGGTGCTGCACTGGGGCCAGGCAGAGATGGCTCAAGGTGCACTTGGCAAGCATCTGTTCCCAGCACACAGCAGATCCAGCACTGCTATCAGCATCATCTCACAGCCCGCTCCAAAGCTGGGGGAGACAGAAATAAGGCTCAGCTTAATAACATGACTTCACATTCCTCAGTTCCAAAGCATAGAAAAGCTTTTTGATTGAACATAGAGGGTTTTTTCACAACCATGAGCAAAAATTGAAATTATAGCCTTTCTGCAAAGAACACAAATAACTGAGTTTTCACAGAGGAGGTATTATACCTAATGCACGGTCCTCCCTCCCCCAAAATAAAAGCACAGTAAAATATTTAATACAAAACAAAGCCTATTTTTCAATTTTCTCCATTGAAATGCTATTGAGCCCTTTGCTCATCACTACAATAATAGTGTCCAGAATGCAAGTTAAGATTTACCTGCATGTCAAAAGCCACAGGCATGTAATCAGATCCATTTCATCTGACAAGTACAAATTTCCAACACAGACCAGGCCTTAAACTGTCAGACTAATAGCACATGCCTGCCTATCTGAAACTAGCACAACCAAGGAGACCAAGCTGACTTCATACAGATTATGACACAGCAAATAGGTAGTTTACCCCTGTACTACTGCACCAGCTAGGTTTTATGAGGGAAACAGCACCATAACTCACGTCTAGACCATGACAGATCCCCACAGCTCGGCTCGATGGAAAAGTTATGGCAGAGAGCTGTAGGTGCTTGTTGCTTTGCACTTCACAGTAAACATGCCAAAGCCCAGAATTAGCTGCCTATGGATTAATCACCTTGGTATGTGTCAAAAGCAGCCTTTCTTTTTGCTCAAGATGATGCAAAAAAAAGCTACCATAAAAAGAGCTACCAGCTTTCTTAGAAAGTCTTTAATATTTACAAGCTGATGTCTCTGCTAATTTGAGCAATACCCACCATTCTAGCACGGTAAATGAGTGTTAATTGACATAACAACTCAAGTCTACTAATTCCTTACAGAAATGCTGCAGTGATGAGATCCAGCTACATTTGATGATCCCCGGGGCTGGACCAAGCAGAGCACAAGTCTGTGTACAGCTAGGAACAGCCTCCAAACACTCAACTTGCTCTGGGGAGCCAGTCCACACTGTTTTTTCTGTATTTTAGTATCCATGATGCTCCTGGAAAAGCAGGGGCATAAATAGCTAACCCATAAAGATGCCTGTACTTAATTGTCCCTTTCCAATACCCCACTGACTACACTTGACTGGCCAGGCATTTTATTTCCTTGCTCACACCTGACCTGAAAAATACCTGTATAGGACAGACAGATATATGGATATCAGAGCTGCAACACAGCTCTGTACACAGACATGCACAGGAGGTGGCAGACACTGCAGAAAGCCTCCAGTGGGCAGCCACAGCCACACTTTAAGAGCCATCCTTATTTATGGCATGTGGTAGTGCAGCCTCCTTTGGAGCCACGGTACATTCACTCTTCTGCTCCTGTACACATCCATGTCTGAGATTCCTCAGCCTGAGAGACAGCAAGAGTTGCTCTTTTTTCCCCCAGAACCATAGCCTCTTTTACATTCAAACCCCAAAACCTAGTATTTAGGCTGACATACAGAGTAGTAGTGGGCACGCTCCTGCTTAAAAGGCAGTATTATCTGCTCAGATATAGATGAGGGTTTTTTCCTTTTCATGAATATTACACAATCTCACTGTTGTTTTTCCAGGACTTCCAAGAAGGCACTTCACACAGGAGGTAGCAGGGATCTCTGAAGGCCATCTACTTCAAACCCCCAGCTCAAATAGGGCCACCTAGAGCCAGTTGCCCAGGACCACATCCAGCTGGCTTTTGAATACATTCAAAACATATTCAAAAATATATTTGAGGATATTCAAACACAACTCCTCTGGTCAACCTGTGCCTGTGCTCAGTCACCCGCATAGTAAGAGACTAAGAAGCATAGCTATGGGGTCCAGGCCTGCTTTGACCACCACATCCCAGTGTTGGGGCACAGGGGCCCAAAGCAAACTCATCCTGGGTACCAACTGCACCTGGAGCTCATGGCAGTGCCTCGGTGACAGCCACATGTGCATTTGGCAACAAGTCACTGTTGTGGCCTTTCAGAAGTCACTGGGAAGCCTTCATTGCACATTTAGAGGCAGACCTTCAAGGATCAGTCAGTCTTTTCAACACATTTAGAGGAGTTTCTTAACACAGTTAAAAAGCCTTTAGGTGCTTGTATGCCATTACAGGTGAACTCCCCATTCTTCCCAATGACTGAATGGCCCCAAAATGAAAGGGAAGGTTCAGCCACATTCTCCAGACTCTTATGCTCATGATGTGAAAGGCCCAGTGAAGACTGGGCTAAAAATCTTCCCTTTTAGGTTTAGGAGACTGAGGGAAATAAAGAAGTGGAGTTACTTGGTCACCCACTCAGTGGTCCCCCTGCTTCTTCCATGGACTGCAGCTTAAGGAGACAACACAGAGCACGTGACAACACATGGGGTTGCATCAGGCACTGGCTCCTCTGCTGCAGCCTTCAAGGCACTGGCTTTCAACACACTGTCTTGCTGGTTTATAAAGAGTAGTGAAGACCATTTGGGGAGCTGTAGGGGAAGGGGAAAAACATTTCAGCAGTGTGAGGAAAACTTCTTGTCAGTGAAAGACATTTTATGTACTGCCCGTGGCAGCACACAGGGTGTGTTATTTACTGCTCCTGCTTCATAGACATATTATACTGCTGGTTCAGGTGCCACCATCAGAGTGCAACTTATCACCTAGTGACTCACAGCATCCTACAGATGACAGCAGCAACTCTGACATTTCTTTAGCATTCTGGTGAAAGATCTGCAACTGTTACAATTAAAGACTCTAGGATTTGTTGTCAACAGTGCACTTGTGCTGCAGAGCCCATAGTTATTTGCACACAGAGGCAGGCTAAATGGTACATAAAGAGAGAAGAGGTGTTGTAGTCATATCTCACCCTTAGATCCAGACTTTGTTAAGAAAAACACAAGTTTTCTGACAGAAAACACCTATTTGAGGCAAACAAAAACCACGTGATGTGCTGGATTTGGTGCAACAAGTAGGCAGGCAGGGAGCCCTTCCCTACCTGGCTCCCATGCTCTTGGTGCAGCCACCAGCAAGCCATGCGGAGTGCTAATCCCAGGAGCTGGGGCACTCAGCGTTCCCATCCTCTGGAACAGCCTATTTATTTCTTAACTTCTCCTTCAAGGAAAAATAAAAACAAAATCTATTAGTTTTTTTTTTTGTCTATATGCAGAAAAAAAAAAAAGTCACATCACACAGAAGAGAAATTATAGAAATTATAAGCCCTCCACAAATCTGTTCAGAAGTGCCTGTTCCTGGCTTAGCAAGAAAGAAGATATTAAAAAGTGAATGGAGGCAGAAGCAGCAAATGGGGAAGTGGGAGACTGGGCAGAAAACTGGGAGGGGAGAGAAGGTTACACTTCAGAAAGCATCTTTACTACTGCAGCAAAAACAAGTGGTTGTTGTTTGTCATATTAGAAAAGCCCTCAGCCTAATTAGCACAGATTTAATTTATTTCAGAGCTAGCTAGACCAGAGACAGAAGAGCTGTCTGGTCCATGCCTCAGGGACTTCCACTGCCTTCTTCCCCTTGTGACCATTATTTCCTAGTACTTTGTCCAGCTGAGTTTTAAATTATCCAAGTGATGGCATTTCCACAACTTCCCATAGAGATTCCGCCATGATGTAATTTATCTTGGAGGCTTTAGCCATCTTCCTTATATTTAGGATGAAATTAAGAAAATTTATTCTGCTAGTTCTCATTATCATGTCCTTGGAGCACTCTCACCATTCTCCTCCCTGTCTGAGATTTACATGCTTCAGATACTTGTAAATAGCTCTTCTCCTCCACAGCTTTTCTTTGGCCAAAGCACACAAATTTATTTTAATCTTTATAAATTAGCCTAGGCTGCCCTTTAATCATTTATCTTCATCTCCTCTTGATTCTCCATCTTCAAGGTAGTTAGAAGCAGATGGGTATCTGGGAGAGCCATAGCTCAGTGCCTGCTCCCACCAAAAACAACAGCAGATCTGCCCTCTTTGGAGCAGGAAACCCACACCTGGACAGTGAAAACTTGCCTCTCAGCTCTGCTGTACAGTACGTTTTCACGAGATACTGGACCGTTACAAAGGTTAAATCAACACTGATACACAGAAACTCACTGTGTTGCTCACTTTTTAAGATCTCTCCACCTGTTTGCTGTGCGCCCCCCCAGCACGGTGGGGCTGGCACAGGGAGTACAGTGCTGACTGCCATGTGCGGAATGAAAGCAGAGATTTCCAGAGTTTCAACCAAAAAGTCAAGGTCTCCAGCTGAGATGTGGGAAATACGCTGTAACACGCCCACTGCTTCTGCAGATCTGAGCACAGCAGGAGGCATGAAAAATGCACTGAGCTATGGGTTATCCTCAAAATACCTCCCACTTCACTTGGAAGGTGCCAAAACCTGTAAATTCACCCAATTTGAATACAGATACCAAATAAGATTCCACACACCACCCTCACCCTTTACTGCCATATATTCCCACGTCTCTCTTATTGACAATTTAGATATCTTAATCCTTTGGTGTTTTTGCAGCTGCTAATTCTGCAACTGCTTTAAAAAAATAAGCCTTCACATCCACCATGATTAATTCATTCTTCATAAGTCCAGGCTGTTTATTGCTCTTTGCTCATTTCTGCACTAGCTGTTTACAGATTCTCTTTTAATACTAGCTCTGTTATTTGCTAGAGACTCAAGTCATATTTACCATATGGTAATTGCAGAGATGACATGGACAACAAACAGTGGAAGCTGAACCACTACGGCAATTACAGTAAGTGGCAGCAGTCTCCAGGCTATCTGCTGCCCCACCTCCATTTCTTCCCTCCCCACCCTCTGACAGCTTTCCCTGTGGGCTGTATAAAGCCATATGCCACTCTGATCTCTACAGCAAAGACAGGCAGAAATTTGTTCTTCACTACAGAATTACCAGACAGGTTGATTCACCTTTTTCCTTTCAGTTTCTGTTCCAACTGCAGGTCTGCCCTCGCTGGCTGGCTGCCCTGCTCTGTCCTGCCAAGGGCAGGTAATCTGAAATACTGTCTAGAGCTAGACACCCTCAATACCTATATCCTTCTTTCTCACCATTACAGCCTCACTACCTTCCTCCTCTGCCTCATCCATGGTCCCAGTATGCCTCAGATATTCCCCCAAAGGAGTTGTAAAGGACCACATTTCAAAGGGTGGTTAGAAGCTTAACAGAGCAGCTCCTTTTAACCCACTTGGACACCTGGAACCCACAGAAATCACAGATTTTCCACTGGACACCTAAACACGATTTACAATTCCTGCAGAAAATCAAACAGATGACTGTGAGAGACTACTGCAGTTTTCTCCAAAGAAAGACATGAGGTTATTTCTTGATTTCTACCAAGAGCATCAAGCAGATTCCATACCCAGATGTCATAGGGCTAAGCCAGTCCATTAAAAAGATCCAAAAAAAAAAAAATCAAGATTACCTATATGCACTTGCCAGCTTGGGGGCAGTGCATACAACAAAGCACTTTGTTTGAAAAGGATGAGACTTCTCACCTGTGATTTCCAACACACCTGCAATGATACTCTCCCAATTCCCACCAGTCAGCAAGTCTTAACTTAGATACCAGTGCAGAACACTTGAAAACTGGATGCAGGACATTGTGTATCAGAAGAATTTTCTAGCAACACATATAATAATCATACTGCTGTTTATCTCCAAAGTGAAGAAATAGCACTCTCCTGGTATTCAGAGCACTTACTTTCACCAGCTTCCTCCCCTTGACCCTCCCCTCCAAAAGCCTGTTTCTGCACAAAGTCATCTTAAAAACCAGAACTATCGTTCCAGCCTAGTCAATTTGCATACCATCAGAGGAGGGCTGGCAAGAGAGAAGAAAGAGTACTTAGGACCAGAATTTCTCTAGCGTAAATCAGCATAGGTCCAGTGAGCCCAAGTCAGCAGAACCAGCTTATTCTATCGAAAGAGATGCCTTAGGAACTTTGGCAACATTTCATACAACAGAAACCTACAAAAGGAAAACTTAATCTATTTCTTCTTCACAACCCATGTCACACACAGCAGCTGGGGGTATCATCCTACTTCCTCCATACAACTATATTGCTGTTCATTCTGCCCTGGTTCCTCCCTCCTCCCAATACTCCATGCTGGCCCCAAATCTGCTACAACTAGTCCTGCCAACAGGAGCAGCAGCTGAGTCATGGGAGATGACCACTTCAGCCAAATACACCGAAACCAGACAAGAGAAGGAGAAAATTCTCCTTCTCCCCACAATCTCAGACTGCAGCACAGAAGGCTTGGAGTTTCTCCCCTCTACCATGTGCCCAGTGTCACCTTGGATCAGCACGTGAAGTGCCTCATCCTGGAGGTAAAATGACAGGAGTCACTGGCTTAATGCATGTGCTTGAATAACATACTCATGCCATGCAGCACTCACTGTACAATCTATTTAAGCCACCAGGGCAAAAAAAGAGGACAGCTTCTATCCTGCCACTGAGGGGCACAACCTCCATTATGGATCCTAGTAAGTCACATATCTCCATCAGTTTTACTCAGGAGTTTGAGTCCCCTTCAGGGACAGCAAAAATTATTTTTTCATCCTTTTCTGCAATGAGAAAATTCAAACTGGGATGCATTTAACTTACTTTCAAGTCCAAATCTCTCCTAAGACCCTGCTACAGCAAGAAAATTGCAGGGTCCCGCTCTTGCTGCAAGTTTCAGTGAAGGACTGACTTGAGCAACAGCTGAGGCAGGAATAAACAGCCTGTTTTCACACCCTTACTCAACACTCACTCCCTACCCCTCCTGCCTCAGCCCAGAAAGCCTCTTGTGCCCAGCCATACTTCTGTGGTGGTGCTCTGAACCCCACTCGTCCTGAGGTTGCTGATGACAGCAACTCCTGTCATCTGGGAAACCTGTCACAAGTCACAGGCAAATAAATGCTTTGCCAAAACAGAAGCAACAGTCCCCCAACACCAACAAGTGAGAGCAATGGATAAGAAGAGTGTTATCCCAGGCAGAGCCACCCTTAGTGTTGGATTCAGGTCAGTGACATGAACAGGTAAAAGAACAAGCACAAAACATCTTTGACAAAATAATGGTCACTTTTCAAGACAAACAAAGCCTTGAAACTAATCCATTTTGCAGTGGGAGTTCAATGAACAGACAAATGAATAAAATGGGTACTCAATGAATTTGAGGCCTGTGTCAAAACAACCCTCCACTCTGCAGACATAGAAACACCTCTAGATCATCCCCCTGACTCCTCCTCCCACAGAACCCTTCTGGTCTTCCCAAAACCCAGCTACCAAGACCACCACCCCTTGATCTGGGTTGATTGCACCAAGCCCACCATACCTAGTAGCTGTTGGCTCCCATACAGATACTTGCAAATTATGACCACACCACCTCTTCATGTTCTCTTTTCAACAGTAAGTAGATGAGGTTTTTGGAATACTGCACAACCCAACATAACTCCCACATCCCCTCCCTCAGCCTTTGCTGGGAAATTAGCTCTGGCCTGAGGGATAGAGGTGGTCAACCAAGCCAAAAGAAGCTTGATGCTGGGAAGCTAGAAGGCATGGAGTTTTTAAGGGAAGTCAGGAGTTGGGGCAGTTACTGAGAATCATGAAGAAACCTATATATTTAAGAAGGAAGAGCAGAGGCAGGAAAAGGCCACAGCTGGGGGAAGGAGGGGTGTTTGTGACTCACTGGGACACACAAACAGCAAAGAGATGGATCTAGGCAGGCAGCAGGCAAGCCAGCAGATTTTTGGGAGTGACGTAGGTGCACGAAGTGCAGCGGAACATCTTCTCACCTTCAGTCTCCTGGTGTGATTCCCCAGAGGGGAGGCAGCTCCATCATGCACTGAAGGTTAAGCTGTGCCTTCTACCTGGCACAAGAGCACGTTGCAGCCAATGGGTAAAACTGCCTACCTACTTAAAAGCAAACCCCAACACTGCCAGAAGGGACAGGCTTTATTTTTAGCTGGGACACCAGCAGGGTCACTGCTGGTGCTGCATTTCCCCATGGAAGCCAGGGTTTCATGAAGTGTGCTGTGTGCGCAGGGTCACTGCAGGGGAAACATCTGTCAGGTCAGCTTTGGGGAGATGGATTATTTAAGTTAAGAGAAGAGGAAACATTTACTAAAAGAAGTGAATCTGAAACTACTCTGCAAGGTTAAAATGAAAGGAAAAAAAGAGACTTAAAGAGTCAGAGTGGGTGGTAATTTGTGTGAGGCCAGTTAGTCCACCCATCTCCAAAAGGCTCATACCCCATCACGGCTAACTCTAGCAGCATTCCCTCTGCTTGCCTCCTATGGTGCAAGCTTTGAAAGGCTCATTCTTGTCTAGGGGCTGCAAAACAAAAGCAGCAGCAAGTCATTATCCCTCATCAGAATCCTTCACAAAGGAAAAGTACACAGAGAGCACCTTGCCTCACACCTTGAAGACAGCAACACTGAGAGCTCCACCTCACTCTGGTCCCTGGGTCCTCACACAGGGCCCCAGTTAGCACCACGGCCAGCAGCCCCCCCAGGACTCTCACACTGGCCAAGTGAGCCCACGCTCAGCGCCCACGGCAAGCGCACGGGCAGCAGCACAAACTGAGCTCACCACAATCCCATGGGGACAAGGAGTCAGGTCCTCCCTTGCTAGGGGGTTTCATGGGTGCAAACCTAATAAAACAGTTGGCACTGCTCCCACTTGCACTGCCAGGGAATGCAGTCTGGAGGCTTCAACATGGAGAGATGGCTGTGGATGAAGTGCTGAGTGCTAGTGTGAGGCTTTCAAGGGACTTGAAAGAATTGAGAGCAGAGGGGAAGTTCTCATTTTATTCTCTTCTTGAAAAACCTGAGTCCATTTGGCATGTTGCATCTGACAAATAGCTTGGCCTAGACGGTCTGATTTTTTTTTAATCAGGATCAACCCCTGTGCATGTTCTTGGGAAGATTTTATATTAAAAACTATTTTGGTTTTTTTTTTTTTTTCTGCTTTTTGTGCTTCTTAATAGCTTAAGAAGTGCTTTGCAGATCTCATCACTCTTAGATTCTTTGCAACTAATTTGCATTCAGTACTATCCGTTTCATCAAGCGCAGACTTCAAGGCTGAACCAACTCCAAACCTTAACTGCTGCAGACAATTCAGGCAGAAGCTTCACAGGTGGAAGCAGGGCTTCTTAAGCCAACCTGAACATTTTCCACCTCTGGTCATTTGTTACCACTCTGCTCTAGCTCTCCCCTTTTTATTGGCATTCCTGTTTGCATGGCTAGGGCATGAATAAGGACCAGGAATGTGTCTGGCAGAAAGGCAAGCAGAACCCACCACCTGGGCACACATGCCACTATGCCAGTATCCTGCAGGGGTGGGACAGGAGCAGAAACAAGTAGCCAGGGTGGGAAGCTGTAAAAAACAAAGTCCAGATGACAAGTATGGCAAGTGCATTAGCTGTATGGCAGAGGCAGGCTTGCCTCTTGCAGTAGTGAATCCTGTAACGTCTCCTGAACCATGTAACAGCCTTGTCCTGCAATGCAAGGGCAGAGACTTATCTCTGTGTCCATTTTTCCCAATTAACATGTGCTCAAGAGTCTCTGCATAAAGCAAATCAAAACCAGAAAAGAGGATAAAGGTGCTTATTAAGGTGAACTTGAAGCTCAACATCAAGATACTGCTTCCCAACAAGGAAGGCTTCCCTCAAGTTGGTAAACCAAGACATCCACGTCTTAATCACCCAAGACAAATTTTCTTGACAGTAAACAGTATGGAGAGCAAAAGGGCAGGTTCTTTATACAGAGCATTATTCCAAGTACCCTCACCTGTGCATGGCAGAGGCAGTGCTGCCTTCGCTAATTAGTGTGCAGGGAGCTGTGGCTCTGGGGCAGTGGTGGAATTCACAGCCTGCTTGGACTCTGACTCTCTCCTAGCACTACTCACATCTAGGTGAGCTAGGACACATCCAGAGTGAGCTGCAGCCTGACTGCAGAATGAGGTGCCAACATGCTCTAACCCTCCTCCCTGCTTCTGCCCCTTCTCTGGGGATGGGAACCAGCTTTCACCAGCATGCATGCATTGGCAGGGCACCTTCTGTTGTCAGCACTGGAGTCCCACGTTCACTCCTGGACATGTCACCTTCAACACAACCTCAGCAGTCAGATCTAAGTGCCCTCTCACAGGTACATCTGTGCATCACTACACTTCTTCTCATTAAAACTCCATTCTGCAATGCTGCTGTTTGCTTTGAGACAGCCTCCAAGTGCCAGCCTAGCAGAGGGGAGATGAAAGCAATGGCAATGCAGTCTCATCTGTCTATAGTTCCTAAAACTCTTTGGCACCTCACTGTTTGCAAAACATGCCCACCAGAATAGGATATTTAGTATTTCTGATTGCTCTTGACCTGGCTGTCTCTGCTGCTGTCCTGAGTTAGGAGGCTTAGGTAAAAAGACAGCAGAGTACAGGAAGGCAGCAAACAGAGCAAGCTCAGTTTTGTAGCCTTGAAATAATCTGCTAGTGAATGGAAACAGAAGCTTCTTCCTAAATCTGAGTGCTCTGGAAGAGCTCCCTGTTTTATTATGATCGAAAATCCTCATTGGATTGTTTCATTAGAAAACAAGCTGTCATAAAAGAAATGTTAAGAGCCCTAAGCTCCCTTCTCTCCCATGATGTCAACTGTCAGAGACATCAATGACAGCTCGGCTGTGTGATCAAAGGCTCCAGCAAGCAGATTTAAAGACAGAATTACCAGAAAATTGAGAGTTGAAGGAGCATGGGGGCATGATAATCACCTATTTATAAATGTGTCTTATGGGGCAAACTAATTACTTTATGATACTGTACTGCAGGAACAGTGGCACCTGGGTCTCATTGTGACACTACCAAGATGAGGTGGTGGTGCTACCTTCAGGACGGCATGATACATCTCTGCCACCTCATGCTTTGTTATTCCTGCAAAACCCTGTGACAGAAGTGCCTCGTGGGGAGGTTGGGAGGCCATCATGGTAAACTTCATGCACTCCATGATGGCTCTCAACCACAGTTTGCAGCTTAAACCATTATGGCAGAGGGGAAGCAGAGAAGCCAGCTACAGTCTATACCACGTTAGCCCTCAAGCAGCCCAGAAACCCACTGAAGCTGCAGGAGATTTGAGGTGGTTACTGAATCTCATTCTCCAGGTAAGCAGGGACATGACCTGGAGCCTCCTCTTCAGCCCCAAACCCCATATCACTGAAATCAGCAGATTCAGGACCACAGGCTCAGCAATACAGGTGTTTTAAAGGTTCCCCAAGAACAGCTTATTATCTCATGTATTTCTCAATGCATTAAATTCTTCAGAACAAAGACTGTAATTTACTAGACATCTGTATGGTGCTTGGAAACACAGGCCTCCAACCAGGCTGATGCCTTTAGGAGTTACCATTATCTAAACAGTAAATCAACAATAGCATTAATCTATGCCACAATATCTCAACACAGTGGGTGATGGTAGATGGAGCATCACAACTATCAATTTCCTGGCTTCAGAGACTTTTCTTCCTTATTAAGAAGATGTTTTTCTCATTGTAATTTAATTTCCTTCACTTTTTTTTTTTTTAAATATAGAATTAGAAATTACTGTCTGGTTTATAAAAAAAAATTGGCCAGCAATCAAAGTCATCTTTTTAACTGTGAAGCACATGAAAGGCATCTGAAACATGACAGCAACAAAGAACAAGGAACTATTTGTCAACGACACTTGGTCATTGGGGAAGCTTAGGGGAGGAGACTGATGCTGTTTGTTTAAAACAAGCAAACAAAACCCTGACAGACAGACCATTTATCTGTATAGTGCTTCACTTGAAAATATTGGCGAAGGGAATACATCTTCACTTGATTTCTAATGAAAGTGCTGACACACGCTGTTGTGGTCTTTCCCTGCCTTGGGGACAGAGGGTGCCTCCCACAGGAAAGACCCTTTAAAAATAAGGGATCAGGCACAACACAGCATCAGGTCAGCCTAGGCCCTTGGCAATCTCTCTACCTGTCCAACCTGCAACACCATAGCATCTGCAAAGCTTGGACCAGCCTCCTCTGACTTCAAACCCACCAGTTTCAGAGGAAAACAGAGGAAGCAGGAAGGGTGGATTCATCCTGGGTACCTCTTTCCTTCTTCCAAGCCAGCCAAGCTGAGGAGCAGTGCCTTGAGCATCCTCGGATTGCCATGGAGAACAACTGCCCATGACTCCCAACAACACAGTGTGCTCCAGTCTGACTGCATCAGACAGGGCAGCTCCTGCTCTACACTGGCCCAGCAAGAACCTACGGAGCACAGAACGGTGCATGACCCAGGCTGTGCTGGGTACTGCTCCACATGTGCTCTCCTGTTCTGGGTGCTGAAGACTGCTTCCCACACTGCCCAGGGCAATGGAAAGGACTATCCCACCTGATGATGGCATCTGCCACCCCAGGTGTCATCCTGTCATCTTTCCAAAGCAAGAGCAGTGCAGAGGGGTGTTAGGATGGCTACATATCTGCCTTCCCTCTCACACCCTGTCACCCACTAGTTATTGTAACCATATCCTTACCAAATCCCCATGCAGGAAGAAAAATACCATTAATTATACAAATGAGAGCCAGGATCTGAAATGTACCTAGCAGCACATTGGAGGTATGCAAAAAAACAGAAGCTTACTTGCATTTCCACTGCCCTCACTTTAGGATCTCAGCAGTGGGATTACTACAGTCTGTCCTACCTCGGGCATTTGAGCAATGCTTAAACTACCCACTTATTAGAGCAGGACTCATATTTGGCTTTAAGGAAAAGAAACCAGACTGTTGTACTGCATCTTTTGTCTAAGGCTCTCTATACCCTTCAGTTGTCTCCTTCCCCACACTGGTTGATACTACACCCTTCTATTTACAACACAGGGTAGCCAATTTGCCTCATGTTGTACACTCACGGCAGAACTGAGGGCTCCTGGGCTGCTCCCACCCCTCCCCAGCCAGCCCTCAGCAGTAGCTGGACATGCTCTTTTCCAACATCACTACTTCTACTCAGGAAGCAAGTCTCGTTCCAGTTGAACACAGAAGCACAAACATGAGCACCAATATGAATTTCTCACGTAAACCATGATCAGGGTAAATAAATGCTTCCAACAGCAGTGGATGGAGCAGGATTAGGGATTCCCTAAAAGTGCTTGTGCCGCAGGGGAGTGGATGTCTCTCCCTGCTGCACTGAATCTACAGAGCACCTTCAAGGCCTCTGTGTCCCCGCTCTGTGTCTTGTGTACCCCAAAGCCAGCTCTGCTGTCCTGGGCCTCCCACCAGTCTCCCAGGGACTACGGGATGTGTGCTCCAAAATGGGAAGGTGCTAGTGACTGTTACCAAAGTCTTCCAACCCTGTCATCTCCAGAAAAAGAAAAAAAAAAAAAAATCACCCTTTTGCTTTATAAAGAGATGTGTGGAATTAAAGGAACACATATATAAGCATATATATAAGCATGAAGGGGGGGAGATGTGTGTAAGGTACCTCTTCTCACCCTGACTGTCCCTCCAGCATTTCCCCCTAAATCTGAAACAGA
Organism: Vidua macroura; assembly: GCF_024509145.1. Classification (NCBI taxonomy): domain Eukaryota; kingdom Metazoa; phylum Chordata; class Aves; order Passeriformes; family Viduidae; genus Vidua; species Vidua macroura. The sequence goes on from NC_071576.1 coordinate 34,469,157, forward strand.
TTTTTAGGGTAAAATCCCCAGAACAAGACAAGGAACAACCCAAGAAGTCAGGAACTCAACCATTAAACTATAGCTCCATTGGAAGGGGCAGAGGGGGAAATGGCCATGCTTGTGAATGGCCATGTATTAGAATAACAGTTAAAAAAAAACCCCAAAACCAACTGCAATGGTTTCATCTCTCACACCCAGGGTGATCGATACTTTAAACACAGGTGAAAAAACATAAAGCTCTGAAGCAAGGCTGGGAGACAGGTAGAGTGTAAAACCAGCCCACATTTAGGTCAGCTCTCATGCATGTGCATGTGTGTGTGTAGAGTTCCTGTGCCCCTGCCATGGGGGGCTGCGGGCCTGCCGGCGGCCCCGCGCCCTATTTAGGGCAGCGCCTGGCGCAGCAGCTATCTATATTTGACACCCGGGGTAAACAAGCCGGCCCCGGCGGACGGAGCGCGACAGCTGCCCAGGACGGCGGCCCCGGCGCCCCCGCCCCACGGCCGGGGATGGCCCGGTCCGGTCTCTCCCGGCGCAAGAAAAATAAATCAAAAATAAAAAGGAAATTTAAAAGGGGGCGGGGGGGGGGGGATTATAAAAAAGGAAATTTATAGCACTGCATGAGAGCCGCTTCCCCTGCCTGGCAGCCCCGGGCAGAACCACCCCCCCCCCCCCCCCCGGGCTCCCCGGCATCCCTGCGGGCCGCGCCGCGCCGCCGAACCGGGGCACCCGCGCCCGGCGGCGGGAGGGATCCCGGGGCGGCCGCGCGCGGTGCCGCGGGACCGGGCAGCTCCTGCCGCGCACCGCCCGCTCCGCCAGGCCCCGGCCCCGCAGCGCCCGGCCCGGCCCGGCGCCCCCTCCCCGGCGCGCATCCACCCCGCAGCGCCCGCTCCGCGCCGTGGGCAAAGCCCTCCCTCCGCAGCGCACACACACACTCGCCCCCCCACACACACACACAAACGGGCACGGAGCCGCCACGGCGCCGGGAAGACAGCGGGAATGAAGCGAGCTCCCAGCGCCTGGGCAACGCTAATTCCCCCCGCTATCCCGGGAGATGAGCCTGCAAAGAGCTCTCGTCCCCCCAGCCCTGAACACCCCCCGCTCCACGGCCATTCGTGTGCAAGGCATGGAGCCCCGATTGGCAGCAGGACACCTGCCCGCCAGCCTCGCGTCTCCCACGGAGCGGGGGTGGCACCCCCTTACTTACCCTTTCTGGCGGCTTTCCTGACTTTTTTTTGGAGGGTCGAGCTGGGGGATGGGGAGGGGGGGCTTCACTGCCTCCCCAACACAAATCCTTCCGGTTCCTAAAGGGAGCTCATCGCATCTCCCGGTGATTCACCGACGGTGTGTGCGGGTACGGGGGGGGTTCGCCTTTGCATGTCAGTCCAAGTTGCCTCGCTCGCTACAAAACCTGTGCTCCCTTTTGCAGCTGTCAGGGAGAGCGGGGAGGTGCATCTGGAAAAGGGGGTGGGGGTGGAGGTAAAATGTTGATAAATCCACCAGCCTTGATCTTCAGCTCCGTGCGGTGGAGTTTGGGGAGGGAAGGGAGATTTGGCGAAGAGGGAGGAGGGCGAGGAGGACGGAGATGAATGGGGGTCGAGGGAGGGGGAAAGAGCAAATGGATTGTACCCCAGATTGCCACTGAATCTGCTGGGCTTCCCCCGCTCCCGCGCTCACACCATCGGGGCTCGGTGCAGGTTTCCCAGCATTACGGTGCACGGCAAAGCGCTGAGCCTGATTTCTGGGAGCCAGCGAGGTTTGCACAACTGCAGCAAGAAGCCAAATCAAAAAGCCAATCTGCGAGCCTCCAAACTCCACGTCACCTATCAGCTGGGAGCGAGCGCTGCAACAGAATTACAAGCCATGCATATTTATTCCTCTGAATCCGGGGGGGGATTTTCGGATCGTTTAAAGCGAGGCACGGTAAAACCAAGGCAAACCCTTTCCAAAATAAATAAAGGCAGAGCACGTCTTGCATGTAACACGCGCACACACACCTCTACGAGGTCTCCATCGGTAAATATAGATAGAGATATACACTCACTGAGCAGGGATCACTCCTGTACCATCCAAGTATATTGACTTGACTATGTGTATTTCAAGCAAGGTGGGGGAAGAACATGGTAGTTGAGCCTCAGAGAAGAAGATATTGATTGCATATCTGAGATTTAAAGCATCTACCAAACACTTCTGAGAGATTAAATATAGGCAATATAATTACACAGCCAGAATTGGTTCTGGTATCCATTTGAAGCTGCATGCTTTAGTTTGTGCTTGCGGAAACCACCCGGTTATTTTTTTAACCAAAGTCAAATAACAAGCTGTGAGACAGCAAGTCATTTTAAGGTAAAAAAATACACATTGCCTCCAAAGGCACTATTTGACTTTGGCAGAAGATTGCTGGGAGCTGGTTTCCAGGACCATGGAACAAAGCAGTACAGTTAAGCCTCACACAAGACACATCACAGTATTTGTACACATTTGTCTCCCCTTAGGAGCCCCTCTGTTTTTGCCCCAGCAGCTATGGGCAGACATGTGCCTCCAGGAGATTTACCTTCTGGCATGGCTTCTCACTTCTTTAAAGACCAGGTATCACAAGGCAACAATCCCTGACACCAGGCTATCCTGCCAAAGAATGGTCTGTTTCATCCTCCAGAGAGAAGCTGTCCCCAATCTATTTGTCCCCAGTGACTCCCCATACCCCCTGAGGTGATGAAGGCCCAGAAGCTTTCTGGTGAGACCTGAGCACATGTGCAAGTGCAAACCATCCCTGTTAAAAGCAGCTGAATAAACTGCCATGAGAAACCTGAGCCCGAGTCCTACGCTGGGCAAGAACTTTTACCTCAGCCAGGCACAGCGGACGTACAAAGATGGACAAGGAAAGGGCAGAACAGTTACCGAGAGGGTGACCTGTCAGAGAGTTGCACAGGCTTCATGCTGCCAGAAGTGGATAAGAAAACTGCAAATGGGCTGTGGTACCCCTGCAGGACAGCACAGACCACGAAGGCCCTGGAAGTCAGCTGGTACATTCCAGTTAACACGCCATAATAGTTATGGCTCCATAATAAGAGCAGCCCCTGGCCCCATACCTCAGCACAGAAGAGATCCAGAGACCTGGAAGAGCAATTATCCATTCTGGTCTGGCTACTCACTGTTATTAGTCAGAACAGATGCACAGCAGGAGGAGGCCATAAGGGAACAGACTTGCTGCAAATAAGTACAAGATGGCAGTACAAAAGATGGCAGCAGAGCACCTTGTGGGTCCCAGACTCAGCCTTTTATCTCCCCAAATGCCACCTGCTATTCCTGGTGTCCTCAAACAACCCAGCAAGGCAGCTTACCAGGTAGGAACATGGTAAGGGATGCACATGGGCCAGAGACATGGCATGATCCAACATATGCAGAAGCTCCTGACCTCAGGGTGCTGGCCAGCCCTGCACAGGGCTGCAACCCTGAATGATGCTCCTGTGTGATGTCAGAGAGGGGGAAGGGCTTCCCAGTGCCTGGGAGAACACAGGCACATTGCATGTGTGGCCCGTGGCATTTAAGTGCCCAGCAGTCTCATCCAAGCTGCAGAAGAACCCTTACTGACATCAATGCATAAAATCAACAGCACAGCATCAGTGGCTGAAACCTATGACTGTGTGGATGCAGGGACTGTGGAACTGGCCAGTGTCACCTGATCTCCAGGTGTTCACCTCCAAGCCTCACACCCCTACCAGAGAGGACAGCCCAAAGGGTGGCAGCTCTCCAGTCACCCCCCAACACCAAAGCAAAGGAAACTGCCCCAGCTGGCACAGAGCATCTCCCCCAACCCATCTCATGCTCATCAACACATGCCCAGCTCATCATCAGGCAGTTCCAAACAACTGTTTGTGTTTAAGGCTCAGCAAGAGTGGATCTGGAGCTGAGGAACTGCAGTACAAAATGCTCGTCAGCAGGAGCAAGCCCTGGGGGCAATACACAAATTTACAGTTGACAATAACTTCAGACAGACAGAACTCTTTATGGTACACAGATGTTTCATTTCACCTCATCCCAGTACATAAAATCATGCCTAATACATTTAAGAAATGCTCCCAGGCATTTCCCTCTTTCCTTCCCTTCCATATGGACCTAATCTTATGTTGCTCAGCTCAGGCAAAATTTTTTCATCACAAGAGGGAGTATATGAAATTTTTTATCTCCTTAGTCTTAAAGGTGTGCTTGCAAAGTACTAACCTAAGATGAAAGCAACCAAACTGTTTATATAAAAATACTATTTAAAATATAAAAAAACCCCACAAAACTTCACAAAAAAACCAACCACCTCTTGTTTATATTAGCTTTAACAATTAAAATACAGGTGTTGAAATTCCTGGGCTGTTTAGCACAATCTCACTAAACAAGCATGGATATTAGTTTTTAATGACTACCAAGATCACTTGAAGTTTCAAGTGTTACCTGACCTAAGGACCAGAGCTAATGGTTTAAAACTGGTGGAGAGCTGATTTAGATTAGATATAAGAAAGAAGTTTTTTACAAAGAGGGCAGTGAAATACTGGCCCAGGTTGCCCAGAGAGATGGTAGGCATCCCATTTCTGAAAACATTAAAGGTCAGGTTGGATAGAGCTCTGAGCAATCTGATCCAATTGAAGATGTCCTTGCTTATTGCAGAGGGCTGGAACTAGATGACCTTTAAAAGATCCCTTCCAACTTAAACTATTGTATGATTCTAACCCAAAATCAGTGGAATTCTACCAAACAGTGGAATATTAAAAGAATGGGTAGGGCTAGAACGGACCACTAGAGGTCATCTGGTCGAGCCTCCCTGCTCACACAGGTCCCCTAGAGCATGTTATTCAGGACTGAGGAGAGATGGCTTTTGGATATCTCCACAAACTCTCTGGGCAACTGCTCCAGCAATCAGTCACCCGCACAGTAAAGAAGTTCTTCATGAAAGTGTGGAGACTTTTCCCATGAACAATCAGGACCTTTAAATACTTCTCTCAAACCTGTCTCCAAGCTCTTGAGATTTGAAGCAGAACAAGAAATGGAGGCTTTGCTCTTCCTTTCCTTGTCCACGTAAAACTAGAGAAGATTTTTTAGCATAATCCATAGTTTCAACATCCCATGAATTGAGCCTTCTGCTGGCAAGCATGCTGATAATAAAGATGCTGACAGCAGAATGTACTCAACAGCAGTGCTATTGTTAAAGACAATGCGTGTAATAGGCATTGACTTGCTCTGCCAGGCCAACAGCATCTATTGACATAAAAACCTGCCAGTGTCCTACAAGTTACAGAGGAAACTCTGAGTGTGTTAGCTGAGTCTGAAAGGACCTGTTCCTTCCCCTTCATTCACCAGCAATGCACTTCACACATACAGACAAGAATTTCACACAGTTACCAACCAAAATTTCAGGTGGTTAGGGCCACATTATTGTTTTGTTGTGGCAGACATGACAAGCTGTAGGTTTGGCTCCTCCTTGAAAAATTTCTAGCTGAGCAAGGCTTTAAGAATTGCTCCTACTATTGCTGTCCTGCAATCTTTTGGCCCTTGGCCTAATGATCCAAGAATTTGATTTAGACTAGATATAAGAGAGAAACAAACACCATTTCAGCCCTTTTTCCTTGAATACAAGCAGACTAACTGCTGCAGACCTCAAGTTTGTACAAAAGGGCTTGGCACAGCCCCCTTCTCTCATTCAGGATCTGATCTTGGTGAACATGTGTTATGTTTTGGGCTATTTTTCCATAGCTCTGCTTTCCCTCCCTCACCAGTTTTCATCAGGTGCTTGCTCACATTTGTGTCAGAAGAGATGAGATAATGTGACATTTTATTAATATTATGCATTTGCAGAGCCTTGAAATGAAGTTTTAAATCGGAGAAAAAATTACTTCCTAGGCAAAAGAGGAAAGGAACCACAATGTAGAAAGCAGCTTCAAGCCTATCCATGATTACAGAGCAAATGGACCCAGTTCAAATGTAAAATTCTTTTTTTTTTTTCCTCCTGTGAAAGCCTGTTTTGCAAACATGGTTAGAGCCCTGAAAGCCAAACTGGGCTTTACACACACAGCAGCATGCAAATTCTTATTGAACAAGTCATGGGACACCTGGGACAGTCCATGCACTCTTCATGGTGTTTCCCCATAATCAGGGGAGGGGACCATTCCTCCACAGGTCCTAGCAGACAGGGGACTTGCCACAGATGGGCAATGATTCTTTGTATATCCTTTGTACAATGCTCAGAAAGGAGCAAATTATGGGTTTAAACTTTCTGATGCATAGATGTGTCTGTGACAGCTGTAGGTTGCAATAAGATCCTCTAGTCTCATTGCAGAGCTTCCTAAGAGGTTAAGTCTGGGGTCAGAAGCCACCTTCCTCAGGTCTGGCTTATAATGAAGGGATTCTTTGCATGGTCATCTTCAGAAATGATTGCAGAGTAATGTAGAGACAAGCCCACACGCAGGTGACTGATACCACAAACATGTCCTAGCCTGGGCTTGCCAAGGGTTTTCTGTGCAAGGGAATATAGACCTAAAGAAACTTTAGGCAGTATTCAGATACCATGGAGAAACCCTCAAAAAGTAAAAAGCCTAACTAAGGATAGCAACCAGCCACTGGAAGTTCAGGGCAATTCAAACCCTTGAAAACTTCTGATGAGAAGTGATGTCTTCCAAAGACTCTACCTGACAATAGAAAATGAGGGTACACCTCATAACCAGATTTTGATCATGGCAGAATCTAGGACACATATTAATTCCAAAGTTTTCCATTTTAGCACTGGCTTCAAAAACTGTGTTGATCCATGGTCCATGGATTGACCACTGCAAGTTGCAGAGAAGTGAACATCTGTAGTGGAGCATACCCTCTGCTCAGGATAAACACCCTGAGGCTTGGCCTGGCAAGCCAGTGTGTCCTGAGGCAGGAAACAAGACTCATTCAAAGGGGATTTCTTCTGCATTTTAACTTCCATCCATGGGTGGTGGGACAGGGGGACATTCTCAGGTTGAGAAGCTCTGAGATCTTCCTTATTTTTGGTGTCTTACAGCAGTGGCTTAATATCAACTCTATTCCAAATTAGGTTATATGTTTTTTTGAGGGCTTTTTTCCAAGAAGGACCAATGGGACTCTGGGGCTTACAGCATCAGGCTATGTGCCAGGACAAAAGGCACATTCAAAAAGGCCATTTCAACTGCAGTGACTACTAATGAGCAACCAGCACCAACACTGCTGGAGATACACCCATTTTCTCAGTTGCAGAACAAGAACATGAGGCTCAGATTACAGCAGTGCATTGGATCTGCTTCTACCCCACTCTCAGTGAGGACCAAGGAGCCTGGCCTCAGAGGAAGAGGTTTGGTAGGACAGAAGACACCAACAAATAGTAACATGGCAAAAGGCCTGTGAGCACATCAGCGCATTCTGATGGATTCTCACACATGTCTTACAAAGCACAGAAGAGGATTTAGTTCACAAAATTGTCAATTCATTTAACAGCTTCCCAAAATAATTTTGAATTAAAAAAAAATCAATGGGAAAAGTTCATATTTCATTGATTTTGAAACCCAACAAAGACAAAAATCAATTGCACCACCACCACCACTCTGGTTTCCCTGTTAAACAATGGCACCAAGGTGTTTTTTTCTTCTTCCTTCACCACATGCTGGCTAATAGCATGAAAAGAAAAAAAAAAAAATCTGTGTTTCTTAAACTAAGCCAGTACTTCATGGAGAGGACGATTCACAGTGATTCTAGAGCAGTAGCTGGTGCTTCAGCCATGCACTGCACACAGGCTGGTTTTCTTACACCTCTTTCAAATCCTTCCTTCTGCATCCCTTGCCTTCACATTCTGAGTAAATTACTCCCTGGCCAGCATGTTTGCTAACAGGTTAAAACTGTGCTGTAATGAAAAGCATTTGGGGTTATGTTATATTGTAGATAGCACATCAGGAGCAGGAGCATTATTGGCTTTCAGTTCCTAAGGGTCTTCCACAGCAATTCAGACTCTCCTACAGCCATCCCGTAGCTGCCCACCCTCACATGCAGTGGGGTTGTGGGTGCTCAGCTCATGGGCAGCAAGTGCTGGTGTGGCTGAGGGTGCCCCTCCCTTAACCTCACAACAGCTTCTGGCAGGCTGGCAAACAAGGCTTCACACTATGATTTGTCTCCACTTTGAGTATGGAAAATACAAAAGCTGAAGGTCCCTGGCTTTGGGGGATATTACCAGATAGCACAGCCAGAGACCTTGACAGCACTGTCCAATGGGGATAACAATAAATGCTGGGTGAAGATTGAACAAAATTTTACAATTCCCCTAAGGTCAGTGTAATAATTTTCTTCACAAAACAGCTGAGACCTACTAAAAAAAAAAGTCTCCTATGGAATGGTGCCTCTTCCTTTACAAATCTGGGACAAAGTGAAGAATGCCAGATTGTCTCTTCCCCCTGAGGAGTTAGAAGAAAGTCGTGCTTCCCTCCAGGAGAATCTGATCCAGGTTTATAAAAAATCGAGGTGGGGGGGGGAGATGTATGTGAAAAAGAACTATAAAGTAAATTAAGATCAGCTGTTAATGAAAGTTAGCAGTTTAATTAAAGGAGTGAGCAGCTTGTGCATGGAGAGACCCATCCATCTCTAGGATACATGTGGCTTCTGTCCAGATCTGGCAGGATCCAGGAAACACATATGGGATGAGTGCTTCTGGTGCAAAGTCTGACCCAGACTGCTCTGATGTTCATGGTAAGACAGAGACAATTTCCCTGGGAAGAGGCCTGTCATCATGACAGCACACAAGGCCTGCTACCTCCCTCAGCACTGAAGACTTGACTTTAAATATCTAGTTGTGTTGCAAAATCATCCTTCTGAATGTGTCATGTTTTGGGATTAAGTGGATGATAAAACACTGGTTATCCCTTTAATTATTAATTTATTCAGGTTCTCCTGAAAGTTGAATTTACAAAAATATCATCTCTTGTTTTAAAAAAGTGCATAGCCAGAAAAGGACTTTGGCACATGCAATGTATACCTATGACAAAATGGGTCAGATTGGAAGGGACCACACTGGGTCATCTGGTCTAACCCCCCTGCTCAAGCAGGGTCATTCCATATACATGCTTAGATCCTTCTGAACACAGTCCACATGCCCTAGACATACCATCACAACCTGAAGCAGTCCCATAGAATTGCTCCAGCAATGGGATCTTGCCCTCAGAGCAGTCAAAAGAATTCAGATAGAAGTAAGTTCATTTGTGAAAAAGACACCTGTGTGCAAAAAAATTGGGTGGTCTTTCATAGCCTGGGGTTTCTTTCTAAAGGGGCTTCTTCTACACACAATGTGTATTTTGTCCTGTACTTTGTACAGAGTCCTACATTGAGCCTCTGCTCTATTCTGTGCACTGTCTCCCACCTACACGTATTTCTTGCCCTTGCTCTTCTCATCACACACCCTCTTTAAGACCCTCTTCGTGTTGTTCCTGTGGGGACATGGGTTTAGCTGTTGCTCTTTGCCAACACTTCATATATACTCCAAACTTGGAGTAACTCTCCCTGATAACTGATTTTTATCCCAGAATGTGCAGAACAAGTTTTGCTCTGGAGATAACAGGGGGAATAACCTGGAATGGCTGAAGCACTTCAGCCTGGAGAGTCTTGGGCTGCCTATCTCTGGCTCCTCCTGGCAGAGGGAGGTTATGGCCATTTTGCACAGGCTCTGGTCTGTGTGGTTTCTGACATTCATTTTTGCACTGCCAATCATCTTGCAGCTACAGAGCAGCAGCTTCCAGAAATCCTAGTCACACAAGTTGCTCACAGCATTGTTTACCAAATACACCAACCTCACCCCAAAGGCCAGGAGCAGAAACAATGTAGAAAAACCCACCTCATCTCCACATGCCACTAAGAGATTTCTCAAGGCTCACCACTGTACCAGCCACCTGAGCCACACACAACAGGAGTGACCCAGCATCACTCAGCAAAGCTGACAGCAGACAAGAGCCAGCTGGCAGCACTGACTGTCTTACAGCAGAGCTCTAACATTCCATGTACTTCCCACAGACTGGGAATTCCAAGCCTCTCCTTCCACCTGCCTAATTGCTCAAAACTGGGAAATTAGGATTTTGGAAACTGCTACCTGGCTACCAAATTTCCCTGCTGTAGGTTAGCAAGTCCCAGAGCTATGGGAGGGACAGACCTGCTGGTCCCAGCCCCGCCCTGGCTTACTCCAGGAGCTCCAGCAGCACCAGGCAACTCCTCAAGTGCAAGGGGGGCATTACTGTTCTCCCAAAGCCACTACAAGGGCTAATTGCTTGACTCGTGGTGCTGTCCAGAAGATGAAGGTGTGGTTCAGCACACTCATTATGCAGCTTTTTCCAGAAGCAGTAATTGCTGGGCAAGAGAAATGGCATCCCAGGAGTGGCAGCATTACCAAGCAACCTCCTCCCCCAGCATGATGTGGTTTTGCTCACTCTGCAAGAGCAGTAAACCCTGCAGTGATTCCCTTTCAGTTGGTTCTGCTATGAACCACTGCACTTCCCTTTCAGCTGCTGACCCTACTGCCATCATCTCACTGGTTTCAGCTGCACCTAGAAGTGGACTGAGCCCTCACTGACTCTATATGGTTATATTCCTATGGTATTCTATTTAACATCTTTTAGGACCCCCCCTCAAGTACTTTCTTGAGAAGAAGACTGTAGGGATGGCTCCATGTCCTACAGGACACAGACAGCACTGTGACTGCTGCTGGGTAACTAGGAAAAGAAAAGCCATCAGCTGCCACAGCCATCCCTGGGGAAAAGACCAGTGCTCCCCTCTTCTTCACTAGCTGGGAGAGCATCTTCCCCTTGGCATCTCCCCTCTGCCCAACACTATCCTGTGGATCACCATGCCTCTAGGCATCCAGGCTGCCACCTGTCACCTACTACCCTCAGAAGCCTGGCAGCAGCTCCCTGGCTCAGGTCAGTGACAGACCCACTGTGGTGTTCCCAAGGGAGGTGAAGGGCATAGCCTCCACTTCACATGATGTAAGCATTTTGATCCCATCCCTGTAACAGCAAGCAGTGACAAAAGCATGCAACAGAGCCATGAGATGAGGCTTATTTCATCATGCCTTCAGAAAGGCAAAAACCAGAAACCACCTTTTTTCTATCCCCTGAATAGACAACTTCCTCCTTATTTCTTTATTGGTGGTTTTACAGTTTTTTACTGCCTTGATGAGACAGAGCTGTTGCCATGTGGTATGGACAGGCTGCAAGAGCAGCTCCCTTGTTGGACTTGTTTGGTAGGTTTGAGGTTGTGTCAGTTTCCATGAACAATGAATGTGCGTTCAGAAAAGGGAAAAAGTAAAAGATAAGAGAAAATATTATTAGGAGGAGCAAAGCCTCAATGAGTCCCATCACTTCCCCAGCTGCTGCTGTGTCTAATCATTTTTATAGTATATCAGGAAGTGTGAAATCACAGATTAATTTCATGACAGAGGTTTTTATCACAGAAGGTGGGGATGTGAAACCACCTTCTGAATGCAATTGCAGCTGTGGATTCATTCTCAGCTACTGCGTCTTCCCCCTTATCCCAGGTATCACTGGGGAAGGATGAGACACAGCTGTCCAAACCAGGTCACCATTTTTCTTTGATGAATACATGCAGATGAGTGCTGGTCCTTGCTATAGAAATGTCTCAGGGTGCTTGAGATACTGAGCAGGGGAAGTTTACTTCACAGATTTGTGAACGGCACAGAGTAAATAAGAGACATTCATGTTTCCTCTGGTTCTTGCACCCCTCAGCAGCAGTGAGGGCAGAGCTCTGAGCCTGGGTGCTCCAGATGTGGAGCATTAAGCACCCAGATTCAGCCTCCAGGCATTGTCTGAGTTGTCTGAGCATTCACTGCTCTTGGCTAGGTCAAGGGTCCCCACATCCTGTAAGACCACTTCAGGAAACACAAACTCATGAACTTTGGACAGCCAGAGGACCTGCAGATAATCCATCCTCAGCCACATCCACAGCTGCCAATGTGAGAACTCTCTGCCACCCCCTGCATTTACAGGGACAAGCGCAACAAAGTTCCAACCAGCTTGCTACTACTGCATGGAGGGTGGCGCAGGGAGCTTCCAGTCCCTGGAGTAGAGTACATAGGAGATCAAGGCAAATCCTGATCCTATGGAAATCAGCTGGAACTTTTCACTGCAGGAAGTATAGTACACACCGCTCTATAAGAGCTGCTGAAGAGCCAGGAAAAACAGTGCAGAACGGTGAAGGGCAGAAAGGAAAGCATGCTGCATCCAACTCCTTCCAAGGGGAACTTGCAGAATGAAATTTGTACTCTGATCAGAATGTCACAGCCACCAGTTCTCTCATGGAGCAGAACAGACCTTTAAATGACAACTGCTTAGTTGATGCCTGCTACTAAAAGGCAAGATCACAGACAAAGAGGTCATTGGCTTGCTCCTGACCTTCAACTGGACTGGAAGTTATTGCAGTCCCACTAGCACTGCCCGACCCTCTCAACAAGGAGAGGGCAATATGCATGGAGACTTCCTGACACAGCCTACATCCCCCTTGTATGCTGCAGGTCCTTCTCCTTCCCACACCAGCCTGGCACAAGGTCACTGTCCTCCCTGGCATTACCCTCTGACAGTTTGTTGTTTAATAAACCTGGAGGGGAAAGGGCACAAACCTGGGGCAGTACCAATGAACCTGCTTCCCTGGCATGCAATGGTGTTAGCCAGCATGAGTCAAGTGACAGTCCCCCAGGGCACTTGCCTTGACCCAGTCCAGAAGGGAAGGGTGGCTTGGGCCAGGTTAGCACATGCAGGTACAGGTACTGCTTGGTTTTCACCAGTGTCCAAAACCAGACTGATCAGATCAGAACACTGGGACAGAGAGAAACCCTTGAGCCAGGATACAAAACTAAATCAAATTTTCATGGGCTAGGATAAAAGGGGAAGTACTTCAAAGTCTGCAACACATTAATTTTCCTTTCTGCTGTGGTTTTTTCCTTCCCCCTTGTTTTAATATGATGGATCACTTGATAATGACATGAGGTTGCTCTGACTGACATGTTCACCCAGGATAAAGGGGAGCAGGAAATTGGATCTGAGGCTCTGTGCTGTATTTCCCTGAGTTCTGGAGCCACCAGAAAGAGACCCTTACTCAGGTTGCTAATGCCATCACATTCCCCACAGCTGCAGACATGCAGTCCTGTGTTCAATTTCCTGCAATCACTCCTTGTGTCTAGTGCACAGCCAAAGAACAGGAGTATAAAGCATATCTGATTTTAAGACGTACACTCATCAGGCACAAGCTCTGGCTACAGTAGGAAATTGAACTCTTGATGAAAATGGTTTTCACCAGAGAGCCTCCTTGTCTCCCATGGCCTTCCCCATTCTGTATTGTCTGAGCCTTAAGGTCACCACTATTGTCTCTTTCACCAAGAGAACTGCTCTAGTATTCGGTTTTCTAGTCCCACTTTTTCTGTCCTCTATGAGGAAAGCTCTTTCAGTGCACTGAGCCCCTTTCCCTCCTGTCTCAGCTGCTCTGGGCCACTGTGGAGGCAATACGCTGAGCACACCACCTTAGTCACCTTTCCTCTGCTGCCCTCCTGCATCCTTCAGGAAAAGCTGGTTTATCTGCTGAAGGGAGTGGACCACAACAGAGCAGGGGGAGATCTTCTAATACAAGAAAAAAAAATTCAGATCTGGCCTTGCAGGAGATATCAGAACACTGGGAATCTGTTCCTGCTGTGGGCTTTGCTGGATCCTCAAAGTTGAATCCTGTCCCTTGCTTCCTCAGTTGCTGGGCAGTCAGGAGGACACTTTTCTACAAGGACCACGAGACTTGCAGGTGCAAAGACAGCCATGACATGGCACTGGGCACTAAGTTCTGAATCCTACCCTACTGGTACTTTGAAGGAGATAAAGCCTGTGAATCCCAGACTGGGGAAAGGTATTGCTACTGGTGCCTGTTTCTGAACTGGATTCAAACAGCTTCATATTCTAGAGGCTTCAAAGTGCAAAGCTGGGTTCACAGCCTTCACTCATCCCTTGCTATGGACAGCTTTTTGTACTTCTAGACTGTAACCTGAACAAAAACAGATGTAGTAAAATACTCAGGCAAGGTTTTTGCTCAAATACAGCCAGGTAGTCATAAAAGCAAAACAGCCCAAATATTTCATTAAAACACTGCATTTTTATGTCAATGGGCTGGACAAACACCTGAACACAGGTTATGCATAATTTATACTTATGCATAAGTATAAATTGCTTCCCAGCTTTGGGTGATCAGCCCTACCTCCCCCAGGAAAGCTACTTTAATTGCCACACCACCTGGAAAACTACCCAGCAACAATATTCTTTGCCTTGCTGCCCCACCAGGCTGGACTGTACAGACAAGATATTGATGCAGCAACCTGATGTAATCAAGAGCTATAAAAGGCAAAGCAGTAAATCATTTTGGATGCAACAGTCTGTCTGTGCACTTAGCCGTTTTTTATGTTTTCCAAACATCCAATAAACAAAATTGCATTTAACCATTAACAACCACACAGTAATATTCCTTGCAAAGCTTGTGCTCTCACAGTGGGTGGTGGTGGGGAAGGAACATGGCTTGGAAGTAGGTCAAGAAGTGTCCAGAATTAGGAATTATTTTACTTCTTTTTCCTTTCCAGCAGGTGAGTCATCTGAAACTTCTCACTGTTGAGCACAGCTTTTGGAAAAGGTGGCCCTCACTTCTCCTAGCATTAAAGAGTCAACCATATTCTTTACTGAGCTTTCCCACAGTGCTCTTATGACTGACCATCAGGCCCACTTAAGAGACCAAAAATGAGAAATACAGCTCTGAGGGAAGCTTGTGCAAAACTAACTTTGCAGAAAGAAAGGCAGTGAAGGGTTAGGTCTGTCTCCTACACCACAGAACCATCAACCCTAAAGGGCAAGAGCTGCCTGGGCAGAGGCAGAAATGCTGCTGCAGCTTTCCACCTTTCCTCCTAGCAGAAGCTGCCATTCCCCAGAGATGCAGGTTCAGGGAAGCGGAGGAAAAGCATGCAAGGACAGTAGCAAAAGAGCCTCTCTCTAGAGGACCAGGAGACCAGAGTCCTCTCCAAAGCACAGAAGTCGGTCATGGTCCCCTTGCTTCTTGGGACTCGGTATTTCAATAAAACCCATAGAAACACAAAGCCACCTGACAGATTTCAGATACTCTAAAGTGCATTTTTGTTCCAGTCCATGAGATGAGCTTTGCTTTTTCTTTGTATCTCAAGACTCCAGTTTCCAAATAAAGAATCAGTCAAGCTATAAGGAGGGTAAATGAGCTCAATAATTCCTATCAGCTTTTAAAGTGACTTAAACATAGCTGAGAACCTGGAAAGAACCATACATTAGGCAAAACCAGAGGTATTTTCTCATTTTACCTTTGTCTACATTCCTGAGGAGGGGAAGACAAAGCCTCTTTCTTTACCTACCTGGCCTCAAAATAAGACAAACTCTGTTGCCTCAGGAGAGAGAAAACCATAGTAGTGTCTCAGGCTTTCCCTTAAAAACTGTGGCCCACCTGACCAGCCTCCTCCCAGCAGATTCATGGCAGATGAGCACTATTGAACCAGTCACATCTGCAGGTGAGTGGTTGGTGGCCGAGTGACCCTCACAGCTGCCCAGCTAGTTTAACTTACCCCAGCTGAAAATTTTCCCCATTGGCTGACATTTAACTGCCCTGTTTCTCCCAGGATTTATCAAGAAGTCAGGCACTCAAGGTGACTCATCACCAGCTAAGCCGGAGCCAGCAAGAGCTGTCACACCGTGCAGTGCTCTGGCTGCCCAGGGGGGCTGTCAGTAAAGCAGTGACCGGATCCTCCCCTGCCTTTACAACCTGGGCATCGGCAGCGTGTGGCAGAGCATCACTCGGGTTGGACAAACTCCTCCTGTGCACGAGAAGTGTGGATGATGAGGAGCTTCTCCCTCTGTATTGCAGTGGGGCAGTACAGCAAAATTCAGTTTCGCCAGGGCACGTAATGAGCATTCCAAGTGGCTTGTATGCAGCTACGCCCGGATGAACAGGAAGAAAATCCCTAACCATAATCACCTGTCAAATAGGTTGCCCCTTCCCCCACTCCCTGCCAATCTGCTCTTGATTTTCAAAGGGTTTGCAGTCTGTTTAGCCTGAGGATAAAGCTGAGCAGGTGAACTGGAGGCAGCAGCACCCACAAAGCCTGGAGCAGGAGGTGGCACGGACACCCAAAGGAGCTGGGCAGCAGGAGGCCGTTCCGCACCCTGCTCTGACAGCGCAGCCCTGTGCGCGCAGCGGGCCTGCGGCTCCTGGGGCCCCTGCTCCTGCTCCTCCTGGGGCCCCTGCTCCTCCTGGGGCTCAGGGCCGCCTCGGCCCGCGGGCAGCTCTCACTAGAGGGCAGCCGGATGCATTTACGGATGGATGGATGCTGCAGAGCCAGCTGGGCCAAAAGGCATCCAGCCCTGCGGGTGCCCGAGAGCAACAAACGGGACAACACACGGGCCGTGCATGGGATGGTGCCACCGCTGCAGCCCACACGGGGCTGCGGAGCAGCCGGCCCACTGAAGCCCTGGCCGCGTGGGCAAAGGGAGGGCTTTGTATTTGGATTTATGCCGAGGGATCCAGGACAGCTCTGCCTGACATTAATATGTTTGGCACGGCATTAAAAAAGAGGAGCAAATGGAATAGGAGGCCAAAGTAGCAGCCTTGATGTAGGACATGAAAGGAGAAATTTGCTATCAGATCAGAGACAAGGAGGCGCCTCTGGAAAAAAAAAAAAAAAAAAAAAAAAAAAAAAAAAAAAAAAACCCGCTTGAATGGCTGCTGAACAGCTGTGTGATGGCCAGGAATTTGGAAAGAGCTGCTTCTCATTCAAAGACACACACAAACCTGCCTTTCCCTGGCTTATTTCACAGAGGAGTTATGCAGGAAGGAGATGTGGGACGAAGCAGTGTTCAAACAGCGCTGCTAAAAGCTGTGGAAGACTGAATTGAGTGCATAGGATGAACAATAACAATGAAGCAACAAAGTTTGTCACTGGGATCTCCGTACTAAAAAAAAAAAAAAAAAAAAGGGAAGTGAAAATTACTCAGTGTGGGCAGGTAATCCTCTATTTGAATAGTGGAACTCCATTTTTGGGTTTACTGTGAGAACCAGATTAGTCCAATGGCACTGAACATAGCACTCATTTTGTGGGACAGGATCTTTCCTTCCAGTTTAGGCTGTAGTGAGTGCCTGCTCCAAAGACATTTTTAGATATATGGTTTGATTCTCCTTAGATACTAGACATACTGTAAATGACACCATTTAATTATTGTTCAAGCTGGTAAGCAATTTAGTACAGAGAAAATAAACTGTAAACAGCTTGTTGCTGCAGAAACAAGAGTATGTACCAGCCATGATGCAGTCCAAGAATCTTCATAAAACTACATAAACCACACAGAATCAGTCCTTTCACCACAGAAATGAAAAGGTCTGAAAGAGCACAGCAAATATTTCATTAGCCATAGCCATGCTACCATGGAGAAGGCAGCATCCAAATACCACTGGGGAATACATTTCTGCAGATAAAGGGAAGTCACCATCACTGGATTTGCCTAGGGGAAAGCTAGGCATGGGACATGGGATTTTAAGCCTGGAAGTATCTGCATACACAAGTGACATTTGACAGCAAGATCTGGATAGAGTCAGGTCCCAAATGTTGAGTTATGGGAGCAACCAGCCTGTGGTATAATGCATTCTGGAACATGACTAGCTTTCAGTAACTAAGGATGTTAAAATTAATATCTTATATTTTTAACTGATCTACACTATTTCAAGCAGAATTTTTTGAGCCTGAGGCAGGGATTACTCAATGTGTTTAGACAGTGTGGCTTGTGTAAGAAGGCAGCCTGGAAGAGGTACAACACTTTTCCAAGGTTTTGTGACAATGTCAATATCAGAAGAGAGGACTTCTGACAACCCCTGCTATTTGTTTGCACAGCACATACACAGGAAGATATCTTTTTCAGCTCTGCTCAGGTGGTTGCACATCTTTCTGCCCCTGCAATGTGGGCAGAGGAAGAGCTGCCCACAGGAACCATGCAATAGTCCTTGCCTACACCACATCCCACCTGCAGTAACACCTTGAGGAGCCCAAAGGGAAAGATGGTGATACAAGAGGCACCACAAAGTGTCAGGTCCAGTCTGGGCAAGGGAGAAAACAGCAGAGAGCAAGAAAATACAATTAAAGGGTTTTAAAACCCAAAACCAAACAAACAATCATACAAAACCAACAACAACAAAAAAGCAAAGCAGACCTTTTATGAGCTGTGGCAAATTTGTCCTGCAAAAGCAGTGCAAATTATTAGAAGCTAAAGAAAAACTACCCCCCAAACTGCCTCTTGTATTTAAAAATCACATAGACACTAGATGTGTTTTAGCTCCTTAATCTGCATTCTCCATCTTTACAAATACATGTCATGCAGATAAAACGAGAAAGGCAAGAGGGGTGACAATGAAGGACAGCGGTGGGCATCACCAAAGTACACTCCTTTCCTTAGGAGGCAATACAGCTTTCCTCTGACTGTTCTCATGCCATACCCAAAGATTTCCAAAATCACAGAAGGACTAGGGAACCTCTCTCTCTGAGAAGTACTATTGGCAGACACCAGTATGTAGGAGCTGATGGATGCAGGGCACTGCCTGTGACTGTTACTGGTTCAGACCTATTCCTACATGGGAGCTCCTTGCTTGCTGATGGTCTTCATGGGATCATTCTGCAAATGGGTGTCTCCAGGAAGAGGCTGTGGTCACAGTGCCCAGTCAGCCCTCTTTGTTCTGAGCCTTCAATGCTGGTTTAACCACAAGGGAGGTACAGCTTGCCCTGCCCCAGTGCTGTCCCCAGGGATGCTGACAGAACTGGGAGAAACCACTGGCAGGGGTGGTGCACAAGGGCTTTGGTTTGCAAATCTGAGCTTGCTGAACACCACAGAGTCCTTGGCCAGGTGGCAGTTCTGGAACACAGCCCTGCCAGCAGCTTGGCTGAGGGCAACCATGGCCACCAGTTCCTTCTCAACCCACCCACAGAGGGAAAGATGCCTTGAATAAAGACTTTGAGTTGGAAGACAGCCAGTATTTGGCCCTGTGCAGCATTTAAATAAGCTTTTTCAGCTATATTTGGACCTCTGAAATACTCCTATGGTTTGAAGTGGTTTCCCAGAACAAAGAAGTATTCCTATGGGTCTGTATGCTCCATCCCTCCTCCTGTCTCCCTAACACTCTGATCCCAGCTGGAAACATTGCCCGGGCAGAAAAAGACAAGAACACAAGTAACTTGCCTGTGGTTTTAGGGAAATGGAAGCAGGACAGCAAGCCCCAACCCTACACATGGTTATCTTTGAGTGCATAATTCTTAATTATATACTTAAGCAAAGCCTAGAGTAATTTAGTAAGTTAAGCATGTAATTCCACTTTAACTGATGGGCAAGTCCCTAAAGCAAATGCTTATGTGTACACAGGGCTGCTCCCTAACTCAGCCAAGACTCACTGGGGAGCCAGAGAGGCCTTGCTCAAGTGGCACTGGGGATGCTTTAGCAAGGCACTGTACTGATGTGCACACAAGTGGATGACAAAGCCATACCCCATATTTGTACCATGAGCTCAAGTCACCAAGAGAGCAACTCTGGATGAAGATAACCCACTTTTACTGGAAGAAGGGAGGCGGGGGGGCAGATGCAGGCTGAGGAAGGCTATCCAGTCCCATTCATACACTGCAGTGGGCAGCTCTAAAGCCTCCCCACCAACTCTGCACCTCTCCACCTGCTAGCATGGTTCCAGCAGCAGCTCCAGGGGCAGCATGGAGATTGGGGGACCATGCTGCTGCCCAGCCCAGCTCCCTCCACTGGTGCCTGCTTGCTGGACTAGTGGCCTGGCTGCTCTCAGGGAGTCTCCATACTCTTAGCATGAAGTTTCCATTTCTACCTTCAGTCAAGTCATGAAGCAGCATATCAAGTGAAAATGTACAAGAAAGAGGAGAAAGCCAGCACTGTGGCTTAATTAATATTATGGGTGACTGCCATGCAGCAGGAGAAAGGGTAAACATGAGACCAAAGTCTTGGCACACTGCAGAAACAGCACACTTCTGCTGCCAGTACAGTGGAGAAGGGATTTAATACAATACACAAGGGAAGAAGTGGAGGGAGGAAGGGGGAAGAGATGAGGATTGCTTGACACTTTTGGGCACCTAAAGGAAGCTCTCTAACAACAGGGCCTGTTTAAAGGATTACAGCACTAATTGCACATCCACATTGTTCCATAAGGAAGGTCACCTGAGCCACAGATGACACCTTCACCAAAGCACAGAGAAGTGCAGTGAATGGATACATGCCTGGGCATGTGGCAGCCACGCTCCTCAAGCACTTGTATCCCTCATGCTTCTTTACCTTGCAGGGGCAAATACCCAGCACTGAATAATGTGCTCAAAGCAAGTGCCAATCACTCTTAATTCTCACAGCTGGTGCCCCCATTTCCCTGCCAAAACTGAGGCAGGGGGCAGAGAGTGAACAGCTACAAGACACCTCTAAGCACTTGAGCTGCCTGCTAACAGCACCAAGGAATTTATCCACTGCAGAGGATCGTTGCTCTGGATAGTGTGAATTAGGTTTTGTGTGTATGAAGGCTAGATAAAGGTTAGGAATAAGAAGGAATTACTCCCTTTCCTAGATGTAGCAAAGACATAATGTGTCTAATTACAAATGGAGACACTGACAGACTTTTTCTACCTCCTTTGAAAGTAAGGAACAATTTCATTCAAGAGCAACATCAGTAATTTCTCCAAGGCCAACAGTCAGTTCAAACTAGACAGCACAAATGCTCATTGGCATTTTAGAGGTGAACAGCAAGTAAACATTCATAGCTGAACAGATGCCCTGCTTTCTTCTTTGTGTTAAATATAATTTTTCATAGGCAAAAGAAAATATAAAAGAAAAAATTGTTGCTAAGTAGCTTCCATCAAGGCATGTAACATCACCTTGCCAGGGCTGCCAACCTTGTGGGTAGGAAACTGGGTGAACATCCCAAAGCATGTTTCATGTGCTGGGTTTTATTCCAGCTGGATACATTTTGGAGGGTAGAATCACTTAGGA
Organism: Vidua macroura; assembly: GCF_024509145.1. NCBI lineage: Eukaryota > Metazoa > Chordata > Aves > Passeriformes > Viduidae > Vidua > Vidua macroura. The sequence continues at coordinate 34,490,240 of NC_071576.1, forward strand.
AGAGATGCATGAGGAGACAACCAGCAGAGATGCATGATGGAGGAACCCACATAAAACTGAGGAGCTGGAAGGGGGAGGAAACATGCAGCAGGGAGGAGATGGGTCTGTTCTGGCCAGCACAAATATCACTCAGTCGATGTGTGACTCAGTCAATCCACCCTGAGCCTGACATTTCTCTTGGTAGAAGATGTCCTCTCCCCACTTTCTCCAGTCTAATGCACTGATGCTTTCATTTCAAAAGGTGACATGATTACAAGGAATGCTAAAAATACACATGGGCTTTCATTCCACTCCCCCGTTGCTGGCAGAACAAAATTTCCAGCTTTCCTGTTAGCCACAGTGATTTAATCTGAAAGGCATGTGGGGGAACAAGACCTCTGCTTTATTTTCATTATCTCCTCCTTTATGCAACACCATCAACCAAGGCTCAGACTTAGGAGTCCAGTCTAGTTGTTTGGAAAACCATTAGTTAGCACTCTCTTAGTCCAGCCAAAGGAGAGAGAGCCTTTCTCCTGCCCATCCTTCAATCTTCCAGCCCTTCAGCATGATTAAAGAGTACTCTAGCCCAGTAGCATCCCAACTGCCCTTGCTATTGTCCACTTCTGCTACTCTCTGAGGTCCTCACAGCCCCTTCCTTGCCTAAGGCTGAGGATACAGCAGACACATAGAGCCCAGCTCCATCACACTCCCCCAGAACACATGTCTCCCAGTAGCTGGGCACCACAGAAGTCCTGCCAGCTGCCTGACATCCCTAGGAAGCCCAGTGCACAGGCTGGGTAAGTAGTCCTTCCTGAGGGAATAGGGCACATGGATGCATAGATCAGGTGCTCCAAGATTCATTCCAGACCAGAGACAAATGCCCAATCAGTCTCTCCTGCACAAAGCCAGCTGAGCATTTAAAACCAAGAGTGTTTAAGAAAACAAAGAGCTCACTACACAAACATTAAACTTTCCATGCTGCAAATGCTCAATGCACTTGCAATTCTTTGGGGAAAAAAAAATTAAATCAGCCTATGGATGATATCAGACAGACTTTTTGCAGAGGAAATCTTTTAGAGGATGGGAAAGAATTTAATAAAATAACAGTTTATTCATATAACATTAGGTCACTATAAACTTTATCTAGCTTTAAATGCTTTTATGCAACATCTGAAACATATTTGTTTGGTTGGTTTTTTTCTTTTTTTTTTTTTTTTTTTTTTTCTGTGGTTTGAAAGACATATCAAAATACTAAGTTATGGTAATTCCTGCTTATGCATTAGGTATTCAAAATAGAAGTCTTAATTGCAAGCTGCAAATGCTATAAATGGCAGGCAATAAATCTCAACAACAGGGGATCAAAAGGAAAGAATACCCAGTAACACAGTTGTTTTGATCTAAAACCAGGACACATTAGTCTGGTACAAGACCTCAGTTGTTAGAGGGAAAATTTTCCCCTCAAGTGACAGATTCTATGAAATACTTCTGTATTAGGACAATTAAGAAAATACAAACACTTCTACTCAGGATCACTGTCAGTATCCCACAACTCAGAGACTGACATTGGCTTTTCTTTGTCTTTTCAAAAGAGAATGTCTTTATGTCTCTGATTTGTACAGACAAAAGCACAGGAATATTGGAAGGTACTTCTTTAAATACACACTCTAAAATTTTCAACATGTCATAGAAGAAAAGGGCAAGTGAAAGCATTTTTTATTGTCCCCAAATTTTTGATTCTCTTAAAATCAGACACACATAAGAAAAGCTTTTTAAGGTGGACATTTTGTAGCAGCACGTAAGCCTCATATAACAACTTCATAGTGAAGACATCTTTATGTACAAACCCAGCACATTACTTGATGTTGCAGTTATTGATCAAGAGATCATTTAAGTATAGAATTTGTATTAAGGGCTAAGGAATTGCTCCTTTGGGAATACAGAAGCAAGTTCCTTAGTAAAATCAGAAACAAGAATTCTCTCTACAGAAAAATTAAGCAGAAAGAAGATGACCTTTTTCTTCAACTACAGGATACAAGAATTCATTACTTTAAGAGATTATTTTATTTAAAGAACTTTCACGTGTGCTTGAACCAACTGAAACAGTTTTTCAGCTCCTATGAAACAAAGTCAAAAGTGAACTGACTATATAATATGTGTGTGTGTGTGTGTACATACATAAATAAAAACGAAGAGTTTCAGAAAGCTCCGAAGACATTCTGCGGGGCTGCTGCCACAAGGACGGCACAGCTGCACCCCGCCCCCTGAACAGCCTGCTTGTCTGAGTGCTGCCAGGAGCCGAGCTGCAGCATCTGTGAGACTGACAGCAGCGCTGCCAGGCCCTTCCTGCGTGCTGCTTTCCATTTCTACAGAAACGCAGGGTCCCCCTGCCACCAAGCAGCGCACAGGGTCACTGCTCTGCCTCCACCAGAACATGACCGTCCTGCCCAAGGCTCTGCACCGAGCCAGCAGAGCAAGGCAGCAGTTCTCCCAGCTCAGCTCTTTCCTGACATGGAGATATTCCCTGGCCTCGACATCAGGCGGGCAAGCGGGCCGCAGGCTAGTGTGACACTTCTCTATTCAGCTTCTAATGGGATAATGAAGTGCGAGTTCAGGTAGTAACAGCTCCTACTCCACATCGCAAGCCTGAGGCCATGTATTCACAGAAGAAAGAAGCTATCCTGGGTAAACAGATTTCACTTGGACTGAAAATTTTCAGTTTATTCACCGATTTGTTTTGGGAAAGCTTTTTCATTGGCTTCCTTGCCATTATCGATTCAAATACTTCTGCTAAGTATTTGGAACACAGCTAGGATTTGCCCAGATGCTGCAGTTATCTGGGACTCGCCTAAGAAGAGTCACCAACTGGTGAGGTTCTCCCATCAGAGAACTCGTCAGATTAGTTACACTGGAGCAAGGCTCACTGCCATTTACAGAAACGAGGGCTTTCCTATTCCCTAATGAGAGCCCAAATGCTCCTAGGTCTGGTCAAAGCTCTTCAAAGAGACAGAGACTGCCTTCAAATTAACCGTTGCTCATTAATTGTTTCTACCTTTTCCTTTTTTTAGTAACAAACCAGTCATAATTGTTAATCATGATTGTTTTGAGTGAATTTAATTGCAGTGTTCCCTAAAGCATAGCAACACTCCCTCCACACCCAGCCAACCAAAATAGAAAAATCACATCCCAAAAATAGCAGCAAGAGACAGCGAACAAAACCTGGCCTCCAACAGTTTGTGTCATTAGACCAGACAGATCTTTGAGACAAAAATCAGCTGAGAGACTAACACTCTAGAAGACATTGCAGCCTTCCTCTAAAAGCCAGCCAGAGGGTTTTTGCAGCAGAAATCCCCTACATCCCTCTCTATGCAAAGGGCTGGCTGGTGCCGACCAGAGAGTGGCTTTGGAGGGCGCATGGCCAGTCCTCCCTAGGTGAAAGGCAATTTCACAGCATCCTCCATGTACCTCCTCTTCAAAGAACAGCTGCAGAGACAAAGGTGGAGTTTTTAAGTGATCTCTGCCGACACAAAGACTGGAAGAGATCCTATAGTTACTGTGTTTGATGTAGGAATGCTGGAGTGAAATGCCTTTAATTGAGTTACATACAGGGTTCCACTATATCATTTTATGGTCTCTTCTAGAGATAATATATATAATTTCTGGTCCCACAAGTGAGTTGGGGAAAAACACAAAACATAACAAGCCACCCAGATCAAGTTAATAGATCTGTGTAAAAAAGCCAGGATTAGATAAGGCTTTTAGGCACTAAGTCTGGCTGGCAATTACTGTGTCCCTTGTGAATACTTAGCTCTGGATTTAGGAAGTTTTCAAACCTAGACAGATACAAACATATTATCACAGGATTTTAAGGCCTTCCTACATCAGAGATGTTTTTGCCTAGCCCCTGAACCCCACTCATGCAATGGTGAAAAGCTCTCAAAGGACTTACCTGTAGTTATCTTCTAAAATTGTTGGGGTTATATATCCTCAAAGCATTCAAGCAGTCCTGAAAAAGTAAAGATTCTTCTGTTGCAGATAAATGTTTTTAGTGGCTTTCAACAGAAGGGAATCAAACTGCACTACAATTTCTCCCGCTCTAGAGCGCCAAGACCCACCTGCCTTTTGAAACAGAGGTAATTCAGGGCAATGCATTTCAGCTGTACTTGCAAGGCACGTTAAATGAAACTTGACTTCTAAAAGCTGCCAAGTCTCTTAAAGAGCAGGAACGATAGCAGTTACAGATAGGTAAAAGTTAGGAGGTCAGCGAGCCCAGCCTGCTGCCAGGCCAGGCAGAGTCCCCAAGGGCAGTACAAGCCAAGACTTCAACTGATACCACAATTGATCTTAGCCAAAAGGTCAAGAAGTGCCGATGAGGAGGGGGCTGAGGACAAAAGTGACTTACAGCTGCCTCTATGTCATCTGCAGAGGAGATGCAGGCAAACCTCTCTGGAATAACACTTAGAATTTATCATGTTAGGCAGATGGCATTTGACTTGCTGCTCTTAATACATAATCCTGAAAGGTCTGTTGCAGTTATCTACTGTAATAATAATGCTGTTTTGCATGTTGCAAGACACCTGAAGCAGCATCAATAAAGTAGTCTCACAGGGCCAGTTTGCTGACACTCTGTTTGTGCTCTTGCTGTACACAAGGTTATCTTTAATGGCAGAATATTTTTTTATTGCTCCCTGATGACTTAGAGGAAGATGTGGATCCTCTGACCTTATTGCCCATACAACATGAGCTTTGGCTGAAGGATGGTCTCAGCAAAACTTTGCATTTGAAGTAGGAAAGATATATTTCCTTATCTTATTTTATCCAGCAGACAGGACTACATTCAGCCCTGCCTATGATATGACTTACCCTTGTCCATGCCATGATTTTCCAGATTTTGTCAAAAAGGTAGCTACATACATTGCCTCTGTAGTAGGCAATGCTGGGATTGCAATTTCTATCTAAACACCAGTGTGACACACTAAGATATTTATTGATCATTGTAATAAGAATTTACTGAGAGAATATTTTTTTAATCTGTCAAGAAACATATCAAATTTTCAAGGGAAAGAAGAAATAATATTTTTGTTTAATAGTAGTATCAGAGCTGCCCAAATTTTCAAACTCATTCAGATCTGGTAATCCTGTTACCAGAGAGTCAAGGGAGACAGGCCAAAAGCACTTGCAGAGGTACACAGGCCTTTGCTGTTTTTGCAAGCACTCATCCCAAAGGTTGGCCTTAACATCCATGAAAGCCAAATGAGGAGACTTCTTGGGATCCAGCTCACCTTAAACAAGACTTATAAAGGCAAAGTGATCAAAACTCATCACTCAAGTGCTTTCTAAGATCAGTGGAAGGGGGGAAGCAGCAGAGCAGTTCAACACCCACCTTGGCAGACATCTACCCCTCAATGAGGTGATCACTGCATGTAATAATGTCAATGTTTGCACAAACACTTGACTTCTATGAAGATACTACCTGTCAGTGGGAAAATAAAGTCGCTTCTGTGCAACCTGGGCAGACAACCACTGCACAGAGCCAGCTCCTGCTAAGGCAACCATTCTCATCCCTCAGAGGTGATCCCTGCAAGTCCCCACCTTGGCAGGGCATTGATGGTGAAGAGACACTATTCTCCAGATCTTCACTGTATGTGTACAGAGAGGAAAAAAACATTCTTTGTGGCTGCCTAAATATGAGTGTTTCTATCTACACATATATTTGATATATAATGCAGACCCTGTAAAAAAGAGCTTTAGAGTCATATGACAACCCATAAGAGATTATGGGTTTAAGGTATTAAGTATTTTCCAAATTGCAGATCTTCTGTTACACCCCTTATGCAACGAAATCAGAGTTGTGAATCCTCCAAGGGCAAAAGAAACTTCTCCAAGGACAAAGGAACAAGGCACAGAGACACCTTCATCGACTGCTGCAGCAGTTCCTAGATTACAGCATCTGCATGCGGAGAGTTCAGAACTAACACCTATTCTCCTCCTCGTTTCTTGGCACTACCTGAACACACAGAAAGGGAAACACGCAAAGACTGTATGGAGTACGTGGCTGTTAAAGTGGATAGTGCACACTGGTGACAGAACTTTTAAGATCACGAGCAGTGTGTGTGAGAAAAATGGACCTGTCAGGTAACACTGCACAACCCTGTGTAGCTTCAAGGGACAAAGACTGCTCAATTTTTAATTTCTGTTGTGAATAATTCATTACAGGGCTAAGAAATCTTCTTGAATAGATGAAAGATAGGAGATAAAGGTCTCCTTCTCCTATTCATATTCCAAATCACTGCCCAATCAACTGGGTCTGTCCATACAAAGTACAAGTTTCCATATCCAGCTTTTTCTTACAAAGTCAGAAACTTCAGCCCACTTAAAAATCAACATGTTCTACGCTGGTCCTGGAAGATACACTAAAATTCAAACATTCAAAGAAATATTTAAGACATTTCAAATTCTGATTATTTAAAATATGGGGGGTTTTACATTAACAGAAACATAATGTGAATATTCCCAGCTGTTTCTCTGCAATGACTTCTCTAAGCCAAGTTGCAAAACACTGTCTATCATAACTCTCTTTTAAATCTTCCCAAAAAAAAAAACATATCAGGGCTAGGGTGAACTTTAAAAAATTTGATCGAACTGTATTCAAGTTCATCTTGATTTAAAGGATGATAAAAACAAGACCTCCCATTTTTGCTATTATTCCAGCATAGCCAATTAAGATGTTTGTACTTCACAGGGAGCACTCAGCCCAAAAGGCCTTTTATAGGGAATGTGCAATCTCAGATTTTTGTGCTGAAAATATGTGTTTATCTTTAATCACATCTTTAATTGCATCTGAGTCAGGATGTTTGCAAGGCAAAAGAGCATCTGTGGTGTTGGGGTGGATAACCAAATAATGGTGAGACATGAGTCCTGAACTGTATGGACTGCAGACACTTCAAATACACATGAACATGAGTAGGACTGAAATATTTCCATCTTTGATTGCCAGTTTGTTGCTAGACAGGTAACTTAAAATTATGGAAACCCTGAAGCACGTAAGCAGCAGTTATGCCTTTTTTTTACACTGGAAAAAATCTTGGGTTTCTTCTTAATGTATCCTGACATATGAGCATGCTGTTTGAATATCTAAAAGTGACATAATTTAACAGAAACAGGACAAATAAATTTAGGCTGTAGAATTAGCAAAACCAGGGAGGAAAAGGAACTAGTTTTCAAGGAAACTGCATCAGTTGGTGTAAAACACATTGTCATGACCTGGCATAGCAGAATATTGAACGCAATATGGGATAGGTCTTTTCTTACGAGTTACTGAGCAGTGAAGTGCTCTGTTAAATTGCAGGAGCGCCACTTTCTGAATGCAGGTGTGCACATCTGGTGAGGAGAAGGCTGGCACACCCAGCCACAAGGGTGTGCAGTCACATCTTTGTCAGTAAAGAGCATCAGCACTCACCAACTAACAGAGAAACTGACTGGTGAACCCTGAAAAAAGATATTTTACAATTTTTTTTAAATATGCTTGATTGACATTTTGCAATCTGTTCTTTGAGAAAGACCTATTTTTGATACATTTACTCTTATTGAGAACACTTTCTGTGAAAAGTTTTGAAAACTGTTGAAGCATTTTATGCTGTCAATCTTTTAAGTCAAAACTACATTTTTAAGATCAGTGGTGGTTTTTCATCTCCAGAGTTAAGGTACCTGACAAAGAAGAATCAAGAATAGAAAAACATGAAAAACAAAATAAAACATTGTACTTCATCCAAATGAAAGTATTTCTAAATCCACTAACTTGCAAAATATTATATCTGACTTTTCATTTGGACCTGAGTATTTTTTGAGCTCAGACATTTTTCCTGAAACAAAAATAATTTTCCTTTCTATTCTATCCAGAAGGACCAGTCAGAAAAAAATACGGTTTTCTATTACTATTTTTGTCCCTAAGCATTTTTGCTTTCTGTATTTCTTTTTTTTTTTTTTCCTACTTTCCTTCCTTTCCTTTCTTAAAATGCCCTATCTACTAAAAAGCAAAAGAAAATTGAGTCTGGAACTCAATTCTTTGCTCTTGCTCTCCTCTTTTCCTCTGTTTATTCAGAAGGAGTAAGAAAAGAGCTATATTAAGCTGAAATTTTATTCTGCTGTTTTCTGTTGAACAAAAGATAGTCCACTAAAGCCACTAAATCACAGATAAGACTTCTCTGGGCAACATTATTAGGAACTGACAGCTGGAGATAGATGAAGATCTCATCTTTTAAAGAAAAAAAGTACATTTAATTTCCTTTGTACATAAAATAGAAAGCACAGCATTGTATATCTGAAGATAAAAAGAGATCCCAGTGTATGCTGGTTGCCACCCTTACAGAGATGTAATACTGGTCTCTGTTCTGAGCTTACACTGAGCTTCAAATTCAAATTCATTTAGAAACAACTATTCTTCAATTCATGGTAGACCGTGAACTTTAAAAAAGAAGGTGACATTTTACAGTCATTTCCATTAGAAAAGAACAGCTCACAGAATGGTTACCTTTTGGAAGGAACACTGGAAGACAGGACAGAAAGAGGAGGGAGAATGGATCTGTAAGGCAGAGAGATGGGTTTGCCCCTGGTCCTCAAGGGATCATCCTGGGAGTCACCAGGCCTCCTTGAGGTTGATACCATAATGGATTTGATACTGAACACACACAATGGAGTTGGTATTGAACATCAAGGATCTCATCAAGTACCTTGAAACAGACATGCTAAAAAGTTATGGTCATTTTTTCCACCAGCTGAGGCACATCATGCCAGGCTCCAAACATGCTGAGTGAAAGGTAATGGATTTCTTCTACAGAGGCACTGGCAATGTATAGTATATCCTTATTTCTGGGGGACTTTTTTGATGTGGGCTTTTTTTTTTCCTTTCTCAAGGAACCTGTGACTATGACACATATACTATTCACATTTGCAATGCATAAACATATTTCATATGTTCTTTCTGCAGCACTACCCCCTGTTGCTTTGGTTGCATTTGATTTTAACACGTCCCAGGCAGCATGGAAACAGTGAGGGTGAAACTTTGTTTGCCTGTGTTAAGCAAGACAGTTACACATATAGTTAAACACATACTTAACAAGAAAATATGGTCAGTCTGATTCCAGTGGTATGAAAGACTGCTTTTGGCTCCTGGGGAGAGTACAAGTTTTAAGAAAAACATGTGTATGGAGCTTTTGTTTCTAAGTCTAGAGACTACTTGTGTGTTAGCTGAGTCTGGTTGCAAGCCCTTGTAAGAAATGAAGGCCTAACACTAAGCAATTACCTTCCTTCAATTAAAGGCTTCTACTCAGCTAGTCTAAAATAAGAGTGGAAATTTTTTTGTGAACCTTACTCCACTGAAGGATGAAAGGTGGTTTTCCACTGAAAACACTGGCAATAAGCAGCCTTTCTAACCATAAAAGCTTTAAGGAAAATTATTTAACCATCTTTATGCAAAAATAGTTATTCTGCTTTCCTAAGACTTCAAATCAAGCCCTTTTTCTTTTTTTTTTTTTTTCAAGTGGACATAGTTTGTAGCAAAGGATAATATAATATTAGGCTTTTCCATTTCTTGCAGAAATAAGTGCCTCTGGAAAATACAGAATATAAAATGGAACTTGCCCTGGATTCAAGCTGGAAATGCAAACATAGCAAGTCAGAGCAAATGCAAGATCATCAAGAAGTACAAGGGTCTGTGTAGGTATTTCACACAGTGAAAACTACTGTTTTGAGTTTCACCCATACACAGGCAAGCACAGTGAAACACGAAGTGTCCACGTAAAGCATCCAATGAACACTGACCTTCAAATTTCTCTAAATGGCTGCTTCTCTGTGAAGAAATGGATTTCCCTCTACTTTTTGGGACTGGTCCCCAGCTGATGATGGGATAGACTTAAGTTGCTTTTCAGAAGTTTTTGCATTCTATATTCTGATCTAAAACTTCCATCACTCATGTCTTATTACACCATGACCTATCTTTTTTGGGTACTGGAGCCTTTTTCAAGACCTTGGAAGATCAATATGAGCAAGATTGCTCTCTGCATTCTGATTCTGTAAGTTTTTAACATCCAGCTGCTCCTCCAGATGTAGCTAGGAACCTCAAAATTCAACTGCTGTGCTATTCAATAGTTTTGAAAGCTTTTTTGCACCACAGCAGCTACAGCTTTTAATAAGGCTCTCCTTCATCTGTTACAGCTGAACTGAGATATTGAGCGTTTTGGGTTACCCACTCATCCACACATTCAAAGTACTGTAGGAAAACAACTCTCAATAAGTAGGATCCACAGGGCAGATCTCACATTTTGAGCTGCAGACAGCTGCCACCAGGAACCATCCAGGCAGATACTTACATATCTGTGGTGCTATGCTGACCCCTCCCTGTCCCTGGAGACAGGTGCCCCAGATTTCTTCCAATTCTATGTCCTGCTCCTTTTCTTGTTATGGAAGACCCCAAAGACCAACCTTGCTACAGTTTCTAGGAGAGAGATACACACCTTCTACTTTACTGTCAGAACAGGGATTTTGAAACTGATTTTCAGCCCACATACGCACAGACACCTAGCCAGGCTTGCTTCTTTTATTTCTAATTTCAGCAACTCTGATTAGAAGATCTGGCTTCTTCAGTCATCTCTTTTACCTTTGTAATACTGAACACCTCTGACTAAAGCCTTGTTTTCATTCTCCTCAGACCTGTGTATGCCAGTTAACAATGAAGATGCAAAAATGTCAACCAGTGTCTCAGGCTGACAATTGTATTAATTACCTCTGACCCCCTCCACTCACAGACATTTAGAATTATGATTCAGGAGCTGAACGAAATTGTCTTCGGGAGCCTTAAAGATAACTAGAAGTGCTCTAACTGGCTTTCAAAAGGATAATTCAAATAAGCAGCCAAACTGAGCAAGAATTCTGAACTAACTGAAGTTTGCCTTTCCTGCTACTGTTATGAACTGTAATTCTCCACTTTTCTGGAGTGCCTTCTATTCTAGGTTGCATGACAACTTAAGAGACTTAACTGGCTCTCAACATGCCTTTCAAAAGTATTATTTCCAATTCAATGGGTAAGAAAAGCACAGCATAAAACATCTAGCCATTGTTCAAGTGCATGGCAATAAAGATGAATTGCTGGAATAGCCCTTCCATTTTATGAAAAGTACAGCTTCTGTACCAGTTATTGTTAGTTTGGGGTCTTTTATAATTCATAAATGAGTCAACATTATAAAAATTATTAGAATAAGTCAACATTAAAAAACATGGTAGGTTTTTATTTTAGTGGACAATCAATAGATATAGGCTGTCTACTAAAATGGAAGTTGAAGAGAAGGGCAAGTCGGAAAGTCTTTGAAATGCGTATCATTTTTTCTCAGAGATGCTCAGATAAATCCATTGCTTTCCAGAGAGCCACTTCAAAGGTAGTTACAAATATGCCCTCAGAAACAACAGGATTTAGTGCCTAAGAAAAAGGGAAAGGCGACCTCACAACCAGTAAACAATCAACTAAGATTGGGTTCTAAGTTGGGACATAAGATATTGCTCCATATAAGTAATTATTTACAACTACATTCCAAACCTGCTGAAATAAGATGACCATTCCCAGAACAGTCTTTGCAGAATATCAAATTACTAAAAATACACAGGATATTTCAGTGAGTGTTTGTTTATCAAGAAAACGGACCATCTGAAGGGCATTTATTTCTTTAAGAGAAGTATCTTTGCTTCTTCCTGTGGAGAAAGGGGCTGCTTCTCCTCCATGTGCTGTTCTTAGAAAGCCATGTGTTTATTTCAGGAGCAGCGCTGGTCCATATTGTGAGCCATCGTGCCAGCCTGGGAGCTGAGCACGCCTCTCCACATGCAAAGCAAAGGCAGCTTCCCATCTCCTTCAGTCAAAGCAGGGATAAGGAGGATGTGCATCCTCTCAAAAAGGCAGTGAATTTGCAGAGTCCACATCAATGGGGAATGTAAAGATACATTTCCAATGGTCTAGCTCTCACTGTAACAGTAGCAGTGATACAGCAAGAGTCCGGAGAGAACACTGTCACACAAAGCTCTGATGTCCTTTGAATGATCAATCTTACAGTCAGTAGAACTGCATCTGAACTTGAATTTAAGAGTTGAAAAAGTTCTTAAAAAGTTATGCAGTATTAATTACTCCTTAGTTGTCATCTTTATATTTTATTTGCCTAATGACAACAATTAAACCAATTTCCTCCTTGTCTAGGTCTAGCACAGCTTAATGCCTCTGTATTCTAGCTTTTCACTGGTTACCCTACAGCATTTATTATTACCTACTCTTGCATTGTTCCTCTTATTCCTGAGTGGTTTAATTCGTTCATACTTTGATTTAGAAGCAGAGATATCTATGACATTGAACAGGGACATAAACAAACACACAGCTCCAACATTGTTCTAGATTTCATCCACCATGTTCTGATGGTTTTCCCACTCTATCAGAAGAAAACATTCACAAAACATGCTTAAGATATTTCATGTGATGCTTTATGAATTCCTTTATAACTCCCTAAAAATCAATGTTAATTCTTCCTCCTAAGTGAAAGACTGGGCCTCACCACTGTCAGTCTAAAGAAAATGAAGTGCTGAGAGATCTACATGAGGAGGCTACCCTAAAAAAGTGTCCAAAAGGACATTTAGATTACAGTTGACACATCCTGCAGAGGGGACTAAGGCCACACTTTTTCCAAAGACAGTTCCAAAAGCATTTACAAATAGGTGTCACTGAGAGTTTTGAAATGAAACTCTGCTGTTAATGTGTGCTCTATTGCTCCATTCCTCTGATGAGGAGTTTCACAAGTCTGTTGCAATACCTTATCAAACGCTTCATTTCACTTGAAATATTGAGTAGGTGCTTCTTCATTGAACTTTCTCGGCAGAAGGGTCCTGAATGTCAGCACAATGTCCTCTAACAGCAAAGACTTAGCACACAAAGACAAATATAAAAAGACAAGCATTTCAGAAGAATTGATTGAAACATAAAAATTTCTATGCACATGCACAAATATACATGTAAGATGAGCTTTGCCACTATGTAGTGGTTCAAGAAGATTCTGCTACAATACTTACTCACAGAGAAGCAGCACAGCTCTTTGCAAGGAAGAGTTCTTCCAATTTAAACTGAGAGGTTCCAGAGCAGAGGTCCAGCCTGCATGAAGGTATTGATAAACTAATCACAGAAATTTAACCACAGCTAAACAAATGTTATTTGACCAATTATCAGCTGACACTCAGTACATGCCTTTATGCAGTCCTTGGAAATGAAACACAAGAGTATTATTTAGCCAAAATTGGACTCATTGTTCTGGACAGCTCATAATCCTGTGGAGTCCCTTCCAAGCTAAAGAGCCTGAAGTCATGCAGAGGCTCCCTGAAGCAGCACTTATCTGGTCACACACATCTAGATGACAGCACTGTTGTTCTCATTAGGATGACAACTTCTGGTACTGACAAGTGACTCTTGAAATGTTATTCCTTGCTGAAGCAGTTTTGAATGTTAAGAGACTGAAAAACAATGGGATATTCTCAGTAGAATAATCAGGTTTTTTTAATTGAAAATTCACATATACAGCCTGTGGTACACTAGATAAATTAATGCAAACAAAGAGCTTCATATAATACAGTGCCTTTTGGACTGATCTCACAGTTACTTGTATATATACCAGTTGAATTGTCCAGTGCAAATGCTCCCATGTCTGTTCCTGACACTGGATTAAAAATTAAGACAGTCCAGCCTGAGACTTTTTTTTCCCAGAGGCACCAAAGGTGGCTTTCTCAGTCACTCTGTCTTGAGACGGAGAGCCTCCCGCTGTTGTTTCTGAACCGTCCTGGAATCTTCCCACAGACTGGGTCCTCTGATGTTCTCCCAGTCATCCAAGTTCAATTTTTGCAACTTCTGCAGACAAACAGCAAAAATAATAGGGTCACCTTGATGGATTAATTATTTAAAGTACATATGATTCCAAATTGATTTTTTTTTTCACGAGAAACTCAGTATCACCATTGGGTTGATGAACTTCCCTCTACTCTGCACGAGAAGTTCAACAAGAAGGAAGAAAAACCTAGTAGTTATCCATATAGCTACATAAATGACTAAGAGAGGCATTACTGCATCTGCTTGTCAGCAGGTAAGTAACATTTAAGGACAGGAAGCACTGCAGCATCTGAGCAAGACTGAAGATATCTTGTATTCACTTTTTCTTCTCTCACCTTGTTTTCCAGATCTGTTCTACAACTGTAAGTCTGCCAAACACTGAAGTAGTAGGAGTGACAAGTATTGGTATAGCTCAAACAGAAGGATTAGTAATTAGTGAGCTGAAGTATCCTGTCAGCAAATATACAAAGCATGCTGGAAGAGATTCATTATTTAGCACAAAGAGAGACAGCAACAGTGCAAACCCCTTCAGTCCATGTGGTTTTAACTTGAGAGAGGTATGCAATGCTTTCTGCTGATTAGTCTCCCATGGCACCCAGCCACCACAGACAGGCCTCTTACTAAGTCATACATGAGATATGCTAACTGACTGAACTGTCAGGTATTGAAAAACTAGATTTCATTACCTTTTTTTTTTTGCCTACTTCTATCGTCCCCCCTCAGAATTACCAATGACTTAGAGGCAAAATAAATGAAGAACAGGTGCCCTTCTGACCTCACCTACCATGTGCTGCAGTCAAAGAACACAAACATTTTCACAGTCCTATTGGCAGAGGCATAGCTTTCCCTTCCCAGGACACAAACGTCAAGTCTCACGTGCCAGCTGTGGAACAGCACACTGGACATGGTGGGAGACTGAGGAGAGGGTCAGCACCACTGCCAGAAATCAGCGATGTCCTAGACACTACTAAACAGGGGAGCACTGCATTCCAGTAATGAATGATACTTACTGCAGTGGGACTTAAACCAGACCTGTGATCAAGGCCTCATCTCAGCAAATGCTGTAAAAATACACCAGAAAATACTCCACCCTGCCCTGAGCCTGTGGCCTCATTTGTCTACTATCAATTGTTCAAATAAATGGCAAACACCCAGGGACTTGAATAATAGCTGCAAAAAAAATTCAACAGCTACAACAGAATAGACCTGCTGCTTAGTTCATGTTATGTGAAAGTTTCCTGACACTTCTACAACTGTGGAAATTGCAATGAGGTTAGTCAGGTATCA
Organism: Vidua macroura; assembly: GCF_024509145.1. Taxonomy (NCBI): domain Eukaryota; kingdom Metazoa; phylum Chordata; class Aves; order Passeriformes; family Viduidae; genus Vidua; species Vidua macroura. The sequence continues at coordinate 34,505,403 of NC_071576.1, forward strand.
AAATAAATTAGGCATGACTCTACAGAAGATATATGAGAACACATGCACAAACATAGCAGACTTTCACAAGGTAAGAGCAACTGAATTTTTTGTACAGTAGAGTTGGCATAGGTCCTTTCTGAATTCTGAATTTCTGAAAAATTGTCTTTACTACTTTATATATCTTATGCTTAGCAGGTACTTCATTTCTCCAGAAGGGATCTGAGCTGACATGGAAGGAGAGAGGAGGAGGATAGGTACTCATCATCCCACACAATAGTGACTATCTCCTCCGATTGCAAATTCAGAACATCTGATTCTAATGGAAGCATCAAGGAAACTACATTTAAAATAACCTCATGCTTTAACAGAAGGGATGCATGCTGATTTCATTCAACACAAAGGTATCACACACCTGTGAGGATCTCAACTATTCCAAAGTTGTTTGTCTCCCAAAGCCTGAACATTAATCAACTTTTAAAATAAGTTTTAAAATAATAATTTTTAATATTTTAAAATAATAATAAAAAAAACCCTGTGGTATCTAAAGTTAGGCTACATAAAGAAGTCTATCAAAAGAGACATGCGTACTGAAGATCTTTATCAAAAAGTTCCTATTAATTTTTCCCTGAAACTTCACAGAGGCTTTACAGAGAGGAGGTTTGTCAAAAACAGGAAGCATTTCAAAACTATAGTATCCATACAAACCAGTACCAGAAAGTATCTTGGCAGTTTCCAATAGAAATCATAAAGGTACCTAGAAAACACACTGGGATACACTGACAGAATAAAACAACCAAGGGTTACGTGCAGCGAATGGCATTGCCTGAGATGACAAATAAGATCTATTGATCAATTAAGAAATAAAGGTCCTAATACATACATAGGAAGACTATATTTTTTATTATCATGATATTTATAGAGATCATTAACATTTTGTGTCATGTATAAACACTTTGTAGTATCTTACTGCAATTTAAGAAGAAAGCACCTTCCTTAATACCATGGGACAGTATCTGCAAAAATTTAGTTTATGGGATTGTTATCAGTCATCAGAAGGCAGAATGATTTGACATTCCAACTTTCTGAACTGATATTATCCAATTTTGGAATAACAGAGCACTCCTGTTGCATGTGGATAAGCATAAGAAGGAGTATCACTACTGAAAGGGGATATGAAAATCTGTTCTGCAATGCTTTCCTATTGAATAGCTATTTTCACATATATCTATGCTGGTTCTGGGGTAGAGTTAAATTTTTTTATAGCAGCAAGTATAGGGATATGTTTTGGATTTGTGTTGAAAACAATATTGGTAACACAGGGACGTTTTCATTACGGCTGAGCGGCTCACACAGTGCCAAGGCTGTCTCTGCTTCTCACTCCACCCCGCCTGCCAGCAAGCTGAGGGTGCACAGGAGGGGACACAGCTGGGGCAGGTGAACCCAAGTGACCACAGGGAAATCCCACACCACATGGCACCATGCTCAGCATGTGAAGCTGGGGGAAGAAGGAGGAACAGGGTGACATTCAGAGAGATGGAGCCTGTCTTTCAAAGCAACCTTTAGATGTGATGGAGCCCTGCTCTCCTGGGAATGGCTGAAAACCTGCTGCCTATGGGAATTGGTAAATTAATCCCTTGTTTTATTTTGCTTACACCAGCACCTTATGCTTCAGCTATTAAACTGCCTTTATCTCAATCTATGAGTTTCCCCACTTTTACCCTTCCGAATCTCTTCCCCATCCCATCATGGGGAGTGAGCGAGCAGCTGCGTGGGGCTTGACTGCTGGGATTAAACCAAGACAGTACCTCACATACAGCTGAGTAAAACCCTACCCTTTTTGCTTGGTCACTGACATGAAAATTCTTACAACAGAATCATCCCAGAATAAATAGCTACATCAGATGTAGGCTAAAGACATGCACATAGCTACATTTTAAATTCATCTTAGTGATGAGAAGACCAGATTGACAGTCCTCTTAATTAGTTGTAGCACAAGATGCAAAGTTACACAGCTCCTTCAGATTGCCTGAGCTGTACAGTGAGAATTCAGGCAAGCAGCTAGTTCTGCTCTCAGATGAAGCTGAAGTCAACATCTTTCATTCTATCTGGCTAGGTCTTCTTAATTTCTTATTTCTTTTTTTCATTTGAGCCACTTGGACTCTGCCTACCTAACTTTATGAAGACATTGCATCACATGTTAAACTACTTCCAGCTTTTACTAAACTGAAATTCATATGAACTGGAAGGCTAAAACCCAAAATACCTCTTCTCCCAATTCAAATGTACTAAACACTCAGTCATTGGAGACTACAACGAAATGTAATCAGATCAGATCAGCAGCACTTTTCCTGCTTGTCTCAAATAGCCCAAAGGATATTGAAAATTAGCTGTTTAAAGTAAGATCAGTATAGTCCATTAAATGTACTGATTCACTCCCTAAATCAGCTAAACTGCCTCTTAAGAGTACAGGACTGACAGAAGCTGTAAATTCAAGGGAAAAATGCAGTTATTCAGACAGGCCACAGTGAAAAAGAAAAATATGTTCAACTGTTTGCCACACTTGACTTTTAAGACTTACTAAACGGGATTGACTGGTGCAAAGGTACCAAAAAGGACATAAAAAGACCTTCACTTCCTAATTGCTGGTTCAAATGCCTGGCTTAAGTACAAGTTATAAGCCTCTCACAGCCTTAAAAGAAGACAAAATTTTAAAAAGAGTTTGAATTCTACTCTTGCAGGATAGTCCTTCATGCCACAATACACAAATTGAAGTCTGCAGAAATTCATTTAGAGCTATTAGTGTTCAGCCTGAGTAAATTCAAGGTGGCCACTTGAAAAATGCTTGGCTTTAGTCTCATTTTCTCACATGTAAAAGGAGGGATAAGAGAATCCTGTTTCAAATTTACAGCTTGATGAAAAAAGAGAAAGAGAGAAAGAGAGAGAGAGAGAAAGAGAGAGAAAGAGAGAGAAAGAGAGAGAAAGAGAGAGAGAGAGAGAGAAAAAGAGAAAAGAAGAGAGAGAGAAAGAGAGAGAGAAAGAGAGAAAGAGAGAGAAAGAAAGAGAGAAAGAGAGAAAGAAAGAGAGAAAGAAAGAGAGAAAGAAGAGGGAAAGAGAGAAAGAAGAGAAGAGAGAAAGAAAGAGAGAAAGAGAGAGAAAGAGAGAAGAAAGAGAGAAAGAAAGAGAGAGAAAGAGAGAAAGAGAGAAAGAGAGAAAGAGAGAAAGAGAGAAAGAGAGAAGAGAGAGAAAGAGAGAAAGAGAGAAAGAGAGAAAGAGAGAAAGAGAGAAAGAGAGAAAGAGAGAAAGAGAGAAAGAGAGAAAGAGAGAAAGAGAAGAAAGAAAGAAAGAAAGAAAGAAAGAAAGAAGAAAGAAAGAAAGAAAGAAAGAAAGAAGAAAGAAAGAAAAAGAAAGAAAGGAATTGCTCACAGAAAGAAATTGCTCTGATATAGAGAGCCAATTATTTCCCATCATTACAGTAAGCAAACCCATTTTGCAGACAAAAGATGAGCCAGGGAAAAATATCCTCATGGCTGTAAGAAGCAGTGAAAGAATTAAACCAATTGAACAGTCTGTTTTTAAAAGCGTCAGAAAAGCTTTAAGAGACAAAAGGTATATGAGGAGCTCCATAATGATATATAGATGAAGAGTACAGAATTACAGCTAACACTGAATCTGCTGTCTTGTGCATAACTGGAAATCTTCATCATCGCACTGATATGGCTTTAGAGGGTTTTTTATATAACTCTTTCACAGAGCCATCTTTTTGACATCTCATTTTCTTAATATAAACTGGGTGTTACTTACTTTGCCTAGGAAGTGACATAATTTAATGATTAGTGATTTAATAATCTGGATTTAATAGCCCATGATTAGTGATTGAATCCTCAGTTTAAAAAGAAGGGTTTTTTTTCCCAATTAGAGAATGTTTCGTTTTTATGATATTAGAAAACAAGCAAGTTAGTAAGCAGCAAAATATGGCCAGAATGGGATTGTTTTTTGTTCATTAAGG